>NC_069075.1:94530491-95982187 GCF_025698485.1 Gossypium arboreum
CAAATTCGATTTCCTCTTTTCTTGATCTAATTCAATACAAATTTGGCTTGTTTAATAACATATTCATTCAATTTCATTCTTAAATACATAATTTGTGAATTTTACATTTCAGCCCCTGACATTTCACATTTCTTCAATTTAGTCCCTATTTCAAAACAACACAAAATACCCAAAATTTCAATAAGCCCATATTAGGCCGAATTCACCTTGGGTCTCTAGTAGCCCATTAATTCAATTTATTTCACATTTTGACCCTTCAATTTACAAATTTCTCAATTTAGTCCTTAATACACATTTTATCAAAAATCACTTAATTAAACATAATAATCTATAAACAAAGATTTATTTTTCATCATCAAAAAAAAAATCATCACATTATCAACAAAGGAAAATCTCAAATTCTTCATTAAATCCAAAAATTAAGGCATGGGTTTACTAATATTCGAAGCAACGATCTCAAAAACGTAAAAATTATCAAAAACCGAACAAAGAACATACCCGAATTAAGCTTCCTGGGTGCCGAAAATTAAACAACAACCATGGCTTCTTTTCTTCTCAACATCCAGCCATGAAAAAGATGAATACCCCACTATCTTTGTGATTTGTTTTATTTATTTCATGTTAATAAACCATTTACAATTTTAACCTTTGTAATTTAATATGAAATCATTATAAATTATGCCCATTACCGTCCATGGTAATGTTCAATGGATAAATTACAACATAAGGGCCCCTAATAATAAAAGCCATAGCAATATAGCACTTTAACAATTAGCAAGTCACTTTTGCATTTTACGCGATTAAGTCCTTTTTGCAAATTGAGCACACAAACGATAAAATTTCCATACGAAACTTTCACACATATCAATTCGCATACTTTAAGCACAGAATAAATATTAAAATATTTTTTTGACTTGGATTTGTGGTCCTGAGACCACTGTTCCGACTAGGGTCTAAACCAGGCTGTTACAATAAGGTTATATAATGGCATATAATTATAGAGTAATAAGTATATATATGTGGTCCAAGTGGGAGGTTGGAAAATATGGACATCACATATATAATAAGAGTAATTACAATTAATTATTTACTATCATAAAAAGTTAGCCCAAGTTAAAAGTGATCTAATTTGGTTAAGGATTATTGGGCTTTAGTTATTAAATAAAGTATGAGACAAATATGTGTAGATACCCTAGTAACTAATATCTAATTAATAATGGGTTGATTAAAAATTAAGGTTAATGTGCAACAGTTATATATTAGGGTTATAATCCCCAAATAACACATAACATAACTTTTCTAATATCTTATCTTTAGAAAAGAGAGAGTCACCTTCTCTATATTACTTGTGTGCTAATTTAGAAATTCCAAGAAATCAATGGATTCAGGTACGCTTTCACATCTAGTTTTGTTCTTGATTATTTTACATGACAGATCATGGTTTGTTAAGTTTTCTTATATCAAATCTTATTTTATGGTTCTAACAGTGAAAAGTTCCTATTTTTAGATTTCAAAAATACTAGCTTCGAAACTAAGCATTAAAGAGGAGTAATTAGAGGGAATTTTCCCGTATTACTTAGTTTGGAAAAGCTGAGTTGGTGTTGTAAAAGACACTTTTAAAGGTAGGTTAAAGTGAATAGAAGTCAGTGCACCGGTAGAAAACCAGAAAAGAGGAGGTGAGTCCGCTTGACCGCTTAAGTACCAAGCTCTTCCGGATCCAATCCTAGACATGCACACCACCATTGCCACACTCTAACATCTCGTATAATTTTGAGAAAATCGTTTGATTATGTCCGTCTTAAGAAAATGTTTAAGTTGAAAACGTTTGTTTAAAATATTTATTTCCTTGGAAAAACATTTACTTTGTGGAAACTTTTGCGTCATCGTGATCTTTTAAAAATCAAGTAGTTTTTATAAAACGAACCCTAGTGCTAACCAGTTTAATAATCCCCAAAATAAAAATAATTAAAAGAGCGGCCTTATTACAACTTTAAACATAATAAAATAAAATAATCCAAATTAAATGCTAAACTTATTTAAAATTGGCAATCCATCTTCATGGCCACTCTTAATCCCGCTTGACTCAAGTCCACCAACTAGGGCTCACTGCAAGGAGGGAAGAGGAAGGGGTGAGTTTGGAAAACTCAGTGTATCAGAAACCCATCCAAAGCCCAATTCAGCTCGAGCCCATTGGTCCTAAGCCCTATTCAGATAACAAGATACGATGGTCAAGCCCTTTTCGAATCACTGATAGCAAGGCCTTAGCCCCTTTACATAACAGTGTGGCCCATAGGCCCGATTCAAGAACATGAGTATCAATGAAATAATGAATGCAAGCCCATCTGGGAGACTACTCAACCCACCAACCGCTACACCGCCTGCACCAGCCCTACACACCATGTGGGGAATATCTCAACCCACCCAAACCTACACACCACAGTTAAAGAACAGCACTCAAATTCAGTCGATTGAGGCAAAGCCTCCGATCGTGGATGAACCACTTTGATACTTCCTCCATTAATACCCCAACCCCATGCAAGATATTAATAAAAGCATATCATGTAAAATACAACATTGATCAATCATGCAGTTCACCAATTTAAAACCCTAGGGTATATCGGTAATTTTGCTCTTTAGGGTAATTTGGTAATTTTGCTCTTTAGGGTAATTTCGTGATCTACGCCATCGCACAAGCTAATTCAGTAATTTTATCGGTTTTATGCAATTTGATTCCACCATCTACCTAATGAGCTAATTTGCCCATCTCTTACCCATATTGGTCCAGTAAGCCCATTGGGCCAAGTTTTGGCCCATCAAGCCCCTTTTCCGAAATACGCTAAAGCATCACGCTGAACGTGCTTACCACCTTGCGGTGCCAGATCTAACAATTCCTCTATGACTTGAGAGCATTCACATACTTACATGACCATGAAATGCCGGAATTTGGCATTTCGGCTTTCTTAATTGAACTAAGAAAGGGTGTTGGTACACACGATTCATGACGATCGCTTCGAGATCCCTTCGATGTCCTACAATTTATTAGCACAGTTCTTATTTACAAACCATAATCACTAAACCCTAAAACTTACTTATCCATGATCGAACCATATCCCTAAAACCTTTGAAACCTTACCTTTTGCCAAAATCGATAGTTAGCTCGAATCCGATTGCTCCAATGAACCACGCCTTAGATTCAACACTTAAGAAGACTCTAGTCACCAAATAAAACATCGTTAAAGACTCTTAGAGCCATATGCCCAAATCGATGCCTCCCTAATTTTAGGGACTTGACTTTTCTTAACTTTGCAAAATAAGAACAGATCCGAGATGATACGTACTTACCCTTACTCCCACTTGATTTCCACACAATCTAGTGTAGATTTATCTATCAAACAATGGTAGAACTCGATTCCCCAAAGTCTTGAAGTTTCGGCTATAAGCCCCCAAATCTATGGTTTTTCGGCTTTTGTGTGATGAAGAAGATGATAATGTGGGGCTACAACCTTGAAGTAGAATTGCGGTCAGAGATCTAGGATTAAGAAAAGATAATTGCAAATTAATAAAAACAAAAGAACATAGGAGAACACGGCTTTGAAGAAATCGGCACAAGCAATGATCACAGGATTTCGCTTTTATGGATTCGCAAAAGTATTGATGAATAGCAGGTATGATGAATAGTTTTGAAGAAGAAGAAAGAAAAATAGAAGAAGAGGAATAGGGAGGTGGTAGTTTGGCTAGAGAGGAAAAAGAGAGGAAAAACAACCCTAAGGTGTTAAAGCGAGAAGAAAACGGCACCACTCAATACCCTAAGTGCCGAAATACTAACAACATAGCCCCCGCAGATTTTTCCTCTTCAATTCCCATAATTCGGACAACTCCTAGCCTCATCAAAATCCTTAAATCTCTCCCTTATCCCTCCTTAATCCAAGCATTTAAACTGATCCAACTCTCCTTTAGCAGAATCCACCTGAACTCCAACACTTACCCCTCCTGCACTAAAAAATAAATGCATCTATTTGCCAACACAGGGAATCGATCCCTTGCCTTCCCAAAGCTCCACACGCCACTTTTCTAGGAGCCTAGTGGCGTCACCCTGCCACTTAACCAAGGCTCTTTTGTGATGCAATTTACCCATCACTCCACTTAAGGCCACTTAGCCAGAACCCCTAACTCCTAAGTCTAAAATTCCAAAAATTCAACTGGGTTTTGGCCAACTCATGGGCCTTCTATAAGCTCATTTACCTATTCAAAATACTAATTCCACATCCAAATACAAAATTTTAAAAATCTTTACAAAATATTGAAAATCGCGAATAAACCCGAAAATCAGGATGTTACAACTCTACCCTCCTTAAAGAAATTTCGACCTCGAAATTTTACCTTATCAGAACAGTTGAGGGTATTGTTGCTGCATAGCCTCCTCAGTCTCCCAGGTAGCTTCCTCCTTGCCATGGTTTCTCCAAAGTACTTTCACTAGTGGAATTGATTTCCTTCTCAACATCTTGACGTCACGATCAAGTATTTGCACAGGTTCCTCTTCGAAGGTTAAATCTGGCTGTACTTCAATTTCAGCAACTGGTATGATATGAGTTGGGTCAGATCGATACCGCCTCAACATGGATACATGAAAACGTCGTGGATACGATGCGATTCGTGGCAACTCTAGCTGATAAGCCACTGGTCCAACCCGCTTAACAACTTGGTAAGGCCCAATAAACCGTGGGCTCAGCTTACCCTTCTTACCAAATCTCAAAATTTTCTTCCAAGGGGATACCTTCAAGAAAACCATATCCCCCACAGCGAACTCAATCTCTTTGCGCTTCAAATCCGCATACGACTTCTGTCTATCGGACGCCTCCTTTAACCGACCCCTTATCAGCTTAACCTTGCTTTCAGTGTCTGCCACCAATTCCGGTCCAAGCACTCGTCGTTCACCCAACTCTGTCCAACACGTCGGCGTACGATATCTTCGCCCATAAAGCGCTTCATATGGTGCCATCTGAATACTTGCTTGATAGCTGTTATTGTACGCAAACTCCGCCAATGGTAAGTAGTCCTCCCAACTTCCACAAAAATCGATGATACAACCTCTCAACATATCTTCTAGAACCTGAATAACCCTTTCTGACTGTCCATCTGTCTGTGGGTGAAAAGCGGTGCTAAAATCCAATCGTGTTCCCAACGCTTCTTGCAACTTCTGCCAAAACCGAGACGTAAACCTAGGGTCTCGATCGAGATTATTGACACTGCACCCCATGCGATTCGCACTACCTCCGCCACATATAGCTTAGCCAACTTTTGTAGTGAGTAGTCGGTGCGAATGTATGAAATGAGCAGATTTTGTTAACCTATCCACAACTACCCACACGAATCTTTCTTGGTGGGTGTCAAAGGTAACCCACTCACAAAGTCCATTGTTACTCTTTCCCACTTCCATAGTGGAATTTTCACTGGTTGTAGTAATCCCGACGGCAGTTGGTGCTCAGCCTTAACCTGCTGGCACGTCAGACATTTCCCAACAAATTCAATCACCTCTCGTTTTAATCCGGGCCACCAGTACACCTCTCGCAAGTCTCGGTATAACTTATTCCCTCCAGGATGCATGGCACAGAGTCCACCATGAGCCTCTTTTAGAATTAACTGCCTCAATTCAGGATCCTTTGGAATACAAACCCTTCCACGAAAACACAGAACTCCTTCACTGTTCAACCCAAAATCCTCGTTCTCACCACTCTTAACTTGCTGGAACCGAAGAGCTAATGAATCGTCCTTTAACTGCTTTTTCCTTAATCATTCAGTCCAAGTAGGCCTTACTTGCAGTTCTGCCAACAAGCTTCCATCATCGAATAGACTTAATCGTGCGAACAAGGCTCTCAAATCCGTAACAACCCTTCGACTCAATGCATCCGCCACCACATTAGCCTTTCCTGGGTGGTACTCTATCGAACAGTCGTAGTCTTTAAGCAACTCCACCCACCTTCGTTGCCTAAGGTTCAACTCCTTCTGAGTCAACAAATACTTTAAGCTCTTATGATCGTGTATATGATGCACTTCTCCCCATATAAGTAATGTCTCTAAATTTTTAACGCAAAAATCACCGCCGCTAGCTCCAAATCATGCGTAGGGTAATTCACCTCATGAGCCTTAAGTCGTCGTGATGCATAGCGACCACCTTGCCCTCTTGCATCAAGACGCTAACCTAACCCCACATGCGACGCATCGCTATATACGGTGAAGTCCTTCCGGACACCGGTTGAATCAACCTTGGCGGTTCGGTCAATACCTTTTCAAGCGATCAAAAGCTTTTTCTTTGTTTCTCGGTCCGACAAATGGTACTCCTTTCCTTATGAGTTTTGTCAAGGGCGCCGCCATTACCGAGAAACCCTCCACAAACCTTCTGTAGTAACCTACCAACCCTAGGAAACTCCGAATTTCTGATACTGACCTAAGTGGCTTCCATTCCAGAATAGCTTCAATTTTACGAGGATCCACCTTAATCCCCTCGGCAGAGACCACATGCCCTAGGAAGGTTACCCCTTTCAACCAGAATTCACACTTGCTAAATTTCGCATAGAGCTCCTTCTCCCTTAACACTTGCAGCACAATACGGAGATGCTCATCATGCTTCGCCTCCGTTTCAGAGTATACCAAGATATCGTCGATAAAGACGACTACAAATCGATCCAAGTAAGGTTGGAATACTCGATTCATCGATCCATAAAAGCTGCAGTGCGTTCGTTAGCCCAAACGGTATGACCACAAACTCATAATGTCCATATCGAGTTCAAATCTTTGTCTTATGAATATCCCTTCTTTTACCCTTAGCGATGGTATCCGAAGCGAAGATCGATTTTGGAGAATACCGAAGCTCCCTAAATTGATCGAACAGGTCATCAATCCTTGGTAGTGGATACTTATTCTTAATCGCCGTTTGTTCAATGGCGATAATCGATGCACATGCGCATCGTTCCGTCCTTCTTCTTTACAACAGACCGGTGCTCCCCAAGGAGACACACTAGGCCTAATGAAGCCTCTATCTAATAGCTCTTGAATTTGAGCCTTGGTTCCACCAACTCCTTGATTGCCATCCTATAGGGTGCAATAGAGACCTGAGCTGTCCACGGTAACAAATCGATTCCAAACTCAACTTCCCGATTGGGAGGTAATCCAGAAGCTCTTCCGGAAAACATCCGAATTCCTAACGATTCGATGGTCTCCACATCGGATCCTCGGTTTGACTTGACTTACCAAAGTCGATATGCCTCGCATCCCTTGCGCATCGGTTTCTCACCCTCAACGCCGATACTACATTGGATAAGTAATCCTTCGTTCTCCAATGATCATAACCTCTTCATCATTGAGTTCTTAACACCATCCTCTTAGCTGCACAATCCAAAGTTGCCTTATGCTTGGTCAACCAATCCATCCCTAGGATCGATCGAATTCTTCAAACGGTAACTCCATCAAATCCCCACGAAAACCTTGCCTTGAATCTCCGAGGCACCTCCTTGAAGAGTTTCTCTACCTTAACCGAATGACCTAAAGGACTTATCACGGACACCCCACATCAATCGAGCGGTATAAGGTACACCATAGATAAAAACGTACAGTTATGACATCAAGTCGTCACCCTCCTCATGCATGACGAGCAAGATACACCAAAGTCGGCCGACGAGCATCCGCGTTACCAATACCTCGCCGGATGCCCCACGTCCACGGCCATTACCTCCGCGACCTTGTCCACGACCTCTTGGCGGCGATGGTCCATCCTCACGAGTTGAGCGGTCGCTCGGCCCCTTGTTCGCCACTTGAGTGGAGTGGCCCTCCTAGGACAATCCTTAATCCTATGCTCCTTAGACCCACAACGAAAACAAGCCCCAGAACGCTTCCAGCACTCTCCTTGATGCATTCTGCCGCAATCTCCACAAGCTTGCAGTCTACCTGTGTTCACCGGAACTGCTCGAACTGGTTCCCCCATCCTAGCTCTCTTAACATTTCGATTCTGATACCGTGGTCCAAGATCCCTCCTGAACCGATTCGGTCCTTATCACGATTCCTCCGTTCGGTTTGCTTCACTTCTTGGCTATCTTAGCCTTCTCTACCAGTGCAGCGAAATCTCGCTCCCTCTGCGGAGCTATGAGCACCCTTAACTCATCTCTAAGGCCATCCTCAAAACGTACGCTGCGCTCATATTCAGTGGAAACGATGCCATTAGCATACCGACTCAATCGTAGAAACTCCGCCTCATATTCAAGAATGGTCTTATTTCCCGAGTCGATTCAGAACTCCTTTCTGCGTGCATCTACATAGCTAGCTCCAACATATTTCGCCTTAAAGGTCATTTGAACAGCTCCCATGTTACCCTCTCAGCTGGGGTACCTTCTCTCACAGTAATCCACCACTGATACGCTTCATCCCGCAGCAACGACACTGCCCCTTTCAACTTCTGCTCTCCTGAGCAGTCCAGGTCGTCCATGATCCGCTCTGTGGCTTCCAACCAAGACTTTACCACATTTGGGGCCACTCAGAGATCGCCCTAAAAATCTCAACTCCGTTGGTCCAAGTCGTTCGAAATGGACCCCTATTCATGGGCCCGCCGTTAGCTCGGCCACCCTTTCTAAAACCCTCAACATGGCACGAGACAAAGCGTCATCCCTGCGGCCGGTCATACGGCCCATTTTCATTAATCGGTGGTGGGCGTACCCGCCACCGGCACGTGTTCGATGACGCCGATCCGGCTTGAGTGCTACCTCGGCCTCAACCACGGCCTCTTCCTCGAGTAGCCCTTGTACTCATAACGATTTATCGATTACGAATTTTATGACATTAGTTTCTTGGTTTCACTGCTTAATACCGAATGTCTTATGAGCAGATAAAGTTTTAAAGTTATTTCGCGCAATCATAATTTAGCTATGGTTCCATCTTGTAGTCCTAATACTACATCATCAATAGCTCTATCTCTAAGGCTCAAGATTATCTACTGATTATTTTACTGAAGAGAAGACAATATATATATAGAGCGAAAGATACTTACAGACTTGGTGTGGGGATTCGATGTGCCACTCATTTATCGGTCTATTTAAAATTTCAAATACCATGTTTTTGTTTACCGAAAATAAAAGATTTTATTTGAAAACACTTTTATTTTAAAACTATTGATTTAACCCGTTTAACAAATAGAAAAAAACTTGAACATCTTGAAAAACTTACCATTTCTAAAAATACCCTTCTTAGGCCCAAGTTTTTGAAAAGATTTTCGGACCGATCCACGTACCGAGTTGTTGCAACTTTGGCTCGATACCACTAAATGTAATACCCCAAACCCGGCCTGGACATTATGACCGGATCGATCGCCACATTAATGCGTTCAAAACATTCCGTATTACTTAGTTTGGAAAAGCTGAGTTGGTGTTGTAAAGACACTTTTAAAGGTAGGTTAAAGTGAATAGAAGCATGCACCGGTGAAAACCGGGAAAAGAGGAGGTGAGTCCGTTGATTGCTTAAGTACCAAGCTCTTCCGGATCCAATCCTAGACATGCACACCACCATTGCCACACTCTAACATCTCGTATAATTTTGAGAAAATCGTTTGATTATATCCGTCTTAAGAAAATGTTTAAGTTGAAAACGTTTGTTTAAAATATTTATTTCCTTGGAAAAACATTTACTTTATGGAAACTTTTGGCGTCATCGTGATCTTTTAAAAATCAAGTAGTTTTTATAAAGCGAACCCTAGTGCTAACCGGTTTAATAATCCCCAAAATAAAAATAATTAAAAAGAGCGGCCTTATTACAACTTTAAACATAATAAAAATAAAATAATCCAAATTAAATGCTAAACTTATTTAAAATTGGCAATCCATCTTCATGGCCACTCTGAATCCCTTGACTCCAAGTCCACCAACTAGGGCTCACCGCAATGAGGAAGAGGAAAGGGTGAGTTTGGAAAACTCGGTGTATCTGAAACCCATCCAAAGCCCAATTCACTCGAGCCCATTGGGCCTAAGCCCTATTCAGATAAAGATACAGAGGGTCAAGCCCTTTTCGAATCTGAGAGCAAGGCCTTAGCCCTTTTACATAACAATGTGGCCCATAGGCCCAGTTCAATAACATGAGTATCAATGAAATAATGAATGCAAGCCCATCCGGGAGACTACTCAACCCACCAACCACTACACCGCCTGCACCAGCCCTACACACCATGTGGGAATATCTCAACCCACCCATTTCTACACACCACAGTTTAAAGAACGCACTCAAATTCATCGATTGAGGCAAAGCCTCCAAGACGTGGATGAACCACTTTCAGATACTTCCTCCATTAATACCCCAACCCCATGCAACAGATATTAATAAAAGCATATCATGTAAAATACAACATTGATCAATCATGCGATTCACCAATTTAAAACCCTAGGGGTATATCGGTAATTTTGCTCTTTAGGGTAATTTGGTAATTTTGCTCTTTAGGGGTAATTTCGTGATCTACGCCATCGCACAAGCTAATTCAGTAATTTTATCGGTTTTATGCAATTTGATTCCACCATCTACCTAACAGGCTAATTTGCCCATCTCTTACCCATATTGGTCCGTAAGCCCATTGGGCCAAGTTTTGGCCCATCAAGCCCCTTTTTTTCGAAATACGCAAAAGCATCACGCGAACGTGCTTACCACCTTGCGGTGCCAGATCTAACAATTCCTCTATGACTTGAGAGCATTCACATACTTACATGACCATGAAATGCCGGAATTTGGTATTTGCTTTGCCGAATTGAACTAAGAAAGGGTGTTTGGTACACACCGATTCATGACGATCGCTTCGAGATCCCTTCGATGTCCTACAATTTATTAGCACAGTTCTTATTTACAAACCATAATCACTAAACCCCAAAACTTACTTATCCATGATCGAACCATATCCCTAAAACCTTTGAAACCTTACCTTTTGCCAAAATCGATAGTTAGCTCGAATCCGATTGCTCCAATGAACCACGCCTTAGATTCAACACTTAAGAAGACTTTAGTCACCGAAATAAAACATCGATTAAAGACTCTTAGAGCCATATGCCCAAATCGATGACCTCCCTAATTTTAGGGACTTGGCTTTTCTTAACTTTGCAAAATAAGAACAGATCCGAGATGATACGTACTTACCCTTACTCCCACTTGATTTCCACGCAATCTAGTGTAGATTTATCTATCAAACGACGGTAGAACTCGATTCCCCAAAGTCTTGAAGTTTCGCTATAAGCCCCCAAATCTATGGTTTTTCGGCTTTTGTGTGATGAAGAAGATGATAATATGGGGCTACAACCTTGAAGTAGAATTGCGGTCGAGATCTAGGATTAAGAAAAGATAATTGCAAATTAATAAAACAAAAGAACATAGGAGAACACGGCTTTGAAGAAATCGGCACAAGCAATGATCACAGGATTCGACTTTTATGGATTCGCAAAAGTATTGATGAATAGCGGTATGATGAATAGTTTTGAAGAAGAAGAAAGAAAAAATAGAAGAAGAGGAATAGGGAGGTGGTAGTTTGGCTAGAGAGGAAAAAGAGAGGAAAAACAACCCTAAGGTGTTAAAGGAAGAAAACGGCACCACTCAATACCCTAAGTGCGAAATACTAACAACATAGCCCCGCCGATTTTTCCTCTTCAATTCCCATAATTGACCAACTCCTAGCCTCATCCAAATCCTTAAATCTCTCCCTTATCCCTCCTTAATCCAAGCATTTAAACTAATCCAACTCTCCTTTAGCAGAATCCACCTGAACTCCAACACTTACCCCTCCTGCACTAAAAAAATAAATGCATCTATTTGCCAACACAGGGAATCGATCCCTTGCCTTCCCAAAGCTCCACACGCCACTTTTCTAGGAGCCTAGTGGCGTCACCCTTGCCACTTAACCAAGGCTCTTTTTGTGATGCAATTTACCCATCACTCCATTTAAGGCCACTTAGCCAGAACCCCTAACTCCTAAGTCTAAAATTCCAAAAATTCAACTGGGTTTTGGCCAACTCATGGGCCTTCTATAAGCCCATTTACCTACTCAAAATACTAATTCCACATCCAAATACAAAATTTTAAAAATCTTTACAAAATATTGAAAATCGCGAATAAACCCGAAAATCAAGATGTTACATTAATGTTCTTATATTGGTAATGGGTTTATCTATAAAAAAAAGATAATGAATTTAGATTATTGATAATGGTGAATAGTGAATAAGATTTCATTACATTTTTAATAGAAAATGATTAATAGGAAACCTCTTAACTTCTTTCATATTTAATCCACTAAACCAAGCTCTCAACAACATCTCAAGAGTATAGATGATCAAAGAATCCTATCATAAATCTGGGTTATTTCCATTTGTTCTACTTTAGTTAATGCAATATTTCGTGAAACATCTTTTAGAGAATCTCTTTCCGACTAGTTCCACTAAAAGTTATTCTTTGGAGGTACTTTTCTTGGAAGATATTGTTCTAATTAATGATTATTCTTTAAGAACAATTATTATAAATAGGGGTTGTTTTGAACATAGGTATTTATGAAGAATAATTATTCTAAATAAAAGTTATTATGAATGGAATTTGTTCTTAATAGAAGCTATTTTCGAATGATAGCTACTCTAAATGGCAATTAATCTAAATTGAAGTTTTATTCTAAACATATTTGTTCCAAGGACCTCTATTCTCAAAATTGTTTTAAATTAAAATTATTCTAAATAAGATTTGTTCGATCGAAAACTAAACTATTGTTCTTACCAAAAACTTATGAAATATATTAAATGAATTATTATTTATAGGGTTCTTAAAACACACTTCAAAAACACAAATAAAAACTGAAGTAACAATTCTTTGGTACTTTCTTTCTTTCTTTTAACTATTTGGCTTCTACACTAATTCTAGAATGGTTCAAAATTCAGTATACATGCCTACATGAAAAAGTCATTATTATCCTACAAATAAGATTTCTCAATTGTTGGAAACATCATGACTAGTTTTCGCTTTGTTTATATATTATAGTTTGCTCACAGTTCATGACAAAAAAAAAAAATTAGTAGGCTGAGCTTGGAAATTCCATTGATAGTTCTTATGTACCTAAATATAATTGCATTTAAAACATTACACTACAAAACCATGTCTGAATTATTGTTGTATATAAGTTCGCTCCCCTCCTCCGCTTTCCTTGGAATTATAAATACAAGAAGAAGATGCTTGAAACTAATTTTAATCTTAAATCATGGTTGCTATCAGCTAAACTTAGGTGCAACCACCAGTTCTAAACCCAAGCATTCGTCTAGTTCCATCATATACTACTTCCAATGTCTTCTGTTGTGTGTTCCCGTATATCAGCACATCGAAATCGTTACTGTTTCCTGCAAACGCTAGGCACACTTGCGAGATACTATTAACGTACAAAATTCCCCTAGCATCAATCGGAACCTCAACATCCTTTTCAAAAAACAAGCTTATCTTAGGTATGCTAACTGTAGAATACTTGCTAAAGTCATAACATGTGTCCAGTATCGAAAGTGATTTTGCCATTGGATAATGGTTCATTTGTTTTCGAAATGCAGACCTCAGTACCGAGTAGGCAGTTGGAGGCAACCGCGTAATGACGGTTCCAGAGTCGATAATGGCACCACCAGCTGCTAAAACCGATGCCGAGATTGATAGTTTCTTGCCACCAACACTCATAGCAATAATGGTAATGCCATAAAAGGATTCCCCTCCGGGGATTGTTGATAATGTTGTGAATTTTACGGACTTTGAGAGACCATCATTGCCAAATTTTAGGAAGCCAGTTGAGCTTGGGGATGATGGCAGGCAGTAGGAAAATATTTTCTTGAATTTTATGGCGGTTTGTGATGGCAAAGATAGTTTGTTTCGGCCGAGTCCTAGCAAACCGGCAGCACCACCAAAAAGGCCTTGATTGTTTTGGCCACAACCAAATAGAAAGTTGTCAAACACAATGTTTGATGTCAAAGTGAGCTTTTCTTTAGCAAAGAATCCGATCGAGAAAGACGAATCTCCATATTCGATGCCATAGACACAAGTTGATGATGAGCAGCCAGGCGAGTTACCTGAAAGGATACAAGCGTGAATTAACATTTCCTCTTCACTTAACTATTACTTGGGTAGGCTTAGACCTTTTAATTTTGACCTCAACTTGAAAATTGATTTCAATCATTTCAAACTTAGACTTGACTTGATTCGATATGACAATAAAAAATCAACAACCTAATCTTAATTAACTTGAACCTAAAACGAAGTTGTAATTAACTGTGATTCAAAACAACTTGAATAAGTAAATTTAAAATTATTTGGACTCAAATGACTCGAACCTAAAACTGACATGGATTGAAATTAATCTTCATTTTTTAAATTTTGAATTAACTTGATCTAATTTGACCCAATCCACCCAATTGACCTAATGAATCCAAAATTTTGAATATTGTAATTTCCAACAAATTTGCTTTATAGATTAACAATCTAATTTTAGTCCCTATACTATGTTAAAACTTGAGATTTACTTTTATAATCCCTAAACATTTTAGTCCAAAACTTTAGTCCTTATATTATGTTAAAACTTGAGATTTAACATTTTTATTTTAATTTGATATAATTTAATTATTTACTTTTAAATATTATTAGTAGGTTCAAATTTGATAACACCGTTAACTTCTACTCTTAATATGATAACATGGAATAATGACTCAAATTTTCATTAAGCTCTATGAACCCAAAATGAACTAAACCCATATGTCAAACTTGAATGACAAAACTTGAAATAATCGAAATTCAAAATGGTTTGATCCGAAAATATTAACTAGTAAACCTGAACCCAAATTGACCCAAAAATTTTAAAATATAATATGACACAAATAATATTAACTTGACCTAAAACCGATCTGACAATCGTATACAGAACTTATATATCTTCCCAAATTTGTCAAGAAAGTTACCTGTAGCAGAATTCAATGAAGTGCAGGCTGCTGAGGAGCAGGAAACATTGGAATAAGTTGAGGACGAACTGGGTGAAAAAATTGGATCCTGTTGTTTATAGCAAGATCTTAAGCAAGGTTGGCATTGTGTCCATGTGATGTCACTTCCGGTATCGAATATGAGTCTTAAATTATTCTTTGGGGTGCCAAGACCTGTCGTGACTATGTAATTGCCTGACCCTACCATGCTGCCGTCCTTGGCTGGGAGATTGGCGGCAGCATCCTTCTTCATGACATTGACGGAGCCTAGGTTCTTGGCTAGCTTTGAGTGAATTGACTTCACCCTTACTTCGTCTAGGAGGAGGATCTGGGCATGTGTGGGAATATTTGCTTTCTCTTCATGGAGTTGTGAGCATGGGCCATGCTTGTGGATGACTTGTAAAGATGACTTTTTGTCCAAACCTGAAATTTGAACCATCGAAGGAGAGGATCGAATTTGAATTTGAGAAGCTTTGATTTTCTGCCACTTATACATTGTCTTTTGAAGTAAACATTTGGATAAAATGGGCTTAAAACAACTAAGTATTGTCATTACATGGATTCAAAAGGCTATTTGGTGCATTATATATATATATAAACACACATTATGTTTGAGCTCTTGTTTGTGTTAAAATTATAAATTTATATTATAATTTTTTGAGAATATATTATAATGTTTATCTAATAGATATAATTTTGTCCATATGGGATTATAAAGTTATATATACATTTACATGTTTTATATAAATTTTGGCACATCTGAATCATGTTTTTGTTATTTTTCATATCATATCGTGTTTTGCTTAATTATTATTGTGGTTTAGTTTTAATAATAATTTGCTTGTTTATGTTATATGTAAATTCATAACATGTTTTTGGACAATTTATCATAATAGTTCAATTTAAACAAAAATGTCATTATATTTTCATGTGTAAAATATTAAAATTTATATAATTTATGATGAATGGAATAAATTTATATAATCCTTTATATGTTAATAATTCATTTTACATAAATTTTAATGTGTTTAGTCGCGACAAGATACTTTTAATAATTTGATCTTTTGCCATATTTCAATTTCCATAGTTTGCGTAAAATTTTTCAAATAATTCAATATTTAATTTATTTATTTAATAATTGAATCATTACCTACATCATAATAATATTTTAGTTTTTAATTGTTTTTACAAAACATGGTGAGTGGACATATTTTAATATTATATATAAAATTCATCCCTTTTCTAAAGGAAATGGAAATAAAAACTAAAGTTATGTCAGAATAGTCATTTATTAATATCTAATATATTTATCATTCAAACATGCAGAACAAGAATCCAAAATTCTCAAGCAATTTACCCTAAACCAATATCTAAGATTTCTTTTAATTAATATGTCGTCTGGCAGTTTCTTTGGTGCAAGAGATTCTTATGTTAGAATTTGGCCTCTTTAATCCTTTTATATTTTAATTACTCTATTTTTATAATATGATTGGTTAGTTCAAGTAGTTAACTATGTTATCTATGGTAGACAAAATGCGGAATTGAATCTAAAAAAAATTTCATTCCAATATTTGAAAAGAATCTATGTTAGCATGTAAACTTATTATGGAGGCCCTGTACTAAGAGTCGGATCACATTTTGTCCTACCTACTTAAAAAATAGGTAAAATAGTTTTTGTCTATTAAATCAAAGAGCAAATTGATCATTCTATTTAAATTCTATCCATTTTTACTATTAAAAACTAGTCACTATACATCAACATGAGGTACATGTGGCACGTTATGTATTACTGTCAGGTTATTTCATAAGCTATCACAGTTTTTAATAGCACAAATGGATGATTTTTTTAACAGAAAGGACCAATTTTCTCTTTGATTTAACATACAATGACTAATTTGCCCTTTTTTTAGTAGAGGCAAAATGCAATATGATCCTAGTACATAGTAGACCTGTCCATGGGTCAGGCCACTGGACTCAAAGGCTCGCTCGAAAAGTGGTAGGGTTTGGGTAAAAATATATGCTTGAAAAAATGAGCTTGAGAAAAAAATAAATCCTATTTAGAAAATGGGTCAGGCCTTAGCTAAGGTTTTTTTTGCCCTGTCCGACCCGAATTGGCAAAAAAAAAATTGTTGTTTTGCTATTGTTTCTCCACTGTTTGTTGTCATTTCACTATTATGTTGCTACCATTTTGTTATTATTGTTTGGCTATTGTATAAATCTTGTTTTATTATTAATTTGGCTACTATTTTAGAGACATTTGCTTATTAAGCTGCACATATCTTAGGGTTATTTAAGTATAAATATTTTTTTAATTTATTTTCAATTTGTTAGGAAACATTTATTTTAATGTTTTTAGTGTTTTTCATGTATTATAGTTTTAAAAAATAAAATAAAAAATTTTAATACAAGCAGGTCAGGTTCGAGTTTTAGTATTTTTATCCGAACCGGACTTGAGCAAAAATTTAAGCTCATTTTTCAAGTCAAGCATATCAATCAGGCCTAGAATTTTGTTAAGGCTTAGTCTAGGCCCAGCCCAACTAATGAACAACTCTAATACAGAAGCCTCCATGATACTTTTACCATGTTAGCATGATAAGTTAAAAAAATATTGTTTTCTAATCCATGTTAGCGTTTTTATTGGAATAGTAAATAATGTTAACTTTTTAGATTAATTAGCAACATCATAAAAATAAAATAATCAAATTATGTAAAATTTTAAGGACTAAACTCAAATTTTAACATAATATAAGGACTAAAACCATAATTTAACCAAATAATATTCCTCAATTTCCTTTGTTACCAGCTACGGGTGGCTTGGAAGAACAAAAATTAATAATAAACTATCAGTGACCAAACTTATCTTGTCTCAACTCCAAAAGTATTTCTTTTCTTAGTGTCTCATTACCAAACTATGCCATAATTGCTCTAAAAATATCCTCACCACTGGTATCTGTTGCATACAATTCAAACACAAAAATCAAGGGGGGAAAAGCCTATAAGAAAACCTAGTATTTACGTACCTATATAAAATAAATAAAGGTTATATATCATTTAATACTTGAATTTGACTTTAATACTCAATTTGGTATTTGAGTTTAATTTTACTATTCAATTTTGTACTTAGAGCAAACAACATCACGTGGCTCAATGAATATTTGACACATATACCCTAATAAAAAAACATAAGTACTTAATTGAGAAAAAAAAAGTAGGTATCAAAATGAATATTGAAACTAAACTTAAATGCTTAATCAAGACAAGAAAAGACTCAAGTACCAATTTGAATATTAAAACTAAATTCTAGTACAAAATTGAGAAATTGAAGTTAAATATCAAATTAAATATTAAAGCAAAACTCGAGTATTTTAGTGGTATAAATAATGAATGGAAATATCAATATGATAAGAGGAAAAAAACTATCGCTTGTTAAAATACAAAAACCAGAAACCATTGCAGCAATAGCATAATCATTCACAACTAGTAATGGAAACAAAGTTCAAGTTGGAAGAAGAATGAAGAAGCCAAGTTATCACATACATAATAAATGGAAATATCACGACTAAATTTCCTAAGAAAAACGTACATATACCTTGTTAATGTCAAAACCCATTGTAATAGCATAATCATTTACAAGCAGTAATGCACACACACATGCATATAGGAGAGAGATAATTGACCTTTTGCAGTAGCGGGAGGGGTGCAAACAGAAGAGGGTGAAAGAGAGGCGACATGGATGGTATGAGTCTCAGCCTCAGCAGTGGCATACCCTTCTTTCAGTGACAACACAATTAGGCATACAAAAACAAGGAGTTTATTAGCAGAGAGGAAGGTTGGGAGAACGGTAACGGCGCCCATGTTATGCTCCACTTTGGTTTCTCTTTCTTATCTCTTCTTACAAGCACACCCTCATATATATATACATATATAGCAGAGAATTTTTTCAGGAAAAAGAAAACAACTAAAATATGTTCACATGTGTCACTTCTTAAATTTAACTTTTTGATATTTAACTCTGTGCATAAAAACTTCAATTAAACGGCTTAACTATATTAAATTTGACCATGATAGACAAAAATATTTTTTAAACCAATAGACCACAGATTTGTTTTTAACTAAATATTCAATGTTTTTTAAAACTAAGCAAAACTGAATTTAATAAGGGTTTAATTCGATTATGACGTAATATCCCCACTTTAAAATTAAATATGGGTTAAGTATACTATCTTATGTTTTAAGTAAGGTATTAGGATGGAGTTTTATAATTAGAGAAAATAATATGAAGAGAATTTTGTTATTTGTTTAGAGGTTGACTTGAGAATTTAATATAACTACAACGAACTGAGTAAAAGATAAAAGAATATACTATTTAGAATGGGTGAAAGTACCTTTGAAGCCGGACTGAATCAAATTAGTCGTTTTTACTATTAAATGAATAAACTCAATTCATGTATTATTTAAAAGAATTAACATATATTATTTTTCATTTACAATTTCAACTCCAAACAAACTATTTCATTTGCAAAAACATAAAAACAACTTTTAAAACAGTAAATGATATTTTAAATAGTAAATTTTAAATCTATTGAAATATTTATAAAAGTAAAAGGACTTGTGAGCTACATTTACCATTTTGAACGGCTATATTCACGGGAGCTGATTTGAACTTTGGAATTAATTTATGTTTGACTTACACAACATTGGTTCTTAAAATGAATGGTGATCAACTGAATAATTTTTGTTATTTGCTTGTGATTCCTGTTGGTGTTTGCCATTTGTAACGGAAAACAATTTATTAACTTTTAAATAACTCAAATCAAAATTAAAAAAAAAAAAAAAAGGAAAAATTTGACTCACAAGCTCAAATCATCCCAAAGAAAGAGCATTTGATAGGAAATCAAAACAAAATTATAAAAACAGCTTAAATTTAAAAAATAAAAAATAAAAAGAGTGGAGCAGCAACCCCACATTTCATCAATTGACATGAAAAATATAAAGGCTGTCTTAAAGAATAGTTGGAAAGAGCTTAAGCTTTGGAATTTGGGGCATAGTTTAATTACTGGTGTTCATTAATGCAGCGTGAGTTGTCCAATTAAGTCCCCTTTTGCCTAACTTGCTTAATTAGCACCCATTACTTTGAAAATTATTAAAATTAGTATTGATGGAAGTATATTGGTATAAGTGTGTTATTTTATAATAATTTATTTTAATTAAATTATTGTATTTTTATTTTTAAATGTGATTATAAAGTTAAAATAAAAAAAAAATAAAAAATAGCATGCACTGTAATAATCAAAATTTAGGTGGAGGCAAAAATTAAAATTTATAAGGGATTTGGTTGATCAAAATTCAAGCTTAGCTGCTTTTGTAGCTTGCCAAAATTAAGGAATGGGTCCAAATTTATATTAATGCTAATTGAAATGGGCAACTCCCCAAACATGCACCTAACAAATAATTGACTCCACTTAATACAACACAATGCTTTAATTATTTGCTAATTAAACCCAAGGAAATAAACAAGTAACCAAATCCCGAATTGATTAAGGCCAAGTTAAGATTTTGTTTATAAAAATTTGGAATTAAAACCGATTAAATTAAATTATTAATTCTTCAAAAGGGTTAAAAATTAAAACCTAAAAATGTTTTAATTTTTATGAAGAGAGAAAAAAGAACAATTATTTCATTTAATTGAGTGGGTCAAGATCTCTTCTTTCCTTTGTGATTGACAAAATTATCAATTGAGTTTTTAGACTCCAAGCGGAGTTAAAATTGATATGAATATGATAAAATATTTTTAAAAGACACACATTTTAATTTTTTATACTAATATACTAAATATTTACCATTAAAATAATTTAAAATTCAAAATATATCTCATATCTTTTGATTCATTCAATAGATTTTGGTAAATACCAAACCAGAAGTTTGTTAAATATTCATTCTTGAATTAAATAAAAATAATCAATCTCTCTTATGTAACATTTTTATATAGATTTTTGAATTATTTTTAATATAAAATATCTATAATTATAAAATAAATTTTATTCAATTCAATTCAATTAATCGTAATTTTTACTTATATTCTAAAAACCATCCAAACAATGCGATTTAATTCTTTTTCTTAGCCCTACTTCAAAGGTTGTGCAGGTCATTTTATGTGCATACGAAAGACATGCAAGAGTAGGGAATGGCTGCTGATCCTTGTAGTAGGCCATAGTATAAAGTATGAGTGGGCAATGCATTAGCAAAATTAGAAATTTTAGGCAGAGACTGAGTTTGATCTTTTAAGTATCATCCCCTTTTTTTTTTCTTTTAAGCCAATCAAATATCGCTTTAGTGGATGGTGGTGGCGGTGGGGATGAAGGTGGGTCAGTGCTGAAATCTCTCTCACAGCTACCACAGCCATAGACAATGAGAGGTGGATGGGTTCAGGATTTATCATCATCATTATCATGTAATTCTTCAACTTTTCATATATATATATATATATATATATATATATATATATTATATTTTTATAAATAATCTTAAAAATTTATCATGTGATTATTTAAAAAATAATTTGTTATATATTTTTTAATATTTATATTTTAAAGTATTTAATTATACTTTTATAGGACATTTGTCCACTCTTGATTTTATTTTGAAATTTAAAAACTTTATTGCTAATGTACTGAATATTATTTCATATACATAAAGAGTTAGAAAGTATTTGATAGATCTCTTTATTACAAGAGCTTTACTAAATTAGTATAACTATTATTAAATAAATTAATTAATTTAATTGAGTTTTAGAAAAATGTGATTAAAGTTAATTATATTTAAACTTTTATTACTCTATATTTTACTTTTGAGTTAAAAGTTGGAGATAGGAAGAAGTAGAAGCGTAGGTTGAATTCATGATATATAGTTGAAACCACTAATCAAATAATTGCAATTTAGATAATTTATAGGTTGGATGCCATTGGATTGGCTAATGAAATGCAAAGCAAAGACAAAAATATTGATTCTCATTATCTTTCAAACTTTATATCAAATTATAGTGTTAAGTGGTTCAGGTACCATTCCCATCACTGGGAAATAATTGAAGAAACGAACAAATTTATTCAAACTATCAATTCGGTTTTTATTTTTAGTCTGTTTAATTCGGTGTAATTTTTAGTCTATTCAATTCAATTCTGTTCTCAAGTTTAAAAAACTATAATTATCTAAATCGAATTTTATTTTTATTTAAATTAGCAAAAACAAAAATTTTGGAATATTATATAAAATATTTTCTTTTATATAAAAAAAATTAAAACCAATCTAAATCGGTGAAATTTGATTCGGTTACCCTTGATTCACATTCCAATTTAAACCTTACATTTCTTTTTCATTGACAATATCATTCCATCATAGCATCCTCATGTTCTGACGAAAAAAAAGACATTTTGATTTTTAAGTATTTGTCTATTTCTACTCCGTGTGAAACCGTGGCAGAATACGTTCAAGATTTCTGTCTCTAATCCTTCCTAGCTAAACCAAAATGTGAAAGCGTTGAATTTGCAAAGACTTGAATCCCTACATCATCCCAACAATAGAAACACTTGTGCTTTTAAAAATCATTTTTCACCATAGTTTAGTAAAAAAATAGCAATACATTAATTTTAATTAGTAATAATTGATCACTACCTTTTAACACAAAATATGTTTTAATTTATTTTGAAAAAAAAATTTACTCGTCTTTCTGATTTCATATTTTAAGTTTAAAATTGTACTAATTATTCTTTATTTTATATCTAATTATTTTAACACATGTATTAAATATTCTTTTTATTACATAGCATCATTTTTTAGCATAGTTTAAGATTTTAGCAAGTTTATATAAAATACAACAAACCTCTACATCTCTTAATCATGCCATGCAACATTGCAGCTAACATGGTTCATCAAATTTTAAGAGGGAGGGGGGGGGGGGCGGGGGAAATGAAAATCTATAGTGGTCTTCCTCGTCTACATCTCCAAAAGACATAGGCATAAACATCCAAATTCTTTCTACCAATCTTTGCAACTTCCCCTCACTGGCACCAGAAATTTATCTGGAAATCAAAGACGCACGAAGACGATATTACAGAGGAATACCCCCACCTGAATATTCAACCTCCTGCAAATTTGATCAATTTAAAGCTAGAGTTAGTAGAAGGCTCCATATAACACCATAGACAAAAGCAGAGCATTAGTTACTCTAAGTCTAACCATTTGATAACAATGACAGCCAAATATGTTTAACAAGTATGAATAAATTTGTTGAGCCAATTCAAATAGATTTTAAATAGCCATTACCAAGTAACTCCCTCCCCACTTTAAACAAATCCACGACAAAATATCCCCAGAAAATATCAAACATCATCAGCTGTTACTTTTGATGTGACGAAGCTTTCACTAATCCTGCCTCCTCCCTTTAAATTTTCAGTTAAAAGTTTAATTGCTGGATTTTGCCAAGTTATTGGAACAAGATCTGAAAATTAAGTTTGCAAGAAGCAAAAAGGAAGAAGGGATAAACCTGAGCTGGGGACAAGGATGACACCCAGTCGGATGCATGTGTAGGAAGAAGTCCCAATGTATTAAGCTGCCAAAACATAAGAAACAAAGTAAGAAAATGCAAAGGGTTAGAAAACGCAGGTTTTGAAAATTCCATTAAGAAGATGCAAAGGTAAATGCAGCTCACCTTCCAAACACCAAGTGCTAAACCACCCAAATTAAGAGCAATGAAAAGCAACTTAGGTCCAAGAAGATCTACTTTATTGTCTTTATACGGCTCAAAAACTGCAAAATCGAAATGAAATTTGGATGAATCAACCTACAAATAGAAATTGCACAACCATAACATCTGAAGAACAGAAAATCTAGCCTTTGGTGGCACTTGGTGGGCTGGAGGTTGCGTGTGTATTATATACACTTTACAAGAGGGAAATCAGCTACTATGTCTACTAAGAAAAAGGAGAGATATAGCAGTAAACTGGATAGGTTTCTTCCGAATACTTAAGTGCAAATCATTAGTAACCTCGCGGTTATAAGGGTTTAGCATTTCATTCTTGGTTAGGATAACTTGCCCCTCTTAATCTTTCCTCTTATGACTGTTTCACTACTTTTATGAGTACAAGGTAGAACAAGTAATAAAGAACAAAGGGTAAAGACATCCTTAAACAAACAATACAGCGTAAGAGAAAAATAAAAATCATAGCTTAGCTTACCCTTCCCAACCCCTTGAAGAGCACTAATAGGTTGCCAAAGTGCTGAAAAAGTGATACCAATGCTGAAGAGATGCACTGTACTTCCAGCCATCCACATCATGAAGCCCATCATTAGCAAATTCTTGAAAGGTGCTTGTGCAACTTCCCATGCTTTCTGTTCAAAAGTAATAGAAATATAATCTTAAATCAGTTATATTTTTCCATATTGTGCCTCTGCTTTTACCTTGAAAACCTAATTGCAAAAATGGAACTCTTACCTAAATGACCACCTAAACCCGTTAAAAACTTCACTGATATGGTTCAATGTTGCCATCAAATACTATGTCCATCTAATGGATCAATCAATCACTAGACCTCAACCATGCAACAAGAGAAGAAATCTACGCTTTCCCTTTACCTTTTTCTTTTAAACACCAACTCAATGTACCATAAAACACCTACTGAACTTGCAATTGATTTAAGGTCATAGATATAGTAAACTAAGAACCTCGACAATCCATGCATCATGAAATAGCCAGTGGCTGCTGCTTTGCCACAATACAGACCTTAGTACGTAATTTCTAAATAGAAGTGGCACCAGACAAATGTTGTAGACATTTCTCAGATGCTGGAACTCAATCCTATAGATCCATTAAATTTACTTAATGATGGTTTGTGACTACAGTTTTGCAGTTGAATTGATCCAAAAGTTTTCATCACAAACACGTAAATCCCTAAAAGTTGAATACTTAAAATCTTTAAGATGCAAAACGAAGCCAACTCAAATCGTTAATTAAGCATCTCCTTACTGTTCTTCGTTACTAAGTAAACTAAAGAGAGAAAAAAAGTACCTGAGATTTCCAATTGGCTTCAGCATCCTTCTTTTGGCGACTCACAGCCGAATCGTCCTGTCAAAAACACAAAGGTGAAGTTGAAACCCTATCATAATAACAAAATTGAAAGCGAGTTGTTCATTTGAGATGAGAAAAGGCAAAAAGGTGAACCTGATCGACGGAAGCACGAGTGAAGCCCGGGGGATCGGGG
The DNA here is from genome assembly GCF_025698485.1 of Gossypium arboreum. Taxonomy (NCBI): domain Eukaryota; kingdom Viridiplantae; phylum Streptophyta; class Magnoliopsida; order Malvales; family Malvaceae; genus Gossypium; species Gossypium arboreum. The sequence goes on from NC_069075.1 coordinate 94,555,735, forward strand.
ATGTCACGCGATGAAGGAGCGGTGGAATTATCAGAGAAATCGACGGCCCATCTTCGGCCGGCACCCATCACTCCTTTGCCCTTCTCCATTGTCCTTTTGCTTCTGATTAATTTCCTTTCACTAAAATATATTAGAGCTCTTCATGGATCCGATATCCATCTAGATCCGAACATTCAAGGTCTAACGTATATAATTGAATAGAGCAATAACAGTTTAGAATTGTAATGAGTAATAGTTTAGAATTGTGACGAAGTAAAATTGTAATCAGTTATTTAATTGTTTAGTTAAATAAAATGTAATATAACTTTAATAAGATTTTGTATTTGGTTAAATGAAATAGATCTTATAATATAAGGAAAATGCCTTAAATGATTAAAGTGTCTCTAAATAGAATTTTTTAAGTAGATCATTATTGTTATTATTATTAAATTTTAATAAAATTATTATTAAATATATTTTATTAAAATAATAATAAATAATTTAATCATATTTAAACATAATTATTATTAAATACAATTTTAAAAATAATATATAATTTAATAATATTCTTAATATAATTATTATATGAATTAAAAATTATAATATATAATATTATAAAAATAATATATGATCTATTTTATTATTTTTAAACGCAATGCATATTTAATATGCTAAAATATCATTATTGAAATAAATAATTAATTATTCTATAATAAAAATAAAATATTAGAAGTAATAAATAGCTTGATAATTATACTTCACATCCAAACATAATATTCATATATTAAAAAAGTTACATGATTTCATTAGCTTATATATCATAATCCATATGTTAAATTTTACAACATCAAAAGTTATAACATTGTAATGATATTCTATCATGTCATTATACCATTCAAATATTACAAACACAAAAAGTTACCAAAATACCATCAACACAACCATGATTTTTAATGGTCAGCAAGAAATCTTCTAACTCATTCCAATCGCACAAAAGAAGGTAAACTAAAGAAAATGAACATTTGCGTTGGATGGTCTAGAATTTTGCTCAACGCGCGATAGCGCTCACCCTCAATTAAACATTCTACTTCACATAATGTTAGATATAATTTTAGAGCACTTTCTTGAATGGTCATTTTTTACTTTTGTTGAATTAGCACTTCGGAGCAATACTCCTACTAATTTCAGGGCTAATGGTCCATATGTTTTCCGCCAATAAAGTGACAACATCAATAAATGAAGTAGAAGAAATATGATAACTTGCATCAGAAATCCTTTTTTCTTCTTTGAAAATGTGGAATCACCTTGGTTTCTAGTTGGTTGCGATTATGTAACTGAAAGATCAATGTTATCCAAAGAAACATCAGCTTCGCATCCATGGAAATCATTTCTTTCTTCATGAGTATTTGTATTAGCTACATCCTCAACATTTATTTCTTCAATAATATCAGTGACTGTTTGAGCATATTTTCTAGTGGCTAGATCTTTTGCGTAGATGGCAGTAAATTGGTCATAATAAGGGAAATTACAATGTTTGAATTGACCGGTTTCTTAATGACTCTAGAAAAAATGATGAATCCATATTAGATATAAGTTTGGCCAAAACAAGATAATAAAGACTTGAAATAATTTTTACATTTATATATGAATTCCACACATCATATTCAGCAACAACAAGCTACCTATGCTCGTCCCAACCAAAACCGCTATTTTTTTCCACTAAGCATGTCATAAATGATTGCCTAATCCATTTTCAATGTCCTAATCCTCGATTCAAGATTAGGTTTAGCCTTCAACATAGCATGGGGTAAAACTTTTTCTAACATTTTTTCCAACTCATTTAAATAACCGGCTTTGAATCTTGTATCTACATTAAAGGTTCCAACATTGTACAAGTCAACCATACAGACAACCAACGCATCATCTTCTTCTGGAACCCATTTCCTTTTGGTTCTTCAAGAATTTTGAGAAGAAACACTTAGATTGTGAAAAACCTGGCATAAATATCTAAAGAAAAAATGCAAATTAAAATTAAGTTCAATATTATGAATCAAAAGGTCAACACTTTATAAAATTATAACACATGATGAATCAAAAGAAAATAAATTATAATTCAACAAGTTTAGTAATACAAAAAACAATTCAAACAACACCAAAGTTTCATAAACTAGATACATGAAATAACATAAACAAATTAACGTTTACTATTTTTACCCTAAACCTAACTAATTTCTAGATGCTTGCCATTTATCGAACATTTGATTGGCTAGTTCCACCCTCCAAGTAGCCCATGCATCCAATGGATGAATATTTACGATATTCGATTCATTGTCATCTATCACATTAGTAGGTAATCCTTCTTTTAACTTCGCTTCAATAGGATCAAGACTCTATTGTATAATAATGATTCTATTGTGCACCCTCACAGGATAGAATGATGGACTCCTAAGTATTCCCTGTAACACCCCTATCCCGTAACCGTCGCCAGAATAGGTAAGGGGCATTACTGGACTTGTAACTCATGTCAGAACAGTAAAATTCTGAACTTTTTCTTGAAATAAAGATCGTTCATTTAAATAAGTACTAAGCACAGCCAGAGGTAAAATTTAAACTTCACTAAGTAAACATTCAAAAGATGCCATTTTCGCATGGCTTATATACATTAACCAAAAATATTCTTCCGCCACTAGTCTATTCTATACATGCCATAAAATAATTCTAACATAACAGTAACAAGCGGTGGATAGTGATAGTGTGACTAGTTGCTGACGATCCCCGAGCACAGCTTCGCAATGAGATCTATAAAACACAGAAACGAGTAAACGGAGTAAGCATTACAATGCTTAGTAAGTTTTAAGCAGTGTCAACAGATAACAATCAAATTATAACATAGTTGTTCGTTTATTTTATTTCACTCTTCATTCGGGCATGCCATCCTTTTACCGAATATGCACATCTCATCATATACAATAGGCAGATAAACTTTCACATAAAAGTGAGCTCATGTGACATAGATATATTATATGATTTCACATAACCTCTCACACTGATTCGATGTCACATAATCATAGGAATAGTCTCATAGATTGCTCTCGTATGCATCACATAACTACCTTATGATTTAGTTCAAATCAAGCTCACATATAAACTTGGAGTACATACCTGTTTAACCTTTCGCATTGAATATATTTATAAGCAATTCTTATTACGAAATCTTATAGCTTTAACCTCTACTTGGGTTATCGGTGAGACCTTTAGCTCAGACGAAATCTCCACACGAAGTTATCGGGTCTTACCCGGACAAAATCTCCACACGTAGTCATCGGGTCTTACCCGGACATAATCTCCACACGTAGTCATCGGGTCTTACCCGGAATATATTTCCAAGTTTCATGTACATTTAATCACATGTTACAACATTCACATCGACTGTCACATTTGTAATTCATTTGCCTCATCAAATATCTAATAATACACACCTTTCACATTTGGTCGTTCGGCCACGATATACGCACATCGCCTACATATTTCACACTAGCCATTCGGCTTTACCACATATACATATCTCATACATATTTCACACTAGCCACATATACATATCTCATACATATTTCACACTAGCCATTCGACTTTACCACATATACATATCTCATACATATTTCACACTAGCCATTCGGCTTTACCACATATACATATCTCATACATATTTCACATTAGCCATTCGGCCTTATCACACATATGCATGTTCACATTCATCACATTGGCCATTCGGCCTTAACACATATATGCATGTTCACATTCATCACATTGGCCATTCGGCCTTATCACACATATGCATGTTCACATTCATCACATTGGCCATTCGGCCTTAACACATATATGCATGTTCACATTCATCACATTGGCCATTCGGCCTTATCTCATATATACACATAAAATCCTAAATCAAAATATAAATTTTCATGTATTCACATCACAATTATCCAAATATACTTCACATACCACATATACTATCATGTATACACTTTGTCTTGGCCGAATCTACATCAATCATTTTCCAATGAATAATTCAATTTCACGCCATACTATCATTTCATATTCGAATACTCATAAACTTACAATTTCACAAATTTTAATATCAAAGATCTATCTAACACTCATATATCATTTTAAAATATCACGATTTAGAATTCACGTATGGGTTTAATCAATAGCTTATGAGCAACTAAAACAAGTTTTATCCATGTTTACAACAGAATCACATATTCACTACGAGCTGTTTTCCAGAGCAATGGTCACTAAATTATTTATAACTGGAGATACAAAACTCCAAATCACTTGCCGTTAATTTTCCCTAAATATAGACTCGTATATCTTCCATCTATAAAATTTCCAGAATTTTATACAAAACTCCAAATCACTTGCCGTTAATTTTCCCTAAATATAGACTCGTATATCTTCCATCTATAAAATTTCCAGAATTTTAGGTTTGGCTAATCAGTACCAGATTTTTCTTAAAGTTTCCCCTGTTTCACTATTTGACTAATCTGACCACTCTTCACTACGAATCAAATTTTTCATTGTACAGAATTCATAATGTGTTCTATTTGATTTCATTTTAAACTAGACTCATTAAGGAGTCTAAGCATATAAATCTTATCTTATAACCATTTTTTTACAAATTATAATGATTTTCCAAAAATAGAACAGGGATTTTGAGTCATTCGACAATTGTCCCACACAACTTTAAATATCTCTTTATAGGAAATTTCTTTGCTTCCACGGTCTCTTTTATAAGAAACTAGACTAACTAAGCTTTGATTACATATTTTATTCAGCCTATAATTCCACACCGACAATTTATAGTGATTTTCTAAAATCACGTTACTGCTGCTGTCCAAAGCAAATTATTACAATTTGCTCTTAAATTCCCAAGTCCAAACACTTATGAACTTACCATTTGAGTTTAAGACATATCATGGCCACATCATATCTTATTAAATCAACTCATTATGTCCTATTATGATTGAATTTACTCAATGTTTAATCACTTAAAACTTACCTCGGAAGTGGTCAACGATTAGATGTCCACGGCTATTCGTTTACTTTCTCTTTTCCCCTATCCGACTTTGATCCTCTTTGCTCTTAAGCTTAATCAAACAAATTTACTTCCCAATCAAACATAGTCATACGGCATCCATATACATTTTAAAACCAATTCATTTGAATCAATTGACCACTTAAGTCTATTATCGTTCGTTTTCAAATTTGTGTACTTGATAAGTCACATTAAACAATTGTATATGTAACTTTAACACATATTTATATTCGAATGTCTCACTGACACAAGGCGTATACATAAGGTGTCAACATACATATAAATATATTTTAGTCGATTACTCAAGTTATGCACAACATGTATGTATATACACTCTCATATTCATTATTAAAAATGTTGCCGAATACTCATTTAATAATCAACTCATATATTCATACATGGACGATTTGAAGTTTCCTTTAACCAATTATATAATCGGCAATGGCTACAATAACTTATCAAGCCTTAGAAACTTCTTTAACCCTTTTAACTTCATCTTATTACCCCTAAAGTCCGAATGCACACCTAACAAAATATAATGCCAAAACGCCATTAACTAATAAAATCACACATACACAATTTATATACAAATTTCATCCTCACAATGTATATAATTCATTCGGCCATTCATCACTCACCTAACAAAACTTCATATCAAATTCCTATGACCGATCACACCTATACTTACATTCCAATATTCGTAATATTCAAAATCACATTCTAAATACAATAGTCATGAACAATGCCGAATCCTTAAGTGTTCAAACATAAATTCTTTTACTTAATTCAAAACATATAAACAACATTTGTTCAAGACATCAAACCTCTTTAATTTCGGCTATTACTAATATAAACATTCACAAATCATATTCTTAGGAAGACCGATTTCTTTCCATAACACAGTCATCATCAATACTTAGATGAAACAACCAAAATCCCTTCCTTTATACCCTAGCCGAATGCTCCAATCATCCATCAAAATTACAAATTTTAGCATGGGCTAAGTAAGAACCATGATTATTTACCTAAAACAAGTTAAAATTTCACAATTTAACATAATATACTAACCTTTTTAATGACTCAAGTGACCAAAAATTCTTCCCCTCCTTTGTTTCTTCTATTCGGCCAAGTTGAACAACAAAGAAAGAACTTTGTTTTTCCTCCCCTTTCTCTAGTCACGGCAATGGGGGGTAAGGGGGAGACAACTTTGGTTTCTCCTCCCACTCCCCTCATATTTTATTATTCTTCCCACACATATTAGCATAAAATGTCTATAATATGTTTTACCCCATAGCATGGCCGGCCACCATCTAGATTTTTGGCTAATTTGACATGCAAACCCTTCTTTTATACAACATGCATTAATAGGTCCTTATAGATTAACCTATCGCATTTCAAAAGTGTCACACATAAGTCCTATTACTAAATTCACATGCAATCGACTAAATCGAAGCTTAAAACTTTCACACATTCATATTCACATATTTTAGACAATAAATATCATATTCAAATAATTTGGTGACTCGGTTTAGCGGTCCCGAAACCGCTTTCCAACTAGGGTCATTTTAGGGCTGTCACATTCCCCATCTAAGTTTTAATAACCCAAAGCATCTTTCAATAACATTACGCGCTGAAGCATGTTCCATATTGAAAAATTCTTCCGAAGTACTTGGCTGGTAACCCTGATGCTACTCATTCAAATGATATCTTTTTTCTTTAAAAGGCGCAAGAAATCCCTCACAATTTGTGTATCTAGCATCAACTAAGTAATAACAACCTATAAAAAAAACTATTTATCATGTTTAATTTCCCAAAAAAGTATGATCTTAAAAACTAATTCAAATTCCTTTAATTTTGCACTTTACCATAAGAAAATTTAGTCCATGTCTCCTACTAATGGCATCTCAAAGAACCTGTCCATCAGCAACAGAACCTTTTCAACCAGGAAAAACATAAACAAAATGCATATCCGGTGTACAAACACCTAACATATTTGTTGATATGTCAGCTTTTCGCGTTCGATATCTAAGTTTATCAACTGCTGGAACCCTAATCTTGATGTGGGTTCATCTAAAGCATCTAAGCAATTCTACATCACATGTATAAAACCTCAGCTTAGGATACTATATTTAAATCTAAATCAACTAAATTATATACGAATTGTATATGGAACTCACTCCAATACCTTGAACCATTTCCACCTTGGGTCTGTAGAATTAGCTATAATTGGATTTGCCTTTTTAACTAACACATCTTGTAAGCATATGACAACATTTAAAATATTGTGAAATGATCTTCTAACGGTTTCCTCGAACCTATTGAAGTGATGCTTGATAACTCGATTTTTAAGGTGATAAGAAACGATATGTAAAAACATTGCCACTTGTTCATTAACAAGCATGTTTCTTGATGACTTCAATACGCCTAAAGTTTGTAACATCTTACATAGTTTATTGTGAAAAATAAAATAAAATAAAAAACACGCAAATTTTTACGTGGAAACCCTTTTAGCAAAAAACCACGGGTAGAGGAGAAGAAAATTCACTATGTCGAATTCGAATTATTAGAAGAGGAATAGACTATGTCTATTTATAGGCTTGTGAAGCCATATTCTAGTAAGACTGAAACACCTTATTCTAATCAATATCAAATAGATAGAATTTCATAAGGTTTAAAAAATCTTATTCTAAAATAAAATAAAAGAAGTGTAATTCTATATGGATTCTTCTTTTATTTTATTTTACCATTGTATTTTATTTAAATAAGGATTCGAGTCACTTAATTCTAACAATCTCCACCTTGACACAAATTCTCAATGAACAAGTTCTTCATCGCGAACTCTCAACGAACAAGTTCTCCACCTCTTCTATAAAACCCCTTAAAGGTTTAACGTCAACAATGAACACCAACCAAGTCTAAATATTACTCAAACTTGGTTATAGGAAGTGACTTAGTCATCATATCTGCAGGATTTTCATGAGTACTAATTTTGCTCACAACAATATCACCACGAGCAATAATATCACGAACAAAATGATACTGAACATCAATGTGTTTGTTCTCTCATGAAACATTTGATCTTTGTAAGAAAGATGGCACTCTGACTGTCACAAAATACTGTGCTGATTTGAAGGTCTTTATTGAGTTCACTAAAGAGTCCCTTCACCAAATAGCTTCTTTACAAGCCTCAGTAATTGCCATGTACTCAGCTTCAGTGGTAGACAAAGCAACTGTAGTTTGCAAAGTGGCTTTCCAACTGATTGCATAATCTCTGATTGTAAAGACATAACCTGTGAGAGATCTTCTTCTATCAAGGTCTCTAGCAAAATCAGCATCAACATACCCAATGACTCCATCTCTAGTTCTTCCAAACTGTAAGCAAACATCAGTAGTACCTTGTAAGTATCTTAAAATCCACTGAACTACTTTCCAGTGTTCTTTACCAGGATTTGCCATGTATCTGCTAACTACACTGACTACATATGATAAATCTGGACGTGAACAAACCATAGCATACGTGAGAGACCCCACTGCACTAGAGTATGGAACATGTGACATGTACTCAATCTTATCATCTGATAGTGGAGACAAAGCCGATGAAAGTCTAAAATGGGCTGCTAAAAGAGTACTAATAGGCTTAGCACTCTGCATATTGGACCTGCAAAGAACTTTCTCAATGTACCCCTTTTGACTTAGGTACAATTTATTTTCTTTTCTATCTCTGAAAATCTCCATACCAAGTATCTTCTTTGTTGGTCCTAAATCTTTCATCTCAAATTCTTCACTTAGTTGGGCTTTGACCTTTCTTATCTCTCATTTATCTTTTGCTGCTATCAACATGTCATCAACATAAAGAAGTAGATACACAAAAGAACCATCACTGTTTTTCTTAAAGTAAACACAACTGTCAAAACTACTTCTTTTGAAATCATGAGAAGTCATAAAGGAATTAAACCTCTTGTACCACTATCTTGGTGACTGTTTCAAACTGTAAAGGGACTTTTTCAGCAAGAAAACATAGTCCTCTTTTTCTGAGACTGTAAAACCCTCTGGTTGTTGCATGTAAATATCCTCTTAAAGTTCTCCATGTAAAAATGCAGTTTTTACATCTAACTGCTCAAGCTCTAAATCATGCATGGCCACAATGCAGTTTTTACATCGAACTATGCTTAACTATTGGGGAGAACACATCTGTGAAATCTACTCCTAGAATTTGACTGTAACCCTTTGCAACAAGCCTTGCTTTATATCTGGGTTCTTCAACTCCTAGAGTCTCTTCTTTCTTTTTAAACACCCATTTACAATGAACAACCTTTTTACTTTTAGGAAGTTTCATAAGATCCCATGTTCTATTTTTGTGGAGTGATTCCATCTCCTCTTACATAGCAAACATCCACTTTTTTGAGTTTTCACAGCTAACCGCCTCAGAATAATTAGATGGCTCTTGATTCGCATCTATATCTTCAGCCACATTTAAAGCATAAGCAACTAGATCAGCCTCGACATACTTCTTTGAAGGTTTAATTTTTCTTTTAGTTTTGTTTTTGGCGATAGAGTATTGTGGTGAAGAAGCAACTCTATTTTCAATTTTTGTACTAGCTTGAGGAGTCGACTCTGTATTAATCTGATCCTCCACCTGCTTTTGATTTTCTTAATTGGAAGAGTCTTTAAGAGATAAGTTAGGTAGCATAACAGTTTCATCGAAAACAACATCTTTACTAATCACAACTTTTCTATTTTCAGGACACCATAACTTATACCCTTTTACATCAGTTTTATAACCAAGAAAAACACATTTAATTGATCTCGGTTCCAATTTTTCATTATCAACATGAGCATACGCAGGACACCTAAAGATTTTTAAATCAGAATAATTAGCAGGATTACCACACCATACCTCTTGTGGAGTCTTTTTCTCAATGGCAACGAATGAGGATCGGTTGATCAAAAAACATGCAGTAGAGGCTGTTTCGGCCCAAAAAAACTTTGGTAAATTGGCATTTGACAACATACATTGAACCTTTTCCATGATCATTCTGTTCATTCTTTCTGCAACGCCATTTTGTTGTGGAGTATGGTGAACTGTCAAGTGTCTCACGATCCCTTCTGACTTGCACAATCTATTAAACTCATCAGAACAGAACTCTAAGTCATTGTCTGTACAGAGGTATTTTATTTGTTTTCCTGTCTATTTTTTAATCATAATTTTACAAGACTTAAATGCGGAAAACAAATCGCTTTTCTGCTTCAAAAAGAATGCCCAAACTTTTCTAAAAAAATCATCAATAAAGGTTAGCATATAATTAGCTCCACCTCTTGAAGGCACTCTGGATGGCCCCCACAGATCAGAATGAATATACTCCAACATTCCCTTTGTGTTATGGATTCCTCTAGTGAATCGAACTCTCTTTTACTTCCTAAAAACACAGTGCTCACAGAAATTCAGTTTGCAAATTCCTTGCCCATCAAGAAGTCCTCTTTTGCTTAATTCTGCCATGCTATTCTCACTCGTATGCCCTAGGCGCATATGCCAAAGTTTAGTAATATCATCATCTGACAAGGAAGAGGAAGCAACAGCTACATCACCAGTAATAGTAGAACCCTGCAAAACATATAACTTGGCAGTCTTTCTTTGCCTTTTCATCACAACAAGGGAACCTTTAGAAATCTTTAAAACCCCACTTTCAACTGTGTATCTATACCTTATTCAATCAAGATTACTTATCGAAATTAAATTTCTTTTCAATTCTGGAACATGTCGCATGTCACTAAGTGTTCTGACAACTCCATCAAACATCTTAACTTTAATTGTACCAACACCTGCGATATTACATGAAGCATTGTTTTCCATCAAAACAACACCTTCAGACACTGTTTCGTAAGTTGTAAACCAATCCTGATTGAGACTCATGTGGAAGGTGCAGCCTGAATCAAGTATCCACTCCTCCCTCACTTTAGAATTGTTGACTGAAGAGACTAGAAGTTCACCATCGCTGTAGTCTTCTACAACATCAGCCTCACCAAAATTTCTGGTTGTTTTCCCTTTTGATTCGCAACCTCCCTTTTAATCTTGTTTTGTAGCTTATAGCACTCAGATTTAATGTGCCCTTTCTTCTTGCAGAAGTTACAAGTTTTACCTCTGTTTGAAGACTTTGATCTACCTTTAGATTTACCGCAAGGATTTCGTTCCTGTGTCCTTCCACGATCATCATCAACATTCTGATCTTGTCTCCTACGAACAATGAGACCCTCTCCCTGAGAGTCAGTTTTAACCACAAGATGCTTCATCTTATCATACAAGGTCAAAGAATCATAAACCTCATCAACTGTGAGAGACTCGCGGCTATATAAAATCGTGTCTCTAAAGGTTGAATAAGACGGGGGCAACGAACAAAGTAGAATCAGTCCTAGATCTTCCTTATCATACTGAACCTTCATGGCCTCCAAGTTTGAGAGAATTTCTTTAAACACTGTTAAGTGTTCGTGTACAGACGCACCTTCCTCCAAATGATGAGCATAAAGATGCTATTTCATATGCAACTTGCTTGTTAGAGTTTTCGACATACATATTTGTTCTAACCTTTTCCATAATGCAGCGGCGACCTTCTCTTTCATCACATCTTGTAAAATTTCGTTGGACAAATGCAGATGTAATTGTGTTAACGCCTTTCGATTCTTACGCTTCTTCTCTTCATCTGTTAATGTCGAAGACATCTTATCTATCCCTACCAGGGCATCCTCCAGATCCATCTGCGCAAGAACTGCTTGCATCTTAATCTGCCACAATGCAAATCTAGTGTTGTGACCCAACAGCGAAATTTCATACTTCAAAGACGCCATTATCATGATCAAGATGAACAACCTAAAAACTCTGATACCAATTTGTGAAAAATAAAATAAAATAAAATAAAAAATAAAATAAAGAACATACAAATTTTTACGTGGAAACCTTTTCGGGAAGAAACCACGAGCAGAGGAGAAGAAAATTCACTATGTCGAATTCGAATTATTACAAGAGGAATAGACCATGTCTATTTATAGGCTTGTGAAGCCATATTCTAGTAAGACTGAAACACTTTATTCTAATTAATATCAAATAGATAGAATTTAATAAGGTTTAAAAACCTTATTCTAAAATAAAATAAAAGAAGTGTAATTCTATATGGATTCTTCTTTTATTTTATTTTACCACTGTATTTTATTTAAGTAAAGATTTGGGTCACTTAATTCTAACAATTATAAAAGGTAATTCTATTCATCCTAACTTGTTCAATACAGGTCTCATCACTAGCATATACAAACCTTTTCACATAATCTCGTTTTGCATAAAAATCTAAAATATAAAATATAATCATTGGTCTATAAGTATGTAGGCTATGGGTGATACCAAATGTAACTAAGAACCAACTCGCAACTGTACACATTTGCAACCATACTGTCAATGCAAGACCAATTCATTTATGTCTCCCACTTTGTACTATTAAAGGTAGACAGACCATTACTGCAAGATATTAAAGTGTTACATATCTTCAAATCATAGTAAAAGGGTCACATTTCTTCAATACTAACTTTAATAACAGTAAAAAAAAATCAAAGAATTTAATTACCAAAGAACTTACAGTGATTCAGTGAATACAAGACGCTCAACTGTGGGTGGAGGAAGCAATCAAGCAAGCCAAAGAAGAAGACGAAGCAATAACACACTGACAAAGAAAAATGGACAATACATATTAAGAATCTTTACAAAGCACAAAATATAAATTACAACTATCTTTGCAAGTAAAAAACTTGAAATTCATTTCTTTATCAATCACCCAAAAAAGGAAAAAAAAAAGAAACAAAAGAAAAGAACGTGTTTTTGTGGATTTGATTAATTGATGACTTATGTTTAACAATTTTTTTTAAAATTAATATTTAATACATCCACATCCAAATTACATAATTTCCAATTTTACAGAAATATACATATATTATATGAATTTTTTAAAATTCGATCTTTAATTTACCTTTTAAAAGCTTGTATTCATCCTCACATTGTAATCAACTAATCTTGTATTTGAATTAATAATTATGAATAGAAAAAGATATATTATTTTGTTTGAATTGTAACACCTCTATACCATATTCGACTCAAGGAACCCGATATAGAAATATTATATTTGGTGCCAAAGTAATTCTTGGCTAATACTAATATATTAGAACATAAAAAGGAAAAATAATAAATTTAAATAATTTATAATTTAGTCCTTACTACTACTTGGAACATACTTGATTTTTCCTAAGTACATGTCATTCTATTCAAAATTTCATGTCATTCTATTCAAAATTTTAAAACGTACCCTCTTGTTGCTTGAAGATGTGATGAGATGAATGCTCGTAATCTCAAATACAACACTTCAAAATTTTTGTACCTAATCTGCGCACGAAAACAAACTGTACACTGAGTATACTCAGTGGTATTACTATAATTCAAATACTTAAAGTAAAAACGGTAAATATGCACAATTAATCTTACCACTATTTTACTTTCAATAAATCATTCATGCATTTAAAACTTTAAATTTCCTTAGTAATATGTATCTTAAATAGCTTTTCTTCATTTTAATTTATATATCTTCTTACTATATCAATATTCATTTCATGCGTTTCATCAATAACCATTTCATAAAATCATTATTTCATATATTTCATTTTATGTCTCAATTCAATAACTTATTCTATTTCATATCTAAAACCTTACAACATTAGTCTTTCAATAAATATTTAAACCAACATTTTTCAATAAAAATAATTATAATTAATTTATATGATTATATTCCATTAACTCATACACTATTTCATTATTTCCAATTCATTCTATTTTCACCTCATATTTTGATATTTTAACAAAGTCAGGAACCTTCAGTTCATGCTTCAAATTTCATGTCTCAATGCAATTCACAATTCAACTGATAATTTCTTTCTCATATTTTTAATAGTATGATCAATCAAATTTATTTAATTTTTTCATTTCAATTATTCACCCTATTAATAAACCCAGACCTTGGCAGATACATGAATTCTAACCAAACACACCAATATGGCACATTGTGCCTAAAACTGTACTCAGTACCTGATCAATATATCAGAAGCAGTATACGACACATAAAGTGCCTGAAATGACACACGTGGTGCCTAATACGAAAGATATAGTGCCTGATCGGCAAAGCCAATAAATTCCCGTATTCTTCCAATCCTATGGCATGCCAACTATATCTAACTCAGCCCAACTAGTTAATAGGGTGTTCAAATCATTTTTCTATTTCAAATTCACTTTCAATTCAATCACAATTCAATTCAAATTCACTTTCCACTTTCTAATCAATATACAATTCAATACCAATTCATATTTGAGATATTCACATATAATCATACTTCGATTCAATTCAAACCAATTTTCAATCAATACACAATTTACATATTCACACATATTCATAATTTAATTCACTTTTATTCAATTCATAATTTTAATTCATTTTCCAATCAAATTCAAATCACTAATTATTTTTCAATCAATATACATTTCAAATACTCACATATTTTCTTCATTCAATTCAATTTGTTTCAATTCAAATCACTTTTAGTTTCCAGTCAATATACTTTCAAATATTCACATAATTCATAATTCAATTACTTAATTCAAATCACTTTTAATTTCCAATTTGTTCACATTCAATTTCAATAGCCATAAACATTTTTGAATCAATTTCATTCAAATCAATATTATCATTTCAATTGCTTACCTAATTTTACTTATAATGCATTTTAATTAAAATATAACAATTAATAATAAATAGATTTGAATTATAGTAATACAAACCTTGATTTCTCGTTTTTACTCCTTGTCCACTTTTTCTTTTCTTTTCTTCACGGATGCCTCAGGTGAGATATTGGCTACTGAAAAATTATGACAAATTTCATAATCATTAATACAATATTAAATTTTCATCTAATATTTGAATTTCTATTCTACTTTCATCTCAATTTCAATTTAATCCCTAACTAGATTCATTTATTTTTCCATCTCAATTCATACCTCATTTCTACTCAAATTTCAACTAAACTTAAACTTAACTATCTAATTTTTATCATAAATTTCTAATTTCGAAATTCTTGCAATTTAGTCCTTATTATATAAAATTTATAACTTATTTTACAATTTAATACATCTCCCAATTCTAATTAGAAATTTTATTAATTCAATCTCTAATTCACACTTTTACCTAGCAAAATTAATGTCTAAAAATCTAATAACTTCTAAAATTTTCAGCATATACTTAATAATATTTTGTTCTAGGTTCATAAAATTAAAAATTACAAGAAAAAGACTTAAATTGACTTACCAATTTGAATTTGAACCTTAAAACCCTAAATTCTTTCTTTTCTTTTTCTTTTCTTTCTTCTTCCTCTCTATTTCGTCCCTGCTATTATGTTGTTTTAATTTCTTTATTTTCTTTTTTACTTTACTCTATATATATAATATAATAAGAATATAATATATAATATATAATAAAACATAATAAATATTTTTATTATTTAATAATATAATATATATATATATATATTAAACTTAAAAATCTCAGATTTTAAGGGTTAACCGCCTCAACTTATGCTTTTGGTTTAATTGCCCTTTTAGTCCTTTTTACTTTCTTTGTATTATATTTGTTTATTAATTTAACAATAATATAATATATAATTAACACATTATAAAAATATCTATTACTTAAATACTAAGTAAATTAAATACATATATTACAAATGTACATATTTTAATTAACACACTTGTATTTTATCATCACCTTGCACTTGTCTTTATTTATTTTATTTCATAATATAATAATAATTAATAAATATCTTTTACTTATTATTTAAGAAAATATACAAATATATTACAAGTGTATTTTCATGTATTTTACACATGTTTATTATCATTACCATACATTTGTCACTATTTTAATTTATTTAATAATAATAATTTTAATATAAAACCATAATAATATTTATATATAATATATAATCTAAGTCCCATTTGCCGCCTTACCTAATGAAATAGGCATAATTCCTATTTAATCCCCTTTATTTTATTTTAATTTATCATTAAATTTTTACCCTTTATTCAATTTAGTTCTTTTTCCTAATTTCTCCTAATTAAGCTAAATTCACCTAATTAAATCCTAATTAAACACACTACTAGACTCATAAATATTTCTAATAATTATTTACGAATTCAGTTTATTAAGACGGAGGCCTAATAATGCACTTTTTTGATGCCTATGAATTTTGGGTCATTACATTTCTCCCCATTTAATAAATTTCGTCCTCGAAATTTACCTGAGAAAAGATGAGGATATTGTACTCTTATTGTTTCCTCCAGTTCCCAAGTTGCTTCCTCCACATTATGGCTTTTCCATAATACTTTCACTAATGGAACCCATTTGTTTCTTAACTCTTTTACTTCACCAATTTGTCATCTTCTAACTGCGCTGACTTAATCTGATCAACATCACCGATTTGATTTTTAATTTAGCCAATAAACTTTCATTATTATTGATACTAAGCTGAGTAAACATTGTTCGCAATTCAATTGTCGTTTTCCTACTTAATGCATCAGTTATAACATTAGCTTTATCAGGGTAATAATCAATAACACAATCAAAATTTTTCAAAAGCTCTATCTAACGACACTGTCTTAAATTAAACTCCTTTTGAGATAAAAGATTTTTGACACTTTTATGATCGGTATAAATATAACACTTTTCATCATACAAATAGTGTATCTAAATCTTTAGAGCAAAAACCATAACAGCTAGTTTCTAAATCCTGTGTCAGATAATTGCGTTCATACATTTTTAGCTAACGAAATGCATAAGAAATCACTTCTAGTCTTACATCAAAACACGAAGAAAATCGCTCAAGGATCATCACTATAAACGGAAAAATCCTTTCTATAAGAATCGAAAACCTTTAGTAGATTATCTTTGGAGTTATTCTTATAATTCTATATATATATTTTTTATTTATTTTTTTTTATTTTTTTTCTAGGCTCTACTTTGTTATAATTTTATATTCTCATTTTCATTTCCTTTCTTTTCTTTCTATTTTCGAGGCAAATAATGATTATTCCAGTTATGGATTAGAGTTATTACTCTTAATCCAAACCTCTTAGAAATCTATTGGCTTGGCCGCTGCAAATAGTCTCCTCGAAGTAACTGCTCTTTCCAAAGTTTGCCTCTTTTATTACACAATTTACAACTTTGCATATTCCTTCGTCTTCTTTTCACACTTTAAATCACTCCTTATGTACTAATTCTTAAAATCATTTTGCTACCTTTTTATGTTATCTAAAGTGCTTACACTATTTTAATTTTATTTATTTATTATTATTTATTATTATTCATTTTCGATCTTCATAATTAGAAAATTATTACAATTCTATTCCGCTTCTCATATTTCTATTGTCTCTTTCATTTCCAAAAGACTATCCTTATATTAATATACCAAACTTTTCATCCAAAACTCTAGCTCTTTTATTATTATTATTATTATTATTATTATTATTATTATTATTATTATTATTATTATTATTATTATTATTATTATTATTAAATTCTCATTCTATACATGTACAACTATATATATACATATATATTCACTAATCTCTAACTTTTACTTTTAACCACTAAAATCCATTTTTACGTCTTCTTCCATTTCTGATTCTGTATCTTCCCCCGAAAAATACTCTATATTAAGTTCGAAATTCTCTTCAAATTCATCTTCTACGATCCAATTTGGAAATTCCTCAAGACCTTCTTCTTCTTCCATCTTTATAACGGGTATTGAACCTATAAATTCACTTGGTAATTTTCTAACAACTAATTTTTCCATCCATGGCATGTTAAAGACATTTTGCTTTCTAGTCAACTTTCGTGATCCTACTCTTTGTCTCGCTATCTTTCTTGCTCCTTCAGAGATTATAAACTTCACGTAGTTTATAACTAGATTCCAATAGGTTCGTGGTACTGATGTCTTCCAAAGTTGGTCCAAAATGATTTGATGCTCCCGTTCTATTAATGTTCCTCTAAGGGTCAAATATTGCACTTTATTCTTTCTAATCAATTCGTGACCCTTCCATATCACTTCTTGCATCTTTCGATTTACAGTAATAAAGTGCTGAACTATATCTTCTTCTGGTTTCATTCTATAATCTTGTACTTCTCTCATCATCTTATCAACTCTCTCCCTCTGTGCTGAAATTGTTATCTCATCAGGCAAGATTAGATTTATTTCCATTTCTTTCAATATCTACGACAGAAAATAAGTTTTTATCATATTTCAATATTTATCTATTTCCTTCTTGAGTCATTACTAACTAATTCAAATTCATTTCCTTATCA
The DNA here is from genome assembly GCF_025698485.1 of Gossypium arboreum. NCBI lineage: Eukaryota > Viridiplantae > Streptophyta > Magnoliopsida > Malvales > Malvaceae > Gossypium > Gossypium arboreum. The sequence goes on from NC_069075.1 coordinate 94,574,245, forward strand.
ATAATAATTCATATTTTCAAGCTTATCAATGCTTGAAATATTGATATTACATCTCATCACATAGATATATCCTATATGGCATGTACTTCTAGACTCGTTCTTTTCCTAGAAATCAGAAAACCTAAATTCTGATACCACTAAATGTAACACCCCTATACCATGTTCGACTCAAGGAACCTGATATAGGAATATTACATTTGGTGCCAAAGTAATTCTTGGCTAATAACTAATATATTAGAACATAAAAATAGACAAATAATAAATTTAAATATAAAACCCTAATAATATTTATATATAATATATAATCTACGAAAAATCTTTTTCTTCCCATTTGCCGCCTCACCTAATGAAATAGGCAAATTGCCTATTTAATCCCCTTTACTTTATTTTAATCTACAATTAAACTTTTACCCTTTATTCAATTTAGTCATTTTTCCTAATTTCTCCTAATTAAGCTAAATTCACCTAATTAAACACACTACTAGACTCATAAATATTTCTAATAATTATTTACTAATTTGGTTTATTAATACGGAGGCCCGATAATGCACTTTTCTGATGCCCGTGAATTTTGGGTCATTACATGAATAGTTAAAATTAGTAAAAGGAAAAAAATATAATTTTAATAATTTTTTGGGAAAATAAAAAATAATTGAATATATTAATCTTTTATACGTTACATATTGAATAGTTAAATAAAAGGGCTCAACTTAACATAACATTTCAGTTAAACTAAAAAGGTATTTAAATAAGGTCTTATTTTCTTTTATTTTGTATTAACTCAATTCAATTATAGGTATACAATGTGTTAAATATCTTAAAAACTATGTATTTTAAAATCTTTGATTATCATTTTTATTTAAATAAAATCTAAAACTCCATATACATTACATTCTTACCATAACATGATTTGTTTGTAGCATTTTACATTTTTTTTGTTTCGTTTGTTGAGATAATTTTAATATTTGAATGAAAGAAGTTCAACTCTCCTATTAAAAGTAATGAGTTCAAATGCGTTTTGGTATTTTTATTATTAATTTTAAAATTTTAATTTAAAATATACTAAATTAAATACACCAGATTAACAATTGTAGATAAAGTTTTTTTGAAATAAAATATGTTCGTAGTGTTAATTATAATTTTAATCAAACAATATAAGTAATATAAAACATTGTTTAAAGAACAAGATTAAATATAACATAAATTAAACATATCAAAAATAAAAATAGTTTTAAAATATATTAAAAGATTAAAATAGTTTCAAATCAAGCATATCGAAAATTAAATATAACCAAAATGTTCTTGTTTAAAGTAAAAAGATTAAATCCAAATTGTAAATGTAGTTTAACATGTATATATTGCCTTTCCTATATTACTAGAAAAGAGTAATGGTATATTCATTCCGATGAAGATATTTGTTTATGTCCCTTTTCCTTGTTCATTTTTTTCTTTTGTTGTTAACTCTTGGCATTTGGCGGCCTACAAAGGTGTGCCGCTCTTTACCTTAGTAGCCTCCTTTTCCATTAACAAATTTCATCTTTCCAAATTTGAACACATAACCAATTTATAACAAAGACATTGGGAGGGTATTGTTACCTTAGCACACCCTTGAGCGATATCTTTCCCCTTATTGTTGCTACCTGCAACCACTCCTTTAGTTAAAACACACAAACCATTCCATTATTTCAACAGGATACACATTTAACACATAATGATTCCAACTAAAAAATCCAAATAAAAAAAAAACTTAACAATAAACCAAAGGAAAAATGCATTAGTTGTTGAAAAAAGTCTAAATTGCTACTACTCTTATTGCTCCTTCAACCCTTCCCCGTTTATCATAAAAATTAATGCAAAACATGAAACCAATAAAGCTAAAAATGAACACATAATATTACATAAGGTTGAATAATTAAAGCATACTCATCTAGCATATAACTAAACTAAAATAACTTAAACAAGTAGTGCAAACACGCAACAACGGTAAAACAGGGAAAAAAAGACAATTTAGGAAATGGTTTAAGGTATGTCACACTAGAAATTCAAGTTTTGTAAGATTACATGGTCAAAAAAGAACAACAATGGTATTAAACAGCAGCATCCCTTACTATCTGTTCATTTTCCTTCGACTACTCTTATTCAATGCTATGTTCGACAAACCAACTAAATGCTAACACAGACTTTTGAAATCTGAAAAAACATGTCCTTTAATAGAAGAAATTTATGTTACTGCATCAGCTCTATCTACAAGTTTATATTGTCTTAGAAGTTTAGGTCACCATTTAAACTGTTCCTTGTGAATGTAGTTTATCAATTTTACTTGTTTGCACCAACATTTCTGTATAAGGATTAAATTACTTAGTTATATCATCATTCAAAGACATGAAAAAAATTGAGCATACTCATGTTGAATAAATATCGATATCTGACACTTACCCTCATATTTTCTAACCATGTAACATGTTATGAAATACTTCCCGTTTTCTGGATAACAATTTGGATCATGCATTCTTTAATCTAACATTAGATCAAAAATTTTTCCATTTTGATTGTAGATTATAGATAACCAGGGGATTTATTGGATAAAAGACCAAACTGGTAAAAAATAAAGTTGGGGATCCAAGTAAAGCCCCATATCAAGCTCTTGGTAGCCATTGACAACAGGTTTTTTTTTTCTCCCTACCATGTTTGATTTCATGATTATTTTGTCACCAATATTTTTGTTTAGAAAATTTGATCTTTCATGCTACAATCTTGTGTCCTTCACTCATTATTATCATGTATTTGGTTCATCTTTCATTTTTCTTTCTAATAGAAATTATCTTGATTATTATCATTGATATTTTTAAGCTTTACAAACATGATTAGCCAGTGACATACATAATTTAAGATATGTTTAAAATTAAAAAAAGAATTGAAAAAGAAATGTAACATGTGAATGTCTTTTAATCTTGTTTGTAAGTTAACTTTAGTCTTAATGTACCAGTTATGATTTTTTTAAATATATGTACATTTGTGGACATATGTTATATATGAATGAATTATGATCAAATGAGCTATATGAGACATATGGGTATGTGATTATATTTTGTCATGAGCTACATAAATGAATTGGTTTAGAATTGTGTTATGTGATAAGTTTATTTGTGTATGGCTTACTAAGCTTTTAAAAACTTACTTTGAGTGTTTTTCAATTGTTTTATAGATTATCGAAGCTACCGAAAACTCGGGGATTGTCGAGGATCATCACCACACTATCGAACTTTATTTTGGTACCTTTTAAAAATATGAATATTGAAGTATGGCATGTATAGGCTAGAAGTATTTGAATATAATTTGTGAAGTGTATACCATGCCATGTGATATGGCTAGATTAAACTTACTATTTGGTTTGGTTTTTGGTATATAAGTTGTGTTAAGAAATGGTATGTTTTAAAGTGCATAATTGGCCTACTGAGAAATGGTTAAATTGGGTAAGTTAGTTATTTGAATTAGTTATGGAAACGGTATGATTTTGATATGAAAAATGGATGTGAAAAATTGGGATAATGATATGTATGAATGAATGAGTTTGGTATGTGATTTTGGTATGTTTTGGTTTGGATGATAAGGATAATATTGGTTGGTGATTATATGACATGAATGGTGTATGTTTTGTGATTGAAATTGGTTGAAATTATGGTGCAATTGTGCTTTGATTTTGGACTTGTAGGGATAACCATTAAGGGTGGCAAATTGGCTGTGCAAATAGCATATTTTTGTCCACACGGGTAGAGACATGGGCGTGTATCTCAACCGTGTGTGACAAACGGTCATGTTACACGGCCGTGTGTCCCTTGAGGTAGTCCTACAATTAAAAGTCAATCTTAAGCATAGCCTACACACACGGGCATGTCTACTAGCCGTGTGAGTGGTACATGGGCTGGCACATGGGCGTGTGGTCGGCCGTGTGGCCAAGTCAGTAGCCTCTCTAATTTTCACACGGCCTGGCACACGAGCGTGTCTTATGGCCACGTGGATAAGTCAGAATGTATGCCCTATTTCGCCACGGCCTGTTCACACGGGTGTGTGACCTTTATAACTTAGAAAAAAATTGTATAGTTTTGAAAGATTTTGTATGTGCTTGGATTAATCCCAATTCCTTACTAAAGCATGTTTAAGGTCTCGTTGACCTAAGAAAGGTACTTTGTGATGATGTTTGACTATGATGCTATGATGTGAGAATGGTATTTGTGAAATGATTATAAAATGTTTCAATATGTCCGATAATGCCTCATAACCTTAGTCTGATGACGGATACGGGTTAGGGGTGTTACATTTGGTTGGTATCAGAGCTACAGTTTAGCCAATTCTAGAACTAACATAGCGTATGTAAGTCTAGCTATACATGCCATATTTATAAACTGTGATAGTATGATGAATCTTAATAGTTAAAAATACGTTTTTTATATAATAAATGGATCCCAAACGAGCAGAAGCTGATGATGTTGAGAGTAATGCACTCACTCCCGTTCAAGGGGTAGTGCAATTTGATTCTAGACTTGTTTTGAGTAGCCACGAGGGAGAGGCTAAGCAATCCTTTTACTAAATGATGAATGATTGGTTTACTCAGTATATGAGAACTAATCCAGCTGCTCCACAACCTTCACTCCCGTCTAATCCTCCACAAGTCTCTGTCATGCCACAAGTTAATTTGATTCAGTTGAATAAGCCTCCAGTTGATTAAATTAGAAAATATGAGTCTGAAGAGTTTCGAGCTACTACAGATGATGATGCTGAGAGAATGAAGTTTTGGCTCTAGAATACAATACGGATGTTTGATGAAATGTCATGTACTGCTAATGAATGCCTTAAATGTCTGTTTCGCTTCTGAGAGATACGATGTATTATTGGTGGAAAACGTTGATATCAGTAGCCCTGAAAGAACGAGTCACTTGGGAGTTCTTTCAAACTGAGTTTAGAAAGAAGTACATCAATCAGAGATTCATAGATCAGAAACGCAAAGAGTTTCTTGAGTTGAAACAGAACCGTATTTCTGTTACAGAATTCGAGCGAGAATTTGTAAGATTGAGCCAGTATGCACGAGAATATGTCTCGACTGAAGTAATAATGTGTAAAAGGTTTAAAGACGGCTTAAATGAAGACATCCGTTTATTAGTCAGAATTCTAGAGATAAAAGAATTCGTTGTGTTTGTTGAAAGAGCTTGTAAAGTTAAAGAACTCGGGAAAGAGAAAATAAAAGCCGACTCAGAAACTAAAGAGGTGCGAAAAAGATCATCGAGTAAGTCATTTCAGTCATTATCAAAAAAATTTCGAGATGATTTTAGTCTTTCAAAGGTTACTACGGGTTATTTTAGACATGATCGAGATAGACCCCCTGTGAGTTCGAAAGCTACCCTAGTAGCTAGTGTTGGTAATATCAGGCCTAATCAATCTGAGTGCAAACATTATGGTAAACGACATCCCAGCAATTGTAGAATGTATGATCGGGCTTGTTTCAAATGTGGATCTTTAGATCATTTTATCCGTGATTGTCCCAAGTCTATTAAGCAAGAGATTATGTAAAATCCGAGGCCAAGTGGCAATAGAGCTAGGGGTGACCACCCAGAAACACGAGTAATGTGAGTGGCAGTCAGGGAATGACTAAAGACACTGCTGTTACATCTGAGGCTTGAGCACCTGCCAGAGCTTATGCTATTCGCTCTTGTGAGGAAGCTTTGTCTCTAGATGTTATTACTGGTACTTTCACTCTTTATGATACTTCTGTGATTGCATTGATTAATCCTGGATCAACTCATTCTTATGTATGTGAGACTTTAGTATCCAGTAAGACTTTGCCTGTAGAGTCTACTGAATTTATGATTACAGTATTGAACCCCTTAGGCAGATGTGTTTTGGTTGATAAAGTATGCTAGAATTGTCCGTTGATGATTCGAGTTTTCTGCTTTCCGGCTGATATGATTTTATTACCTTTTAATGAGTTTGATATAATTCTAGGTATGGATTAACTAACGTTGCATGATGCTGTTGTAAACTGCAAAGGAAAGACGATTGATCTGAGATGTCAGAATGATGAGATAATTCGGATTAAATCTAATGATTTGAGCGGTTTGCCGTCAGTGATTTTTTCGATGTTAGCTCAAAAATATGTGAGAAAGGGTTGTGAAGCTTACTTCACTTATGTGCTTGACTCGAAAGTGGCTGAAAAGAAGATTAAATCAGTGCCTATTGTGTGTGAATATCCGGATGTGTTCCTGATGAGTTACTAGGTTTACCACCGATCTGAGAGGTTGAGTTTGGCATTGAATTAGTACCAAGGACTATTTCGATTTTGATAGCTCTGTATAGAATGGCTCCGACCGAGTTAAAAAATTAAAGTCTCTATTGCAAAAGTTGACCAATAGAGGATTCGCAAGACAGAGTTTCTCACCTTGGGGTGCACCGATTTTGTTTGTGAAAAAGAAAGATGGAACGATGAGAATGTGTATTGACTACCGTCAGTTGAACAAAGTGACTATTAAGAACAAATATCCTCTACCCCGAATTGACGATTTGTTTGATCAGTTGCAAGGAGCTACTATGTTTTCAAAGATAGATTTGAGATCAGGTTACTATCAGTTGCGAGTAAAAGATTTAGATATTTTAGAAACTGCATTCAGAACACGGTACGGACACTATGAGTTTTTAGTTATACCTTTCGGATTAACGAATGCCCTGCTATTTTTATGAATTTGATGAACAGAATTTTTAGACCGTATTTAAATCGATTTGTTGTCGTATTCATTGATGACATTTTGATTTATTCGCGTGATGAAACTGAGCATGCCGAGCGTTTGAGAGTTGTGCTACAGACTCTGCATGATAAGCAACTATTCGTGAAATTCTGTAAATGTGAATTCTGGCTACGAGAAATTAGTTTTCTAGGACATGTTGTATTAGTATTGAGTATTAGAGTTGATCCGAGCAAAATTTCCGTAATTTTAGATTGGAAGCCTCTGAGAAATATTTTCGAAATTTGAAGTTTTTTGGGACTCGCTGGTTATTACAGACAATTTATAAAAGGTTTTTCTATGATCACGACTCCGTTGAAGAAATTGCTTCAGAAAGATGTGACATTCGAATGGTCTGAAAAGTGTCAGAAAAGTTTTGATCAGTTGAAAACATTATTGACTGAAGCTCCAGTGTTAGTACAACCAGAATCGGGTAAAGAATTTGTCATTTACAGTGACGTTTCGATGAACAGTTTAGGATGTCTTCTGATGCAAGAAGGCAAAGTTATAGCCTATGCTTCGAGACAGTTAAAGCCACATGAAAAGAGTTATTCGACGCATGACCTTGAATTAGCTGCTATTGTATTTGCTTTAAAAATCTGGGGACACTATCTGTCTGGTGAGAAATGTCACATATATTCTGATCATAAAAGTTTGAAACATCTAATGACTCAGAAAGATTTGAACCTGCGACAGATAAGATGGCTTGAATTGTTAAAAGACTACGAGCTTGTTATTGATTATCATCCGGGAAAAGCAAATGTTGTTGATGCTTTAACTCAGAAATCATTGTTTGTATTGCGTGCAATGAATACTCATTTAGTTCTGTTCAATGATGGTTTGGTATTAGCCGAATTGAAAGCGAGACCGTTATTTATTCAGCAGATTTGCGAAGCTCAGAAGGTTGATAATGAGATTATAGCAAAACAAGAACAATGTGATTTGGATTCTGATTTTGAATATCGAATTGATAATGATGATTGCCTAAGATTTCAAGATCAGATTTGTGTTCCAAGAAATCCAGAGTTAATATAGATGATTCTAAAAGAAGCACATCACAATTATCTATCAGTACATCTGGGTAATACGAAAATGTATAATGGTTTGAAACAACAATACTGGTGGTCTAGAATGAAAAGAGATATCTATGACTTTGCTTCGAAATGTTTGATCTGTCAGCAAGTTATTGCTGAACATCAGGTGTCATTGGGTTTGTTACAACCGATTCTGATTCCTGAGTGAAAATGGGATAGAATAACGATGGATTTTGTTTTGGGTTTGGCCCTATCTTCGAGAAAAAAAGATGCGATTTGGGTTGTGGTTGACCGATTAACGAAATCAGCTCATTTTATTCTGGTACGATCTGACTACTCGCTTGATAAATTAGTTGAGTTATACATTTCCGATATTGTGAGATTACACATAGTGCCATTATCTATTGTGTCAGATAGAGATCCGAGATTCACTTTGCAGTTTTGTAAGAAACTGCAAGAGGCTTTAGGTACGAAATTGTACTTCAGTACTGCTTTTCATCTGTAGACGGATGGACAATCCGAGCAGATCATTCAGATACTAAAAGATATGTTGAGATGTTGCATCATTGAGTTTGAAGGTACGTGGGAATGGTACTTGCCATTGATTGAATTTACGTATAATAATAATTTTCAATCGAGCATTAAAATGGCACCTTTCGAAGCATTGTATGGTCGAAAATGTCGAATACCTTTGTATTGGACTGAGCTCAGCGAGAATAAGATTCAGGGTTGATTTGATAAAAGAGACTAAACAGAAAGTAAAAACAATCCGAAATAGTCTGACAGCAACTTCCGATCGTCAGAAATCATATGCAGATTTGAAACGAAAAGATATTGAATTTGAGATCGGCGACAAAGTGTTTCTGAAAGTATCTCCGTGGAAAAAAGTACTTCGGTTCAATAGAAAAGGCAAATTGAGTCCGAGGCTCATCGAACCATATGAGATTATCGAGCGTATTAGGCTAGTAGCCTATAATTGTTATTGCCACCTAAGTTAGAAAAGATTCATAATGTATTTCACGTATCGATGCTTCGACGATACAAATCCGATCCCTCGCATGTAATTACTCAAACCGAAATAGAAATTCAGTCTGATATGACTTAGGAAGAGGAACTGATTCATATCTTAACTAACGAGGTTAAAGAACTGAGAAATAAGAAAATTTCGTTAGTAAAAGTAATATGGCATCGACACGGTATTGAAGAGGCTACGTGGGATCCAGAGGATGCTATGAGACAACAATATCCGAACCTATTTGATGGTAAGATTTTCGGGGACAAAAATCCCTAAGGGAGGAGAGTTGTAATAGCCCAGTTTAGACGCTAGACGGAACAGTGGTTTCGGGACCACAATTCCGAGTTAAAAAATATTTTAATATTATTTTTCGTGCTTATAATATGTGAATTGTTATCTGTGAAAATTCTGTGATTTAATTTTATCGTTGTGTGTTGAATTATGAAAAATGACAGCAGAAAATGTAAAAGTTGCATTCTACATGTTTAACGTTTTTAAATGCTATGTGATATTAAAGTAAAGGTCCTTATGTTGTTATTATACCATTATTAGCTTGAGTGGACTATTATGGGCATGAATTGAATAGATTTCATGTTTTATAATTAAGGTTATATAGGTAATTTGGTATTTAAGTTAATAAAATTAAAACAAAACAAATGATATTCATTTGTTCATCTTTGTTGACCAAAAATTGAAGAAAGAGAAGCCATTAAATACCTTGAAGCATTCGGCCTTTGCATGATTAATTAGTAAGTCCGTTTTTGCTCGGTTTTAATAATTTCTATGTTTTTGTAATCGTTGTCAAGTATTCTGTCAAGCCCATGTCTCAATTTAAGAAATTTATGAAGATTTTTAGTTGAGCCATTGATGAAATTGTGAGCTTTGTGATGTTTTGTATTTGAATTTTTGACGAATTTGAGTAATTTGGGCTAAATTGTGAAAATGAGATTTTGAGGGACTAAAATGTGAAATAAATAAAATATATGGGCTTATATGGACTACATGAATATTCAACCAAGTATGTGCATAAGGAAATTTTGTGTATTTTTGTAATTTTGTTAATTATGGACTAAAACGTCAAAATGTGAAAATATGAGGGCTAGGGTGTAACACCCCTAACCAGTAACCGTCATCGGATTAGGGTTACAAGGAATTACCAGGCAGACAGAACATTTTAGACGAATTTAGAATCACGTAACATAATACATATGCAATCATCTACAAGACCTAAAACATACTTTTAAGGACAGTCAAGATTAAACCGAACACATTCATAAATTTCAGAACTCAGAAAATTTTCCAATTCTGTTGAAGTCACATACCCGTGTAACCAGGCCGTGTGCCTCACAAGGGTACCAGACACACCCATGTGAACCAGCCGTGCCAACAAGGCATACATACTAACTTTCCCCCAAGGCCAACAGACACGCCCGTGTGCTATGGCCGTGTGAAACTTAGCTAGCTACTGACTTGAGTCCACGGCCATATGACATGCCCATCTGCTATAGTCATGTGGATCTTAAAAGGTTACTGATTTACATACATAGCCACAAGGCACGCCAGTGGTACCTGACCGTGTGGCAAAATGCAGGCTTGATTTAAGCCAATTTGCCACACCTATTTGGGCCATTCCTACAAGCAAAGTTAAACAACATTCTTGCCACAATTTTCAGCCAATTCCATGCTTAAAATGACCAAATCATATTAGATCATAAAACATTACCAATATAAACCATTAGGCATTACCAACCAAATATCAAAACTATGTACAAACATATCATTTGCTAGCCAACTCTCATGGCATAACATATATACATATCAAAGCTGTAAATACCTAGACATTCTAACCTATACATGCCATACTTAGACATATTTACACTTTCAAAAGTACCAAATTGAGTTTGATAGTGTGGTGACGATCCTCGACTATCCCCGAGCCTTCAGTAGCTATTATAACTGTAAAACAGACAAAAATCACACAGAGTAAGCTACAAAGAGCTTAGTAAGCCAAATACAATTTCTCTAACTACTAAATCATATAAAGTACAATTCAATAGCAAAAATTCATAATCATTTCACAAAATAGTTCATAAGCCTAACCATGCTCATTTGTTTGTATACATGTCATGCTTCAATTCCAAATTCCATACATACTTCACAGAAATAGAGTCTTTCATATTTAGAAATTTAGTACGATACAAACGTACATGTATAGATTATACATTTCATATATTCATTTCCATAACTTGTACTCTATCATCAGATGGTTCAGAAACGGTTCAGATACTCATAACCGGGTAAAATGCCGACGTCCCGGACGTGGTCTTACATGTAATTCAGTATCGATGCCTCTGTCCCAGATAGGGTCTTACACAAAATCAGATATGATGCCAATGTCCCAGACATGGTCTTACACGTAATTATTAAATCGAGGCATGTGTCCCAGACACGGTCTTACATGATATCTTGTATCAATGTCAACATTCCTTTAGAATAATACAGATCTTTTCAGATACTAGCATATCATAGGAATTTACTCGGAATTCATACATCAGGCTCTCAAGGCCATCCAATACAGATTATAACTAGTATATACAAAATTCAATCAATTTAGTCTGTAATTGTAATTTGACTTACCTCGTACAGATTTCAGACAGAACGAGTCGACTATTCAACTATTTTAAACTTCCCCTGATCTAAGTCTGATTTTTTTTTTCTTGATCTAACACGATAAAAATTCAACCATCCAATCATTCATTTCATGCAGTTTAATCCATATACACATATTTAGGGCACTTTGCAATTTAGCCCTTACACTTTCACACTTGACAATTTAGTTCATTTTTCACAAAATCACAAATATGCAAAATTCACCAAAATCATAGCTTGGCCGAATATACATAGCTTCCATACAAGCTCAATTAACATATTTAATTCACAATTTAGTCCTTCAAAACCTCATTTTCACAAATTAGTCCAAATAACTCTATTCCATCAAAATTCAAGAACAAAGTATAATAATCTCACATATATCTTTCATAATCCATATAAAAACATTACAAAGCTCATTTAATCATCAATGAAACATTTCATAATCTTCAACAAAAACTGAAATTCAGACATGGGTTTTGAAACACGAAGAACGATCATAGAAACGTAGAAATTATCAAAAACTGAGAAAAACTCATACCTTAATCAAGTTCTTCAATAGTCGAATGTTAAAACATGAAAATCTAGCTTTTCTTTCTTCAATTTCAGTATGAAAAAAGTGAAAATGGCCATTTGCATGCTTTGTTTTATTATATTAAGCATTTTATTAACCTTTTACCATTTTGCCCTTAATGAAATAACATTAAATTTACCAACTACATGACCATATTTGTCCATCATTAAAACAAATGGAAATTTTGACATGCAAGGACCCTCACTTAAGTAAGCCAAATCAAATAGGTGCTTTAACATCTAGCACTCAGCTTTTACACTTTTCGCGATTTAATCTTTTTTCATAATTAAGCACAAAAACGGACAAATTAACTCACAGAAACTTCGTAGATGTAAATTCACATATCATAGACACAGAAAATAATATTAAAATATTTTTCAGAATTAGTTACGTGGTCTTGAAACTACTTTTTTTACTAGAGTCGAAACCGGACTGTTACATAGGGCGAATTTGTAAAATGCCTTAATTATATGTTTTTGGACTGAATTGAATGATTTTGTGAATAAAGGTGTTAAATTTGAATGTGTATAGATCAAGAACTAAAGAAAACAGAATTAGATCGAGGAAAGTCGAAAGTAGTTGAATTGTCGTTTGTTTCTGTTTATTCCCATACGAGGTAAGTCGATATACAAATAAATGTATTTGAATTGAATTATTATTGCTTATATGTTAATGAATAATGATAAATGGCTATTTGAGTTGAATATGAAAAATCTGAAAAAGTTTTGATAATGTGACGACGTCCGAAAAGTCTCGTATGAACTATAGGAATAGTTAGGATACATATGTCATGACATAGGATTCCTATATGTGATTTCGTGTAAGACCACGTCTAGGACGTTGGCATCGATTTGAGATTTACGTGTAAGACCATGTCTAAGACATCAACATCGTATTTGATTTCGTGTAAGACTCTGTCTGGGACAGTGGCATCAATATTTGATTACATGTAAGACCACGTCTGGTACGTTGGTATTATACGAGTTTTTTGAGTTATCCGCATATCCTATTTGATTATGTACTGTTAAACGGGCATTCCGAGAAATGAATGACTAAGTGAATATGTATCCAATTCAGGTACATTTGAAATGTATATCATGTTTGAGAATGAAAGGTAAATATATGTACATTTGTGGACATATGTTATATGTGAATGAATTATGATCAAATGAGCTATATGAGACATATAGATATGTGATTATATTTTGTCATGAGCTATATGAATGAATTGGTTTAGAATTGTGTTATGTGATAAGTTTATTTGTATATGGCTTACTAAGATTTTAAAAGCTTATTTTGCGTGTTTTTCAATTGTTTTATAGATTATCGAAGCTATCGAAAGCTCGGGGATCATCAAGGATCATCACCACACTATCGAACTCTATTTTAGTACCTTTTGAAAATATGAATATTGAAATATGGCATGTATAGGCTAGAAGTATTTAAATATGATTTGTGAAGTGTATACCATGCCATGTGATATGGCTAGATTAAAGTTGCTATTTAGTTTGGTTTTTGGTATATAAGTTGTGTTAAGAAATGGTATGTTTTAAAGTGCATAATTGGCCTAGTGAGAAATGGTCAAATTGGGTAAGTTAGTTATTTGAATTAGTTATGGAAATGGTATGATTTTGATATGAAAAATGGATGTGAAAAATTGGGATAATGACATGTATGAATGAACGAATTTGGTATGTGACTTTGGTATGTTTTGGTTTGGATGATAAGGATGATATTGGTTGGTGATTATATGACATGAAGGATGTATGTTTTGTGATTAAAATTGGTTGAAATTATGATGCAATTGTGCTTTGATTTTGGACTTGTAGGGATAACCATTAAGTGTGCAAATTGGCTGTGCAACTAGCCTATTTTTGTCCACACGGGCAGAGACACAGACGTGTGTCTCAGCCATGTGCGACACACAGTTATGTTATACGGCCGTGTGTCCCTTAGGGTAGTCCTACAATTAAAAGTCAGTCTTAAGCACGGCTTAGACACACAAGCCTGTCTACTGGTCGTGTGAGTGGCACATGGGCTGGCACATGGGCTTGTGGTCGGCCATGTGGTCAAGTCAATAGCCTCTTTAATTTTCACATGGCCTGGCACACGGGCGTGTCTTGTGGCCGTGTGGATAAGTCAGAATGTATGCCCTGTTTCGCCATGGCCTGTTCACACGGGCGTGTGACTTTTATAACTTAGAAAAAATTGTATAGTTTTGAGAGATTTTGTATGTGCTTGATTAATCTCAATTCCTTACTAAAGCATGTTTAAGGTCTCGTTGACCTAAGAAAGGTACTTTGTGATGATGTTTGACTATGATGCTATGATGTGAGAATGATATTTGTGAAATGATTATAAAATGTTTCGATATATCTGGTAATGCCTCATAACCCTAGTCCGGCAACGGATAAGAGTTAAGGGTATTACAAGTAGGAACAGAATCACTCTAACCAACTAAATACTATACCAAACATCTTTTTGGAAAAATGCTAATAAAACAATACAGAAAGAGTTAAGAAAAAAAATGTTACCTCTCTTAAGCGAGCTAGATTGCAACTATTCTCCCTATAAACAGAGTTAATAACATTATTAGAAACTCTCATCTCTACAGTTGTATTTATCTCAATGGAAGACTAGTTTCCACTACAAACATGAAAAGAAAGGGACATTAGTTACGAGAAATTATCCGAAAGCCTTACTTCTCATTCCCCACTTCTAATTATATTTGGCCTCATATTACACCATTAAAGTTTAGCAATATAAAACCAGTATCAATCTTCAAAACTGAAAAGAAACCTATTATTTCTACTAATTTAACGAAAAAAATCAGAAAAAAAATTAAAATGGGAGAAGAGATAATTATAAGCAGATGAATTGACTGCAAATATGGGGAAATTTTTGGTAGATTAGAGATTCAAATGGAGACGGAGATAACCCTTTTAGCAAAACATAGATTTGTCATTTCCATTTTCAAGACTTTGAACCAATCTTGTTAGGGTTACTAAAAGAGGCAGAGTAGAAATCGAAAGGAATAACGAAAGAGATAAAGGTTAACCTAAGGAAAGACTGCTACTGATCGAAGACGAAGGAAGCAAGGAAGGTCGGGACTTAGATCAGGCTAAGTGAAAGCTTTTTCTGAGGGGAGAAATGGGAGGGTAAAATGGAAACAAGACTTCACATCGAACCACTATCCGGTTGTCTCTTTTCTCAAGTTTCCACCTCAATTGAAAGCAAGAGAAGGCCTTGTTGAGGGCATTTAGAGTTAGAAAAACAATTTTGAGATTAAAGGCCTTGTTAGAGTTTATCAAAGGGAGATAAGGTTGGGAGAAAATAGGATTAAAAATTTGAAATTGATAAGTTGGAAATTTGTTGATGATTACAGTGGAAGGAAGAAGCATGGAAAATAGGGAAAATGTTTCAGATGTGAGAAAGAAATGATAATGGTGAGTGTAAAATTGAAAGCTTGACCTAATTTGTTACCCATCTATTCCCTGAATCATTATTTCGTGGGGAGACTATCGAATGGTAAATAAAATTTTTTCCCTAAATAAGTGTAACACCCTTAACCTATATCCGTCGTTGGAATAGTGTTACAGAGCATTACCGAAAACTTTTAACTTAAAACATTCAATTACAACCATTTATAAAACACATTATATTCCATTCAAACACATGCATAACGTCCCTTTTTCGAGCCCTCGAGACCTTAGAAACACTTTAGAAACAATTCGGGACTAAATCAAAAATAGTTAGAATTTTATGGCAGATGATAGAAAAATTCAAACTCCCGTGTCTCAGGTATTGTGGGCATTCGAAGTAGGGACACACGATCGTGTCCCAGCCCATGTCCATGCCTATGTAACTCTTTGACTTGGGTCACATGGCCAAGTCACACGCTAGTGTGCCAAGCTGTATAACTCTTGATATGAAACTTTTAAAAACCTACAAGGGACACTCTGCCAACTTTAAACTTCCTCTTTCACTCTCTTTAATCTCTAGTTCCCCTCCTCAATTGAGTAAATCGGCCTCCATCAACACTACCACTCTCTCTTTTGTATCTCCTTCTTGTTTTACCCTTTGTATCAAGAATATTGGTATTTTGTATTCTGCAAAATCCTTTTATTTGTTTATCATTTTCTTTTTTAATAGATTACTCTGTTCTCTTCTTTTCCTTTTTGATTGTTTATTTCAATTTAGTTCATTTAAACATTGAAATCAAATTAGATGAAATAACAAGAGCCAAACAAAGAGATTGCATCTCTGATCTCTTCAAAAATTTTGGATATGTTGTCTATTTAAAAGAAAAAAAAAAACACAACGTCAAAATTTCCCTTTCTTATATTCAGATTTATAGTTTTTTTTCAGTTTAATTTCTTCGTTATAATAACTGGAATAAAAATATATATATATATATATATATATATATATATATATATATGTTTTACTTGATTTTTTTACATTCAAGAGGGAATTTGATAAGAAGTCCCTCTCGCCGGTTGGATTTTTGGATGTGACCCATTCCACCATATGTCAATTTATTATAGGTTCGCGTGTCAAAACAAATCAAAAATTTAATACCATATGGACAGATTGGACAGGATAAAAATTACAAGCACCACATTGAATAAATTGAAAGTGCATGTATCATATTAAAAGATTTGGTAAAGTATAGGAATAATTTCTGTCATTATCCCCTTTTTATTTGGTTAGAGGACATATATGAAACGATTGTAATTTTCATTTTCTCAATTATAAAATGAATTTCAATCTTCTTCTTCCTTGTTCTCGATCCCCATTCTCTTCCTAACCTCTAAATCATTTCTATTCCTACTCAACTCTTGAATAAATAAGAGGGGAAAGCTTAGTGGAATAAAAAGGGTTTCTTTTTTAATCTAAGGAATTAAGTAGTACATGAATATAAGGGTACAAAATTTCTGTGTCGAACAAGCTCATGAAGATCATGGACAATCTTGAAAACAGCGTCGGGCCTTGCCAATTTCAAAGCATTTTGGGACATGGTCTTCAGTTCATCAGCTTTAGGGCCAAACCATTGGGCAACAATGTTGGCTATCTGTTTTGGCGACTTCGAAAATTTCCCACACCCATTCTCCACCACGTATGGAACGTTCCCAACTTCCTGCAAAATCAAAGCAATATCAAAGTTTGGAAAAATAGAACTCCATTGACAAGATTGTTTTCAAACAGTAACATTGACTAACTAATAGTACTATTTAAACCCACATTATGGCGTACAAGTTTGATGGGAGGGATAGAAAATTTAATAATCAAATACTTTATTTAATATTCATAATCACTTTCCTACTTCGTCCCTATTAAAGCTTGGGATTTAGTCTTGTTGGAGGAAGGTTGACTCATGAAAAACTATTTGAAGTCCGTTCATCGGGAACCAACAGACCCCCCAACAAGTCAGTATTGTTTCTGGTCGAGATTTTACCTCCTGACTCTATGGAAAGCTCAAGTGTTTGAGGCTGCTTGAAGAGGCGATGGGTTCATAGAGAGGAAATGCCTCATTGAAACAGACCAGGCGTGGCACACAACCACCTACCAAGGGAACATGAGCATTTGCCTAATAGTAGGGTTTGAACCCTACCAAGCATAGATGCTTACATCCCCTTGATAAGTGATCATGCACCATGCACGATACAACCTGACGAGGCATTCCTACTCTGTTGAACCCGCCACCTTAGACAATCAAGTTCTCCACAAAATCGGGAGACAAACCCTGATTGGGATTAATACTGACTCGTTTGTACACTCCCGACACACTTCAAAGATTTTCCAGAATGAGTTGACTCCCCTCAGCAAGTCTTTTTACTTTAATCTGGTAAAATCGATCCTTCTACTTTTATAGTGTTAGTAGCATGTCAAAACTGTTAACACCAGTATCTGTCACTGTTATTGGCGTCGAATTTTTCCTAAAAGTATGTACATTTTTTAAGAAAATTTCAGTAAGCAACATAATGCAATAAAAAAGTTTACATGTAAACAAAATGCTTAAAGGATGTTTGTACATTAATGGTGTCAATAATTTAGACTAATTAATAACATTATAAAAGTAAGATGACCAAATTATGTCAAATTATAGCACAGGGACTAAATTCCAAATTTTAGCATGGTAGAGGGACCAAAACGATAGTTTGACCAATCAATTGAACCACGGGTGAAATAAATCCCTTAAAGAAAAGAAAAGAGAAAGACCATAATTTGAACAAGGGAAAACAAACTACATGGTAACCTGTCTATGGTGACCAAGGAAAAAAAATACAATCTTATGTACCATAATGATCTATATACCATCTCACATATTAGCAAGGCATGGCATGAAAGTAGAGGCCCTTTCCTTAATTTGCTTACAAAATCTTTAAATAAATGAAGTCAACTTAAACAGGACTGAGAGCAGAAGTACAATATTTAGTTAAAAGAAATTTCGTTGAGATAATAATTTCAAAAAACAACATTTCAATAATCCCCACTTCGAAAAGAAAACAAATAAAAGGTGAAAAACAAAAAGAAAAGTTACCTGGCCAGCAATGTAACCATTCAAAATTATAGGAAGACCTCGAATCATTGCCTCCGCAATAGTCCCCGGGCCAGCCTTCAAAGCAGAAGTCATCTAAAATTAAGAAAATATATTGCATGCATCCACATGTCTCTGCCATGAGAAAGTTACCTTTGTAATAATGCAGTCACAAGCACCCATGCATTCCTCCATTTTGGAGATAAATCCCTTTACCTATAAGATTGTGCAATTTCAGAAAACTATCATATAGTCTGTGCAAACATTTCTCTTTAATAATAATAATAATAACAAAAAATGGAAACATGATTAACAAGTTAATCGCATGTTTAAGCTAGTTAAAGAAGAATATTAGGAGAAACAATTCTTGAAAAAGGCATCTTGATTGGAATTATAAGTAGATGACATAGCTATTCAAAGTATTTCAAATTAAAACATACAAAGAAAGTCATACCTGGACAGGAATTTTCCAGTCAATTGAAAGCAATTTGCCGGCAAGCTTTTTGTTACGGCCACAAATTATGAGAACTTGGCCAATCGGCTCCCCAAGGTTCTCATCATATAATGCATCTCCAAGTGCATGAGCAGTTGCCTCAATAGGCCCCATCCCTTCTCCTCCTCCCATTAGCAAAACAGCAGGAAGAGATTGATCCATTCCTAGTTCTCTCCTCAGCTCAATCTACAATTACCAAAAGCTAAAGTGTATCATAACCTAGGAGCCAATGAAAGATGAATAGACAGAGATTTCAAAAGAGATAATAAACTCAAAAGTAATTGCAAGTGGTCTGGACCTGCAAAGTGAAAAGCTCAGAACAATAGTTTTCACTAAAAATTAAATTTGGCATAGAGAAAATAAAAGTTCACTAGGTTGAAAGGTAACTGACCTTTGGCCGAACAGGCTTCACAAAAGAAGGTCGCACTGGAAGGCCATAAACCTTAATTTGGGATTGTTTAAGACCAGCTTTCATTGCCCTTTTTGCTACTTCTGCTGTTGGGCAATAGCATCTAGTTACAAGCTTATGAAACCTAAAAAAGAATGCACATGTCCAAAATTACACCAAGAATAAGTGAGTTTGAAAGGCATTAAACCGAGATGAAGAACTAACCATGTAGGATGGCAAGTGCTTAGGTCAGTGACCACCGTGGTAAAAACTATCTTCTCTAGCAGACCCTTTGCCCTCAGAATTCGAAGTGGAACATGTTGCATCAGCGGATGTACACTGATAATAATGTCTGGCTGGTATTTCATCAACCCTTTGGCAACCTCTCTAGTAATAGGAACATAAAATAACAGAATCGGATAAATATAAGACACAAGCATGCATGTATTGTAATTTGTTGCAAGGATAAAAGTTTACAAGAATGACAAAACAAATCATATGATACTGATTTGTTGCAAGAATGACATACTTGATTTGGTTTCATTTGCATAGCATCTTACATTAGATCAACAGGGAGGAAACAGTCATCAATAGAAACTTGTTGGATGGTGACGACGTACAAACCACAGCATAGTTAATTGTTATACCAGCTTGGGAAACATGCCACAGTCCAATAGAACTGAGGCTATAGCCCAAAAAAGGCAGAAGGCATGCAAAACCAAAACCTCCTACATCACCAGCTAACAGCTAAGGAGCATACCACCTAGCACAACATGTAGCTTTCAAGGACTGACAGCCTTGCTAGGAAGGACCCTGATACAGCTCAGGCTGCAGGGCCAACAAAAATGGCCACTGGACGTAGCTGCCAAGCCAAGCCAAGACAAAAGAATAACCAACCACCATGCAACAGGCAGCCCCAAGGCTAGGTATAAATACCCAAGTACCAACTCTCTCTCTCTTACTTCTTCTCTGCTAGCTTGCTTTACCCATTACACTATCTCCTTTTCTAACTTAAGCATCAAAGAGCATTCTGGAGCACTGATGCCCCAAGGCTAGGTATAAATATCCAAGTACCAACTCTCTCTCACACTTCTTCTCTGCTAGCTTAAGCTCTTTTTTTATCCATTACACAATCTCCTTTGCTAACTTAAGCATCAGATAGCACTCTGGAGCATTGATGCCCCCAAGGCTAGGTATAAATACCCGAGTAACTCTCTCTCACGATCTAGACTCTCTCATACTTCTTCTCTGCTAGCTTAAGCTCTTGCTTTACCTGTTACAAAATCTCCTTTCCTGACTTAAACATCATAGAGCGCTCCGGAGCATTGACACCACCCCAGCTCACGTGTACTTTGCTATAAGCTTTAGCAACAAAAGTCCACCACCAAGACGACTCCAACATAAATAATATAGGAAAACAATCTAAAGACATCTCACCTTGCTATGAACGTCGAAGTTGCAGCAAAATTTGATTGATGAATTACCCGAGGAGCGGTTCCATAATAAGTCATTCTCCACAATGATCCATGTTTGACTAAGAAGTTATAGCTCTTTGGCAATTGATTAAATGGCCAGGGTGTATGATCCGACCACAAATCAGTAACAAACACCTGCAATAGAACACCAATCTTGACATACAGAACAAAAGTACACTAAAAACGTATGCACCCATTATCTACTAATTCTTCAATCAATTTGCCAAGAAACTGCAGAAACATAAAGATAAATAAAACTGAAATATGCCTATATTGATACCAAAAACAATGAAATGAAATGAATTTTCTCAATTTCTACTTTTGCCCAATGCCCACATTTTCTTTGCAACCAAACAAAAAGGAAACTGACCTGATAATCGTCTCCAAATTCCTCCATAAAAGCAGCCTTAATAGCTTCAGCGGAAGCTCTATGACCCCCACCAGTATCACTCATCAAAATCAAAACTTTTTTGGGGGCCTCAGCTTCGACTCCATTTAAAGGCAAACCTTCAACCTCCAAAACACCGCCACCGTCATCCCTCACTCCATTCCTATCCTCGGAACCGACCCGAACCGAAGCAAACCCGATCGGGATTCTTTCACAATGAAACTTAATCGCTCTATTGAACTCGTTCATGATCCTCCCAACGCTCGAAGAAACGCCGTTTCGAGCACCCAAACTGAGCGAAGCAACAGCTATAACTCTACGCCTTTTATGAGCAATCGAGCCTCTGAACCCCGAGAAATACACGTAATTTGGCTTGAATGAAGAAAACCCATCAGAATTCGAGCTGTAAAAGCTCTTGTTGAAAGCTAAGTGACCCGTTTGCGTAACGAGATCAATGGCAGAGCCAGATTCTTGGGTAATCTTTGAAGGGTTTTGCATTTTGGGAAGTTTTTTTTGGCTAGTTGCAGAGTTATGATGATGATGAGAAAAAAACTGAAAAAATTTTAAACCATGATAGTTTTTGTTTCGAATAACAGCCAAAGTTCATTTATTTATATGGAAAAACCAAAGATATAGATAAATAAAATAAATATACGAGTGAAATGGTGAAAAAAAGTAGGTGACAGTGATGGAATCTAATGGTGATTTTGTAACCGCAGAAACTGAGATAGGGAATGCCTTTGTACTTAGTGCTTTGATAGTAACCGGACCCACTTTTCCTAGGTTGCCCAACTGTGCTCTCGTTTTGGCTTGTGGTTAAATTTTAGGGTTAATATATTATTTCACACTTACAATTTTCTTTTCTCCTAATTCCGCTTTAATATTCAATTTATTATTTAAGTTTTGTGTTTCAATTAAGTACTTATATTTTTTTATTAGAGCCCAAGTATCGAATATTTATTGGGGCATATTATGCCATTTGGTTAGGTACCAAATTATACATTAGAGCCAAACTAATGTACCATATAAATTTAGGTACTAAATTGAATATTGAAGGCAAACTCAAGCATAAGATGACGTGGTGTCATCCACGTGTATACAATATCTGCAAAGTTTTTTAAAAAAAATTAACTTTTCTATTCATTTTAGGGCAATTTAACTAAAAGTACAAATTTAAAGATGAAAAGTACAAGTTTAAAGACGAAAAGAGGTAAAAAAAAAATTAAATAGAAAACTAAAATGTATTTTTTATAAAATTAGAGGATAAAATAAGTTATTATGCCTTGAACATTTAATTACGATTATTTTGAACATGTATCCCAACTCGTTATCAATATTTATAGTTTCACCCCTAATTTGAGTTTAATATTGAAAAGTATAATGAGATTATGTAAATTAAATTAAATCTAAGAAATTGGGATTTGGTTTGTACACAAGTAGCGTTTCGTGTTTGGTCCTCGCCGCACTCAATGTACAGAAGCCATATAAGTCCACGTCAGAACCGACCATTTAAATTGATTAAATTCTTTTAGATTAAAATGTAAATTAGGGTATGTGCTTTTAATAAATTATTTTTCTCTTTTAAAAAGAAGGATTATCCAATGTTAAATATGATGTCAATGATATTTTAATGTTAAACTTAAAGTGATGTATAATTTTACTTAAGTTTAAAAAAATATTTTTATATATTTGAAATTTATTTATTTTTATTTTAAGAAACATAGTTTTTTTTCTATATTTAAGGATACAACCCTAATTGTTAAATCATTAAAAATTTTTATTGAATTCAAGTTGATTACAATGTTGTTTTTATTATATGATTATCAAATGAGTATTCTTTTATTTCAAAATATCACACCAATAAATTTAATAAAAGATTTTTAATAGTATTAACAATTAAACTTACATACCAATTGAGTTTTATTTCGGTTAGTATCGATATTATTACTAATAAATGAGGATGTGAGTACAAACGTCTTGAAGTGTGTTTTTATACTCTTTAAAGGTTAGGAGAAGTTATGAATATTATATAAAATAATAATTGAAACTACATTTTAAAATTTAAAAATAAAAAAATTAATTTTATAAAAATATAAATATAAATACTAAACTTCAAATATATAAAAATCCATAAACTTAAGTCAAATGAGCCCTAAATGCCTAGACATATAGTAGACGGGGCCTACTATAAAATTTAACCCTGTACGACATTGCATATGACACATTGACATTATCTTCCCCACTTCGATGATTGATAGGCTACCTGAATTTTTTACATGTGCTTCTTTTAAGGTTATTTTCATTGTTTTTACATCGGATTAGAATGGTAAAAATTAAAAATTGGGCCAAAGAATTAAAATTTTATTAATTTATTAATTATTATTAGAATAATAATTGAATCAATATTGATGATATCATCAGTTTTATTATCAATCCAGTTTTTAAAACATTGGTTATTTAGGTTAGTTTTATTGGATGAATTTATCCATTTATACTAAATTATCACACATTTACCATGTAAGTAAAATTATATACCAAATTAACTTTTAGGTAAAATGGTAAATTTGAAGGTTTAAAATTATAATATTTAAGTTCAAATACCATTAGTTATTAGAATAAATTTAGACAAATTTATAAACATGGTAACATCCAAATAATACAAATCTAAATAAATACAAACAAAATCAAATCATTACAAGCACAAACATATTAATAATGAAAATACATATTTGAAACTTAAAATTCGAAAATAACCCACATATGATAGAACTTGAACCTAAATAAGCCAAAGGTTCTATGTTCAATTCCTCACATTCTCATGTTTTTTTTATTTAATTTTCGGATTATAAAACTTTGATCAAAGCTTTCATAACCGTCCACTCCTAGTTACCATGCAAACAAAGGGTTCTTTCCTCCTTAACTAGTCAACTTACCATCTTCCCCCCCCCCCCTTTTTCACTTCATGGGTTCCCCTCTTTCCTTTTCTTCTCCTTATTTTTCTCACTTGCCTTTACACTAATGTATGCCACTTCTAGCACATGAAACCATCCACATTCATGTTTTTCTTTTTTTTTCTTTCATCTTTTCCATTCCCCTTTCTACTCTCTTCGTCTCTTTCTCTTTCCAAAAATTAGAGTTGTAACACCCCTAATCCATCTTCTCATCGAATTAAGGTTATGGAGTATTATCGAGCAACCAAAAACATTTAAACATTATAACATTCAATAATTTAAATATATTATAAATCATTCATTATCCTACATTTTTTTCCCTAAATCAAGCCTTCAAGGCCCTAAAAATAGCTTAGAAGAAATTCAGGAATAATTTGAAACAATTTGAAAAGTTTAGGAAAAAGTTGCAAAAATTGGAAACAGGAGTCACACGACCATGTAACTTTTGAACAAGGGGCACACAACCGTGTCCCTGCCCGTGTCCTCACCTGTGTAATTCACTAAGGAGGGTCACACGGCCATGTCACATGCTCTTGTACCAAGCCGTGTAACTCTCTAAGTTACCCAACACGCCCGTGTGCTAAGCCATGTAACTCACT
This sequence comes from Gossypium arboreum, assembly GCF_025698485.1. Lineage (NCBI taxonomy): Eukaryota > Viridiplantae > Streptophyta > Magnoliopsida > Malvales > Malvaceae > Gossypium > Gossypium arboreum. The sequence goes on from NC_069075.1 coordinate 94,599,122, forward strand.
AACTTGAACCCTAAGAAATCGTCAAATGACACATGGCTGTGTTGCCAAACCATGTACCTCACACAGTTGTGTCACACACCCGTGTCCCAAGTCGTGTGAACCCAAAATTTACCTAAAATCAAACCATTTCAAAACCATTTCATGCATAATTTCTCATACCACTTAAGCACACATTCAAGGGGTTCAAACACCATTCAAACTTGTATAAACATACCATTTCAAGCATCCTAAATCACTTAACCAATATGCCATTCAAAAGCACCACAATTTGCATCCAAACATCTCTTACCTAAACATGTCTATATGCTACATTTCATGCATACAAACTTAGTCCATATAAGTACTAAATCATACTACATACAACCATTTTCAAACCATTCAAAAAATACCATAAGAGCCTTATTTACAAGCTTTAACAAGTGACAAAAAATGACAATCTTTGGTAAACACTTAAATGCACCAACCAAACATAATCTTCAAAACATAAACATATCAAAGCACCATTACACAACATCATATACATGCCATTGGTTTATAATACTAAAAAACTACCGAATTGACTTCTGGATAGTATGATAGATCTCTGACAAATTTCTAAATTGATCGAGCTTCTGATAATCTATAAAATAAAGGAAAGAAACTACGTAAGCAACGAGTGCTTAGTAAGCTCGTATAAACCTTAAACATAACTTACCATTTCTATAATACAATTTATAAAATAAGTATAAACCAAAACCAATGCATTAAGCTTAATATGAGCCTATACAACATCATCAAAACTTACAAGTTAGTACACTTATTCATATATATATGAAATCAACCATAAGATATGTGGTCTACCATGTATAAACATAACATTTTATATCATCAATGTTACCATAATGTCATGTTTCATAGTATTTGCATACTTACCATTTCTTTTTCCTTTTCTTACCCGTTGAACCATTTAGAATTTCATCGGATACTCAGGAAAGCTCACACGAAGTGTGCCTTTATATGGAACCGTAACCTTTCCTTTACATCAATGCTCACACGAACTTTGAAATGGGCCTGCTCATACGAGCCGTGGTTAGAATGTAAGCTACACGATGCTGCTCACATGAGCTGTGTAGAATCCGCAACAAATGCAGGACCTCAGCCATCGGTAGGACATTTAAGACCAACAACTGAAGCATGAAATCCCTAATGACATGTCATTTGTATCCTAAGAATTCCTAAGGTTCAACCGGGACTTAATATCCGTCAATTCATAAGGTTTAACTGAGACTTAATATTCGTCAATTCATCATAATATTGATACATATATATACATTCGTTTATATAAAATCAACATGATGAACATTCAATTTAATTAGCATGAAAGTGATTACAGCTCATACGAACTTCCCTCAATAACGAGGATGTAGAAGTAAGATTGAGCTAATCCGAAGCTTTAGCTTTTCCTTGATCTAGGTTCAAACGTGGTTTATCTTAATCATGCAAGCAACAAGCTTAACCGAATGCTCCAAACCTTATTTACTGGTGTTTTAGGTTAGAAAATATAAAAATGAGAAAGATGATAGTTTGCCATCTTTTAATTTCTTAACATTTTCATTTAATTATCAAATTAATTAATTAACCTTTAAAAACTATCAAAATTTCATTAAAACCTATCCATGCATATCCACTAACTCATTAAATGGTTTATTTACCATTCAAGTCCTTTGGTTTAAGATTTCATAACCATTGGACCCTTTTAACTAATAGAACTCATATTTTACACTTTTTACGATTTAGTCCTTTTTACCTAATTAACAATTTAAACATCAAAATTTCTTAATAAAATTTTAATACGACTTTAATATAATTCTGTAAACATTAAAATAATAGTAAAATAATAATTTAATCATCTGAATTGTGGTCTCAAAACCACTATTTTCGACACCTTTGAAAACGGGATGTTACAATAGTGTTGACTAAGTAGTTGTCTAACCCTTGAAGGCTATGCACACATTTTGGTTTTTCATTTTTACAAAAATCCTCTCTTTTTTCTCCTTTGAACCACCTTGTGCTACCCCTTATTTGGTTGTTCTCCTCCATCTTTTACTTCATTTTTCATTCATTGTTTTTGAAACCACCAGCATTAATTAATTGCACCATCGTCGGACCACCACCGTGACCACCAATCTTCTTTTTCTTTCTTCTTTACTTTTATCTCCTCCATTTATCTAGTATTAAAATTCTCCTTCTCTTTACCTCCTCTTTTGTCAAGTTCTCGTTAGACTATCGCCTCCGTCTCTACGATGTTGCACCTCGACCGGTTTTGTTTCACATCCCTCTCTAATACAAGTTCATGGGGATCCTTTGACCCTCTCATTTCAATCAATAAAGATGTTGATCGATGCCAACCTAGAAAGTCACTAACGTTGGAAATAAAATCACATTTCGATTGATTTTTGTAAGAGTGACCTATCGATTAGATCCAAGTGTGGACGTTCCTTAAAAGGGTGATTCGCTTTGGATCTACTATCAGGTGTGGGTCTAATCTAAAATAAAAATTGATATACATTAATTCTAGTATGTAAATAAATATTATTATTCATATTGTGTTTATGTGAATACATAAAGTATTCCAAAAAGGGAGATTAAACCCATCAATGTGCATTATTCCAATTAAGTGACCTAAACCAACTGGCTTATGAAAAGTATGTTGTGTGGTTATGATTTCTATTATTTGAAAAGGTATGTTATTCTTATTCTCATGTTATGTGATAGTATGGCATAATCGATTTTAGATGACAAATAAATTGTGATATCTTAAAACAATAATTGAAACACATGTTAAACATGCCCTACATGATATTTGAGAAATTTGATTTGCATGTTTCAACATGCCCAATGTGACAAGTGATATCTTGAAATGAAAATATGTATATATATATTTATAGTGGCCATAACACATGCATGGGGTGGGACACTATAATGAGGAAGAATTGGTGGCTTCGTCCACAACCTACATGAGAACTTGTCTGTGAATATTGTTGGCTTATCCACAACCTACATGGAAACTTGTCTACAAATTTGGAGTGTTTGAATAGATGAGTTTTGGGGAACTCGATTTTGGAGTGTAGCGGTTATGGGTATGATGTTTTAAAAAGATTTGTATAATTGTTTTACAAAAATTGCATTGTAATGATCATGTGCATAAATATTGGATATTTTGAATAATGAGTATGTACTTATTGTTATTTGTTTTGTATACCAAATTCTTACTTAATACTTGAGTTAAGACTTACACTGAGCTTTATAGCTCACCGCTTTTAGTTTTTTTATTTTACAAATAACCCCGAGGTTAGGATTTGATGACGACATTTAGAGGAGTTTCTCAGAATTCTTTTTAAGTTAAAGTAATTAAAGTTTATTTTAATATTTTGTTATTTGGGATTGTAATAAGTTTTAGTATGGACTGTGGCATGAGATTTTACTTTGAGGAATTTTCATTCTGATATGCATGAGTTGATTGCATGACATTAAGTTTTAAAAACTACATAAATTAGTATTTGATTAGGATATGCATGAGACTTGGTTTCTATTAAAACTTAACAAAATTGCTATTTTTCGCTTTGACAATGAAAATGAGTTTTAGACAAAAAAATACGACTTGGTTTTTGAGGTTTTAAATTGTCTATTGATGTTTTATCGAATTTACATGAAATTTTGATTTTTAACAAAATATGGTTTTAATAAATTTTTTTGTTGCGATTCTTATAAAAATATGTCAATAATACATTTTTTCGCTGCAATTATAAGAAACAAGTTTTTAATAAAATTAGACGTAGTTTTCAAAGTTACTAATGTTTACAAATAAGATTTCTTAAGACATTTGATTTCTGAAGTTAACATGTTTTTCCTAAATAATGACGAATAACCAAGTTCTCTAGTTTTGAATAAATAAACGAATAAATTTGAAATATTATTGAAATTATGAAAGTTTTGAATAGCGATCAAACTTTTACAAATACCAAAATCATTTATTTCTATGATTCTCATATTTTTGTGAGATTAAGTTAAATATTTGATTTTACTAGTTTTGAATGATTTACACAAATGGTTTAAAAAGTATGTTTGAAAACCAAGAAAGTTTTTCTGGGTTATTCCGATGGCCAATGTAGCTTTCCGAATTCAATAATAACGACTGGGCTGATTTTAGAGTGTTACACCACAAGTCTCCACCTTGACTCGTATTTGACTTAACTCTTTTGCCAAGCCCTGTCACGGCCCTATCTCACACTTTGTAGGATATTCACTACGACCAAGCCGTGGTTGAACTTTGAAACCGGAAGACCTCTAGTCTTGGACTTGTGCACTGCCAAATCAAAAATAACTCATGTCTGCTTTCCATGAACGCGGTGCTCTGTCTTTCCAACTTCTACACCTGAAAGAGAACTTCTCTTATTCAAAATAGTCATACATTTTTCGCTCCTATGACCAAATTGTCTTTGCTTCAAACAAGTCGACTCTAACTCCTTAACAGACGAGGAACTTTCTATTTTACCAGTCACCATTGAACCTTGAAGAACATATAAATTGCTGGTTTTTCAACATTTCATCAGAACGAGAGCTCCACGAGATATCTTAATGTCGCTTAACTCGATGATAAATTTGAAATCCTTTTGAGTCCAACATACTCAAGGAGATGAGGTTTTTTCTTAAATTAGGCACATATAGGACTCCTAATAGTGTTTTAATAATCTCGTCGTGCATCCTAATTTGAACGGTACCAATATCGATTATCTTATAGGGGGAATCATTCCCCATACACACAACTCTACCTTCAACTGAACTATATGTGGAGAACTAGTCCTTATTGGGACACATATGGAAAGAATACCTCAAATCCAAGATCCACTCGGATGTAAACTTAGACATTTTGGTCGTAGACATTAGAAACCAATCATCACCCTTGTTTTCAGCCATATTAACATTAACTACTTCATCCTTACTGCTCTTAACAACCTTCCTATTCTTATTTTGCAGTTTATAACAGTATGCCTTATTGTGACCTAACTTCTTACAATAATTGCAAACCTTATCTCGATTCCTCTACTTTGATTCAAACTTACTTCTCAAAACAAATGTTGATAGTTGCTCATATGACCTGCTATTTGAACCAAACTTATTATCGAGTCTATCTTTGCTCAACAAGTTTCCCTTCACATCACCGAACAAGAGTTTATCTTTACCATAAATTAGGGTTTCCTTGAAAAACTTATATGAAGTGGTCAAAGAGAACAATAATAGCATAGCCTAATCTTTGCCATCTATCTAAACCTTGACGTTCTTCTAATCACTTAAGAGAGAAATAAAATGACTGATGTGAGACCTAATAGACGAACCTTTGACCATACGAAACATGTATAGGCATTGTTCCAATACCAACCGATTAGCTAGAGACTTTGTCATATATAGGGTTTCTAAATTTCTCTATAAGATTGTTGTTGTTTCTCTAAAAGTACCTCTTGCAACATATCATTCATGAGGCAATACTGAATTGCAGATCGAGCATTCTCATCAAGCTCATCCAATTCTGATTGATCTAGGTTTTCGGGCTTTTTCTCTGTAATGACCCTTTTTTGGCCATTCTGAACTAGAATCATTATCATTCGAACTTGTTATAAACTGAAATTTGTAAAGTCATTGAACCTCTCAATATCAAACCTTATTATTTCCATCTCTGAATGGGTTGAATGTGGAATCCAAACCAAACTTTAGTACCAGTTTGTTGGGGATAAACCCGTGTAAGTAATGGACAAGTAAAATAACGAAGAAATTGAAAGATCGATAAATTTTACATGAAAAAACTCCTCAAAAAGGATATAAAAATGGGCAAAAAGAGATTTTGCTAATAAGAGAAAAATACAATATGAAGAGAATCAAAATAAATAAAATCTAAAACCTTGAAAGAAAAACCCTTCAAACTGAAACACATACTTCTCTCTTAACTTGGTGCCCACTTATCTTAGATATACTTTAGATACTAATTAATGCAATATATTATTAACTACTTAGGGTTTAATTAGGAAATAATCTCAAAATTGTCATCTAAGGAATCAATTGTATATTTTCATATCTCGTCGTATCATTGGGGCAAAGATTTTATTCTTGTCATAACGTCGGTTGCTCATCGTGATGTCACTCTCTATTTTGGCCTGAAATGCGAGGCATACTCCATATTTTTTTTATCATTTTCACCACATGTCGCATTGTGTTGTGACATGCAATGGCTTTAACTAAAAAAATTGAGGGTTTATCACACCTGATTTTTATTTAAGTTTAGGATTTAAGAATAATTGGGGACTAAATTCAAAGAAATCGTAAGTTGGTGGCTTATAGCTAATTTAAACATAGTTAAGTTCCAATTCTGGTTCAGTTGGATGAGAACCAATTAATTTAAATAATTGCAAATGGATGGTTTTTATAAGTTTGAAGTTCGTGTGTGAAGGGCTAAAAATAGCTGAGAAATGAACCTCTGTGGGGAATTTTTCTCAATTCTGTTTAGTTTATTCTCTTCTTTATCTTCTTCTTGGTTGTTCTGAAGAATGGATAATTACAGGAATCTCCACATAGAGTAGTGATAATGGGTTTTAAGTAAAAAATGTAGAGAATTCAGTAAGCTGAAAAGGTTTTAAGTCCTTTGTTGTTCGTAAATTTAAGAAATAAAGTTAAGAATTTTCTAAACCTTTGAGGGGTTCTGCATGTTTTTGGAAACTAATTTTTTAAATTGGAATGTTAAGTTTAATTTATGACTTTCGTTGTCATGCTTAGCTTTCAAGAGAACGGAAGCTCTGATATTCAAAAAATCTAAGCTGATGAAACAAAGAAGCATTAGGTGAGTTTCTATACTCCATATATGAATTTGCTTTGAATAATATATGGCTTGTATAATCTTTTATGTTTAAGAATGTTATGTATATATAAGGATGAGTAGGTATATGAGTAACCGAAAGTGTGTCGGTATGCATGAAATGGTTGTAGTACCATACATAAATTTAGCGTACTTTATGTTATTATGTTATGTAATAATATGCCTGAGTTTGCGTGTTTATGAACTGTGGAGTATGGAGAGAAGTTATTGACAGGATGGATGGATAGAAGTTTTTGTTAGATTTCGCAATTCGGTGTTGTTGGATGCAAATTGTGATGTGTGAAGATTTGGGCCTTGCGAATGGGACATTGCAGTATTCAAGCATCAAGGTTAGAAGTGGTGAAATAGAGGAATGGGTGGATGGATGGGGAAATAAAATTTCTGTTAGATTCCGCAATTTGGTGTTGTTAGGTGCAAACTATGATATGCGAAGCTCTGGGTCTTGCGAAGGGGACACTGCGGTGTTCGAGCTTCAGGGTTAGATATGAGGTAGAATAATGTCAACTGGCATGCTAGAGCGATATCGTTACGACAGTCTATCGACTCTTTGGAGCGACATCACGAAGACAGTAAGGTCTTTCGATGCGACACCTCAAAGAGGTTTAAGGTGTAAGACTCGAGCTCGACTATGGCAACCAATACAGTCTGCCAAGATAGTAATCATGAGTAGCCTGTCGAGATAGTAAACATGGGAAAGTCCGCCAGGACATTAAACATGAGGATTATAAGTGTAAGACCATAGCTCAGCTATGACAACCAATGGATTCCGTCAGGACATCAAATATAAGGCATGATAAGTAAGACTATAGCTCGACTATAACAACATATGGAGTCTGTCAAGATAATAAAAATAGGATAGTTCACAAAGACAGTAATCATGGAATATCATGCAAATAAGGAAAATGCAATTATTGACAAGCGATAGCTAGGTAGTGGATTTTAGGACTCCGTCAAAAAAGGGAAAAAGTAACAGAAATGGAAGATTCTGCCAAAACGGTAAACAAAGAAGGCCTTGAAAGGTTAAAAATAAATTTGTTACCAGTGTAAGGTTTTGATAGAATCGTATTTTATGATGAGGATTGATCGTATGTACCCCGTACAGTCAAGTTTATAAAAAGGGGTTAGTTGGAACCTAAGGATGGAAAGAGGTACTAATAGGGATTATTCAAGTGATAGTTATGCCTGTCAAGACTATTCCTCTTTGAGGGGAAACTATAATGGGTACACCGTACCATAGAGTTAGTTATGTAGGAAACCATCATATAAGAGGATCTATAAACTCGAATGGTCACTTAAATAACAATCTGTTGGACACTATAGTAAAAAACGGTCTAATGTAGACGAACATGTTACATCTTAAAAGCAAGTCATTGTAAATAGGGAGGATTATGGGGAAGTAATCCAAACAACTTTTCAACTCTAGTGCAGAGTGAAATGAGATTAAGTCTGCTAGAGTAGCATGGATTCTCATTAGTTAACTTGACTGATGGGATATGATCAAGTCTTTTATGACTATAGTAAGAAAGGGAGTTTGCTAATGACTATTTAGATTTGGAATGTACGCCAAAGAAGAAATAACCAAAGGGTACTTAGGTTGAAAGTTTAGGAGGACAACATAATAAGTATATAGCGAAAGAAAGAATGTATACGAGGAAAGGAAAGAGTCTGGAGTTATTTCAAGACAATGGAGAAATAACCAAAACCAGTCGAATGGTTATAGGATCGACCAGGGGAAGACCGCTTATCAATCTATCTACAAATAGACGAGCTCAAAAAATGAATCGGAGTCCGCCATTTCAGATTAAGAGAAGTCATCCCAAAAGATTACGGAGTTAAATGTGTTTAGATTTTTTTCATTTATTATCCTTGCATTGACCGGGTCTATTTTTGAGTAATGCAGTAAAGAAACTCACTAAGTTCTTTGAAAATTATAGAATTTTAGTCTATATTTGCAGGACTTGTTAGGTGGTTAAGGATCTTGAGGAGGGACCAAGCCATATCTTATTAGATCAAGGATTATCGTTAGTTTGGTGTCACGCACATAGGATGGGGTACCTTCAAGGGCTTCGTCTTGGGGTTAGATATGCTGTAATTAAGTAGTTTTCTTAGGATATAGAATTTTCAAGTTAGTTAAAATTAAGTTTGGTTTAAGGTTACTGTTGTAAGAAACATTCAAAATGAATTGATAAAGTCATTTGGCGAATTTTTTGATTAAGGGTTTTAGAGCAAACCGATTCAATTGTGACACTTCATACCCTGACTCGACGATTGAGGTGGGCAAGGGCGTTGCAGGGTCGTTAACTTCAATGACCAACAGTTAAAGTTAATGGTTAAAGGGCCTTTTTGATGCATTTTATATTTTTATTATGATTTTTTTTATAAAATTTTACAAATTTTACAATTTTTTTCTAATTTTTAATATTTTTATTAAAATTTAATAATTTTTAAAACTATAATTTAATTTAATTTTTTTGGCCACATGTCACGTCGTGGGTGGCTTTAACTAAAAAAAATTAGGGGTAGTTAACTTTAACAATCAACTGTTAAAGTTAATTGTCAAATGACCTTTTTGATGCATTTTGACAATTTAAGTACCCAATTGAGTGCAAATTCAAAAGGCAGGGGCTTTAATACTTTTTTTGAAAAGTTTGAGAGCCTTTTTGATGCATTTTAAAAATTCAAATACCCAATTGAGTACAAAAAAATATAAATACTTAATTGCTTTCTTTGAAAAATTTAAAAAAATTTTACACCCTTAAACCTACTTAAATATAAAAAAAAATATAATACACGCTTAATCATTTAAACCCGTATCTTCCAAATTATTACAACAACAAAAACAAATCTAAAATTCAGTAACTACTAGTGTTACTCACGTTAAATAGATGCAATAATAAAAGAGATCAACTTTCACATTGTCAAAGTTTGCCAAGTTGACCAGACCAAATTTGTGCCTAACACCGTCCACTAGTTATTATATATACATATATGTAAAAGGGAAAGATAAAATAAAATGATGACAATGGAAGCAATATGAATAAGCAATTAAGCATGTGAATTTCGTGCTTAGTCTAAAATTTACAAATATAATGTGAAGCCAAAAACCTAGTATATATTGCAGCGCATGTGACATTCATTATTTTATATATGGCAGAAAATAGGAACCCCACCGACCAACTCCCACTATGTGTTTTAGGATATTTCAGTTCATATTTCGCATTCTTCACTATTGGAAATTTTACTGCAAATATACATGTGATGGAGTTTAAAGGAAGGAAGGTAGTCAAATAGTGTGTATGGTGTGAATGTATTCTTTAGATTTGTTAGTGATAAATATTAATATTGATTGTGTTTCGTGTATTATTTTAAATTTATCAATATTTTAAATATTTTATATATTTTATATATAAAATATTTAATTGAATTAGATATCAATTCAATTGAAAAATATTATATTAATAAAGTTATATAAATAATTTAATTTTTTAAATAAAATAAAAAAATTGTATGACAATCTTGCCAACGCAATCAAAATCTCATTAACAATTTTTATTTTTATTGTATGAATAATTATTATTATTATCTTTAAAAATCATCGCTTAAACATTTCTATTATATTATTTTTATTTCTTTCACCTAGTATACCATAGTAATAATATTATATACATGCAAATATACCTTAACTGCATGCATATAAATATAGTTATATGCAAAAATATAATAAAGTTCAATAACTTAATTTAATGATTATATATATTTTAAATATAATTATAAAAATATTTAAGTTAAAAATATTGAAAATTTAATTAAAATAGTAAATTTTGTGTTGATCAATACGTACTGATACAAATTAATATTAGCAAAAAGTGGAACATATATACTAACTGATTGAAACTATTTGATACCAATTGAAGGCTGAAAAGGAACGTAATGGCCAATACGACCTGTATCGAAACGATAAAATTATCGGTTTTTGGGTTGCCCATAAATGTGGCAAAAATATATGGGCCACAACTGATCAATTCAGGCCCATCCATTTTCATTTTTCTTCCTGGGTTCAAAATATAATTGAAAAATCCTTTTTCACTTAATCAGATATATGGTTTAATATTAGGGAATTTCATATCTCCTCCTACGTTATAAAAGAAGATAATTAAGTTATTGTATCAGTATCTTTATTCTGAATTTTAAGATTTTTATTTGGATTTAATTTTTCAAAATAAAAATATTGATGTAACTTTAAAATATTAAAAAAAAATACAAATAATGTAGTGTCACCGTTATTGTTTCATACAATCCTTCCTCATTAAATTATTAATAAACACGTAAATATAAGTTCTTAATTTGTTGAGTACAAATTACTGTTGAAATTTATTAATATCATATTTGCATATTAAGTTATTAATGTTAACTATTCTAATTTTCCAGTAATTAATTTATTAATTTTAATATTTAGATTAAAGTTGATTTTTAGATAACTTAATTTAATAATTTTTTTATTTCTCCTTCAAAAATATAGTTGAAGGTTCAAAACTAAAACATAATATAATATTTATCATAAAATAAAAATCAAATCATAATAAAGTTAAATAATAATTACCTTATTATTTAAATAATATTTAAATTATATATTAAATTTGAATTTAATATTTATCATAAAAATAAATATTATTATCATAAAAATAAATAAACATTAAATTTAATATTACTAAATTAAAATTGTGCAATGGATTAATGGCTTAAGGATGTAAAAATTCTTGAATTTTTCCAAAAAAAAAAGAAAAAAAGAAACAAAATTAAGTCCCTATCTCTTCTTCTTCTTTTCACTCAATTGAGTATTTAAATTGCCCAAATGCCATTTGAGTGGTAACTTTAATAGTTGACAATTAAAGTTAGGACACCCTCATTTTTTTAGTTAACGTCGTCCTGTGTCACATTATAAGTTTGGCACATGATGGAAAAGTGATAAAAAAGAAAAAAAATTATAAAATTTATAAAATATAAACAAATATAAAAATTAGGGAAAAATATTTAAAATATTTTAATATAAAAATTATAATAAATTTATTAAAAATATATAAAATTGTTATAAAATTGGCCTGCTAATTTGTGCGTTATTTCACTTTGATCCGCGGTTCCATGCAGCATTGTAGGCATGAGATATTTACAAATTCAGTCCTTATACATTTATGCGCTTTGAGCATTGGTCCATATTATGATTACTTTATTTGTAAATTATCCTCCCTATTTTATTGCAGTATTAATTTGGTCTTACAGTTGTACCATTGATTAATTTTTAATACATTTAATATGTGTATGCCTTAATCCATGTTTATAATTTTGTTTGGCTACATTTGTATGATTTCTTTTAGAGATTGTCTTTATATTTTCACCTTATGTATTCTATTTCTTTAAATACTATATATATAATAGTATACTAATCAATTTTTTTTATAATGACTGTTATTTTGGAATGTTTAAAATTCTTTTTACATTATATTGTTTAAATACCCTATTATAAAATTGTTGTCAAAATATTTATCTATACGTTGATACATAGATTATTTAAAATACTTCTTGATTTATGACACTTAAATGTTTTTATGTACATATTTAAGTTCTAACCACTTTTCCATATTAATTTTAAATTTGTCGTATCCTTCGCTTTTAAATTAAATTATTATTAATCTAAGGTTTTCATATATTATTTATTTTAGATACACACTACTTGTTTTGTGTTGTTACATATTTTCCCATTTTAAAACTTGATGTATCCTTAAATTGCTTTTATCATTCATTTAAAAATTTTCATATATTTTTATATACATATTTATATTTCATCCTCATATTCGATCCTTTTATATATATATGGTGTATATGTCATTTAAATTATTATTTTTCTTTCTTTTTATATGTATATGGTCATTTTAACTAGTTACTCCTTAAAAAGAAAATATACTTTGTACATATGAGCATATCTTTTATATATATTAAAGTTAACTCATTTCAGATATATATTATTAACCTTATATTATTTTATACATATGATTTCTCAAATTTTTCTTGTATTTCATTATATAGTCCTACGTAATATATCTTCTAAGTAATCATTATTTATATATGTATATTTATTGATACCTACATTTGATCTATATATTATTAAATCCATGTGTTTCATACATATAGTCTTCTTTATATATATATAAACATGTTCTTAAGTCCATTATACAATTTGTTATAAAATTAATTTAAGCTTGTAGGTATTTCTATGTCTTTACAAATAATTATTTTTAAAAGTTATTTATGTATATATGTTTTGTAAATCTGTTTAGTGCATTATATCTTGTCATATACCTTTATTATTCTTTCATATTATATACATTATTTAAATTATTATGTACATTGTCAATTTTAAATGCATTTGTGTCTAGAACATTTTACATACAATTTAATTCAAACTTTCACTTTCTAATATTTATTTCAATAGTTATATATATTCCTAGTTTTTATTCAAACTTGTCAACTTATATAGTATGAGTTTATTAACCTTAAACCACTTTGACTTCTAAATTCCATTTTGTTTTGCATATGCTTCGTTGGTTGTTTTATATTATAGCATATATATATATATATATATTCCTTGCATGGCATTCGTCTTATTAGTATGTTAATTACTCTTCATACATGATTGAAATTAGGTTATAATTTCTAGGTTAATTATATTTAATTGCTTACTCCGCTAGTTGATTAATATTCTTATTCATCGAGCGTGGTATCTCATATGTGCCTATTACCTCATATCATCGTTTTCTACTTGGGTTATGAAATGTGGTTTTACAAAATCTAAATTTTATGATTAACTTCGCCTTATTTCAAATCGAATTAATGCGTTTTAAGCTAGTTTTACAAGTATTCATTTAAAAATTCTTTAAAAAGAAGACAAGATTCGATATTTGGCAATTCGCGGAATAGTGCCCTAACGTGTTGGGTTGCAATTTCGCGTTTGCTCGAAATAATCGAATATCCCTTCAAACTTTCACTCATGCCTTTTAAAAAATTCTTTAAAACGAAGGCAAAGTTTGATATTCGGCCATTCGCGGAATCGTGCCCTAACGTGTTGGGTTGCAATTTCTCGTTTGCTCAAAATAATCAAATATCCCTTCGAGATTCCATCCAGGTCTTCTAAAAATCCTCTAAAACGAAGGCAATACTCGGTGTTTGACAATTCAAAAATCATGCCCTATCGTGCTGGGTTGTGATTTCTTGTTTGTTCAAAACGATCGAATATTCCTTTAGGTTTTCACTCATGTTTCTTAAGAAAACCCTTTAAAACAAAGGCTATGTTTGATGTTTGGCAATTCGAGAATCGTGCCCTGTCGTGCTGGGTTGCAATCTCTCGTTTGTTCAAAACAATCTGATATTTCTTTGGAATTTCACTCGTATTTTCTAAGGTGAGGCAATGGTCAATGTTTGGAAATTCGAGGAATTGTGCCCTACTGTGCTGGGTTTCGGTGTTCCATTGGACTAAATAATTGAGTATCCTTTTGTAATTTTCAAATTATAAATTTTCGGACGTCGAAACAAGAAGATTTTTGACAATCAACTCGGGTTATTCAAATGTTATTAAAAAAAGAACCACATTTCAAAAAGGGTTATTCAAATGTTATTAAAAAAAGAACCACATTTCAAAAACATTTTTAATTTTAGACATAAGGACAGTATTTAATCGATTTGGTACCAATTTTGGGCGTAGTGAGGGTGCTAACCCTTTCTCATACGTAACCGACTCCCGAGCCCATTTTCTAAAATTTTCGTAGACCATAATCGGTGTTTTAGTAAACCGAAAATGTTTTATTAAAATAACCACATTCTTAGGTGACCTGATCACACCAAAACAAAAGATCGGTGGCGACTCCATGCATTTATTTTTCAAAAGTCGACTTCCCCCTTTTTTATTAAATTTAAAATTTTTTAAATCAAAGGGATGGTTTCGACAGCTTGGCGACTCCACTGGGGACTTGAGAGTCGAGCCATAAAAATCGATTATTTACTGTCCTTTTGTCAAAAACCGAAAATGTATTTTAAAAATCATGTATCTTTCGATTGCATTCGATTGTATGATTGTTTTGGTGCGGGTCTGGTAGAATAGTACTGCATTTCATTGCATGACCACTATGGTCACACCTTCTAAGTGGGAGTAAGAAACTACGCTTTCGTGAGGTTTTCACCTCCGCATGGGCTAGTGGATTGCTTCCGGGGTACATCCGTACCTATGATTTTGTGAGATTTTCATCTCCGCATGGTCATAGGGAAATGCATCCCCCCGAATCGAACTCGATCTATATGAGCCTATAATGGGTGAGGATTGAGGAATCCGCTGGTTCGGGTACCTTATCCCTAGAATTAAACCACATATAGTGAACCTTAGGAGCTATCCCTAGGCAGAGCCACTCCGAACCCCTAGTGATCACCCGATTAGGTACTTTGTTGGTTGCTTATTTCTGGACTGACGTGTTTTGTTTTTGTTTGTTCATGACTGCATTGCATTACATCATCATAGAAAGGAGGTGTTGATTCATATTCAATTGCTAAATAGAACAATTTATCATAAGAAAATGAATTTCTTAATAACGCGGATTACAATATGGTTGTCCGAATTCGGTCCATGTGAACACGACAGAAGAAGGTTAACAGTTCGTGGAGGAAAACAAAACTTTACCTAAGGATTTAAGTTGATAAGGATTATCCAAAAGCCGTCGCGTCCCGACTTTCTTAAAGGAGCTAATCAATATTACGAGGATAGTAATTCGTGGCCCGGATCAAGCAAAAAGGAGCTAGTAGAGACATGCATTGGAAACTTGCAAGATTTGATTTTCACGAAGAAAGGGGATCAGTGCCTTCGCCTCAAACATGAAAGCAAGGCCGTATACGTAATCTGTTTTATGAAAAAGAATTTGTTTTATAGAAAAGTTGTTCTAGGGGAATTGAATTCAAAATAAACATCTTCCTTTCCTTTGCATTCATCCCATGCATTTGCATTGCATTGCATCATGTGCATTGCATTGCATCATTTGCATTAGAGTTTCCCGAAACGACCCTATTTAGGTAAAATTATTTTAGAACAGACAAAAAAAATATGGACTAAAGGTTGGAGAGAATGGAGCAAAGGCAAATGAAGATGCAAGAGCAGTTGATCAAAATTCAACAAGATATGCGAGAAATGCTAGAACTCTAAAGAAATATGATGGGCCAGTTAACCCATTTACTGGCCGGAGAATTCGAAAAAAGGAGTGGGCTAGTGGTCAATAGTGGGATGATGTTGAAGAGATCATCTATTCCCCAGGCTTTGCCCCAATAAGCGTCCCGACCCAACTAGACATGCAAGGGGTACCCGTTGTTATCAGACACCAATATCAAACTGATATATCGGCACTATTAAGCTTCCCGATAGGTTCAGGTTTTAACCCGAAAGATGATCAAGCCAAGCCAGTTGTTCTGGTAGAAACGAAGGAAAGGAGAGAGTGGACTTTAAAGACCCCGAAGAAGAAGGAAAAGAGAGCAAATAGTGCGAGTAGGCATAACAAGGGTTGTTCGGAGCTGATTGTAGCAAGCCAGCCAAGGAGGGTAACTACCAGCCATCAGGCCTCCCCAAGGAAAGAACCCGATCGAAGACCAAACTCAGAAAAACCCCAATACGCGCCTATTCTAATCACGTACAGAGAGTTGTACCACGTTCTGTTCGACGCACATGTTGTATCCCCTTTTTACATGAAACCTCTACTGCCCCCATACCCTAAATGGTACGATACAAGCAACCAATATGAATACTATGCGGGAATCACGGGGCATTCCATCGAGAACTGTATTGCTTTTAAAAAGATTATCGAAAGATTGACCAAGTTGGGTATCGTGAAATTTGATGGTCCCTCTGGAGCAGGAAATCTGTTATCCAACCTTTCTGTTAAAGAGGTGGATATTATGAGTCCCATGATGGATAGGGGCATGAGATCTAAGGGTGCATCAATCTCAGGACTCTAATGCAAGTCCTGGTATTGGGGAATCCGAACATTAACGACGTATTAGAAAAGGAAACCCGAGAGTAGACGCTTCCAAGCTTCTGCCCTTACGTACTTAGGGTGTTTTAAACAATGGGACTGTGAAAGAGATCCTTGTTTTTTTTGAGCTAATCTAGAGTAATATTCAAAACAAGCTTGTTGTTTTAAGCCTAGAAGCAACAAGAATCCTTTTGTGAAATAGGCTTGTGTCCTAAATCTTTGTTTCAATAAAATGCATCATTTTTTAGCAAATATTCTCTTATTTCATTACATACTTAGATTCATTTGTTCTTTAAACTTTCTTTTAAATATTCATTTATTTTTCATTCATGATCATACCATACAATTAATCATTATTAGAATCATTTATTCTTTGGAAAATGCCTTCGTACCTATAACAGGTCTCCAGACATCAATGATGTGAGCAACGCTGTCACTAATTCTGAGTCTCTTTTTGAGCAAGATATGTGTCTAGAGGGATCTCAGGACCTTGAAGATGACAGAGATTGTGATTTATTTCTCGATTTGTTAAGAATGGTAGAACAAGATGAAAAAACTGATCCTACTTTACGAAAGGTCAATGGACATTGTGAACAAGGGGCAAAGATTGAAACCTGAGTCACCACAGGGACAAAATGAATTGTCTTTGAGTTACTTCAAGAAATTTAAAGATGTTTTCACATGATCATGTCAAGATATATTTGAGATGTTAAGATCTGAGGATGATACAAAACGTCTATACAGTGCTAGAAAGACACATGTTAAAGGTTTCATGGTAGCCGCGCTAATCTTGAGGTTTGGGTATTGTTGATCCACCATGTAAGGGGATTGCATTGGTTAAAGCCACATTCATTTCTTCACAGATTTTCTCTATATGAGGAAAGGATGTTATCAGGCCATTCTCATCAATTCATCTTGGTAGTCATTGATTACTTCACGAAGGGGGTGAGGGTCGCTTCATATGTCAATAATTACAAGATCAATAGTCGTCAAAATTCAAAAAAAAAAGTAGGGTTGCTGACAAGTAATGTCAGAAATGATCACTTTTAAATACAACTGCACAATCTCAAAAGTTTGCAGTTTGTTCAAAGATCAGACACTATATCACAGTGCAGTAAAAGCAGCCAAAAAGAAAGACAAAAATTCAAAAAAAAAAGACAAAAAAGGGAAAAACAAACAATAGAACAAAAGTCATAGTGAAAAATGACTGAGTCTTGTAAATACTGGCATAAAGAAGTTATCATTTACCCTCTATATTCGTCGAACGTCTGCCAGAACCTTCGTCGGCCAACACATTGTTTGAAATGATTTTGAAAGCAAGATTTCTTTTGGTCAAGTCTTAGCTGAAGTTGGATTAGGCAGAATAGATCTAACCCCGATATGATCAGTTGAATTTGAAGAAAGAAGGTTGAAAGCCATATGACATGGTCCAATGTACGAGAAATGAATGATGCAAGCTTACATCGGAAAGGTTCTTCCTAGAGGATTCCATGAGGGGGACCTGGCATTGAAAAGTTCCTTTTTACACAAAAGGACTTCCAAGGAAAGTGAAAGGCCACGGCAAAAACCCTCAAATGATGTTTTAAGATCTTAAAAAAAAAAAGAAGAGAAAAGAAGAAGAAAAGAAAGGAAAGAAATAAATAAGAAAAAGAAGAAAAGAAAAGAAAAGGAGAGGCCAAGGCGAAAACCCGCAAAGGGCGCATTGAGACCAAAGGGTATTTTGAGTTAAAAACCCGAAAAGGGCAGCTCAAGTTTGAATCAAAGTAGGGCATACAGTAGTCTTGCTATGCCTGAATTAACAATGAAGAAGTATGCTACGTCTTGGGGCATCGACAAAGTACCCCGGATCCCCTAAACACATGTTGAACTCAGAAAGGTCCTCAAGAAGTTGGTACAGAGAAGCTCAAGCTGCGATATCTGGGGCACCTAGTTTCTATTTTGCTCATTTTGAATTTGTTATCTTTGATTACCTTATTCTTTTTAGGATACGTCCCAATAAACTTCCTTTTTATTGCATCATTATCTTTGATTAACTTATTCATGTTGAGTTAATTGCCTTTTATTGTATTTGCAATTTTTGATTAATCTATTTATTTCGAGCTACCCTCCTAATCAATTCCCTTCTTGACCATTGTTTTGATCATTTTCAAGCATTTTGCATTGAAATAACGATTAATGGACTAATAATACCTTCGCAAAAGGAGTTCTGCATATTACTATAGAAGCTTCTAAATAGTATAGGAACCTGAAATAGGACCATCATTTAGAACTCACCAAGCCTAAAGGTTGAAAATGTTTCTAAATTGCGACTATCTCTTTGAATTTCCTGTCAAAGATATCAGTTGAATGAAAAGGTAAGATATTTCGTCGGTGATACAACCTCGAAAAATGACAAGCAATGTCAACCTAAGGGGGTTTATTCTCGAGAAAAGAAAAATGATATTCTGCATTCATCGAGCATATACAATGGGTCATTACACCCAGGGAGTGGTGTAACAGATCAAATTGATTAAAGATGAAACAAATCATATACTCTGAGTTGCAGTTGGTTGGATAAGCAAAAAACTCCATAAAGTTTGAGTGGGGCAACATTGTCGAGCAGATGAGATTGTTTCTTCGAGTTAAGAATGCCAGCTAAACAAGACGACGGAATAATACGTCAATAATAAAACCTCAGTGAACTACGAGTAATATCAAATCAAACATTAAAAATGACATTTTGCATTCATACAAACGTTATTCATAGGAGCATTTGGCTCATTCGAGTTATGACATCCTAATCATTAGGCATGAACTCATACGCATTAAACAGGTTGAGTCCTTCAAGGGACAATGAGGATTGATGTGCCTTAATCCCCTAAACAGTAGGGTAACAGGCTAAAGCATAGTAGTCTGACATTCGTTGAAGCAGATAACAGATTTGGCGTCTCAGAAGCGGAGAGCGATCGAAGATAATGATTTGGCGTCTCAGAGTGACGGAGAGCGATCAAGATAATGATTTGGCATCTCAGAGTGACGGAGAATGATCGAAGATAATGATTTGGCGTCTCAGAAGCGGCGGAGAGCGGATCGAAGATAACTGATTTGGTGTCTCTGTAGCGGTGGAGAGCGGATCGAAGATAACAGATTTGGTGTCTCTATAGCGGCGGAGAGCAGATCGAAGATAACAGATTTGGCCTCTCTGTATTGTCAGAGGGCAGATCGAATATAACAGATTTGGCATCTCTGTAGCGGCAGAGAGCAGATCGAACATAACAGATTTGGCGTCTCTGTAGCAACGGAGAGCAGATCGAAGATAGCAGATTTGGCATCTCTATAGCGGCGGGGAGCAGATCGAAGACATAGCTGATTTGGCGTCTCTGTAGCGGCGGAGAGCAGATCAAAGATAGCAGATTTGGCATCTCTGTATCAGGGGAGCAGATCGAAGACATAGCTGATTTGGCTTTCACGTGTTTACGTTGAAGCAGATCCAAGATGATATGGCATCTCTGTATCAGGCGAGGAGTAGATCGAAGACATAGTTGATTTGGCTGTCACGTGTTTACGTTGGAGCAGATCCATGATGATTTGGCATCTCTGTATCAGGCAGGGAGCAGATCGAAGACATAGTTGATTTGGCTTTCACGTGTTTACGTTGAAGCAGATCCAAGATGATTTGGCATCTCTGTATCAGGTGGGGAGCAGATCGAAGACATAGTTGATTTGGCTGTCGCGTGTTTACGTTGAAGCAGATCCATGATGATTTGGCATCTCTGTATCAGCGAGGGAGCAGATCGAAGACATAGTTGATTTGGCTTTCACGTGTTTACATTGAAGTAAATCCAAGCAGATTTGACGTCTCTGTATTGTCAGAGGGCAGATCGAAGATAGCAGATTTGGCATCTCTGTGTTGACAGAGAGCAGATCGAAGACGACGAATCTAGGCTTCCTGATATTGCAGCGAAGCAGATTTAAGCCATCATCCTAACTCCCTAATATTGTAGTGGAGTAGGCTGAAAATTACAGATTTTATCTCTTTGAAGCTGCAATAGAACAGATCAAGCTAATCGCAGAAGAATAGATTAAAGCCATAAACCTCAAGTTGCAGTGGAATAGGTCAGAGCTACGAGTAGTTGCAGTGGAGCACATTGAAGATACTTGAAGGAAAGAAGCGCCAGTAAGAGCCGAAACTCAGCTGGCCCAGGGAAAATTGGCCTTTTTATAGTCTTTTCTCTATTCTCGTTACACGACAATGAGCAAAGAGGGGCAGCTGTAATGCCCAATTTTGGCCCGGGCCCGTGCAAACACAAATCAAACAAAAACCACAAAAAAAATGAAAAATATAATAATATAAAAATCCAAATGTCAATAGCGGCCCAGTTTACAGTCCAATTACAAAAATTATGGCCCAACTACTAGAATAGGCCCGAAAAGCCCAAATTATCAATGTTCCAGAACCCTAGCAGCAAGGAACGCAATAGCCTCCAGCACTACCATGAATGGTGCCTCCACGTCGACACCACTAGCAGCCTCCGTACGCGCCAGCTACCCCCACCACGTTGCCTCCGTACCTGCAAATAGAGACAAGCAAAGGACAACCATAACAGCAATAGCAAAAAACAAGCTGAGCAATGAAAAAAGAAAAGGAATTGTATTTTTCTTTGTCGTTTTATTTGGTTCGGCTATAAAGCCAAGAACCTTTCCTTTTGTAAAAACTGCGAACGGACACCAAGCAATCGAGAAAAAAATATATTTTTGAAGGTGGTTCATTTTTTCGCTGTTCTGATTCTTATTTTTTCTCTTTATTTTCTCGCCTAGTTTTTATCCTTTTTTACTAAGATACACACACAAAAAGAGGGGATCCCTTTTTTACGCATACATGTATAGAAATTAAGAGAAAAGAATCAAAATAAAAAAAAAGAGTTTTTGGGCAGAAGGTGATTATCCTTCTTTTGTTCTTTTTTGTTGGAGTAGGATTTGCATCGTTCTTTGGTGATTTTCTTTCTTTCATTTCTCATTTTAATATAGAATAAAAAGGATTGGGATAAAGAAACACTTACCTGAATCAATCGGGTTGTCAGAGTTGCATCTTCCTTTTCAAAATCAAGCCCAACTCATTGCTAGTCATCTATTACAATGATGGTGTGGCGATTGGGGGTGAGTTCTGGTCGACCAAATGAGGGATTAAAAAGAGGCTAGGGTTTCAATTTCAAAAGGACCGATTGTTTCATTTTTTTGGGAGGAATTGTTTGTTTTTATAAAAGTTTTGAAACGGTACCGTGTAAGAAGGGTGGGGGGAACCTTTTGCGCCTAAAATGGTCTATTTATGCAACAAGTCCTTCCCCTTGCGCACAGCCTTCAATTTGCGTCCAATTTGCCTACCTTGTGTTTTAAAATTTGGCCTGCTAATTTGTGCGTTATTTCACTTTTATCCGCGGTTCCATGCAGCATTGTAGGCACGAGATATTTACAAATTCAGTCCTTATACATTTATGCGCTTTGAGCATTGGTCCATATTATGATTACTTTATTTGTAAATTATCCTCCCTATTTTATTGCAGTATTAATTTGGTCTTACAGTTGTACCATTGATTAATTTTTAATACATTTAATATGTGTATGCCTTAATCCATGTTAATAATTTTGTTTGGCTACATTTGTATGATTTCTTTTAGAGATTGTCTTTATATTTTCACCTTATGTATTCTATTTCTTTAAATGCTATATATATAATAGTATACTAATCAATTTTTTTTATAATGACTGTTATTTTGGAATGTTTAAAATTCTTTTTACATTATATTGTTTAAATA
The DNA here is from genome assembly GCF_025698485.1 of Gossypium arboreum. Taxonomy (NCBI): domain Eukaryota; kingdom Viridiplantae; phylum Streptophyta; class Magnoliopsida; order Malvales; family Malvaceae; genus Gossypium; species Gossypium arboreum. The sequence continues at coordinate 94,621,873 of NC_069075.1, forward strand.
CCTTATTATAAAATTATTGTCAAAATATTTATCTATACGTTGATACATAGATTATTTAAAATACTTCTTGATTTATGACACTTAAATGTTTTTATGTACATATTTAAGTTCTAACCACTTTTCCATATTAATTTTAAATTTGTCGTATCCTTCGCTTTTAAATTAAATTATTATTAATCTAAGGTTTTCATATATTATTTATTTTAGATACACACTACTTGTTTTGTGTTGTTACATATTTTCCCATTTTAAAACTTGATGTATCCTTAAATTCGTTTTATCATTCATTTAAAAATTTTCATATATTTTTATATACATATTTATATTTTATCCTCATATTTGATCCTTTTATATATATATGGTGTATATGTCATTTAAATTATTATTTTTCTTTCTTTTTATATGTATATGGTCATTTTAACTAGATACTCCTTAAAAAGAAAATATACTTCGTACATATGAACATATCTTTTATATATATTAAAGTTAACTCATTTCAGTATATATATTATTAACCTTATATTATTTTATACATATGATTTCTCAAATTTTTCTTGTATTTCATTATATAGTCCTCGTAATATATCTTCTAAGTAATCATTATTTATATATGTATATTTATTGATACCTACATTTGATCTATATATTATTAAATCCATGTGTTTCATACATAAAGTCTTCTTTATATATATATAAACATGTTCTTAAGTCCATTATACAATTTGTTATAAAATTAATTTAAGCTTGTAGGTATTTCTATGTCTTTACAAATAATTATTTTTAAAAGTTATTTATGTATATATGTTTTGTAAATCTGTTTAGTGCATTATATCTTGTCATATACCTTTATTATTCTTTCATATTATATACATTATTTAAATTATTATGTACATTGTCAATTTTAAATGCATTTGTGTCTAGAACATTTTACATACAATTTAATTCAAACTTTCACTTTCTAATATTTATTTCAATAGTTATATATATTCCTAGTTTTTATTCAAACTTGTCAACTTATATAGTATGAGTTTATTAACCTTAAACCACTTTGACTTCTAAATTCCATTTTGTTTTGCATATGCTTCGTTGGTTGTTTTATATTATATATGTTAATTACTCTTCATACATGATTGAAATTAGGTTATAATTTCTAGGTTAATTATATTTAATTGCTTACTCTGCTAGTTGATTAATATTCTCATTCATCGAGCGTGGTATCTCATATGTGCCTATTACCTCATATCATCGTTTTCCACTTGGGTTATGAAATGTGGTTTTACAAAATCTAAATTTCATGATTAACTTCGTCTTATTTCAAATCGAATTAATGCGTTTTAAGCTAGTTTTACAAGTATTCATTTAAAAATTCTTTAAAACGAAGACGAGATTCGATATTTGGCAATTCGCGGAATAGTGCCCTAACGTGTTGGGTTGCAATTTCGCGTTTGCTCGAAATAATCGAATATCCCTTCAAACTTTCACTCATGCCTTTTAAAAAATTCTTTAAAACGAAGGAAAAGTTTGATATTTGGCCATTCGCGGAATCGTGCCCTAACGTGTTGGGTTGCAATTTATCGTTTGCTCAAAATAATCAAATATCCCTTCGAGATTCCATTCAGGTCTTCTAAAAATCCTCTAAAACGAAGGCAATACTCGGTGTTTGACAATTCAGAAATCATGCCCTATCGTGCTGGGTTGTGATTTCTTGTTTGTTCAAAACGATCGAATATTCCTTTAGGTTTTCACTCATGTTTCTTAAGAAAACCCTTTAAAACAAAGGCTATGTTCGATGTTTGGCAATTCGAGAATCGTGCCCTGTCGTGCTGGGTTGCAATCTCTCGTTTGTTCAAAACAATCGGATATTTCTTTGGAATTTCACTCGTATTTTCTAAGGTGAGGCAATGGTCAATGTTTGGAAATTCGAGGAATCGTGCCCTACTGTGCTGGGTTTCGGTGTTCCGTTGGACTAAATAATTGAGCATCCTTTTGTGGTTTTCAAATTATAAATTTTCGGACGTCGAAACAAGAAGATTTTTGACAATCAACTCGGGTTATTCAAATGTTATTAAAAAAAGAACCACATTTCAGAAACATTTTTAATTTTAGACATAAGAACAGTATTTAATCGATTTGGTACCAATTTTGGGTGTAGTGAGGGTGCTAACCCTTCCTCATACGTAACCGACTCCCGAGCCCATTTTCTAAAATTTTCGTAGACCATAATCGGTGTTTTAGTAAACCGAAAATGTTTTATTAAAATAACCACATTCTTAGGTGACCCCATCACACCAAAACAAAAGATCGGTGGCGACTCCATGCATTTATTTTTCAAAAGTCGACTTCCCCCTTTTTTATTAAATTTAAAATTTTTTAAATCAAAAGGATGGTTTCGACAAAGCATTCTACTCCAACAAGGCTAACAATTTGTAATCTTTAGCAAAAGAGAGAAAAATGGGAGAACATCACCAAAAATACAGATATTGAAAAATAGGTATTTCCGATGCTACAAGGCTCGGATGAAAAATCCGACCATCCAAAGTCAAGAACACCTGATTGCCTAGCTAGTGTCCAAAAATCAGCTCAATCGAACCACGGAAGGACCTTCGATCGAAGAGTTGATCACTGCTGCACCAAACTTGAAAAAAAACTGATTTCTCCTCTTTTGTTTTTTTTTTTGACAAGCTTCAATCTTACTGTTTCAAAATTTGATTTTTGGCTCTCAATAAATAGCTGTCCACATCCACATGTAAAAGCCAAAAGGAATGGCTTTTTGTCAAATCCAAAAATAGGTAATAAATATGTGGCAGAAGCTTTCCTTTTTGTAACCAAACAAAATAAATAAACAACCTCTTTTAAGTTGGGTTGACTGGTATAAGGGTTCCCCACATAGTGGGACCCACACCCAATAAATCTCCCCTTCCAACTATGTGGGGAATGCCTCCATGCCGGAGGTCAAACAACATGCTTCAAACTTTCCTCTTGGTAAGGCCTTCGTCAACATATCAGCACCATTATCATTAGTGTGTATCTTCTCAAGCTCTAACAGCTTAGCTTCAAGAACATCTCGTATCCAATGGTACCTCACATCAATATGCTTAGATCTAGCATGAAAAGTTGAGTTCTTACCAAGATGAATAGCACTCTGGCTATCACAATATAGGACATACTTCTCCTGAGTAAAACCAAGCTCATGCACAAACTTCTTCATCCAAAGCATCTCCTTGCACGCTTCGATTGCTGCAATGAAATCAGATTCAGTGGTGGACAATGCAACACACTTTTGCAATCTTGATTGCCATGCCACAGCTCCTTTTGCATAAGTGATCAAGTAACCTGAAGTAGATCTCCTCGAGTCGATGTCTCCGGCCATGTCTGAATCTGTATACCCAACAAGAACAGGTTTCTCATTGCCGAAACAAAGTTTCATGTTGGAAGTGTCACAAAGATATTTCATAATCCACTTCACTGCATTCCAATGCTCTTTGCCTGGATTAGAAAGAACTGACTAACTGTACCAACGGCATAAGCTAAGTCTGGTCTCGTGCAAGCCATTGCATACATCAAACTACCCACGGCTGAAGAGTAAGGAATTTTCTGCATCTTTTCCTTCTCCTTTTCTGTGGAAGGACTATGCTTAACACTCAATCTGAAGTGCGTAGTAAAGGGAGTATTCACCACTTTAGCTTTGTCCATACTAAACCTTTGAAGTACTTTCTCAATGTACCTTTCTTGTGATAACCATAATTTCTTGGCCTTTCTATCACGTGTCAATCTTATGCCAAGAATTTGCTTTGCTGGCCCTAAATCCTTCATTGCAAAGGATTTACTCAACTCTTGCTTCAACTTCTCAATTCTAGAAGCATTCTGACCAACAATAAGCATTTAATCAACATAGAGTACGAGAATTATAAAATCATCACCAGAGAATCTCTTAACAAACACACAATGATCAGAAGTAGTCTTCTTGTAGCCTTGTTTCCCCATAACAGACTCAAACTTCTTGTACCATTGCCTTGGAACTTGCTTCAAACCATACAAGTTCTTCTTCAATCTGTACACATAGTCCTCTTTCTCTTGTGCAACAAACCCCTCTGACTGCTCCATATAAAGCTCTTCTTCCAAGTTACCATGAAGAAAAGCAGTTTTCACATCCATTTGTTCAACCTCTAAGTCATAACAAGCTACCAAACTCAGTATAGTTCTGATAGAGGACATCCTCACAACTGGAGAAAATATTTCTTCAAAATCAACCCCTTTTTTCTGAGTATAGCCCTTGACGACCAATCTAGCCGTGTATCGTGGAGATGAAGACTTATCTTCTTGCTTCAACCTGTAAACCCATCGATTCTTCAAAGCTCTTTTGCCCTTAGGCAGTTTCACCAACTCAAAGGTATGGTTCTCATGAAATGATTGAAGTTCATCTTTCATCGCTTCAACCCACTGATCTTTGCATTCACTCTCCATAGCCTCTTCATAATATTCAAGTTCTCCCTCGTTAGTCAAAAGAACATATTCATCAGAAGAATACCTGACAGAAGATCGTCGATCTCTGAAAGACCTTCGAAGTGGAACTGCTAGTGGAGCTATAGGTGTTTGTTGTTAATCATTCACAACATCATTTATGGGAGTATCAAAGTCACTTATATCCTGATGGTCATCACTAATATCACCATGCACATCATCCTGGATAGGATCTGGTGAAGAGTCTAGGGGAACTGGATTCACATCGATCAAGTCACCACTATCTTGTGAATCCACTTTCTCCGTCTTATCAATGCCAACAATGGTTTGATCCTCAATGAAGACAACATCTCTGATTCTCACGAGTTTCTTCTGAACTGGATCATAGAGTCTATAACCAAACTCACCATCTAGACCATAACTAATAAAAATGCATTGTCGAGTATTGGCATCCAACTTGGATCTTTCATCTTTTGGAACATGAACAAATGCTTTACAACCAAACACACATAAATGATCATATGACACATCTTTACCAAATCAAACTCTATTTGGCACATCACCTCGCAAAGGAACACTAGGAGATAGATTTATCACATGTGTCATTGTATTCAAAGCTTCAGCCCAAAACGATCTTGGCAACTTTGCATCTGACAACAAACTTTTGACTCTCTCAATCAATGTTCAGTTCATTCTTTCAACTAACCCATTTAACTGTGGAGTCTTTGGTGGTGTTCTCTGCTGTCTGATTCCCTGTCGCAGACAATACTCATGAAACGACCCTGTGTACTCGCCACCATTATCAGTATGAATGCACTTCAACTTCTTCCCTGTTTCCCTTTCAACTAATGCTTGAAACTATTTAAACACCTCAAAGACTTGATTTTTAGACTTCAAAGTGTAAACCCATAGCTTTCTTGAACAGTCATCAATGAAAGTCACAAAATAAAGTGCACCGCCATGTGACCTTACTTTTATCGGACCACAATCATCTGAATGGACCAACTCTAGCAACTCTGATCTTCTATGAGGAGGACGGCTTCTAAATGAAACTCTTCTCTGCTTTCCTGCTAGACAATAAGCACAATTCTTCAGTGTAGCATTCTTCAAACCCGAAAGTTAATTCTTTCTTTCTAAACAGTTAAGCCCTTCTCACTCATGTGACTGAGTCGTTTATGCCACAACTCAGTTGAGCTGTCATTCACTGTCACATTCACCGTCTCTCGAGAAGTCGAAGCTTGCATCAAGATATAAATTTGAGCTCTTCTGTCCTCGAGTCACAACCAATGAGCCTTTAGTCAGCTTCCACTGCCCCTCACTGAAGGTGTTACAGAATCCCTCATCATTAAGCTTTCCTGCAAAAATCAAATTCAAATGGATATCCGGTGCATGTCTGACATACTTGAGAGTTAACTTTGTTCCATTGTTACTCACCAAGCTAACATCTCCCATACCAATAACTGCAACCAAACCATCATTACCCATCTTCAATACCCCAAAATCACCAAGAGTATAAGATGTGAAGAAATCCTTCCTCGACGTGACATGAAGTGATGAACTAGTATCAATCACCCAACTAGTCTCGTCGCATGCTAGGTTGACCAAATTCTCATCATAAATAACCAACAGATCTTCACGAGTAACAGTAGTAACATGCTCGGATTTTTTATCGTCATTTCGATTGTGTTTATCACCACCATCTTTGTTCTCTTTCTTCCACTTGAAGCAATATTTCTTGATATGGCCTTTCTTACCACAATGATGGAACTTAAGATTTTTGTATCTCGATCTTGACTTGCATCGGCTTTTATCTCTACCCTTTCCATCTTTGTCTCTGTTCTTCCCCCTGTTCTCGATAACCAACACCTCAGACTGTGATGTAGGACCCTGAGATCTTCTTCTAACCTCTTCATTCAACACACCACTCTTAGCCAAATCCAAAATAATAATACCTTGTGGGGCAGAATTAATGAGTGAGACCCTAAAGGTCTCCCAAAAGTCTGGTAGAGTAGCAAGCAACCAAAGCCATAAAATCTCGTCATCAAATTTGACACCCATACCAAGTAACTGATTCATCACATTTGACACCCATACCAAGCAACTGATTCATCACACTCTGAAATCCACTAACATGGTCAGCTATAGACGTTCCTTCTTTGTATTTCAATGCCATCATTTTCTTCAGTAAAAACAACTTGTTATTGCTCGACCTTGAAGCGTACAAGCTTTCAAGCTTCTCCCACAATGTTCGAGCATGTGTCTCCTGATCAATATGGTTGTAAACATTTTCTTCAAAAAATTGCCGAATAAAGCCACACACTTATTGATGCTCAAATTCCCATTCTTCATCATTTTTCGAATCGGGTTTTTGAGTAGCAAAGACCAGAAGATGCAAAGCCTTCACAAACAACAAGTCCTTCATTTTATTATGCCAAAGTTGATAATTTGTGCCATTCAACATAATCATCTTACTCGTATTGATTTCCATAATTATCTGACACAATAACCTGGCTCTGATACCAGTTTGTTGGGAAGAAACCGAACAACCGAAACAAAGCAAAGCACAGTCGGTGTTCTTTCTCTCCTTATAACTCCTGTAAAAAAGATTATGGCAAACACAATAGCACAAAATATGTTCTCTAGCAACCTTAATCAACCAATGCAACCACAACAAAAATAAATAAATAGAGACACCGGTATTTTTACGTAAAAAACCCCTCTAAATCAAGGGTAAAAACTACGGGACTTTAGAGTCCGATCAAAAGCTCCACTATCATCAAATGTTCAACTGCAAGATCACAATATCAAGCCTACAACAAACATTCAACTCCAACAAGGCTAACAATATGTAATCTTTAGCAAAAGAGAGAAAAATGGGAGAACATCACCAAAAATACAACTGCTGAAAAATGGGTATTTTCGACGCTACAAGGCTCGAATGAAAAATCTGACCATCCAAAGTCAAGAACACCTTATTGCCTAGCTGTTGTCCAAAAATCAGCTCAATCGAACTACAGATGGACCTTTGATCGAAGAGTTGATCACTGCTGCACCAAACTTGAAAAAACTGATTTCTCCTCTTTTGTATTTTTTTTTTGACAAGCTTCAATCTTTCTGTTTCAAAATTTGATTTTTGGATCTCAATAAATGGTTGCCCACATCCACACGTAAAAGCCAAAAAGAATGGCTTTTTGTCAAATCCAAAAAAGGGTAATAAATATGTGGCAGAAGTTTTCCTTTTTGTAACCAAACAAAAGAAATAAAAACCCCTTTCAAGTTAGGTTGACCGGTGTAAGGGTTCCCCACATAATGGGACCCACACCCGACATAATTCAGCTATGTTGGGAATAAATACGATGACAAGATAAGATTTTTGAGTCGTCTTTTTACCATAGCAACCATAGAGGCCACTAAAGAAGGGATGGTTTTATTTTTAATATTAAAATTTTAAATATTTAATTATTTATAAAATGTAGTAAAGTACATTTATAAGGAAACAATTTTATGTTTCTCTCTATATTTATATTTTATAATAAATTTTATATAATTTTAATAATTTTTTATATAATTTTAAATAAATTTATAATTTTAATAAAATTTAAATATTTTTATAATTTTATCATTTTTTGCCACGTGTCAAAATAAATGCATGATACACGTGGAAGCATTAACTAAAAAAAAAAAAAAAAAAAAAAGGGATGTTGTTAACTTTGACGGTCAAAAAGCTTTTTTTAAAGCATTTTGACGGTTCAAGTAGCCAATGGGTGCAAAAAAAAAAAACAAAGAAAGAAAAAAAAGCAGGAATTTAATTTTTTTTTAAGTTTAAGGGTTTTTATACCCTTAAACCAATATTAATATTAATTTTAAATAATATTTTAATTTTAATAACAATCCATAACACAATTTTAAAGTTAATATTTTTATTTTAAAATTTGAATTTGAATATGTTAACTTAAATATTTAATTTAAAGTTAAAAATCTCATTGAAATTTTAATTAAAATAATATTTTCATTTAACCTTAAATTTAATTTAATTTAATTTAAATTAAAATATCTTTAACCGAATGGATTGTTGATCATGAGTAACTTTATGGCTAAGAGTCATTGCTTTATCATTATCGATTGCCGGTAAATTTGAAGCTTGGGTTTAGAAGACTTATCAGCTGTTTAGCAAGGCTAATCAAGTTCATTTTGTCTTTTTGATTGGATCTATATATAGAAGGATCATACACTTGGCGAGGAATGCGATTTGTTATCCTAAAAGATTGGATCATTCTTGCTCAAGTACTTGTTTCTAGCTTTTATTTGTTTTTGTTATGAGATTTTTGTGTTTTATTTGTATTAAGAATTCTTGCATTCTAAACAAAGAATGATACTAAGTGTATGTCAGTTGTTTATTGGTTCTCTATTAGGATCGCATGGATTCTACTTGTAGAGGAGTTTTGGGGCTTTAACTGATAGAGACGTATTCTAATTGGTTATTTGAATAAGATTATACTCTGAGTGAGGCTCTACCAAATGTATGACCTTTATGTCTAAACTAAGTTAACAAAGTTTGGTTTTGGTGTTTTCTTTTCCATATATTGCTTTTATTTTTTTCATTAGTTTATGGTTTTTGTCCTATCACACATTGAAATGAAATTTATTAAAGTCAATGTTTCGTTACTGCTTACTAATTTTGATAAAGCCAGATAAGGCATGCGTGCGGAATAGAATCGTAGCTTGTCTAAGTTACAAATTTAACCTAGATCGAATGTAAGATGAAACGAGAAACAATGAAAATAAATTAGTTGTCACAAATAAGAGTCACATGAGATTAAAACAAAAGAAAGATGAACCGGTTGGTAAGAGTCTAATAAAGAATGAATTCGGGTTTCTTGGATGGAAAGAAATCATCCTTAAACCTCAAGAAAATGTCCCAACTAGATCTGGAAAATAAAACACAAAATAGATTTGTTAGAAGTGATTTTGGAGACAAAAGCAACCTGTTTTGTGCAAGAATATTTGAAACAACAAGAAAAGATTAAAACTCCTAATTTTGATATGTTTTTTGATGGAACAAGATAGGAGAACGTCTCTCTTTAAGCAATTTTAAGCTAGAACGAAAATCAATAAAACCAGTAAGCTAAAACAACAAGAACTAAATTAAAGTAAACAAGAAACGATAAATTAAGGCTAGAAAAGAGAAGATGACGTCCTAAGAAGCCTTGGAAATATTAAGAATCCACAACTCCTTTTAATAGCTTTAGTTCCCCTTATAAGAAAAAAATCTTGGCAAGAAAAGGCTTGAAGATAATTCTCACAACCTGAAATATTGTTAAAACAACTTTTAAAGTAAACTCAAGAGTTGAAGAAAAACTCAAAGAGAATTATTGTTAACTAAAAAAAAAAAACAGAAATCAATTGTTCATCTATAAGCCCCAAAATAAGTTTTCCTAACTCTAATGGAATAACTAACATGACAACTCATCAAATAAAAAAAATCAAAAAATTTTAAGTATGAACTTTTAATGGGAATTCAGCCAAAGGAATTAATTGGGATGACTGGGCTGAATTCTTACATGATGATCCACCTATTAAAATAAAATTGGACTTATAGTTTAAATATTTTACAATTTGGGCCACTTTGATAATTTATCCTGATATTAAATTAAATTACTTTCCAAACTTCAGGATGGGCTTGTAGATATCTTAATGGGCCATTTTTTTCAAGAACTTGGTCTTGTGATATGTTTGCTCTCGAAATTGACTCATTCAAGCTCGTACATGAAATCTAATGCACCTTGGCTGCAAGATTCAATTTCTTGGACCAAGATTTCTAAGATTTGAAATTTTGATTTTCTTGATTCTTGAAATTGTTTGAAACAACAAAATTGGACCAAGATTCGGTTTCTTGATTTTTTCCGGTCATGTGCACATCTAGGGCATTGGTAACAAAGTCTTGGATGGTCCCATTCAATCTTACTTGGATTTGCTTGGCCTTCGACCTCGTTGTTGGTCTTGAGGAAATTTGAGCCTATCATGTTCATGAGCCTGATTTTGGGCCTTGTGACTCGTACCAAATTTTATTTCAATTGGTATCAGAGCTCAGCTTAATAAGGTATTTGAAGACGTTCTGGTTGAGTATTTATAGACATGGAACAAATAAAGGAAGGAAATTCGGTGTCTATTATGCCTAATTATGCCTACTAGAAAGTTCGTATGAAGACTTTTATTATGTCTATTGATGATGTTGTTGGAAAAATCCGGTTTACAAAAACGATTTTCAATCACAGCAAAAAATTAAAAAGTTTAAAATCGAGCTAATTTGTGATGTTTATAACAATAATTTTTTTCTTGAAAAATACTTGTGATTTGTGCGAGATGGATCCTGGACATTCTCAACTTTTAATCAAACAACCTTCTTTACTATTATTATACCATGAATTACTTCGAGTATAGGCTTGCAAAATCACGGGCCAAATAGAGACCCAAAAACAATTTATTACTTTCAGTAGGAAATTAATTCTCTCTCAATTGAAACTGATAGAATTGTGTTTCACAAAAAATAGAATTTATGCTTAGAAAATAAATTATCTCTACTTTTTGACAGAATAATAATATCTAGAAATTATGTGTAACTTCTATTGTGTATAACTATACATGTGTCACCTATTTATATGAAAAGAAAAAAAGAATCTTGGTTGAATTAGTAAAACACATAATATTTCTTTAATAGAAAAACCAATTTTCTAGTTGAACTAGAAGAGATGGACGACACACCCTAGTTAAATGTACTAGGGTTGCCACCCCTCATATGTAATAGAGGAGAATTTGGGCCTCTTGTGTATTGGGTCCAATTATATGTGCTTTTTAGTCTTTTAATCCAACTCAATACATGTTTTTATATTTCCTTAAATCAATATTATTTATTTAATTTAATTAAATAAATTTCTAATTAAATAAATTTCTCAACTCAATTCTAATTATGTTAAAGTCACAAGAACTTTGTCAATATATGAGAAAATATATTTAATTTCCATATTTAATGGATTCACAATGACTAATTAATTTAATTTCATTTTTGAACTTCAATTATTTAATTAAATAATAATTCAAAAACTTAAATTAATTATTAAGTCATTTCTATACTCAGTGAGAAAATACATTCATTTGCGAATGTGACCCATTTCTCAAACTTTATAATTTTCGTCCATTTCTATTCATTTAGTTCTACATGCAATTCATTTTTGGTCTCAACAAGCTAGTAGAGGGACCAATTGGATATATATAATTAGAGCTCAAATAATTTATTATTAAGATCCAACTTTTCGCCTGTTAATTATAAAGTTATTTAGTCACGAAGTCATTCTACTATAGTATTGTGACTGAGCTCTCCCTAATTACATACCATTACGAAAACTACTCAATCAATGCTCGACCAATGACCTTATCATAAGTGTGTTGCCCTCATAGGATATCTTTAATCTTTTTAAGATACATCCGTTCTGTAACACCTCGTACTTGACCCGATTGTTAGGTCTGAGCTACAGGATGTCACATTCATTATCAGAGTAACTATGATCTCATTTGAAAATTAATTAAACAATTTATTCATGCTATTAAGTTCAATACATAATTACAACATGTTATATAATCATATCTTGGATTTAAACGAGCTTTCGAAAGCTCTTTTGATAACCCAAGGTCGTTTGAGGAATAAAATGTAATATTTTCAAAATTATCGGGTTGGCGTCCCAACTTTGAAGGTATCACGTTGCAACTTACACAAAAAGTGAGTGTCGTTGCGACGTTGGAGGTATGTCATCGCGATGTTACCTATTGTTTTTACAACATGTTTAAAACATCAGTGCACAACAACTTAACATATAATACCATTTGCATTATTTCAAGCATTTCAACCTTATACCATTTACATACATACATTAACATATCGTTTTCTTTCATTCAAATTGGCATCGAATATCCGACGAGCTTCCAACCCGCTCAAGCTTCTGATAATCTATAAGGTAAGAGAAAGACAACTACGTAAGCAATGAATGCTTAATAAGCTCGTAAAACATGAAACATAACTTATCACTTCAATAGTATAATACTTAGATTAAACATGATTCAACACTCATACTTTAAACTTAGTATAAACCTATTGAACACCATTCAACTCACAAATTGAGTATATTCAATAAGATCACATATACTTTTCATATATAACATATTGGGATTTATAAGTCGAATACATAATTATCAATCTTTTCATAAGATTATAAATCATTATATTTACATCCCAATTATAAACTTACCGTTTCAGTCCTTTTCATAAATTTCATGACATAGTTCATTTGAAGCACATACCTTACTTTTCCTTTTTCATGCCTGTAAAACCAAATAAAACAACATCGGATAATTGAAACAATATTTATCGTACTAGTTATCTATATAGCCCACCAAAACAGAGCCTGCTAGGCTCGAGGCTTGATACAATTACACCAGCACAAAGCCTACTATGCACATATCCCAAATATTCATCGGAACAAAGCCCGAATTAACGTTACATTTCAATTTCTTAAAATATAGCTAAATGGCATTTAAGATTTAACAAATAGTGAAATAGTATGAAATATTCAATACAATTAAGGATAATCATATAACGAACTTACTTAGTTAAATGCAGAAATATCAAAGTACAAGGGCTTTTGGTAATTTTTTATTTTCATGGATTTTCCACTCGGTCTTTATCTAAATTAATAAATTTATTCAATTTATTAATTTAGATAGTAAAAAATTATTTTATTCAATTTAGTCATTTTTGAAATTTTTACAAAATTACCCTCAACTTTTATTTTTATTCAATTTAGTCTTGAGCCTAAAACATGCAAATTAGCCATTTTATTGCAAATTCATAATAGATCAATATTGATGGCATCCAATTCAATCCATTTATGTAACAATTTCACAATAAATCCTTATATTTTTACTATTTTAACAATTTAATCTCTAATCGACAAATTCATTAAAATCACTTAACAAAATACTTTTAAATAACAACTAATACTTCAAATTCATCCATTAACATCTAAACTCATAAAGATTCATCAATGGAAACATTCAAAATTTGTAATAGAATAAAAAACGGAGGTACGAACTAGCTAGATTTAGTTGCAATGATCTAAAAAACATAACAATTACAGGAAACGAAATTAAAACGTACTTACATGCAGGCTTCCTATCCTGGCCGAATGTGAAGCTTCCAAAAATGGTGACATGCCTTAGGTGTTCGGCAAGATAATGAAAAAGATGATGAATTTGGCTTTTGATTTATTAAACTTTAATTTATTTACTAAATTACACAATTACCCTTAATTAAAACCTTTTAAAACCACAATTTAAAAACCCATTATGGTCATTAATATACAAATGGGATAATTATTATTTAAGCCCTTTTTTATTACAAATTAACTATCAAATCAATGAAAATTCAAGATTCACTAAAATTTATACCTTTTTCAGTTTAGTCCTTTTTAATTAATTAACTATCGAAACATTAAAATTTCTTAACGAAACTTTATTAAAAACTTAATGATACCCCGTAAATATTTATAAAAATATTTACGACTCAGTTTATGGAAACGAGGTCCCGATACCTCATTTTCTAAAACCACTTGACTTTAGGGTCTTACCACTTGAACTTAATTAATCATATATATAACATAATTACCATATCAAAAACATTTTAAAAACCATATTTTACTCGTAAATATTAAATAAAAATATTTATGAACTTACTTTTCAGATTTGTGACATTAAAACCACTGTTTCCGACACTACTAAAAAGCGAACTGCTACAGTTGTTGAGAAAACAACGATTGAAAGCCAACCCAAAAGAAAAACTAAGGATTGATGAAGAAAATAAAACTCGAATTGAAATAGAAGTGAACAACAAATTCTGAATTAAACAAAACCTAAACCTAGAAAACTAAAAATTAATTAAGGAAATAAGCCCCCCAATTAAACCTTAAACTTTTCTATTTATAGTTTTGGTGTTTTATGACCATATAGGTCAAATGCAACTGATTAAATGAGTTAGGACGAACTGTGCAGATGAAAATACCTTCAGTTTGTAATTTGACCCTCGTCGAATTAGTATCGCGATATTTGTCATCGAATGAGACTTGTTTAATGTCAAAGTTGGGTGTCACGACATGGGATGTTGGTGTCACGATGTTGGAGTTGTTCTTCAGATTCTTTAGCTTGAAATAATGTCTTGTGCACTTAATTAACCCATTAGTGTTTGGATTGGCCTAATGAGTCATTAAAACAACTAAAAATGTGTAAAAATACTTGTTTTATTGAAATTGAACATAAAATGCTAAAACGAAAAATTAATAAAAATATAATCAAATTACTCGAAAACAAACTAATTAAATGTAAGAAAGAACCTAATTTGTCACAACAAATTGTGACAGATGAATTAAGCAAAAAAAAAATAATTTGTGCATCCTTTTGACATCTCTAACTCCAATTAATTATACCCTCCAAAATTACATTTTATCTTAACAATTGCAAGTGAGAGAGAGCTTAAAATATTAAAATAATTTAAAATGTTACTTATTTTAACAACTTATAAGCATTGTTTCTTGAACTTAATTAATAATAAAATTGATTAGATCACTAATTTTTGGTTCAATCGATTTATTTAATTAAAATTAAATAAATTATTAAAAATTAAAAGAATTCAATTTAATTGGTTGAACCAATTTTTTAATTTAATTTAATTGAATTGTATTGATTTAGATACAAATCGATGAAATCTGAAAATACTCCTAATACTAAATTATAAATGAAAATCATGAGTTCACTTTTGTCAAAAATGGAGAGCAAAAACTAATTCCACATTGGATCAAATCCCCCTAGGACACGCACAATTGCTGGAGGTTTCTCGGCAACGTACGCGGTTGCATGTGTCGTGGTCATCATGGCTATGGGATCTCCCTACTACCATTTGATACATTTTCAACTCATAATGCTTTTCTAAGTGGATGACTAGACCTAATTTAATTATGTATTTATTAAGTTTAATCATTTCTAATTCTACGTGGAGACCTTAAAGCTATGTGTTAATACGGGTCTCCATCCATATTGTCCTCATTCAATAAGACCCCACAGCTCCAAGTTTATTTCTTGAGGTTTTCAATGTTTCTGTTGACAATTGAAGCATATAATGGATAATTTGTCTTGAATAATGTTTTTTTCTTGACAATTGAAGCATAGAATGGATGATTTGTCGGGGAATTTATTTATTTATTTTGATCTAACCTAAATAGTAATCCAAATCAATACGATTGTAAAACGTGAGTATGTTGCTAAAAGCTTTATCTAATTTAATTTGTTTAAGCAATTCAAATTTTGTTTTGATAAGAAAAAAACCTGAAATTATCTCCAAGAAACCAAATTAATCCATATGCTGAGAGAGGTCGATTTCTTCTTTTAGTCCCTAGTGAAAGTTGTAGCTTTAGTCTATATATTTTAATTTGGTTCACTTTAGTCTTTATATATTTGTATTTTTAAATTTTAGTATTGATCCAAACAGTAGTAATTAAATCCATTTGTTTGAATTCTACTATTAGTAATGTAGTATAAGTTAAGTACAAATTTAGTCCATGCTCTCCAATTTGATCACTCATAGTCTCTACATTTTTTAAATATAGAAATTCCAATTTCGATGCGAACAACAACCATTAAATTCATTATCTAACTTTTTTTTTAAGTAATATCTGGAAATAATAAGCCAATGTATCATTGCACACGTGATAATGTATTTGCTGCTAGAGGTGTAAATAAGACACTTGTGTTCACATCCTATTCAAGTTCAATAATTATTGAGCCAAGCTTGAGCATAAATCACGCTTAGTAATATTTGGCTCGAATGGTTCATGAGTCTTATCAAGCTTTTCGTTTTAATATATATTTTTATTATTTTATATTATTAAATTATGTTATGACCCTTAATTTATATTATTAAAGCTAAAGTTAATTATTGAACAAAGCTCTGGTTTGAGCATGAGTATAAAAATCGATAAACGAGATTAATCGGGCTCAAGCTCAAGTAGCTTTGATGCGGTCGTTGAGAGCACCAAAAATATCTTATTCCCTATAAAATAGTAGAAATAATAAAAAAGAACAGTAAATGGGAAGTAGGGTCGAATCCTCAGGGACCGGATTATACGAATGTTTGTTTTCAAATCTCAGGCGAATCGTGCCCAAGAAAACTCGTGTGAGAGGAAAATAAAATAACAGAATTAAAGATTTGATTTGGAAAAAATGAAAAAAAAAGAATCTAAAGTTGATTGAAATTGTGATTATGAAATTAATAAAAATAATAAAGAGAGTTAAAGGAAAAGAAATTCTTATTGGTAGATTCCAGCCTCCAGTTGTCTCATTTCGCCTTGGGTTCAATCATCGGCTTTTAAATAACCCTTCTCAACTCAAGTAAGGCAGTTATAGTGGAAGAGGACGCCTACGACCACCAGCTCCAAAGATTAGACTTACAATTTTTAGGGAACCCGACTCTAGCCAAGAATCTATGCTAGATCAACGCTTCTCAATGGCGAATCCACGCCATTTCGTCTCTTTGGCTCGCCAACCTCGACGCAAAGAAGTTTACGAACCGACTATGCAATCCTTCCAAAACATACAAAGCGGCCGCCTTTGCATATGCTGAAAAGCTTACTTCTTAAGGGCCATGGACGGAAGCGCCACCAGAAAAGTCTAAGAAACGATGAATACTTGGCAAGAAGGCTAAGTACGGATTCTAGGCCTCAAGAACTCTTTTTGGGGAATATTGACAACTTTCGGCTAGATAGGTTTTAGTGGCTCATGATAATGGTGGAAAAGAAAATAAATATAAAAATGAAAAAGGGAATTTTATTGAAAGAAAATATGAAGAAACAAAAGTCTAGACTTTCAGGGGGAAAATGTTTACAGAAAAAGATAAACATCAATAGAGTCATTTCACCTACTATTTATAGTGCTAGGGAGATAGTCTAATTTAACTTAAATTCTAAAAAGATAAATACAATTAATTAAATATAAATAAAGATAATTAAAATAAAATCCTAAAATTAAATAATCCTAATAATTATCTTAATATTAATTATACTAATAAAATGGAATCTTATAAAATAAAATCTCTTCTTTTTGCGTTTTTATTCCTTGTGTCTTCCATGCTTGCACTTTTGGCACAATCTTTTTCCTGCATCGCATATCAGCTCATTGTGTCTCCAAATTCGCACTTTTGTCCCTTAATTTTGCTTTTGCCTCCAAATCAGTCCCTAATCGATAAAAAGACATAAATAGCTCAAATTAGTAGGATCAAGCCCAAAATAAACACATGATTAATACATAAAAATACGTTATTCTAGAGCATTATCAAGCTTGATAATATCTCGAGTCTAGTTCTAGCTTAAAAAATAGATGTCCAAATTTTGAGTTGAGCTCAAGCTTACCAGTAATTGGGCACGGCTCATTTAGACCCCATTAGTCGTATAAAATTTTAAAGACAACAGAACTTAATAAATTTAATACTTTGAAAAAGTAGAATGATTAAAAATACAAGAGTATTAATAGAAATTAAGCAATATAATAATAGAAATGTGAAGTGTATTGTGAGGAGTTTGTATACGCAATGGCATTTGCATAAATTGAAGTCAAAACAAAAAGTAGAAAGGAGGGATGCAAATGCAAATCATTCTGATACGGAAATATGGAAAATTACGAAACCAAACAAATTTGCCTTTAGGTCTAATCAACTTCAACACCAACAACCTCAAATCCCAATTGGAAATTTGGAAACCGCGTCTCTCGCAACTCCATCATTATTGCCATCTATCTCACTCCACTTGATTTTGACTTCCAATCATTTATGTTTAGGAATCGGAATCTGTTTTTTTAAATTAATATGTAAATTTATTTATTATTCAAGTAATAGGATATTTAAATCCGTAAAAATTGAATTCAATTTCGCTAAAATCTTTTTATTTATATATAAAATAAAAGTTATAAGGTGGATTCAAATATCTATGTCTAATACAAATCTAGATAATAATATCTGGAGTATTTATTTGTATCTCTTTTGAAATATGTAATAAATAATTATTTTAAATAATTTAAATCCGACTATTATCTAAATTCATAAAACTAATTGAATATCCACATATTTTTAAATTCATAATTCAAATTACCATCCTTTAAAATTAACTTGGATTTGATTTTTTTTTTATCTTTTGTTTGAGTCTAATTAAAGTTTTTCTAATAAATCAATAATTATATCATTTGATTCTTAGCAGTTATAAGTTTGAGATAGAAGTTGATTATAGGAAATTATTTTCTACACTATTAATGGAGACGAGGTTAAGATTGACAAATTTTCTATAGAGGTATAATCAAATATTAAGAAGATTAAAATTAAAAAATACACTCTCAATATACTAAATACTAACTAATTATTTATTAGAATAGAAAAATGAACAAAATTTTAATTTGGATGAAAAGTGCAAGCTATTAGATATACGTATCAAAAGTGCAAGTTATGAACTAATTAATGAATTTTTAAACTTGTTTTTATCATCCGAATGAGAATTTTAAAAGAAAAAGAATAAAAATAGTTGCAATAAATGTTTAACAAAGTGTTTTTAAACAATTACTTTATTATTTTATATATAAGGATGATTTCAACCTAAATTATTCATGAGACAAATAAATACTCAATTAAGGTATAAAGTGTTGTTTTTAAGCTTGAATGCTAAAATGTTCTTTTAAAATTATTAAAAATCAATTAAATTTTAATTAAAAATTGTAATCAATTAATTTTTAAATTATTTTATAGGATATTTTAACACATAAGCTTATTTTAAAAAATAAAAATAAGGGAACAAATTGTTTTAGATTTGATTATGAGATTCACTATCAATAAAAATTCAAGACCAATCAACTAAAAAGACGTGAATTTAATATATTTAATATGTTAAAACTATTTACTTTCTTAAGATTGTAACTTTCTTTCAATGATAGGAATATGATTCCTTTATATATTGGTGTGAAAGTAAGTTTTTCATGTGATCAAAAGTTTAAATTTATCTTTCATATAAATTACATTTTTTATTTGTTTATTTTCATTATTTTCTTGCAATACTTTTAACCACAAAATCATAAAACTTATTTAATTTAAAATTATTTTAAAAATATTGAATTCAAATTTGAATTATATTCTAATTTAATACAAATGAAATATTTACATTTTATTTTAAATCTAATCATATATTATTGAGACAAAGATATTAGTTTATTTTTATTTAAAACAAATTAATATCATTAAAATAAATAGATTAAATTACTTGTTTGTTAATAATAAATATTGCTAAAAATGTTAGAAGTAATCAAATTTGTATTTTTTATGAGGACATTTTTAAAATTTATGATCACCTTCCTAGTGTCACGGGGATACACCTTTCGTCTCACAATCCGTGCAGTTTTAGACAATCTCTTCTCTTCAAATCTACCTAAGTCAACATTCCCCTCGAAAAGTGAGAATCCTTGCAGAATTTCTCTAAGGCACCGAAGTAAATTTGATGCAAACTCTGAAAGTAAAAAAAGCTACGAATGAACTAAAGAAAGACACAGAAAGAGAGTGTACACTAGACACAGAAAGAGAGTGTACACCAAGTGTTTGAGTAAATACTCTCAATATATTAACTTAGAAAGAATGAAGTGATTACAAATGAAGGGGGACCTCTAGCTATAGTTGAGCTCCCTCAAATCCAACAGTACAAATCGATTTATATCAACGGTTAAGATTAATATGTATCTACAAGATGAGAGTACTAAGAGATTTGAACTCTATACATCTTTATCCCTTAGGATTTACATTAATTACCCTGGTAACTGTTGAAAATTTGTAGATTGCGAATTCACTATTCTTGAGCACTTACTGAAATTAGAAAGTGATGATTTATTCAATAGATACATTTAATTTTCATGGGACATGTTTCTTCTAAGAACTATGTCTAATACGAAGGGTTGTGGCTCTTCAATATATCTATTGAGTGCATATAAATAGAAGGACTATGGTGCTTAAAAGATGATCATTACAATCAATCCAGTTTTAGGAATTAGAGTAAGAGTTAGGGAATTCCTCAAATTTTCTAATCAAAGGAAATAAAAAAGCTTCGTTGTATCTTAGGAGGACCTTTGTCTTAACCTTCTAGCAACTTTGTGTGGAGGAAAATTATTCTCTTTAGAATGCATCATCTGTACCCCGAAATCTACTGTTTAATTCAACATCGTCTTTGGATCTATCTTCCCCACTCAAATACCTAAACAATAAAAGAGAACAATTTTGAAGATGGTGACGGAGGCTACCACCGCATTCAAAGTGATCAACCAAGAGTTTGTGAAACCTGATCGATTTAATGGCTCAAACTTCAATCGTTGAAAGGATAAGATGTTGTTCCTTCTTACCATCTTGAATGTGGTATACGTTCTGGATCCAAACCTATAACTAGTGGAGGATCCCACACCCAATACAAACCCTGAAGAAATTACGAAAATGGCCAAACTCAAGAAAAAGCGTGAGGAAGAGAATTTCACATTTTATGGACACATCCTCAACACCTTATCTAACTGATTATATGATCTTTACATGTTGATGCAATCCTTGGTGGAAATATGGAAAGCTCTTGAAGAGCAAGACAACACCAAGCGATAATGTACTGATAAATTTTTAATGATGAAGTATTACGAATTCAAAATGCTCGATAGTATCCTGATCATGGATCAAGTCCATGAACTACAAGTCCTTGTAAGCAGGTTTCGTGACTTGAAAGTTGTTATTCCAGAATTGTTACAAGTCGGGGTTATTATCTTGAAGTTTCCTTTGTCTTGGAACAATTATTGGAAGAAACTTCTGCATATGACAGAGGACTTCAATGTGGAGTAAATACTTAGGCATTGGCATATTGAAAAGGAAACTCAAAAGTGTGACGCGGTGAATCTTCTTTAAAGTTCTAAAGTGAACCATGTGAGCGAGTCCAAGAACTCTCGAAACACATGCAAGACAAGAAGAAAAATCTCGCAATTGCTATAATTGCAATAAAAAATGACACGACATTAAGGATTGTAAACTTCTCAAAAAGAAGCAAGATGCCACAACTTTTAAAGCCAATATAGTGGAGGACATAGACTTAGTGGCCATGGTTATGGAAGAGATCGAGAGTTTGGAGATTGGTATGATTACCAAACTCAACATAGCCATGACCGATAAGTCCTATAATTAGTGGCTCGACTCCGGAGCTACTGTCCATGTGTGTAATGACTGACAAAAATTCAAGAGTTATGAACTAGTGGCAAACCGTGAAGTGCTTATGGGTAACTATTAATCGGTTAAGGTGCTCGATCAAGGAACAATGGAACTGAACGTCACATCCGAGAAGAAATTGACCTTGATCAATTCCAAATGTGAGAAAGAATTTAGTGTCTGCGAGTCTTTTATGTAACAAGAGGTTCAAGGTTATCTTGGAATCCAATAAGTTAGTCTTGCTTAAGGGTGATATATATGTAGAAAAAGGATATTGTAATGAGGGCATGTCCAAGTTTAGCATTGATATGAAGAAAGCCAATTCTTCTGCTTATATTTTTGAATCTTATCCTTTATGGCATGTGCGTCAAGCTCATTTTAATTTTAAAACTTTACTACAGCAAAAGAATGGTATATTATCTAAGTAATGGTGAGTTTGTGGATAAATTTGAAGTTTGTATTCAATAAAAAATTACCAAGAAACTATTTCCTAATAAGTGTGAAAGAAATTCACAAGTGTTAGATTTAATCCATTCGGATGTTTGTGAATTAAATAGAATTCTAACAAGATGTGAAAAACGATATTTTATCACTTTTATAGACGGCTTCTCTAGATTTACTTATATGTATCTCATGAGAAGTAAATATGAGATTTTTGATATGTTGTCTAAACGTTTTAAAAATGAGGTTGAGAATTTGTATAGTAAGAAAATCAAAGTGCTTCATAGTGATAGAGGTGGTGAATATTTTTGAAATGAATTTAATGTATTTTTTGAGGAACAAAGTGTGGTACATGAGTGTTCCACACCTTATACTCCGCAACAAAATGGATTGGCGGAAAGATAGAACCATACTTTCATGGATATGGTTAACTCGATATTGTTAAATACTAAACTTCCATATAATCTATGGGGTGAAGTATTATTGACTGCATGTTATATCCTTAACAGAATACCATTGAGAAAATTCAAAGTATCTCCATATAAGTTATGAAAGGGTCAGATGCCAAACTTATATTATTTCAAAATGTGGGGGTGTTTGGCTTACTATAGAGTTTCCAACCAAAGGAGAATGAAGTTGGGACCAAGAGCCGTCAAGGGTGTATTTGTTGGATATGCCCAACACTTTAAGCCTTACCCTATTCTTAACTTAGTGTCAAACACGATAATTGAAACAAGAGATGTTGTATTCATTGAAAATAAATTTTTCGATGATTCAACAGATTCGAAAAAAGAATATCAACCAATGATTTCAAGTGATCAAACTAAGAGAAGTCTTTAAGACAATAAGGATATGGTGTAACACCCTTAACTCGTATCCATCACCGGAATAGGGTTACGAAGCATTACCGGATAATACACATCATTTATATACATTTATGCAATCATAATAAAAAAACATACCAATTCAATATACCAAAATCATCAAAAACTTACATAACTTATAATTGCATTTACTCACCAACTTATCCTCTAATTCAAGACACATAACACACCATACCATCAACTCAATCAATCCAAATATGCCAACTTTCAAGCAATAATACCACAAATTATAACTATCCAAAAGAGCAACCATATAACCATTCCAAACAAGCCAACACATAAAGCATTATATTCATCACATATAACATTTATCAAACACATAATTCAAGCCAACTTAAATAGCCATACACACCAACATTTACAAGCCAAATCTCATGGCTAAAATCATAACTCAAAACATACTAAGATGACACTAGCCTATACATGCCATATACCATATATACAAAGCTTCAAAAGTACCAACAAAATGATAGATAGTATAATGACGCTTCCCAATAATCCCCGAGGCCAAGTTAGCTTTGATTCTCTATAAAACATAAACAAATAACACATAGTAAGCTTCATAGCTTAGCAAGTTCATACTAAATTTACTCAACAGTTCATAATATACAAATCATTAATTCGTACTAATTAATATCTAAATCATGGTGACCAACAAAATTTCCTCATACTCACTCAAGTGTTTATGAACAAGTTCAGAACTTCTTCTGTTTGGATTTCATGCTTTATATGTACATACCTGTATAAATTCATATTGAACTCATACCTTTTTGTGATAATGTCGAATATTCAATATCTCGCACACTAAGTGCCAAAGCATAGCTGAAGCTATTATAATCTCGCACACTAAGTGCCTTTCATAGCCGAAACTATTTCAGTCTTGCACACTAAGTGCCATATATAGCTGAAGCTATTCCGATTCACACACTAAGTGCCATATATAGCCAAAGCTATTCCGATTCGCACACTAAGTGCCATATATAGCCAAAGCTATTCCGATTCGCACACTAAGTGCCATATATAATCGATTCATTGACGTACACAACCATCATCTCATATATATAATTTATGTAATATTAAAGCATTAAAAACATAATTGTAACAATGTTTATCACGTACGAACTTACCTCAGACGTAAAAACGACAAAACTAGTCAATTAATCGAGTACTTTGTTCTTGCCTCGATCTAAGTCTGGGTTCCTCTTTTCTTGATTTATATTAGAAAAATTCAACTCATTTAATCACATAATCTTTCAATTTCATCCACAAACACATATTTAAGCCAATTTACACTTTGGCCCTAAAATTTTGCATTTCTTACAATTTAGTTCTTATTTCATAAATACACCAAATTCACAAAAATTCAATAAGACTCATGCTTAGCTGAATTCTCTATAGCTTCATAACAGCCCATATTTTCATTTATTTCACACTTTTAACCACAACATTTCACATTTTCTCAATTTAATCCCTAATTGACATTTTCATAAAAAATCACTTTACAAAACTTAGATATTTATCACTAACCTTTCATAATTCATCATCAAACATCCAAAAACACATGAATTCATCAATGGCAGCTTTCAAAATCATCAACACTTTCAAAAATTGAGACATGGGCTAGCTAGAACACGAAGCAATGATCACAAAAATGTAGAAATCATAAAAAACTGAGCTCAAAACATACCTCAATTAAGCCACACAAGTGCCGACCCCTAGATGATCTTCCATCTTTTATTTTCTTTTGATTTTAGGTGGAAGATGATGATAATTTAGGCTTTAAAATTGTTTTTCTTTTATTTGTTCTAACTTAATACATATTTTACCATTTTACCCTTAGTTATTAAACCATTTAATCATCAAATATAAGGTTATTCATGTCCATCTCCACTAAACATAAGGACCTTTCATTTAATAAGCCATAGCAATTAAGCACTTTTAACTTATAGCATGCTACTTTTGCATTTTACGCGATTAAGTCCTTTTCTCAAATTAAACTATTAAACGATAGAATTAGTCACGAAATTTTTACACATATATATTATCATGCTATAAACACCAAAAATAATATTAAAATAATTTTATGACCTCAGATTTGTGGTCCCGATACCACTGTTCTGATTTAGCTAAAATCAGGCTGTTACAACTCTCCCCCCTTAGGGATTTTCGTCCCCGAAAATCTTACAGTGAATAGGTTTAGATATTGCTTTCTCATAGCATCCTTGGGTTCCCACGTAGCTTCTTCAACCCCGTATCGATGCCACAATACTTTCACTAATGCAATTTTCTTATTTGTGAGCTCTTTAATCTCACGAGCTAGAATTCGAATCGGTTCTTCACTATACGACAAATCTGATTGAATTTAAACTTTTGTCAGAGAAATAATATGTGAAGGATCGGATCAGTATCATCGGAGAATCGATACATGAAATACATTATGAATCTTTTCTAACTTAGACTATAACATCCCAAATTAGGGTCTAGTAGAACAGTGGTTTTGAGACCACAAATCTGAAGTAGAAATAATTATTTTATGATTCTTTTGAGGTTTATGATATGATTGCATTCTTGTGTGAAAGTTTCATGAAGAAATTCTATTGATAAAGTGTCCAATTTGATATCTAGGACTAAATTACAAAAGTTGCAAAATGTGAGTTCTAGAAGCTTTAAGCTTGAAATTTCCATGGATTGTTAATTAGAGGTCCATAATTAGCAATTTGCCTAACTTCTATTTTTATAGACAAAAATGGGCATGGATAGGAAAAATTTGAAAGAAAGGCCTTAGGGGCATTTTTGTCATTTGGAAATAAAAAAATAAAAAGGGAAAAATAAGTCCAAATTGTGTCCATCTTCCTCCCTTAGCCGAAATTCTCAAGGAGCCATAGCTAGGGTTGTTTTCATCCTTTCAAGCTCGATTGGAAGTACACCCTAGCCCCGTTTTTAATGTTCTTTATGTTTTTGAGATCTTTGAAGCATGATCTAGCTATTTCTACCATTATTTTGAGCTAGGGTTCATGTTCAAAAACTTACCCATGTGTGACATGCATATATTTTGGTGTTTAATGGAGGAATATGAAAGTTTGATGCATAATAAACATATTTTACTAAGTGGTTTTTCATGAAAACACCTAAAAAGAACCTTTTTGTAAAAGTTGTAAAATGGGTGGTTAAAAATCTAATTTGAAAGAAAATGTGGGATGATATGAGTATGATATAAGTTCGGATAGTCTTGGGTATCAAATAAAATGAACACATTTCATTTTACGAGCCTAGGGGCTAAGTTGTAATTATGTGAAAGTTTAGGGGTAAAATTATAATTTTGTTAAAGTATGATTTATGGACTATTTTGAATAATGTGATAATTAAATAAGCGAAATTTGCTATTATAGATCAAGAAAAATAGACTCCGGACCTAAACTGAGGAAAGAACAAGGTCGTGGACTAAATCAAATAGTAGCCATATTTTGGGTACCGAGTTAAGTTTGTGTGTAAATAATGTAACGTTACATTATTATGTATTTAATGCTTTAATATTGCATGAATTGTATAATTGTCTTTATGGATTTAATTAATGATGACTCAATGACGATTCGATGAGTTCGATACCTCAAAATCCCGGTTGAACCTTAGAAATAGTTAGGATACAAATTTCATGACATTAGGGTTATGTACAATCCCATGTAAGACCATGTCTAGGACATGGCTTTGGCATCGATATGTAATTTTGTGTAAGACCATCGCTGGGCTATCGGCATCGATATGTGATCCCATGTAAGACCATGTCTGGGACATGGCTTTGGCATAAATATGTAATTTTGTGTAAGAGCATAGTTGGGCTGTTAGTGTCGAAATGTGATTCCATGTAAGACCATGTCTGGGACATGGCATTAGCATCAACCTATGATCCCATGTAAGACCATGTCTAGGACATGGCATTGGCATCGATATGTGATCCCATGTAAGACCATATCTGGGATATGATACTGGCATCCTACCTTGTGTATGAGAGTTCCCGAGTATCCTTTAGTATTTCAAGTGGTTCAACGGGTAATCCAACGATTATGTCAAAGAGATGACAAGGTATGATCATGTTGAAAGGGTACAGGTACGTACACAAAGCTCATAAACATTGAGATTATGAATCGATGAAACCTCGAAAGAAGTGAATGAATGAACTATGATCATGAGTTTTATTGTACATTATGTAAATGGCATGACTTAAAATGTATCTATGATACTTGATGACATTGTGATAAATATATTATTGTGTTATGCATATAATATTGCATGGTTAATGTTTTTAATTATTTACATGCAAACTTACTAAGCTTTATGCTTATTCCGTTTCCTTTTCCATTTCCTTATAGTGTTGCCAAGCTAGCTCGAGGATCGAAGGAAGTCGAAGCTCGATTCACACTATCAAACTAATCTTTTGGGTATAGTGAATTTAAGTATTTTGAGTATGGCATGTGTAGGGACTTGGTCTTTTTTGTTGTTGTTATATGTCATATTGGTTTAGCCAAGTGTGTTGGCATATAATGGTTTGATGATTCATTTTGTATATGGCCATGAGATATGACTCATATTAATTATGGGGATGTAGTCCTATTCATATATGCATGCATGTGCTAAGATCACTCTTGATGTGGTTAAATTCATTTAGCATGGATGAATTGTGGATGTGACCATAGATGTTGGGTGATGGAGTTGTGAGTAGATGGCATAATAACAACTAAGGCATGAATGTGTAAAATGGAAGTAAATTAATGTTATATCTATATATATAATGTATGTGATTTGGTAAGCTTAGCCTAAATAAAATATGAAGCCTTAAGCTAGTATAAATCGATAAGAAGTTGACATACATGAGTTATGTTTATGAATGTGTAAGTGCTCATTTATGTCATGTAAGATGTCATTGAGATGAGTGAGTGTGCATGTGTTATTGGGGGTGACAAAGGCTTGGAAAATAACCTCAAAGTTGTCCACATTGGTAGACACACGAGTGTTTAGACTGTGTGTGACACATGGTCTGCCTTATGGGCATGTGATCCGGCCGTGTGTCTCCTGCACCCTATTAAATGAAAAACAGAATGCTCAGTAGTAAACACACGGGTAGAGACACAGCATGTGTCTTAGCCGTGTGAAGGACACGACCGCAGGACTTGGGTGTGTGCCTAGGCCGTGTGAAGTCTGCACTTAATTTTTGGAATTTAATTTGCCACACGGCCTAAGCACACAGGCGTATGACTTGGCCGTGTGACCCTAACTGTGTTGATGGCATCAGAAACAAAGAGTTACATAGGCTGAGGACACGTGCGTGTCCCAAGACACACGGACGTGTGTGACCACATGTGTGACCCTGTTTCATGAAAATTTTCTAAGTTTTCCCAAAGTTTTCTAAAGTTCTCGGTTTAGTCTCGATCTGTACCTGATGTATGTTTTGGGCATCGTAGGCCTATATAAGAGACAATTTACATATGTATGAATGAATTTAATTTAAACGAAATTTTATGGCTCGATTTTGTATGTTTGCTTATGTTTAAGGCGGGTAATGCCTTGTACCCTATCCCCGCGTTGGACACGGGTAAGGGATGTTACGTAGACAGCAATGCTAGCCAATAAGCAACTTGTCCAACTCACTCGATAATCTCATACGGCCCGATGAATCTCGGACTCAATTTGCCTTTACAAACAAATCGAAGTATTTTCTTCCACGGAGATATTTTCAAAAGCACTCTATCCCCAATCTGAAAATCAATATCTTTTCGTTTCAAGTCTGCATAATATTTCTGTCGATCTGATGCTGCTTTCAGACTATCACGAATTACTTTCACTTTTGTTTCAGTCTCTTTAATCAAATCAACCCCGTGAATCTTATTCTCACTTAGCTCAGTCCAATACAACGGTGTTCTACACTTACGTCCATATAGAGCTTCGTACGGTGCCATTTTAATACTCGATTGGAAACTGTTTTTATACGTAAATTCAATCAATAGCAAAAACTTTTTCCATGTACCTTTAAACTCAAGAATGCAACATCTCAACATATCCTCGAGTATCTGAATAACTCACTTGGATTGACCATCCGTCTGTGAGTGAAAAGCGGTACTAAAATGTAGCTTTGTACCTAATGCCTCTTGCAGTTTCTTCCAAAACTTTGATGTGAACCTCGGATCTTTATCAAACGTGTAATCTCACAACCTTAGAGATATACAACTTAGCTAACTTTTCAAGTGAATAGTCTGCTTGTATCGGAATGAAATGAGCTGATTTTGTCAATCTGTCAACTATAACCCAGACCACATCTTTCTTTCTCGGAGATATGGGCAATCCTGACACAAAATCTGTAACACCCCGTACCCGAGACCGTGGCCGGAGTCGAACATGAGGTGCTAACAGACATAATATATTTATTTTCACAGTCCATTTAAAAATTTCAGACAAATGGCTAATCGTGTCACTGTCACCTTAAAAATCATATCTTGAGTTCCATAACTCGAAAATCAGTTTCATGATTTTTCCCTGAAACTAGACTCATATATGCATCTACAAATTTTTTCTAGAATTTTTGGTCAGGCCAATTAGTACAGTTTATTAGTTAAAGTCTCCCATGTTACAGGGATCGACTACACTGACCTTCACGCATTACGACTTGGATATCTCCCTGTATAGGGCTTCAATACTGATTCCGTTTGTTTCTATAGAAACTAGACTCAAAGAGAAATCTATAAATATATGTAATGACTCCTAATTATCTCTGGTTAATTTATAATGAATTTCCAAAGTTGGAACAGGGAATCCAGAAACCGTTCTGGCCCTGTTTCACGAAAACCTAAATATCTCTTAACATACAACTCATATGACCGTTTTGTTTCTTCCATATGAAAGTAGATTCATCAAGGTTAATTTACATAATTTATTCACTATTTAATTCCATTCCTACTATTTTTAGTGATTTTTCACATCCACATCGTCTGCTTTGTCAAGATTCGCCTTTAAGGTAGACTTTACCTATTTCATAGTTTCCATGATTCAATTAGCCCTTTTGCATACATAGCACAAAGTATAATCATGATTAACCATTCCAATGGCTAATCGTTTCCAAACATTTCCATACCTCTTAGTGATCAACATACAAAACGATTATAGTACTATGCTAAAACATATATAAGCCATTTTCGCATGGCTATCCAAATTTACACAAAATCCATGGGTACATGACCAACAACAAAAGGGTAGTCCTATACATGCCATTTCAAAGTTCAACCAAAATTGTACCAAAAGGGGCTTTGATAGTGTGGGAGACTTGACTTCCAAAAATCCCGAGTCCGATAGATGACGAGCCAAAATCTATAAAACAGAGAAACAAAGAAATGGAGTAAGCAATTTATGCTTAGTAAGTTTTGAGCAAGGATTCCAAGACAACAAAAGCATAGCATTCATATAGCTAAACGGATAATTCCATATGCACAAATTCTCAATATCATACTTACTTCACATTACCAACCCTTATGTTCATACACAAAGATCAACTTAGCTAAAGGCGGTAGCTCGTTTATCAACTGAGCGAATACTTATTTGTAAGGGCTCAACTAATTCAAAGCACATACGAAACATACCTCATTGTTGGGATTTCACAAGCGTATTAACTGAAATTTTTACAGCAAGTTCATTCATTCCCGAATCACATACCTTCAGAGCTTAACCGGATATAGCTACTCGTTCAAATACCTTCGGGACATAGCCTGGTTATAGTAGCTCGCACAAATGCCTTCGGGACTTAACCCGGATTTAGTAACTCGCACAAATGCCTTCGGATCTTAGTTCGGATTTAGTAACTCGCACAAATGCCTTCGGATCTTAGTCCGGATATAGTCACTTAGCACAAAGCCTTCGGGACTTAGCCCGGACATCATTCGAAGAACCATGCACACATGTATCAATAAATCATGACACATCCATATTTCATTTTCATTACCAAAGCTCAACACAAGACACTTATCATATTTACAATTTCGGCTCAATAGCCACATACAAAGAGCATGATTTTGATTTACTTAAGACATAATCTAATCGAATCATAATTTAAGTTCCATTACTCGAAAACTTACCTCGGATGTTGTCGAATGGCTTCAACGGCTATTCGATCACTTTTTCCTTTCCCTTATCCAACTGTGGTCCCCTAAGCTCTTGAGCTAATTCAAACAAATTTAACTTATCAAAGTCTCATTTTGCTAGCTTATGGCCGAATATGACAAGGAGTTTGATAGGTCATATGGCCACCTTTTAGCTCAAATACACAATGATCATACGTTTTTTTAATCACATCAATAATTTAATACAATTCATTCGAACATCAAAAGAGAAGCTCAAGGTACTTAGCCCATATATACATTAGACATTAGAGTCACATATGTACGAAATCACGAATCAATTCAACATACTAGCTAATATTTCCCTTAGCAATTCTCTAAGTCAAGCTAAAGCCATCAATAGGCTACCAATGGCCGAACATACACATCTATGCTAAGGCCGATTGCAACACTTAATACATTCTACAAGTATGGTCACTTGTGTTGACTAAACACCATTTGTTTCAAGTTCAAAACTTGGCTAATACACATATATACACTATTAAAGCATCCTCTCCCTTTACACTAATTCAACACATGCATTACCCATAATATACCAAATTACATTCGCCTTAGCACACAACTTGCTAGCTGATTCTTCTCCATCTAGCAACTAATGCATATATCTGAGCTCATTTGTTAGACTCTACTTCATCTAACAACAACCTTATTTCTCTTCTATATCCTACCAAGGCCGAATGCATCACAACACCTTACCATTTCAATTTTGGTCATGGTTGAACAAGGAACTTAATGTCTCACTCAAGGATGCTAAAAGGAGATTCAAGAGTTATCAATCGACCATCACATGCATCATTAACAAGCTTCACATTTAGCATGCAATGATATCAACACAAAATCCACCTTGGCGAATACCATCCCCATGACATAGCAAAGATTTGAACCATGGGCTAATAAGAACATCAAGCTAGCAACTAAAAAATATGCATGAATCTCATGGCACAACATCAAACATACCTTAATCTTGATACAAGTATGGCCGAACCTCCTCCTAATCCTCTTCTAAACCAAACATGGAGCAAGAACTCCTTCTTTCTTCCTTAGAATTTTCGGCCAAAAGAAATGAAAAGGATGAACACACTTTTTTTTGTTTCCTTTCCTCAACTCACGGCAATGGGGGATCACACACCTTCTTTCCTTTTTCCATTTCTTTATTACCCATACTCCTTATTTTATTTATTCCAACATAACCCATTTACACAACATGTTTTATGACATGTTTTGCCCATCACCCTTTGTCATGGCCGGCCACTAGGCTTTAATTTAGGGAAATTTGACATGCAAGCCCATCATTTTCACAACATGCATTAACAGCCACTTTACATTTGCCTAGCACATTTCTAAATTTTCTCACATAAGTCCTATTTGATAAAATTCACTTACAATTAACAAAATTCAAACATGAAATTTTCACACATGCATATGTACATATAATGAGCATCCACTATGACGGCTAATTATTTTTATGACTCGGTTTAGTGGTCCCAAACCACTTTTCGACTAGGGTCGATTTAGGTATCACAACTCTCCCCACTTAAAAATTTTTGTCCCCAAAATCTTACCGTAAATAGATTTGGGTATCGCTCTTTCATAGAGTTCTCTGGTTCCCAAGTAGCTTCTTCTATCCGTGTTTGAGCCATAACACTTTCACTAGCGGAACCCTTTTGTTTCGCAACTCCTTCACTTCACGAGCTAGGATACGAATCGGTTCTTCTTCATAACTCATATCGGCTTGAATTTCGATCTCTGATGGACTAATTATGTGCGATGGATCAGATCTATAGCGTTGAAGCATCGAAACATGAAAGACGCCGTGAATCTTTTCAAGTTCGGGGCAAAATCAATCGACACGCGAATCGGACCGACTCGTTCGGATATTTCATATGGCCCGATGAACCTCGGACTCAATTTGCCCTTACGCCCAAATCTGAGTATCTTTTTCCAAGGTGAAACTTTAAGAAACACTTTGTCTCCTACCTGATACTCAATGTCTTTTCGTTTGAGATCCGCGTCGACTTACGGCGATCTGTGGTCGCCTTCAGACTTGCACGGATTACTTTTACTTTCCGCTCAGCATCTTTAATCAAATCAACTCGAAAATTTTACTTTCACCGAGCTCGGTCCAAAACAATGGTGTACGGCATTTACGCCGCGTACAAGGCCTCGTAAGGTGCCATCTTAATACTTGATTGAAAACTATTATTGTAAGCTTAATTCAATCAAAGGTAAATACCGCTCCCACGAACCGCCGAACTCGAGGATGCAACATCTCAACATATCCTCAAGTATCTCGAATTATCCGCCGGATTGACCATCGGTTTGGGGTGAAAAGCGGTGCTAAAATGCAACTTGGTACCCAAAGCTTCTTGCATTTTCTTCCAAAATCGTGAGGTGAATCTCGGATCTCTATCCGACACGATAGAAATAGGTACCCCGTGTAATCTCACAATCTGAGAAACATACAATTCAGCTAATTTATCCATTGTAAAATCCGTGCGTACGGGGATAAAGTGAGCCGACTTAGTCAATCTATCAACAACGACCCAAATCGCATCTTTCTTACTTGCCGACACTGGCAGCCTAGATACAAAATCCATCGTTACTCGATCCCATTTCCATTCAGGTATCATGATCGGCTGAAGTAAACCCGAAGGCACTTGATGTTCCGCTTTCACTTGTTGACATATTAAGCACTTCGAGACAAAATCAGAAATGTCTCGTTTCATACCATGCCACCAAAATCAACGTCTCAGATCGTTGTACATTTTCGTACTCCCCGGGTGAATTGACATTCGGCTACAATGAGCTTCGTTTAGAATCATCGAAATGAGTTCTGAATTTCTTGGAACACACAACCAATTTCTGTACCTCAAACAATCGTCATCATCAATTTGAAACTCCGATTCCACATTCGGAACACATTCAGCCCGTTTTGCAACCAACTCATCGTCGACTTTCTGAGCTTCACGAATTTGATGAATCAATAATGGTTTGGCCTTAAATTCACTATTAACACATTGTCGGGTAGAATGCACAAGTGTACATTCATCGTCAGTAAAGCAAACAGTGACTTCCGGCTTAAGGCGTCCGCAACCACATTAGCCTTTCCCGGGTGATAATCAATGACTAGCTCATAATCTTTCAACAACTCAAGCCAACGCCTTTGTCGTAGATTCAAGTCTCTTTGAGTCATCAAATATTTGAGACTTTGTGATCCGAAAATACATGGCACTTCTCACCAAATAAGTAATGTCGCAATATTTTCAAGCGAATACGATAGCGACTAATTCGAGATCATGGGTCGGGTAATTTTTCTCATGTGGCTTTAATTGTCTCGACGTATAGGCCACAACTCGACCTTCTTGCATCAATACGCAACCTAACCCAAGTAGGAGGCGCCACTATAGATGACAAACTCTTTGCCCGATTCGGTCGCACTAAAATTGGAGCTTCCTTCAAATAAGTTTTCAGTTGATCAAAACTTTTCGACATTTTTCCGTCCATTCGAACTTAACATCTTTTGAAGTAGCTTCGTCATGGGTGTGGCTATCATCGAGAAACCTTTACAAACCGTCGTAGTAATGTAAGCAAGTCCCAAAAAGCTCGAACCTCGTAATATTTCTGGAGGCTTCCAGTTAAGTATGGTTGAAATTTTGCTCGGTCGACTCGAATACCCGATGCAGATACCACATGACCCAAGAAGCTAACTTCTCTTAGCCGAACTCACACTTTTGAACTTAGCATATAACCGCTTATCCCGTAAAATTTGCAACACTAATCTCGGTGTTCAAAGATGTTCGGTCTCATCTCTTGAATAGACCAAGATGTCATCAATGAACACAACTACGAACTGGTCCAAACATCGTCTAAAGATCCGATTCATCAAATCCATAAATACCGTAGGGCATTAGTGAGCCCGAACGGCATCACTAAGAACTCAGAGTGACCGTATCTCGTTCGAAGCGGTTTGGGTACATCCGAATCTCGAATCCAGAATCGATAATAACCCGATCTCAAATCTATCTTTGAAAACACCGAGGCTCCCTTTAGTTGATCAAACAAATCATCAATACGCTGTAACGGTATTTATTCTTTATCGTCACTTTATTCGGTGACGATAGTCAATGCACAACCTCATGGTTCCGTCCTTCTTTTCACAAACAACACCGGTGCACCCCAAGGTGAGAAACTTGGTCGAGCGAAACCTCTATCCGTCAATTCTTGCAACCGAGCTTTCAACTCTTTTAACTCGGTTGGTGCCATACGATCACGGAGCTATCGAAATCGGCGTAGTCCGTGTACAAGCTCAATACCAAACTCTATCTCCGAACAGTGGCAAACCCGTAATTCTTGGGAAAAACATCCGGTATTCACAAACCACCGCACGATTCGGTTTTATTTCTAACTCCTTATCATCAAGTACATACGCAAGGTATGCTTCGCACCCTTTCTTACATATTTCGGGCCAACATTGATGATATTACATTTGGCAACCCTTTAAGTCTCAGAGACTCAACTCGGATCATCTCGTTATTTGCGCACCTCAAATCCATAGTCTTGCTTTTGCAATTCACAACCGCATCATGCACGGTCAACCAATCCAAACCAAGAATAACATCAAATTCATCGAACGGCAAAAGCATCAAGTCCGCCGGAAAACAGGAACCTCAAATTACTAGGGGGCATTTCTTACACACTTTGTCAACAAGCACGTAACGACCCAAGGGATTTGACACCCGAATTACGAACTCAGTAGACTCAATAGGTAAAGTCTTCTTTGGATGCTAAGGTTTCGCATATATAAGAATAAGTAGAACCCAGGTCAATCAAAGCAATCACATTAGTATCAAATAGAGTAAAAGTACGGTAATAACATCCGGCGAGGAAGCATCCTCGCGTGCGGCAGATAGCATAAGCCCTAGCAGAGCACGAGCCTCAGATCTGGTCGCAGATCTCTAGATCCTCTCGACCGCCGCTAGCATTTCCGTATTCCTAGATGGTCTACCCGAGAAAGTGGTAGCACCGGTTTCCCACTCGATTTACATTCATTCGGACAATCTCGGGCAATCTTTGATAAAGTGGTGGTGACCAAGACTTGTAACAGGAGCGTCATGGAACCTACAACTCCCGAGTACTATTTACCACAATATCGGCATTTCGCTCTATCTCGACGGTCATTTCCAACATCGGCGATCAAGTGACTCGTGTGCTCACAGTGGTCGATCGCGATCTCGTCTAGAAAAGCCCGAAGTGTCCCTAGACCGCCCAAGCCATCTCTAAATTTCTTCGATGATCGTGGGAAGGGCTTCCCAAGACCTCTTACTGAAACTCTCTTGCTCCCACCTCAGCTTTTCTTTTCTCCATCTTGAGCTCCTCGGCCTTGCAAGCTCGCTCAACAAGTACTACAAATTCTCGGATTTCCAAGATGCCAACATACAGCTTTATATCATCATTTAGTCCATCCTCGAAACGTTTACACATTATGGCTTCTGAGGAAATGCAATCTCGTGCGTACCGGCTAAGCCTCACAAATTTTCATTCATAGTCGGTAACCGACATGGAACCTTGTTTGAGTTCAAGAAATAACTTCCATTTTTGGTCAATGAATCTCTGACTGATATACTTCTTTCGAAACTCGGTTTGGAAGAACTCCCAAGTTACTTGCTCTTTAGGCATAACAGAAGTCAACGTATTCCACCAATAGTAGGCAGAATCACATAGCAAGGAGATAGTACACTTTAGGCACTCATCAGGTGTGCAAGATAGTTCATCGAGTACCGAATAGTGTTGTCCAACCAAAATTCACTTGCTCGGCATCATCACTATCCGTAGCCTTAAATTCAAGAGCCCGTGTTTTGGATTCTATCAACTGGGGCTTATTTGACCTTATTTGGTCGATTCGGAGGCATTGTAGGTGCGGGGTTGTGTTTGTTGGGAATGGAGGTTGTGGAACAACAATATTAGTTCGAATGTATTGGTTGAACCAATCATTCATCACGCTATAGAAAGCTTGTCTAGCTTCATCATTTGGATTACTAGCATTAGGTTGAGAGTCATGGCATTGTCCCCTGTCGAGAGCAAAGCGCTACACTCTCAAGATCATCACCATCGCTTCGGTCGGGATCGGGATCCATTACTATAAATAAACACATTTGCAAATGCCAGAAATCACCACACTATCAAATAATCACATAAAATGACATGTATAGCTAGACCCAAACGTATTACGGTAGTCCTAGAATCGACTAAACCGTAGCTCTGATACCAATTTAATTGTAACACCCTGTACCCGAGACCGTGGCCGGAATCGAACACGAGGTGCTAATGAGACATAATATATTTATTTTCACAGTCCATTTAAAATTTCAGACGGTGGCTAAGCGTGTCATTGTCACCTTAAAAATCATATCTTGAGTTCCACAATTCAAAAATCAGTTTCGTGATTTTTCCCTGAAACTAGACTCATATATACATCTAAAATTTTTTTCTAGAATTTTTGGTCGGGCCAATTAGTACAGTTTATTAGTTAAAGTCTCCCATGTTACAGGGATCGACTACACTGACCTTCGCGCATTACGACTTGGATATCTCCCTGTACAGGGCTTCAATACTGATTCCGTTTGTTTCTATAGAAACTAGACTCAAAGAGGAATCTATAAATATATGTAATGACTCCTAATTATCTCTGGTTAATTTATAATGAATTTCCAAAGTCGGAACAGGGAATCCAGAAACCGTTCTGGCCCTGTTTCACGAAAACCTAAATATCTCTTAACATACAACTCATATGACCGTTTCGTTTCTTCCATATGAAAGTAGATTCATCAAGGTTAATTTACATAATTTATTCACTATTTAATTCCATTCCTACTATTTTTAGTGATTTTCACATCCACATCGCTCTTCTTTGTCAAGATCGCCTTTAAGGTAGACTTTACCTATTTCATAGTTTCCATGATTCAATTAGCCCTTTTTGCATACATAGCACAAAGTATAATCATGATTAACCATTCCAATGGCTAATCATTTCCAAACATTTCCATACCTCTTAGTGATCAACATACAAAACGATTATAGTACTATGCTAAAACATTATATAAGCCATTTTCGCATGGCTATCCAAATTTACACAAAATCCATGGGTACATGACCAACAACAAAAGGGTAGTCCTATACATGCCATTTCAAAGTTCAACCAAAATTGTACCAAAAGGGGCTTTGATAGTGTGGGAGACTTGACTTCCAAAAATCCGAGTCCGATGGTGACGAGCCAAAATCTATAAAACAGAGAAACAAAGAAATGGAGTAAGCAATTTATGCTTAGTAAGTTTTGAGCAAGGATTCCAAGACAACAAAAGCATAGCATTCATATAGCTAAACGGATAATTCCATATGCACAAATTCTCAATATCATACTTACTTCACATTACCAACCCTTATGTTCATACACAAAAGATCAACTTAGCTAAAGGCCCAGAGCTCGTTTATCAACCGAGCGAATACTTATTTGTAAGGGCTCAACTAATTCAAAGCACATACTGAAACATACCTCATTGTTGGGATTTCACAAGCGTATTAACTGAAATTTTTACAGCAAGTTCATTCATTCCCGAATCACATACCTTGAGTTTAACCGGATATAGCTACTCGCTCAAATACCTTGGGACATAGCTTTGGTTATAGTAGCTCGCACAAATGCCTTTGGACTTAACCGGATTTAGTAACTCGCACAAATGCCTTGGATCTTAGTCCGGATTTAGTAACTCGCACAAATGCCTTCGGATCTTAATCCGGATATAGTCACTTAGCACAAAGCCTTGGGACTTAGCAGGACATCATTCAAGAACCATGCACACATGTATCAATAAATCATGACACATCCATATTTCATTTTCATTACCAAAGCTCAACACAAGACACTTATCATATTTACAATTTCGGCTCAATAGCCACATACAAAGAGCATGATTTTGATTTACTTAAGACATAATCTAATCGAATCATAATTTAAGTTCCATTACTCAAAACTTACCTCGAATGTTGTTGAACGGCTCAACGGCTATTCGATCACTTTTTCCTTTCCTTATCCAACTGTGGTCCCCTAAGCTCTTGAGCTAATTCAAACAAATTTAACTTATCAAAGTCTCATTTTGCTAGCTTATGGCGAATATGACAAGGAGTTTGATAGGTCATATGGCCACCTTTTAGCTCAAATACACAATGATCATACGCATTTTTAATCACATCAACAATTTAATACAATTCATTCGAACATCAAAAGAGAAGCTCAAGGTACTTAGCCCATATATACATTAGACATTAGAGTCACATATGTACGAAATCACGAATCGAATTCAACATACTAGCTAATATTTCCCTTAGTCAATTCTCTAAGTCAAGCTAAAGCCATCAATAGGCTACCAATGGCCGAACATACACATCTATGCTAAGGCCGATTGCAACACTTAATACATTCTACAAGTATGGTCACTTGTGTTGACTAAACACCATTTGTTTCAAGTTCAAAACTTGGCTAATACACATATATACACTATTAAAGCATCCTCTCCTTTACACTAATTCAACACATGCATTACCCATAATATACCAAATTACATTCGCCTTAGCACACAACTTGCTAGCCGATTCTTCTCCATCTAGCAACTAATGCACATACGAGCTCATTTGTTAGACTCTACTTCATCTAACAACAACCTTATTTCTCTTCTATATCCTACCATGGCCGAATGCATCACAACACCTTACCATTTCAATTTTGGTCATGGTTGAACAAGGAATTTAATGTCTCACTCAAGGATGCTAAAAAGGAGATTCAAGAGTTATCAATCCACCATCACATGCATCATTAACAAGCTTCACATTTAGCATGCAATGATATCAACACAAAATCCACCTTGGCCGAATACCATCCCCATGACATAGCAAAGATTTGAACCATGGGCTAATAAGAACATCAAGCTAGCAACTAAAAAAATATGCATGAATCTCATGGCACAACATCAAACATACCTTAATCTTGATACAAGTATGGCCGAACCTCCTCCTAATCCTCTTCTAAACCAAACATGGAGCAAGAACTCCTTCTTTCTTCCTTAGAATTTTCGGCCAAAAGAAATGAAAAGGATGAACACACTTTTTTTTTTTTATTTCCTTTCCCTCAACTCACGGTAATGGGGGGGATCACACACCTTCTTTCCTTTTTCCATTTCTTTATTACCCATACTCCTTATTTTATTTATTCCAACATAACCCATTTACACAACATGTTTTATGACATGTTTTGCCCATCACCCTTTGTCATGGCCGGCCACTAGGCTTTAATTTAGGGAAATTTGACATGCAAGCCCATCATTTTCACAACATGCATTAACAGGCCACTTTACATTTGCCTAGCACATTTCTAAATTTTCTCACATAAGTCCTATTTGATAAAATTCACTTACAATTAACAAAATTCAAACATGAAATTTTCACACATGCATATGTACATATAATGAGCATCCACTATAACGGCTAATTATTTTTATGACTCGGTTTAGTGGTTCCGAAACCACTTTCCGACTAGGGTCAATTTAGGCTGTCACAAAATCCATAGTCACTCTATTTCATTTCCACTCGAGAATCATAATCGCATGTAATAAACCAGACGTTACTTGATGCTCACCTTTAACTTGCTGGCAAATCAAACATTTAGAAATGAACTCTTAAATATCCCGTTTCATGCCATGCCACCAATAAAGTTGTTTCAAGTCATTATACATTTTCGTGCTTCCCAAATGAACAGATAAATGACTACTATGTGCTTCATTCAAAATCATCTGAATTAACTTTGAATTTCTTGGAACACATATTTGGCCTCTGAATCTTAAACAATCATCGAAATCAACTTAAAATTCTGAATCAGGGTTAGAATCACATTGAGCTTGTTTTGCTAACATTTCGTTATTAACTTTCTGAGGTTCAAAAATTTGCTTTAAAAAAATGGTCTCACATTCAACTCAACTATAATCGAGCCGTCATCATATAAAGCCAATTGAGTATCTCACATTCAACTCAGCTACAATTAAACGTCATCAAATAAAGCCAATTGAGTATTCATTGCACGCAGAGCAAACAAATATTTTTGGCTTAAAGCATCAGCAACAACATTTGCTTTCCTTGGATGGTAGTCAATTACTAGCTCTTAATCTTTTAGTAATTCTAACCATCTCCGCTGTCTCAAATTTAAATCTTTCTGAGTCATTAGATATTTCAAACTCTTGTGATCTAAATAAACGTGACATTTCTCACTGTACAGATAATGGCATCAAATCTTCAATGCAAACACAATGGCTGTTAACTCTAAATCGTGCGTTGGGTAATTCTTTTCATGCGGCTTCAACTGTCTCGAGGCATAAACTATGAATTTACCTTCTTGCATCAAAACTCAGCCTAGGCCATTCAACGATGCTTCACTATAGATCACAAATTCTTTACCCGATTCTGGTTGTATTAACACTGGAGCTTTAGTCAAAAGAGCTTTCAGCTGATCAAAACTTTTCTGACATTTCTTAGACCATTCAAACTTTACATCTTTCTGAAGCAATCTCGTCAACGGAGTCGAAATCATCGAAAAGCCTTTAACAAATCGTCTATGATATCCCGCTAGTCCCAGAAAACTACGAACCTCAGAAACATTTCTCGGAGGCTTCCAATCTATTATTGCAGAAATCTTACTCGGATCGACTCGAATACCTGATGCTGACACAATATGCCCAAGAAAACCAACCTCTTGCAACCAAATTTCACATTTACTGAACTTTGCATATAACTGCTTATCACGCAAAGTCTACAATACAATTCTCAAATGCTTGGCAAGCTTAGTTTCATCTCGTGAATATATCAAAATATCATCTATGAATATAACAACATATTGATCTAGGTACGGTCTGAAAATATGGTTAATTAAATCCATAAAGATAGCAGGTGCATTTGTTAGTCCAAAAGGCATAACCAAAAATTCATAATGACCATACCTCGTTCTAAATGCAGTTTTTGCCACATCAGAGTCTCTAACTCATAACTGGTAATAGCCTGACCTCAAATCTATCTTTGAAAACACTGTAGCCTTTTTCAATTGGTCAAACAAATCGTCAATTCGCGGTAGAGGGTATTTGTTCTTGATCGTCACTTTATTCAACTGTCGGTAATCTATACATATTCTTATTGTGCCATCTTTCTTTTTCACAAACAACACGAGAGCGCCCCAGGGCGAGAAACTCAGTCTTGCAAATCCTCTATCGGTTAATTCTTGCAACTGAGCTTTTAATTCTTTTAACTTTTTCGGTGCTATTCTGTACAGAGCTATCGATATAGGCATTATTCCCGGCATTAACTCAATGCCAAACTCAACCTCTCTTATCGGTGGTAAACCAGGTAACCCTTCAAGAAACACATCCGGATATTCACACACAACTGGCACTGATTCAATCTTTTTTTCAGTCACTTTCGTATCAAGCACATAAGCAAAATAAGCTTCGCAACCCTGCACATAAGCAAATAAGCTTCGCAACCCTTTCTCACATATTTCTGAACCAATATCGATGAAATCACTGCTAGCAAGGCATTCAGATCATCTGACCCAATTCGGATAATCTCATTATTCTGACATTTCAAGTCTATCATCTTTCGTTTGCAATTCACAACAGCATCATGCAACGTTAGCCAATCCATACCCAGAATTATATCAAATTCGTCAAATGGCAGCAACATCAGATTAGCCAGAAAACAATTATCCTGAATCATCAATGGATGGTTCTTGCACACTTTATCAACCAACACACACTTGCCTAAGGGATTCGATACTCTAATTACAAATTCAGTAGA
The DNA here is from genome assembly GCF_025698485.1 of Gossypium arboreum. Taxonomy (NCBI): domain Eukaryota; kingdom Viridiplantae; phylum Streptophyta; class Magnoliopsida; order Malvales; family Malvaceae; genus Gossypium; species Gossypium arboreum. The sequence goes on from NC_069075.1 coordinate 94,665,048, forward strand.
CTCTATAGGAAAAGTCTTACTGGATACTAAATTCATACATATATACGAGTTTGTAGATCCTAGATCTATCAATGCAATCACATTAGTATCATAGAGAGTGAAAGTACCAGTAATGACATCTGGAGATGACGCTTATTCGCGAGCGCGAATAGTGTAGGTTCTAGCAGGTGCTCTGGCCTCAAATCTCACTATAGAATCTTTCATTGTACCACGGTTATCGCTTGCATTTCTCGTATTTCTTGGTGGCCTCCCTCGAGTAGCTGTGTTGTTCGATTTTATATTATGAGATTTATCTTTTTCAATTAGCTCAGGATAATCTCTAATAAAATGATCTTATGAACCACAACTGTAACAAGTTCTATTATTATTTTTCACCTAGCAATCTCCAAAATGCCGTCTTTCACATTGTTGACACTCGTGTTTAACATCTTTTACGTTACCAACACTAGATACCAATATGGCTAGAGCTTTAGGGTTGGTGTATTGCTTCCCGTGATCCCTATTCTAATATCCCACCGAAGCTGTCGATCGGTTAAAATAGTCTATAGATTTCTTCGGAGAGGAATGATAAGATTTATTCATCGATCTTTTCCTCGAATCTCTTGCCTCTGAATTAGCCTTTCTCTTTTCTCGGCTAAAATCTTCAGCTTTGCATGCCCGTTCAACTAGCACAACGAATTCTTTCAAATCTAATATCCCAAATAGAAGTTTAATATCTTCATTTAGCCCATCAATAAACCACTTACACATTATTTCTTCAGTTGAAACATATTCCTGGTCGTACTTGCTCAACTGTACAAATTCCCTCTCATACTCGGTTACAGTCATGTGGCCTTATTTTAATTCTAAAAACTCTTTATGTTTCTGATCGAGAAATCGTTGACTTTTGTACTTCTTTCGAAACTTAGATTGGAAGAACTCCCAAGTAACTCGTTCTTTAGGAACCACCGATGTCAACGTTTTCTACTAATACTATGCATTATCTCTAAGCAAATATACCACTAATTTGATACATTCTTCTGTAGTACAGGACAATTCCTCGAATACCCGGATCATGTTTTCGAGCCAAAACTTAGCTCTTTCAGCATCATCATCAACTGTAGTTCAGAACTCCTCAGCCTTGTGTTTTTGAATCTCATCAACATGTGGCTTATTCAATCGAATCGGATCAATCACTTGTGGCACAACTGGGACTTGTTGAGGAACAAGTAGGGGTGGAGGTTGTTGAGCAACCAGACTCATTCGAAAGAACTCCATAAACCACTCATTCATTATCTGGAAGAAGGCTTGCTTAGCCTCTCCCCCTTGGCTACTAGTTATGAGTCTAAAATCAGACTGCACTGCCCCTTGAGCGGGAGCGAGTGTATTACTTTCAACATCATCAGCTACAGCTCGATAAAGATCCATTTGCTTAATAAAAACACATTATAACTGTCAGGAATCATCACACTATCGCAGTTTATATATATGGCATGTATAGCTAGACTCTTACACGTTACGTTAGTCCTAGAATCGACTAAACCGTACCTTTGATACCAATAAATGTAACACCCCTAACCCGTATCCGTCGCCAGAATAGGGTTACGAAGCATTACCATATAATACACATCATTTATATACATTTATGCAATCATAATGACAAACATACCAATTCAATATACCAATATCATCAAAAACTTACATTGTAACACCCTTTACCCGTACCCTAGATCGGGACAAATTTCGAGGCATTATCGTACAATTTCATTGGTATTCTAGTAAAATCAGGTCATAAAATTTTCATTTCAAATTAAAACCATCAAACAGATTTACAATGTCCCTATTATGGACCTACAAGGCCCAAAATAGACATTAAAAATGGTCCGGGACTAAACCGAGAACTTAAGGAAAACTTAGGAAATTTTCATGCTTTAAGCCTCACACGCCCGTGTAGAGGCAAGACACACATTCGTGTACTCGGGACATGCCCATGTACCTTACCCATATGGATTTATTTTTCGCTTCGAACCTACAGAGGTTTTCACACGGCCTAGCACATGCCCGTGTTCCTAGCTCGTGTCCCTCACATGGCCATGAACACGCCCGTGTCCTAAACCTTGACATTCTGATTATGATGTTGGCAGCCATTTAGATGCACACGGCCAAGCACACACCCGTGGCCAGAGGCCATGTCCTCCACACGGTTACCCGGGTGTTTATTACCATGCATACTGACTTGAAATTTCAAGGTGCAGGGGACCCACAGCCGGACAACACGCCTATGGGGGCAGAACGTGTGTCACACACGGCCCAAACATATGGCCGTGTGTCTACCCGTGTAGACTGTTTGGAGGCAATTTTCCAAGCCATTGGTCACCCTTTTACATCCATACACACTCATATACTTCAAGGACACTTAACATGGGATATAATTACACTTAAACATCCTTGACATGATTTATACATGTAAACCTTATCACACTTGCTCAAGTTACACTTTTTGTATTAGGGTTATCATTAGCACATTCCACATTTTGTACTTAGGCCATGATATAACCACAAACCATTTTATGCCATAACCATTCTCAAGTTATTGGACCTCATTTTACACATCCATTCATGCTAGACTATACAATCACATCACAAGAAACATTTAAACTTAAACATGTATATTTAGTAGGGTTACCACCCATATCAATATGAGCCACATCTCATGGTCGTATAAAAACTGAATTAGCATATCTTCATAAGCCATTTCTTTGGCTGACCAAATGACACATAAAAAAATGATCAAAAATCCTATATATGCCATTATATCAAAATGAATGTTTGTTTATACCAAAACGAGACTTGTTGATAGTGTGACCAAGGCTCCCACCGTCTTCCAAGCTCCATGAGTCCATGAGCTCTATAAAATAGGAAAAAACTAAAATGGGGTAAGCATTGACATGCTCATTAAGTCCATATAACAAGAAAGTAAACTTATCGATTATTTTAACATACAACCACATTAAATAGGCAATCCATCAAGTATAGAATATTTTCCCTAACACATGTACTCAATCATCAAGTTGGACACATAGTAATATATGATAATAAACAATCAGTAAATGAGCTCATCATAACAAAAATCTCAATTCCACTTCTCATACTAATCCCGTTGAATTTCTCAGAATCTTGATGATTATTCTTTTGTACACTTATGGCATACTAAATCATTTATCATCAATTCATATTAGTAACCTTTTCAACGAGCGCACTCCTACGAACATCATTCTTTTACGGTGGGATTACCAGTCCAGGCTAATTCCCCCGTAGTATAAACTCATAGAGTAATGTCAGGATTACCAATCCAGACTAAATCCCCTGCAACGATAAATACTCTAATGAGCTTGGATCTGAATTACCAGTCCAAGCTAAATTCAGATCTTAATTCGGATTACCCATCCGTGCTAAATCCATTTAAAACACATATTCTTTGGGAGGCCAGAACACATAAGGAACACCCGTTCGGGCTAAGTCCTTTTTACCTTCAATTCATTTTCAAGAATTCCATCGGATACCCTTTTCATTCAACCGGGATATTTAAATCCATTTTAAATCAATACAATCATGTTTCATGAATTATTATACATTGAGTATCAAAATTTATATCACACTCAAGAATATAAATTTAAGTATTTTAAAAGTATTACTTCGAGTTACATGAACTTACTTGGAAGATGTTTCGAATTTGGATTTCAGTTATTCCGAAACCTTTTGTTTTCTACGGTCAACCTCCAGAATTGGTCTCTCAGGGTCTATATAAACAAAATAAATTATTATTCTATCTCATTATTCAAATTCAGCCCAAAATTTCACTCTTGGGCAAAATGACCACTTTTCCCCTAACCTTTCACATTTTTACAATTTGGTCCTAATGCTCGTAAAACGAAATGCATGTATTTTCTTGGTTACCCCAGCCTAGCGGAATCTATTTTAAGCTTATATCAGCCACATTTTTCCTCTATTTCACATTTCTACCACCCATTTTGTATCTTTTACAAATAGACCCCTTGTTAGTGTTTTCATAAAAAATCATCTAGTAAAAGATGTTTATCTAACATCTAACTTTCATAATCCTCCATAAATCATCAAAGAACAATCATCTCATGTATGGGTCAAATTTCTAACATCAACCTTAGCTTGAGATATGGGTAGAATTGGATAGAGCATGTTACGAGGATCTCAAAAATGTAAAGAACGTTAAAAACGGGGCTAGGAGTCACTTACTATCAAGCTTGCAAATGTCAAAACCCTAGCTTATGAAACCCTTGCAAATTTTGGCAGCCACAAGGAAAAAGATGAGTGAATTTTGCTTTGATTTTCCCTTTTTATTTCATTTATTACTAAATGACCAAAATACCCTTCCTTACTATATTTTCAAATTTTTCCATCCATGCCCATTTTTGTCCAAAAACTTTGAATTTGGGAAAATTTATATTTAAAACCTCCTAATTAATAATCTAAAGCAATTTCATACAAATTGTTTCTAGAACACAAGTTTTGCAATTTATTCGATTTGGTCCCCAATTTTTAAATTGGACACCTTACACCTATATTTTTTTATGAAACTTCCACACATGCATGCTTTTATGTCCTAGACCTCAAAACAATCATAAAAAAATATTTTTATGCTGGGTTTGTGGACCAAAAACCACTATTCTGACTAGGCCCTAATTTGGGATGTTACAATTCTCCCCCCTTAGGGACTTTCATCCTCAAAAGTCTTTCCGAAAATAAGTTTGGATATAGGATTCTCATAGCCTCCTCGGGCTCCCATGTAGCTTCTTCAACTCTATGCCTATGCCACAACACTTTTACCAGTATTCTTATTCCTCAACTGTTTAACTTCTCGAACCAAAATCCTAATCGATTCTTCACCATAAGTCATGTCCGATCTAATATCAACTTTCACCAGTGAAATCACATGGGAGGGGTTTGACCTATATCTTCACAGCATGGATACATGGAATACGTCATAAATCTTTTCCAATTTGGATGGTAAGGCTAATCGGTAGGCTAATTGTCCAACTGTCATGGTAATCTCATATAGTCCAATAAACCGAGGACTCAATTTGCCTTTCCAGCCAAATCTAAAAACCTTTTTCCATGGAGACGCTTTCAAGAATACTTTATCTCCAACTTGAAATTCAATCTCTTTTCCTTTCAAATCAGCATATAGCTTTTTCCTATCCAATGCCACTTTCAAGGAATCACGCATCACCTTATCCTTTTCTTTAGTTTCCTTTATTAAGTCAACTCCGTGAATCTGGTGTTCTTTGAGTTTTGTCCAAAACAATGGAGTTCGACACTTTTTTCCATACAATGCCTCATAAGATGCCATTTTCAAACTCATCTAGAAACTATTGTTGTAGGTGAACTCCACCAATGGTAAGTATTTTTCCCAACTACTCTGAAACTCAAGAACACAACACTGTAACATGTCCTCAAGAATCTGAATCGTCCGCTCAGACTGACCATCAGTCTGCAGGTGGAAAGCCGTGCTAAAGCTCAAACTTGTACCCAAAGCTTCTTGTAGTTGCTTCTAAAATCTCGAAGTAAATCTTGGGTCCCTATCTGAGATGATCGACAACGGTATCCCGTGTAATCTCACAATCTCAGAAATATACATGTCAACCAATTTATCAAGTGAGTAGTTAGTTCGTACTGGAATAAAGTGACCCGACTTTGTCAGCCTATCAACCACAACCCAAATAGTGTCTTTATTTTTCAGTCTCAAAGGCAACCTTGTCACGAAATCCATAGTAATCCTTTCCCACTTCCATTCGGGGACCATCATAGGTTGTAACAAGCCCGAAGGTACTTGGTGTTCAGCCTTGACCTGTTGACATATCAAGCAGTTTGATACAAATTTAGAGATATCTCTTTTCATGCCATTCCACCAGTACATTGTCTTTAAGTCATTGTAAATCTTGGTACTACCCGGATTAGTAGAAAAATGACTATCATGTGCCTCTTGAAAAATTTTCTGAATAAGTTCACTATCTTTGGGTATACAGACCCTATCTTGAAACATCAAGCAACCATTGAAACCAATTCAAAAATTTGATTCAACGCCCGTCTCACGTTGTGCTCTCCTGACTTGCAAGTCACTATCATTGATCTGAGCTGTGCAAATTTCTTGGAGAAATGTCGGTATGGCTCTTAACTCTGCCAAAATCGAACCATCATCAGACAACGCCAATCGTGTGCTTATAACCCTCAAAGTAAACAAGAACTTCCTACTCAAGGCATCGGCGACCATGTTCACCTTTCCTGGCTGATAGTCAATAATCAGCTCATAATCTTTAATCAATTCTAACCATCTCTATTGTATCAAATTCAATTCTTTTTGAGTCATTAAGTACTTCAAAATTTTGTGATCGGTGAATACACGGCAAGTTTCACCATACAAATGGTGTCTCCAAATCTTCAAGGCAAAAACAATGGCAGCTAGCTCCAAGTCATGTGTTGGATAATTTTTCTCGTGCGACTTTAATTGTCTCGAAACATAGGCTATCACTTTTCCTTCTTGCATAAGCACGCAACCCAGTCCATTCAAGGACGCATCACTATAGACCATGAATTCTTTTCCTGGCTTGGGTTTCACTAAAGCTAGAGCTTTTATCAGCAATGCCTTTAATTTCTCAAAACTTTGCTGACATTTTTCTGACCACTCAAACTTAACATCTTTTTGCAGCAACCTCGTTAAGGGAGTTGCAATCATAGAAATTCCCTTTACAAAGCGTCGGTAGTAAACTACTAAACCTCAGAAGCTTTTAACCTCAGTTACATTCTTTGGCGGCTTCCACTCGAAAATAGCAGAAATCTTATTTGGATCAACTCGGATGCCATTAATCGACACAATGTGACCCAAGAATCCTAAATCTCGAAGCCAAAATTCACTTTTGCTAAAATTAGCATATAATTGCTTGTCTCGTAAAGTCTGCAAAATAGTACTTAAATGTTCGGTATGTTTGGACTCATTACGGGAATAAATCAAAATATCATCGATGAATACCACAACAAACTTGTCCAAGTATGGTCAAAAAACATGATTTATTAAATCCATAAACGCAGCTGGGCATTTGCTAGACAAAAAGGCATGACAAGGAACTCGTAGTGACCATACCTTGTCCTGAAGGCAGTCTTAGGCACGTCCGACTCTTTAACTCACAACTGGTAGTAGCCGGATCTCAGATTTATCTTTGAAAACATAGTGGCTCCCCTCAATTGATCGAACATGTCATCAATCCTTGGCATAGGATACTTGTTCTTGACAGTTACCTTGTTGAGTTGTCAGTAGCCTATACATAACCTTATCGAACCATTTTTCTTTTTCACGAATAATATAGGAACACCCTAAGGTGAAAAGCTCGGTCTTGTTAAACCTTTGTCAGTCAATTCTTGCAACTGTGATTTTAACTCCTTCAACTTAGTCGGGACCATCCTGTATGGGGCAATAGAAATAGGCATCGTTCCTAGAACTAACTCAATACCAAACTCCACTTCTCTAATAGGAGGTAATTCGGGTAGCTCTTCTGGAACACGTCTAGATATTCATAGACTATCGGTACCGACTCAATCTTCAACTCAGATTCTTTAGTATTCAATACAAAAGCAAGGTAATCTTCGTACCCTTTTCTCATATACCTTTGAGCCAACATTGAGGTAATCACAACCGGCAGTGCATTCAACTCATTTGAATCAACCCGAAGAATCTCACCATCTGAGCATTTCAATTAATATCCTTGCTACCACAATTTACAATCACCTCATGAACAGTCAACCAATCCATATCAAGTATTACATCGAACTCGTCGAATGGAAAAAGCATAAGGTTAGCCGGAAAACAATGACCTTGAATCATCAAAGGACAATTCTTATAAACTTTATCTGCTAACATTAACTTGCCTAGAGGGTCTTACACATTAATCATAAATTTCGTAGGCTCCACATACATATTAATGCTAGACACCAATTTCATGTAAATATATGAATGGGTTAATCTCGGGTCAATCAAGGGAATAACATGGACATTATAAAGAGAAAATGTACCCGTAATGACATCAGGAGCTAAGACTTCCACTCTAGTGCGTTTAGCATAAGTTCTCGTTGGGGCTCAAGCCTCTGATTTTGTAATAGAATCCTTTGCAACAATTCACTACTGCTAGTACTTTCGGGATGCCGTGGAGGTCTACCTTGGGAGATTGGAGCACTCAATTTCAGGGCTAGCGAAACCTCTCTATCAACACATTTTGGGCAGTCCCTAAGAAAGTGGTTAAGAGAACCACACCCATAGCATGCTCTGCTCCTCTTCCGGCACTGTCCGAAGTGGAATTTATTGCAACTTTTACACCTCAGCTTTTGATCTCCCACACTTCTCACACTAGCTGACATAGGAGAAGAAAACTTCGGGTTGTGACACTAAGAGCTTCTTGCTCTACCCGAATATCCCACCGATGCAGTGGAGCGTTCTTGATGACTTATCGATTCTTTGTGGGGAATGAGTGTGTCTTACCACTGGATCTCTTACTCAAAACTTGAGCTTCTCTTTTTGCTTGCTTCCTTTCGTTATTTAGCTCTTTGGCCTTCATGGCTTGATCAGCTAATGCAGCCAATTCCCTTATCTCAAGGATCCCAATTAACAGTTTAATTTCCTCATTCAGACATTCTTCGAAGTGCTTGCACATTTCTGCCTCAGTCTGGACCCACTCCTTTGCGTACTGACTTAGTCTTATGAATTCTCTTTCGTATTCTGACACGATTCTTTTTCCTTGTTTGAGTTCCAAGAACTCCTTTCGCTTTTGATCTAAAAATATTTTGACTGATGTACTTCTTATTAAATTCTGCTTGAAAGAATTCTCATGTAATACTCTCTCTCGGTGTCACCAAAGATATAGTCCTGCACCAGCGATATGCGATGTCCTTTAACAAAGATACCGTGCACTTTAGGTATTCTGCGAGGGTACAAGACAAGTCGTCGAGAACTCATGTGGTGTTTTCAAGCCAGAACTCAGCATGTTTCGGATTGACATCAATCTTGGCCCTAAACTCTTTAGCCCCATATTTCCTAAGTTTATCCACTGGGGCCTTACCAATTCTCACTGATGCCATACCTTGTGGCACTTCTTCTTTAGATCGAGCAGGGGACGGAGGAGGTCGTGGTATATTGGGACAATTTCTCAGGTAATCACCAAACTACTCATCCATCATTTTGAAAAAGGTGGCTCTCGCCTTTTTCCGACCCTTAGATATGGGCCTTCTACCACTACTAGAAGTAACTCGTTGTACGGAAGCTGGAGCATAGTTCTCGGCTCCCTCTGACTCATCTTGAGCTTGATTGGAAGACATTACTATATACAAATACAATTGAAATGGTTAGGAGATGTCACACTATCATAACTTGTATAATGGCATGTATAGCTAGACTCGATACATGCTACGATAGTTCAAGAATCGACTAAATCGTAGCTTTGGTACCACTAAATGTAACACCCTTACCCGTACCCTAGATCGAGACAAGGTTCGAGGCATTACCTTATAATTTCACTAGTATTCTGGTAAGACGGGTCATAAAATTTTCATTTCAAATTAAAACCTTCAAACATATTTACAATGTCCCTATTATGGGCGTACGGGGCCCAAAATAGACATTAAAAAAGGTCGGGGACTAAACCGAGAACTTGAGGAAAACTTAGAAACTTTTCATGCTTTAAGCCTCAGACGCCCATATAGAGGCAAGGCATATGTTCGTGTACTCGGGACACGCCCGTGTACCTTACCCGTATGGATTTATTTTTCACTTCGAACCAACAGGGGTTTTCACACGGCCTAGCACACACTCGTGTTCCAAGCTCGTGTCCCTCACACGGCCATGAACACGCCCGTATCATCGACCGTGTCCAAAACCTTGACATTCTGCGTATGATGTCAGCAACCATTTAGATGTAGAAGGCCAAGGCACACACCCATGGCCAGAGGCCGTGTCCTCTACACAGCTGAGACACACGACCCTGTCTCTACCCGTGTGTTTATTACCATGCATACTGACTTGAAATTTCAAGTGCAAGGGACCCACGGCCGGACAACACGCCCATGGGGGCAGACCGTTTGGGGGCAATTTTCCAAGCCTTTGGTCACCATTTTACATCCATACACACTCATATACTTCAAGGACACTTAACATGGGATATAATTACACTTAAACATCCTTGACATGATTTATACATGTAAACCTTATTACACTTGTTCAAGTTACACTTTTTGTATTAGGGTTATCATTATCACATTCCACATTTTGTACTTAGGCCATGATATAACCACAAACCATTTTATGCCATAACCATTCTCAAGTTATTGTACCTCATTTTACACATCCATTCATGCTAGACTATACAATCACATCACAAGAAACATTTAAACTTAAACATGTATATTTAGTAGGGTTACCACCCATATCAATATGAGCCACATCTCATGGCCGTATAAAAAATGAATTAGCATATCTTCATAAGCCATTTCTTTGGCTGACCAAATGACACTTATAAAAAAATGATCAAAAATCCTATACATGCTATTATATCAAAATGAATGTTTGTTTATACCAAAACGAGACTTGTTAATAGTGTGACCAAGGCTCCCACCATCTTCCAAGCTCCATGAGTCCACGAGCTCTATAAAATAGGAAAAAACTGAAATGGGGTAAGCATTGACATGCTCAATAAGTCCATATAACAAGAAAGTAAACTTACCGATTATTTTAACATACAACCACATTAAATAGGCAATCCATCAAGTATAGAATATTTTCCCTAACACATGTACTCAATCATCAAGTTAGACACATAGTAATATATGATAATAAACAATCAGTAGATGAGCTCGTCATAACAAAAATCTTAATTCCACTTCTCATACTAATCTCGTTGAATTTCTCGGAATCTCGATGAATATTCTTTAGTACACTTATGGCGTACTAAATCATTTATCATCAATTCATATTAGTGACCTTTTCAACGAGTGCATTCCTGTGAACCTCATTCTTTTACGGTGGGATTACCAGTCTAGGCTAAATCCCTCGTAGTAGAAACTCATAGAGTAATGTTGGGATTACTAGTCCAGGATAAATCCCCTGCAATGACAAATACTCTAATGAGCTTGGATCTGAGTTACTAGTCCAAGCTAAATTCAAATCCTAATTCGGACTACCTGTCCGGGCTAAATCCATTTAAAACACATATTCTTCGGGAGGCCAAATCACATAAGGAACACCCGTCCAGGTTAGGTCCTTTTTACCGTCAATTCATTTTCAAGAATTCCATCGGATACCCTTTTCATTCAACCGGGATATTTAAATCCTTTTTAAATCAATACAATCATGTTTCATGAATTATTATACATTGAGTATCAAAATTGATATCACATTCAAGGATATACATTTAAGTATTTTAAAATTATTACTTTGAGTTACATGAACTTACTTGGAAGATGTTTCGGATTTGATTTCGGTTATTCCGAAACCTTTTGTTTTCCACGGTCAACCTTTAGAATCGGTCTCTCAGGGTCTATATAAACAAAATAAATTATTATTCTATCTCATTATTCAAATTCAGCCCAAAATTTCACTCTTGGGCAAAATGACCACTTTTCCCCTAACCTTTCACATTTTTACAATTTGGTCCTAATGCTCGTAAAACGAAATGCATGTATTTTCTTGGTTACCCCAGCCTAGCGGAATCTATTTTAAGCTTATATCAGCCACATTTTTCCTCTATTTCACATTTCTACCACCCATTTTGTATCTTTTACAAATAGACTCCTTGTTAGTGTTTTCATAAAAAATCATCTAGTAAAAGATGTTTATCTAACATCTAACTTTCATAATCCTCCATAAATCATCAAAGAACAATCATCTCATGCATGGGTCAAATTTCTAACATCAACCTTGGCTTGAGATATGGGTAGAAATGGATAGAGCATGTTACGAGGATCTCAAAAATGTAAAGAACGTTAAAAACGGGGCTTGGAGTCACTTACTATCAAGCTTGAAAATGTCAAAACCCTAGCTTATGAAACCCATGAAAATTTCGGCAGCCATAAGGAAGAAAATGAGTGAATTTTTCTTTGATTTTCCCTTTTCATTTCATTTATTACTAAATGACCAAAATGTCCTTCCTTACTAAACTTTCAAAATTTTCTATCCATGCCCATTTTTGTCCAAAAACTTAGAATTTGGGCAAATTGCTATTTAAAACCTCCTAATTAATAATCCAAAGCAATTTCATACAAATTGCTTCTAGAACACAAGTTTTGCAATTTATTCGATTTGGTCCCTAATTTTTAAATTGGACACCCTACACTTAGATTTTATTTATGAAACTTTCACACATGCATGCTTTCATGTCCCAGACCTCAAAACAATTATAAAATAAATATTTTTATGTCAATTTTGTGGTCTCGAAACTACTATTCCTACTAGGCCTTAATTTGGGATGTTACAAACATAACTTATAATTGCATTTACTCATCAACTTATCCTTTAATTCAAGACACATAACACACCATATCATCATCTCAATCAATCCACAATATGCCAACTTCCAAGCAATAATACCACAACTTATAACTATCCAAAAGAGCAACCATATAACCATTCCAAACAAGCTAACACATAAAGCACTATATTCATCACATATAACATTTATCAAACACATAATTCAAGCCAACTTAAATGGCCATGCACGCCAACATTTACAAGCCAAATCTCATGGCTAAAATCATAACTCAAAACATACTAAGATGATGCTAGCCTATACATGTCATATACCATATATACAAAGCTTCAAAAGTACCAACAAAATGATCGATAGTATGATGACGCTTCCTAATAATTCTCGAGTCCAAGTTAGCTTTGATTCTCTATAAAACATAAACAAATAACACAGAGTAAGCTTCATAGCTTAGCAAGTTCGTACTAAATATACTCAACAGTTCATAATATACAAATCATCAATTCATACTAATTAATATCTAAATCATGATGACCAACAAACTTTCCTCATACTCACTCAAGTGTCTATGAACAAGTTCATAACTTCTTCTATTTGGATTTCATGCTTTATATGTACATACATGTACAAATTCATATCGAACTCATACCTTTTTGTAATAATGTCTAATACTCGATATCTCGCACACTAAGTGCCAAAGCATAGTTAAAGGTATTATAATCTCACACACTAAGTGCCTTTCATAGCCGAAGCTATCTCAGTCTTGCACATTAACTGCCATATGTAGCCGAAGCTATTCCGATTTGCACACTAAGTGCCATATATAATCGATTCATCGTCGTACACAACCATCGTCTCATATATATAATTTACGCAATATTAAAGCATTAAAAAATAATTGTAACAATGTTTATCATGTATGAACTTACCTTGGATGTAAAAACGACGAAACTTGTCGATTAATAGAGTACTTTGTTCTTGCCTCGATCTAAGTATGGGTTCCTCTTTTTTTGATCTATATTATAACAAATTCAAATCATTTAATCATATAATTTTTCAATTTCATCACATATTTAAGCCAATTTACACTTTGGCCCTAAACTTTCACTTTTTTTACAATTTAGTCCTTATTTTATAAGTACACCAAATTCACAAAAATTCAATAAGACTCATGCTTAGCCGAATTCTCTATAGCTTCATAACAACCCATATTTTCATTTATTTCACACTTTTAACAACAAAATTTCACATTTTCTCAATTTAATCCCTAATTGACATTTTCATCAAAAATCACTTTACAAAACTTAGACATTTATCACTAAGCTTTCATAATTCATCATCAAGCATCCAAAAACACATGAATTCATCAATGGTAACTTTCAAAATCATCAACACTTTCAAAAATTGAGACATGGGCTAGCTAGAACACGAAGCAACGATCACAAAAACGTAGAAATCATAAAAAATTGAGCTCAAAACATACCTCAATTAATCCACACAAGTGTCAAACCCCAGATGAGCTTCCACCTTTTATTTTCTTTTGATTTTCGGTGGAAGATGATGATAATTTAGGCTTTAAAATTGTTTTTCTTTTATTTATTAAAACTTAATGCATATTTTACGATTTTACCCTTGGTTATTAAACCATTTAATCATCAAATATAAGGTTATTAATGTCCATCTCCACTATCAATGGTCTAATTGCAACATAAGGACCTTTAATTTAATAAGCCATAGCAATTAAGCACTTTTAACTTATAGCATGCTACCTTTGCATTTTACGCGATTAAGTCATTTTCTCAAATTAAGCTATTAAATGATAAAATTAGCTCGCGAAATTTTTATACATATATATTCACATGCTATAAACACCAAAAATAATATTAAAATAATTTGATAACCTCATATTTTTGGTCCCAAAACCATTGATCTGATTTAGTTAAAATCGGGTTGTTACATACGGACCTGATGAAAAGTAAAGAGTGAGAAAAGTTAAGGAACTTGGTCTCAATTTTATTTCCTCACAATCTCTAGCATTCCTCATTGAGGGAAATAGAGAATCCATAATTAAGAATATCCCCATAATGTTTAATGTGGATGGTGACCCACAATCCTATGGTGAATACATGACTCCTAGGGATGCGATATTTTGGAAAGAGGCGATCAATGATGAAATGAATTCTTTATTCTCCAACAATACTTGAATTCTTGTTGATATCCCTCAAGGATCAAATCCTATCAGGTGCAAATGGGTGTTTAAAAGAAAGAATACTCCATCTGGGGGTTCTCCAACCTTTAAGGCTAGGTTGGTGGCAAAATGATTTAGGCAAAAGAAAGACCTATATTATTTTGACACCTATGCATCAGTGGCTAGGATGACTTCCATTCGAATTCTTATGGCACTTTCATCTATCCATAAGTTATATGTACATTAGATGGATGTTAAGATAGCTTTTTTGAATGGTGATCTCAAAGAGGAAGTCTACATGGAGCAACCAAAAAACTTTATGCTTTCTGGGAATTAACATAAGGTGTGTAAGTTGATCTAGTCATTATATGGTTTAAAACAAATGCCAAAACAGTGACATGAGACTCGATTTTCTTGTAATATGGTTTTTTTACATAATAGTATGAATAAAAGTATTTACACTAAATTTACCGATAGGTACAGTGTAATTATTTGTCTATATGTAAACAATTCACTGATTTTTGGGACGAGCATGGAAGGCGTTCGCGAGACCAAAGAGTATCTAGCCTCAAGTTTTAAGATGAAAGATCTCAACGAGTTATATACAATTCTAGGTATAAAGGTGAAAAAGAATGAAAGCGACTTTGCACTAAGCTAATCTCACTACATCGAGAAAGTATTGAAAAAGTTCAAACACTTGAATTTCGAGGATTCGAACACTCCATTCGGTTCAAACTTCAAGTTAAGTGAGAATAATGGTAAGCCTATAGCTCAACTTAAGTACGCCAGTGTAATTGGAAGTCTACTATATGCAATGCATTGCATTAGACTCGATATTGCATTTTCTATATGCAAATTGGCAAGATTTACAAGTTTTCCTAGTACTGATCATTGGAACGGAATTTGTAGGATTTTTGCCTATCTTAAGAAAATAAAAAATTTGGAATTTTTATATAGTCATTATCCTGCGATACTAGAAGATTACTTGAATGCAAGTTGGATTACAAGTCTAAGTGACAATAAGTCCAAATCAGGATGGATTTTTATGATTAGAGGGTAGAGTTATTAGTTGAGCCTCCAAGAAACAAACTTGCATCTCACATTCAAATATAGAGGCTGAATTTATAGCCTTGGCTGCTACCGACAAGAAAGCGGAATGGCTAAGAGATTTATTGTTTGATATAAAGTTTTAGCCACAACGTAGGTTCACCATTCTTGTATATTATGATAGTGAGTCCACCATGTCTCAAGCGTACAATAAAGTGTATAATGAAAAGTCTAGACATATAAGTTTGAGACATAAGAATGTGAGACAATTGATTAGGGACGGTGTGATAACTTTTACCTATGTTAAGTCAATTGAAAATTTAGCGGATCCATTGACAAAAGGTTTGTCAAGGGATTTGGTTAAGAGTACCACCATTAAGATGGGATTAAAACCATTCTAATCGCGTCATTGATAATTTAAACCCTACCTTATTCTAGCCAAAAGTTAGTTTCAAGGTTCAAAAGGTAATAACAAGTTATCGAATAATAACATGTACTAAGAATCAGGATTTAGTGTTTCTATTTTAGGAGGATGAGTTTTACTCTTAATGGATGGACATTAATATTCATGAAATCCACCTATATGGACATGAAGTGGTGTTGCTTCAACGAGAGTTTCCTTATAGTTTTCTCTCATACATGTTCATGAAACGGGATGAACACATGGCCATAACGGTGCTAAAGCAGAGAAAATCTTACTCTAATACTTTATGGTTATGTGTGAATTTTTTTGGTATTAACTTTAAGAGTAGTCGTTCAAGTGACTAGCCACCATTCATATTGTTGATACTTTGGGAGTTTGCACTAAAGTAAGGTTCAATCTGCATACACCCTTCCTTATGCATAATCATTGTGTACTTATTTTCTAGAATTAGCAATCTAGTAGGGGATTGTTGGAAATTTGCAGATTCAAAATTCATTATTCATGAGCACTTATTCAAATTAGAAAGTGATGATTTATTTAATAGATGCATTTGATTTCCATAAGACATGTTTCTTCTAAGAAGTATGTCCAGTACGAAGAGTTATGGTTCTCCAATAATGTCCTTTTAGTGCATATAAATAGAGGGACTATAGTACTTAAAAGATGATCATTATAATCAATCTAATTTTAGAAATTAGAGTCAGAGTTATGGAATTCCTCGATTTTGCTAATAAAAGAAAATAAAAAAGCTTCATTGTATTACAAGAGGATCTTTGTCTTAACTCTCTATCAGCTTTGTTTAAGAGGGAAATTGTTCTACTTGGAAAGCGTCATTTGCGCCTCCAAGTCTACTATTTAATTCGATATCGTCTCCAAATCTATCTTCTCCACTCAAATACCCTAACAATAACTCTAGTTTTTACTGGAGTATTTCACGAGGCCACCAATGTAACACCTCCCAAGAGTAGGAATTTTAGCTAAGTCTAAGGCTTTACATTCGATCACCGAAATGATCCTATAAAACCACTATTTTAGATGTATTTGATTTTGAATAGAAAACACCCTTTCGGTTTTAGGAAAACATTCTTTCATTAAGTCGACTTTTCTTAGAGATTTAATTATGACATTATTATCGTGGCGTTTTGAAAACGGTTAAAGTTCTAAAAAAAAAGATTTATCAAAATTTTAGGTATTTTGTAAAGCAATGGAAAACATATATGAATATTAGTTTTCTAAACCATATAACATGTATTTATCAGAGTTTTAATTAAGTATCATGCTTAACATAAATAAACTAAGCAAACCCAAACCTAATGATGTGAAATCAAAAATTAGTTAATAATTACAATCCAAAAAGAATAAAACGATTATAGAAAAATTTAATGGAAACTTTTAAAATAAAAGAAAAATAATCTACTAATCTGAGGTTCCTCTGATACCATTTTGAGTTCTAGTTCTCTATGTTACCTGTGAAGTAAGGAAAAAGGGGGAGTGAGCTTATAACAGCTCAACGTGAGCCTAATTTTTAAACCATTATATACAAACTTATAAACAATAAAGCTTTCAATTAATGGCATAATAAAAAAATAAGCATAATGTAAGGAAATTTGGTAAACCAATGTATAAACAGGTTATGTTCATGATGCAATGCAATTTTAATTTGAATTTCCCAGTTGTCCATCCTATCCGCCCTCGAGCATTGCTCAACACTCCAAAATACATATCAATAACTAACCATCTTAGATTTCTCGATGAAGATGGTCGTTCACTTGTCATCTATGATGATGACTTTTACTTCAATAACTTACAATCTTGGTTGCCTGGTTTTGATGGCTTTTTAAACTAACATCCTAGTTTATCTGATTTTGATGACATTGCCGCCTACTTCATGCAGTACTATCATTCAATATGGACTTAAATTGCCACTGCCTCCTATGGAACTTTTCCATCCTCCATACCCAATTTCATGTAATTATGCACATATACTTAGCATGTTATGCTATTTATCATTAATTGATGCTCTATTCAATATTTTATACTATTCTTCATTGGCATGTATTCATGCACTTATTCCCATCAATTTCACATATATAATTAATTTATGTGATTTAAAACAATATTGCATATACAGTATCTTCATTCGAATTTAATAGGCATAGTTCGACTAATGCATACATCCAGGTTCACAAGAAGAGTTCGCACAAGTAAGGTTTGCACATACTGAGTTTGTACATACAAAAAGGGGTTCGCATATATGGCTTGCGTACAGGGGTTTAGACATACAAGGGGGTTTTTATAAACACATATACAGGGTTCGTAAAGTACACATAAAGGGTTCATATATTAAACATGTAAAGTTCACATAGTGGAACAGTTAGGGTTCGCATACTGCAATATGAGGGTTCGCGTAATAACATGTATATAGTTTACATATACACAAATATATAGGGTTCACATGAATAACACATAGGGTTCGCATAAATAATCATGAAGGGTTTGCATGAATAACACATAAAGTTCGTATGATTTTCATGTAGGGTTCGCAAGGATATATATTAGAAGTTCTCATAATAAATCATATATGATTTTACATATGGGTTCGCAATAGGGGGTTCACATAAGGGGCTCGCCTATAGGGGTTCGCATGAGAAGCCTCGCACATGCAAAGGGGTTCGTATATTATAGGTTGTTCACATACTATAGGGGGTTTTGTATACTATAGGGTTTTCATGCATATGGGTTTGCACACATGTAAGGGGATCACATACAAGGGTTCCTACACAAGGGCTCGTACATTGAGGGTTCGCATATATAGGAGGTTCGCATATACTGATACTTATTTCCTAGTACTTCAATTAATTATACACAATGATTTAAGTGTAGATCCCACACTTGATTTTGAAAACACAAAAACCTTAATCGGATGAGGAGATTGACGATCTACTCGGGATGAGAGGGACTAGTTTGAAAACTTTAAATTCTTTTGCTTGAAGATTGATTTGGTAATGGTGGAGAAAAAGAAGAACTTGGGATTTTTTCTTGAAAAGTTTGCTAGATAAAAATTCTAGGGTTTGAAAAGATTTCTTATTTATAAAACTATTTCCCTTAATTGAAATAAGTTTTAAGAATTTATGTAAAATTAAAACTATTTTAAAATAAGGACTAAATTGAAAAAATGGTTTTTGGCTGGGTATTTTGAGATCTTGGTACTTTGATGGGGGTAAAAATAGGAAAATAAAAATCTTTTGACTAAATGCATACAAGGGGTTTCAAACTTAGGACCTAAGGGTAAGCTAAGGCTCTACCACAATCTAGAAGACTCATTCTTGTTACTTTCTTAACACAAATAATTTTTAAGGCCTTCTAATTCTCTTACCTTATGCTTTAAAAAATAAAATTCTAAATTTTACTCCTATTTCTTCTAGCCGTATATTTAGGATATGACAACCAAGGCTTCAAGTAGATAGGCTTCTACTTATATTCCATGAATCAGGCAAATTTAAGTGGGTTGAATGAGCCCCATTTCATATATTGAACTCCATGAGACATTCCATGTGCATTGGTCACGAGCTTTGATCCACGGCTTGTGAAATTCTCCCCATCCATTCTCACGATGCCCTCATCACATCTTTATAATGAAACTAGTTTAACTCGTCTTAGAACGATCTCGATGCCTCAACTAATTTCTAGCTAATCTCTCTGTTGGATAGTTCCACTCCTTGGAATATTTGCCTCAGCTTATGACTCTACCATTGCCTAACTCAAAATGTATTCCTCTCTTGTACATTACGTTCGTAAGAGGCCACCACTCTTACTTGCCCCCATTGTGACTTGCCTCAATTGAAATCCTTATGATTCAAATAAATAGGCTTAGGCATGCCCACGTTGAACATCGAGTTCACTTTGAGTGTTGCTGCTACCTCTAGTTTATAAACCCATCAACTTACTCACTTCCGAACTCTGAAAGGGCAATAGTAAATCATATTGTAAAACATTACCAAAGTGTTTGAGATGTACCTCTTCATAGCATTTATTTTCTCTAATTGTTTAGTTTGCATCACTACTTTTCCTTCGAAGTCTGATGCACAACCCACCTTTCTTTTAGGTGGTAACCTTTTTGATGACTCAACATGCTTTATATCGCAAAAACCAAGGGGGTCTTGATCAATATTCCTCCTATACAAAATATCATTAGCTAGTTAGATTGCCAACAATACCTTTGTTTCACCCCTCATTTCTCGATTCACTGGCACAATGTATTATTGTTGTCTAGTACTCGGGATGCATATATAGTTGGAAAAAAGAACCAAAAGAGCATTAATCTTGTCAATGAAATTTAAGCCAAAAATAAAATCGTAATTATCAAAGTGGATTACCTCAAAGTCTTCCTTTCCTTTCCATTGATCGATCTATAGCTCAACTCCTTGTGCTACTCGCATAGTCGAGACCTCTTTGGAATTAACAGTCTTAATCTTCTTAGTTGACTCACTTATTGAGAGATTGAGTTTTCCCATGATAAAAGGAACCAAAAGAGCATTAATCTTGACAAAAAAATTCAAGCCAAGAAAAAAATCGTAATCATCCAAGTGGATTACCTCGAATTCTTCCTTACCTTTCCATTGACTGATTTGTAGCTCAACTACTTATGCTACTCCCATTGTTAGGACGTCTTTGGAATTAATAGTCTTGATATTCTTAGTTGACTTACTCACTGAAAGACTGAGTTTACCCATGAATAAAAAAATCTATTGCCCTAGTATCAATAAGACCACTCTTACTCTGACCTACAATATTGATGTCCACATACGTCAAACAATCTTGCTTGCAATCCCTTTTCACCTTTGCCATATTGAGTATCATTGACCTAAGCTTTAAATCCTTACTCTCAACAGGCTCCGCTTCATTCTCTTTACTCATTGCAAACGTCTTGGATTGTTCTGGGCAATCTCGCATCCTATATAGACCACAACACAAGAAACACTTCAATGGCTTCTTCTCATTCTCTCTTACCCTCTTAGCTTTTATAGAACACACAATCAAGCGAAGTTTCATCGATGCTTTGTCTGGCTCATCATCCCACATGATGGCAAATAATACAAACTTTTTTTTGCAGTCCCTCACTATATGTTGACCATCACAAAGGAAACACTTTATTGGCCCCTTCGGTTTGTTGTTGGGCTTCCACTTCTCGTTACATGGTTTCATATTACCACCATTCTTACCTTAGTCATTGTTTCCTTCTTCATCTTTCTTTTCCTCATGGCCTTCCCCACCGTTACCATTGTGTTTAAGTTTGGGCTTGGAATACTTAAGAATACCTAACTTTTTGCCCTTAAACTCAAAAAATGCCTCAACCTTTACCATGGCTATGGTAAGTTTGGTGATGCCTTGTCAATGCAACTCTTGTTTTGCTAACATCTTTAGGCCATCTTCAAACCATTAGAATGTTTGTTTCTCATTCAAGCTAAAGATTTGATGCATTAATTAACTGAAATCATGAACGTACTCCTGAACAGTGCCTTGTTTTGTAGGTCGATGCAACTTTGCCCAAACCTCATTCTAGACATATAATGTGGGTAAAACTGCTTCTTAAACTCCTTTTGGAACTCTTCCCAAGTTTTGATTTTGGTCCCACCTTGTCTCTCATATATGGACACACGACGCAACCATAAAAAAACGATATCAATAAAATAAGTTGCAGTAATATTTACCTTAGTGGCATTATCCTTGATACCCATCGCGCAGAAGTACTGTTCAATCCCTTAGAGGAAATTGTCCACATCTCTTGCGAACCTCCTTCCTTTGAACTCATTTGGTTTGAAAACATCTATGCTACTTTGCTTTGGAGTCAAAACCAGCATCCCACTACTTAGAACAACTTTACAGATAGTGAGCTCCCCCATGAGCTCCGCAACCTGTTACTTCAAATCTGTTATCATGGCTTCGAAAGCTTCATTCTTCTCAGTCTGATCACTCTTTGCGGTATTAAAGACCTTTTTCATCACATTCCAATTGCCATTAAGAGCCTTATTCACATAGTCCTTGAGCCATTCTTTCATTTTGTTCAACTCATCGATGCACCCTTTGACTAACTTAAGGGTCTCCTTCACATTCCCTATAGAACCTTCAAGTTTGGAAACTTTACCTTCAAGAGTGATGATATATCCCTCGAGATGCGATCTTTTTTGCCCCTCCCACGGTTCTCTATAGGCTAATTATCCTCAGCAACTTCTTTCCACATTTTGATCTGTGCCTTCAACCACTAGCTCTAGTACCAACAATCACAAGACTACACCTTTCGTCTCAGAATCCATATGACCTTAGGCGATCTCTTCACTTCAAATTTGCCTAAGTTAGTCTTTCCCTCGTAAAGTGAGAATTCTTGTAAAATTTCTCTAAGGCACCAAAACAAAGTGGAAGCAAACTCTGAAAGGAAAGAAGCTACAAATGAACTAAAGAAAGCCATAAAAAGAGAGTGCACATCAAGTGTTTAAGTAAATTCTCTCAATTTATTAACTTAGAAAGAATGAAATGATTACAAATGGAGGGGGAGACCTGTATTTATAGTTGAGCTCCCCAAATGTGGTTGTATAGATCGATTTACATTAATGGCTAAGATTGGTACCTATCTATAAGATGAGAGTCTTAAGGGGTTTGAACTCTATACATATTCATTATTTAGGATTTACATTAATTGCCCTAGTAACTCAAGTTTTACTAGAGTGTTTCACTAAGCCACCAAGGCTTCAAGGAGATGGGATTTTGCTTATATTTTATGAATCGGGTAGTTCAAGTGGGTCAAATGAGCTTTATTTCATCTGTTGATCTCTATGGGACGTCCTGTGCGTATTGATCATGGGCTTTGATTTGCGGCCCGTGACACTAGTACAGTGCTTAGTGAACAAAATGCATCCATGTAACTTTTTCGATATTTTAATTAGTACTTTCCAAATATACCAAATGCTAGAATTAATTGATCTTCGTACTCACATTCTTAACAATTACATTCCCAAAAATCACATTTTATTGAAATCTTACAATAAGAATGTACCAAATGCCACCTAATAACTGTAGAAGTGTAACAAAGTGATTTAAAATAAGGGTAAACTACAAAGATAGTCAGCCAACTATAAAAAAAAATTCATTTTAGGCACTTAAGATAAAAAGTTTGCATTTTAACCACTCACGTTAGATAGTTTGGTCATTTTGGTCACTCTCGTTAAAATCACAAACGACAAGCTAACATGATAGTTAAAAAATAGGTATAATAAAAATTTAGTAGTCAACTTTTATATATTATATCAATTTAGTCATAATTTTAAAATTAACCTCAAAATTTACAAATATTCTCAATTTTATCCTAACTCTAAAAACTAAAAGGAAATATATAAAAAATACATAAATATTTCCAAAATAATAATAATAATAATAAATTTAAATTTTATATTAATATTACTATTAATATTAAATAAATATAGTTATATTAAGATTTAATAAAAAAAAATCCCCTCTCTTCTTCCCCCATCACAGTCCTTTCGCTCCCCCTTCACTATAACACCCCTTACTCGAGTCTGAGGCCGGGACTGAGTACGAGGCATTACTAAACTTAAACACATGCATTCCAACATTTACAAATCTTAAAAACTTGATCAAACTTAAAAATTTTCAAACCATGTCTAGTATTCCTTATTACGAGCCTACGAGGCCTAAAACAAACTTTAAGGACGATTCGAAACCAAACCGGGTCCTTTAAAGAACTCTGGAAAATGACTCTTGAACAAGAGGTACACTCTCGTGTGGAAGGGGCGACACACCCGTGTGGCCTTCTTGACATGGCCGCGTTGAAGGCTCGTGCTGTTCACACGGCCTAAACACATCGAGACACGTCTGTGTCCCTAACCCGTGTAGAATTAAATCCTAATTCAAACCTACAGGGGTTTTCACACGGCCTGGCACATACCGGTGTCTATGGCCTGTGTCCCTCACACGACCATGACACGTCCATTTCCAAAAACCTTGACATTCTGTTTCTGATGTCAGCAACCATTTAGGGGCACACGGCCTAGGCACACGTGCACGGCCAAGGCACACGCTCGTGTGGTAGGCCGTGTGGTGAATTTAAATTCCAAATTTAAGGTACAGACTTCATACGGGCTGGGCACACGCCCATTCCCAGAGGCTGTGTCCTGCACACGGCTGAGACACATGGCCGTGTTTTTGCCCGTGTGTTTACTACCATGCATACTAACTTGAAATTTTAAGGTGCAAGGGACACACGGCCAGACAACATGCCTATGGGGCTGACCGTGTGTCGCACACGGCCTAGCCACATGCCCGTGTGTCTACCTGTGTGGACAAAACAAGGCTATATACCAAGCATTTTTTCCACCCTTACTTGCACCAGCCTACACAACAACAGATATCTCCAATCCACACAACAATATAAGACTAAATCAACCATAACATGTCATTCAAATGCAAACCTTATAACACTCTAACAACCGAACATGCACTCGATCATTCACACATTTGTTCATCCAGGGAAGCATCATCATTTGCAAATATCAATAATGAATATTAACCATTAACCATGGCCTTATACAAAAAGAAGGTTTTTGTCCCATGCCAACACAATTGGCTAACTTAACAATATGACACATAACAAAAAGACTCAATCCCTATACATGCCATACTTAAATTAATAAAACTAACTATAAAAAAAGCTTAGAGTGATAGTGTGAGTGATGCCTCCGATGTTCTTTGATTCACGGGTTGATTTGGCGGCACTACAAGAAAATGGAAAGGAAAAGGGTAAGCACAAAGCTTACTAAGTTGCATGTAAATATCGAAATAACAACCATGTTACCACTTGTTATCATACTCCCAATATATCATAACTCGCACAAACAGAAAATACTCATAACAATTCTTACTCATGCTCATTCCTCGCTATTCATACAACAAGAACAAAGTTGACATATCATCAATTTCATGTAAGTACCTGTACCACTCACAACTTGGTCATAAGTGCTATCATTTTGACATAAACCGTAAATTTCCCGTTGAACCATTTGGAATACTATAGGATAATCACCAAGTCTTAAACATAGGGTACGATGCCGACGCCATGTTCCAAACATGGTCTTACATTGGCTCACACATTTAAGTCATTGCCATGTCCCCGACAGGTCTTACACTGACTTACATACATCGAGGTTGATGCCATGTCCTAGACAAGTCTTACACTAGCTCACTTATCTGTGTCGATGCCATATCCCAAACAGGTCTTACACTAACACACCTCAAGCCGATGCCATGCCCTAGACAAGTCTTACACTAGCTTGCATATCATGAGGCTGATGCCATGCCCCAAACAGGTCTTACACTAGTTTGCATATCATGAGGCCGATGCCATGTCCCAGACAGGTCTTACACTAACACATACATCACCCAATTGTCATGGCATTGATATCGAAATTATTCCTGAGGTTCAATCGGGAGTCTCTACTACATCAATTCTCATCATGCACATTCACAGCAATAGCCCACAATTTATGCCATATTAATTATACAATACATAAATACAAATTAATTAAATTATTTACGTACAACTTACCTCGGTATACAAAATGTAGGCGACTAATTGTATTTAATCAGCTTGCTTGACTTTTCCCCAGTCTATGTCCGGATTGTGTATTTCTTGATCTAAAATAATAAAATTTCACTCATTTCATCATCAGATTAATAAAAATATTCTACAATTCACAATCCAAAAAAATGACCGTTTCGCCCTTATACTTTACAAAAATTACGATTTTTCCCTTAGGCTCATAAATCAATTTTTATCGAGTTTCCTCATTAACCAAGCCTAACTGAACTCTTTTTATACCTATAGCAACTCAAAATTTCAAACATTTCATACAATTACCACCAATTTTACAAGCTTTACAAAACAACCCATTTAGGTGTTTTCATGAAACCCCTTTCACAAAAGTTGTTTATTTAACAACCACGATTCATTTTCTTCTATAAAATCTTAGTTAACCACATAAATTTTTTCATGGAAAAACCCTAGACTCTCAACCATTTTGCAAAATAGTCCCTTCATTAGATAGCTTATGCTACAAGGCTCCCAAAAGTACAAAAAATTATCAAGAAAAGTCATAAGATCACCTACTTATGAGAGAACTTAATGGCTGAAATTTTCAAGCTTTCAAAACCCCTTTCTTGCTGAAAATTTCGGTAGAGAAGAGAAGAAGAGAAAAAGATGATAGCTAGCCTTTAGGTTTATTATTTGTTTATCAATTAAGTCACCTACCCTTTGACCATCCCATGAATTAAGGCTCCATGTCCAGCCACTAACATTTTATTGGTCTATTTACTCAATAAGGACCTCTACTTTAAAACTCCATAGCTATTTGACACCTTTAGTTAATAGAACAAAACTTTCGCACTTTATGCAATTTTGTCCTTTTTCGTAATTGAGCTCCCAATCATTAAAATTAATTCACCAAAATTTTCATGCATTCATATAATCATGCTATAACAGCAAAATAAAAAAAAAGATTTCTCCGACTCCAGATTTGTGGTCCTGAAACCTCTATTCTGACTAGGCCCAAAATTGAGCTGTTACAATTTTCGTCCCTAAAAATTTTATCGGCAAAAATATTTGGGTATTGGTCTCTCATAGTCTCCTCGGGCTCCTATGTGGCTTCTTCGACTCCATGTCTATGCCACAAAACTTTCACGAGTGCTACACTCTTATTCTTTAATTGCTTAACCTCCCGAGCCAAAATCTTAACCGGCTTTTTACCATAAGTCATATCTGAATGAATCTCAACCTCTTCTAAAGAAAGAACGAGCGAAGGATCTGAACGATAACAGCACAACATTGACACATGGAAAACATTGTGGATCTTTTCTAACTCGGATGGCAAGGCAAGTCGATATGCTATAGGTCCAATTTTCTCCGTTGTCTCATAAGGTCCAATAAACCGTGGAATTTATTTTTTTCTTACCGAATCGGAGAACTTTCTTCCACGGGGAAACTTTTAGAAATACCTTATCATCAAATTGAAATTCAATTTCTTTTCATTTTAAATCAGCATAGGATTTTTGTCTATCCGAAGCTACTTTCAAGCAATCTCTAATCACCTTTACTTTTTCTTCAGTTTCTCTGACTAAGTCGACCCCATGAACCTGAAGCTCTTTAAGTTCGGTCCAATATAAGGGCATTCGACACTTACGTCCATACAAAGCCTCATAAGGCACCATTTTTAGACTTGATTGATAACTATTGTTGTAGGCAAACTCTACCAGCGGTAAATACATTTCTCAACTACCTTGGAATTCAAGAACACAACACCGTAACATGTCCTCAAGAATCTGAATTACTCTCTCTAACTGGTCGTCTATTTGCAGATGGAAAGCCGTGCTAAAATTTAATTTCGTCCCTAATGCCTCTTGTAACTTCTTTCAGAACTGCGAGGTAAATCTCAAATCTCTATTTGAGATAATCGACAAGGGCACTCTGTGAAGTCTCACAATTTTAGAAACATACAACTCGGCTAGTTTATTAAGGAGTAGTTGGTACGTACTGGGATAAAATGTGCCAACTTTGTGAGCCTATCAACAACAACCCAAACGGCATCCTTTTTTTTTGGCATTAAAGGTAACCCCGACACGAAATCCATGGTTACCCAGTCCTATTTCCACTCGGGAACCATTATAGGTTGAAGTAAACCCGAAGGTACTTGGTGTTCAGCCTTCACTTGCTGACAAACTTGATACTTAGAGACGAACTCTGAAATGTCTCCTTTCATTCTCGACCACCAATACATTTTTTTCAGGTCATTATACATTTTAACACTACCCAAATGGATAGATAAGCAACCACCATGTGCCTCATGCAAAATCCTTAGAATAAGCTCATCGTCTTTAGGTACACATACCCTATCTCAAAAAATCAAATAGCCGTTGGTACCAATCCAAAAGTCCAATTCATTGTTCGTCTTACCTTGAGTCATTTTAGCTTATAAATCCTTATCACCCTTCTGAGCTTCACAAATATCTTTAGGAACGTTGGTCTAGCTCTTAATTCCTCCAAAACTGAACCATCATCAGCCACAGAAAACTGAGCATTCATGGCCCTCAAGGTGAATAATGACTTTCTACTCAGAGTGTCGGCGATTACATTCGCCTTTCCTGGGTGGTAGTCGATTATCAACTTATAGTCTTTTTATCAAATCTAACCATTGCCGTTGCCATAAGTTTAACTTCTTTTGAGTCATCAAATAATTGAAACTTTTATGGTAGGTGAACATTCGACATTTTTTCACCATACAAATAGTGTTTCCATTTTTTCAATGCGAACACGATGGTGACCAACTCTAAATCGTGCGTCGAGTAGTTTTTCTCGTGTGGCTTCAACTGTCTCGAGGTACAACCTTACCTTCTTACATGAGCACGCACCCCAATTCATTCAAGGAGGTGTTGCTATATATCACAAATTCCTTTCTCAGTTCTGGTTGCACTAAAACTGGGGCTTCTGTGAATAAAGCTTTTAATGTCTCAAAACTTTGTTGGGACTTATCTTTCCATTCGAACTTGACCTCTCTTTGTAACAACCTCGTCATTGGAGTAGCTATCATATAAAATCCTTTAACGAATCGTCGGTAGTACTCCGCTAAGCCTAGGAAGCTTCTAATCTCCGATACATTCCTTGGCAGTTTCCACTCAACAATAGCCGAGATCTTACTCGGATCAACTCTAATCCCATCAACCAATACGATGTGTCCTTGGAATCTGACCTCTTAGAGCCAAAACTCACTTTTATTGAACTTGGCATACAACTGTTTAACTCTTAAGGTTTGCAAAACAGTTCTTAAATGCTCTGCGTGCTCTCCTTCATCACAAGAATAAATTAATATATCATAGATAAAGACAACGATGAACTTATCTAAATACGGTCGGGAAATACAGTTTATTAAGTCCATAAACACGGTGGGAGCATTTGTTAAGCCTAAGGACATGACGACGAACTCAAAATGCCTATATCTCGTCTGAAATATTGTTTTCGGCACATCTTGCTCCTTAACTCTTAGCTGGTAATAACCGGATCTCAAGTCTATCTTAGAAAACATCATGGCTTCCTTTAATTGATCAAACAAATCGTCGATCCTTGGCAAGGGATACTTGTTCTTCATCGTCACCTTGTTGAGCTGTCTGAAGTCTATACATAACCTCATCGACCCATATTTCTTTTTCACAAAAAGTACTGGAACACCCTACAGAGAATAGCTCGATCTCGCAAAACCTTTATCCGTCAACTCTTGTAGCTATACTTTCAACTCCTTTAACTCCATTGGAGCTATCCTATACGGAACAATTGAGATAGGTGCCGCATCAGGGACTAACTCGATATCAAACTCAACTTTTCTAGTTGGGGGCAATTCGGGCAATTCTTCTAGAAACACAGCTGATTACTCACATACCATTGGTACTGACTCGATCTTCACTTCAGATGCCTGAGTATTCAACATAAAAGTGAGATAAGCTTTACACCCTTTTCTCAAATATCTTTCTGTAGTCAAAGACGATATTACTACAGGCAAGCTATATGCTTCACCTGATCAACCCGAAGAACATCTCCGCTTTCACATTTCAACTCGAAACTTTTTATCCACAATCCACTACGACTCCATGAGAAGTCAACCAGTCCATACCGAGGATTACATCGAATTCATCAAATGGCAATAACATAAGGTTAGCAAGAAAACAATGACCTCTAATTGTCAAGGGACAGTTTCTGCATACTTGGTCTACTAACATATGTTTGCCTAACGGGTTAGACACTTTTACCACAATTTCAGTGGACTCGATTAGCATGTTCATACTGGGTATCAATTTCATACAAACATAGGAATGGGTAGACCCCAGATCAATCAAAGCAACAACGAGTGTATCATAGATAGAAAAGGTACCTGTAATTACATCAGGAGACGTAGCCTCTTCACAGGCGCAAATATGGTAAGTCCTTGCAAGCGCTTTGCCCTCGGACCTCACAACACTATTTCTTGGTGCACCTCTACTGCTAGCCCCACTTCTTGGGTTCTTATATGGTCTACCCCTCGAAGGAGCATTACCCGATCTTACACCTTGATCCTTATCTTTCTCGACCATCTTGGGACAGCTACAGCGACCCACATTTGAAACAGTGTCTTTCATTACCTCGGTACTCACCAAAATGATGTCTACCGCGTTTTGCACATTCTGGTCTATTTGGTTGAGCACTATCAACACTTGCGATAAAAGTGGTTTGAGCTTTAGACACTGCATGATGCTTGTTCTTGTTTCTACTCGAGAATCCTACTAATGCATTTGATCGAGCAAGAAACTCTCTCGATCTCTTGGATGAGGTCTGGTGTGGTTTCCCTATCTGTCTTTTTTTTGAGTCAGAGACTCAATGTCATCTCTTCTCTTCTCTTTGGCCAATTCTTCGGCCTTGCAAGCTCTCTCAACAAGTACTACAAACTCCCTCAACTCTAAGATGCTAACTAATAGACGGATGTCTTCGTTCAGACCATTTTCAAACCTATTGCACATGGTGGCCTCTGTGGATATGCACTCCCGCGTATATTTGTTGAGCCTTACAAACTAGCGTTCGTACTCCATCACTATCATACGGCCTTGCTTCAGTTCAAGGAATTTTTTGCTCTTTTGATTAATAAACCTTTGGCTAATATACTTTTTACGGAACTCTTCCAGGAAGAATTCCTAAGTTACTCTCTCTCTCTCTCTCGGTACCACTGACCTGAGAGTATTCCACCATTGGTAGGCTGAGTCTCGAAAGAGTGACACTACACACTTCATGCACTCCTCTGGCGTGCACGATAGCTCATCAAATTCTCTGATGGTATTTTCTAACCAGAACTCTGCTCTCTCGTGTTTATCATAAACACTAGCCCGAAATACCTCAGCCCTATGCTTTCGGATTCTGTCTACTGGAGGTTTCTCTCTACTAACCATTTCTACTTTATGAGGAGCTATAGGGGCAGGCTGTAGGATCGGAGGAGGTGGGGGAGGTAGAGTGTTCGAATTCGCACGAACGAACCTCGAGAACCAAGCATCCATCATACGGAGGTAGGCTTCTCTAGCCCCTTCGCCCTGACTCATTGTTACAAGCTCACTTTCAACTGGCGCAGTCCCTTCAGCAGGAGCCAGTGCATTACTTTCCATATCATCCACCATAGCTCTGTCAGGATCCATTTACTATATAAACACATTATTTATATTCATCAAGAGTCATCACACTATCGATATACAACTATAGCATGTATAGCTAAACTCGTACTCATGCTAGGTTAGTTCTAGAATCAACTAAATCATAGCTCTGATACCACTAAATGTAACAGTCGTTACTCGAGTCCGAGGCCGGGACTGAGTACGAGGCATTACTAAACTTAAACACATACATTCCAACATTTACAAATCTTAAAAACTTGATCAAACTTAAAACTTTTCAAACCTTGTCTAGTATTCCTTATTATGGGCCTATGAGGCCCAAAACAAGCTTTAAGGACGATTTGGAACCAAACTGGGTCCTTTAAAAAACTCTAGAAAATGACTCTTGAAACAGGGGTACACGCCCGTGTGGAAGGGCCGACACGCTTGTGTGGCCTTCTTGATATGGCCGCGTTGAAGGCCTATGCAATTCACACAGCTTAAACATATCGGGACACGTCCATGTCCCTAACTCGTATGGAATTAATTCCTAATTTGAACCTACAAGGGTTTTCACACGGCCTGGCATATGCCCGTGTCTATGGCCAATGTCCCTCACACGGTCATGACACGCCCGTGTCAAAAAACCTTGACATTCTGTTTCTGACATCAGTAACCATTTAGGGGTACACGGCCAAGGTACACGCCCGTGTGCTAGGCTATGTGGTGAATTTAAATTCCATATTTAAGGTGCAGACTTCGCACGGGCTGGGCACACGCCCATGCCCAAAGGCCGTGTCCTTCACACGGCTGAGACACACGACCGTGTCTCTACCCGTGTGTTTACTACCACGTATACTAACTTGAAATTTTAAGGTGCAGGGGACACACAGCCAGACAACATGCCTATGGGGCTGACCGTGTGTCGTACACGGCCTAGACACATGCCCGTGTGTCTACCTGTGTGGACAAAACAAGGCTATATACCAAGCCTTTTTTCCACCCTTACTTGCACCAGCCTACACAACAATAGATATCTCCAATCCACACAACAATATAAGACTAAATCAACCACAACATGTCATTCAAATGCAAACCTTATAACACTCTAACAACCGAACATGCACTCGATCATTCACGCATTTGTTCATCTAGGGAAGCATCATCATTTGCAAATATCAATAATGAATATTAACCATTAACTATGGCCTTATACAAAAAGAAGGTTTTTGTCCCATGCCAACACAATTGGCTAACTTAACAATATGACACATAACAAAAAGACTCAATCCCTATACATGCCATACTTAAGTTAATAAAAATAACTATAAAAAAAGCTTAGAGTGATAGTGTGAGTGATGCCTCCGACGTTCTTTAGTTCACGGGCTGATTTGGCGGCACTACAAGAAAATGGAAAGGAAAAGGGTAAGCAGAAAGCTTAGTAAGTTGCATGTAAATATCATAATAACAACCATGTTACCACATGTGATCGTACTCCCAATATATCATAACTCGCACAAAGAGTAAATGCTCATAACAATTCTTACTCATGTTCATTCCTCGCTATTCATACAATAAGAATGGAGTTCACATATCATTAATTTCATTTAAGTACCTGTACCACTCACAACATGGTCATAAGTGCTATCATTTTGACATAAACCGTAAATTTCTTGTAGAACCATTTGGAATACTACAAGATAATCACTCAGTCTCAAACATAGGGTACAATTCCGACGCCATGTTCCAAACATGGTCTTACATTGGCTCTCACATCTAAGTTAATTCCATGTTCCAGACAGGTCTTACACTAGCTCTTACTTATTTGTGTCGATGCCATGTCCTAGACAGGTCTTACATTAACACACCTCAAGTCGATGCCATGTCCCAGACAGGTTTTACACTAGCTTGCATATCTTGAGGCCAATACCATGTCCCAGATAGGTCTTACACTGGCTCTCACTTATCTATATGGATGCCGTGTCCCAGACAGGTCTTACATTGACACACACATCAGCCAAATGTTATGGCATGGTTATCCAAATTATTCCTAAGGTTCAACCGGGAGTCTCTACTACATCAATTCTAATCATGCACATTCACATCAATAGCCCACAATTTATGTCATTAATTATACAATACATAAATACAAATAAATTTCATTATTTACGTATAACTTACCTTGGTACATAAAATGTATGCGACTAATTGTATTTAATCCGCTTTCTTGGCTTTTCCCCAGTCTAGGTCCGGATTCCGTATTTCTTGATCTAAAATAATAAATTTTCACTCATTTAATCATCAGATTAATAAATATATTCTACAATTCACAATTCGACAAAATGACCATTTTGCCCTTATACTTTATAAAAATTACGATTTTACCCTTAAGCTCGTAAATCAATTTTTATCGAGTTTCCTCTTTAACCAAGCCTAGCTGAACTCTTTTTATACCTATATCAACTCACAATTTCAAACATTTCATACAATTATCACCTATTTTACAAGCTTTACAAAACAGCCCATTTAGGTGTTTTCATGAAACCCCTTTCACAAAAGTTGTTTATTTAACAACCAAGATTCATTTTCTTCCATAAAATTTTAGCTAACCACATAAATTATTTCATGGAAAAACCCTATACTCTCGACCAATTTGCAAAATAGTCCCCTCATTCGATAGCTTATACTATAAGGGTCCCAAAAGTACACAAATTATTAAGAAAAGTCATCAAGATCACTTACTTATGAGAGAACTTAAGGGCTGAAATTTTCAAGCTTTCAAAACCCCTTTCTTGCTGAAAATTTCAGTGGAGAAGAGAAGAAGAGAAAAAGATGATAGCTAGCCTTTAGGTTTATTATTTATTTATCAATTAAGTCACCTACCCTTTAACCATCTCATGAATTAAGGCTCCATGTCCAACCACTAACATTTTATTAGTCTATTTACTCAATAAGGACCTCTACTTTAATGCTCCGTAGCTATTTGACACCTTTAGTTAGTAGAACAAAACTTTCGCACTTTATGCGATTTAGTCCTTTTTTGTAATTGAGCTTCCAATCGCTAAAATTAATTCACCAAAATTTTCATGCATTCATAAAATCATGCTATAACACCAAAATAATAAAAAAAATATTTCTCTGACCCTGAATTTGTGGTCCCGAGACCACTATTTTGACAAGGCCCAAAATTGGGCTGTTACATTCACCCTCTCCTCCACTGTCCCCTCCCTCCCCTCAATCCCTATCCCTCTCCCTTTCCCTATCGTCACCCAACCTGAGTAGGAACCTTTTGAAAGATGGTCAGTAACTCAACTTCAAGCTCATTATTTTGTAAATGAATCAAAATTTGCAGTAAATGGAACAGATGGATCTCGATTGGAGACACCCACCAGAGTATTGAATTGAAAATTATGAGATTCAAGGGAGGATATTGGTATCAATTTAGATTCCTTCTAAGAAACCATTCTTGCCCACCAAGTGTTTGATGAAAAAGATTCAACTATTGATTGAAGAAAATGCCTAATTGGGATTGGGATGATAATTGGGTAACTGTTAGAAGTAATGAAATGTGGGCTAGTAGTAATATTAAGGATGAACCTCACATGAATGACAAATGGTGCTTAGGCTTTGAGATTAGTGGGCAAAAAACTAGTAATAGTTTTGAGAGTAGGTGTAAAACGAGGGAGGTCGAGGGATGAAGGAGGAAGGGACAAAGAAGGAGAGGGAGGGATGGTAGGGGAGGTCCGGTGTGGGATGGGGAGTGGGAAAGATGAGGTGGGGGTTTATTTTATTTAATAGTTATATAATTTTATTGATTTAATATTAATATTAATAAAAATTTTATTATTATATATTTTTAAAATATTTATTTATTTTATATATTTTAAATTTTATATATTATTATTTATTGTGAACAATAATATTTTCTATCTTTATATATTTTAAACTTATTATTATATAAATTTTTAAAAAATATGTATGTGTTTTATATATTTCTTTGAACTTTTTAAAATTAGGATTAAATTGAGAACATTTGTAAATTATGAGGGTTAATTTTTAAAATTATGACTAAATCGATATGATATTTAAAATTGAGGGCTAAATTTATTATTATACATATATTTTTAACTGCCACATCATCTTGACGTTTGTATTTTTGAAAATATTTATGTATTTTATATATTTCTCTGAATTTTTAGAATTAGGATCAAATTGAGAATATTTGTAAATTATAAGGGTTAATTTTTAAAATTATAACTAAATTGATATAATATGTAAATATTGGCGGCTAAATTTGTTATTATACCTATTTTTAATTACCACATCAACTTGTCGTTTGTAATTTTAATGGGAGTGATCAAAATAACTAGACTATGTAACATGAACGCTTAAATTGTAATTTTTTATTTTGAATGCTTAAAATAAATTTTTTTATAATTGGATTACTATTTATGTTATTTACCTTTAAAATAATAAGGTTTTGTTAAAAATTAATTGACTTTTACTCAGTTTTTAAAGGTTCACCTTTCAAAAATAATTTTCAATTATAAGTAGATTCATCAATCAAATTAAAATCCATTAATACGATGCACAAATATAATTGATATATAAATAAATACAATTAAAATCAAACTATTAAAATGCATAAATAAATAGACTGAAAAAGAAATGATCCATACATTGTAAGTTTTAAAATAATAATAAAATCTGAATTGAAAACTTGTATATTCACTCCATCTACACGTTTAAAATCCTAACACCTTACTTTTACCAATGTCTACCTTGGCTAATTTATTATGTGTTTTATGTGTTTAGTACATTAAATCAAAATATTATTATATGTAATATATGTCTGAATATAACACTTTTGTGAGCAAATATATATTATAAAATAATATATGCTCATCACTATTATAGCATGTTTGGTTGACATGATTACTTTTCATTCATTCCTTATTTAGTGTAACAGTCTTATTCATTGTTTGTTTTGATTGAATGAGCGAAACGTCGAGGTAGTATTATGGTCTCATTCTGACCTCTTATGAAGTAGTCACTAATTATTTTTCCAAAATTACCCTTAAACCCAAAACATTGTATTAACCATAATTTCAATCAATGGATTATAACCATGGCAAAAAAAAATCAAGAAGAAATTGAAATTGAAACCTAATAGTTATACCCTAAAATGGTTCAGCCAACCTCAAAGGAGAGATTGAGGGTCTAGGGGATTAACAAAGGGGTTGGTTTGATGTGAGAAAAGTGAAGTTGGAGTCTAGGGCTGATAACGAGACGATCTAAAGAAGGGTCATTGAAGAGTTCAACCAAAAGAGATAAAGAAGCTGGGTTTAGGGTTTGAGGATTATGGTTCTAAGTGGAGAAGGGTTTAAAGATCGCAAATGACAATTTGGAGAAATGTGTGGGTGTAAATTGAGGTTTCGAAGAAAGCAAAGCGTGGGGTTGAAAAGGAGAAGGTGAAAAGACACAATGGTGAAGCAGCCAACGAAGTTGCAAAGATGTTAATGTTGACATTTTTTTTTGAAGAGAAGGAAAATGGGTTTAGAGAAGAGAGTGCAAAAAAGTCACTGACGAGAAAAAGAAATTATTTAATATTTTTACAAAAATAAAAATTTAATTTAATTGATTAAAGGGCATATTTGTCATTTGAGTATTTTTTTTCTATTACATATCTATCCCTCATGAGTACCATTACCGTATTCATTCCATTCCATCCAACCAAACCACTATTATGCCTATTCAATTCTGTTACAGTTCTGTTCCATTCTCACCGAATGACTATTCCATTACAGCACTATTCCATTCCAGTGAACTAAACGTGTCGTTAGAGTATTAAGGGTGGTGTTTGGTAATCTGCATGGATTTCATTTTGAATCCAATTTATTTTAAAATTTTAATGTATGAATTTGATTTTTTTTTTGCTTTATTAAGGAAAAATGTTTATTTTTTAAAATAATTAAGAATTTAGGTTTTTTTTTAATTTTAAAAAGTAGCTCACTTTTGATACACATGACAAAAATGCACCTTGGTGGAAGCACTTTTATTTTTAAATAAATAGATTTCCAAAAATTTTATCCCGAAATTCTTGAGTTTTCATGTTTTTGTCACCAGTCTCAAAATCGGTTTATTTCCCTAATTTTCAAATAAAATAGCCTAAAATTTTAATTTTTTAAGCCAATATATATATACACCTAATTTTACTGATTTTTTAAGTAAAATAAAATCTCATAAATCCTTGACTTTAATGTTATCTCGAAATATTGCATAATATTTATATTATATTATATTAATTTTATGATATTAAATAAATAAAATATATTATAAAATTAATATTATTTAATTAAAAATTATATAAATAATTATAAAATATTTTAACAAGAAAATGGCCAATTCAATTTTCAAAAAATCAATCTACTCCGGTAAAATTAAGTGGGATTAGAATACAATAAATTTGGATTTATTAATAAGAGGTTCACTCATTATTTATTAATAAGAGGTTCACTCATTCCAAAAGAAAGTGTTGAAATATGATAATTCAAAGTGAATAAATTTTTCAATAGGTTGATATTATTATTGTATCAAATTGAAATTTTGTTTTCAATTAAAATGAGAATTCAAGTATTTAAAGAGACAAATTTAGTAAAGTGAAAGCCTTTAGTCTTGTCGGGTTAACATACGGTTACCTATAAAAGAACATGAGATAGAGATAGAATCCTAACTTAACTCGAAAGACAATATCAACCCATTAAAAAATTTGTCAAAACTTTAGGTAAATTATATTTTGAAAACTTATCTCAAAGGATACTGCCTTATATTTCTATCCATAATAATCCCAATTAGGCAACATAAACAAAAATTATATTAGTAAAAAAGAAAACAAGGAAAAATAAAGATAAGCATTTTCAAGAAACCATGCTTCCATAATTAAACAAAAGATACAACAATAACACTTTTTCACCCACGAATGATCAAAAGCCCAAAAAAGGAAAACGAACAAAAAAAAGGGATTTAACACAGAGCCCTAATCTCGTTTCTCATCCTGACTAGGTGAACTAAGTGGAAAAAGAGTTAACAGCTCCGGTGATCGGTTTCCTCTATGTGTATTTAATGTTGATGGGTGCAAGTAAAAACCCTTCTCTGCAATCGCCTTTTCCTCTTCTGAAGCTGCCGGAGACGACGGTGATACGGTACCGGAACTCGAGTAAAAGAGTGGTTCAGACCCCAGTGGAGTCACCGGACTGGGAACTGACGAGTCGAGCCCACGAGCTTGGCAGACGCAGACGCAGTGACTTCCACCAGGCGAGTTACGTAGCGTGGTGAGGCCGAGCTTGATCTCGAGTTTTCTTATGGCATGTTGTTGTCTACGCTCTTGGAGCTTGAACGGTGGACGGCGTGGTGCTGTTGGGTGGTGATCACTGCAAGGTTTTGAGGAAACCCTTCCGGGAAGACTTGTGACTGGGAGTTTCTCTGTATCGCTGGTGAATCCTGTGAGTTTCTGGACCAAGTCTTTGAAGGTGTTTGCATCAGCCTCAACGAACGTTGTTGGCGGCAGCGACGCTGAAGTTGACGATGAAGCTATGGAGATTTGGTGCTTTTCCATTTGAAGCAACAGAATTTTTTTTTTAAATAATAATTAACTTTAGAGAAATAAAAATAAATTATGACCGAACTTAATTTGTTGGAGTGTTTTATAGAGAAGAGAAAGAGAATGTTTGATGAGATGTTCTGTATAAGTGTGTATTTTGGGTTGTGATGTTAGCGACGTAAGGTTTACTTCAAACAATATATATATTTTTAATCTTTCATATTTATTTTAAGCTTTTACGAACATTTAAAAGTTTATAATTATTTTTTAATAATAATATTTTAAAATTTAAATTTAAAATTAAAAAATGTAATTTACATTATCAGTACATTAATATTTATTGGTTATAAAATAATATTTTATGTATTATTTGTGCATAAATAAAATAAAATAATATTTTATATCAAGTTTTAGGTCCATAGATTAAATTTAAACTTTAATATTTATATTAAAATTTGAATCTCAAATATGAGATTTATATTTAAATATTTTTACAAAATTTTTATTATTTTTATTTCACAAATGATACGAGAATGTATTATATTATTAATCTTTAAGGATACATCAAAGAGTCTATTTAATCTCAAACTTTTATTTTTACATCTAAATTCATCCGAATCCATGAACTCCAAATATTTGTAATATTGTGAGTGTCTACTGAAGTAAAACACATCATCCCAATAATATTTTGGTGTTGTATGGTAACACAAGGGGCATGGGCTTCCCTTTCTTCCCATGCACTTTTATCGATTTCTGAAAAATGTATATATGCCCAAATCTCCAAGTTTTACTACTTTATTAAAAGATGTTGACGGCTATTTCAGATTATATATCATTAATAATTACATTTGATATTAAATGATGATAATTACTGATTTGTAGAATATTAATGACAATTATGGTCATCTCTTTCATATTTGGTGGTATATTGGGTTAATTCCACTTTATGTCATTATTATGATACTCAATATTATTGATCCATTACAAGATTACTCGATTGGATCTTGACCTATATTTTACGCGGTTTGTACTTTGAATTCGCATGTAAGGTGCTCATACCCTTTTATGAGACTGTACGATGTGGGTTTGCATTACAATGTAGGCAAACTCACATCTAGAAAACATGTGTTAACCCTAGAGTAGGGTGCTTGTCGACATGCTATAAATTCTAAATTATTATAGATTTTTTATAGTTGTTTAAATCATATTTTTGCTTAGAATTTATATTAATCCCGAGTATTTGGATATTTAATTTTTGTCATATTGAGGCAATAGGCATAATTTTAGTGAAGTATGCAATTTTATGAATTTATATATTAATTTTGTATAATTTAACTATCTTATACTACATGCTAATATCTGTACTTAAATTGTAGTAGATGAACCATTTAATTAACAAATATGGGAGCCAATTATATCACATGGACACAAGTTAATTTTCACTCCATGTGAAGGGCAAACTCATTAAATTGGATTCACAAATCCAATTCAACCCAATTTGAAAGAGAGTTTGTTGAAAAGACTGAAGTCTACTCTCAATTAGGTTGTCAAAATCATCCAATAATGGTGGGGTGAATGGCCCAAATTCGGCAAGCCATCAAGAGCAGCCCAAATTAACTTTTGGGATAATTAATTTGGAGGCCTTCGCACTTGTGAAAGGATCAAAAATTAGCCCCCAACTAATACCCAAGAAACTGTCCAACCCCTTGCATGATTCATGCATGAATCGAGTAAACCATCAATCTCGATTTCCACATTTTATGGTCGACCAAGCAAAGGAGAAAAGCAAGGGATCCTTCAAGCTGTTTTTAGCAAACTCTTATGACATCCCTCTACTATAGATACCACCCATAACTTCTCATTCAATCATCCATCATCATTCACTCATCCCTTAATTCACAACATTTCTCATCTTTCTCCCTTCCACGCATAAGCCTTCCTATTCCTCCATCTCCTTTAGCTAGCATTTTCCCTTGAGGAAAACCACTCTTGGTTGGCCACATTGAGAAGCATTTTACAATCAAAAGAATTGGAGGAAGCCACCACGATTGGTCTTCAGAGAACCACCAAAATCATCAAGAGTTTTTTATTCCTTAATCTTATTTTATTCAAAATGTTTGCAAATTGCTTTGATGTTTTTCCATTGACAATGATGACTTAATTTTGTTTTAGCTAGAATGATTACATTAATTTGATAAAGTTCATTTGATTTATTCTTATGATGTTTTGTGCCTCAGTTGTTCATGCTTCCAATTAAAATTATTATGTATTTCATGCATTAAAATATATTTGAATGTATTAGAATTAATTAGTCAATCCTAATAAGATGATAACTAATGGACACAATAATTGGAAGATGCATGCTTAATTTATTTCCTAATCAGAATAAATTAGAGGTTTATGTGATTAAATTATTTCAAACCTAATCTGTCCTTGTTACTTCACATAAATTCTAAGGAATCCTTAGTTAAATTATGACATTGGTTTATGTATATTTTTCTAAGTATAAGATTCAGTTGAACTTATATGAGATTCCTAGTTAATAAATGGTCGAGTTGCCATAGAATATTTTCTGAACATTGTTAAGCATAATGAAAAATGAATTGGGTCAAATGTTGTAATTATTCTAGCTTATTCATGTTATTGTTGTTAACTCGTGAAAATCATTGCTAAACCAACATCTTGCATTTTATTTCATTTGCATTTAGGTTAACTTACATGTGGTTAATTAATTTAATTTGACACCTATCACTCAAAATTATTGTGTTTTTCTTAACCAACTTTTGAATAATAATTTTAAAATTATCGAATTAAACACAGGCCCTGTGGAGACAATAATACTTGCACAAACCTACTCACTTATAAGTTTTTGGCATCATTGCCGGAGACTGTTAATTTAGTCATTATTTGTGAAATTATTTCTTGAAATTTGGTTTATTTATTTTTATTTATTCAATTCTTTATTCTTTATTTATTTTGATTTATTTTTTAGGTGTTTATGAGCATAAATCGTATCATTAATCTACTTCTTGTACACCTTGAATTGAGCAGACATTTCAGTAAAGAAGACGAGAAAGATTAGCCCAAAGACAAGCTGCAAAAATAGACCTTGAAAATCAAAATGATGTTTAAGGGAATGGAGTCGCTAATGTTCATAATTCAATCCTTATTGCTAATGATAGGGATCAAGCTATAAGGCAGGACACTGTGCCCTTTTTTAATGAGTTAAATCTAGGAATTAGGAGATCGAAGATCGAGGCATCGCAGTTTGAATTGAAGCCTGTGATATTCCAGATGCTTCAAACAATGAGCTAATTTTGTGGAATGCCAACAAAAGATCCACACCTTCACCTTTGACTATTCATGGAGGTGAGCGATTCTTTTAAGATAGCTGGTGTAATTGAAGATGCATTGAGATTAAAGTTATTTCTGTACTCGTCGTGAGATCGAGCACAAGCATGGCTTAATTTGTTGCCTCCACATTCAATTTCTACTTGGAAAGAATTAGTAGAATGCTTTCTAGTAAAGTATTTCCCACCTAACAAAAATGCTAAGTTATGGAATGAGATCACCACTTTTCAACAAATGGATGATGAACCCCTCTACGAGGTTTAGAAAAGATTCAAGGAGCTACTACGTAAATGCCTGCACCACGGGATTCTACATTGCATCCAATTAGAGACATTTTATAATGGTCTCAATACACATACAAGGTTGGTGGTAGATGCTTCTGTAAATGGTGCTCTTTTATCGAAGCCTTATAATGAGGCTTACGAGATCTTCAAGAGAATAGCCAGTAACA
Source organism: Gossypium arboreum (assembly GCF_025698485.1). NCBI lineage: Eukaryota > Viridiplantae > Streptophyta > Magnoliopsida > Malvales > Malvaceae > Gossypium > Gossypium arboreum. The sequence continues at coordinate 94,707,864 of NC_069075.1, forward strand.
ACTACCAGTGGTCGAGTAATTGAGCAGCTTCAGGAGGATGAATAGCCAAAGTGCATGAAGTAGATTCCTTCACTTCACTCTCAGCTCAAGTATCTTCTATCTCTTAAATGTTAAAATAGTTTACTACTAATTGTTTAAATCATGTTGCAGCTCAGCCATTAAGCAACTTTGATGTTATTTCCTGTGTATATTGTGGGGACGGTCATTCTTTCAAGAGTTGTCCATCAAATCCTGAGTCTGTTTACTACGTAAGAAATTAACACCAGTATAAAAGTGGACAATGACCACATTCCAACTTCTATAATCCTTCATGGAAAAAGCATCCAAACTTTTCTTGGAGTAACCAAAGAAGTAGAACAAACAACACTTACATGTAACATAGACCATATCAACCTCATGGGTTCAATCAACAAATTCAAAAACCACCATAAGTTGAACTGTCCAACAATTTGGGGAATTTTTTGAATGTGTACATGATGAAGAATGATGCCTTAATCTAGAGTTAAGTAGTAATACTGAAAATTTTGGAGAACCAAGTGGGTCAGTTAGCTACGGAGCTTCGTAATAGACCACAAGGAGCCTTGCTGAGTGACATAGAAAATCTAAGGAATTTGGGTAAGTTGCCGAATGACATAGAAAATCCAAGGAATTTGGGTAAGGAACAATACAATGTAGTTATTTTACGAAATGGTAAGACTTTGGAACCTAAAGTAGTTGAGGTTGAAGAAGAACCTGTTAGGGAAAAGGAAAATCAATCAACAGTTGAGATATCTGCACCAAAAAAACCAAATGCTGAAAAGTCTGAAAAGGTAAAATCTAAAATAATGAATTCTGATAAGCTAACACCTTCATTAGATGCAAATACAATACCCCAGAAAATTTTTCCAGTCCAAGCCAAAGTTCCATTACCACCTTATCCTCAAAGACTCTAACAACATAAGCAGAAACAAGAAGTGCAATTCAAAAAGTTTTTGGATGTTCTAAAGCATCTTCACATCACTATGCCATTGGTAGAAGCTTTAAAACAAATGCCCAATTACATCAAGTTCATGAAGGACATTCTGCCCAATAAAAAGAGGCTTAATGAGTTTGAGATTGTAGCATTAACGAAGGAATGCAGTGTGTTCCTACAGAACAAGCTACCTTTAACCAAAGAACCACCTAAAACTTGAACTTAAGACACTTCCTTCCCGTTTGAAATACGTTTATTTGGGTAATAGTTCTACTTTGCTTGTGATTGTTTCAGTAGAACTAATAGAACACCAAGAGGAGCAGTTGATTGAAGTCTTAAAGAAATTTAAAAAGACTACCAGTTGGACTATAACTGATATTTGAGGAATAAGCTCATCCTTTTGTATGCATAAGATTATCTTAGAGGAAGGCAAGTGAACTAGAATATATGGGCAAATGTGACTTAATCTAATCATCAAAGAGGTAGTTCAAAATGAAGTCATCAAATAGTTAGATACGAGAATTATCTACCCCATCTCAGATAGTTCATGGGTAAGTCCAGTACAATGTGTACCAAAGAAAGGTGGAATCACAATTGTTGAGAATGAGCGAAACCAATTAATCCCAATGAGGACAGTCACAAGTTGGAGAATCTATATAAATTATAGAAAATTGAACAATGCCACATGAAAGGATCATTTTTCGTTACCTTTTATGGATTAGATGTTGGACCAATTGGTAGGTAATGAATATTACTATTTCTTAGATGGATATTTAGGATATAAGCAAATAGTTGTAGCCTCGGAAGATCAACACAAAACAATCTTTATTTGCTGGTACGAGATATGAGGAGACAAATCTTGTCCTTAACTGGGAGAAATGTCATTTTATGGTTAATGAGGAGGGAATTGTCTTAGGACACAAAATATCAAAAATGGGATTGAAGTCGATAAAGTAAAGCTGGACGTGATTGAGAAGTTGCCACCACTAGTCAGTGTGAAAGGAGTTAGAAGTTTTTTAGGCCATGCCGATTTTTACTGAAGGTTTCTCAAAGATTTTTTAAATATTTCCAAGCCTTTGTGTATGCTATTAGAGAAATACATAACTTTTGAGTTTAACAAAGCATGCTTGGAAGAATTTGAGGAATTGAAAAACCGGTTAATCTCAACCCCTATAATCGTTACACCTGATTGGAACTCACCTTTTGAATTGATGTGTGACGCAAACGATTTTGCTGTGGAAGTTGTGATGGGTCAAAGAAGAAATAAAGTGTTTCATCCTATTTACTATGCAAGTAAAACTTTGACAGAAGCCCAACTTATTTACACTATAACTGAAAAAGAACTCTTTGCTATAGTTTTTGCTTTTGACAACTTATGTTCTTATCTCATATGTACAAAAGTCATAGTGTTTATTGATCATGCGACCATCAAATATTTACTCTCAAAGAAAGATGCTAAACCAAGGTTAATTCGATGAATACTTTGACTCTAAGAATTTGAGCTTGAAATTCAAGACAAAAAGGGAGTTGAAAACAAGTAGCTGACCATCTGTCGAGGTTAGAACGAAACAAGGTAACCTTATCACTTGTTATAATTAATGAAAATTTTCTAGATAATTATATCTTCGAGGTAAATCAAATCTATGAAACTCCTTGGTTTGCCAATTTTGCAAATTATTTAGCAGGTGGAATAATGCCTCTTGGAATGACATACCAACAAAGAAAGAAATTCCTTCATGATAGTTTGTATTATTTCTAGGAGGAGCCATTTTTGTTTAAACAATGTGAAGATAATATAATCAGGGAGTAAGTAGCTAGAAATGAGATTGATGAGATCCTATACCACTACCATTCATCTCCTAGTGAGGGATATTTTGGTGGTTCTCACAATGCAGCAAAGACCTTACAAGCTAGATTTTTCTAGCCTATAGTGTTTAAGGATACACACACATACGTGAAAATTTGTGATAGATGCCAAAGGACTGGAAACATATCAAGAAGGAATGAGATGTCATGGACAAACATATTAAAGGTATAATTATTTGACGTATGTGGTATTGATTTTTTAGGCTCACTTCCTTCTTATGGTAATAGGAACATTCTAGTGGCTGTCGACTATCTATCCAAGTGAGTGGATGCCTAGGCATACCCAATGAATGATGCTAAGGTAGCCATACAATTCCTACATAAGCATGTATTTACATGATTTGGGACTTTTAGAGCTATAATTAGCGATGAAGGATCTCACTTTGTAAATAAGTGACTTAAGTGGTTACTTGACAAGTACAATGTGAAACACAAAGTAGCAACTGCCTATCATCCATAGCCAAATGGGCAAGTTGAACGGATAAACCATAAGATCAAAGGAATCGTTGAGAGTGTGGTTCAACCTAATAGAAAAGATTGGTTCCGAAGGCTTGACAATGCTCTATAGGCCTATTGAAAAGCTTTCAAGACACCTTTAGTCTTTGGAAAAGCATGTCATTTGCCACTTAAGTTGGAAAATAAAGCTCACTAGTCCTTGAAACAATTAAATCTGGATTTAAAGCAAGCTGGTGAGAGAATAATGTTACAGCCTGATGAGTTGGAAGAATTAAGGTTGTTTCCGTAGGAGAATGTCAAGATGTACAAAGAGAAAACTAAGAGATGGCATGACAAATGTATACAACCTAGAGAACCCAGGGAAGGTTAAAGAGTCTTGTTATTCAATTCGAGGCTCAAGTTATTCCCTGGGAAGCTCAAATCCTGATGGACTGAACCTTATACCATTCAAAAAAACTATCCGTATAGGGTGGTGGAACTACACAATAAAAAGGGAGGTACATTTAAAGTTAATGGTCAACGTCTCAAGCACTATTAATATAGTGAAGTTGAGCGAATTGAAAATTTGTTCAATTTAATAGACCCTTGATTTTTTTTTGTAATTAATTTGAATAAATGGCATGACTAGAAATCCTTTTTCTTAAATTAGTACAATAAATTAATCTACCTAAGGAGATTGAAACTTAAGCTGGACCATTAGTGACCCTTCCAACCTTTCCTGGGAACTTAATTTTATGTAAATTTTCGAGAAGGAATTTTCTAAGTAGCCTAAAAGGAATTTTTCATTCTATTTTAATTTTAAGTTTTTTATTTTTTTAATAAGAGGGTCAAGTTGGCCTAAGTACAAATCAGTTTATTTTGTGGTGTAGTTTAATTTTTCAAGTACAGGAAATAATTGTAGTTTGGGCTTGAGGCCCAAAATAGTAAAGAGGAGGAAAATACCCACTTTTTGTTGTCCATAGGTCCCCTTGAAACCCTACAATTGTCGCCACATATTTTTCCCTCCATGCCTTACTACCCAAGTATCTACTTTAGCTAAAATTTGCCCTAGTTTACTACTATATAAACCCCTTAACATCAACATATTTTCTACAACTCCTAAACAATTCTTTTCTTTCTTTTTGTCATCTACCTCAAGTCCCAAAACTCCTATCCAAATTTCTTCCTTGTTGCATAACTCTATTATCGCCGCCACAAACCCTTTGTCATAGCAACCTTTTTTGCCGCTACACCATCACTACAAATACTTATCGCCGTTGCAATCTTCTTGTCACTGCAACCTTCACCTCAAAAAGTGAAAAAATTTATTTTGTTTGGGAAAAGTTATCATGTATCAAAAGAGAACTAGATCTTCAAAAACTTTTTCCAAAAATCCAATTGTGATTCAAGATAAGGAAGTGAGGGAAAGATTTGATACCACCTTCAAAAATCAACCCACGATGCAAGAAAAAGTTGTCAATTTAGAGAGTAATGACAAAATGATTGTGCATTTGTAAATTCGAAAAATAATTGATGTCTTAAATTGAAATCAATTTTGTGATGCACAATCACTGCCTAAAGAGGAATTAGTGGGAGAGTTATATGCCAATTTAACCGTGCCAGATGCTACTGAGTTTCTTATTCGTAAAAAGAAGGTACCCCTTACTTCTAAATTCATTAATGATTTGTTTAATATACTTGATGTTGAAGAAGATGAGTACTCTTCCATGATGACAAATATCAATTGGGATTTTCTTCAATAAGTAGTTAATGTTGTTACAAATTTGGGATCCTAATGGATTATAAGAAAGTACGGTAGTCATTCTTACCAAAGGGAATACATAAAACCAGTGGCTAATGTATGATTCAACTTTGTTCGATATAGCTTCATGTCTATCTCACATAGTTCTACCTTCTCAACGGAATGAATGATTTTGTTGTATGCAATAATGACAGAAAGGTCTATCAATGTTGGGAAAACTATTCTCAAAGAAATCCAAGATTGTGCGAGGAAAAAGAAAGTAAGTGTTTATTTTTCATCATTGATTACATCACTTTGCTTAAGGGCCCAAGTTAAATTAAAAGCAAACCTGAAGGGTTGTTATGTTCAAGGTTAGACAACAAGACATGGTCTTGAAAGGTTAGTGGAGAATCTTGAGCTGTTGAACCAAATTGAGCCGAATGAACCGAACGAACAAGAATCCGATGAGTCATCAACCAAATCTGAACCAAGCTAACTCAGTAAAAGAAATAGAAGAAGCAGAATCTGAGGGTGAACCAAACAGCCCTGAACCAAGGGTGGAACCAAATGTTGCTGAACTAGTGAAGCCAAGTGTTAATCCTGAGTCGACCATTCCAATGCCTATTTCTTCAAACACTATGAAGAAATCAAAATTTTCAACTATGATGGATATGTGGAAATTTATGCCTACTCAATAACAAGCTTATTGGAAATATGTGAAACTTAGAAATGATTCTATAAGGAATACTTTTAAAAGTATCTTTAACAATTTCATTCCTGAGTTCCAGATCATATCTTCGAGTCATGGAAAGAAGAGGACATGAATTCAAACGAGAATGAAAAGGCAAAGGAGCAAGACAATGAGGATGATTCAAATGAATAAAAGGGGGGAGTTTTTTCTTTAGTACTATTTCTAAGACTATTATTAAGGAATATTTTATTTTAGATAAAGTTTAATAATTTGCAAATTAGGAATAAAATAAGCCAATGCTTTTCCTTTAAATTTTTTGTTCTCTAGTGAAAAGCATAGTACTGTGGCAATGTGAATGTACATATCTAAGGATTGGATTTTTGAAAAAATATTTGATACTTAAGTAGTCTTCATGATTCACCTCTCGTTTTTGAATCTTACTTGGTGTACAGTTTTCATTCACTACTTTGTTATTTTGCAGTGAGGACATTAATTCTTTTTTAAGGGGGGTGAGGTCAATCTTGTATAATTTTTAAAAAAAATTTTCAATTATCACATAAGTAGTTGAAATAAAGTGATGCTTAGAAAAAAATTTTGTTGATAAATTAGCCCATATGCAAGTATAATTTATTTTATTTTATTTTATTCAAGTTTTTTATTAGTTTTATATAGTCTTTGCCATGAAAACTTACTTTTTTTAGAAATAGACATGAGACAAAATCCTAAGAGGCATAAGAATCTAAAAATGATTTAGGCACATTTTCTTTAGATCATTTGAGCCTTTCAAGCCTACCTTATGAATTTAGCCCATGAAACCTTAGTTTGAGTCATTAAGCCTATTTTATTGCTATTTACCTACATCATAAGCCATATTATCATCTTTTTAATTCTACTCTATCTTGACCAATCTTAACTATAATTGTTTTAGTGATACAAATTTGGGGGAAAATTCAGAATGATGTACATATGATTTATGATTCAAAAAAAAAATCTCTATTCAAATGTCAATATATATTGTTGAGAAAAAAGAGTAAAATAAATATACCTCTACTTAAGTATTGAGATGTATTCTTGAGCATAAGCTTCAAATTAAGTTTAGGGGTGTTAAAACCCATTAGTAAAAGGTTGTACCCTAAAAAGATCTAAGAAAAATTTAGGGTTAAGACAAGTTAGCCTAAAAATCACTTCTTTTTATCCCTACCTTGTACTAAGTGCAATGTATGAAGACCAATAATTAAACCTTAGGATGGTTTTTTTTCTAATTAGGTAAGGAAATTTTGTTGAATGGCGAATTCTATTTATGACTTTGGAATGCATGCAAATTATGACTTATGATAGCATTTTCTTGTACTTGATACAAAATTCTGAAATAATATTTGTTTGTGAGCAATTTATTAGCAAAAAGAGATTGCGAGCATAAATTTATTGCTGCATGTTTATGTGAAAAGTTGAATCTTGTAAATATTATACAATATTGCCCGAATTTTTTATTTGCATGAAACATTATTCGAGATGAGCAATGGATTAAGTTTGGAGGTGTGTAAACTCTAAATTATGTAGATTTTTTATAGTTGTTTATATCACCTTTTTACTTAGAATTTATATTAATCCCGAGTATTTGGATATTTAATTGGGTGATTTTTTTTCATATTGAGGAAATGAGCATAATTTTAGTAAAGTATGCAAATTTATGAATTTATGCATTAATTTTGCATAATTTAACTATCTTATGCTACATGCTAATATATGTGCTTAAAGTGTTGCAGATGAACCATTGAATTAGCAATTATAGGAGCTAATTAATATCACATGGAAAAAAGTTAATTTTCACTCCATGTGGACGACAAGCTCATTAAATTGGACTCACAAATCTAATTCAACCCAATTTGAAAGATAGTTGCTTAAAAGACTAAAGTCTGCTCTCAATTGGGTTGTCAAAATCGTCCAATAAGGGGGGAGAATGGCCCAAATTCATCAAGCCATCAAGAGCAGCCTAAATCAGCTTTTGGGATAATTAATTTGGAGGCTTTTGCACTTATGAAAGAATCAAAAATCAGCTCCCAATTAATACACAAGAAACCGTCCAACCCCTTGCAAGATTCATGCATTTAATCAAGCATGATTCAAGCAAACCATCAACCTCCCTCTCCATGTTTCATGTCAAGCCAAGAAAAGGAAAAAACCAAGGGATCCTTCAAATTATTTTTAGCAAACTCCTATGCCATCCCTCTATTGTAAATACCACCCCTCACTTCTCATTCAATCATCCCTCAATTCACAATATCATCTTTCTCTCTTCCACGCATAAGCCTTCCCATTTACCCATCTCCTTTAGCTAGCATTTTCCCTTGAGGAAAATGACTCTTGGCTACCACCTTGAGAAGCATTTTGCAATAAAAAGAATTGAAGGAAGCCGCCACGATTGATCTTCGGAGAACCGTCAAAATTAGGGGTGAGTATTCTATCGAAACGAATGAAAAATTTTCAAGTTAGGTGAGTTGACAAATCCTATTTTATCATTCTAACTAGATTTGAAATTTTCCCAAATCGAGTCTAGTGAGATAGAATTCGAATCGAATCAAATATTTTTTTAGAGTTAAATTAAAAAAAATAATTTTGGGCCATTGTAATCACTGTCATCCATTTAAATCAAATTTTACCACCATAATCAAATTTATTATTGACTTTAAACCCTCATAATTTATTTATTAATATTTTATATATAAGTTAGCTTTTTGCTTGCTTAGTTGCTTCAATTATCTTCTAATTCTTGTTACTATATATTTTGAAATTAAAAATATATTAAATGTAAAATGTTATTTTTTAACAAAATTTATCTTAAAGATAAAATGTGAAATTGATACCAACATAAAATTTTAACACAAATATTTTATGGCATCTTCAATAATTCAATTTTAACAAAAATTTATAAAGATTCAATATGATTAAACAATTAAATAATATAAATAGTACAAAATGTAAAATTTAATTTAATAATATAAATAGTAAATATAAATAAAATTATTATTATTTAGATTTAGGAATTTTTTGGATAATTTTAATTTTTGATTTGGGGGTAAAAGGTGAGAAATAAAAGTTTAGGGGAGAAATAAAAATGTTTTGGGGTCAAGGGAGTAAAATTGTGGGGGGAAATATTAAAAAAAAAATTGGGTGAAATGGGTTTGGGGTAGAATGGGGTAGGATGTGAGGGGAGTAAAAGTTTTCGGGGGAAAGTGGGAGGGAGTAAAAGTTTTGGGGGAAAATAAAGAGGTTTAGGAGTTTGAGGTAAAAATGTAAAATATTATAGTTTGGGATTTGGTTTATTTGAATTATTCGAGCTATTCAAAATCAAAAACCAAACTTGATTAGAACTTGAAAATCGAAAAAAAAAAGTTGAGTTGATTAGAATATTTCGATTAATTTGAATAACTCGATTTGCTTAACTTGAAATTTGAATATTTTTTTTGATTTTTTTGAGTTGAATCGAATTTTGCTTACCCATAGTCGAAATCATCAAGAGTTTCTTCTTCCTTAATCTTGTTTTATTCAAAAATGTTTGCAAATTGTTTTGATGTTTTTCCATTGACAATGATGACTTAATTTTGTTTTAGCTATAATGATTACATTAATTTGATAAAGTTCATTTGATTGATGCTTATGATGTTTTGTGCCTTAGTTGTTCATGCTTCCAATTAAAATCGTTATGTATTTCATGCACTAAAATATGTTTGAATGCATTAGAATTAGTTAGTCAATCCTACTCATATGATAACTAATGGACACGATAACTGGAAGTTGTGTGCTTAATTTATTTCCTAATTAGAATAAATTAGAGGTTCGTAATAGACTAAGAGAACTTATTACCTTGCATAACTTTAGGTTTATATGATTCAATTGTTTTAAAGCTAATCTGTCCCTGTTACTTCACATAAATTCTAAGGAATCCACAGTTAAATTATGACATTGGTTTATGCATATTTTTCTAAGCATAAAATTCGATTGAACTTATATGAGATTCCCAGTTAATGAACTGTGAAATTGTCATGAAATATTTTCCGAACATTGTTAAGCATGATGAAAAATGAATTGGGTCAAATGTTGTAATTATTCTAGCTTATTCATGTTATTATTGTTAACTCGTGAAAATCGTTGCTAAACCATCACCTAGCATTTCATTTCATTTGGATTTAGGTTAACTTGCATGTAGTTAATTAATTTAATTTGACACCTATCACTCAAAATTATTGTGTTTTTCTTAACCAACTTGTGAATAATAATTTTACAATTATCGATTTAAACACAGCCCTTGTGGAGATAATAACTCTTATACTTACTTATTACTTGATAGCGGCTGTGTATATTTGTATAAACCTACGCATTACACATGCATGGGAACAAACCTACAATATCACATCCATGAATAGTAACCATATAACATAAATACACAGTTTAACCCATCTGAATGACACACACTCTCTAAAATACTCAAAAATTTGGTGTAGTGAGCGTGGACAGACTTCCGATCTTCAGATTGCTAAAAACCAAAATGACTCACCCTAACGAGAATTTCCCCACTCATTTTCTGTCAGGTCAGGTAGGAGGTTCTAGCACTGGCAATCAACCCAGTGAGGTAGACTTTTTTGCTGGTTGGTTTGCTGACCAACCAAAGAATTTAGGTAACTTAGTTCATGCAGGTGCTTCCAACTCTTTCGATCTCAATACTCCCTTTGGTCAAGGACTGTTATTTCCCTTTGATCAAGGAGCATTGCCATAATAATTGTTTGGTTTGCAGGAGTAGTTGAAGTTGATAATGTAAAAAATGGCTTAACAAAGTGCTAGGTTCAAATAGCAGCATGTGTTTTAGCAGGAACTGCTAAAATAGAACAAAGAATTGAGGAGGAAGATGCAGTTTGACAACTCTGATCTTCAAGAGCTTGTCACGCCTACCCAAGAGGAGGCTGTAGGGGCACATGCAAAGCAATGGAAAAGTGAAATGGATGCTTTGCATAAAGATGTGCAAGCATTGCATCCTAATGTGCAAGACATGGATTAGTTGTTTTGTTCTAACAACCTATTGTCTCATGAAATAGAAATTGCGAGCCTACCAATTGAGTTTAAAGTTCTAAAAGAAATGTTCAAAGGAAGAAGGGATCCTTGAGTACATCTCATGCAATATAATGATTATATGAATGTGTTAGAGGCTACCAATACAACAAAATGTAAAGCTTTCTCGACAACCCTTAGAGGAAGTGCGAAAGATTGATATTTGTTTTTACCACAAGGTTCCATTCAAAGCTTTTTGCAGTTGGGTAGATGTTCTTGGAAGATTTCGAGCTCATAGAACAATAATGAGCATTCCTATGGGTTTATTGTCAGTGAAACAGAGGGATGGAGAATCTTTGCAAGATTATGTCAAACGATTCCATGCATCTACGTTAAACACAGAATATGGAGGACTAGTGGGCCATTGATGCCTTAATCTTGAGAGTCTAAAATAAGCACGTGCAATATTCATTTACTAAAAATAGGCCACAAAGTTTGGTAGATTTGTATGAAAATGCTCATAAGTTTGTCAAAGCAGAGGAAATTAATAGTGTAGCTCATAATACTTTCCAAAAGGATGACAGAAAATTTAGAGGTCGGTAGGGAGTTTGTAGTCATCAGGGTCCTCCTTGTCAGGTTCTACACATACAAGGTGGGGGACAATAGAGGAATTATTCACAAAATGTGTAACACCCCTAACCTGTATCCATCGTCGGAACAGGGTTTCAGAGTATTACCGAAACATTCAAAACATTTTTCAAATAATTCTTATAAATTACTATTCATCTATCGAGATCATTCAAAACGTCCCTTAATTGGACCCTCGAGCCCCAATACGAGCATTAGAATCAAGTCGGGACTTAGTTGGAAAATCATAAAATTTTTCGCTACATTTCAAAAATTTTCCAAGGCACAGGGCTCACACCCCGTGTAACTCTCTAACTTTTAAGGCATGAAGAAATCTAAGTCACACGGCCAAGTCACATGCCCGTGTGCTAGGCTGTGTGGTGAATTTTTATTTTCGAAATTTAGGTGTAGCTTTCACACAATCGTGTAACATGCCCGTGTTCAAGGCCGTATCAACCACACAGCTGAGACACACGCCTGTGTCTCTGTCCGTGTGCCCAATTCTGAGCATTCTGTTTCTCATTTTTAAGAAGTAGGGGACACACGACTGGACCACATGCCCATGGAAAAGGCTGTGTGTCATACACTACCAAGACACACGCTCGTGTGTTTACCCGTCTGGGCAAAATAAAACCACTTCAAAGCCTCATTTGTGACCCAAAACTTACCATTTTCCTGCACCAAAACTCACAAACATACATCCACCAATCTAATATCATATTCACATAAATTTAGCCATCAACCATGTGGTATTATCTCATACATCAAAGGATATAAACTTACTCTTATCATAAACTTATATGCTAACATAATTCCAACAAACTAATATATAATAAGCACTTATGTGATTACCAAAATATTGCTTCAAATAATAGCCAAACTTAGACCACCACTAGCCACTCCAATGGCTAGATTACAAAACAACAATTACAAGCCATCATTGGCCAAATAAGCTTATACACTCCATTATACCAAAATGATATTTCTATTAGTACAAAAATGAGATAGTGGATAGTGTGATGATTGCTCCGGCCAACTTCCAACCTTCGCGAGCTTTGATCACTATAAAATAGGGAAAATTAAACGGAGTAAGCATTTATGCTTAGTAAGTTCGTATAACGGAAAATAAACTTACCAGTCATATTTATTAATGCAAGCATAGATAAATTTACATTCCGTCGATTTTGGATAAGTTACCTAATCACATACACTTATTCAACAAGTTAGTCACATAACCTCATATGAATATCAAGTAAACATAGATGAGCTCATCACATTTCAAGCTTCCATTAATTTCACCTTACAACCTTCAAGAGTCTTTTCCATCGAACGATTGAAATCTCGATGGATGTTCAGGTAATATACACATGTGCAAAAATACCCATTAGTGTGACAGCCCAAAATTGACCCTAGTCGGAATGTGGTTTCGGGACCACAAAACCGAGGCATAAAAATAATTTAAAATTTATTTTGATGCCTATAACATGTGTGTATTCATGTGTGACATTTTTGATGTTTCGATTTAGAGTTATAAAGGTAAATTTCACTAGAAAGGACCTAGTAGTAAACTTTGAAAGTATGATGGGAAGATGTGTGATGACTAGTTGATCATGCATGCAAAAAATAAAGGATTTGCATGTCAAATTTCCCCAAAAGAAGCTTAGTGGCCGGCCATGACATGGTTTATGGGCAAAGAAAACATGTTGAAACATGTTTTGTTAATGCATGATGTGTTAAATGATAAAAAATTAATGATGTTGGATGAGAAACAAAAAATCAAAAAAATTGCTCATCCTTTCCCCCCTTGTGCCGTGAGTGAAAGAAAAGAAAAGAAAAATTTGTTCATCCTTGTTCTTTCCTTTTGGCGAAATTTCTAAGGAAGAAGGTAGGATTTTGCACCATCTTTTGGTTTAGAAGAGATCTAGAAGGAGATTTGGCTATACTTGCATCAAGATTAAGGTATGTATGAGGTTGTGTCATGAGATTCATGCATGTTTTAGTTGCTAACTTGATGTTCATGTTAGCCATGGTTCAAATCCTTGTTATGCCATGGAAATGGTATTTGGCTAAAGTTGATATTGTGTTAAAGCCATTGCACGCTAAATGTGAAGCTTGATGATGATGCATGTAATGATGGATTGACTACTCTTGAAATTTCTTTTAGCATTCTTGAGTAAGCCATGGAGTTTTTTTTTTGTTTAACCATGACCAAAAATTGAAAGGGTGTGGTGTGTGATGTATTCGGCCATCGTATGCTCATGAGCATGGTTTATGCTTCTTGCATGATAGTTAAAATTTGTGTTTTGAATGGTTATGAACACCTTGAAATTCGGCCTTGCACCTATATGTGTATACATGTTTGCACATGATGATTTGGTTATGAGATAAATGATAAATATGTTTGTTTAAAGAAGAAATTGTTGAAGAATGTGTTTGAAATTTGCATGAACATTCGCCTAGTACATATATAGTGTGAAAAACCTTGAAATTTATTGTTGATTGGGTGCAAGTATGACTAAGTATAATCGGCCATATGAGTGCTTGATGCTATGTTATAATTATTGAGCTCAAGTATGTGAATGTAAGTGTGTGCGGCCTTATAAGGGCTAAGTACCTTGGATTCCCCTTTGATATTCAAACGACTAAATCAATTTATTTGTTAACATAAAGCTCAAGAGCTTAGAGGGCCACAATTGGATAAGGGGAAGGAAAAAGTGATCGAATAGCCGTTGAAGCTGTTCGACAACATCCAAGTAAGTCTTCAAGAAATGACCCTACTCGAATTATGTGAAATGAAATATGGATGTGTAATGATTATTGATATATGTGTGTATGAGTATTTGAATGATACCCGGCTAAGTCCCGAAGGCGATTATGCTAGTGATATGTTTGTGTTTAAGCCTTAGTAACGAAAATGAAACATGGATGTGTAATGATTATTGATGTATGTGTGCATGAGCAATTGAATGATATCCGGCTAAGTCCCAAGACATTTATGCTAGTAATTATATCCGGTTAAGACCAAGGCAATTGTGCTAGTGACTACATCCGGCTAAGACCCGAAGGCATTCGTGCAAGTTGTTAAATCCGAGCTAATACCCGAAGGCATTTGTGCAAGACGTTATATCCGGGCTAAGACCCGAAGGCATTCGTGCATGTGGTTATATCCGGTTGTATTCCGAAGAAGCTTGGGCTGAAGGTGAGCGTTGGTTGCTATAATAAATTTAATTAGTACGCTCGAAAAGCCCAAAGGATAAGGTATGTTTACATGTGCATTGGAAAAGTCGATATGTTTGAGTAACATTCGTTCAATCGACTAACGAATTTTCAGCTATTGAATTGGTTGATATCTTGTGAAGGTATATAATGATGAAGTGTGAAGTAAGTATGATTATGTGTATGTGTATGTGTATTAATGGAATGATTCATTTGGCTATGTGAATGTAATGCTTTAGTTAAAGCTGATTTTATTGCTTGAGACTTACTAAGCATAAAAATGCTTACCCCGTTGCTTTGGCTCTCTGTTTTATAGATTTTGCTCGTTAGCGATCGGATTCGGGATCATTGAAGTCGAAGTCATCCACACTATCAAAGCCTCCATTTTGGTATAATTTTGGTTGAACTTTGAAATGGCATGTATAGGACTACCCTTGTTGGTTCAAATATGTTGTGATGTATATGTGTACGGCCATGCGAAAATGGCTCGTAAAAGTGAAGTACCGAACTTAGACCATTTGTGGTTTGTATATATATATATGGTTTCATGATGTGATTATGGATTGGAAATGGGAGTGTTGGTCACATGATCAGCCATTGGAATGGTTAAAAATGATCATATGTGAACCTATGTATGGCAAGACTAGTTGGTTCGTGGAGACTACAAAATAGGTAAGACCTACCTTAAAAAAACAGATGCTGCCAGCTGCAGTGACGTGAATGTGAAAAATCACCAAAATTTGTATGAATGGTATTAAATAGTGAAAGAAGTATGAAATCAAACCTTGATGAATCTACTTTCATATGAAAGTAACGAAACAGTCATATAAACAGTATACTAAGAGATATTAAAGTTCTCGTGAGACAGGGCCAGAACGGTTTCTGGGTCCCCTATCGCGAATTTGAAAATTTACCATAAATTATCCAGAAATAATTAGAAGTCATACCTTATATGTGAAAATTCCATTTTGAGTCTAGTTTCATTAGAAACAAACGGCACCAGTATTAAAGCCCTGTACAGAGAGATATTCAAGTTGTAACGCGTGAAGGTCAGAGCAGTCGACCCCTGTAACATGGTTGACTTTAACTAATAAACTGTACCAATTGGCCCGACCAAAAATTCTAAAAATAAATCCATGGATGGATATATGAGTCTAAATTCAGGGAAAATTTACAGAATCAGTTTCCGAGTTTTGAAACTCGAGATATGATTTTTAAGGCGACAGTGACGCAGATTTCCAGCCTGTCTGGAAATGTCAAATTGGTGGGTGCAATATGTGGATTTGGCTTGTTAACCTCGTGTCCGGCTAACACCGGCGATGGTCTCGGTTCGGGTGTTACAATTTTATTGGTATCGAGCTACGGTTTAGTCGATTCTAGGACTACCGTGATATGTTTGGGGTCTAGCTATACATGCCATATAGTGATAAATTGATAGTGTGGTGATTTCGACAATCAATTTGTGTTTGTTTATAGCAATGGATCCCGATCCCAACCGAGCAATAGCTGATGATGTGGAGAGTGTGGCGCTGCTCCGCGCAAGGGACAGCGCCGCGGACTCTCAACCTATGGCCAGCAATCCGAATGATGAGGCTAGGCAAGCCTTTTATAGTGTGATGAATGATTGGTTTAACCAATACATTCGAACTAACACTACTGTTCCACAACCTCCATTCCCGACAAATGCAACCCCAAGACCTACAATACCTCCAGAATCGACCAAATAAGGTCAAGTAAGCCCCAATGACGAGGATTCGAAAACATGGGGCCACTGAATTTAAAGCTACGGATGATGACGATGCCGAGCAAGCTGAATTTTGGTTGGACAACACTATCCGGGTGCTCGATGAGCTATCTTGTACACCCGATGAGCGATTAAAGTGTACCATCTCCTTGCTACGCGATTCCGCCTACTATTGGTGGAGTACTCTGACTTCTGTGGTGCCTAGAGATCAAGTAACTTGGGAGTTCTTTCAAACCGAGTTCTGAAAAAAGTATATCAATCAGAGATTCATCGACCAAAAGCGGAAGGAATTTCTTGATCTTAAGCAAGGCTCTATGTCAGTTACCGACTACGAACGAAAATTTGTGAGGCTTAGCCGGTACGCGCGAGAATGCATTTCGTCCGAAGCTATTATGTGTAAACGCCGAGGATGGGCTGAATGATGATATAAGGATGTTCATTGGCATTCTCGAAATACGAGAGTTCGTAGTACTTATTGAGCGAGCTTGTAAAGTCAAGAGCTTAGAAAGGAGAAACAAAAGTTGATGTGGGAACCGGAGAATTCGAAAAGGTCTCGGAAAGTCTCTTCAACAGCATCAAGAGATTTTGAGATGATGTGAGCCGGTCTAGAGGCGCTCGGGCTTTCTAGACGAGATCGCGATCGACCCCTGTGACCACACGAGTCACTTCGATCGCCATGGTGGAAATGATCGCCGAGAGAGAGTGGAATGTCTGCATTGTGGCAAATGGCATTCGGGGAGCTGTAGGTTCCGTGATCGCTCCTGCTATAAGTGTGGATCGGCCGACTACTTTATCAAGGATTGCCCGAGGTTACTCGAACAAAATGTAAGTCAAAGTGGAAACCCGGGTGCTACCACTGCTCGAAGTAGGCCACCTAGAAATATGGGCAATGTTAGTGGCGGTCAGAGAGGATCTAGAGATGCTACCATCAGATCTGAGGCTCGTGCTCCTGCTAGGACTTATGCCATACGCAAGACGCGAGGATGCTGCCTCACCAGATGTTATTACCGGTACTTTCACTCTTTTCGATACTAATGTGATTGCTTTGATTGACCCCGGTTCTACTCATTCTTATATATGTGAAACCTTAGCATCCAAGAAGACTTTGCCTATTGAGTCTCATCGAGTTTGTAATTCGGTGTCAAACCCTTGGGTCATTACGTGCTTGTCAACAAAGTGTGCAAGAAAAGTCCCCTAGTATTCCGAGGTTCTTGTTTTTTACGGACTTGATGCTTTTGCCGCTCGATGAATTGACGTTATTCTTGGTTTGGATTGGTTGACCATGCACGATGCGATTGTAAATTGCAAAAGCAAGCTATCGATTTGAGGTGCGCGAATAACAAGATAATTCGGGTTGAGTCTACGGACTTAAAGGGGTTGCCAGCTGTAATATCAGCAATGTTGGCCCGGAAATATGTAAGAAAAGGGTGCAAAGCATACCTTGCGTATGTGCTCGATGACAAGGAGTCAGGAAGGAAACCCGAATCAGTGCTAGTGGTTTGTGAATACTCGGATGTTTTCCTCAAGAATTGCGGGTTTACCACTGTTCGGAAATAGAGTTTGGCATCGAATTGGTACCGGTACCACTCCAATTTCGATAGCTCCGTGATCGTATGGCACCAACGGAATTAAAGGAGTTGAAAGCTCGATTGCAAGAATTGGTGGATGAGGTTTTGCTCGCCTTGAGTTTTTCACCTTGGGGTGCGCCGGTGTTGTTTGTGAAAAGAAGGATGGAACCATGAGGTGTGCATCGACTATCGTCGACTTAATAAAGTGACGATAAAGAACAAATATCCGTTATCAGCAGATCGATGATTTGTTCAATCAACTGAAGGAGCCTCACCGTTCTCGAAAATAGATTTGAGATCGGGCTATTATCAATTGCAAATTCGAGATTCTGGACGTACCAAGACGCCTTGAGCGAGATATGGTCACTACGAGTTCCTAGTGATGCCGTTTGGGCTTACTAATGCCCTGCGGTATTTATAGATTTAATGAATCGGATCTTCGACCATATTTGGATCGGTTCGTAGTCGTGTTCATTGATGACATCTTGGTCTATTTAAGAAATGAGACCGAACATCTTTGAACACCGAGGTTAGTCTTTGCAAATTTTACGGATAAGCAATTATATGCTAAGTTCACAAGTGTGAGTTCTGGTTAAGAGAGGTTTGCTTCTTAGGGCATGTGATATCTGCATCGGGTATTCGAGTCAACCCGAACAAAATTTCAGCCATACTTAACTGGAAGCCTCCGAGAAATATTACCGAGGTTCGGAGCTTTTTGGGGCTGGCCGGTTATTACCGACGATTTGTAAAAGGTTTCTCAACGATAGCCACGCCAATGACGGCTTACTCCAAAAGGATGTAAGGTTCGAATGGTCGGAGAAATGTCGAAAAGTTTCGATCAATGAAAACTTATTTGACTAAAGCCCCAATTCTAGTGCAACCCGAATCTGGCAAAGAGTTTGTCATCTATAGTGACGCCTCCCTACTTGGGTTAGGTTGTGTATTGATGCAAGAAGGTCGAGTTGTGGCCTATGCGTCGAGGCAATTAAAGCCACATGAGAAAAATTATCCGACCCATGATCTCGAATTGGCTGCCATCGTATTCGCCTTAACGATTTGGCGACATTACTTATTTGGTGAGAGGTGCCATATGTATTCGGATCACAAAAGTCTCAAATATTTGATGACTCAAAGAGACTTAAATCTGCGACAAAGACGTTGGCTTGAGCTGTTAAAGGATTATGAGCTGGTCATTGACTATCACCCAAGAAAGGCGAATGTGGTTGCAGATGCCTTGAGTCGTAAATCATTATTCGCTTTACGAGCGATGAATGTGCACTTGTCCGTTCGATCCGACAATGTGTTAGTAGTTGAATTGAAAGCCAAACCATTATTGATACATCAAATTTGTAAAGCTCAGAAAGTCGACGATGAGTTGGTTGCAAAACGGGCTGAGTGTGTTTCGAACAAGGAATCGGAGTTTCAGATCGATGATGACGATTGTTTGAGGTTCAGGAGTCATCTGTGTGTTCCAAAGAATTCAGAACTTATTTCGATAATACTGAACGAAGCCCATTGTAGCCGAATGGCGATCCACCCGGGGAGTACGAAGATGTACAACGATTTGAAACGTCGGTTTTGGTGGCATGGTATGAAACGAGACATCTCCGACTTTGTTTCGAGGTGTTTAATATGTCAACAAGTGAAAGCGGAACATCAAGTGCCTTCAGGATTACTTCAGCCGATCACGATACCCGAGTGGAAATGGGATCGAGTCACAATGGACTTCGTTTCCGACCGCCATTGTCGGTGAGTAAGAAGGATGCGATTTGGGTCGTTGTAGATAGATTTGACTAAGTCGGCTCACTTTGTCCCCGTACGTATGGACTTTTCAATGGACAAACTAGCCGAATCAGACGCTTTCGATTGTGAGATTGCACGGGTGCCTATTTCCATCGTGGTCGGATAGAGATCCGAGATTTACCTCGCGATTTTGGAAAAAGTTGCAAGAAGCTTTGGGTACCAAGTTGCATTTCAGCACCGCCTTTCACCCCCAAACCGATGGTCAATCCGAGCGGATAATTCAGATACTTAAGGATATGTTGAGATGTTGCATCCTCGAGTTCAGTGGTTCATGGGAACGGTATTTGCCGTTGATTGAATTTGCTTACAACAACTTTCAATCAAGTATTAAGATGGCACCCTACGAGGCTTTGTACGGTCGTAAATGCCGTACACCATTGTTTTGGACTGAGCTCGGTGAAAGCAAAATTTTCGGGGTGGATTTGATTAGAGATGCTGAACAGAAAGTGAAAGTAATCCGTGAAAGTCTCAAGATAGCCTCCGATCGTCGAAGTCGACGCGGATCTGAAGCGTAAAGACATCGAGCATCGTGGGAGATAAAGTGTTTTCAAGGTTTCACCTTGGAAAAGATACTCGATTCGACCGTAAGGGCAAGTTGAGCCCGAGGTTCATTGGGCCATATGAGATATCCGAGCGAAGTCGGTCCAATGGCATATCGTCGATTTTGCCCCGAACTCGAGAAGATTCACGATGTCTTTCATGTTTCGATGCTTGACGCTATAGATCCGATCCGTCGCACGTAATTAGTCCATCGAGGTTGAAATTCAAGCCAATATGAGTTATGAGGAAGAACCGATTCGTATCCTAGTACGTGAAGTGAAAGAGTTGCGAAACAAGCGGGTTCGCTAGTGAAAGTGTTATGGCTCAAACACGGATAGAAGAAGCTACTTGGGAAACCGAGAACTCTATGAAAGAGCGATACCCAACCCTATTTACGGTAAGATTTTCGGGGACGAAAATTTCTTAAGTGGGGGAGAGTTGTGACAGCCCAAAATTGACCCTAGTCGGAATGTGGTTTCGGGACCACAAAACCGAGGCATAAAAATAATTTAAAATTTATTTTGATGCCTATAATATGTGTGTATTCATGTGTGACATTTTTGATGTTTCGATTTAGAGTTATAAAGGTAAATTTTACTAGAAAGGACCTAGTAGTAAACTTTGAAAGTATGATGGGAAGATGTGTGATGACTAGTTGATCATGCATGCAAAAAATAAAGGATTTGCATGTCAAATTTCCCCAAAAGAAGCTTAGTGGCGGCCATGACATGGTTTATGGGCAAAGAAAACATGTTGAAACATGTTTTGTTAATGCATGATGTATTAAATGATAAAAAAATTAATGATGTTGGATGAGAAACAAAAAAATCAAAAAAATTGCTCATCCTTTCCCCCTTGTGCCGTGAGTGAAAGAAAAGAAAAGAAAAATTTGTTCATCCTTGTTCTTTCCTTTTTGGCCGAAATTACTAGGGAAGAAGGTAGGATTTTTGCACCATCTTTTGGTTTAGAAGAGATCTAGAAGGAGATTTGGCTATACTTGCATCAAGATTAAGGTATGTATGAGGTTGTGTCATGAGATTCATGCATGTTTTAGTTGCTAACTTGATGTTCATGTTAGCCATGGTTCAAATCCTTGTTATGCCATGGAAATGGTATTTGGCCAAAGTTGATATTGTGTTAAAGCCATTGCATGCTAAATGTGAAGCTTGATGATGATGCATGTAATGATGGATTGACTACTCTTGAAATTTCTTTTAGCATTCTTGAGTAAGCCATGGAGTTTTTTTGTTTTGTTTAACCCGACCAAAATTGAAAGGGTGTGGTGTGTGATGTATTCGCCATGGTATGCTCATGAGCATGGTTTATGCTTCTTGCATGATAGTTAAAAATTTGTGTTTTGAATGGTTATGAACACCTTGAAATTGCCTTGCACCTATATGTGTATACATGTTTGCACATGATGATTTGGTTATGAGATAAATGATAAATATGTTTGTTTAAAGAAGAAATTGTTGAAGAATGTGTGTGAAATTTGCATGAACATTCGCCTAGTACATATATAGTGTGAAAAACCTTGAAATTTATTGTTGATTGGGTGCAAGTATGACTAAGTATAATCGGCCATATGAGTGCTTGATGCTATGTTATAATTATTGAGCTCAAGTATGTGAATGTAAGTGTAAAAGGCCTTATAAGGGCTAAGTACCTTGGATTCCCTTTGATATTCAAACGACTAAATCAATTTATTTGTTAACATAAAGCTCAAGAGCTTAGAGGGCCACAATTGGATAAGGGAAGGAAAAAGTGATCGAATAGCCGTTGAAGCCGTTCGACAACATCCAAGTAAGTCTTCAAGAAATGACCCTACTCGAATTATGTGAAATGAAATATGGATGTGTAATGATTATTGATATATGTGTATGAGTATTTGAATGATACCCGGCTAAGTCCCAAGGCGATTATGCTAGTGATATGTTTGTGTTTGAGCCTTAGTAACGAAAATGAAACATGGATGTGTAATGATTATTGATGTATGTGTGCATGAGCAATTGAATGATATCCAGGCTAAGTCCCGAAGACATTTATGCTAGTAATTATATCCGGTTAAGACCAAGGCAATTGTGCTAGTGACTACATCCGGGCTAAGACCCGAAGGCATTTGTGCAAGTTGTTAAATCCGGGCTAATACCCGAAGGCATTTGTGCAAGACGTTATATCCGGGCTAAGACCCGAAGGCATTCGTGCATGTGGTTATATCCGGTTGTATTCCGAAGAAGCTTGGGCTGAAGGTGAGCGTTGGTTGCTATAATAAATTTAATTAGTACGCTCGAAAAGCCCAAAGGATAAGGTATGTTTACATGTGCATTGGAAAAGTCGATATGTTTGAGTAACATTCGTTCAATCGACTAACGAATTTTCAGCTATTGAATTGGTTGATATCTTGTGAAGGTATATAATGATGAAGTGTGAAGTAAGTATGATTATGTGAATGTGTAATAATGAAATGATTCATTTGGCTATGTGAATTTAATGCTTTAGTTAAAGCCGATTTCATTGCTTGAGACTTACTAAGCATAAAAAAATGCTTACCCCGTTGCTTTGGCTCTCTGTTTTATAGATTTTGCTCGTTAGCGATCGGATTCGGGATCATTAAAGTCGAAGTCATCTACACTATCAAAGCCTCCATTTTGGTATAATTTTGGTTGAACTTTGAAATGGCATGTATAGGACTACCCCTTGTTGGTTCAAATATGTTGTGATGTATATGTGTACGGCCATGCGAAAATGGCTCGTAAAAGTGAAGTACGAACTTAGACCATTTGTGGTTTGTATATATATATATGGTTTCATGATGTGATTATGGATTGGAAATGGGAGTGTTGGTCACATGATCAGCCATTGGAATGGTTAAAAATGATCATATGTGAACCTATGTATGGCAAGACTAGTTGGTTCATGGAGACTACAAAATAGGTAAGACCTACCTTAAAAAAACAGATGCTGCCAGCTGCAGTGACGTGAATGTGAAAAATCACCAAAATTTGTAGGGATGGTATTAAATAGTGAAAGAAGTATGAAATCAAACCTTGATGAATCTACTTTCATATGAAAGTAACGAAACAGTCATATGAACAGTATACTAAGAGATATTAAAGTTCTCGTGAGACAGGGCCAGAACGGTTTCTGGGTCCCCTGTCGCGACTTTGAAAATTTACTATAAATTATCCAGAAAGAATTAGAAGTCATACCTTATATGTACAGATTCCATTTTGAGTCTAGTTTCATTAGAAACAAACGGAACCAGTATTAAAGCCCTTTACAGAGAGATATTCAAGTTGTAATGCGCGAAGGTCAGAGCAGTCGACCCCTGTAACGTGGTTGACTTTAACTAATAAACTGTACTAATTGGCCCGACCAAAAATTCTAAAAATAAATCCATGGATGGATATATGAGTCTAAATTCAGGGAAAATTTACAGAATCAGTTTCTGAGTTTTGAAACTCGAGATATGATTTTTAAGGCGACAGTGACGCAGATTTCCAGCCTGTCTGGAAATGTCAAATTGGTGGGTGCAATATGTGGATTTGGCTTGTTAACCCCTCGTGTCCGACACCGGCGATGGTCTCGGGTTCGGGGTGTTACAATTAGGGTACATAATAAAAAGACACACTCTTGAGCCGTACATTTTATAGTAAGATTACCAGTCCAGGCTAAATCCTATCTGTAGCATATGCTCTAGAGAGCTTAATATGGATTACCCGTCTGTGCTAAATCCAATTTACAACCTAAGCTCAAGAGGGCTTTCATTAGAATTACCTGCCAGAGTTAAATTCTATCTGCAACATATGCGCTGTTATTCTTAACCCATAGAAATTCAACATTCATCCAGAATATGATAATTTGTTCATATTACACAACTTAAGACTATTTCATTATGTATATATCATCTCACACATATCAACACAATAATACAATTCAATTCAAGCATATTAACATACATTTTTTAAGTTACACGAACTTACCTTAAAAATGGTTCGTATTTGAATTTTAGCTAATTCGAAACCTTTTGCTTTCCTCGATCTAGTTCCGTGGTTGGTCTTTTTGGATCTATATGGGTAAATTTAACTATTAATCTATCACATTTCATATACATTTGCATCCTATTACATCCTAGGCAAAATTACCATTTTGCCCCTATCTTTTTAAAAATTTTAATTTCAACCCTCGGCTCGAAAAATGAAATTCATGAAATTTAACCCTCTTTCCAAGCCTAGCCATAATTTATATACTACATTTATAGCACATACATTTCAAAAATTTCAAAATTTTCCATAGGTTTTACCACTTTTTCATTTTAGTCCCTAAATCAAGTTTTCATCAAAAATTGCTTTGTAAAAGTTGTTTATCTATGAATAACATTTTATTTTCTATCCTAAATTTTAAATTTTCAGCATATTCATCCATGACCCAAATTTCATACCTTGATAACTTTTCAAATAAATCCCCTAAATAGAAAGATTAGGATATTCCGATTCTAAAAATATAGAAATTACTAAAAACGGGACTTGATTTCATACCTTATTAAGCTTGAAAATTTTTCTTCCTCTCTCCTAGGGTTTCCATAGAAAAATTGGGGAAGATGATATGAAAATAAATGATTTTTTTTCTTTTTAATTAATTATCATCTTTTAATTTTATTGATGTCCAATTTAGTCCCTACCCATTTCTAATTTTTCCATGGATAAGTCATTAAAATATCTACTAAATACTATTCAATGGTCTAATTACCATATAGGGACCTTAATTTTTGAATTCCATAGCTATTTGATACCTATAGCTACGAAAACCCAACTTTTGCATTTTATGTGATTTAGTCATTTCCCTAATTAAATACACAATCGGTAAAATTTTCGTACGAAAATTTTCATGTGACCTTCCTATCATGATACCAACCATAAAATAAAATAAAATAAAATAAATTTTTTTTTATTTTTGGCTCAGATTTGTGGTCTTGAAACCACTGTTCCGATGAGTTGTTACAAAATGAATCACTGAGGGCATTTCAAAGACCTCAGCCTAAGCACCGCAAGAAGGTACGTTTCTCATGGAAATTTTGAAACTTATACTCCCTTAAATTTTACATGTGCCTACATTCTTAGTCAGGTTAAAAGTTTGGGCATTTTGCCAAGCCCTCCACCTATGTAATCAATCAAGGGAAAAATCGAAAGACAAGTATAATTTTCACAATGACGGAAGACCTAAGATCGAGGGTTGTTTTCTTTGAAAGATGCTATTGAAGAGGAAATTAGAAATGACGAGCTAAAAGATTTTTTGGTTCATAATGCTACATCTTTAGTCAGAGTTTGTGGGTCACTAACAAGGGTAAACAAAAGGTTAGAGGCAAAATACATGTGATAATTGGTACAGATGAAGAGTGGGAAATCTTTAACACGAAAGGGAAGGCTCATCTTAGAAGTGTAATGTCAGTCAGTTCACCGAAGAGGTTGCACTAACAAGAAAAGTGGAAAGTGGAGCTTAATGATGAGGATAAGAATTCAGTATGAGATGAAGAAGGAAATGATCCAATTGTCATGTCAGCAACTATAGCAAGACTTGAGGTGAAGAGAATTTTGGTTGATAGTGATAGTGCTATAGAGGTGTTGACTTGGGACGCACACTAAAAGATGAGACTAAAGGAGCAAGCTTTGAAGAGGGCAAGCCCTTTGTATGGTTTCGTGAACCATCTAGTGGAGGTGAAGAAATGCATTACCCTTCCTATAACCTTAAGGGATGAGAAACACACAACCACAAAATATGTCCAATTCTTTGTGGTAGACCATCCAATGGCTTATACTGTCATTTTTGGGCGACCTATTATAAGAATGGCTAAAATGATGATTGTAACTTTTTGTATGAATATTAAGTTTCCCACTAGGACAATAATAGTTGTATGAAGTCTGACTAGCTAACAGCTAGATAGTGTCATATGTTATAAGTCAAGCTAACACGTGAATGGGTATCGCAGGGTCAGAGTTTGGAATAGACAGAAGTAGGTAGTCAAGTTTTAGGTTTGGATAGTTTGGATGTCAGAAGTGAAAATAGCATTCACAAGCCACAAAAACTTTGCAATCATTCTATGATAACATGACTAAGTTGGTAAGGATTTCATCAGCGTTGGCAGAAGAGGAAAAGAGGACTTGGTTCAGTTTTTGAGAAAGAATTCAAATATTTTTGCATGGTCAGCTATAGACATGCTTGGTGTGGATCCTCAAGTGATTGTTCATCGGTTTAATGTATCTCCTAAGATCAAGCCAGTCAAACAGAAAAAAGAAGGCTTTGTAACACCCTTTACCCGTATTCATTGCCGGAATAAGGTACGAGGCATTACTGGACTTATTCACAAGCAAACATTCAAAACCGAGACAGTAATTTCCACTCAAATTTAAAACTTTCCAAAAACATACATATTGTCACAATTACGAGCCTTCGAGGCTCAAAACATGCATTGGAAATGGTTCAGGACTAAACTAAGAATTTCAAAAACTTTTTAGAAAACTTAGAAAAATTTTATGTAAAAGGGGTCACACGCCCGTGTCACATGGGACATGCCCGTGTAGCGTGGCTGTGTAGCCTACATGGTCGTGTCTTTAGGGCGTGTACCTCTCTGACTTGCATCCATGAAGAAACTTAAGTCACACGGCCTAAGCACACGCCCCTGTTGCTAAGTTGTGTGGTAATTAAAATTTCTTATTTTTGGTGCAGACTTCACACGACCGTATCACACGGCCATGTTAGAGCCCGTGTGTGTCACACGGCTAAGCCACATGCTCGTGTGCTAAGCTGTGTGTTGAATCCTGGACATTCTATTTCTCATTTTAAAGATGCAGGGGACACACGACCTTAACACATGCCCATATGGCAGGCTGTGTGTCACATACGACCTAGACACACGCCCATATGTCTGCCCATGTAGACGAAAATAGCCATTTAAGGCCACTTTTCTCACCAACATACTATCCTCCTGCACAAAAACACATTTATATACTAATAAAGTCCAACAAATCAATCATTTCAAGCCAAAACATGTATATTTCATTATCTAATGCAACCATTACATTCAAATTACTTTGCATATTTAATCATTCCGACTATTTCATTATCATTTCAAGCCCTATACATGCCATATAAATCAAAAAGTTGTTTAACAAAATCTACTAGAGTAAATCTGGATAGTGTGATCCTCGATGTAGATCTGATCCTCTGAATGTAGATATGTCAATCTACATGAACAATAAACATATACAAGTAAGCTTATAGAAACTTAGTAAGCTCATAGGCATAGAAACTAAATCTTACCGAACATTTTATAACAATCATATCATATATGATTTCACTAATTCCTCCTATCATCACTAAATCAGAAATAAATTCACTTGATTGAATTCAATGCCACTTATTAACAAATTTTAATCTCTCAGGCTCATTTATCATTTACCTTTCTTAATCAAATTAGGGAACGATTTTGGAATTGAGTACTTCATTTTCACAATGCCATAGTAAAACTATGGTCTTGCATATAGTCACATATCACACACCGAAGCCATAGCCCAGCCATGGTCTTATACGGATCACATATTACTCTGATGCCATATCTCAGATATGGTCTTACACAGAAGCATATATATCACTGATGCCATATCCCAGATATGATCTTATACAGAAGCACATAATCTCATCACACTGATGCCGTAGCCAGCTATGGTCTTATACGGGAATCACATATCACATGTTGCCATGGTCCAACCATGGTCTTTTCCGTCAATTCGCCTTGCCACTGAACGAAAGTACTCAATCCGATGTTCCACTAAATTAGAACTTTTATTCAAATATTCATACTTTCAAAATAATCTAGTTTAATGACATTTGTATACCATAACATACCATATCATTCATGATATTTTTATAACAATTAATTAAATTTAGCCATATGAACTTACCTGGGCCAATTTGCAAAAGCCGTGCAAGTTTAGGGACTAATCGACTATTTTCTCTTTTCCACGATTCACTTCGGGTTCTTGATCTATAATTATAAAATCAAGTATTCATTAGCATTTATCACAATTTTACTCTATTTTATAATTTATGCCCTTTAATTTTTAGAATTACACTTCTACCCTAAATTTTACAATTTTTACAAATTACTCCCTGCTCGATTAATCCATCAATTGAGTTAATTCTTCTTAATGAACACTTTAGCTAAACATTATGAACTATTTCACAGCCTTTAACATTCAAAATTTCAACACAAAACCCTAATTCTAAATTCTTCCACAATTTAGTCATAAATATCAATTTCTATTTAATAATCTCCATAAAATCATCACATAATGAAATTAAAGCTTAAATTCTATGCTAAATCATCATAAAATTCCAGCACTTATTCATGGCAATTTCCTAAACCATTCATAAAACCAAAAAAACTAATGAATTAGATAATAAGACCTAGTTGTAAAAGTCTCAAAATCATAAAATTTACAAGAAATATTCAAGAATTGAGCTTACATGTAGTAAAATATGAGAAACTAGCTTAAGAATGAAGAAAATGAAAGAAAACTCTAGATATTCTAATTTAATCCAATTTTTAACTATTCAATTTTAACTAAATTACCATTTTCCCATTAGTTCACACAATTCCTCAGCCATTACTTACCTAATCGTCCAGCCCATTTTATTTTGGGCCAAATTGCTCTTTAAGTCCCTCTTATTTATTATTTAAGCCATTTAATCACTTTTCAAAATTTTACATCTTATTCAATTCAGTCCTTTTTATTCAATTGACTACCGAAATGTTAAAATTTCCTAACAAAACTTTAATACTATCTTATTAAAATTTCCTAACAAAACTTTAATACTATCTTATTAACACTCCATAAATATTTATAAAAATATTTATGGCTTGGATTATGAATTTGAGGCCTCGATACCTCGTTCTTGACTCATTTGACCTAATAATTTCTTTTAATTCCCAAAAAATTATCAATTCAAAAATATTTCTAAAATCACACTTAACTTTTACTTATTAATTTCTAAATTACTAAACTCACATGTCAGATTTAGTAATTTTGAATCATTGTTTTGACACCATTGAAATTTGGGCCGTTATAGGTTTGCTCCACAGGTCATGGAAGCCATTAGGTAGGAGGTAGGAAAGTTGCTTTCAGTAGGATTCATCAGGGAAGTGGCGTACCCGGACAGTGTATCAAATGTTGTGATGGTAAAGAAGGCTGATGGAAAATGGAGAATGAGCATTGATTTCACCAACCTTAACAAAGCTTGTTGGAATGATAGTTTTTCTTTTCTTTCAATCAATAGGCTGGTGGATGCATCCTCGAGCCATAAATTCATGAATTTTATAGATTCATTCTCAGGTTTTAACCAAATTCCCATGGCTCCAGAAGATTAGGATAAAACAACCTTTGTCACAGAAGAAGGCTTGTTTTGCTATTGAGTTATGTCTTTCGAGTTGAAGAATGTAGGTGCAACCAATATGAGATTAGTTAACAAGATTTTAGAGAGCAAGGTCGCAGTGTTGAGGTCTATGTTGACGACATGTTGGCAAAGAAATCTACTTTGAGGGGCATAATCAAGATTTGTCTGAGGCTTTTACTTTTCTACACGCCCATAACATGAAGTTGAATCTGAAGAAGTGTGCTTTCAGGCAAATTTTTAGGCTTTTTGGTTTTAGAAAGGGGTATAGAAGTGAACCCTAAGAAGATTTAGGCCATTCTAGATATGCCTCCCCAGATGACCATTAAAGGCATTCAACACATAACTAGAAGAGTGGTCCCACTCAACAGGTTTGTCTCTAGGATAACAGATAATTGCTTACCCTTCTTTAAAGCCTTAAGAACTTATTTTAGTTGGATAGAGGAGTTTCTAGCTACTTTTGAGAAGCTCAAGTTATATCTCATGTCTTTACCACTTCTAATGTCACCTTAAGTGGAAGAGACTCTTTATTTGTATCTGGCGACCTCTGAAGAAGCTATAACATCAATTTTGATTAGGGCAAAATGGGTTTTCCAATTTTCATTGTATTATATTAGCAAGGTGTTACAGAATGTTGAATAAAGGTACACAAAGGAAAAAAAAAGCTCATCTTTACTTTAATACTGGAAGCTCGTAAATTGTAAACCTACTTTCAAGCTCATCCTGTGACTATCATGAAAAATCAATCAATCAAGGACATTTTGTCTAAAGTAGTTACTTCAGGTAGAATGACTAGTGGGGAATTCAATTGGTAGAGTTTGGAATAGAGTACACCCCGAGAACAATGATCAAAGCTGAAATCTTAGCCGAGTTCATGGTGGAATGTTCTTTTGATAGATCACCAGACCCTACATGTAACTTTTAGTTTTAAACACTATTACTTACACAAATGATACAATGGCATGTCATATAAATTATTGCAATTTTTCTTAGTAGATATTCATTTTGTCTTGTGATGTTTTATTGCAAATATACATTTGGTTCTAAAATTTTTTTTGTTGATTATACAATATGTAGTAGGTAGCTTATCACAGGGACAAACCAGTTTAGTTGTGAAACCAAAGTGTTGGACTATCTATGTCTATGGCTTAACAGCAAAAACAAGATCAGGAGAAGACATTCTCCTTATAGACATTGATGAGAATATGGATTATCATTTAGCTTCCAATCTTCTAACAACGCTGTGGAGTATGAGATATTAACTTCAAGACAATAGTTGGCTCTGTAACTGGAGGCGAGGGAATTGATAATACACACTAATTGTCAGCTGGTAGTGAAGTAAATGAATGGGGAGTATGAAGTAAAAAAGCCAAGACTAAAGAATTATCATGCCGTAGTTGTCCAGTTGCTTGCACAGTTTGATAAAGCACAAGTTAGACAGCTATCTAGGACAGAGAACACCAAAGTTGACGTTGTATCAAACTTAGAGTCCTCTATCACTATTGAGAAAAGAGAAAAAATTTTGTTAGAGCATAAAACCACCCCAAGCCATGACACTCATAAAAGTGCTCAATCTAAACTAAGACGAAATGTGGATGACACCCATTGTACAAACACTACAAGGGGAAACTCACCACCTAAGCAAAAAGGAGCTCGTCAAAATTTAGCATAAGGTTGTGAGGTATGATGCTATAATTTACATTTAATATATCATTGTATCTACAGGTTACTCAGTTCTCATTCAATTAAAATAGTTTAATCTATCACCTTTAGATATATACTGCTAAAGAATGTGCTTTATAAAAAAGGCTACTCCAAACCTCTTTTAAGATGTCTCGCTCCATAAAAGCTGAATATGTTTTGAAAGAAATACATGAGGGAATATGTGGCGATCATCTAGGTTGGAGGTTGTTAGCACAAAAGCATTTCAAGAAGGGGTATTATTGACAAATTATACAGAAAGATGCACACCATATGGTTCGCACTTGCGATTCCTATCAGAAATATGTCCAAGTGCAACGATCACTAGCCAAGCCTCTGTAAATAATGTCTAGCCCTTGGCCATTTGCAACTTGGGGAATTGATATTTTGGGTCCATTTCCAATAGCCATAGCTCAAAAAAAAAAATTCATAGTTGTATTTGTAGACTTTCACTAAGTGGATAAAAGCTGAAGCTCTGACTACAATCACAAAAAGACAAATGGATTCTTTTCTTTGGAAATCCATAATTTGTAGGTTTGGTATCCCATGCCTGATTATAATAAACAACGGAACCTAATTTCAAGGAAAATTAAAGAACTTCTACAATGACCTACAGATTGCTCTTGCTCAAAGCTCTATAAAAACTCTCAAAACAAAT
This sequence comes from Gossypium arboreum, assembly GCF_025698485.1. Taxonomy (NCBI): domain Eukaryota; kingdom Viridiplantae; phylum Streptophyta; class Magnoliopsida; order Malvales; family Malvaceae; genus Gossypium; species Gossypium arboreum. The sequence continues at coordinate 94,739,896 of NC_069075.1, forward strand.
AATCAAGTAAAGGCAATGAATAAAAAGATTCTAATGGGTTTGAAGAAAAAAAAGTTGGCGAGGCTAAAGGTGCCTGGTTAGAAGAGCTACCAGGAATCATATAGGCCCTACAAACCTCACATCATATTGTAACTAGAGAGACAAAATTCTCATTCATATATGAAGCAGAGGTAGTAATCCCTACTAAGATAGGCATTCAAACTCACAGAACAATTCATTTTGATGAGAATGCCAACCAGGAGGCCATTCGACTCAACTTGGATCTTATTGATGAAGTTAGGGAAACAACATAAATCAAGAGTGCTGCGCGAGCTCAAAAAGTCACTCGACACTATAATTTTAGAGTGAAGAACAAGCTATTTGAAGTGGGCGATTTAGTTTTGAGAAACATTGAATCCAATTTCCCAAAGTCACAACTGGGAAATATGGCCCCCAATTGGGAGGAACCCTGCAAAGTTGTTGAAAAAATAGGTTATGTAGCTTACAAAATAGCAAAAAATGGATGATCATGTTCTACCTTGCACATGGAATACGCGTCATCTCAAAAAATATTATGTATGAATGATCTGTCCCTTTTTTCAATAAAGATACACTATTTGCAAATATTGTTTACTTTATTTATCATGAACAGTCTTATCTGAGTTAGCTTATTTAATATCACTACTCCAAACAGCTTGCTGATTTAATATTGTAGCTAATATTGTAAAGGTTCTCTGATTTAAGATCGTAACCTAAGTTCATTCGATTTAATATCATGAACAATCTTATTTGAGTTAGCTAATTTAATATCGTTACTCCAAATAGCCCGTTGATTTAATATCACAGCTGATATTGTTAATGTTGGCTAATTTAAGATTGCAACATAAGTTCATTCGATATAATATCATGAGCAATCTCATTTGTTTTAGCTAATTTTCCAATGAGTAGTTAAATTATATTCGTTTACTCATTTGTGATGACAACTTGATTATGCAATTTACTTAAATAAATTCACAATCAAACACCATTGGAAACTAAAATATATATTTTTAGCACTTCCTTACTAAAAATTATTGCAAATTTCGAGCTCTTTTTAGCATATTTTTGTAATTTTATTACAAAATATATAATTTGAAAAACTAGAGACAAATTTATATTTTAAATTATTTTTATGCTAAACTTACAAAATTCTATCAATTTTTAGCAGTTTTATGCAACGAAAGAAAAACTAATCGTGAGAAGATCAAATTGTTGAAGTATCTTAAAAAGCATTTGTCAAACAAGGATATCTGATTATTTAACATCCATGGGCACCCAAAAAGATTAATTTTGGACCTCTACAATTTAATTAATCCAGTGCTTAATTGGGATGATTAATTTGGATAGCTTGATGCTGAGAAAGAGGCGTAGAATATTCAATTTGAAGAGGATTGATCCACAAAGAGGGAGAGCAGCCCAAACCGTCCCAAATTACTACCCAAATAAGCTATTTTAAGCTGATGTCAATAATTAAAAAACAACCCCTAAACTTCTCCTCATAACTGTTCCAACCCTTCCACTTTTCAAGCCTTTCATCTTCAAGCACCAAGCTAATTTTAGTAAACCAATCAACCCCTCTCTCCTCAATTCATGTTCGGCCACTCAAGGGAGAAAATCAAGGCTCTCCTATGCTATTTTTAGCCATCCCATAATAGTATAAATAGGACTCTCATTTGGCTTTCAAAAGCAATTCACTCACCTTTCATCCATTTCTCTCATTCTCTCTTCTCCCATTTGCTCTCTTATTTTTCCTTTCCCATTTATGATTACTTCCCTCTTAAGAAAGAGAGTTTTGCAAGTCCTTAGAGAAGCAACATTTAGCATCTTGGAGGCCTCTAGTTGGCAGAACAAAGCAAACGGAAGAAAGGGAATGCACACTAGTCTGACTACGGAGAAATACCAGATTTGTCTTCAAGTTCCTTTCTCTTTATTCTTTTTTAATTTGTTTTGAGATTATGAACATGTTTGCTAGCTGTTTTGGTGCTTCCGATTTTTATAATGACTTAAATCGTGTTTGTATTAGATTGATCACATTTTACCCGCTTAAATTATTAAAATTATGTTTTGATGTTATAAACCTTGGTTAATTGTTCATTTAGATAAAATCATGTTTATGTTGTTCTTGCATTATAATTGTGAGAATGTAAATGAATTAATTATTTAATCGGATTGAAAATTATAATTAATTGACACACTATCTAAATGGTGCATGTCTAATCTTTTCAGGATAAATTAGATTAAATGGGTGATAGTATCGACAAATATTATTTCCTTGCATAACCTAAGGATTGATGTGACTAAATTTGTTTCAGTATAGAAATATATTGTTACTTCACTATATCTTATATCTCGCTTATGAAAATTATTTAATTAATTTAACATAGAAATATGTTAGATAGGTTTAATAATTTAATAAGTACGATTGCATCGGTTAACAAAGAACCAATTTTCCATGGAATTATTTGTAACATCATGAACATTGTTTTAATAATTACAAGTTAAAAGAATAAGATTAATTTAATACATTTATGTCATATTGATTAAACTTTTAAACTCTTGCATTTTACCTTGTGTTACAATTTAGTTTAATTTGTTGCTTAGTTTTAGTTTAGATAGTAGCTCACTCTTTTCAAAATATTTTTCCATCACCAAATTGTGAAAGTCTTTATTTCACAAAAGTTTTTGCTTATATAGTCCCTATGGAAACGATACCCATTTTCAATACAAAATAAACATAGATTTTTCATTTCAAATTAGAAAGAAACAAGTACAATAAAAAAATGAAATTATGAGGGGGTCGGCGAGCTCTTCATCCTCTCCTTCATCTTCTCCTTCATTTTCATCCTCTTCACGTCCACTAGTGGGAGCTACACTCGTCTCAGTAGGATTTTCAGTGAACTAAAGCTTGCTAGAATTCTTCTATTCTTCTACAAATTCCTCCCAAGCTATTCCAGGATGGAAGTGAACATCAAAATCCAACTAGGCACCAGCGAGGTGACTAAGTGCATTAAAGTTTACCCTGCGAGCATCTAAGGGGCTGCCAACTACTTGAGCATGTAAAAGGAAGTTAGACTTTAAATCTGGTAAGTAGTCTTAAAACCTTTACATGGTATCACTTTTATACTTTACCAAAGCCTCTTCATGACTCTTCACTAGATTAGTTATAATAAGTTTTTGTTGCTCATCTATGCTTTTCATAGTCCCATCCAAGACATCTTTATCAGCTCGCTCACCTCCGATCTCTCCATGTAAATTTTCAATATCCTTTTCAGTAAGAGGAGACGCTATTGTAGCCTCTTATTCTAGTCCACTAATTTATTATTTTCTTTATCCAAGCCCTTATATACTTCGCAGTCCTTTTCTAGTGTCTTCATGGTAGAGTAACAAGCATTTTCAATCTCTTTCTTCTTCACTTCTACTTCGTCAATACCCTCAACGAGCCCCACACTAACCATACCAGCTTCAGCTAAAGCTACTTGGAGAGATAGTATAAGCTCCTGTAAGGAAGGTTTCCTTGTATAGTTGGACAATGTAGACAGACAAATATGCTCTTCTGCTTCTTCAAGCATGGAACTTTCCTACTATTTGCTCAGCTCACTAGGACTATAAGGAAACTTTTGTATGCTTAGATGCTCATGCCATGTAAATAATGTTCCTGTCTTACCACCAAAAGCAGTAAACTTCATGGAACCATAAAGAGGGCTATAATCAACAATTACCCCAGATGTATCTTTAGATGGTGGTCTTAGTGATGGTTGAAGATTAGCAGGAGAGTTAAGGGGAGAAGGAATTGCAGTAGGGACTATAACAATAGGGGCCACATCATTAGATGTTGCATCATGATTTTTCCTTTCTTTCGATAAAGCTCCCTTACAGGGTTACCCTTGTCTTTTCTACTCAGAATGATATTGGAAACCTAGTAATAGTTTTCCACTTCTTCTTACTACTTGCACTTCTTTCTCTAAGGAAAGTACTAGAGGGATCGCCTCGTACATTTTGCATGAATGATCGAACATCCATATATTCATCAATCCCCTTGGATAGACTTGTAGATTCCTCTGAATTCTCTTCAATTGCGCAAACTATGCCTGCATCACTACGAGGTCTATTATCAGCACCAATTATCATAACGGAGTTTTACATCACTCTTTAAATCCCTTGCAGATTTAAAGGACCCGACACGAGGCTTTAATTTACAAAAGCTATAAAATAATTTTTTTATTCCTCTTTCTTCCAAGATTATAAGCCCCAAATCATCAATGGCTCCATGTGGCCACATGAACTGTGCAAGTAATACCCTCACGATGCCCGGACCATTACCATAATCAATAAGCTGCCATCCATTAAGACTCAGATTTAAGAGGTAGTGCTGAAACACATTTCTAATAGTTATCACTTCCTCCAAATCTAGTACGCGACCCTTGTGAAGTTTGAAAAGCTAACCTCACCCTAATTCAGACATAATCTTTCTTTTTTTCAGGCACTTACTCTTACTAGGTATTGCCATTCAATTGGAAAATCAAAACCAACTTTAAGCTTGTATAACAGTTTAGGCGAAGGTTTGAAGACTAGTTCAAGATGATCGATTCTATATTTTTGCAAGGAAAGAAATAAAACAAACCCATCGAACATTATTGATTACACACTTTCATTTGGTTCAAATTCTGGAAAACGACGATCAATGACACTTCCTCCGACCGACTACATTCAATGAAATATGTCATTATGGCTCACCAAGAAAAGCTAGATAACTGTCCCAAAGCTATCCTGTATTGCTCGAGAAGATGGAAAAAAAAAGGATGGAGTGGTAAATGGAAACATGCTTCTATCACGTGTAGCGGAAGTAGGAAACTTCCATCGGTGGTGTCGTTTAATTAATTTGATCCTTCGACGATTAAGAAGCTGTAAGCGAAATTGGGTAGTTGAATTCCCTGAACATCCAAAATATGATTCATTTCTTCCTCTTTGGTGGTGCAAACATAAGCTTTTGCCTCCATCGAAGTCTCATTTCATGGCATTGTGAAAAGATGCCCTGAATAACACTACCGCTTCCTCTTGTCCTAACTAATATGTTCTAATAACCTAGAAAAAATCACAAGAATGATGGGAATTTTAAGAAAATTACCTCTGAAGTTGTTCTTCCTAATAGCTGCTCATTCTCCAAAATATCAAATTCAAACAGTTTAATTTTTAAGGTTCAAGTAACCTCATTTTAAAAGGGTTTTACACTTTAGCGATTCATATATATGAGAATAAGGGCACAATCAGCTGTGTACAACTGTATCACTCCTTAACTCATTGCAAAGTGTACGTGACAAGTTAAAGCACAAAGCGTATGTAATAAGCTTCTCCTTATGTGACCTTTCATCTTACAAAATCAAGTTCTAAAGAGAGTTACTTTATAACTCTTCTCTAAACAAGGTAGGGGACAAATTGTTATGATACTCACTATTACCGACCCACTACCCGATATCTCGATTGGGTCCTGACCCATACTCTGCACCGTTCGCACTTTGGGTTTGCATGTAAGGTGCTTCTATGATATTGCACAATGTGGATTCGTACTACCATGTAGGCAAACCCACATCTAGAAAACACGTGTTAATCCTAGAGTAGGGTACGTGTTGACATGCATGAGAATCTACATACAATATCCCATCCATGAACATTAACTATATCATATAAATACACAATTTAACCCATCTAAAGGACACACTCTAAAATACTCAACAGTCTTCAAATTATGATTTCTATTTTAAATTAATCCCAAATTTTAAAATATTCTAATTAAATTCTCAATATATCAATATTATATTAATTAGATCCTTCTATAACTTAATCATTAGCTTAAGCGTTAAATACCCACTTAAATTTGACGTGGAACATATTTAAAACAAATGAATTAAATTATAAACATATATATACCTATTTACAAGGACTCAATTAAAATATTTTAAAATTTAAAAAGCTAATTTAAAATTTAAACAACAATTTAGAGGCGTTTATTGTAAATAACCTTTGCTAAAACCTAGATCTTACCATGAAATAAAATAATTATTAAGAAACTTTAAGATGACCAAAAGTCAACCTTTACCCAAAGCAGCATCTTGTTGTTAATTAAAATATTTTTATCTTTATATATTTGATCGAAAGATGGGATTAAAAATATAAAGAAAATTGAGTTATAAATGATGGCATTATAATTAACGTTGAAGTGTTGGGACGATCACTATAATAAATTTTATTATGACAAAAATAAGATTAGTAAATTATAAGAGTTTTATTTTAAAAACTTTGAATTCAATTTTATCGAATTAGTTACAGTTCAAGTAATTTGAATTATTTAATTTAAACTGTTCATAAATTTAATCAAGTTTTTTTATTTTAATATTATTTTATATTTATGTTTTTTTTATTATAATAAAAAATTTAAGTACAAATAAATTTGGTTTTAAATTGAAACTTCAGTATGAAAATTAATAAATAAGATTAATCAAATTTAAATATCTTAATTATAAATCTTGTACGAGTGTTTAAGAAAAAAACGTGTAAATTGTAAGCGTATTAAGTGCATATTAACACACTAAGAGAATATTAAGTATGCTTTTGTATCGTGCTAACTTGAAATAGGTTAAGTTTATATAGGGTAAAATAATATTTAGTATGAAAAATTTTTAATTTGTTTTTCCGATAATAATTTAATTTGGGTTTTTTAAAATTTATTTTTGTTCACATTAGTCTCTAAGGGTGAAGTCAGGGGGTTGACATGGGCCTGAGCCCGGCCCCTGAAATGTAAAATCATTTTTTAGGTTAAATTGATAAAGATAAAATTATACTTTGGCCCCACTAAAATTATAAAAATTTGATTTGATCATTTACAAATTATAAAGATATAAACTATAAAAAATTAAAATTTCATCCTGCTCCCCTAAAAAATTTTCCTGGCTTCGCCCTTGCTCTAAATATGATATTTTTTCTTAATTTGGATTTCATTTAGGAGCGGTAATGTGACATTTTGAGATTATACATATCATCATCTAAATCTTAAAAAATGTATAAAATCTTTAAAAAATTAAAATTATTTTTAAAAATAGGTGATAATATGATACAATTTCATTGCATGTCATCACACCTTAACAAAATCTATGTTTAGAGATCAAATAAAAAAAGTCAAATTTTGAGATTAATATGAACCAAAAAAATTTATGAATCAAAATGAAAAAAACTTGTCAAATTCAATAACTAATTATGTTATCCCTTTTATTTATAAAGAAAAAGAACCTATAATATTTTATTCATTATCAAAGCCAATGATGACAAGCCAAAGGTTAAATGAATACTTAATGAACTTTTCTTTTTCCTTTAAGTAGTCGAAAGTTGGTTTGTTTCCATTGTTAAAATTGGGTACGGAAGGTTAAGCGGTTGTTGTCAATTGGCTTAATTAGGTTACATCTCTTTTATACCATCGATGTGCATGCACAATCCTCCATGGTCACTGCTAAAAACCCTACGCAAATTATCCACGAGTGTTATATAAAATGATCACTTTTATTTCAAAAAGTATATTATTAAAGAAATAGTCACAATTTTTTTTAAAAAAAAAATAATGAACCATAAAGCATGAAATTATAAAAAATATTATCCCATAATCTATGCCTATAGGCAGAGAGAATTGGAGAATCATAGATCTCATCCATTTCTTTTTCTATCTTATCAACAAAACAAATGAAGCTTTCAAAATAGTGGGGATTGTCCATCTCACAAATGGAACACAATCATTTTATATATTATTATCGAATCAAATAATAACATATCATTAAAATAAATTTAATTGATTTTATTTTTAATAATGTTTCATCATCTAGTTCATTGAATGTATATAAGATTATTTGCGGTCTCTACATCAAATGTCCTCATTAGATTCTAAATTAGTTAATAAGTTTTAAAATAATGTAATTGAATCTTCAAAATAGCAATATCCTATTGATTAGGTCTTTCTACTAGCCTAACTACTAATTTGTATACTAATAAATATCAATTTAAATATGACGATGAGCATATTTAAATCGTGTGAATCAAGGTGTAAACATTAATTTATATCTTTATTGCACAAATAATTTAGAACTGATGCATTAAGAAAAAGAATCACCTTCCTAAAATTTTATTAACACTATTTATTTTTCTCTAATATATCAAAATCAGAGTTACTCGTGTGATACATATACTTAATTCAAACACGAAACTAGCATTTAACCTATATTTGATTAATAGACCGACGAAAGTGCATGATTAATAATACAATATCGAGGAGATTAATTTAAAATTTAACCGCTAATTCAAGAATGTTTGGTGAAATTTACCTTTTATATATATATAAATAAGTATGGATTAGACCCATAGAAATTCCATCTCACCTAGAAGATAATGATTGCTTCACTTAATGGTTTTTGGGGCTTGGTTGGATTTGAATGTAACTAAGGAAAAAGTAAAAAAGCATGATAATTAAGTACCATTTGATCTAATACATACAGCTTATCAGATTAATGCAATAATCTGATTGATTGAAAAAATCAAGTTTCTTTTAATTTTCTCTTTTGTCTCCTGTTCTCCAATCATTAGAGGATAATTAATTAGTGAAGTTGTTTTGTTAATGCTATGATTACTATAAAACAAGAGCTTAATTATTATTAGGCAATAGACATGATGAGAAGATGGGCTAATTTAGGAGCTAGATATTAACTACCATGCTAACTTTTCAAACAATCATTTTTTTTTCTCATGATAAATTTGTTGCTATCATTTAATAAATTATCTCTTTTTTGGTTAAAATGTGAGATATCCAAGTTATTAGATTTAACTTGGTGTAATTATTCGGTTAGACATTGGGAAAAAAAATTATTTCATAAGTAGGGTTGAAATTTTGTCAATTTATTTATTTTTTAAGTACAACTTAAAGACATGACAAAATCTCAACCCACTTGTGGAGTTAAAATTTTCCACTATCAACGCATCAAATAATTATCCATGAATTTTTATCCAAAATTATATAAGATAGAATAGAATAAAATATTATACTAATAAGATTAAATTTAATAAATAAATAGTTTTAAGAAAACAAGATTTAATCAAATAACATAATTATGCTTAATTATTTTTATGATATAAATTACATAACATATAAACTAAATGAAAAATATATACTATGAATTTGAAAACAAGTTGTGTTGGGCTAAGCTTAAGTTTTGGATATAAAACTTAAACACACCTATATCTTAAATGAATCTAATTTTTATTCAATCCTATTTTTTAGTCTAATGTATATATTTTTAATTCCTCATTCCTCTCCCACAATATAACTTTCTGTTTCTTTAAAGTTTTCGTCATTTTTTCACTTTCTCATATCTTATATATATATATATATATATATATATATTTTGTAAATAAATTTTAATAAAATATTATTATTTATTTCATTTTCTCATATTTTTAATTTATTATTATTTCTCACACACAAGGAACAATTTTGGTGGTAGATTGAAATAGCCTAGGCAGGATGGGCCATTTGACAGGGATATTTTTTTGGGTATAAAGCATATATCGCTCAGATGGTTTTAAGCTCTCAAGGAGGCCCAACTCCCACTGATTCACACTAATAGATTTTCTTCATTTCAAAGTAACCCCAACCTGATATATATACACTCCAGCTTTTGTGTTTGGTCAAAGTCAATGAACACTCCCTCTATTTTATTCAAAATTTAAAATTAGTTCCTTTATTTTATTGTGGTACTTCACGAGTTTGAAAATTTTGATTAAAATATAAATTAAATTCATGTACTCTTCGTGCTTTTAAAGTTTAGTCTTCCTTTTATTTCAAAAAATTAGCTTTATCTATTTTACGGATTAAAAATGTAAGTCTAACTATTAATATTGTCAATTATTAATATTGTAAAAATTCTTCTATTAAATATAAGTTTATTATAACATATTTTTGTATTATATGATTATCATGTGAGCTTTTTTATTTTAAAATATCATATTAACAGATTTAACAAATGAATTTTAACAGTATTAATAATTTGATATAAATTTTAAAATTAAAAATTATTAGAGACTAAATATTTAGAAATAAAACTAGAGGGTTTAAACTCTAGTAAAGGAAATTCGAGTTTATTTTAGCTGAAAATTTTACTATAAATATTAATAACTTTTGCTTTTGCCTTCAATAATATGTTTATTATAACATATTTTTTGTCTTTGCCGTTAATGATACCCTTCACTTTAATTCGGGTAATTTTGGTGTTTGTACTTCGCAATTCATAGTTATAGTAATTAGTAAAAGCAAACGATTATTAACAATTGAGTTAAAATTTTAAATAAGGTTGAAATAAAATTAACCTGCAGATACGAAGATTTAATGTTGGTCGTAATGACAATTGGAATGAAAAATGTCCGAGTATGAAAATAAGCTAAGGGTAAATAAGTGATACAATTAAACTTTGTTTACGCAATTCAGACACAATAATCTTAAGTCTGCAAAGCTTTATTCATGATATACTCTTATTTAATCACCAAATCAAATCAATCATAATAAACCATCTTTACTGACTAAAGCTCATAACCTCTTTTTGTTGAATTTGGTGTCCTAAGTGTAACATTTTTGTCTAAGTATACTTGTAATTTTTTCGAACAGATTGGCTAATAAAAGTATTCGTAAATTACAATAATATTTTGTATAATGTCCTCACATGGTTTTTGCATGTAATGCGAAATGGAAGAAAATTTTTGTTCACTTGTTGTCTAATGTTTAACTAATATTAAGCGGTATTATGTGGTTAGATCGTAATACAGAAAGACAACTTATATTAGTAGACGAATCTAAACTTATCTTTAGTCTAATCGAAAATGAGCAAACAGATTGAAAGTCTAATATGTCATCTATCAAGTCCAATTAAGGAGATGTCTTGTCTTGGGCATTAGAGCGGATGACACCTAGAAGATAAAGACATAAATGTGACTGACTGGACTGACAGTCCATCAGATAAGGCCCAAGCAGAATAGATCCTTAAATCGTTTATGGATTAATCCACTTGAGACATTCATAGTGTGATATAGCTAAATCTTGACCGGATGGCTTTGATGTAAGTAAAAGCCTGAGTTCAAATAGATAAGGAACCAAAAGTTGGTGTATTGGGTGTACGACTTCTGCAATATGTAGCACCATTCATAATAATGGAATTCATAGCTCGAGACATGGGTAAATGATATCCTCTCATTGGTATTACATGGTTAATGAAAAGTAAACATGGCCATGGGTCTTTCTTCTTTGTGATGAATGACTTAATTACTATTCGATAATAATTGATTTTTCATGAAGGAAGATGTAATAGTTACCATGGGATAAAATAGAATCATATTGGGAAAACGAATATTATCTCAAAGAGATCAATGATATCATATGAAGGTAACACACTTATGGCAAGGTCATTGGACGAGCATTGAGTAGTTGCTTTCGTAATGGTATGTTGTTGGGGAGAGCTCATTCACGATACTATAATGGAATGACTTTGTGACTAAATGAGTTTATAAGTAATAGGGGAAAAGCCGAGACTTAATAAATCATTTGAGCCTCAACAACATATGTCCAATTGATCCCTCTACTAGCTCGTTGAAACCAGGAATGAATTGCGTGTTTGAATAGAAATGAATAGAATGAATAGAAAAAGAGAAATAGGAAACATTCAGGATTGATTATGGTTTTCTTTGAAATGGAGAAATGGAATCATTTGGAAATGAATGTAGGTTTCCAAAAATGGAAATTGAAAATAGAAATGATGCATTTGCAATTTTATATGGATTACTTAAAAATGATTGAAAGAATTAGTTTATGTTTTTGAGCTGTTTTGAAGCTCGAAAATGAAAATAAACTATTCGATCATAGTGAACACTGTTGAGTTGTGAAATACTGAACGAAATTTCTCGAAATTTTATTGGGGGTAAAATCATCAAAATTTACTAGGGGTAAAATTGGGATGAGAAAACTATTTAATATGCATATATTGAAGTTTATTTTGGGAAATAGAAAACAGAATTGGGTCGGATCATATTACAAAGTACTGGGTCAAAAAGCTTAGTAAGTACTAGTAATTGGGCCTGATGTGAGAAAGACCCAAAAAGCCTATCACGTAATAAAAACCCTAGTATTATTAACTATCGTTGTCACCCTTTTACATCCTAGTTGAACTAGGATGTCATTTTTCTAGTAGAAATAAATTTCTACAACTCTACAAAGGTTCTACCTCTGTAACACCCTAAACCCAGCCTAGAAATTTAGACCGAATCCCGAATATCACATTGATCACCGAAGTGATCGTAGGAAAAGTTTTACAAACAAGTTGTCGCATCGAATCGAATCATTTAAAATTCAGACAATAAAATTATAGTTAAGGTGGTATAAATAAGCGAAATAAAAATGAATAAAACTGAAAACGGAATTTGTACCATAGTTTTATAACACTTTACTGTTCAAAATCCGAATAACAAATTAGAATTGAAAATACAAACTGAAAAATTATTTTTGTCCAAGACTGTCCGAGACCTCCGCATATCGAGCCTAGCGTCAGAATTCAGAAAAGTACCTAAAAAGGAAACATGAAGAGGGGGTGAGCTACTTGAGCTCAGTGTGAGTCCGAATCAAGACTAAGAACAGAAATGTAGTACCCAAGTCATATCAAACAACTACATATATGCATGTTGAAATAGAAGGTAATTTAATTTCAAGATCAACGTCCCAATGGAACGTAACATTTCAACCACACACCACGTCACACACAATTCACTTATTCATATGTGTTTTCAGTCAGACAGGATATAGTCAAATAATCAAGCACCTAAAATGCTCAAACAGATGTGTATTAAAAGCAGTCAAGTAATAAAACCCACCCATCCAGCCAGCACACCTCTCCATACCCCGATCACACCTCATAAGAGTTGGTTAAGCTCATCCAACCAACACACACCACATAGGACCTCGAAAGGCACATCCAACCCTACACACCATGTAAAGTCATTTCGGGTTACCCAGAAACAATAGCCTGCCACCCTGGGTTACCTGGCAACGATGGCTTATTACAATACAATTACACTGCCAAAATGTGCAACGATACGCAGAAAAGCTATCGTACATGTACAAGCCCATTTTGGCCCGGGCTGAACTACCAAACCCCAAACAGACACAAAACCATATCAGATGACCCCAAATCAAACCCCAAACCAATTTTAACCCAACTATAAGCCCAAATGGCCCAAACCCAAACCCATTAGTCAAACTAGGGTTTCAAAAAAGATGAAACCCTAGCTTATCTTCTGCCACCAGCCGCACTTGCCCTCTGACGCCTCTGCACTACCACTTGCTCCACCACCATAGTCACTATCGCCACTTGCACCTGCAAATTAAATGAAGAAGAGGCAGAAAGTGATAAAAAATGCATGTAAAATGGCTTTAAAAAGCCAAGCCAGAACCAGTTTTTGGGATTTTTTTTTCCGGCAATCTTGATAAATACAAAAAAGGATTCGTTTTTTTAGAGCAAAAGATAGCAATTCTAGCATTATCATAGCACGAGGGTGGCATCAAATCAAGCAATCAAAATACCAATATCACAATCAAAGGCCTAAGGTGGCTTTAGTTTTTTTTCGTTTCATTTTCGAATCTACTACCCCATATATATACACGTAAATAAAGGAAATATCAAAGAGAATAAAAATAAAAAAAGGAAAAACAAAGGCACCTTTTTCGGGATTTCACGGTGGCCGGCGACAGCGGCAACGACTGTAGATGATGGTGGTCCGGTGACCGGGACTCCGCCAGAGGGGAAAGGCTTGAGAGGTTTTGGGGGGAGAAGTTTCAGGTTTTTTTGAAAGAAAGAGGAAATGAAAATTTTTAATTTTTTTTTGCCTTAAATAGCCGATCAAAACAACGTCGTTTTGGTCGGCATTCTTAATGCCAAAACGACGTCGTTTTAATCACAGGATCCCCGCTTTTACCCAACCCAAAAATAATTCTTTCATAAAAACAATATCCCATATTTAGAAATTCGAGAAAATCGTGCCATAACTTACTGGATTTCAATTTTTCTCGTTTAATCTAAATAATAGAATATTCTTTTAAAATTGTAATACGAGTTTTAAATAAAATGCTTACTATCGGAAATACGAGGTGTTGTGTCCTAACTTATTGGATATAACATCTTGTTACTTCGAGATAAGAACTTTTGCAAATAAAGGCAATATTTGGTATTTAGAAATTCGAGAAAACGTGCCCAAACTTACTGGGTTTCATTTTTTCTCGTTTACTCTAAATAATCGAATACCCTTTTAATAGGTTAAAATACACAAATTTTAAATGAAAGGCAAGCTTGTTCTCAAAAATTCAAGATGTTGTGTCCTAACTTACTGGATGTGACATTTTATTATTTCGAGACGAGAATGTCTTTAACATTCAAGTGCTTCTACAAAAAAGGGATTGTATTTTAAAGTCTTTCAAGTTTTCAAAGTTTCGACACTAAGATACTAATTAATTAACTAGGTACTAATTTTTGGGCGTATCGAGGATGCTAATCCTTCCTCGTGCGTAACCGACTTCCGAACTCATTTTCTGATTTTCGTAGACCAAAAAAATTATCGTTTTAGTAAATCTTAACTTTTATTAAAATGATTAATTTTAGGTGACCCGATCACACCTCATCAAAAAGGATTGGTGGCGACTCTTATTTTTCGTTTTCGTTTCCAAAACTTAAGTCGATTCTCGTTTTTTAAAAAAATAGTTTCGACAGCTTGGCGACTCTACTGGGGAATCAAATAAGATAGTCAAGCCACAAGTTGATTAACTTTTGTCTTTTTGTCGAAAATTGAAAATTTGGTTTTGATATACGATCCCTTCATTGCATTTCACCCGTTTTTCTTACGGTTTTCATCGTTTTATTTCTGTTTTCTTTATTGCTTCAAGTTTTTTACGTATATATCCTCGCACATTGCATTGCATGACCGTTGTGGTCACACCCTTTAAGTGGGAGTGAGAAACTATTCCTTCGTGAGGTTTTCACCTCCGTGCAGGATAGTGGATCACTTTCAAGATACATCCGTACCTATATCTTCATGAGATTTTCATATCTGTGCAGCCATAGGGAAATGTATTCCCCTGAACCGAACTCAGTCCGTATGAGCCTATAATGGATGAAGATCGAGGAATCTGCTAGTTCGGGTACCTTTACTTTAGAATCGAGCCACATATAGCGAGCCGTAGGAACCCACCTTAGGTAGAGCTACACCAAACCCTAGTGGTTACCTGAGCAAGTGCTATGTTTGTTATTCCTTGTTTATTTTAAATTGCGTATGAAATACTGACCTGCTTTGTTTTACTTTGATTGTATTTGCATGGCATTTTCATCACAAAAGGTGTTGATTCACATTCGGTTGCTAAGTAGATAACTTATCATGGAAAAAAGGATTTTTTGATAAAGTAGAGGACAATGCAGCTGTCCGGATATGAGCTGAGACAACACAGCATGAGAAAGGTGATAGTCTTATCGAGGGGTACGTGTTAAAGTTATGGGATTTTACTCAGATCAGCGTAACTCAGAATAATCTCCAAGAGATGAATGAAATTTGGGGTCAGTGGGATGATGAGATCAAACAACTATTCTATTATCATTATGGTGATTTACCTTATCTGCTCGATGTCAAGGTAGACGAACACCTATTTTGAGCCCTCGCCTAATATTGGAATTCTGCTTACAGTTGCTGTAATATCCCGAATTAGGGCCTAATCGGAATAGTGGTTTCGTGACCATAAATCCGAGATAGAAATAATTATTTTATAATTATTTTGAGGTTTATGATATGATTGCATGATTGTGTGAAAATTTCGTGATGAAATTCTATGCCTAAAGTGCTTAAATTGAAAGTAGGGACTAAATCGAATAAGTTGCAAAACTTGCATTCTAGAAGTTTTTAGTATGAAATTGTTTTGGAATATTAATGAGGAGGTCTTAAATAGAAATTTGACCAATTTTAAGTTCATGGACAAAATTAGGACATGGAAGGAATTTTTGGAAAGTTTAGTAGTAAGGGTATTTTGGTCATTTAGTTATTAAAATGAATTAAAAACAAAATTAAAAGCCAATTTTTGTCCATCTTCTTCATTAGGCCGAAATTTCAAGGGTTCTCCATAGCTAGGGTTTGTTTCAAGCTTCCAAGCTCCATAGTAAGTGATTCCAAGCCCGCTTTTAATGATTTTTACGTTTTTGAGATCCCGGCAACTCGATAAAGCTTATGTTAGCAATAATTTAACCTAGGGTTTATATTTGGAAAAATACCGATAGGTGAAATTTGTGTATTTTGATGTTTTATTATAGAATATGAAGTTTTAAATTATGTTAGACAACTTGTACTACTCGATTTTAAGCAAAAACGAGTAAAAGGGCTTAATCGGTAAAAATACCTAATAGTCACAAGTACATGTTAGAGTGAGAATTTGATGTTGCCATAGAAGAGAAAAGTGATCAGCATGTTGTAAAACATAAAAATAAGGAATAAAGTTTAATCCAGAGCCTAGGGGCAAAATGTAAATATGCAAAAGTTTAGGGGTAAAATTGTAATTTTGCCAAAATTTGAGTTAAGGATTAATTTGATAATGTGAGTATTAAATAAGCTAAATGTGTTATTTTAGATCAAGAAAGAAGTGGAATCGACCTCAATCGAGGAAAAGAAAAGATTGTGGACTAAATTGCAAAATCTTTGTATTTTGGTACCAAGGTAAGTTCATGTGTAAATAATGTAGCATAAATGTTATTTTAAGTTATTAATGTTAATTATATGATACGCTGATTTTTAATCGTGAAATATTATGCTTTGTGGTTAATGTTGAGTAATATGCAAATTATGTTTACTACTTGATAAATATGAATTGCTACCGAGTATCGGTTCCGATATTCCATGGAAGACGGCAAATGTGAGATCGAGGGAAAAAGCCCGTTTGAACCTTAGGAATAGATTAGGATACAAGTGACATGTCACTAGGATGGTTGAGCATCCGAACTCGTTGAGTTGAGTCCGAGTTCACTTATGGATGCGAATGTCCGAACTCGTTGAGTTGAGTCCGAGTTCGTGAGATGTAACTAGGCATCCGAACTCGTTGAGTTGAGTCCGAGTTCGCTTATGGGCGGGTTACATGATTGCTTGATTGCATATATGGCACTTATGTGCAAGTTATCCATGTATCCGAATTATATTCCGATGTGTTCAACGGGTAAAGTTCTACTCAAATAGAGGAATATTCGAGATGTAAAGAGACATATTGGTAAGTGATGTGAAATGGATATTTTGGACAGGTATGTATTTAACCCTCGAGTTGAGTATTGATACAACCACGATAAGGTAATAAGATGATGAAAAATGATTAAAAATGTGATATGTGTTTTAGTAATACATGCTAATGTTGATTGGTATGACTGTTTGTTATGTTACTTATTATTTGCATATGAACTTACTAAGCATTTATGCTTACTCCTCCTTCTTACTTATTGTAGTTTTGGACAAGCCACTCAGAGTCGGGATAGGTCGAAGGCTCACCACACTATCCTAAGACTTTTGGTAATGGCTTGTAAATTTAAGTATGGCATGTATAGCAATATACCTTTTTGTGTAAATGATCTTATGGTATGGTGATGGAATGGTTGAGGAAATGCTTGATAATGATAAATTATGAAAATAGTTAGTTTAGATTATATTTGATGTTAAGGAAAATTATTAAGATACTTAGTGCATAAAAACTCATAAAAGGGATAAAATTTGCCATAAACAGAATACTACAGCAACACTGACGCGAGTTTAAAAATTTACTAAAAATCATATAAATTTAACTTGGTGATGGACTACATATCAAATTGAAGCTTATTATGTCTAGTTTCACATGAAACAAATTAAACAGGTAAAGGAATTATATGTTACAAGATATTTGAATTTTAGTGAAACAGGGTCATAGCAGTTTTTGAATCCCCTGGTCCAACTTTAGAAATTCACCATAAATTTTAAAGATATAATTAGGTAGTGTATTTTATATTCTCAGAATCCTTATTGAGTCTAGTTTTAGGAGAAATAAACCTCATAGTCATATGGATTTTTTTACAGAGAGAAATGTGGCTCGTAGTAAACAGAGGTCAGACCAGTCAAGTCCTGAAATAGGGGTAACTTTAACTAATAAACTGTACTAATTGGCCCAACCAAAAATTCTAGAAAAAAAATTAGTAGATAGGTATATGAGTCTAGATTTAGGAAAAATTTACGGATCTTGATTTCGAGTTTCGTAACTCGAGATATGATTTTTCTTGTGACTGTAATGCAAGTAGCTTAAAAGCTGTGAATGTAGAAATAAATAATCCAAAGTTCTAAATATGTTAAATTAAGCTTAGTAACACCTCATACTCGACTCCGGCGATGGTCTCGGGCATGGGGGCGTTATAGTTGCTTTACTTTCGGGAAGGTAGATTTGGTACCAACTATAGAAGAGTACACGGCCTTGCTCCATTGCCCAAAGATTCAGGTTGACAGAATTTATTCCAGAGCTGCCAATGTCCCAGCATTCTCAAAAAGGCTGATGAACATCATAGGGATGAGCGAATAGTGGGTTACAACCCGGATCAAACAAAAAGGAGATTATAAGTGTATTCCTTGGAGGAACCTGAGGGATCTAATCTTAGCGCATCTCGATGTGAAGAAGAGGGTAGATGTCATCGCTTTGAGCATTTATGGACTAGTTATCTTCCTCAAAGCTTTGGGGCATACAGACGAGGCGGTTTCTGATCTTTTTGACAGGCTTAGTAATGGGGCCACGCCTGTACCCGCGATCTTGGCTGAAACTTTTAGATCATTGAATGTTGTCGAAGAACAGGTGAAGGGATATTTATTGGGTGTGCACAGCTCTTGCTATCTTGGTTCCACAACCATTTTTAGAAAGTGGAAAAGATCTCGTATCGTATCTTCTCTGAAAACTACTCTCCACTGAAAGAGTTAGTGGCTACGCCGAGACGAGATGATATTACAGAAGAAAATTGGATAACGGTTCTTCAAAATTTAAAAGAGGAAGACGTTGAATGGAGAGCCCCATGGATGGTTCCTGATGAAATATTATATCGATGCGGAGATTTCGATTGGGTTCCCTTGTTAAAAAT
This sequence comes from Gossypium arboreum, assembly GCF_025698485.1. Taxonomy (NCBI): domain Eukaryota; kingdom Viridiplantae; phylum Streptophyta; class Magnoliopsida; order Malvales; family Malvaceae; genus Gossypium; species Gossypium arboreum. The sequence goes on from NC_069075.1 coordinate 94,759,137, forward strand.
ATGGGGAGCCATCGGGTATGCTCCTCTGCTTGTATTAAGGCAGTACAGATCCAGACAGTTTACGCCACCAATACATGGGTTAGCTCAGTACGAGTTTGTATACATGGGGAATAACTACAAAAAGAAAGTTTGCGAGATATCAAATGCCTGGAACCAGACTCGTAGAATGAAAAGGTTTGTAGCCAATCCTATGACTATCCCTGAGTATGACTGGTGGTGGGATTAGAGGATCAACGAAACATTCCTATGTCAAATCAGGAAAACACCCGATCAATGAAAGAACATTTGAAAGTGATCTCATCTGAGCTTGAAATCATCAGGAAAGATTTCGAGAGAAAGAGTCTGGAACTAGAAAAAAGGATAGAGCAATTGAAGGAAGAAAAAATACAGCTGGGGTTAGATGCCGATGTCCAGAAACTAGAAACTGAAAGACTCAGAAAAGGAAAAAACAAGGCTGAAGAGGATTTGGACAGTTTGAAAACAGACTACAAGAAGTTGCGTAGGTCAATGAGAACCGCTAGGTTAGGAAAAACATATGAACGGTGGCGACAGGAAGTTAAAGTAGAGAAAAGCAAAGCCAACCAATGGGAAGAAAAATTCTGGGATGCTCAAGCTCGAGAAGGTGCTCTGAAAAGAAGTTTGGTAGAAAGCCAAAATAAGAAGGAATGATTAAAGATTCGGGTGTCAAACTTAGAGAGGTCGTTGTATCAGTATCGTACACGTAACTCTGTAATCGAGTTGAAAGCTAGTCAGAGTAGAATTGAAGAATTAAAAGAGAAGATAGAAGAACTTAAAATAGCGCTGCAAAATCATGAACTTCAGATTGAACTCTTTGAGGTAAATAACGAGCGATTGAAGGAGCAACTTCATCAATCTCAAGACCAGGTCAGGAACAGGGATTGCGTCATGGGCGAAACTTTGACTCAAGTGCAAGAAGTGGCTGATCACTTACAAACATTAGTAGTATAGGTCGGTGTGCTGAGTTTAAAATACGAGTCAGAATCGAACCGCGGCCAAGAGCTAGCTTGGCTTCTTAGGCAGGTCAAGGCCTTAAGTATCAAGGCCAAGCCTTATATGTAATCTGTTTTATGTAAAGAAACTTGTTTTCTAGAAAAGTTACTCTAATGAAATCGAATTAGAATCAATGCCTTTTTTTGCATTTATTGCATTCATTGCATTCATGCATCAGCATTGTATCATACGCAATAAAACTCACAAAAAACCTTAAAAATCATGGCAGTTACCCTGGAACATCGTTATGGTACAAGAGGAAAAACAAAAGCAATGAACCAAAGGTTAGAGAGATTGGAACAAATGTAAAAAGAGATGCAGGATCAACTATAAACACGTATACAAGAACAGCTAGCCAAAATCCAGCAAGATGTGAAGGACCAGATGCTGGAGTCCCAAAAAAGTATGATGGATCAATTAATGCGTCTATTGGCTGGCGGATTAGAAAAAGGGAAAAGCCCCATGACGAATGCGGGAGATGATAATGAAGATCCTATCTACTCTCCGGGTTTTGCCCTAACGAACGTTCAGACACAACTTGATATGTACCCCAGAAGGCCATCGGTAACAATTAGGCCCCAGCCATTTCAGGCCGGTGTTTCAGTGTCGATGAACTATCAGGCAGGCTCGGGCTCTAATCTGAGGGATAACCCGACTAACCCTATTGTCCCCGATCTCGATGAAGTGACAGAAATAGAAAAGACAAGAGTAGAACTCCCGAAAGAACTCGAAGAAAGGTGTAGATGGTTAGAAGAAAAATTTAAAGAAATGGAAAACACCGACTATCGTGGTGGAATCGATGCTAAGGAATTAAGTTTGGTTCCAGATTTGGTACTCCCTCCCAAGTTCAAAATTCCGGAATTTGAGAAGTACAATGGGACTAGTTGTCCCGAAGCTCACATCACTATGTTCTGCAAACGAATGGCAGGCCATGTCAATATTGACCAACTATTAATTCACTGCTTCCAAGAAAGTCTGGTTGGAGCCGCTTTTAGGTGGTACAACCAACTGAGTCGCACCCAGATTAGTTCGTGGAAAGATCTAGCACAAGCTTTCATGAAACAGTATGGTTATGTGGCAGACATAGCCCCTGATAGAATCACTTTACAGAATATGGAGAAAAAGCATAATAAAAGCTTTAGGAAATATGCCCAACGATGGAGAGAGGTGGCCACACAAGTCCAACCCCCTCTATTGGAAAAGGAAACCACTATGCTCTTCATTAATACCTTGAAGGCACCTTTCATTAACCACATGCTGGGTAGCGCAACCAAGAGTTTTTCAGACATAGTAATGTCTGGAGAAATGATAGAAAATACGATAAGGTGTGGGAAAATAGAGGCTGGAGAAAATGCCAAAAGTTCAGCACCGAGAAAGAAAGAGCACGAGGTAAATAATGTGAGCACATATTCGAAATCGATCACCGTAAGCCAACCAAGGTCGACAACCACTGGTCAGCAGGGCCCACCTAGACAAGAGCCCAACACAAAGCAAAATAGGGATAAACTGTAATTTACGCCCATTCCAATGACGTACAAAGAGTTATACCAAAGTTTATTTGATGCACATGTCGTGTCTCCCTTCTATCTAAAGCCAATGCAACCCCTATACCCCAAATGGTATGACGCAAATGCCCAATGCGAATACCATGCGAGAGCCACAGGACACTCGATAGAAAATTGCACCACTTTCAAGAAATTTGTTGAAAGAATCATCAACATGGGCATCGTGAAATTTGATGATACATCTAGTGCAGAGAATCCATTACCAAACCATGGGGATAAGGGGATAAATTCGATAATCGAGAGTTCGGGGAAAGAAATTAAGATGAATGTTGCAGAAGTGAATACCCTGTTGAAAGAAGTATGGAAGAAAATGGTGGAAAGAGGGTTGATAACACAGAATTTAAGGGTCAGACCCCGAGAAGAAAAGAATTATTGCGAGTTCCATAATCAACAAGATCATGAGATTTAGAAATGCAGCGAATTTAGGGCCTTAGTACAAGGATTGATGGATAATAAGGAGCTAGAATTCTTCGAATATATCGGGAGCCCAGAAAGAACAAATGTGTGTGCCTCAGAAGAGGGGTCGACGAAGGATGTTTACAAAGTCAACCGCCCAATGGTTATCATATTACGTCTGAGAATTAATGAAGCTGGGGCACAAGTTTCGCCAAAGGTCGTAATCCAGAAGCCCGTTTCTTTCCCTTATAAATATAGCAAAAGGGTACCGTGGAACTATAGTTGCAATGTGACGATCCCGGGAGAGGAGATCCCGATTAATGCATCAGAGGAAGGTCAAGACGAGGGTTTTTATATGCGCAGCAGAAGGCATTATGATACCCCAAATACAAAAGTCGAGCATGTTAAAGGAAAATCATTGGCGATTGAGCAAAAGAAAGAGAAGCCAGAGGGACTTGAACCGACTGTTAATGAATCAGTGACGGAAAAAGAAACAAAGGAATTCTTAAAATTTCTAAAGCACAATGAATATAGTATCGTGGAACAGTTGCACAAATAGCCAGCTCGTATATCGGTACTAGCCTTACTCTTAAGCTCAGAAACCCATCGCAGTGCATTGATGAAGGTGTTGAATGAAACTTATGTTGCTAATAATATTTCTGTAAACCAACTGGATCGCTTAGTCAACAACATAAGTGCTGACAACTTCATATTCTTCAATGATGATGAAGTACCGCCAGGAGGCAGAGGATCGACTAAGGCTTTGCACATCACGACTCACTGTAAAGGGTATACATTATCGGGGGGTATTGATTGACAATGGGTCTGCACTAAATGTCCTACCCCTATCTACATTGAATAGATTGCCAGTGGATAGTTCCCATATGAAGACATGCCAAAATGTAGTGAGAGCATTTGATGGCACTAAAAGGAAGGTAATGGGGAGGATTGAAATACCCCTCTTAATAGGGCTGAGCACATACGAGGTAGATTTCCTAGTCATGGACATTAAGCCTTCGTATAATTGCCTATTGGGGAGGCCATGGATACACTCAGCAGGGGCAGTCCCTTCATCGCTACACCAAAAGTTGAAATTGGTAACCAAAGGTCGGTTGGTAACGATCAATGCTGAAGAGGACATCATTGCAGCAGTAACCAGTGACGCCCCATATCTAGAGGCAAATGATGAAGCAATCGAATGCTCTTTTCGGTCTTTAGAGTTTGTAAATGTAACATTTATTACCAAAGGAAATAGGATTCCAATGCCTAGGTTATCTGAGACTACAAGAATGGGACTACGGCTAACTGTTGGGAAAGGGGCCCTACCCAGAAGAGGACTCGGGTGATACCTCTAGGGAAGGATTAATGTACCAATGATGAAGGACAAATAAGACCGTTTTGGGTTAGGATTTAAGCCATACACGAAACAAAGAAAGAAGGAACTGGAGAAGAAGCAAGAGAGAAGGAGAGCGCAATTGAGCGGGGGAGAAATCGAATGGGAACCAGTGATCTTTCCCCATATATCGAAGACTTTTGTGTCTGGAGGAGTCATTCACCCTAAGCGGGGGACGTCGGGAAAGGAAATCGTGGAAGGAATGTTGGAAAATTTAGACATCAATGCCACATACGAAGAAGGAACTAGAGTAGAGAATTTGTCGGGCATTCGCCCTTATGAGCTGGGAAGTGTTCTGAATAATTGGACTGCGGAAGAGATTCCTGCAGTCTTTATAACTAACACAGAGTAATGTTCAAAACACACTTATTGCTCTAGGCCTAGGAGTAATAAGAGTCCCTTTTGTGAAATAGGCTTATGTTCAAAATCGTTATTTCAATGAAATGCATCCTTTTGTCTTATTCCGTGCAAATATTCTTTTATTCTTTCATTCATGATCATACCATACATATCATTGTTTTTAGATTCTCTTGTTCTTTGTATCTTCCTTCGCACCTACAACAGTTCTCCAGATATCAATGATATGAGCAACGTTGCTACTAACTCAGAGTCTTCTTTTGAGCGGGATATGTGTCGAGTGGGATCTCAGGACTTTGAGGATGACAGAGACTGTAACTTATCCCCTGATTTGTTAAGGATGGTAGAACAAGAGGAGAAACAGATTCTACCCCACAAAGAGATAGTAGAAGTCGTGAACTTGGGAGATGAACTAGAAAAGAAAGAAGTAAAGATTGGAGCTTCCATTACCACAAGACAAAGCGGGACCTTATTGAGTTACTCTAAGAGTTCAAGGATGTCTTTACATGGTCGTATCAAGATATGCTTGGGCTAAGTACTGACATTGTGGTACACAGGCTCTCCATCAAAGAAGAATCCAAGCCAGTTCAACAAAAGCTCCGAAGGATGAGGCCCGATGTTTTGTTGAAAATAAAAGATGAGGTCAAGAAGCAATTCGATGCTGGTTTCTTACAAGTAGTTAAGTACTCAGAATGGGTAGCCAATATTTTCCCCATCCCTAAGAAAGATGGAAAAGTACAGATGTGCATAGACTATAGGGATTTGAACAAAGCCAGCCCAAAAGATAATTTCTCGTCGTCCCATATCGACACCTTAGTGGACAACACGACAGGCTATTCACTGTTCTCCTTCATGGATGGTTTTTCAGGGTACAATCAGATAAAGATGCATCCTAAGGACATGAATAAGACCATATTTGTAACCATGTGCAGAACATTTTGCTATAAGGTGATGCCGTTTGGACTGAAAAATGCGGGAGCAACATATCAGAGAGCCATGGTAACCTTGTTCCATGATATGATGCACAAAGAAATTGAATTCTATGTCGACGACATGATCGCCAAATCTCGGACAGAAGAGGAGCATGTACAAGTCTTGAGGAAATTATTTTTGAGGTTGAGGAAATTTCAGCTGAAACTTAATCCAACAAAGTGTACCTTCGGAGCCAAGTCAGGAAAACTGCTAGGATTTGTAGTCAGTGAAAAAGGGATTGAGATTGACCTAGATAAAGTCAAAGCCATACAAGAGTTACCTCTACTGCTACTCAAAAGGAAGTTCGGGGATTCCTAGGAAGACTAAATTACATCGCTCGGTTCATTTCACAACTAACCGAGAAATGTGACCCTATATTCTGTCTCCTTAAGAAACACAACCTTAGTGTTTGGAACGAAGAGTGCCAGAAAAAATTTGACAAGGTTAAGCAATATTTTTCAAATTCCCCAGTGTTGACACCACTTAGTCCAGATAAGCCACTAATATTGTATTTGGCAGTATTTGAAAATTCTATGGGATGTGTGCTTGGCCAACACGATGAGTCAGGAAGGAAAGAAAGAGCGATATATTACCTCAGTAAGAAGTTCACTGAGTGTGAAACGAGATACTCGTCAATTGAAAAGTTGTGTTGTTCCTTAATCTGGACAACCCGAAGACTGAGACAATACATGTTGTATCACACAACTTGGCTGATCTCTAAAATGGATCCTCTAAAATACTTGACGGAGTCGACTATTTTGAATGAGAGAATGGCTCGATGGAAAATTCTACTTTCTGAATTCGATATAGTCTATGTGAACCAGAAGGCTGCAAAAGGGAGTGCAATAGTAGATTTTCTAGCCAGTAGAACTCTAGAAGACTATGAGGCTCTGAACTTTGATTTCCCAAATGAAGATTTGATGTACGTAGCAACCATTGAAGAAGACCCTCAAGAAGGTCATCCTTGGAAGCTAAACTTCGACGAAGCATCAAATGTTGTGGGTAATGGAATCGGGGCAGTCTTGGTATCCCCAAACGAGATCATTATCCCTTCACTAGTAAATTGGATTTTGACTGCACGAACAATATGGCAGAATACGAAGCATGCATCATGGGAATTCGCACAGCCATAGAATGTAAAAACAAGGTGTTAGAGGTATATGAAGATTCTGGCTTAGTGATTTATCAACTCAAAGGTGAATAGGAGATGAGAGACCTCAAGTTGATCAATTATCGAAGTCTGATCCTTGAATTAATTAAAGAGTTTGATGATATTGTCTTCTGCTACCTCCCGCGAAAAGAAAATCAGATGACTGATGCCCTAGCAACTTTAGCTTCTATGATCAATGTGAACAAACAAGAGGATGTGAAACCAATCCAAATGTGTATTTACGAGGCTCCGGCTCATTGTTACAACCTCAAAGAAGAAGAAGAAAAAGATGATCACCTTTGGTACCACGGTATCCTGCGGTATGTGAAGAATCGTGAGTACCCCGACCAAGCTATTGAGAATGATAAAAGAACATTGAGAAGATTGGCCAATGACTACGTCTTGGACGGGGAGATCCTATACAAAAGAAGGAAGGATCAAGAACTGTTAAGATGTGTAGATGCTATAGAGGCTAAAAAAATCTTAGAAGAGGTCCATGAGGGCATCTGTAGGACACACGCTAATGGCTTTACAATGGCTAGGAAAATTATGAGGTTTGGTTATTATTGGTCCACCATGGAAGGAGATTGTATTAGCTACGCCAAAAGATGTCATAAGTGCCAAATCTATGGAGACAAGATTCATGTGCCTCCTTCACCTCTGTATGTTATGACTTCTCCATGGCCTTTCTCGATGTGAGACATGGATGTGATTGAGCCAATTTCTCCAAAAGCTTCAAATGGGTATCGATTCATCTTTGTGGTCATTGACTATTTCACCAAGTGGGTAGAGGCCGCTTCATATGCCAACGTTACAAAATCGGCCGTTAGCAAGTTCCTAAAAAAGGAAATCATTTGTTGATATGGAATGCCAAAAAGGATCATATCTGACAATGTATTGAATTTGAACAACAGCACGATAGCGGAGGTCTGCAGTCAGTTCAAGATCAGACACCACAACTCATCATCGTGTCACCCAAAGATGAACGGTGCAGTTGAGGCAGCTAATAAAAGCATTAAGAAGATTCTGGAAAAAATGACTGAGACTTATAAAGACTGGCATAAGAAGTTACCATTCGCCCTATATGCTTATCGAACGTCTGTCAAGACTTCCACCAGGGCAACGCCTTTCTCATTGGTCTATGGAATGGAAGCAATTTTACCTATCGAGGTCGAGATTCCTTCCCTCAGACTTTTGTTAGAAGTAAAGTTGGATGAAGCAAAATGGATCCAGTCCCGATACGATCAGTTGAATTTGATTGAAGAAAAGAGGCTAAGGGCTATCCGTCACGGTCAGATATACCAAAAATGAATGATGCGAGCTTACAATAAAAAGGTTCGTCCTAGAGAATTCCACGAGGGAGACCTAATATTAAAAAAGATCCTGCCTATACAAAAGGATTTCAGAGGAAAATGGACGTTGAATTGGGAAGGACCTTATGTGGTGAAGAAGGTTTTTTTTGGAGGAGCATTGGTATTGACCGAAATGGATGTCAAGACTTTACCCAATCCTGTGAATTTAGATTCGGTTAAAAATACTTCGTCAAAAAAAAAAAAAGAAGAAAGAAAGAAAAAAGGGAGAGGCCAGGGCGAAAACTCGCAAAGAGCACGGATTTTGAATTGAAAACCAGTAAAGGGTGATTCAAGTGTTGATCAAGGACGGGGCATGTAGTAATCTTGCGATACCTGAATTAACAAGTAAGAAAGGTTACGTCTTGGGGCATCAATAAGAGTACGCTAGATCCCCTAAACACATATTGAGCTAAAAAAAGGGTCCTCAAGAAGTTCGTACAAAGAAGCTCATGCTGCGATATTTGGGACACTTATTTTCCTTTTCCTCATTTTGTATTCCAAAAATGTTTGCTTTCTGTGATTAATCTATTCCTTTCAAGTTCTGTCCATTGTTACGATCTTTCTTAAGCATTTTGCATTGAAATAACGATTAATGGACTAATGACACTTTCGCAAAAGGAGTTCTACATATTACTCTGAAAGTTTCTAAATAGTACAGGAACCTGAAACAGGACTGTTATTTAGAACTAACCAAACTTAAGGATTGGAAACATTCGAGAAAGAAGAGTTTAAATTGGGACTACCACTTCGAATTTTCTTTCCAAGATCTAAGCTGAACAAGAAGACAGGATATTGTTTCAGTGATAGAACCTTGATAAACAAAGAGCAATGGCAACCCAAACATTAAAAAGGGATCATTCGCATAACATGTTGTACTCATGCATTTATAGATCATTCATATCACATCTAGTCAGGAGCATTTGATTCATTTCGATCATAGTATCCTAATCATTTGACATAAGCATAGATACATGGAACCGATTCTACAGGTCAGGTCCCTAGAATCGGTAAATTCAGAAGCCTTAACCCCCTAAGCAGTAGGGTAACAGGCTGAATTTACAGATCTTAACCCCCTAAACAGTAGGGAAACAGATCGAAGGTGATGGGCCTTAAACCCCTAAACAGTAGGGTAACAGGCTGAATTTACAGATCTTATCACCCTAAGCAGTAGGGAAACAGATGGGCCTCAAACCCCTAAGCAGTAGAGTAACAGGATGAATTTACAAATCTTATCACCCTAAGCAGTAGGGAAACATATGGGCCTTAAACCTCTAAGCAGTAGGGTAACAGGCTGGAAATTACAGATCTTTTCTCTCTAAGCAGTAGCAGAGTAGATCGAGGACAGAGAGCCTTGACCCCCTAAGTAGTAGGGTACTAGGCTAAAATTACAGATCTTTTCTCCCTAAGCAGTAGTGGAGTAGATCGAAGACGGTGAGCCTTGACCCCCTAAGCAGTAGGGTAACAGGCTGAAATTTACAGATCTTGTCTCCCTAAGCAGAAGTAGAGCAGATCGAAGACGAAGGGCCTTGACCCCCTAAGCAGTAGGGTAACAGGCTGGAAATTTCAGATCTTGTCCTCCTAAGCAGTAGTGGAGCAGATCGAAGATGAAGGGCCTTAACCTCCTAAGCAGTAGGGTAACAGGTTGAAAATTACAAATCTTGTCTCCCTAAGCAGTAGTGGAGCAGATCGGAGATGAAGGGCCTTAACCTATTAAGCAGTAGGGTAACAGGTTGGAAATTCAGATTTTATCTCCCTGAAGTTGCAGTGGAGCGTATTAAAGCGACAAGATGCAGTGGGCTGAACGAGGCTACCTAAAGAAGAGGAGCACCAAAGAAGTCAAGACTCGACGCGGCCGGGCCAAACTGGTCTTTCTTAAAAGTCTTTGCTCTGTTCTCGTTACACGACAACAAGCAAAGAGGGGCAGTTGTACAAGCCCATTTTGGCCTGGGCTGAACTACCATACCCCAAACAAACCCAAACCCATATTAAATGACCCCAAATTAAACCCCAAACCAATTTTAACCCAACTATAAGCCCAAATGGCCTAAACCCAAACCCATTAGTCAAACTAGGGTTTTAGAAAAGCTGAAACCCTAGCTTATCTTCTGCCACCAGCTGCACCTGCCATCTGACGCCTCTGCACCGCCACTTGCTCCACCGCCATAGTCACTGTCGCCACTTGCACCTGCAAATTAAATGAAGAAGAGACAGAAAGTGATAAAAAATGCATGTAAAATGGCTTTAAAAAGCCAAACCAGAACCAGTTTTTAGGGATTTTTTTTTTGGCAATCTTGACAAATACAAAAAAAGGATTCATTTTTTTAGAGCAAAAGATAGCAATTCTAGCATTATCATAGCACGAGGGTGGTATCAAATCAAGCAATCAAAATACCAATATCACAATCAAAGGCCTAAGGTGACTTTAGTTTTTTTTCGTTTCATTTTCGAATCTACTACCCCATATATATACATGTAAATAAAGGAAATATCAAAGAAAATAAAAATAAAAAAAGGAAAAAAATGGTACCTTTTTCGGGATTTCGCGGTGGCCGGCGACGGCAGCGACGACGGCGTACAACGGTGGTTCGGTGACCGGGACTCCGCTGGAGGGGAAAGGCTTGAGAGGTTTTGGGGGGAGAGGTTTCAGTTTTTTTTGAAAGAATGAGGAAATGAAATTTCTGAATTTTTTTTTTGCCTTAAATAGCCGATCAAAACGATGTCGTTTTGGTCGGCCTTCTTAGCCAGGATCCGCGTGTTGACCCGACCCACTAGGAGGATCCGCGTGTTTTTGTTTTTGGGGTTAATTGCACTGCAGGTCCTTCCGCTTTTTTATAGTTTTGTAATTGAGTCTTTCGTTATTTCTATATTTACCCTAGAATTTTATTTCGATTTCAATTTCGTCCCACGTGAAGTGATGCATTTTGGAGGGCGGGGATATTTTCCCCTTTAGCCCCTCCTTGTTATTCACTCTTTCAATATGGTCCATTTTCGTCATTATTTGTTTCGAATTCGCCCCAAACTTTCTATTCAAATTCAATTTAATCCCTTTTTTAATTGTTTAGCTATTTTACTGTTAAATTAGTTAATTTTATTATTTTTGGTATTATTTTTATTCTTATTATTATTTTCCATGTATATATTATTATTTATATTATTGTTATTATTACTATTATTAAATATTCTTATTATTACTATTATTTTTATTCCTTTTATTTTTACTTATTATCAATATATTATTATTATTATTGTTATTATTATTATTATCTTATTTTACTACTATTATCATTTTTAAATTCTGTTACTATTTGTTTTACTATTTAACATGTTAGTATTATTACTAAAATTTTTATTATCATTATTACTATGGCATTATTACTGTTAGTATACTTTCACCTATATTTATTTTATCTAACTTATCTACCTATATTTTTATTATTATATTTTAAAGTATCATATCTCTATCTATATTTATGTACTAATATCATTATTTTGCTATCATTATTTTTTGTTATTATTATTACCATTGTTATTGTTACTATTATATTATTATTATATTATTTTTACTTATTACACTTTAAATACACAAATTTATTTTTACTCCTCACTCAAATTATATATTATTTATATATATATTTTATACATCAATCCAAACTTTAAAATATTTATTATTTTTATTATTACTATTAATATTATTATTATCATTATTGTACTATAATTTTTAAAATAGTTTTACATAATGTTTATTTATCTACTACTAGTTCTTTTTAATTACAAATATTTCTTACCTTATTTATTATTTCTCTTTTATTTTAGCTTATCCGTTCTATTCATTTATTTTATTTTTACTTTCATCGTCATCGATCACATTCGCGTTTACGTTCATTCTGCTATGCCTGTTGACACCGATATTTGGATACGTTTATGCATTCTTTATTATCTCATTTTATTACGAACTTATGTTATACTAACTTTTACCCAACCCAAAAATAATTCTTTCATAAAAGCAATATCCCATATTTAGAAATTCGAGAAAATCGTGCCCTAACTTACTGGGTTTCGATTTTTCTCGTTTAATCTAAATAATGGGATATTCTTTTAAAATTGTAATAAGAATTTTAAATAAAATGCTTACTCTCGGAAATACGAGGTTTTGTGTCCTAACTTACTGGATATAACATCTTGTTACCTCGAGATAAGAATTTTTGCAAATAAAGGCAATATTTGGTATTTAGAAATTCGAGAAAACGTGCCCTAACTTACTGGGTTTCAATTTTTCTCGTTTACTCTAAATAATCGAATACCCTTTTAATAGGTTAAAATACACAAATTTTAAATGAAAGGCAAGCTCGTTCTCAAAAATTCAAGATGTTTTGTCCTAACTTACTGGATGTGACATTTTATTATTTCGAGACAAGAGGTCTTTAACATTCAAGTGCTTCTACAAAAAAGGGATCGTATTTTAAAGTCTTTCAAGTTTTCAAAGTTTCGACACTAAGACACTAATTAATCAACTAGGTACCAATTTTTGGGCGTATCGAGGATGCTAATCCTTCCTTGTGCGTAACCGACTCCCGAACTCATTTTCTGATTTTCGTAGACCAAAAAAATTATCGTTCTAGTAAATCTTAACTTTTATTAAAATGATTAATTTGAGGTGACCCGATCACACCTCATCAAAAAGGATTGGCGGCGACTCCCATTTTTCGTTTTCGTTTCCAAAACTTAAGTCGATTCCCGTTTTTAAAAAAAATGGCTTCGACAGTACATGTTGTACAGTGCGGTAAACTGCTGTACATACAATCTTACAGTTGAACTACCAGATCAGAACAGAATCAGTCTCCTTTTTCTTTGCAATCCCACCCAAAATACTTTATGCAAGTATATGCGTGCATATAAACTCGTAGAACAGTGATACTTTAACAAACAATCAGATAGAACAGTTATGCAACCACATTCCACAGTTCAGATTCAGAATCAAACATCTCATACAATCGTCATAAATATCGAAACTGAAACCCCCTCACTAAAGCTTAGCTAAGAGTCGAGGCACACAGTTACATTTTCAGAACAAAAACACACACAAGCTAAAATTTGGTGCCTTAGGACCAAACGTCCCTAAGCTCTAGCCGTGTGGTAATGCCTAGGCCGTGTGGGAGATCAAACATTCGTATGAGGAGGGGCACACAGCTGTGTGACTGAGGCACATGCCCGTTTGAAGAGTGGCACATGGCCGTGGGAACAGGCCGTGTAACTCTCTGTCCATTTGCACTAAATTTGAATACAGGGCTGACACGTCCGTGTGAGGGTCTCACATGCCCGTGTACCCACCAGACACGACTGTGTGTCCAAAATACACGCCCGTGTGCCCATCAGACATGACCGTGTGTCCAAAACACATGCCCATGTGGGATCTCTAAATCCCCAAATCAGCCACATGGCCATATGGCTAGGCCGTGTGGCACCAAATCACTCAAACCCTAACTCCCAAACACACACATTGTAACAACCCGATTTTGGGTCTCGTTGAAATAATGGTTTCGGGACCACAAATCCGACATAGAAAAAACAATTTTATTATATTTTTATGGTCTACAATTTTATGGAATGATTTTGTGAAATCGTTTGAAAATTTTGACGTTTAGGCACTCAATTTAGTCAAAAGGACTAAATTGTAAAAAGTGCAAAAGTTGAGTTCTACATCTAGAGGTGTTTAATTACTATGAAATTTTAAATTGGAGGTTCTTAAATGGTAATTAGACCATTGGTTTAGTTTTCGGACAAAATGTACATGGTTAGGTATGTTTTTAAAGTTTTTCATTAAGGGCATTTTAGTAATTTGGTAATTAAATGAATTAAAAAGCCAAATTAAAAGCCAATTTTTGTCCATCTTCCTCCCATGGCTGAATTTTACAAGAAGAAACCATGGCTAGTGTTTTTTAAGCTTCCAAGCTCGATTGTAAGTCTGTTCTAGCCCCGTTTTTTATGATTTTTATGTTTTTGAAATCCTTGTAACATGATCTATCTATTTATACCACTAATTTAAGACATAATCAAAGTCTAATATTTTACCCATGATGGATATTTGTGTATTTTGATGTTTAATGGTAGAAAATGCATGTTAGTTGTTTGATAAATGACTTTTGTTAAGTGATTTTAGATGAAAATGCCTAAAAAGGATTTATTTGTAAAAAAGTTGTAAAATGGCTGTTAAAATGTGAATAAAAGAAAAATTTGGGCTTCTATAAGCATGTACAACGTTCGGCTAGCATGGGTATTGAAGAAATTGAGTACATTTCATTTTATGAGCCTGGGGACTAAAATGTAAAAATGTGAAACTTTAGGGAAAAAATGTAATTTTTACCATAATATGATTTTGGGTTAATTTGAATAGTATAGTGATTAAATAAGTTAAATGTGAAATACAGATCAAGAAAAACGAGGTTTGGAAATAGAACAGGGGAAAAATAAGTATTTGACGGTTAGGCTTTTTTCATCATTTTTATACCGGAGTAAGTTCGTATGTTTAAGAAGCATTAAATTATATATGTATAAATGCTTAATTGGTATCATTGTGGTAAATGCTATATTATTGGAATGAAATGTGAATGCTATTGAGTATGATACTACGGAAATGATTGACAGAGATTCGATACAGAGAAAGTCCCAATTGAACCTTAGGAATAGATAGGATACAAATGTCATGACATTAGGGTTACTGAGATTACGTGCAAGACCATATCTGGGATATGGCATCGATATGAGACTTCGTGTAAGACCATAACTGGGCTATTTGCATCGATACGAGATTACATGTAAGACCATATCTGGGATATGGCGTTGGTACGGTATTGCGTGTACGAGATTCTCGAGTATCCTTTAATATTCCAAGTGGTTCAACAGGTAATTTAATGGGTATGTCAAAGAAGAGAAAGAGCATGTAAGTATTACGAATTTGTACAGGTATGTACATAAAGTTTATAAGCATTGAATTCATGATATTGTGAGTTCATGGTTTCCATGAGAATATTTTTGTGAAAGCCTTGTGATTATTGGCCTATACTTGTGACGTATGGAATTCATGATAAAATTGGTTGAGGATCATGTGATTGGCTTCAGGGCCAAATTGAGTTATGATGTAATATGTTTTATTCTCACAAATTGTGATTTATCGGATATGAGAAAAAGGAATGATTAGCATAATTAATGTGTATGTTTATTATGAGGTTTGAAATGATTGGTTGATTGTGGGAATCGATTATATTGGAGAGAATTCAGTTGTTAGGCTAAAGTCAAGACATGTTAAATCATGATTACAAATTGATATAGCAAACAGTGTGACTGAATAATTTATAACTATGAAGTTTATAGCAATTTATATTATTTCATTTTATGTTTATATTGTAGACTTGGTAAACGATTGGTAAGAGTTGCTTATTATGTTCATACAGACTTACTAAGCTATATAGCTTACCTCCTTCCTTTCCCATGTTTTATAGTGCCGTCAAGCTAGCTCGGGTTGGAGGTCGCCGGAGATCCTATCACACTATCAAGCTATCATTTTGGGTATTGATGGATTCAAGTATTTTGAGTTATGGCATGTATAGGGACTTGGTCATTTTGTTATATGCATCATATGATTTTAGCCAATGTAATGGCTTGTAATCGTCAAAGGCTTGTTTTGCTATTTGGCCATGTAAGTTGGCTTATAGTGGCAATATGGTTGTAAGCCTAAGTATATTCATATATGTGTCAGTGTCTATGGTGATATGATCCTGGTATGCTTGGTGGATGTGAAATATTTGGAAATGTGATTTATGGCATGATTGTGTAATATTTGGAATTGTGACCTATTGATGAGATTAGGAATTTGAGTATAATTTGGTAACTAGACAGTAATTGAATCAAGCCTAATGAATGTGAGATTTGTATGTTTGATTTAGGGCTTAATAAATGTAGTGAATATGTTAGATAAAGATATAAAGTTGATATGTTTTAACCATGAATGTGGATGTTTTGGTTGCCTAAGTATGTATTGTTTTGTGCCTTTGCATTGGGGTAAGTGTATGTGTGAATAAAGGTGGCAAATGGCTTGGTAAATAGCCATATTATTGTCCACATAGGTAGACACACGGGCGTGTGTCTAGGCCGTGTGTGACACACGGTCAGCCCCATGGGCGTGTGATCCGGCCTTGTGTCCCCTGCACCTTAATTGTTGCAAAAGAGAATGCTCAGTATCGAGCACACAAATATGAGACACGTCCGTGTGTCTCAGCTGTGTGAAGGACATGGCCTCGGGACACGGGCGTGTGTCTTGGCCGTGTGACTTCAATTTGTTTTTGGGTGACAAATAGAGAGTTACACGGGTTAGGACACGTACATGTGTGACAACACAGCAAGCCCATACGGGCGTATAACCCCTGTTTAAGCAAAAATTTTCTAAGTGTCGTAAATTTTTCTAAGGTTCTCGATTTAATCCCGAACCACTTCCAAAGCATGTTTTGGGCCTCTTAGGCTCGTAATAGGGACTTTATGATTAATTGTAAAAAGTTTTAGTTTATACGAAAATTTATGACTCAGAAATGTATATATGCTTGTGTTTAAGTCTGGTAATGCGTCGTAGCCTGTTCCAGCATCGAACATGGGTAAAGGGTGTTACACATGCCCGTGTGCCTAGGGGACACAGTCGTGTGAAAAATGACAAAATCCCTAAATTGGCCATATGCCCGTGTGGCTAGGCCGTGTGATGCCCAGATCAGCCGAAAGCCCTAATTCCCAAAAGCACACAGCCGTGTGCATTAGCACACGCCCGTGTGGCCACCCGTGTGGTCACAAAACCACCCTAAAACAGCCCCAAAATATGCTTTCATCCACGTAACACTCTCCAACCCTTGATAGTTTAAAAATATGCCAACTCATGCAAATTTTAGGCCTTACACAATGATAAAACATGGGAATTAAGAAGTTACAATCACTCACGTACATGATGTTGACTTTTCATAAAGTCGAAAAAGAATTCATAACCAAAACAGAAGAGGATACGAAACCCACACCTGATTTGACGATGGAGGAGTGACTTCTTTGAAATGTGCGCAATGAAATCGTTTCCAAAGAGAAAGAAAGAAAAATCAAAGAAAAATAAAAATAAAAATAAAAATAAAACAAACAAGAGAAGGAAGAAAAGATAATTCCCTTTTTCTATCCCTCCCCCCCCAAAAAACTCATCAAAATAATAGAATTTGAGTTAAAAATTAATAATTATTTTAACCCAAAACAAATGGAAGATGTAAAGGAAAATATTTCCTTATAACACACCCGGAGACTCGAACCTGAGACCCCAGACTAAACTAACACTTAACCAACCACTAGACCAGCAGACCCATTTTGACACTTAAATGCGCCACCAAACACAATAGCACAATCTCTTAATTGATCCTAACCACAAAAACTTAAAACTTCTAGCCCTAAAATTCAGGGCGTTACAACCTCCTCTTCCTATAAATAGATGACATCAGTAGAGCTATTCACAGATTTTTGATAGATTGTTCTTCCGTTTAAAAATAAAGAAAAATTATTCTCAACTATTAGATATAATTTTATAAAATAACAATTCTACCGACTTCTATTAAGAAGAGAGAATTTCCATTTTCACCCCCAAAAAGGAGAGAAAACTTTTTCTAGTTTTGTGTTTCGATTCAATTGGTTCGTGTCACACCCCAGGTCTGGCAAATCTAAGATTAAGGTGTATAGTAGTAAAATAATCTGTCTGGCAAAGTATAATTTTTTTAATTGCTTATTTTGGCGTATACATGTGGGTGTATAGTAACTGCCATATAAGTGAGTGAAGTTTTTTTATTTCATGATGTTATGCTATTCAAAGGAAAAGATTGTGTTAAGCAAAAAAGGGGTAAGTATGGTATGAGTTATCGCCAAATGTATCGTACAACTTATTTGTTTGAAGTACTATGCTAGTTAAGTTGTAAAGTAACCTGATTAGGAATCAACTGGATATACTAGTATGATATTTTTAAATGTAGGGTACTCTTTTGTGTTTCTCTCAGAAACTATAAACCAGTAAGAAGGCAAATTCTGGAATGTAGGACACTTGTTAAGTTTCACTAGGTAGGATGGGTCATATTTATATGTGTGAGAAGGGTTCTGAAAAAGGTTCTTTTTCTTCTTTCTCCAAGAGTACTTTCTAATTTTTTTCTTACGTCTAATTGTATCTCTTCTTTGTTAAGGTAGAAGTTATTGTTATTAGTTGATGAGTGGTTATTCCATTTCCAGGTAAGTATTACAACTTTGCATGTCGAGTTCTAAATAAGTAAGTTTGTATGTGGTATTTGAACAGTAAGTTGTAAGCATAAGGTTTTGCATAGGGGTTATCAGTGATTAAGATGATAGTAATTTGTATGTAAATGAGTTTTAATGGTGATCTTATGTTTTGTAAGCAGTTGTTGCTGGTAGTTCGAGAAGGGTGGTTGAGTCTGGAGCTTTAAACCACAATAGGTGAGTTTCAAGTGAGTTTCTATCCTAACTCTCATATGTAAACTGTTCAAGTTGGAGTGTATATATAAAGGATGATGGTATTTATAAAAATTGGTAAGTGTATGAGTATAGTAAAAAGAAGATACGGGTTATGATGATATGTATAAAGTTCTGTTGAAAAATGATGTTGAAGGGTAAGAATATAGGTAAAGTTTGATAAATAGAAAGTATGAGTTCAGTCTAGGATGCGAATAAATTTGGTTAAGTAAATGTTGAGAAAATTTTCTTTTGTGAAGCCTCTGGTACTCCAGATTTATTGCTAACCAAATTGGTAGATCAAGATATGAAATTAAGTGTAAGACCATGAGGTTAAGAGCCATAACATCGTATGATATGAGAACACTCATGGTGTAGCCTCTAGTAAGATGAAGACTGGATTGGCAGATCATAATACATGGGTAAGAGCCTAATTTTGGGCCTAGTCGGAACAGTGGTTTTGGGACCACAAATCTAACGTAGAAAGATTTATTTTTATGGTCTACAATTTTATAGAATGATTTTGTGAAAATTTCGTTCAAAAATTTTGACATTTGGGCATTCAATTTAACAAAAAGACTAAATTGCAAAAAGTGCAAAACTTGAGTTCTAGAAGCTAGAGGTGTCTAATTGCTATGAAATTTTAAATTAGAGGTCCTTAGATGGTAATTAGACCATTATTTAAGTTGGTGGACAAAAACAGACATGAAGTAAGAGAGTTTTTATGTTTTAAGTTAGGGGCATTTTGGTCATTTGGTTAATAAATGAATTAATAAGCAAAATAAAATCCAATTTTTTCTCATCTTCTACCCCTTGGCTGAAATTTACAAGAGGAAGACATAGCTAGGATTTTTCAAGCTGTCAAGCTAGATTGTAAGTCCGTTCTAGCCCTGTTTTTAATGATTTTCATGTTTTTGAGATCCTTGCAACCTAATCTAGCTTATTCAAGGACTAATTTGAAAGAAAGATGAAGTTTTAAATTTTACCCCTGTTAGATATTTGTTTATTTTGATGTCTAATGGTAGAGAATGTATGTTTGGTGTTAGATAAACAACTTTTGCTAGGTGATTTTTGATGGAAATATAAAAAAGGACCTATTTGTAAAAGTTATAAAATAAGTAGTAAAAATCTGATTAAGTGGAAAATATGGGCTTGTATAAGTACGAAAATGATTCAGCTAGTCTTGGGTTTTGAAGAAATTGAATACATTTCAATTTATGAGCCTAGGGACTAAATTGTAAAAATGTAAAACATTAGGGGCAAAAATATAATTTTTACATAACATGATTTTTGGACTGAATTGAACAATGTGTGTATTAAATAAGTTAAAATTGTTATTATAGATCAATAAAAACGAGGTTCAAACATAGATCGGGAGAAAAACAAAGTGTTTGACGATTAGGTCCAATTCTACTATTTTTGTACCGAGGTAAGTTTGTATGTAAATAATGCATCATTATATTTATGTTTTAAATGCTTTAATATTGTATGAATTATTATTGACTCTTGGAAATATTCGACAAAGTTTTGACAAGCGAGAATTCCCGTTTGAGCCTTAGGAATAGAATGGGATACGAGTGACATGTCACTAGGAACCCATGTGTTTATGTGATCCCGGTGCTGGTCTCGTACGTCCTACCAATGGCTGGATAGTCCGGCATGAGTTGTGGATACCTGACAGCTTGTGTGAGCAGCACTGTGTAGCTACGTCCTGATTGACAGCTTGTGTAAGCAGACCCGTGAATAGCTCAAAAATGAGCCTGTAAGTATTATGAGATTTGAGGTAGCTATGGCTACATATATGGCTCTTATGTGTAAGATTTTCGAGTATCCGTTAATATCCCGAGTGTTCAAAAAAAATGTCAAAGTTGTGAAGGACTATAGTTATGATGTGAGCTGATGCAGGTATGTACGTAAAACTCATATGTAATGAGCTCGATATGTGATGAACCCTTGGTAAGGTTGTGATTGAGTATGTTATGACTAAAAGAATTTAATGACATTCATGCCATATTTCATCATGTTAATTGTATGTTTAATGTGTGGTTATGATGCTTATTATTTGCATAGGAACTTACTAAGCTTTATAGCTTACTCCCCTTCCTTTCCCTTGTCTTATAGTGTCACCAAGCTAGCTCGGGGATTCGAAGACTGTTAGAGATCCACTCACACTATCAACAATTATTTTGGTACCAATGATTTTAACATTTTGAGTTATGACATGTATAGGGGACTTGGTCATTTTGTAATGTGCCATAATTGATTTGGGCAAATGTGTTGGCTTATATTGGTTGAATTTTCATTTTGTATAGGGCCATTTGAAATTGGCTACTATTGGTTTAAGCAATTTATATGATGATATCTGTGTAGGATTTTACTTGAGTTGAGTTGATAAGTATGTGATGTTTGTGTATGATATTTGGTGGCATATGAATGATGTGTTGATGTCTTGGTTGTGGTTGATTTCGTTGTATATAAATGTTTGGATTGGTGTTAAGTTGTGTTGTGTAGGTGTGTGCAACAAGGGTGGCAAAATGGCTTGGTAAATAGCCTTATTTTTGTCCACACGAGTAGGCACACAGGCACGTGTCTAGGCCGTGTGTGACACACGGTGTGACAGCCCTAATTTGACCCTAGTCGGAAAGTGGTTTCGGGACCACAAAACCGAGTTATAAAAATAATTAACCGTCATATTCTATGTTTATTATATGTGAATATGAATGTGTGAAAGTTTCATACTTTAATTTGGTCAGTATATGTGAAATTTATTAGTAGGGACTTATGTGAGACAATTGTGAAATGTGTTAGACTAATGTAAAAGTGATCTAATAGTGCATGATGTCAAAAAAGTGTACTTGCATGTCAAATTAGCCAAATTTTGGATAGTGGCGGCCATGATATGGGTTATTAATTATAATATGTATTTTTCTATTAACATTTTTAGTTTACAAAATAAATTAATGAATTAAGAATAATAAAATATGGGGTGAGTGGGATGAGAAACCAAAGTTGGTTCATCCTTGCTCCTCCATTGTCAGTAATTTGAGGGAGGAAGAAGAAAAGAATTTTCTTGTTTCATGTTAAAGCTTGGATGATGTTTAGGAAGAGGTAAGTACTTTGAAATTCTTGGAAATTTATGTATAAATAAGGTGATTAGTTCAAGTTCTATTCATTCCATGGATTAAGTTTTGGTTGTTTGGAGGTTTGATATTCAGCCAAGTAGTTTGAAACTCTTAGTATATATATATATATATATATTACTTGAAAGTTGAAATTGGTTTGTTTATAGGGAGGTGCCGAATGTGGTCATTGAAGGGTCTTAATGAACAATATGTGTGGCTTGGGTTTATAACATTCGGTTAAGGAATTTTGTGTGCTAGCAAGTTTGGTTAAATATATAGATGTAAATCACCTTGTATTTGGTAATTTAAAGAGTAGGAAATGGCAAATTAAAATGATGTTGGGTAAATTTTTAGTTTAGTTGTGCTTAAGCATTCGGCATTAATTATTGATATTGGCTATGAAAGTATGAAAGGTTAAAGATTTTTTTTTTATGAATTATGACATTAATATGAACAAGATAGAAAATCGGTTATAGATGTGATTGAGTGATTCGGTCACTGATGGGTATTATTGTAACCGAATTGTATTTTGCTACTTTTAAATTTCGAGATGGAATTTGTATATAAAAGCTAAGTTGAGCGGTTAGGGCCGAATGAGGTATATAAGATAATAAAGCATGCTAGAATTATACATTAGTGAATATGTGTGATTGTACTAAATTCTTTACTTGAATTCGGTTAGGTATAGTCATGGTATGAGCTCATTAGGGATAATACCTTATAAGTGAATGTAGCTTTAGTTAACTTTATGTGTTATGCGTGTGTTAAAATAGTTAATGATTTGGATATTATTATAGGTATTTATGCTAAAGATTTTTCGGCTATGTTTTGTACCCATGTGATGACTCTAATGTCTAATATATATAAGAGTAATTTCGGCTTAAAAAAAATTAAATTATGTAGTACGTGTATGGCAATTGTATAAACATGAGGCATTGAAGTTTCCTTATAAGATCGAATTGGGTAATTAAATTATTGATGAGTATGCATTTCGATTTTGTATAGCTTAACATATGAGATGGGTATATGTTAGTTAATAGTTGTACTTAAAGTGATGTGTTAAAAATAATTAGGTACATGCTTGGTTTCATTATTAAATATAAGGGTTAAGTACCTTAAATTTATCTTTGATGTTCAAAATGATTAAATCAATTCATTTGTTAAATTAAGTCAAGAGCAAAGGGGAACTAAATCTGATAAAGGAAAGGAGAAAGCAATCGAGTAGCCTATCTGTAACTACTCCAACATACCGAGGTAAGTTTAAGTATCTTCATTTAATATATAATTAACGATGCCATTATAAGAGTATAGTATGTAAATTCGATCTTTGACTTATACTTGAACTAAAATGTATTATATGACCATTAAGTGATAAGATGGCCAAGATGTGTCAAAGTATGATCATAATTGTATGTGCTGAAATTATATCCGGACTTCAGTCCATGAGCTATGTCTTTGGAATTTTATCCGGACTTGTGTCCGCAAGCTATGTCTTTGGAATTATATCCGGACTTCAGGTCCGCAGGCTATGTGCTGGAATTTTATCCGGACTTTAGGTCCGCAAGCTATGTGCTGGAATTATATCCGGACTTCAGGTCCGCAGGCTATGTACTGGAATTTTATCCGGACTTGGTCCATGAGCTATGATTTGGAATTATATCTGGGCTTAAATTCCCGAAGACTTTGTGCTAGTGACTGGACCCGGGTTTTAACCTAGTAGGCTTAACATCGGTAATTCGAGTAAGGTTATGAATTAAATGTACGAGGTAACTATTATTAATTATGTATTATACAGTATGAAGATCAGGTACATATTTTGTACTCATAAGTGAACAAATCTTTAGATCAAGTAGTAATAACGAGGAATGGAATATGTATATGTGCGTATAGATATATGTATAGATGAATACCGAATCTACGAATATGAGAATGACCATTTCGGATGATGTCCACTATTATATGAAAGTATACGATTTAAATTAATTATATAAGCCATGTTGATGATCGAGGTTTAGGTTGTAAATTTCTTTGTGTTTGGCATATATATATATATGTATTTTCGGGCAAGTGGTATAAAGTTGATATTTCGTAACATTGATTTACATGTCAAGTTTTTATCTGTTTGAATTACTTAAGACTTACTAAGCATCAATATGCTCACTTAGTTACATTGATTCTTTGTTTTATAGATCCTGTTCGTTAGCTATCGTTTTCGGGAGTTTCAAAGTTGAAGTCATCCACACTATCAAAGCCCTTTCGGTACTCTTGTAGCTGAACTTTGTAAATGGCATGTATAGGACTAACTTTTGTTGTTAATTAAGTATCCTTTTGGTAATGTATATTCGTATAGCCATGCGAAAATGGCTTGTTAAGTTATTATACGTATTTCATATAGTTAATGTGTATGTGTGGTTGATATTCGATTAGTGTTTTAAATGTTTTGATAAGAATTGAACTTAGGATTATTCTATAGTGTTAAATGAAATTTCGTGCTTGTTTTGTAATACTTCTTAATCCCTCCGGCGACGGGTACGGGTTAGGGGCGTTACACACGGTTTGCCTGATAGGCATGTGTTTAGGCCGTGTGTCCCCTGTACCCTAATTTTTGCAAAACAAAATGCTCAGAATTGAGCACACGGGTGGAGACACGGGCGTATATCTCAGCTGTGTGGACAACACGGCCTCAAGCATGAGTGTGTGTCCTGGGCGTGTGAAGTCTGCACCTAATTTATGAAAAATCATGAATTTTAATTCGACCACACGGCCTAGCACACGGGCGAGTGACTTGGCCATGTGTCTTCAATTTGCTCTTGGGTGACAAACAGAGAGTTACACGCGGTTGGGGCATGGGCGTGTGTGACCACAAGGCCTGCCCACATGGGGGTGTGACCCCTATTTAGTGAAAAATTTTCTAAATGTCGTGAAATTTTCTAAGGTTCTCGGTTTAGTCTCGAACTACCTTCAAAGCATGTTTTGGGCCTTGTAGGCTCGTATTGGGGACTTTATGGTTAAATACAAAATGTTTTAATCTAGACGAGAATTCATGGCTCGAAAATGTACGTTTGCTTGTGTTTAAGTCTGGTAATGCCTCGTACCCTGTTCCAGCATCGAATACGGGTAAGAGGTGTTACAACATGAATATGTATAAGTCTATGTGGCTGAGACCCACGACAATATATATATCTGTATGTATGTTTATGGTGTAGCCTTCAATAATATGTAAATCAAATTTGCATATCACGATACATGAAATTATGAATAAGTCCATGAGGGAGATACCCATGACACCTTCTGTGAAAGTCTGTCGGAACAGTAAACACATGAATTTTTATGATGCCTTTATGGCGTATTCTGTTTGGCCCTTGTGGTGTAATTTTCTACGTCTATTTGGTAAGGTATGATTATTCACCCATTTAGTAAGTTCTAGGTAAATTCTGATTGTTCCATGATATATACTTCTATAATGACGTTATGAAAGGTCTAATGTTAGTTTGGTAGAATTAGATAAAGGAAGTTCTGAAAAGAAGTGTGTATCTATATGTTAAAAAGGGTATCTACTATGTTAATCTATTGGTTTTGAAAATGAGCGTTTTCATGGTTAACTGCACCATCACCGAACCGCGGCTGCACCACCACCGTAAGCACCACTCTCGTTCTTTTTCTTTCTTCTTCTTGATAAAACCTTGTTGGAATTCTTTTTTTTATCATTTTTATCCTCTTATGTCATCTAGTTCTTTGATTTATTCTCTATCAAACAATCCTTCTCTCTAGATCGGATTGAATCAACATAGTTTTGGTTGGCATAAGCGTAAGTAGGGATTGACATTGGATATATATCAACACTCTTCTCTCATTCAGTTCTCATGGTCGATCGTACCTATTGTATAATCGTACGTTTTTCAGAACTAATCTCCTTTATATTGTTTTGATGATGAAGGATCAAATACGACTATTTTAGAATGTCAATAATTTCGGAAGTGATTCATACCTCCAATTAAAATATCACAAGAATCTGAGATAGATCTAATTCAATCTGGAAGTGGGTGTTAGAAGGTGTTTTTGCATTGGATTTTCTTAGATCAGGTGTGGGTTTAACTTAATATCAAATAAATACATCATTCATTGTTGATTAAAATATATATGTATTAATAATTGATACTTTATTAAGCTCTCTATAATGCGAATTAATGTGAATACAATGCATTCAAAAAGGGATGCTAAATTCGTTAAATGGGAGATTTTCAAGTAAGTGATTTTGGATTGATTATTCTGTGACAGTATGATTATGTTTGTGTGATTTAATGTTGAATGTGAAATTATGTTTACATTCCAATACTTATGATATGTAATAGTTATAAGGAACTCTTTTATGGTGTGTAGTGGAGTTGGGTAGGAACATTTTTTGAAAAACTTGCGCCGGTTTATGAAAAGCTTTGCATTTACATCCTCATGCATACTGCTTTATGTGAAATTGTGATGATATATAAATTCTACTATTTTTATGAAATGTGTGTTTTAATTATTGGTTGTTACCTAAGTTAAGACTCTGTTGAATTCAATTGTATAAATTTTCTGTAATATTTTGAATTGTATACTAAATTCCTCTTTAATACTTGAGTTAAGTCTCACATAGGGCTTTCTAGCTCACCCCCTTTAGTTTTCTGTCCTTTCATATTTTTTGCAAGGTTAGGATTCGATGATGACATTTGGAGAAGATTCTCAAAGTTATTTTTGTATTTTGTTATTTTGGGATTATTTTAAGTTTGACTTGGACTGTGGCATGTGACATTACTTTGGGAATTTTTATTTTGATTTGCATGACTTGATTGGTTGCCATTAAGTTTTAAAAATTACATAAAATAATATTTGATAAGATTATGCATAAGATCTTAGTTTTTATTAAAACTTGACAAAATCACTCTTTTCTGATGCGACAATGAAAATAAGTTTTAGACAAAAATACGACTTAATTTTGACCTTTTGATGTTTTATCGAAATTACACGAAATATTGAGTTTTAACAAAA
Organism: Gossypium arboreum; assembly: GCF_025698485.1. NCBI lineage: Eukaryota > Viridiplantae > Streptophyta > Magnoliopsida > Malvales > Malvaceae > Gossypium > Gossypium arboreum. The sequence goes on from NC_069075.1 coordinate 94,786,001, forward strand.
TAGGGTTTTAGCAAAATTATTCTTTACAATTTTTATAAAAATTTGTCAATATCACATTTTTCTGCTACAATTTAAAGAAATGAGTTTTACTAAAAATTAGACTTAGTTTTCAAATTTTCTAATGTTTACAAATGAGATTTCTAAATACATTTGATTTATGAAGTTAACATGTTTTTCCCAAATAATGACGAATAACTAAGTTCTTTAGTTTTAAATAAATAAACGAATGACTTTGAAATATGATAGAAACTATGAAAGTTTTGAATAGCGATCAAACTTTTACAAATAAAAAAAAATACTGAAATTATTGATTTTTAAAATTCTTGATTTCACTAGTTTTGAACGATTTATGCAAATGGTTTAAAAAGTATGTTTGAAAACTATGAAAGATTTTTTGAGCCATTCCGGTGGCCAATGTCGTTTTCTAAATTCGACCATAACGACTGGGCTGAGTTTGGGAGGTTACGAAAGTAGCGTGAGTTGAGAATATAACAGTTTGCTCTTTAGGGTTATAAAACAAACCACCATTTTTTCCCTTTAGATATGCTACAAACATGCACAATTCTGTCTGTGAGTCCAACTTCCTTGCATCTTTATCCAATATGTGGGTCGGGCATCCCATAATCCTAAAATGATTAAGATTCGACTTATTGCCATGCCACAATTCGTATGGGGTTTTCGATGCTGCCTTAGTTGGTACATCATTCAAAATATAGTAAGCCATTTGTCCAGCGTATCCCCAAAAATAGATTGACAGCTTTGAATAACTAAACGTCGAACGTCCTATCTCTAAAAATGTTCAATTTCTTCTCTCTGCCATGCTATTCTATTGTGGAGTGCTCGACATCGTTAACTGGGATAGAATCTCATTCTCTATGAAGTACCCTAAGAACTCATTTGATAAATATTCCCTATGTCGATCAGATCGAAGTGCCTTTATGGGTACACCTTGTTGTTTCTCCACTTCTACATGAAAATATTTGAATTTATCGAAGGTTTCACTATTTTGATGCATTAGGTATACATACCCATATATGGAATAGTCATTAATAAAGGTTAAATAATACTCGTAACCACCTGTTGCACTAACACTCATGGGGCCACATATGTTAGTGTGCACAAGTTCTAGAGGTTTTTTGAACCTCGTTCCTTTTGCATTAAAAGATCGCTTAGTCATCTTACCTTTCAAGCAAGATTCACGTAGTGGAAGATCATCTTCTGTAAGTGATATGAATATATCGTCTTTCACAAGTCTAGTGATTCTTTTTTGATTAATATGACCAAGTCTAAAATGCCAAAGGTGTGCCTTATTAGAGTGAGAAGTTTTAAGTCTTTTATTCGATATTTTAGTCTCACGCAACGTGTACATCTTTTGGTTTGATAAAATAGAGATTATTTGACATCCATCCATTATACATAAGATTGTGATTTCTAAATATTGCAATTCCATTATTAAGAGTCAAGGTCAAGCTGTCTTTATATAAACATGCAAAAAAAATTAAGTTTCTTTTGAAACTTGGTACAAGGAAAATGTCTTTTAAAATAATCTTCCTAAAATTATAAAAATAAATATGTACATCTCTTATTGCTTCAGCTACCACAATTGTCTCATTCTCGGTCCATAACAATATGCTCTTATCTATGAGATCTTTCATCTCTTCGAACCCCTACAGAGAAACACAGACATGACTCGTGGCTCTAGAATTAATGACCTCGTGGTCTATTGATTCTTCCACTAAACAAGCTTCTATCACCAAGAGTTCTATACGTTTGCCTTTGGTAGCTAAGTGTTCTTTTCAGTCATTACAGTTTGCCTTGAAATGTCCTTTCTTACTGTAGGAGAAGTATTTAGAATTAGATAAGCCTTTTTGCATTTTGGTTCTCTTCCTTTCCACTTGTGGTTTCCTAGAGTCCTTAGCCTTGTCTTTATTAGCGTGCTTTCCTTTCCCTTTTGAGGAAGAAGCGATGACTATATTTGCTTCTGCTCTTTGATCCGATTGACCACCGTTCAACATCAACTCATAAGATTTTAACTCCTTCATAAGTTGTGTAAGCATTAGGTTTTTGTTGCCAATGTTATATGCGGCTCAAAAATTAGCAAAATCCTTGGACAAACTTTTGAACATTATTTCTATTTGGGTTTATTGGTACAAATTGGCCTCATTGTCTGCTACCTCAGCAAAGTAGCCCATAAGAGTGATCATTTTGTCTTTGATTAGAATGCCAAGTTTTTGCTGGGCATTCATTAAGCTAGTTATAGGAGATTCTAAAGCCAAGGCAAATTGGCCTTCGAACATGTCTTCTAGCTTATCTAGCACCGCTTTAGCAATCTTACAACTTTTTAGTTGCTTGTACAGAGTGCTGGTCATGCTTGCTAGCAAATAGTAATGAGCTATCTTATCAGACTCTTCCCAGCATTTTCTAGCCTCAACTTGAGTGATCGGAGGGCACTTCGTATCAAGAACTATTTTAAGTTTTTTATAGCTCAAGATAATTATCATGTTCCTTTTCCATTCCTTATAGTTGTTTCTGATCAGTTTGTTTTTAGTGAGCATGTTTAATAAATGAGTTGGTGTCATTTTCGAACAAAAAATAAAACTTTTATATATTACTATCTTGTATTAAAAAAATGTTTGAAAAAGTTTTGCAATATTACCTTATGCATTAAGATGATGCATGCATCTTACATTAAACCTTTAAAACATTTTTAAGTCGTTTCAACGATAATTCCCACACCTATTTAATCAATCCACCATGGGGTGATCATGATCAACTAGTGGATCATCTCATACATATATATCACAATTATATCACAAATAATTATTAAACATGTATATAAAGAGATGGGTAATAAAATAAAATTGTCAGCCAAGGTTTCCATGGTTTTATTTCTAGAAAATAAATGAAAAAAAAATACATATGTAACACCCCTAACCCGTCTCTATTGCCAGATTAGAGTTATAGAGCATTGCCATACAATCAGAAATACTTAAACTTTATATCATTCAATAGTTTAATCGTATCATAAACCCCTCGATCACATGCAAATTGTCCCTAAATCAAGCCCTCGAGGCCTTAAAAATAGCTTAGAAACAATTCAGGACTAATTTGAAACACATTAGAAATTTTAGAAAAAAGATGCAAAATTTGCAAAACAGGGGTCACACAGCTGTGTGCCTCACACGACTGTGTCACACACCTATGTCCCCAACCGTGTATCTTTTGAACTAGGGACACACAGTCGTGTCCCAATCCGTGTCCTCACCTATGTAACTCTCTGAGTTGCCCCACATGCCTCTGTGTCAGGCCATGTGTTAGGCCGTGTAACTCACTGACATGGAACCTAAGCAATCCTCAGATGACACATGGTTGTGTTGCCAAGCCATGTGTCTCACACGGATGAGTCACACTCCTGTGTCTCAGGCCGTGTGAACCAAAATTTACCTAAAATCAAGCCATTTCAAAACCATTTCATGCATCAACATTCAATCCAATTGTGCACACTTTCAAAGGACCAAAAATATCTTTCAAACACACATCAAAGTAGCATTTCAAGATCTTAATTTAACTAACCAATATGTCATTCAAAGGCACCACAATTAACATCCAAACATAACAACTATCAAAACATATCAATATTGTACCATTTTATACATGATAACCTATTCAATTACTTACCAAAACATACCACATATTGACCATTCTCAAACCATTCAAAATATACCATAAATGACCTTATAAACATGCATAACAAGGTAACCAAAGTGACATAATTTGTCAAGGCATCAAATGGTACCAAACCAACATAACTTCCAAAAGTTTATACATGCCAAAGCATCAACAACACATTCATCAAATACCATTACAAATGACCCTATAAATGCCATTATAAACCTTGACCAAAATGCTCAAAAACTACAAAATTGACTACTGGATAGTGTGATAGATCTCCTATGATCTTCCAACCAAATCAAGCTTTCGATAATCTATAAGACAAAGGAAGAAAACTTCGTAAGCAATGAATGCTTAGTAAGCTCATATAAATTAAAACATAACTAACCATTCCATTTGCATAATATAAAGCATAAGTATAAAATCAACCAAAACCATAAGCTTGGCATAAGCCTATACAACATCATCAAAACCACAAGTTAGTACTCTTGTACATGGTTCAAATGAATTCATCCATAAACAAGTAGATTTGCACATATAATCTCATCAACTAGCTCATAATTCCTTTTCATAAGTTCATGATACATTCCATTTGAACACTTACCAATTCCTTCCTTTTCATACCTATTGAACCATTTAAAATTACATCGGATACATGGGAAAGCTCACACAAAGTGTGCCTATACATATAACCGTAATATTTCCTTTACATCATTGCTCACACGAGCTGTGGGTCAAAATGTAAACTACACGAGAATCCACAACAAATGCAGGACCTCAGCCATCAATAGGAAATTCAAGACCAGCACCAGAAACATGAAATCCCTAATGACATGTCATTTGTATCCTATGAATTCCTAATGTGCAACCGAGACTTAATATCCTTCAATTAGTCATAGCATTGACATTTATATTTCGATCATTTACATTAGACATAACATAGTAAACGTTTAATTTAAATAACATTAACAAAATAACCGTTCATACGAACTTACCTCGATGAATAGAGGCGTATAACTTACCTTGATCTAAGTTCGAACATGGTTTATGTTGACCTAAATAGGTAATTTCAATCAATTAAATACTTTAGTATTCAATTTAATCCACATTTCACACTTATGCAAAATTACCAATTTGCCTATAATATTTTAACTTTTCACAATTTAATCATTAAGCTCATAATTTGAAATCTAACCATTTTAATCCTCCATTCAAGAAAACCAAATTTCTTAGGGACTTACACTAACCCAAATAAACCATCATTTAATAAATTTAACATGAAATTTTACTATTTTCACAAATAAATCCCTAAATGTATTTTCATCAAAAATTACTTAACAAAACATGTTTATTTTTCAACAAAGACTCATAATTCATTAATTAACATCAAAACCTAACCAAAAACATTCATGTCAAGTCCCTCAAACTTTAACAGTTTTACAAATTGACCCCCGAGCTAGCTAGATTAAGCTAAAACGATCTCAAAAACATAAAAATCATTAAAAACAGGACTTGAAAACTCACCATGCAACCTACACAAGCTTGAGCGAATACTCTCTCTTCTCTAATGATATTTTTAGGTTTCGAAATAGCAAAAAGATGAAGATGATCACTTTAATTCATATTTTCTTATTTAATTTCCTTTTTAATTTCCAAATTACTAAATTAACATTTTAAAATCATTAAAATTTCATTAAAACTTTTCCATGCACATCTACTAACTCATTAAATGGTTTATTTACCCTTCAAGTCCTTTATTGTAAAATTTCAAAGCTATTGAATCCTTTTATCTAATATAACTCAACTCTTATCCTATTTTACGATTTAGTCCTTTTTACTTAATTAACTATGTAAACATCAAAATTTCTTAACGAAAATTTAATACGACCTTAACCTATTCCCATAGAAATTAATTAAACAATAAAATAATAATTTACTTGTCAGAATTGTGGTTCGAAACCACTAGTTTTGATATAACTGAAAACAGGCTATTACAACATAGTTTTTCGCCACAAGGCATTCCTTGTGTCTTCGACCACCACCACTCCATATTCTCCTTGTTATGGACTCTTTTTTGGAAAAATTACATTTATTTCCTATGTATGTTTTCGACTTACAAGAATTATATAAATAAAAAATAATCCTACGTAGAGATGATAGTCCATCGTCTATTTCCTAAGAACCACAACCTAGTCAAAAATAATAATTATATAACAAATATGTATAATATTGCATTCATTCACATACATTCCTCTAAACATGTGAATAATTGCAAGAATGTGACATCTTATGAAATATTAATTAAACAAGATGAAGAGAGAGATTCGGTCTTAGTTTACACCATAAACATAGCACAACCTAGTGCTCTTATACCAATTTTTGGAAAAAAAAATCTGGTTTAAAAACGGTTTTTTTGCACAACGAAAAATTAAAATTTTGAAAACCGACCCGATTTGTGATATTTATAGCAATAAATCTTAACTGAATTTATACATGTGTTTTCGACTTAGCGGACATTCGTCGTTCTTGGATTTCATCCAAATGATCTTTTATGCTATTCTCGTACTACGAATTGCTTTGAGTGTGGGTTCGAACCAATTGAATCGAAACACAGAACTAGAAAAAGTTTTCTCTCCTTTTGGGGTGAAAATGTAAGTTCCCTCTTCTTAATAGAAACCGATAGAATTGTTATTCCAGAAAATATATATATATATATATATATAATAGTTGAGAATAAATTCTCTCTATTTTTCAGTACAATAACTGTAACACCCCACACCCGAGTCCTAGGCCGAGACAGGATACTAGGTGTTACAACTCTTAAACACGTTCAGTCCAACTTTTTCGAATCATCAAGACTTGATAAATTTTCAAACTTTATATAAACTCCTTAACATTTGACTACGAGACCTCAAATATCCATTGGAAACCATTCGGGACCAGCTTGGGGCCTTAACCAACTTAAAAAAAATAACCCTTGAAACAGAGCCACGCCCATGCGGATGGGCGACATGCCCGTGTGGTCATTAAGACATGGCCGTGTTAATGGCCCCTGTAACACACATGGCCTAAGCATCAAGGGACACGCCCGTGTCCTATGCCCATGTGAATTAAATTTTAAATTCGAACCTATAGGGGTTTTCACATTGCCTGACACACGCCCGTGTCTATGGCCCGTGTCCCTCACACGACAATGACATGCTTGTGTCCAAAAACCTTAACATTCTGTTTTTGAAGTTAGCATCCAATAAGGGGCACACGGCCAAGGCACATGCCCTTGTCCTCCACACGGCTGAGACACACGGCCGTGTCTCTTCCCGTGTGTTTACTACTATGCATACTGACTTGAAAATTTTATGTGCAGGGGACACACGGCCGGACAACATGCCCATGGGGCTAGCCGTGTGTCACACACGGCCTAGACAAACGCCCGTGTGTCTACCCGCGTGGACAATATAAGGCTATTTACAAAGCCCTATGCCACCCTGAAACACAATTTAATACCATTCAACATATCAAAATCTAACTTAATATGATTTATCAACCAACAACCATAGCTAAGACCTATATACATTTCATAAATTCAACCAAGCCAACAATTTCACATTTGTAAAAGACTATCTTGCATTCATATATTGGCTGACAATATTAGCCAATTTCATGACCTTATACAAAATGAGCCAAATGCTAAAACAAGCCAACACCTTTGGCCCCAAAACAATGTGACACAAAAATAAAATGAAAAGTTCCTATACATGCCATAATCAAAATGATAAAACTGGCTATACCAAGTGCTTCAAGGATAGTGTGGCTGGCTTCTCCGACGTAGGCGACGATCCTCGAACTACTTTGGCAGCACTATAAGAAAATGGAAAGGAAATAGGGTAAGCATAAGAGCTTAGTAAGTACATATATGTAAATAACTGTAATTAGAAACACATTCATCAAACAGTGGTTTATCATATTTAAGGGATATATCATTTTAATCTCACTATCTTACTCTTCACTTATTCTATGCATACTGACTACATCTCATCACATACTAAGGTCTTGATTCGGGTGTTTAGTATACATACCTGCAATTACCTGTAAAATAACTCAAATTCATTTTCTCTATTGACACACCTCACTGGAAGTATCACCAATCCATTCATCGAGTTACCTATTGAACACTCAGAAATACCAATGAATACTCGGATAGTTTACTCCTAAGTACTATACAAGTAGCCAAAGCTACCTCGTACTTTGTAATACTTGCATAATTGAGCTACTCACGGGCCTTTTTACCAAGTCGGTACCCGGACCCTATGGCTCTATCATGTAATGCCCGCTTATTAAACTACTCACAGGTATGCACACAAAGTCAGTACCCGAGCCCACATTACATTTTTTTCTTATCTCATAAACTTAGACTCAACTTATGAGTTCAGACCACTCAATTTCTTATGACTTACCTTTTTATATCCTATACTATTATTGAGGTTCAATGGGATCTCGTATCTAACATGATGTTGTCGCGCTTGTTCATAACGTAGGTTACTCTTACCTCACATTATTTATACTTTTATGACATCGAGTAAAATGATGATACATGGTAAAATTAAAACATTTAAAAGTAAGCTATAATGACACGTTATTTACATATGTACTTACCTCGGTACAAAATGATGGGAACGAGCTTAATCCTCGTAAACTTTGTTCTTACCCCGATCAAGACCTGAATCACGCTTCTCTTGATCTATATTGATAAAATTCATTCATTTCATCAGCAAATTAGTCTAGATATTCAAAAATTTATAATTGGGCAAAATGACCATTTTGCCCCTCCCCCGGCTTTCACAAAATGACCATTTTACCCCTAGGCTTGAAATTTTGATTTTTATCTCATTTTCTCACTAATCAAGCCTAGCCGAATACTTTTTATACTAGAAACAGTCCACAAGTTTCATTATTTCATACATTTATCACCTATTTTACAACTTATGGAAAATGGTCCCTAGTTAGGGTTTCCATGAAAACTTATTCACAAAAGTTGTTTATTACCTATCCAAGACTCATTTTTCTTTCATAAAAATTCAGAAAAAAACCTAAATGCTCTCATGAAAAAACCCTAGACTTTCAAACATTTTGCAAAATAGTCCCCTCATTAGAAAGCTCATGCTACAAGGGTCTCAAAAGTACAAAAATATTTAAGAAAAGTCATCAAGATCACTTACTTGCAAAGGTTTAAAATTTCTAAAATTTTAAAGCTGAAAAATCCCTCTAATGGTTGAAAATTTCAGTGGTAGGAGAAAAGAATGAAAAGATGAAGTCAGTTTGCTTTATTTTATTCAATTAAGTCACCAAACCACCTAGACTTTTAACTTTTTGACCAACTTGTCCCCTATGGCCGACCACCCTTCTAAAATTGGCCTAATTTTCCTTTAAAGACCTCCACATTATGATTCATGGAAAATTAACACCCTTAGCTATAAAAATGGGACTTTTTCACTTTATGCGATTTAGTCCTTTTTCATAATTAAGCATGTAATCGTTAAAATAAATTCACCAAAATTTTCATGCACTCATATAATCATGTTATAACACATAAAATAATATCAAAAATATTTCCTCTAACCTGAGGGTGAGTGGTTCCGAAACCACTGTTCCAACTAGACCTAAAATCGGGCTGTTACAATTCTCCCCTTGAGGGATTTTCGTCCTCGAAAATCTTACTGGTAAAAAGATTTGGGTATTGTCTTTTCATGATTTCCTCGGGCTCCTATGTGGTCTCTTCAACCCCATGTCTCTGCCATAACACTTTCATAAGGGGAACGTTCTTATTTCTTAATTGCTTAACTTCTCGAGCTAGGATAATAGGTTCCTTACCATAAGACATATCCGATCTAATCTCTACTTCAGTCGGAGAAATCACATGTGAAGGGCCAGAGCGGTATCGGCGTAACATGGACACATAGAATATGTCGTGGATCTTTTCCAATTCTGATGGTAAGCCTAACCGATAGGCTTTTAGCCCAATTTTCTCAATCACCTCATAAGGTTCGATAAAACGCAATGCAGACGTAGTTTACCCTTTTTACCTAATCTAAGAACTTTCCTCCACGGGGATACTTTTAGAAATACCTTAGCCCTAACTTGAAACTCGATCTCTTTTCGTTTCAAATTCATGTAGGATTTCTGTCTATCCGAAGCGGCCTTTGGATAGTCACGAATCACCTTAACTTTTTCTTCGATCTCATTGACTAAGTCGACCCTGTAAATTTGACTCTCTCTAAGCTTGGTCTAATACAAAACCGTTCGACACTTACGGCTATACAACGCTTCATAAGGTGCCATTTTTAAACTCGACTGATAGCTATTGTTATAAGTGAATTCAACTAGCGGTAGATACTTCTCCCAACTACCTTAGAACTCTAGGACACAACAACGCAACATATCCTTAAGAGTTTGAATTACTCTCTCCGACTAACCGTCGGTTTGTGGATGGAAAGCTGTGCTAAAATTCAAATTTGTCCCCAAAGCTTCTTGCAACTTATTCCAAAACCTCAAAGTAAACCTCGGGTTCCTATCTAAAAAAATCGACAAGAACACTCCATGAAGCTTCACAATCTCGAAAATGTACAAGTCGGCTAGCTTATCCAGTAGGAAATTCTTTCACACTGGGATAAAGTGAGCAAACTTTGTCAGTCGATCAACCTCAACCCATACAACATATTTCTTCCTCGGAGTTACCACTAAACCCATCACAAAATCCATAGTAACTCGATCCCACTTCCATTCAAGGACCATGATAGGTTGAAGTGAACCCGAAGGTACTTGGTGCCCTGCCTTTACTTGTTGGCACACTAAACATTTTGATACAAACTCCTTGTTGGCATACTAAAAATTTTGATACAAACTCTGAAATATCTCTTTTCATACCTAGCCACCAATACATTTTCTTCAAATCATTGTACATTTTTGTACTTCTGGGATGTACCGACAAACAACCACTATGTGCCTCAATTAAAATTTTTCGAATTAATTCGGTATCCTTAGGAACACAAATCCTACCCCGGAACCTCAAGCAACCATCAAAATCAATCCAAAATTCTGACTCAACACCTGATTTACACTTAGTTCTCTTGGCTAACAATTCATTGTCACTCATCTAACCTTCACAAATTTCTTAGAGAAATGTCAGTCTAGCTTTTAACTCAGCTAGAATCGAACCATCCTCTAACAAAGCCAATTGGGCGTTCATTGCTCTCAGTGAAAATAATGGTTTTCTACTCAATGTATCTGCGACCATATTCGCCTTACCCAGATGGTAGTCGATAATCAATTCATAATCTTTTAATAGTTTCAACCACTTCTGTTGTCTTAGATTTAAATCATTCTGAGTCATCAAGTACTTAAGACTCTTATGATCGGTGTATCAATGGCATATCTCTCTGAACAAATAATGTTGCCAGATCTTCAAGACAAGCACTATGGCGGCCAAATCTAAGTCATGTGTCAGATAATTCTTCTCGTGAGATTTCAACTGTCTTGAGGCATAAGCTATAACCTTGCCTTCCTACATAAGTACGCAACCCAGGCCATTTAGAGAAGCATCACTATAAATCACAAACTCTTTTCCTGACTCAGGTTGTACTAATACTAGAGCCTTAGTCAATAACTTCTTCAACTTCTCGAAACTCTATTGGCACTTATCCGACCATTCAAACTTAACTTCTTTTTGCAATAATAACCTCATCATGGGAGTAGCAATAATGGAGAAATCCTTTACAAATCATCTGTAATAACCAGCCAAACCCAAAAAGCTTCTAACCTCAGTCACATTCTTTAGGGGTTTCCATTCAACAATAGCAGAAACCTTGTTGGGATCAACCCTAACGCCATCGCTTGAGACAATGTAACCTAAAAATTTGAGTTCTCGAAGCCAAAACTTACTCTTACTAAACTTGGTATACAACTGATTGTTTCTCAGAGTTTGTAGAACGATTCCCAAGTGTTTGGTCTGCTCCACCTTTTCTCTAGAATAGATCAAGATGTCATCGATAAATACAATGACAAACTTATCCAAGTATGGTCAAAAAATCCTATTCATTAAATCCATAAACATAGCGGGAGCATTTGTTAAATCGAAAGACATGACGAGGAACTTGTAGTGACCATACCCCATCCTAAAAGTAGTCTTAGGTACATCTGACTCTTTAACTCTCAGTTGATAGTAGCTGGATCTCAAGTCTATCTTAGAAAACCATGCTGCTCCTTTCAGTTGATCAAATAAGTCATCAATCCACGGCAACAGATATTTATTCTTGATTTTTATCTTATTTAACTACCGGTAATCTATGCATAGCCTCATGGATCCTTCTTTCTTTTTCACAAAAAGCACCAGAGCACCCCACGATGAAAAGCTTGGTCTCACAAAGCCTTTATCGGTCAATTCTTGTAACTGTGACTTTAGTTCCTTCAACTTAGTCTGAGCCATTCGATACAGAGCAATCGAAATAGGCATTGTCCCTGGCATTAACTCTATACCAAATTCAAGTTCTCTATTAGGGGGTAACCCATGCAATTCTTTCGGAAATACATCAGCATATTCGCATACAACTGGTACTGTCTCAACCTTCAGCTCAGACTCCTTAGCATTCATTATAACAGCTAAATAAGCTCACAACCTTTCCTTAAACATTTTCGACAGATGTTGAGGATATTATAATAGGCAAATTCTTCGGTTCATTTGATTTAACCCAAAGAGTTTCACCATTTTCACATTTCAATTTAATAACCTTTTTCCTACAATTTACTATAGCATCATGGAGTGTCAACCAGTCCATACCCAAAATGACATCAAACTCATTGAATGGTAACAACATCAAATCAGGTGGAAAATAGTGACGTCTAACTATCAATGGACATTTCTTGCAAACTTTATCGACTATCACATACTTGCATAGAGGGTTTGACACCTTAATCATAAACTTCATAGACTCAATAGGTATGTTCATGTTAGACACCAATTTCATGCACACATACGAATGAGTGGAGCCAAGATCAATCAAAGCAATAATAGTATTATCATAGAGAGAAAATGTACCGGTGATTACATCGGGAGAAGATGCATCTTCATGTGTGCGTATGGCGTAGATTCTAGCCGGAGCTCTAGCTTCTGATCTCACTGTGGTGTCTCTCGTTACATTTTTTTTGCTAGCCCCAATTCCAACATTTTTCTGTGGTCTTCCTTTAGAATTTGTACCACTTGGCCTTATACTTTGAAAACTTTCTTTCTCGTTCATCTTAGGGCAATCCTTAATAAAATGGTCTTGAAAACCACATCGAAAACAGGATCTATCATTCAATCTACACTTGGCAAAATGGCTTTTACCACAATGCTGCCACTCTGGTCGAGGAGACCTAACATTACCCACACTAGCCACTGATGTAGCCCGAGATTTAGAATCCGAATCTTGCTTCTTATGATCTCTATACGAGTGTCGAGCCGACACATGAGAATGAGAGTAAATGTCCCTGATTTTTTAGATTGAGATGAAAATAACTTGCTTGAATGCCTCTTCCTTGCATCTCTAGTCTCTGCCTCGATTTTCTTCTTCTTCTTAATCAATTCTTCAGCCTTACAAGCCAGATTAACGAGCACTACAAAATCTTTCAATTCAAGGACACCCACTGACAATCGGATATCCTCATTAAGTCTGTCTTCAAACCTTTGAAACATTTTAGCCTCGGAGGACACACACTCTCAAGCATACTTACTAATTCAGACGAACTCCCTTTCATATTCAGTAACCATCATAGGCCTTGCTTCAAGTGAAGAAATTCCTTATGCTTTTAATCTATGAATCTCTCACTAATATATTTCTTCTAGAATTCCTCTTGGAAGAATTCTCACGTGACTTTCTCGGGAGGTACCACTTTACACATTTTACACACTTTACACATTCTTCGGGAGTACAAAACAATTCATCGAATACCCTGATGGTATTCTCAAGCCAAAGCTCTGCCCTTTCGGGATCATCATCCTTATTTGCACGAAACTCCTTGGCTCCATGCTTTCGGATCCTATCCACTAGGGGTCTATTCAGTCTCACAAAATCCATACCCTGTGGTGCTATAGGGACAGGTTGAGGGATAGGTGGAAGTGGAGGGGGTTGAGCATTCGGGTTCGCTCGGACGAACTCTGTGTACCATTTATTCATCATGTGGAGAAAAGCTTCTCGAGCCCCTTCTCCTCCTCCCTGACTAACCGTCAGAGGTCGATTATCTAATGGCACCGCCCCTTCAGCAGGAGCCGGTGCATTACTATCTACATCGTCTGCCATAGTTCGATCAGGATCCATTTCTATAAGAAAACATGATAACAAAATCAGGAGTCAGCACACTATCACAATTTATTTATGGCATGTATAGCTAGACTCATGCACACTCAAGGTTAGTCTAAGAACTGACTAAATCATAGCTCTGATACCACTAAATGTAACACCCCACACCCGAATCCCAAGCCGAGATAGGATGCGAGGCGTTACCACTCTTAAACACGTTCATTCCAACTTTTTTGAATCATCAAGACTCGATAAATTTTAAAACTTTATATAAACTCCTTAAAATTTTCCTACGAGACCTCAAACATCCATTGGAAACCATTCGAGACCAGCTTGGGTCCTTAACAAACTTAGAAAAATAACCTTTGAAACAGAGCAGACGACCATGCAGATGGGTGACACGCCCGTGTAGGCATTAAGATATAGCCGTGTTAATGACCCGTGTAACACACACGACCTAAGCATCAAGGGACACGCCCGTGTCCCATGCCTATGTGAATTAAATTCTAAATTCAAACCTATAGGGGATTTTACACGGTTTGACACACGCCCATGTCTATGGTCTATGTCCCTCACATGGCCATGACACGCCCGTGTCCAAAAACCTTAACATTCTATTTCTAACGTCAACATCCAATAAGGGGCACATGGCCAAGGCACACGCCCGTAGCCACAGGCCGTGTCCTCTACACGGCTAAAACAGACGGTCGAAAAACACGCCCATGGGGCTGGTCGTGTGTCACACAAGCCCGTGTGTCACACATACCCGTTTGTTTACCCGTGTGGACAATATAAGGCTATTTACAAAGCCTTATGCCACCCTGAAACACAATTTAATACCAATCAACATATCAAAATCTAACTTAATATGATTTATCAACCAACTACCATAGCTAAGACCTATATACATTTCATAAATTCAACCAAGCCAAAAATTTCACATTCATAAAAGACTATCTTGCATTCATATATTAACTTACAATATTAGCCAATTTCATGGCCTTATACAAAATGAGTTAAATGCTAAAACAAGCCAACACCTTTGGCCCCAAAATAATGTGACATAAAAATAAAATGAAAAGTTCCTATAGATGCCATAATCAAAATGATAAAACTAGCTATACCAAGTGCTTCAAGGATAGTGAGGATGGCTTCTCCGATGTAGTCGACGATCCTCGAACTAATTTGGCAGCACTATAAGAAAATGGAAAGGAAATAGGGTAAACATGGGAGCTTAGTAAGTACATATATTGTAACAGCTCAATTTTTGGGGCTAGTTAGAATAGTGGTCTCGGGACCACAAATCTGAAGTTAGAAACAATTATTTAATTATTATTTTGGAGGCAAAGCATGTTATTAGTAGTGTATGAAAATTTTGGTGAGTTAATTTTAACGTTTATAAGCCCAATTGCGAGAAAGGACTAAATCGCATAAAGTGCAAAAGTCTTAAATTGATAGCTAAGGGTGTTAAATTGTTATGAATCTTAATTTGGAGTCTCTAAAGGGCAAAAATACCCTTAGATCTTAGCTTTTCTGGCCATGAGAGATAAAAATGTTGAAAAGTCAACATTAGGTAAATGGATGACATAATATGTAATAAAATAATGCTTAAGCCTAGCTATCATCTTTTTTTTCTTTCATTCTTCCTTATCCCACTGATTTTTTAGCCATTGTTAGGGGTTTTGAGCTTCAAAAATTTCAGCAACTTATTTCTCTTGCAAGTAAGTGATTTACATACTTTTTGTTGATGATTTTTACATTTTTGGACCCCTTGAAGCATAAGCTTTCTATTAAGGGGGCTATTTTGCAAAATGGTGGAGACTTTAGGGTTTTCCCATGAAAGAATATGTGTATTTTTTCTAAAAATTTATGGAAGAATATGAGTATTAGATGTGTAATAAACAACTTTTGTGAAAGAATTTCTCATGAAAACCCTAGTAGAGACTATTTTGCATAAGTTGAAAGTTTGATGATAAATGTGCGAGATAGTGGAAATTTTAGATTTCTATAAGAGGAAAAATGGTTCGGATAAGCTTTTGATCAGAGAAAATTCGATAAAAATTGATTTTTGGACCTAGGGGTATAATAGTCATTTTACAAAAGTCTAGGGGCAAAATGGTTATTTTACCGAAGTATAGATTGTTGGGAGCCTAGATTGATAAAGTGATTAAATTTGTGAATTTTTGTTATTATAGATCAAGAAATACCAAATCCAAACTTAGACCGGGGGAAGGCCAAGCAAATTGATTAAACCGTCTAGACACCATATTTTGTAACTGAGGTAACTTGTATGCAAATATTACAACTACATTGTCATTATATGCGATGAGTTAATTTGGCATGAATTACTTAATTATGGAAATGAGAAGGCATGATGATAATTAAGATAGTAGAATTCACGTTTGAACCATGAGAAATAAATCAGATATTCATGCCATGGCGTATGGACTATTGTGAGCTAGTGTAAGACATGTCTGGGACATGCATCGACCACATTACGAGTTAAGCTAGTGTAAGACCATGTTCGGAACATAGCATCGACAATGAGACGAGAGCCAGTGTAAGACACGTCTGGGACATGCATTAGCTTCGAGATGTAAGCCAGTGTAAGACATGTCTGGGACATGAATCGGCTACGAGATAAGCTAGTGTAAGACCATGTCCGGGACTTGGCATCGGTATCTTATCCCATGTTGAGGCTTATTGAATATCTGATAATGGTCTGAATGGTTCAAGGGTGAGATTTATGGTTTAAAATTAAGAGAAAAGTATAACCGTGTTATGAATGATACAGGTACCTATTCAGTATGTATGAGACGTGAGTTCAAAATATATAATATGATGTGTAGTGGTATGTGATGAGTAAGTTATGCTTATAACTATTTTATATTAAGAGCATGTTGATGAATGGTATAGTTGTTGCTATGTATTTGCATGCTTCTTACTAAGCTTTACGCTTACTCCCTCTCTTTTCTATTTTCTTAAAGTGTCGCCTAAATAGCTCAAGGATCATTAGACGTCAGAGGCTATGATCACACTATTATCCTAAACACTCGGTATAGTTAGAATTCTTGTTTTTGCATATGACACGTATAGGGCTAGACTTTAATGTTGTGTGTCATTAAGAAATAGCCAAATGTGTTGGCCTGGAATAAATACCTTTAATTTTGTATAAGGCCATGGATAATGGTCAATACTCATTTTGATATTCATAAATAGAAGATGATATTTTCATGGATGAGTATATTGCACAAATGAAATGTTGTCCATTGTGGCTATTTTAGCTATGTGATGTGCACTTGTATTGGCATAGAGTGATTTTATGCAGGTTATGTATGTAAGGGTGGCGAAGAGGCTTGGTAAATAGCCTCATTTTGTCCACACGGGTGCACACAGGCATGTGTCTAGGCCGTGTGTGACACACGGCCCGCCACATGGGCGTGTGATCTGGCCGTGTGTCCCTTGCACGTAAAATTTACAAGTCAGTATGCATGATAGTAAACACACAGGCAGAGACACAGCCTTGTGTCTCAGCCGTGTGAAGGGCATGGCCTAG
Source organism: Gossypium arboreum (assembly GCF_025698485.1). Classification (NCBI taxonomy): domain Eukaryota; kingdom Viridiplantae; phylum Streptophyta; class Magnoliopsida; order Malvales; family Malvaceae; genus Gossypium; species Gossypium arboreum. The sequence continues at coordinate 94,803,557 of NC_069075.1, forward strand.
CACACGAGAGTGTACCTTGGCCTTGTAACCCTTAAGAATTGCTGATGTTAAAAACAAAATATCCAGGTTTGTGCGCACGGGCTAGGACACGGGCGTTTCATGGCCGTGTGAAGGACACGGGCAAGTGCCAGGCCGTGTGAAACCCCTATAGGTGTGAATTTAGAATTAATTCCACACGGGTAGAGGATACGGGGGTGTCCCTGTATTATTTAGGCCGTGTGAGCCACACGGGCCAGCAGCATGACCATGCTGAATTGGTCACACGGGCGTGTTGCCCCTATGTCTAGTAATATTTTTCAAAGTTTGTGGGAAGATCTGAATCATTCCCGAATGGTTTTAAATGAACGTTTAGAGTCTCGTAGGCCTTTATTATGAAGTTCTTAATAAAGATCAGAAAAGTTTTAAATTTGACCTAATTTTGGCGGCTCAAAAATGTGTGAATGTATATGTTCAAGTTAGAGAACACCTCATATTTAGTCCCGACGTGGGGTACGGGTGTGGAGTGTTACATTTAGTGGTATCAGAGCTATCGTTTAGTCGGTTTTAGGACTAACCAAGCATGAGTACGAGTCTAGCTATATATGCCATAACTATATATTGATATTATGATGACTCCTGACGATTATAAATTGTATTTTCATATAGTAAATGGATCTTGATAGAGCTACGGTGGATGACGTAGAGAGTAACACTCCGGCTTTTACTGAAAGGATCGCGCCAGTTGAGAGTGAGCCAGTGACTATAGGCCAAGGCAGAGGGGCTAGAGAAGCCTATCTCTGAAAGATAGATGCTTGGTACACGGAGTTCATTCATCCGAATCTGAACACTCCACCTTCCCCACCTCCTCTGATTCCTTCGTATGCCCCTGTAGCTCTGCAAGGAGCGGACGTGTTTAAGAGGGAGAAGCCTTCGGTAGACAAGATTCGGAAACAAGGGGCCGAGGAATTTTGGGCTAGCATAGATGATGACCCAAAGAGAGTAGAATTTTGGTTGGAGAATACCATCAGGGTATTTGATGAACTGTCATGCACGCCTGAAGAGTGCGTGAAGTGTGCGGTGTCACTTCTACGCGACTCGACCTATCAATGGTGGAATACTCTCTTGTCTGTTGTACCGAGAGAGAGAGTAACTCGGGAATTCTTCTAGGAAGAGTTCTGAAAGAAGTATATTAGCCAGAGGTTCATAGACCAAAAGAGGAAGGAATTTCTAGAGTTAAAGCAAGGCCATATGGCAGTAGCGGTGTAACAGCCCGATTTATACCCTAATCGGAACGGTGGTTTCGAGAGCACAAATTTGAGTTAGAAAAATATTTAAAAAATATTATCCATGTTTATTATGTGTGAATTTATGTTTTTAAAATTTTCGTGATCTAATTTTATCGTTTGAGTGTCCAATTGAATAAAAGACTTAATCGCGTAAAGTGAAAATTTGGTGGTTATTTCTAAAAGGGGGACAAATTGCATTTGGCTTTTAAAATGGAAGCCTTTATGTTGCAATTAGCCCATTTTTAGCTAAAGTGGACAGTAATGGCCATAGTTATAATGGTTTTATAATTTAATATATAAGGTTAAAATTGTAAATGAAATAAAATGTTATAATATATCATATTATAACATAATTAAGAAAGCCATGTTCATAATTTTTATTTTCTATTGCTAAAACAAAAGGAAAGAACAACAAGTTACAGTTCGGCCATCTATTTAGCTCAATCAAGGTTCATTCTTTGTTCAGTTTTTGATAAATTCTATGTTTTTGATATCGTTGCTTCGAGTACTACAAAACCCATGCTTGAATTTTTGATTTTGATGAATATTTTGAGTTTTACCATTTTTGATAACTTGTGATTTTTTTTGTTTGATGATGAAATATGAAAGATATGTTTTAGATTAACATGTTTTGTATTGGAGTTTTTGATGATTTTGAGTAATTAGGACTAAATTACAAAAATAATAATTTAAGGGACTAAAATGTGAAATAAATAAATTATATGGGTTTGTATAGTTATGGGTAATATTCGGCCTAGCTTGGGTATGGAGAAATTTTGTGTATTTTGTGTTTTGTGCAATAGGGACTAAATTGTAAAAATTGTAAATGTTAGAGGTAAAATGGTAATTTTCCCATTTATGTGTTTTTGGACTAAATTGAATGAAAATATATTTGAATGAGCATAATTTGAATATGTTTAGATCAAGAACCAAAGAAATCGAATTTAGATCGGGGGAAAGCAAAAATTGTCGACTAGCTGCCCTACTCCGTTTTGTATCGTCCGAGGTAAGTTTATAAGCAAATAGACGTGCCTAATTGTAGTTAAATGCTAAATATATATGCTGGTATGTAATGTATGAATTTATACATGCTATTCCAAATGTGCATAAGCTTGGTAACCAGGTTCAAGCATTCGTTTCGACTGAGTTACGACGTCTGAAAGCGCCGTATGAACCTTAGGAATAGTTAGGATACATATGTCATGATATAGGATTCCGATATATGTGTGCGAGTAAGACCATGGCATCGATATGTGATTTTGACATATGTGTGCGTGTAAGACCCTGTCTGGGACAGTGGCATCGATAAAGATCCTGGGATCTTTACAGTTCCATGTTCAATTGATAATCATTATTTGGGAAAGGCTTTATGCGAAATGGGAGCTAGCATTAACCTAATGCCACTATCTAATTTTAGAAAGTTGGGAATTGGTCACATGAAATCTGTTACAATGACATTACCATTAGTCGGTCGATCTTTGGCTCAATATCAAGGGCAAATCAAAGATGTCTTAGTTCGTATGGATAAATTCATTTTTCTGGCTGATTTTATAATTCTTGACTACGAGGCAGACAAGGAGGTTCCCATAATCTTAGCAAAACCAATTTTAGCCACCGGCCGAACTCTTATTGATGTTTACAAAGGCGAACTAACCATGTGACTTAATGATGAGCAAGTCACCTTCAGTGTTTTTGAATCTATTCAATGCCAGGACAATGGAGAATGCCATATTGTCGATGTGCTAGATGATCTAATTAAGGAAGAATTCAATGACCAAAGCACAATACTTTTTGAAGAGTTTGTACTGACATCTGATGCTGAATCCTTAGACGATTGTGACAGCATGGTTGAAACTAATAATCTTGAACTCAAGCATGGATGGCAGATTGAATACTTAGACCTAGCCAATAGAACAACCCCAATTTTTAAACCATCTATTGAAGAAGCTCCAACTTTGGAATTGGAACCACTACCTCATCATCTTAAATATGTCTTTCTGGGTGATTATAATACTCTCCCAATTATTGTCTCTATAACACTAGATGTAACTCAAGAAGAGAAATTGATCCATATTCTTAAGCAACATAAATGAGCTATATTGCCGATATTCAAGGTATTGGTCCTTTTTGCATCACAAGATCAAGTTGGAAGTTGAAGGAAAACAATTGATTAAACAAAAAAGAAGATTAAATTAGAAGATGAAGGAAGTTGTGAAGAAGGAAATCATAAAATGGCTTGATGTTGGAATTATTTACCCGATTTTTTATAGTAATTGGGTAAGTTTAGTGTAATGCGTACCTAAAAAAGTGGCATCATAGTGACTATAAGGACGAATTAATTCCTACACGCATTCCCATGGGATGGAGAATTTGTATGGATTATTACAAATTGAATACGACCACGAGGAAGGATTACTTCCCATTTCCTTTCATTGACCAAATGTTGGATCAGCTTGCTGGAAAAACCTATTATTGCTTTTTAAATGGCTATTCTGGGTACAATCAAATTGCTATTGCATCAGAGGATCAGGAGAAAACAACCTTCACTTGCCTCTTTAGTACTTTCGCTTTTCGCTGTATGCCTTTCAGTATTTGCAATGCACGAACCACATTTCAAAGGTGTATGATGGAAATATTCTTATATATGATAGAAAACTCTGTAGAAGTTTTTATGGATGATTTCTCATTCTATGGGAATGATTTTGATTATTGCACTGACAATTTGGATAAAGTATTGAAGCAATGTGAGGACACACATCTTATCCTAAATTAGGAAAAATGTCATTTCATGGCAACTGAAAGCATTGCATTAGACCATTGCGTCTCTAGTCAAGGCATTCAAGTAGACAAAGTTAAGGTGGAAATCATTGAGAAATTACCTATACCAACAAACGTGAAAGGTATTTGCAGTTTTCTTGGACATGTGGGGTTTTACCGAAGGTTTATTAGAGAATTTTCAAAAATTGAAAAGCCCTTATGCTTATTGCTAGAACATAATGGAAAATTCTTCTTCGACGATGCATGTCTAGATGCCTTTATTCAGTAAAAAAAGTAGTTAGTGAATGTACCCATTGTCATTGCACCAGATTGGTCTCAACATTTTGAAGTTATGTGCGACGCAAGCAGCTTTGCTATGGGTGCAGTTCTAGGACAACAAAAGGGAAAAATATTTCACGTCATCTATTATACTAGTAAAACTCTTACAGAGGCTCAATTTAATTATACAGCCACAGAGAAAGAATTGTTGGCTGTAGTCTTTGCTTTCGACAAGTTTCATTCCTATCTTGCCAGTGCAAAGGTTATTGTATTCAATAATCACTAGGCGTTGAGATATCTCTTTGCGAAAAAGGATGCCAAACCAAGATTGATACGCTGGATATTACTGTTGCAAGAATTTATCATCAAGATAAAAGACCATAAGAGTTCAGAGAATCAAGTTACAGACCATCTGTCTCAATTGGAAGTTAGCAGCAAAGACTAAAACATACTTCAAATTGTTGACGCATTCCCAGACGAGAAGTTATTTACTATAGATGCAACTCCTTGGTATGCGGATTTTGTTAATTATCTAGTGTAGAAAACTCTTATTTGGTGTCACAGGCCATAAAAAAAAAAGATTTCTTTGTGATATAATGAAGTATCATTGGAACCAATCTTATTTATTCAAGGTATGCAATGACAACATCATTCAACATTGTGTTCCGGAAGAGGAGATGCTTTCAATCCTCAAGCATTATTATGATGATTCTTATGAAGGTCATTTTGGTGGTATAAGAAATGTTACTAAAGTTCTCCAATCAGGATTCTATTGGCCGTCATTATTCAAAGACGCCCACAATTTTGTGAATCAATGCTATAGGTGTTAGCGCGCCGGTTCTATATCGCGACGTAATGAAATGTTGCAGCAGCCAATTATGGAGGTTGAATTATTTGATGTTTGGGGTATAGATTTTCTAGGACCATTTTCAAGTTCATTTGGAAATCTTTATATATTAGTAGTTGTTGACTACGTCTCGAAGTGGGTTGAAGCTATTACTGTCCCAAAGGATGATGCAAAGATAGTGCTAAATTTTTTTCACAAGTATATACTCACCCACTTCAACACACCAAAGGCATTGATTAGTGATCAGGGTACACATGTTCATTGCAACCAAGTGGCAACCATACCGAAGATTCATTTTGTGTAAAAATAATATTTATACCTCGGTTTAAGAGGGTATGAACGACACATGCATAAAAAACAAGGTGTTTTCCAAATTTTATTTATTTTACGAGGGAAAAGATTCACACTTGGAACCTTATCTACTTTCCATGCTTTTCCATTTATCAATTAGCCACTAGGCTATTTCTTTATTTTTGAAATAATTTTTCAATATTTATTTTTAAAATAAGGCATGTCGCATACTAGGGTTTGATGCAAAATAATATAAATGGTGCGAGAGAAGGAATTTAAACTTGTGTTTCAAGTAACATTTCAATAACACTTAACCAACAAACCAATACCTCATTTATTCCCTAAAACATATAGATAATCTAAAGAATTCGAGCATGACCACTCTCTTTCGATTCTACTAACTCCAAATTTTTGGGATGTTACAATTCTCCCCTCCTTAAAGAAATTTCGTCCTAAAAATTTTTTTAGTCACAAAATCCTATACTCCTCTCTTTAGACTGAGTCACCATCCTTTCACTGTGCAACTCTGATTTCCAAAAATATTCTAGACATGCTTCTCTTAAATCTTAATGGATATCTATAAGGATCTAATTAAAGAAATTTTACTACCGGATTCATCTACCCTGATTCCAAATTTATTAGAAACTCTACTAACACTCAACAAACAAGTGAAGTTAGAATTAATCGATGCAAAGTATGATTTAGGAAATATTCTTGCATTGGTGTTGGATACGACTTGGTCCTTGTGACACCTAGCTGCATAAACCAGTTCTAGTTAGCTAACCTCAATTTTGATCGGACCCCTTGGAGGAAACTGACGAACCCTCTGATTCTGTGTCGGAGCTACGTCTAATTTACCTGGTGAGGACCATCCTTAACCCTGCATTCCATCAAACAACAACCTAGACAAACACCCAACCTTTTCCAACATTTGTTCGAATGGGGTTTATCTTAGTATCTACAAATTGAAACCCTAACTGATCCAAGAAGTCCTCCAATAGTAACCACTACAATATTCTATTGAGTTCTGGCTTACCTGGCCCGCTTTAAAGGTCATGGATTTGGATCAATGTAACCATACTCCCTTTATTTCCAACTTGTCTTTTTCTTTCTTATGTTCCAAGCGTTTACTCTCTTCCTCCATCTTAGTCCTTTCAACCATAATCTCAAAAACATTTTCAAAGACTCCCAATATCGCTTGGGGTACCGCATCATCCCCTACCTCCCAGTTTTCACCTTTAGAAGTAGGCACAATATGGTGTCATTCATCTCAAGGTTAGGCACAATTCCTTTAGAAGCAAATGACTCAACTTGGGCAATTCGATGCCGAGCCCTATGGTTCCTCATTCTATGGTTGTTCATTATATATCCTACAATCTTAAATTTGATCTATAGTTTCAGAAAAATAATCACTAGCTACCTTTAATCAGTTTTCAGTTTCCTATCTTACAGTTTTCAAAGAAAAATTAAATACTAAATGTTTCAGTTCTGACCTCTTTTTCTTTGTAAAATATAATTTTCAAAATTATTTGTGGATTGTTTTTATTTCAAAATACCCATTTTTCATGTATGTATGCAGACTCTTTTTTTGAAAATCAGAACTAAGTTTGAGGTTTTGAACCTAGACTCTGATACCACTAAATATAACATCCATAACCCAGCCTAGACATTATGGCTAGATTGAAAATGCTACATTAGCCACCAAAATGGCTAAGCGAACTTACAACACCTTTGAAGACCTTAAGTAAACTCATTTTAGAGAAAAAAATCGTAGTTGTACTTTGAGTTAATTTAAAAACATTCATTTATTAGGTCATCTGCCATTAAGATTCATTTTATTGTTTATAGCGTTGCTTTAGAAAAATTGTTTGTTCATTGCTTTACTTTGTAAAAACTTGTTGTTAACTAATGAAGCAAAAAAAAAAAAACCATTATTCAAGTCATTTTGGAATCTAGTCGCCTTATATATTTATTTTTTTCAAAAATGGTTTCTTTGCAAAGTAACAAAAGTTAGGGATCAATATCAAATTTTACTTAAGCTAGATATTATGTGTTTTCCAATTAGTATGCATGAGTAATCCATACATGCAAAACTCCCCAAATGAAAAGCTACCAAGCCATAGACCAGAAACAATTGAAAATTACAAACCAAAACCAATAGAGACTTATTAATAATACTTACTAAAAATAGTCCGAGGTCCAAGTTATTCTCCTAATGCCAAGTTCGGTTCTAGTTTTGAGGTTTACCTGAAATTTTAAACACTATGGGGTGGGCTTACGAAAGCTCAGTTTGAGTCGAACATTTATTTAAATGAACATAAATATCAAATACAGTGATACATATTAAAATTAATAGAAGAACACAAAATCATCACAACAATTTTATATCATTACATAGCCATTATCAAAATTGATGTCAAACTGTGTATGATCATGGGTCATCATTCATTCAAGTAACAATCATTAATTTCAATACCATTCAATACAACACAATAAAATACGTAGCATAAATCAATAACATTAGAGTATATCTTGATCATGATGCAATGCAAAAAGGCTCCTATCCCAACCATTCACTACATACCACAAGTTCCCCAGAACCCATCTGCTAAACTCCAACGAATGTGAGCAAAGTTTGATGTGGTAAAACCATCGAATAATCATAAATACAGAAAATCTGTAGAATAACAAATAATGCGATAAAATTACCAATGTCTTCAGTACTCCAGCTGCATTGCATTGACTAAAAATAAATGTAGATTTATTATGCAGTCGGTACTCTACGGAACACCTCCATCAACCACAATACTAACCCACCCCAGTGCACATGCAATATGTCATACAATATCATACATAGTCATAATTCAATACCTTCACAATTTATTGGCATGTTCAAATGCCCTCGAATTATCAAATAAATTTAGTGAATAGGATCATTGATCCAATTTTCGTGGTATCATTTAACAAATCAGAATTTCATGTACATTTACAACTTTTCTGTGTGCATGTATAGCAGTCTTCCAAACATTTCATAGCAAATTACTTGTACGAATATATCATGCATAAACCTTATTTTATTTCAAAAACATTCTATACATACAACCAATCATACATAAAATTAACTAAACATTCATGACAATGTGAATCATTCAATCATTCAGTCAAACTAGCAACATCGCTATCATGCCAAATAGTTAGGGCTCGAAACGTACATGATTCAGCCACTCAAAAATTAAATTATTTAGCTAATTAGACAAGCTCGATCAGCAAGCTTAATCGTCATTTATATAATTAAAATCATTATTAACATTCAATTTTTTGAGTTAGGACCCACACCTTATTTTACGCTCTTTTGCAGCACACTTGTAAATCTTATGGTTTCTCTAATAAGCTTTAAAATTAACCTAAATTAAAAATAAATATTAAACCCAATCAATGTGTGTCTTAAACAGCCCCTAAACACAAATCTATGGTTTCAATCCTACAATTACAATTATATCTATTTTTCAAATCCAAAATAGTTAGATTTCTTACACTGAATTGATGCGAATTGTACACGCAAACGTCTTTTGGCTTCACTGTTGATTTAGGGCGCTTAAGTCGAAAACTAACACATTTAAATATTTTAAAATCATTATCTAATACATGATTAAAATTCTTTATTTAATCAATTAAAAATCTTTCTCCAATATCTAAACTGAAACTATAAACTAGTTTACAATCTACCACACATACACTTCCCGAATTGTCAAATCTGAATTGTCAATTAATCAAGATCGATTTTCCCTAATTAACACAGAATTAAAGGCTTATTAGGAGGGGTTTAAGAACCCAAAATAATTCTGGAAAGAGATGGGAAGAAATTAAAGAAAAACAACCCCCTTTCTTGCGCATAGGCGAGCGCACCACCACCAACGATGGGCAAATTGGGGTTGATCTAAAATCACTTTTAAGATCACTTAGAAGGCTGGAAAATAATAATTAAATCTTTAAAAATACATAAAATTTCATATCTGGAAATTTAGGTTTTTATTTAACAAGATTTATCAAGAAATTGAGAGAACAGGAGATCTTGCATAAGCTAGATGAAAGTACTTCTTGGCAACGATAAGAATCAATCTTGGATATTCAAGATTTCAAATTTTGGGCTGAATATATTAGGGGAAAATGGAAACAAGGTGGTGGAGTATATGATGCCGTGGCAAAAAGAAAAGGAAAAGATGACAAATCAAAGCTATGAGCAGTAGCAACAATAGAGAAAGAAACAAAAAAAAAAACTGAAACAATGACGAGGAGGAAAGGATAAGAGGGACGACTAGGGTGAAAAAAAATTACAGTCTGATCATTTTGTGTAAAAATAATATTTATACCTAGGTTTAAGAGGGTATGGATGACACGCACATAAAAAAAGGTATTTTTCAAATTTTAATTGTTTTGCAAGAGAAAAGATTCAAAACTGGAACCTTAATCTAATTTCCATGCTTTTCCATTTATCAATTAACCCACTAGGCTATTTCCTTATTTTTGAAATAATTTTACAATATTTATTTTAAAAACAAAGTGTGTCACATATTGGGGTTTGATGCAAAATTTGAAAATGGTACAAGAGAATGAATTTGAACTTGGGTTTCAAGGAACGTTTCACAAACACTTAACCAACAAACCAATAGCTTATTTATTACCTAAAAACGCACAGATAATCTAAAAAATTGGGGCATGACCACTCTCTCTCGATTCACAAACCCAATTCTACTAACCCCCAATTTTTTGGATGTTACACAGAAGGTATCAATTACGAAGAAACCTTTTCTCGGGTTGCCATGCTCAATTCAATCTGCATATTGTTATCCATTGTGGCGACTCTTGATTATAAGATATGAAAAATGGATATCAAGATAGTGTTTTTGAATAGCTATCTTAAAGAGAGAATCTATATGACGCAACCCACTGAATATGTAGCTAAAGGAAATGAGTATAAAGTTTGCAAACTACTTAGATCTATATATGGACTTAAGAAAGCATCCTGCTCATGGAAACAAATATTTGATCAAGTGATCAAGACTTTTGGGTTTGAGAAAAATTTAAATGAACCTTGTGTTTATAAATGTATTGGAGATGGAAAGGTGGTCTTCTTGTTCTGTATGTTGAATACTTTCTACTCATTGGGAATGATGTAGAGACATTTTCATCGGTTAAACTGTGCCTAGTAATTTAGCATGAAAGACTTAGGAGAAACTAATTTTTTTCAAGGAATCTGAATCCTAAAGGATTGAAAGAACGAAGTGATAGCACTATAGCAAGCTTCATGCATAGACAAGATATTTTAATGTTATGCAATTACTAATCCGAAGAAGGGAACTCAACCTTTTGTATCGGGATCCCATCTTTCTATGGATGATTGTACTAAGACTGGGGAAAAAGGAGAAAACATGAGAAAGGTTCCTTATGCTTTTACAGTAGGAAGTCTCATGTATGTTATTTTCTGTACACGTCTAGATATCTGGCTGTGTTTTTGTCTGATCAAATATACTAATTTTGACTTCCAAACGTGTCGAGATTTGAGGAAATCAATATGGGGTTGTGTTTTTGTCCTAGGCGGCGGGTCCATCATGTAGAGAAATGGAAAACAGAGTTGTACTGTTGACTCCACTATAGAGGCCAAATTTATGGATGCTTATGAGGCTACGAAAGAAGCAATATGGCTTCGAATGGATCTTGAAGTCGTTCCTAGTATAGAAAAAGCAATCACACTGTAGTTACAACAGTACGAAAATAGATAACACCAAAGAAACCAAAAACCACAAGAGGACAAAAAAACGATCAAAAGTATCATATCATAAGGGAGGCTACTGGAGACGAAATCATCGATGTAGTCAGAGTCGCATCCGAAGACAACCTTGCAGACCCGTTTGCCAAAAATATACTAGCTACGAGTTTCGATAAACACGTGGAGAGCATGAGAATGTGAAATATCACTCATCTACTTCACTAGAGTAAATGAGAGACTATTGGATCTGGTGCCCTAAGTGTAGTATATTTGTTTGTAAAATTATAATTTACTCAAACAGATTGGTTAATAAAATAATTCACTGATTACATTAATATACTTTGTATAATGTTCTCATGTGGATTTTGCATGCAAAGTAAAATAGAAGAAAATATTGACTTACTAGTTGTCTAATGTTTAAACTAATACTAAGTGGTATTATGTCGTTGAATTGTAATACGAAAAGACAAGTTATATTAGTAGACGATGCTAAATAATCCTAGTCTAATCGAAAATGAGCAAACCGGTTGAAATACTAATATGTCATCTATTCAGTCCAGTTAGGGAGATGCCTTGTCTTAGGCATCGGAATGGATAACTTTGTAACACTCCTTGCCTGACCCGAGCATCGAATCTGATTTATAGGAGGCTACAGTCAAAAAAATTGATACGCATAACATATAACCATCCCAAATTCAGCATCATGTAGGAACCAAATCAAGTAGCATTCAGAGTAGTCACATATATAATAATACCTTGGTACATGCCACATAATCAGACTATAAAAATTATTGAGAAAAAAATTATCAAACCAATCGTAGGATAGTGTGAGCTTCTTGAAGATTCAAGCGACACATGTCGCAAGTTAGTAATCTATAAAAAAAAAGGAGATAATGGGTAAGCATTTTGCATGCTTAGTAAATCCATATGAAATTTACTTAACTTCCCTTAACATTACAACAAATTTTCAATTGAAATTACTGATACAAATATAGCAATCTTTTGGCATCTTACACTTTCATTTACATTCAACTAATACATCAAATAAGTTAGTCCAATTACAGGTCATAAGCTTATAAAACATTCATACAATGATATAACATTCCATCACAAAACATATAACACTAAATTAAATCCAAGATGTAACATATATTTATTCATTCCAACCATTACATTTCCATTTAGTACCTTTTCCATTTGACGCTTGCCCGGAAAACTAAAGTAAATTGAACTTGGATACACGAGACTCAAGTTATAATATTCGAATTTGCTCACATGAGTTGTGATATTTGGGTTGTTCACACAAGCTATAGGCCAGGTTTAGTTTTAAAAACTTTATTTGATGATACTCACTGGAGGTATCGAGAGTCTGACTGCCTCGCGACGTACTAGCATCAAGAGTATGAATACTACAACTAAAAATATGGAAATGAGGTGGTGTTCACAAGCATATAAGTCAGGTTGTAATTTAGTTTTCCAATGGAGTAGGTGAGTACTCCAAGGGAGGTGAGTACTAAATTAATATTAACCTAAATGTAAATAGATCTAATTAGTAATTTAAACAAATTATAGTACGATGATCGTCAAGTGAAAAATATTTATTTTTATAATAAAAGAAATAAACTTGTAATAAATAATAAAACTAGAGAACTAATATGTGACTCAATCAAACCTAAGCATCGGAGACTAACTCGCTTCGGTTATCATAAGTAGTTCCTATTTTGAGTTCTACTCAATCAACTAGTCGCTCACCTAGCAGGATCTCTCGATTTTCCACTAAATTAACGAGTCAGGAAGAACTACTTATCTCTCGACCTCGTAGTCCAAACTAGGTTGGTGTAAGGGGTTCACAAATAGGCAATATCAATTTTGAGTTAATTCCCACCTAGATTACTTCCTAACGTTTTTAGGCTTAAGGTTCCCACACACACAGGTTGCCACATTTGTTTCCGGAGCAATTACAACAAAATAATTAAAAAGACATGCAAATCCATGTTAAACATATTCTTTTATGATAAAATAATCAAAATCAAATCTCAATTGAGCTTACGAAAGCTTAAAACCATCCCTTGGTCAAACTTGGACTAAGCTAAAAATTTTCAAAATGCATCAAATGTGTAACACCCCGTACCCGAGTCCGTTACCGGAATCGAACACAAGGTGCACACAGACTTAACTATTTTCACAGTCTATTTAGAAATTTCCAGACAAGCTGGTTACTGCATCACTGTCGCCTTAAAAATCATATCTTGAGTTTCAAAGCTCGAAAATTTGTTTCGTAATTTTTTCCCTGAAACTAGACTCATATGTCCATCTACAGATTTTTTTCTAGAATTTTTGGTCGAGCCAATTAGTACAGTTTATTAGTTAAAGTCTCCCCTATTCCAGGGTTCGACTACACTGACCTTCATGCATTACGAATGGGATATCTCCATGTACAGGGCTTAAATTCTGATGCCGTTTATTTCTATAGAAACTAGACTCAAAGAGGAATCTATAAATATATGGCTTGACTCCTAATTATCTCTGGTTAATTTACAATGAATTTCCAAAGTCGGAACAGGGATTCCAGAAACCGTTCTGGCCCTGTTTCACAAAAACCTAAATATCTCTTAACATACAACTCATATGACCGTTTCGTTTCTTCCATATGAAAGTAGATTCATCAAGGCTCATTTACATAATTTATTCACTATTTAATACCATTCCTACTATTTTTAGTGATTTTTCACATCTACATCACTGCTGCTGTCAGCATCTGCCTTTAAGGTAGGCTTTACCTATTTCATGATTTCATGATTCAATTGGCCATTTTTGCATACATAGCACAAAGAGTGATCATGATTAACCATTCCAATGGCTAACCGTTTCAAAACAATATCATATCTCATAATGATCAACATACAAACGATTATAGTACTATGCTAAAACGATATGAGCCATTTTCGCATGGCTATCCAAGTTTACACAAACCAAAAGGTACATGACCTACAACAAAAGGGTAGTCCTATACATGCCATTTCAAAGTTCAACCAAAATTGTACCAAAATAGGGGGCTTTGATAGTGTGGATGACTTCGACTTCGATGATCCCGAATCCGATAGCTAACGAGCAAAATCTATAAAACAAAGAACAAAGAAACGGAGTAAGCAATTTATGCTTAGTAAGTTTTAAGCAAAACAAAGTGTTCTCAATCACTATCATTGGTCATTCATTTCAACTGTTCGATGAAGTTAATCTAGAGCTTCATCTCGATCTATAATGTCATTAAACGCAACACCTGGCTGCCACATATATACTTTCGAATAACAATGACCTAGATGGTCAAATATTTCCAAAGCACATGCTTCATCGATTATCAGCTTTCAATAATCCTTTCCACTTGTTTATAATCACATCCATACTTAAGCTTACAAATCATAATCCTTACCTCTTTGATACTGATAATTCACCTCGAAATCACTCCACCGATGAGTAAGTGATACGTACCTGAACATCTTAAGTACATAATACTTATTTGATGGTAACTTAATGCAGATACTCAATATCAAAGTCTTACTTGAATCCTAGCATTTAGCCGTCGGGTCTTTAAAGCTCGGATATAGTACGAGCACGAAGCCTACGGACATTAATCAGGATAATATTCTCGCATAAAGCCTGCGGGGTTTTAACCCGGATATAATACTGACACAAATGCCCTTCGGGACTTATCACATTTATACACTTTCACATTCATCACATTGGCCATTCGGCCCTATCACATATATACACCTTCACATTCTTCACATCGGCCATTAGGCCTTATCACATTTATATACACTTTCACATTCTTCACATCGGCCATTAGGCCTTATCACATATATACACACTTTCACATTCATCACATCGGCCATTAGGCCTTATCACATATATATACACTTTCACATTCATCACGTCGGCCATTAGGCCTTATCACATATATACACACTTTCACATTCATCACATCGGCCATTAGGCCTTATCACATATATACATCTCATACATATTTCATATTTTTCTTGTACATCAATTTCAGCAATAGCTCATAAGCAACTCAAATAATTTCATCAAAGTTTACAACAAAATCACCAATTCACTACAAGCAGTTTTTCCTGAGCAACAGTCACTAAATTGTTTATAACTGGAGCTACAAAACTCAAAATCAATTGCCGTTAATTTTCCCCGAATGTAAACTCATGTATCTTTCATCCATAAAATTTTCAGAATTTTAGGTGTGGCCAATCAATACCAGATTTTTCTTAAAGTTTCCCCTGTTTCACTATTTGACTATCCTGACCAGTCTTCACTACGAGTCAAAATTCTCATTGTACAGAATTCGAAGTGTGTTCTATTTGATTTCATTTGAAACTAGACTCATTAAGGAGTCTAAGCATATAAATTTTATCTTGTAACCATTTTTGTACAAATTATAATGGTTTTCTCAAAACCAAACAGGGGATTTCGGGGTCATTCTGACACCGTCTCACACAACTTTAAATATCTCTTTATAGGAAATTTCTTTGCTTACACGGTCTCTTTTATAAGAAACTAGACTAATTAAGCGTTGATTTCATATTTTGTTCAGCCTATAATTCCACACCAAACATTTATAGTGATTTTCTAAAATCACGTTACTGCTGCTGTCTTGAGCAAATTATTACAATTTGCTCTTAAATTTCCAAGTCCAAACACTTAAGAACTTACCATTTGAGTTTAAGACATATCATGGCCACATCATATCTTATTAAATCAACTCATTATATCCTATTATAGTTGAATTTACTCAACATTTAATCACTTAAAACTTACCTCGGAAGTGGTCGACGATTAGATGTCCACGGCTATTCGTTCACTTTCTCCTTCCCTTTATCGGATTTAGATCCCCTTTGCTCTTGAGCTTAATTTACACAAATAAATTCATTTAATTATTTTTCACTTGGGCAATTCCATTCAATACATGTATGTCATACAATTCAAGTACAATGACCTTGCTCAATACTATTTAAACATCATGCATTACCGAATTTCATCAACACCATCTAACTTCATATAGAAACACACATATTGTCCACACAAGTCAAATGCATCATTTAAATTGTCAAAGTCCACAATTTAGTCATATTTCTCTATCATAGTTTCTTCACTTAAACCGAATTAGCAAGCCCATATAGTCCTTGGCCGAATGCTATTAGCTACTAATGCCACACACACACATGTGCATAAAATTCATCCATACATAACCTCTAGCTCATTCGGTCATTCATCTCTCAAACCTATCAAAGTTTCATGTCAAACTTCCATGGCCGAATACACACATAAGCACATAATGCACAATTAGCATTTTTTTTTATTTACTTCATGATACATTCGGCCTTGACAAAATTTCATTAGAAATCCCTATTAGCCACTTCATCAATCAATTATATCATCTACTTAATATTTCATAACTTATCATGCTAGCTGAATATTATTTATTCAAGTTCATCATCTTCATATTCGGCATTAGCATCAAATATAATAGCCCATTTCTTCCCACTTTGAATCTATGCATCCATTTAATCATAGTTTGTTCAAGCACTCATACAACAAGATTCACCCAATTTATCAAGAAACAAAAACTTTATTCCTCCATAGCTACAATGGCGAAAGATCTAGACATCTCAATACCGAAATTTCTAACATGGGTTGCCTAAAGAATTTGGTAGGGAGTTCAAATTTATCTAACATTTCAAGTAACTTAACACATCCATATAGCTAACATGCTAGTAGTATCAAGGCATCAACTAAAATTTTGAAGCCTCCTAGCCGAATCCTAACTCTCCAACAACCCCAATTTCATCCATGAGATAAATAGAAGTAGGCTAACCCTCCAAAGGATGTGTAAACCTCCAAAACAGAATTGAACATACCTTAATCTCAAGAATCACCTTGGCGAACTTCCCTCTTCTTCTTCCTTCAATTCACGGCAATGGAGGAGCAACCTAGCTCATTTTTTGTTTCTCCCTACTAACCGCTATTATTTTATCACCCATGTTCTTTATTTTATTAATTCTAACATAAAACACTAACATAAAATGTCTAAAATACATTTTAACCCATAGCATGGCCGGCCACTAGTCCCTCTTTTGGGTATTTTGACATGCAAGGACAACATTTTTCCAAGATGCATCAATAGGCCACTTTAACATTTGCCTAGCACATTTCTAATTTTTCTCACACAAATCCTATTTAGCAAAATTCACTTACAATTAACAAAATTCAAACATGAAATTTTCACACATGCCTATATACATATAATAAGCATCAAATATAATGGTTAATAATTATTTTATGACTCGGTTTTGTGGTCCCGAAACCACTTTCCGACTAGGGTCACTTTAGGGGTGTCACAAAATGGGTATCGTTATATCCCTAACTTGATATCGTGATACCGAAAATAGTAACTAAACTCTAAAATAAACCAAGTAGGTATAACGATATCCAGGGTTAAGTATCGCGATATCAAAGACAATAGCTAGACTTCCCAACCTGCGGATCAAATTGTAAAGTTTTCAAAATAAAATAAGTCAATATTGCGATATCTAGGGTATGGTATCTTGATACCGGAAACAATCCACTAAATCCCTTCTTTTTAGCAAACTGCAACTTTGATATCTATTTCAAGTTTCCACTAAACCTATCATTTTGTGCATAAGTGCACCAAAACATCACAAATTCATACTAAAACAAATGAAAATAACCATATTTAAACTCATATGAATGTATGTCACTTAGCCATCATTAGATATATCATTTCTATACCACGACTTACAATCCAAACCATTTGCCAACGGCCAAACATTTTCCTTTGTCAAAACTTCTTGAAACAAACCTATTTACATCCAAATATACCAATTCAATAGTCACTAACATATCTTGTAACACCCTATACCTAACCCGATCATCGGGTCAGGGTACCAAATGTCACAATTAAACTTATTACTTAACAACATATTTCAAATTTATCTAATACCACACCAGAATTATTGTTACATTTCCATATAACTTTAATCCAATTAATTAACTATCCATAACATTTCCATAAATGAACATGATATGAAACCTCTTATTTTATGATTAACTAACTAAGTAGGTTAATGTTCATTAAAAACATACCCATCTAATGAAAATACTTATACATGAAATTTCACGAATTGGATTCTACTTAATTACAAATTCAAACCCCTAGGTGTAGCCTCTAAGGGCACCCCTTTTTATGGATGATACTGCATCAAAGAAGTCCACATGGATTTTGCGAGATCTGGCTTGGTCCCTTCCCACAATATCCATGTTAGCCTTTGATCCTGTGATCAAGGCAAACCGCTCATAACTTCGAATGAACTTAGTGAGTTTCCATACATAAATTATTAAATAATAACTCTTGATATTACAAGTAATAAGTGTGAATGCATGTAAATGAACTCCTTGAGTTTCATATAAGCTCTTGCAAATTGGCTGGCGTGGTTGACACCTATAATTTCTTCTTAAACGAATTGTTGGCAGACATATCAGGGGCAGATTTGGACATAATCGTACTCTTTCTGACAACCCCTTTTTTAGACTTGACTTACTCAGGCTTCATCTCAGACTTTTATTCAACCTTGTTGGTTTGACTCATCAAAAGATAGCCACGCAATTAGATATATAGATTGTTGACTAACTTTAGTAGACTTATAAGCGTTTCACCAAAAGATGGATTCTTACCCTAATTTTTTTATTCCTTTTCAAACTCAATATCAACTTACTATATTATCTCGACATTTACTTTCTTATAACTTGTGCATATACCCTTCTAGAGGAAAACTAGTTTACTTACATCTTGATATATGGCCTTTGAATATAAGATCTGGAGGATATTTTAAGTACAACTCTTTTCTTACGAAATTTTACTTGTAAGATAAACTTTAATGGACTTCCAAACACTAGATAGTCCTAATGGATTTCCTATTTTAGTCCCTGGAAAAATTCCACATAAAGTAGTCCTTGGTAGACATTCCACCTAAGATATTCATTGGCGGATTTTCCATATAAGATAGTCGTTGGAGGAATTTCCACATAAGATAGTCCTTGGTGGACTTTCCACATAAGATAGTCCTTGGAAGACTTTCCACAAAAGATAGTCCTTGTAAGACTTCCCTTTTCTAGCAACCTCTTTGCTAAGAAGCACTTAGAAATATAGTCTAGAGAACCGTCTCGCTTTCCTTTACCAATGTTGACTTGTTTGTTACCTCTAACAAACTCTTAATAGTAGATACATATTTAAAATTACTCTGAAAGAAAATCCCTTTTTCCACGTATATCTACGTACAAGATGGTTTCCCATATTTCTCTTGCCTTTGCATTTTGGTTACACCTCTTATCAACACGCTTGCCAGCTTTCCCATACGCACCATAACCATTAAGATAGACTTGTCGTCACGTGAGTCATATAGTAGTTTTCAAGTATATGCCCTGATGGGCTTCCCTGTTTATTGTCCTGGTGGACTTCCCTTTTTCCGTAAGGGTGAACTTGTTCCCCACTGGATCATGCCATGTCTAGCCGTGGACTTTTGACTTCGATGAGCTAATAAATCATTTCCATGATGCCACTCCATAGAGCCAGTAGATTGTTTCCATGATGGCTCTCAGTAAAGCCAATAAACCATTTATTCAACCAAACATCTAAAACTCCTCTTTGTTAATTCGAACATCTACGTGGTCACCCGCAAGGCTGGGCTATTATCATATTTCAGTTACTCCAATTCCCTTTCAATTCGTTCATTCCTCTATTACACCAATTTCCCTATCTTCAACTAACCCACCAATAGTGCCACTCTTACTCCACATTTTATAAATAAGCATATCACGTACATCATTACAATCAACACAATTTATTCATACCATATAATGGGGTACGCTATATTTCAATCAGTACACAACTATACTCGTTTAACAAAAACATTCTTGCAACTCTCTTACTTGCACAGGTCTATACATGCATATATTATCCATAAGATCCCAGACAACAACACTCTTACAAAACCATAGACTCAGACCAAACTCAATACAAAACATGCAAATAACTCAGCAACTAGTAACACCCAAATAGTGAAGTATAAGAACTCACTTACTGTCATTCCTCTCTGTCAGCTTAGCTTTTCCAATAGCCAGAGTCTCCTTCATCCTGCTTAGCTAAGCATGATAACCAAATGTACTGATTAAATCGAAGGCATTCATGCTTTAAATCTAGAAACTTATAAAAGCCTTTCAATTTTCACAGAAACCCCCAACTTCTCTTTTTCTCAAATCCTCAAGTACAGAAAGATTTAGAAGCTTACTAGTTTGTCAGATTCTCAACTTTTCAGACTCAATCCTCGTATTCATCACTCCATGCAGAGCTTTTCTCAGACTTTCTTTTCTTCAGAATAATTAAATAAGAAGACGAAGAAGAAAAGAAAATGAAACAAAATTGAGAAGAATTTCCCTCTATAATAATACTTCTCAACTATATATATATATATATATATATATATCTTACACACACAGTCACCTAAAAACCCCATTCAAACTAGCGACTGACATTATTATACTTCCCTCTCAAAAATAAGCCAATTCCAACGTAATTGAACCAGGATCAACACCCAACTATTTGCTATTCAGCCACTAAAATTTTCAAATTTTATAGTACAGGCCGCCAAACCTACGGTTTCTTTAAATTAACTCCCAACTCTATTCTAAAGTTTAGACTTTTATAGATATCGGGTTTGACATATCGCAAACATGTTTACCAAAGAATACACATTCATTTAAGTAATTAGCTTTGCCAAAATCATGTAATTGATCAATTTCAAAACTATATCAGCATTCAACCTTAACAAATATGTAACACCTATGTACATGCCACAATTTTGGAATTTAAACGTACAAAAGCCTATCGATTCAAAAACAAGATAGTGTGAGCATCCAGACGATACTCTTGACATGATCCATAAATTGGCAATTTACAAGAAAAGGGAAATAATGAGGTACACATATACAATACTTAGTAAGTTCATAGGTATTTAAACTAGAAATTACCTCACCTTACAATTAAACATAACAAAATAATTAACCTGGCAAAGTTGCCTAACATGGCAAATCACAATGACAAGATAAGCTTATCATGTAATCAACCATAACATCATATAAACATATACCAATTCAACTCATTTCAGTATCAGGATCATACTCAATATAACATGTATCCATTTATACATCGAGCTCATATCATTTTATTTTTGTAAAACCCTATACCCATCTCGATCAACCGGATCCTAATATAAGATGCTACCGGACTCCAACACTTAACAAAAATTTTAAAATGAGCAAAGACTTTACTAAACGTGATACTTTCCTATTTATTTTAATTCTAAGTCAAATATTATGAAGGTAAATGATTGTTTGATTACAACTGATTTTCAATAATAGTATGAGACAATTTCAATTAAAACTTTATCAAAACAGAATCAATTGTGGTGTATAATTCTATTTTCCATTTGAAAACATATTTTCAAACATGTCCCTCTGTATGCACAATATCGCTCTACGATCATCCTCAATGGCGCATTCTTGGCTTGGTCCCCTCTAGTGAACTAGTTTAACTTAATAACCTACATTACAAAACAAACGCCCATAAGTTCAAAGGAACTTAGTGTGCCTCAACTAGTTTTACATTAATGATGATGTAGGATTTCTCGACCTAAGAGTTATGGACTTCCTTCACACTTTTGGAGAATAAATTTTTTATTCTTATCGGATAATTCTACGCATGCCTCTACACTTGAACACCTTATAGACGATTCATCTAATTAGCAGATTACAATTTCATCCTTAGTTAGAAATCTATTCTGCATTCTCTTGAAGATAAAAGTTAAATACATTTACCCAAGATAATATTCATGTGGATACTAGTCATGATTGATTCTTCTGCTGACTCCGACGATCATCAAACATAGTTCATACCAAATCTTCCAATTAATACAAAAAAACATATTTACTCGGATGAATGTAAAGTTTTAATCACCCGATAAAATTCCAGATAGCATTAATACAAGCGTGAGAATTCACAAGTGTGGTAGACTCTTACACCACCATACCTCCGAATATGACAAGCTCTTCGTCCTGGTGGATTACTAAGGTGGATTCCTCAATCGGATGCAATGTTGAGAACTCTCTCAAAATCTAATTCCAAGACATACCTATATTTCTTGATAAGGGCAATATAACCGCTCGTCATTTAGGTGTTAAAGATTTCTTCATACAAGTTTTCCAAATAATATGCCACAAACGCTTTTCACAAGATTAGCCACAAAGGCTTCCCGAGTAACTTGTCGTGTTTGACGATATGGATTTGCATAACTCAGCATCACCTGAGGTTTGCCCATCATTGCCCTAGGGACATGCAACAACCCTATAAGACAAATGCGGCTCGTCCTCCATTTCCAGAATATGCCATGGCCATAGTCTTTCCACATAATCGCCACACTGGCCTTTGTGCTTACTGTCCTAACAGATGTCATCAAAGTACCACCGTGGGGTCCATAATAATATCACATATTTTTTTTTACACTCCGCTCGAACCTTCTTAACACCAATCACACATTGTCATTACCATGCTGGATAACATACACATCAATACATATGTATAGATGCTTCACAGATAATCACATGAACAAGCATACATACTGCAATTTCTCAAGAAGACTATTTATCTAAGTCTACGATGATCATAAAAAGGATCATGATATTATAATGCGTCGGAGACGGGTCTAAAGACTCACCTTAACCTTGGCCTGGAGCTTCCGTTTAAAATGTTCATCCTAAAACAACAGTAGCAACTGCTTAAAAGATTACAAGATTCCAATTAGAATCTCTAATACAAACATTTTACTAACATTTCAACTACATACGACACTCATATAGGGCCTTCCTCTAACAATCTTCCCTTCTATAATGTAACGTGCAAAGTTGTAGGACTTACCAGAGGGTTGAATAATCTGCTGATTAAACGAGATATTAGTTCGATCTTGTCACAACCCAAAAACTAGGCTAGTAGAATCAGGTAATTAAATCATGGGCTCGAGTGAGATAACAGGATTAGTGTCGTAAAAATTAAAATAAAATAATTAATTAGTAATACTAATGATAATAATAATTGGGTTCATAAAAATATATTAGTGAGGTTTAAATTAGAACAGTCTTTAAATTAGAGGTCTAATGTCTAAATTAAGAGATTTAATTGAAATGGGAGTTGCTAGAACAAGGGAGAAAGTAGGAGGGGGCTTAGGGATAAATAGCCCAAATTTTAAAATTTGGTTGGCTATATAAGACCGCCCACGCCCCTTCCCTCCATACTTTCAACCATTTCAAAATTTTGTTCGATCTAAAATCAAGAGTTTTCTCTCAAAATTCTCTTCATCCTTTTGATTTTATTAGCATTCAAACACCTTGAAAATAACTTTTTGGGGATGATAGCAATAAATTCTGAAATTATTAGTCTCCATTGGACCATAAAAAAGACATGGGAGATAATTTTACTATATCCAAAAAAAAGAAAGATAAACATTTCTTTTATTCAAGATAATTTACTTATTTATCTTTTATTATTAGTGAAAATAATGGAAGCACATTTTTTTTATTTTTTTTGATAATTGTGGTAGGGGTGGGAGTTTTTAAGGATTAAACCCAAACTCTCATGCCACGATACAAATACTTTTGTTACTTGGTTAAGAGGTTGATGGCAAAAACATGTTTTTATTGTTTTCTTTTTAAGATTTTATTATTTTATTTTTCAAAAGCGTTTTAAAAATTTCAATCAATCATTTTTAAATATTTTCTATTTTACTGGAAAAGAAAACGAAAATGGTATATATTTCTTGAAACCAAATGGATTTAATATATAGATAACTAATATATTTTTATAATTATATTATAATACTTTTTTATAATTATAATTATAATAATATAATGTGTAATGATTAAATTAAAATGGAATTTTTAATATGATTAAAATATAATTAAATAGAACTAGAAAAATAAAAAATTAAATAAAATTATTATATTCATAAATATTAGATTCTGTCAACATTAGATTGAATCTACCATTATTATATTAAGTATGGAATTAAAATTTTAAATAATTCGGTTTTTTTAAATTTGAGTTTATAATTTATTTTAATAATTCATATTCAGGTTTGTTTGGTTTCAAAAATAAACATCAGTTTTATTTTCTTGAAAATGAAAACACTAAGCAAAATATGTTGGTTAAAAATTATAAAATGATTTTGAAAAATGAAAACATGTAAATTTTAAAATATAAAATAAAAGTTGTTTTCATTGTTTTCACTAAATATGTTTCATAAAATTGAAAAAAAATCTGAAAATTAGAGTTTTAACTTAAATCTAATTAATGAATTGGATATGGTTCAAACTCATTTTAATGCAAAAATATATATATTTTTTAACAATTTTAAATATTAAAATCTCTTACCCTAGTCTGAATTTTATGTAATAACTATCATTTTATTTATTATATTTCTATTATAAAAAGTAATGTACCAAACATGTTTTCATATTGTCATTATTAAGAAATAAAGTTTTATTTTTCAAATGTGTTTTTAATTAAAAACAAAATTGAAAACTATTTTCTAAAAATAGAAATAAAAATAAAAATTGTTATAAAATAAAAGACAAAGAATAAAGAACAAAGAGGATGGGAAAGCAAAGAGGAGCATATTTTATTGATGAATCGAATATTTACAAAACTTCTCCAAAATCTCTATTTATAGGCATAAGAAGTATAAATGAAGTAGAGATCTACTTCTAATCACTATTAGAATTTAAAGCATATCAAAACTTATCTTTATCTTGATGGACATCCACTTAATAAAAACATTCGTAACACTTCCCCTCATATGTCCATTGATAGATAATGTGCTTCATTAAAACTTTACTAAGGTAAAAATCCCGTGGGAAAATTAATTCTTAGTGAAGAAAAAAGAGTACAGATATCTATAATATGCATAAGATGCTACCTCATTATAAACCTTACCAGGAAAACCCAATAGGACAAAACCTTAGTTAAGTGAAAAAGAGTACAGCGCGTATTTACTCCCCCTCATGAAAACTTCACATACTTTCTCATATTCTATGTATTCAATCTTGAATACTAGTTTTTCAAATGACTATTTGAATGTATTTGCTAAGCATTTATATCACCATTCTTTCGAAAGTCACCAGTGAGGAAAATTTAGGGGGAAATATATTTTGATCTCTTCAGGAGTTCAACAATAATCATAACAAAATTTAATCATGATTCTTCTATAAAAAATACAATAGGTATTTTGGATCATTTTATAATCCTCCTTCAAATACTATTCAATAAGTAAAATTTAGCACATTTGTTCAAATTATTTCAATTCATATAAATGAATAATTTCGAGAATTTCAATATGCTTCTAACATTCTAAATCCTTCAAGTATTTTAATATAAACTTTACTATATAGTGATTCATAAAAGGTTGTAACAACAACCATTAGATGCAAGTTAAATTTTTTATGAATTGTCAATTTAATAATATATCTAAAGATTATTGCATCCACCACAAAAGAATATTATATCATTTCATAATCAATGCTAGGACTTTGCGGAAAATTTCATACTGTTATTTCGCTTTTGCAAAACTACTTCGTTTACACCTTCACTGGCTTTATACCTTTAGATATTTAGACTATTGGTCCAAAAACTCCACGAATTTAATTGTACTTAAGTTGTGTCTTTGTATTTTGACCAATTTATTCAATATATATATTTCTCAATAGGTTTATTCAAGATCCTCCTTTTACTTCATCATTTCAACAATAATATTGCATGTAAAACTATTGTCGATCTTTTTTATTATTGGTTTGACATTTTCTCGAATTGACATAACTTATCGAGATCTCTTATTTTCACTATTTTAATCTTCAGTTTCAGGTATCTAAATCTCTTTTGGAGTTTTACTTATTAGTTATGTCTTGGGTCTCTTCTGAAGAACCTGCCTTCACTATATGACCATCTAGATTTATTGTTTTCTTTTATGAGGATTTTCATATTTGGAACTTATAATGAGTTATCCTTGTTTAACTTCTGGTTCAAATTACTCTTCCTTAATGTCGGGAAAACTATCGAATCAAAATAGTAATCACAAATCATGTCATAATTGAATCTCCAATACATTAAAAACATATAATAATACAAGGAGACTTGTAATTAATATATATTCCCAACTTTCTTTGAGGATTCACTCATCTTTGTGCGATGTGGTGGAGCAATTGGAATATATACGCACATAAAAAAATTCAAAAAAGAGAAATATTTAGCTCTTGACTAAAAACCAATTGTAATGGAGAGTACTTATAACTTATTGGATTGATGCATACAACACATAAATCAACATAATCTCATGTTGAAATAGGAAGTTTAGTTCTCATACATAATGGTTTAGACATTAATCAGAGGCATTCAATCAATAATTTGTCTAAGCCATTATGCACATAAATAACAAACTTTTACAAAAGCTTTTCAAACTCAACCAATAAAAGACTGATATATAAACTCAGCAATATTAGCAAGATGAATTATCTTAATCACATGATCTGAAAGTATTATTTAAACATGTAATCTTGCAAACAATAAGTTGCAAGTTGATAACACATATGTGATTATTTTGTAGATTCATCTACCAAAATCATATAATATCAAAACCATCCACATGGTGGATGAATGGGCCCATATTCATTTCAAAAATGCAAGACATTAAATCTTAACTTTAGCTATTGAGTTTCTAACAATCAATTCTCATTGAAAACAAGCAACAAATGAGAATTCTTTAAATTAAAAGACCTTCTGGTTCTTTAATGAATGTCTATATGAATTCTCAATTAATTTTCGCATCATATGTGATCCAGAATAGTCTAACAAGTCAATAAAAATCACATCTCAAACATAAAAATATATCAATAAAAATCACATCTCAAACATAAAAATATGACATAATGAAAAACTAGCAAATTTTTTCATCACCATCATCATAAACATGCAGGAAATTTAATTCAAAATCTAACCATTCATGGTCATAGAACTTTTATTTGCAATTGCTCATGTCATTTCTCTAAATAATTAACAAATGAATTAATATAAAATGTATGAACTACTACCTTTAACAATTATTTCAACTAAATCAAATCCTAATAACCAAAAAATTCATTGATTTATTTAACACAAATTTGCATAATGATATGTTTTAACCAAATATATTATTTAATTATAAAACCTACTATAGCAACATAAATAAATTAGTTAATATTCATTTTCATTAACAAATGAGATGCTTAAAACCATATGTAACCTATGTAATCAAAACTTAAAAGAAGACTATCTCAAATATTTAAACCATATATCAAGTTGATTTAATATTAAAAGATGTATCTTTTTTTTTTGTTCTACGTTGAGTCTTGATGATTTTATCAAGAAGTAAGCAAATTAAACTCCAATAGACTTTGAATACAATCTAAATCTATTAATAGGAAACTTTCGGAGTCAATCTTATTTTCCAGGTGTACAACAAGTACATAACTAATGACTTTTCATACATAAGCTTTCACTCTTGCAAGTTCTCATCAGTAATATTTTCAACGTAATTTTAATTGAGAACTTATTTTGAATACTGTAGAGTTATACTCACAGTTTTAAAAAAAAAACTTACAACTTCAGGTGCATCCAACAATAACGAGCTTAGATAGAATTATCATACTCTATTGCTCACAAGTAGATCTTTTTTAGTCAAATATTTTGTTTCAATCCCTTAATAGGGATGATGATAAAAGAAGATCACAAAGATAGTCATAGCCAATTCAATTTAATAACAAGAGTAATCAATAATTCAATTATCTTTTGATTCATATAAAATAAAATCTTTTCTTCACTCACAATCTCCATATGAGATCCATTAAGAATATCTTTTAACACCAATGGATTAACCATCACAAGATATTAATATGTTAGCTCTTTTGGAGCTTTCGACTAATTTTTTACTACCAAATATTGGAATAATATTGGTTTTTATTTTCTTTTATGCTTGCGTTCACTTCGGGGAATGCAATAAATTTACTAGGACGAACTTATAAATATCTCAACAGATTTTTATTTCATAATCACCATTGGAAACATGTGTGGATTTAAAATCAAAATCTATCTACTCATGTTGTCATGATTAGTCTCCAATTATAATAAACATGATATAATAAATAAATCATAGTTAAATATACCTGATAATCTTTAACATCATTGTCATCACCCTGGCTATTATCACAAGCACTAAGTGGTTAAAGGCTCTAATGATTACTGTAATACCCTGTTTTATTTAACTTTATTTTTGGAACTATGTCATAAACGAGTATCTTCTTCAGTGGTTAAGTGATGTTAATGTGTGTTTAAGGTCTTGGGTTCAACTTCCACTGTTAGAAATTCTGCTATTTTTTGTCCCCTAGCCTTATCCCTGTTGGTTGGACTTATATTATATTTTCGGTCAACTCATATTAGAATAAGCCTACTGTTT
Source organism: Gossypium arboreum (assembly GCF_025698485.1). Lineage (NCBI taxonomy): Eukaryota > Viridiplantae > Streptophyta > Magnoliopsida > Malvales > Malvaceae > Gossypium > Gossypium arboreum. Next base: position 94,832,435 of record NC_069075.1, read on the forward strand.
CAAGTGGTAAAGTATTAGCTTGCCTTAGGGTCTTCTATTCAAACCCCCGTGTGAGCGAAAGATGTTATTTTTACTTCAGTGAGTGTGTATTGGTTGTGTAGTAGAAGTTTGGTGGGATTGAAAATCTGTGGTAGTTGGATGAGGTTAGTGGTCGGTTTTGGTGGGATTTGGTAGTTAGTAGGGTTATGGGGAGTTGGGATTTTTATTTTGGATTATTTTGTTTTAATTTCAATTTTATTTTTTTCTTTTTCCCAAAAATCAACTTTCTTTCTAGTGTTTCTACCTATTTTCTTCTCTTTGTAATTTTTTTTTCTCCTTCAATTTCGTTCACAAATTTTTTTGTTCTAATCTTTGCATTTTGAATTTCCAATTTTTCTTGCTCGGTTGGTAATTGGAGTTTCACTTAACTTTAGCTTTTGATTTTTGTAAACCCGTTTGGAATTATACCTTTCGAATTGGCGCAATAGTGTGTAGTTAGGGGATTTAATTTTTGTGAATGCGTGTTGTGTATGAGAAAACTGTGAAGCAGTGAATTTCACTCCAATAGCCTAATCAATAGTAGTGGTTGTTTTCATTGTCGGTAAGCTCGTGTATGTTGTTCAGATTATTGATGTTGAATTCATAAACCATTTGCTAAATAGTTGTTAGGGTATTATTTTTAGGTTTCAAATGTCTCGAGATTGCTTTCAAGTAAAAAATGAACCAGGTGTGTAACAAAAATGTGAGAAAATAACAATCGATGAAAGTCGATAATTTGGCCTGTCGACACCACACGGGCATGTGCCCACCCATGTGGTAGGCCGTGTGCGACACATGGTCGTGTGATGGGTGTGTCTGTGGCCATGTAAGTCACACAGCCTAGGCTGATTTGGGTGTGTAGGCATGCTACATGAGCCTATGGGCTGTGGGCCAGGCTATGTGGGCCACACGAGTAGGGCCAATTAGGCGTGTGGGCCCAAATTTCAAAATTTTTCCTAGGGTTGTACACGTCGTTCCGATCGAATATTGGCATTCCATGGGATTAGTACGGGCTTAGATAAACCTTAAAGCATAAGGTTTGATAAACTGTTTGTATGGTATCTAGCATAAGAAATACCTAAATGTATGTAAAGTAATGTTAAATGTGTTATCTACTATGTATAGGCAGGTTTGTTATCTATTATACGAGCAAGTTAGATATGATAATTCTGGTATTTGGAATCTTATTATTCTATTTTATCTAATATTTTGATGTATCCGATTGTGAGGCGGGATATGTGATATATGAAGGAAGTATTCTATGAGGCATTATACAGCCGATACACTGGTAGTACGATTGCGATTATTCTGATAAGTGTCGTATGGACACTATACGGCATGTAGGGTTGAGTGGGTGTTTCTGTAACAGCCCATTTTCTATGAGATCAGAATAGTGGTTTTGGGACCACAAATCCAAGCCAAAAATAATTTTTTTTTTTATGGTTGGTATCATGATAGGAAGGTCACATGAAAATTTTGGTACGAAAATTTTATCGATTGTGTGTTTAATTAAGGAAAGGACTAAATTGCATAAAATGTAAAAGTTGGGTTCTAGTAGCTATAGGTATCAAATAGCTATGGAATTCAAAACTTAAGGTCCTTATATGTAATTAGACCATTGAATAGTAGTTAATAGATATTTTAATGACTCATCCATGGAAAAATTAGAAAAGGGTAGAAACTAAATTGGAAATCAATAAAATTGTTAAACGATAATTAATTAAAAAGAAAAAAAATCATCTAATTTGATATCATCTTCCCCAATTTTTCTATGGAAACCCTAGGAGAGAGGAAGAAAACATTTCAAGCTCAATAAGGTATAAAATCAAGTCTCGTTTTTAGTAATTTCTATATTTTTGGAATCAGGATAGCCTAATCTTTCTATTTAGGGGATTTATTTGAAAAGTTATCAAGGTATGAAATTTGGGTCATAGATGAATATGCTGAAAATTTGAAATTATGGTGGAAAATGAAAAGTTATTCATAGATAAACAACTTTTACAAAGTAATTTTTAATGAAAACTTAATTTAGGGACTAAAATGAAAAAGTGGTAAAACCCATGGGAAATTCTAAAATTTGTGAAATGTATGTGCTATAAGTGTAATATGTAAATTTCGACTAGGCTTGGAAAAAGAGTTAAATTTCATGAATTTTATTTTCTAGGCCTAGGGACGAAATCGAAATTTTTGAAAATGATAAGGGTAAAATGGTAATTTTGCCTAGAATGTAATAGGATGCAATTGTATATGAAATGTGATAGATTAATAGTTAAATTTACCCATATAGATCTGGAAAGACCAACCACGAAACTAGATCGAGGAAAGCAAAAGGTTTCGGATTAGTTGAAATTCAAATACGAACCATTTTCAAGGTAAGTTCGTGTAACATAAAAATTTACGTTAATATGCTTGAATTGAATTGTATGATTATGCTGATATGTGTGAGATGATATATACATAACGAAGTAGTCTTAAGTTGTGTAATATGGACAAATTATCATGTTCCAGTTGAATGTTAAATTTTGATGGGTTAAGAATAGTAGTGCATACGTTGCAGATAGAATTTAACCCGGATGAGTAATTCTAATGTAAGCCCTCTTGAGCTTAAGTTATAAATTGGATTTAGTCACGACGGGTAATCCATATTAAGCTCTCTAGAGCATATGATACAGATAGGATTTAGCCTGGGCTGGTAATCCTACTGTAAAATGTACGACTCAAGAGTGTGCCTTTTTATTATGTACCCTAATGGGTACTTTTGCATATGTGTATATTACCTGAACGTCCATTGAGATTTCAATAGTTTAATGAAAAAAGACCCTTGAAGTGTGGAATGGTGAAATTAATGGAAGCTTGTAATGTGATGAGCTCATCTATGTCTACTTAATATTCATATGTGATTATGTGACTAACTTGTTGAATAAGTGTATTTGTTTAGGTAGCTTACTCAAAATCAATGGAATGTAAATTATGTATTCTTGTATTAATCAATATGATCGGTAAGTTTATTTTCCATTATATGAACTTACTAAGCATAAAATGCTTACTCCGTTTAATTTTTCTTGTTTTATAGTGCTCAAAGCTTGTAAAGGTTGGCAGTCAATCGGAGCAGTCATTACACTATCCATTATCTCATTTTGGTACAAATAGAGATCTCGTTTTGGTATAATGGCATGTATAAGCTTATTTCGCCAATGGTGGCTTGTAATTTTTGTTTTGTAATCTAGCCATTAGAGTAGCGTGATGGTCTAAGTTTGGCTATTATTGAAGTAATGATAATCACATAAGTGCTTATTATGTGTTAGTTTGTTGGAATTATGTTAGCATATTAGTTTATGTTAAGAGTAAGTTTATATCCTTTGATACATGAGATAATACCACATGATTGATGGCCAATTGTATGTGAATATGGTGTTGGATTGCTGGATATATACTTGTGAGTTTTGGTGCAAGAAAATGGTAAGTTTGGGTGACAAATGAGGGTAGGAAATGGCTTTATTTTATCCACACAGGTAGACACACGTGTGTGTGCCTTGGCCGTGTGTGACACATAGCCTATCCCATGGGCATGTGGTCCGGCCGTATGTCCCCTGTATTTAAAAAAATGAGAAACAGAATGCTCAGAATTGGGAAAACGGGCTGAGACACGGGCGTGTGCCTCAGTCGTGTGGTTGACACGGCTTTGAATACGGGCGTGTTACACGACCGTGTGAAAACTGCACCTAAATTTCGAAAATAAAATTCGCCATACAGCTTGGCACACGGCGTATGACTTGGCCGTGTGACTTCAATTTCTTCATGCCTTAAAAGTTAGAGAGTTACACGGGTTAGGGACACGGGGTGTGTAGTACACAGCCCGACCACACAGGCGTGTCCCTAGACCACACGGGCGTGTGAGCCCTGCACCTTGGAAAGTTTTTGAAATGTCACGAAAAGTTTAATGAGTTTCTGATTAAGTCCCGACTTGATTCTAATACTCGTATTGGGCCACGAGGGTCCAATTAAGGGACGTTTTGAATAATCTCAGCAGATGAATAGTAATTTACAGGAATTATCTAAAAATATTCTGAATGTTTCGGTAATACTCTGAAACCCTATTCTGACGACGGTTACGGGTTAAGGTGTTACATTTAGTAGTATCAGAGCTACAGTTTAGCCAATTATCTGACTAACGTAGTAAGTACGAGTCCAGCTGTACGTGCCATTATTTAAATTATGATAGTGTGATATCTCCTGACCACTTTTAAATGTCTTCCAACCAAGCTAGGGCCAAGACTGAGGAAGCTGAGAGCGCTGCTCAAGCTTCTGTTCAACAAACTACATCTAGTTGTAGTAGAAGGCCCGTATTTGAGGGTTTGCAGCCTTCTTTGAATTGATAGATGGCTGGTTTAGTGAATATATGAGAACAAACCCTGTTGTTCAACGACCTCCCCCACCTGCTTCACAACATGATGAAACGCCATAAGATGCTAGAGCTGATAGAATTGGTAAGGCTCCGGTAGATAAAATCAGAAAACATAGGCTGAAGAATTTAGGGCTACGACCGATGACGATCTAGAGAGGGCCGAATTCTAGATGAAAAATACTATTCAGGTTCTAGATGAGTTATCATGTACACCAACCGAATGTCTAAAATGTGCGGTATCTTTGTTGAAAGACAGCCTACCATTGGTGGAAAACAATATCTTCTGTGGCACCAAAGGAAAATATTACATGAGGATTTTCCAAACAGAGTTTCAAAATAAGTATGTTAGTCAGAGATTCCTAGACCAGAAAAAGAAAGAATTTCTAGAGCTCAAACAGGGAAATATGATAGTGTCTGAGTATGAACGAGAATTTGTTAGATTGAGCAAGTATGCAGTAAATGGGTTCAGAATAAAGCCGAAATGTGTAAACGATTTGAAGAAGGGCTAAACAAAGATATCAAGCTATTAATTGGAATTCTAGAATTACAAGAATTCGTGGTGTTGGCTTTACAAGCACACAAGGCCGAGGAATTAAGCAAAGAAAAGAGGCAAGCAGAAAGGGAAGCTTGGGTTACGAGCAAGAGATTTATGAACAAGACGCAATCATCTGCTTCAAAGAAGACCAAGAATTATCATGAGCATTTTGTTACCTCAATGGAGTATTCGGGAAAGGAATGAAATTCTAAATGCACTAACCTGAGGTCTTCATCTCCTTTAACAACCAGTGTTGGGAGTGTTGGAAACCCCAAACCACGATGCAATGTCTGTAATAAATTGCATTCAGAGAGTTCCAAATGAGAAGTGGGGCTTGCTTTAAGTGTGGTTCTCTCGACCATTTTTTTAAAGACTTCCCAAAAAGGGTTGAGAAAGAAATTGAACAGACCTCAAAGCCAAGTAAACCTGTCTAGAGGGGTAGACCACCATGGTATTCTGAAAAAGTCAGTGGTATTCGTAGTGCTACAAAAGATTCAACAGCAAAATCCGAGGTTCGAGCTCCGGTAAGAAAATATACAATACGTGCAAGAGAAAATGCCTCGCACCAGATGTTATCACTGGTAGATTCTCTCTACTTGATACTATATTATTTCTTTGATTGATCCTAGTTCCACGCATTCATATATATGCACAAAATTTGTGTCTGTTAAAAATATGATCATTGAATTCACCAAAATTGTGGTCAAAGTTCCAAACCCTTGTGTCAGCATGTTATGGTGGATAAAATTTGTAAAAATTTCCCATTGATGATAGAGGGTTATTGTTTTTCGGCTAATTTGATATTGTTACCCTTTGATGAATTTGATGTAATATTGGGAATGGATTGGTTAATCCAACATGATACAATGGTAAAATTTAAGCATAAATACATTGTATTGAAGTGTCAGAAAGGCGAGTTACTCCAGGTTGAATCTTAAAAACTGGATGGGTTGACTAATGTGATTTCAGCAATATCAGCACAGAGATAAATTAAAAAAAGGTATGAGGTTTATCTTGCTACTGTATTGGATACCAACGTATCAAAATTGAAAATTCAGTCGGTGTCGGTTGTTTGTGATCTTGAGGTATTTCGAGAAGAACTACTTGGTTTACCTCTAGCTAGAGAGGTGGAATTTTCCATAGACCTTGTACTAGGGACGACGCCGATATCTATAGCACTATATAGAATGGCCCTTATGGAATTGAAAGAGCTGAAGGTGTAGTTGTAAGAATTGATTGATAAAGGGTTTGCCCAACCCAGCTTTTCACCATGGGGTGCACCGGTATTGTTTGTAAAGAAGAAAGATGGATCATTGAGATTGTGCATCAATTATAGGTAGCTTATTAAAGTCACAGTAAAGAATAAGTACCCGTTGCCTCATATAGGTGACTTGTTTGATCAATTAAAAGGTGCCACTGTATTTTCTAAAATTGATCTACAATCTGGATACTATCAACTACGAGTAAAAGATTCAGATGTGCCGAAGACAGCTTTCAGAACCACATATGGGCATTATGAGTTTTTGGTGATTCCATTCGGATTAGCTAATACCCCGATGGTATTTATGGATTTAATGAACAGAATTTTCAGACCATACCTGGACAGGTTCGTGGTTGTTTTTATTGATGATATTTTGGTTTACTCTCGGGATGTGAATGAGCATGCTAAGTATCTGAGAATTGTATTGCAAACTCTGTGTGAGAAACAGTTGTATGCTAAATTCAGTAAATGTGAATTCTGGCTACGGGAAGTTAGTTTCCTTGGACATGTTGCATCTGCAAAGGGTATTCGGGTGGATCCGAACAAAATTTTAGCTATTGTAAGTTGGAAGACACCGAAGAATGTTTTAGAAATAAAAAGTTTTCTGGGACTAGTAGGATATTATCGAAGATTTTTGTCAAAAGGGTTTTCAATGATAGCTTCTCCGATGACTCAACTGTTGCAAAAAGAAGTGAAATTTGAGTGGCTGATAAGTGTCAGCAGAGTTTTGATAGATTGAAAGTTTTATTGACGAAAGCACCCATATTAGTCCAACCTAAATCGGGTAAGGAATTTATAGTCTATAGCGATGTCTTATTAAATGGTTTGGGATGTGTGTTGATTCAAGATGGTAAAGTAGTGGCTTATGCATCTACACAGCTAAAACCGCATGAAAGAAATTACCTGGTACATGATCTTGAATTAACAGCTATTATTGTTTCATTGAAAATATGGCGGCACTATCTCTTTGGTGAAAAATGTCTCATCTTTATGAATCACAAAAGTCTGAAGTATTTAATGACACAGAAGGAACTAAATTTGAGACAACATAGGTGGTTGGAATTATTGAAAAATTATGATCTCGTTATTGATTATCATCTGGGGAAAGCTAATGTAGTAGCGGATGCCTTGAGCCGAAAATCTTTATTTGACTTACGGGCATTGAACACCCATTTGTCTTTATCTGATGATGATTCAATAGTAGCTGATTTAAAAGTTAGACCGACATTTTTGCAACAGATCTCTGAAGCTCAGAAAAATGATAGTAAGTTGCAAGCAAAGCGGATACAAAGTGAATTGACTCCTGACTCAGAATTTCAAATTGGGACCGATGGTTGTTTGTTATTCAAAGGTAGAGTATGCGTACCGAAAAGTTCAGAACTAGTACAGAAGATTTTGAGTGAAGCTCATAATGGTAACATGTCTATTCATCCTAGTAGTAATAAGATGTATAATGATAAGAAAAAGATGTACTGGTGGCCACGAATGAAACAAGATATTTCTGAATTTGTATCGAAGTGTTTGATATGTGAGCAAGTGAAGTGCAACACCCCTAACCCGTATCCATCACCGAAATAGGGTTACGAGGCATTGCCAATCAACCACAACATAATTCATACATCTATGAAATCGTAATTAAAATCCATTCATATCAAACACATTGTCCCTGGTAAGGTCCTACGAAACCTTAAAGCATGTTTAGAAGTGGTTCGGGACTAAACTGATAACATAGGTAAACTTTAGAAAACTTAGAAAATTTTTCATTAATTTAGGGTCATACGCCCGTGTGAACAGGTCATGTGCCTCACACGACCACCAGACAAGCATTCCAATTCCATTTCTCATATTAATCCCGTTGAATTCCTTAAATTCTCGATGGATATTCCATAGTACACTTATAGCGTACTAACTCATTTATCATCAATTCATATTAGTGACCTTTTCAACAAGCGCACTCTCGCGAACCTCAATCCTTATGACGAGATTACCATTCCAGGCTAAATCCCCTGTAGTATAAACTCATAGAGCAATGTCGGGATTACTAGTCCAGGCAAATCCCTTGCAATGACAATTACTCTAATGAGCTCATATCTGAATTTACAGTCCAGGCTAAATTCAGATCCTAGTTTGGATTACTTGTCCAGACTAATTCCATTTAAAACACATATTCTTCGGGAGGCCAGATCACATAAGGGACACTCGTCTGGGCTAGATCCTTTTTACCATCAATTCCTTTTTAGGAAAATCCACCAGACATCCTTCTCATTCAACCAGGATATTTAAATCCTCTCTTTTTTTTCAATACAATCATGTTTCATGAATTATTATACATTGAGTATCAAAATTTATATCACATTCAAGAATATATATTTTACGTTATTATTACCATACGAACTTACCTCGGGTTCGAGTACGACTATTTATATCGAATTAGTGCTTAACCTCGTTCAACCTCGTTCTAAGCCTGAATCTTGTTTTCTTGATCTAACATTACAAATATAACTTATTTATTACTCACATTATTCAAATGGGTCCATAAATCATACTTTTGAAAATTTACATTTTCACCCCTAAACTTTCACATATTTGCACTTGGTCCCTAGGCTCGTAAAATGAAATGTGCTCGATTTTCTAGTACTTTAAGCCTAGTCGAACCTTTATTGCTCTTATAGCAGCCCACATTTCTCTTTTATTCACATGATTACTACCTATTTTACAACTATTACATTTTAGTCCTTTTTATTCATTTTCATGTAAAATCACTTAGTAAAAGTTGCTAAACATGCTTTAATCTTTCATATTCTTCCATTAATTTTCAAAATACTAATATGTCATGCATAAGTCATGTAACAGCCCAATTTTGGGCTTAGTCAGAACAGTGGTTTCAAGACCACAAATCTGAGGCCGAGAATTTTTATTATTATTTTGGTGTCATAGTATGATTATATGAGTGCATGAAAATTTTGGTGAATTAATTTTAGCGTTTGTGAGCTTAATTGCGAAAAAGGACTAAATCTCATAAAGCGTAAAAGTTTTATTTTACTTGATAGAAATACCAAATAACTAGAGAACCATAATTGAAGGTCTTTAAACATCAATTAGACCCTTTAAAGAGGCATGGACGGCCATAGGAGACAAGGAAATTCAATTTTCAAGGTTAGGTGAAATTTGGTGGCTTATTTGACTAAAAAAAATAAAATAAAAGAAAGATGATATCACCCTCTCATCATCCCCAATTACTAATGAAGATTCTCAGTAAAAATAAGGGTTTTGAAGCTTTAAAATTTCAGCCAAGCTATCCTCTTGCAAGTAAGTGATTTTCATAACCATTCTTGATAATTTTTGTACTTTTGGAACCCTTGTAGCATGAGCTAACTAATGAGTGGACCATTTTGCAAAACGGTTGATAGTCTAGGGACTTTCCATGAAAGGATTTATGATGTTTGCTGAGTTTTTATGGAAGAAAATGAACCTTGGTTGTTAAATAAACAACTTTTGTGAAAGGACTTCTCATGAAAACCCTAATAGGACCATATTGTAATGTTTGTAAAATTGGTACTAATGTTGTGAAATAATGGAAATTTTGGGCTGCTATAAGAGTAAAAAAGGTTCAGTTAGGCTTAAGGCATGAAGAAATTCGATAAAAATCGATTTTCAAGCCTAGGGGTAAAATGGTCATTTTGTAAAAGTCAGGGGCAAAATGGTCATTTTGCCAAAAATATGAACTTTTTATTGTCTAAATTTATTTACTGATTAAATGAGTGAATTTTTATTATTTTAGACCAAGTAATACAAAATCGGAACCTAAACTGGGGGAAGGCCAAGCAAGTAGATTAAATCGACTAGTCGCCTACGTTTCGTAATCCTAGGTAAGTTGTATGTTAATAATGCAACTATACTGTTATGTTGTGTGATTGAATTGATATTGTATAAATTTTTTTGATTATGAATATGAGTATTTATGTTGAGAAATTAATGTAATAAAGACTCCCGGTTGAACATTAGGAATAGAATTGGATATTCATGCCATGACTTTGGGTGATATGTGTGCTATTGTAAGACATGTCTGGGACATGCATTGTCCACATTACGAGAGCCAGTGTAAGACATGTCTGGGACATACATTGGCCTCAAGAGATGCAAGCTAGTGAAAGACATGTCTAGGACATGCATCGGCCTCGAGATATACAAGCTAGTGTAAGACCTGTCTGGGACATGGTGTCAGCTTATTGTGTGTCAATGTAAGACCTATCTGCGACATGGCATCAACACCAATAGATGAGAGCCAATGTAAGACCATGCAGGACTTTGCATCGACTTCGATATATGAAAGTCGATGTAAGACACATGCAGGACATGGCATCGACTTTGATGTGCTAGCCAGTGTAAGACCATGTCTGGGACATGGCATCGGCATCTTATTCCATGTTTAGGGCTATTGAATATCCTGTAGTATTCCAAATAGTTCAACGGGAGATTTATGGTATATATCAAAATGAGAGAACTTATGACCATGTGTTGAGTGGTACAGGTACCTAAATGAGAATTTTGAAATACGAGCTTCATTTACGTTGTATGTTTAGTAAGGAAGGAAAGTGAGTAAGTTATGCTTATGACCACTCATGTATTTTACATGAAGTATGAAATGTGATTTTAATCAATGTTGTATGCTTCATGAGAGATGAATATGAACAAATATTATCCATAAATCCTCAAGTTCGTGTACAAATAGAGTTATATTAGGAGTATGATCCCTTATGGTAACTTGTAGTTATTTCATTATATTCTTGCTACTTACTAAGCTTTATGCTTACCTCTTTTCGTTTCCATTTTCTTGTAGTACAGCCAAAGTAGCTCATGGATCATTGCCTTACGTCGGAGAAGTCAGTCACACTATCCCTGAAGCATTTGGTATAGCTAGTTTTATCATTTTGATTATGGCATGTATAGGAACTAGTCTTCTTGTAATGGTCACATTGCTTTGGGCTAAATGAATGGCTTGTCATAGCTATTGAGTCATTTTGTATAATGCCATGGATGGTGGCTAATATTGGTTATTGATAAATGAAAATGAAGATCTTCTTTTGAGAATGAGTAAATTGAATGATTTAGCCATGTGATTGTGTATGAAATTGGTTTGTCTTAGTTTAGTATAGCGCGGTGCAAGTAAATGTGGCAAATAGGCTGGGTAAATAGCCTTCTTCTATCCACTCGGGTAGACACATGGGCGTGTATCTAGGCCATGTGTGACATACAGTTAGCCTCATGGGCGTGTTGTCCGACTGTGTGTCCCCTGCACCTCGAATTTGCAAGTCAGTATGCATGGTAGTAAACACACGGGCAGAGACACGATCGTGTGTCTCAGCCATGTGGGGGACACGGCCTCTGGCCACGGACGTGTGCCTTGGATATGTGCCCCTAATTGGTTGCTAACGTCAGAAATAGAATGTCATGGTTTTTACACACAGGCTGTAACACGAACGTGTTATGGCCGTGTGAAAGACACGGGCTATAGACACGGGCGTGTGCCCGGCAGTGTGCAAAGCCCTGTAGGTTTGAATTTAGAATTAATTCCACACAGGTTTGGGGCACGGGAGTGTCCCTTGTGCTTAGGCCATGTGAACCAATGAGCCTTTAGCAAAGCCATGTCAAAATGGCCACACGGGCGTGTTGGCCTTTTACACGGGTATGTGCCCCTGTTTCAAGTAACATTTTTCAAAGTTTTCAAAGGTGTTCGGATTAAACCCAAATCATTTCCAATGTGTGTTTTGGGTCCCGTAGGCCTATATTAAGAATTTCTAGATTAAGATTGAAAAGTTTAAATTTGATCGAGTTTTTATGACCCGAAATGATTGTATGCATGTGTTTAAGTTAGGTAATGCCTCGTGCCCAGTCCCAACCTCAGACTCGGGTAAGGGGTGATACAGGTTAATTTTTAAACATGAACCCTAGCTTAAAATATGGGTAGAAATAGGTAAATCGAGTTACCAGGACTTCAAAAATGTAAAGAACATTAAAAACGGGGCTAGGATGCACTTACTATAGAGCTTGGAAGCTTGAAAACCCTAACCATGGCTTCCTCCTTGCTAAATTCGGCCAAACAAGAAGATGGACAAGGGTTTTTCACTTTTATTTTGTCTTTTAGTCCATTTAATTACCAATTTACAAAAATACCCTTTTTACTCATCTTTAAAATTTTACTCTTCCATGTCCATTTTTGTCCAAAAAATTATCCAGTGGTCTAATTACCATTTAAGGACCTCTAATTTAAAATTTCATAACAATTAGACACTTCTAACATGTAGAACTCAACTTTTGCACTTTTTACAATTTAGTCCTTTTGACTAAATTGAGTGCCCAAACGTCAAAATTTTCGAACGAGATTTTCACAAAATCATTCCGTGAAATTGTAGACCATAAAAATATAATGAAAATAAACTTTCTTACGTCGAATTTTTAGTCCCAAAACCACTGTTCCGACTAGTCCCTAATTTGGGACGTTACAATTCTCCCCCTTTAGGGATTTTCGTCTTTGAAAATCTTACCAGAAGAGTGGTTTGGTTTTCACATAAACTTCACTATCTCATAATCATTGCCAAATAACTTTTACTCAGGCTTGGCTTAATCCTTAGCTCTTTAATTTCTCATACTAAAGTCATGAGCAATTCTTTGTTATACCACACATCAACTGAATCTTGATCTCAATCCGCTTAAAGAGAACTAGCATACTAAGAAATCTGACAATCTCGGAGATACATGATTCCATTGATCCATTAAGCGAAAATTCAAGACATACCGAAATAATTTGTAGATTTCATCAAACATTTAACAACAAGCCACAAAACATCTTTCTCTTTCAAATATAAAAATAATCCTGATAACAATTCATGCATCCAAATACAAAGATAAAAAATGTCGAGTTCCAAACTCGAGCACCAATACATCACTCCTGTGAGTTTTCTTGCAAACTCTCTCTGTATAAGCTCTGGATTTTCTACCCAAGCACTTGTAATCACATTTTTATTTTCTCAAAGATCATACAATAACTAACTCAAGTCATCTACGCTATCACAATTTAGATCTGCCTTTAACATCGGATACTTTAAGCTATCATATTGCCTTATAGTCTCATAACACATCACTGAAGGTCGATAAGTCTTTGCCCTATGCAGACTAAACCAGTTCAAAGGCTTCGGTTAACAATATTCTCATCTGACCAAGCCTTTCCAACAAATAATAGACTTTTCAACTTCCATAAGATGGAAATTTCTATCGTTCAAAGCAACCTTAAATTATATCAAAGCTTTCTAAGAACTATATACTTTTCATTCAAACTATCCTTCCTTTACCCGTAAGGAAATGAAATCTTATTCCCAGACATAAATATCTCATTTAATCCTCCAAAAAATAACCGATTACTGATTGAACAACCAAGTCAGTCTTAATCATCAATAAATGACTTTTCAAGAAATCTTCTCTTCTAGTCGATAAAATGATTCAACAAGTAATCATTCAAAATTCACTTATCATGCTAATCAAAAGACCACTTCAAATACATTAATTAGAATAACAAGAATATCCCGACTGAAGGCATTAACTTTAATTAACTTACTCGGGAAAAGAAATCCAGATAATGGAATCATCATGTTGCTATAATCAAACCGGAAACATAGTCGTAATTGACATAGTCATCAGGCCAAAGAACTCACTTTAGATATAAGTCATGATTAATAATTTGCGGAATAAAAATGACAAGAAAACCAAATAAAGAGGTCCAAGATACAATACCATAACAGTAGATCGTGAACAAAACTTATAAGAAAACATGAAAGATCTTGATAATTCCTCAGAGGCAAGAAATCCAGAAGAATACATCATTCAAACCCACTGGGAATAGATATGACAAGAACAATATGCTTCCCATATATGTGTATATATCAAACAGAGCAATAATTAGAAGAAATAGAATCATAACGTCATATGTTTTTTCTCATAAAGTCTCAATAGACGAAATGTAACAGAATACCCAAGAGAAAATGAACAACATCGATTATAAACCAATCAGGTTATCAATGCTTTCGTCAAACATCAAGATTAGAAAACATCCTCGTACAATAACAATTTATCAAAAGATAGATAGTCATAATAACACTTCCGAGAATAAATGAATCCTTAGGGCACCTCAAGAGAAACAGTCATAATCCGCTCACTATAAGCTATTACACTCAAATATCATACATTTCAAATATTATTCCTTCAATTATTTCTGTCATCACTAATCCCTTATTATTCCTTTCACTAAAGAAAATAAGTTAAGAAGGAATTTTGATTACCACATTTTTTCAACCTCGTGTCTGAGTAAGTCAATTTGCCACGATTAATTTCGTCCCTCATTGTGATATTTCGTAAACCGAAAAATCTTTAAATCAATCTGATACCTTTCTAGTTCTGTCTTTACTTATCAATTCATTCACAAACTCTGACCATATATATAATCGTTCCACAGCTGAACTCTTTGGTTTCACACTTGGGAGCTTATCCCATAGATCACGTAAAATCCTTTATAAGCACCACTCTAGTAAAAGGGGTAGGGTCATAAGCTCCCTAACTCGTCTCTCATACGCATATACATATGACACCATTTCATCATTATAGTAACATTTTCACAAACATAGATGAGTGTACCACTAAGCTCTCATCCAGCACATCATCATATACATATCATTATAGTCATAGAACTCGATTCAATCAATTTAGCATATTTATTTAAGCTATGCGAGTTTGCCAATCATACTTATTCAAACAAGCATACGTAGAAATTTATTCCATCAATATTTTTGATAAGTTACTCAAACACATGCATTCGTTCAAATAAATCAATCATATACATCATGGAATTATTGATTAAACATAGGTAAACTCATCATAATATAATAATTTATTCATACCTTTGTGGATTTCTATTTATCACATTCACTTAATCAAGTAAGTCAAGTGTACAACATCATATGAGCATCAAACCAGCATGGGTATTCATCGCAACCTAAATTTCCATCTCACATGTTATCACGTATATCATGAACTTTTATTCATAATTTTCTGAATCCAAGCTTATCATGACTATACTTCACCCGAATACCTTAGCCTCACATTTAACATGGTCGGTGTAGCTCAGTTGGAGAGTACCTCTATCCAAACAAGATAGTTCTTATTCATATCGGGAGACATCACACTATCACAGATTGGTGGCATGTATAGCTAGACTCTCATTCACACTAGGTTAGTCTGAGAACCGACTAAACCATAGCTCTGATACCACTAAATGTAACACCCCTTACCCGTATCTGCTATCAGGATAGGGTTCGGGGCGTTACCGAACTTGAACGTACACCATTTCATAAAACTGAGCCATAAAATTTCATTTGAAGTAAAAACATTCAATCACATGCACAATTTCCCTTACATGAGCTACTGAGGCTCTAAACCGAGAACTTTGGAAAGTTTTGGGAAAACTTAGAAAATTTTTCATGAAACAGGTCACACGCCCAGTGGACACAGGGGCACGCCCATGTGTCTTCAACACGCCCGTGTCCTCAGGCCGTGTAACTCTCTGCTTATGGCGTTAGCAAAACAAATTGAACCACACGGCAAGGCCACACGCCCGTGTGCTAGGCCATGTCCTCCACACGGCTGAGACACATAGCCTTGTCTCTGCACGTGTGGCTAGCATTTAGGCTATTTTCCAAGCCTTTTTGTTGCCTTAATCTTTTACAAACTTAACCACTTTAAAGACACATATCATAGCATCATTTTAATGATTTAGCATGCCTCACTAAGGCACATTTTTAACAATCAACCATAACATATTACCCAATAATTAATCTCTACTTATTCAACAAATATCCATGTTCAATTATTAGTAACTTAATGACAATTTACGCGTTTATTCCATAGTCATGACCACCCCGAGTGGTCCTAAGGCATTCTCATGCACATATGTTATACTATTCATTCATAACAAATAATTATAATCACATTGTAAGGCATTAACAAATAGTAAGGATAATTAGGCTTATAAGCCAAAACATTATAAGCCACATCCCATGGCTATATACAATGAATCAATATGAGCCAATACATTTTGATATTCATGATAACATCTAACATAAAAACTAAGTCTTTATACATGTCATTCACTTGTAAAAGCTTAACATAATATAAGTCGACACTTCCAAAATGATGACTTGATAATGTGATGCTGCCTCCGACAGTCTCCAACCCCGAGCTAACCTGACAACATTAAAGAAATGAAATGGAGGGAGTAAGCTTTACACTTAGTAAGTCCATATGAAAATAATAAGAAATATGCCAACATGCTTCTCAAGGTAATACAACCATAATTACACTTTTACTTATATTTTGGTCATACTATTTTCTCGAGTCATAGTCACTAAATTATTTATATTTAGAGCTATGGAACTCCAAACTATGATCCGCTAATTTTCCCTGAAACTAGACTCACATATATTCTTACCATAAAATTTTCAAAATTTTTTGTCTAGAAAATAAGTACAGTTTATTCTTTAAATTCTCCCCTGTTTCGCTGTTTGAATAGCTTCAACCTTTCTTCACTAAAATTTATTTATCTCTTAGTACAGGATTCGGATAATGTTTCCATCTAATTCTTTTAAAAATAGTCTCATTAAGGACTTATTCATATGAATTCTAACCCATAATTATTTTTATACAATTTTTAGTTATTTTCCCAAGTCAGAACAGGGGATTCTGAGCTCATTCTGACTCTGTCTCACAAAAATTCAAATATCTCATAGTATGAAATTCTTTTGCTTATACCATTTCTTCTATGTGAAACTAGACCCAATAGTATTTCATTTCATATTTAATTCAACCTCTAGTTCTACTTCCACAATATTTGGTGGATTTTGAAACTTGTACTACTGCTGCTATCCAAAACTGTTTTAGTGCAATACAATGATAATTATCATATGATCATTTTCAACTAATCATGAACTCACCATTTTATGGATCCCATACTCGATTACACAATAGAGCTTAATATAAACATCGTTAATTCTCATGGCATACTTAATCATACAAGTTAGTCACATAACAATACATGATAATAATGGTCTTAGATGAGTTCATCATTACAAGTATGCCAATTCCATTTCTCATATTAATCCCGTTGAATTCCTCAGATTCTTGATGGATATTCCATAGTACACTTATAGCGTACTAACTCATTTATCGTCAATTCATATTAGTGACCTTTTCAACGAGCGCACTCCCGTGAACCTTAATCCTTACGGCGGGATTACCAGTCCAGGCTAAATCCCCCGTAGTATAAACTCATAAAGCAATGTCGGGATTACCAATCCAGGCTAAATCCCTTGCAATGACAATTACTCTAATGAGCTCGGATCTGAATTACCAGTCCAGGCTAAATTCAGATCCTAGTTCGGATTACCCGTCTGGGCTAAATCCATTTAAAACACATATGCTTCGGGAGGCCAAATCACATAAGAAACACTCGTCTGGGCTAGATCCTTTTTACCATCAATTCCTTATTAGGTCCATCGGACATCCTTTTCATTCAACCGGGATATTTAAATCCTTTTTTTTCAATACAATCATGTTTCATGAATTATTATACATTGAGTATCAAAATTTATATCACATTCAAGAATATGTATTTTAAGTATCCTAAAAGTATTACTTCGAGTTACATGAACTTACTTGTCGAATCCTCGTAGGGTACAACCGTTTAGCAATTCACTCAACTCATGTAATAGTAATTTAACATTCATCACATTTTCCACATTATATTCATCATCCATAAATTCTTCTAATACATTAAATCATACACTTTATGCCATAATAATAAAGAATTACAATTCAAGCATGATATTACATTATTATTATCATGCGAACTTACCTCGGGTTCGAGTACGACTATTTATATCGAATTAGTGCTTAACCTCGTTCAACCTCGTTCTAAGCCCGAATCTTGTTTTCCTGATATAACATTACAAATATAACTTATTTATTACTCACATTATTCAAATGGGTCCATAAATCATACTTTCAAAAATTTACATTTTTACCCTTAAACTTTCACATATTTTCACTTTGGTCCCTAGGCTCGTAAAATGAAATGTGCTCAATTTTCTTGTACTTTAAGCCTAGCCAAACCTTTATTGCTCTTATAGCAGCCCACATTTCTCTTCTATTCACATGATTGCTACCCATTTTACAACTTTTACATTTTAGTCCTTTTTATGCATTTTTATGTAAAATCACTTAGTAAAAGTTGCTAAATATGTTTTAATCTTTCATATTCTTCCATTAATCTTCAAAATACTAATATGTCATGCATGATTCAATTTTTAAACATGAAACCTGACTTAAAATATGGGTAGAAATAGGTAAATTGAGTTACTGGGACTTCAAAAATGTAAAAAACATTAAAAACGTGGCTAGGATGCACTTACTATAAAGCTTGGAAGCTTGAAAACCCTAACCATGGCTTCCTCTTTGCTACATTCGGCCAAACAAGAAGATGGACAAGGGTTTTTGGCTTTTACTTTTTCTTTTAGTCCATTTAATTACCAATTTACCAAAATGGCCTTTTTACTCATTTTTAAAATTTTACCCTTCCATGTTCATTTTTGTCTAACAAATTATCTAATGTTCTAATTACCATTTAAGGACCTCCAATTAAATTTTCATAACAATTAGACACTTCTAACATGTAGAACTCAAATTTTGCACTTTTTACAATTTAGTCCTTTTGACTAAATTGAGTGCCCAAACGTCAAAATTTTCGAACGAGATTTTCACAAAATCATTCCGTGAAATTGTAGACCATAAAAATATAATAAAAATAAACTTTCTTACGTTGGATTTGTGGTCCCGAAAGCACTGTTCTGACTAAGCCTTAATTCAGGATGTTACATCAATGCAATAACTTTAGTATCATAGAGATTAGAAGTACCAGTAATAACATTTGAAAATGAAGCTTCTTCATATGCTCGAATAGCGTAGGCTCGTGCAGGTGCTCTAACATCAGATCTAGCTGCAGTGTCTCGCGTCACACCCCTACCACCATTCGTATTTCCTGTGTTTCTCGGTGGTCTACCTCTAGCTACAGTGTTACTCGGCCTCGTCTTCTGAGTATTATCTTTTTCAACTAGCTCTAGGCAATCTTTTATAAAGTGATCTCGTGAACCAAAACTGTAACAAGCTCGATTATTACTCTTTCCCCAGCAATCTCCAAAATGTCGTCTTCCACATTGTTGACACTCGGGCTTAACATCTTTTATGTTACCAACGCTCGATACCGATGTGGGTTGAGCTTTAGAATTAGTGTATTGCTTCCCTTGATCTCTATTCTAATATCCTGTTGATGCTGTAGATCGATTAAAGTAAACTCTTGATTTCTTCGACGAGAAGTGATAAGATTTATTCATCGATCTCTTCCTCGAATCCCTCACCTCTGCATCAACTTTTCTCTTTTCTTTGTTGAGGTCCTCTGCTTTACAAGCCCTCTCAACCAATACTACAAATTCTTTCAGCTCCAGTATCTCGACTAACAGTTTTATGTCTTCGTTCAATCCATCAACAAAACTTTTACACATAATCTCTCAGTAGACACGTATTCTCAAGCATACTTGCTCAAACGTACAAATTCTCTTTCGTATTCTGTTACAGTCATCCAGCCTTGTTTCAATTCCAGAAAATCTTTATTTTTCAGATCAAGGAATCTTTGGCTTATGTACTTCTTTCGAAAATCGGTCTGAAAGAATTCCAAGGTAACTAGTTCCCTAGGAACCACCAATATCAATGTTTTCCACCAATGATATGCATTATCTCTAAGCAAAGATACTACGCGTTTAATACATTCGTCTGGAGTACAGGGCAACTCATCGAATACCCAGATAGTGTTCTCAAGCCAGAACTCAGCCCTCTCGACATCATCATCAACTATAGCCCGAAACTCTTCAGCCCCATGTTTACGAATTTTATCAACAGGTGGCTTACTTAGTCGAATCGAATCTAATACTTGTTGCACAACCGAGACTTGTTGAGGAGTAGGGGGTGGAGGTTGTTGAGCAGCCAAATTTGTTTGTAGGAATTCTGTGAACCACTCAGTCATCATTTGAAAGAAGGCTTGCTTAGTCTCTCTTCCCTGACTACTAGATATCGGCCTAGATTCAGCCGGCGCTACCCCTTGAGCGGGAGTGGGCACATTACTCTAAACATCATCAACTATCGTCGTTCAGGATCCCTTTGCTATATGAAAAACACATTTTAACTGTCAGGAATCATCACACTATCGAAGTTCATATATATGGCATGTATATCTAAACTCACATACACTACGTTAATCCTAGAATCGACTAAACCATAGCTCTAATACTAATAAAATGTAACACCCCTATCCCGTATCTGTCACCGGACTAGGGTTAAAAGCGTTACCAGACAAATCTAATCATCTCTTATTCATTTTCCAATCATCATAGCATCACCGTCACACACATTACAAAGTCCCTACATAGGTCAACAAGACCTTAAACATGCTTTAGAAAAGGGTCGGGACTAAACCGAGCACATACAAATTTTCTCAGAAACTTAACAAAATTTTCAAAGTTTCACAGGTCACACGCTCGTGTGAATAAGCTGTGTCTCTCACACGGCTTTAGACACGCCCGTGTATCTAAACCGTGGCAAAATAGGGCGTACATACTGACTTAATCACATGGCCACAAGACACGACCGTGTGCCTTGGCCGTGGTCGAAACTGACTTAGGTCATATGGCCAACCACACGCCTGTGTGTCTAGGCCGTGTACCCTTCAAAATGGCCACACATGCCCATGTACCAAGGCTGTGTGCCACACACGGCCACCAAACACACCTCGTGCGTGAGACTAACTTGAATAGCTAAATTACAACAGACACAAGGTTGAGACACACTCCTATGTGCTCAACCGTGTGGGGTGAAATTAGGCTTGGTTTAAGCCACATTTCCCACCTATCTCAAGTATTCAAAACCCACAATATTTTAGCATTATTTGCATACATTCATAGGCAACCAATTCAACCATTTTGTATATATATCATACCATCCAAATACCATCCAAATCATTACCCAATTTCACAACCAAAACATACCAAATCAATGTACCAAATTCATCACAACTTACATAAATTTCAAATATATAAACTCATCATTTATTCACATAATTCATACCACAAAACTCGCCAATTCAACATTCCAAAATCAAACCATCACATGAACATTATATACATCATATAACCTACCTATCAAACACACCATTTTAGCCAACTTAAGAGGCCGTACATACAAATATTTATAAGTCAAGTCTCAAGGCTAATCAGAACATAAAACATACCAAAATGACACTAGCCTGTACATGCCATATACCAAATATGCAACTCTCAAAATGGTACCAAAATAAATGTCTGATAGTATGATAGATGTCACTGATGATCCTCGGATCTGAGCTAGCTTTGTAACACTGTAAAACAAAGAACATTTCACACAGTAAGCTTTAAAGCTTAGTAAGTTCGTACCATAAATAATCAACAATATATAATATGCGAAACATCAACTAATAAACACTTAGTAATTCACAATTCATTCATAAATTCTATTATATCTCATTTATTATGTTCATACGAATTCATCAAGCTTCATAAAAAGAGTATCATCTATCACATAGGTATCAAACATACCTGAACTTTCCCATATTTATTCAGAAGTCTTTCCATGCTTTAAGAATTCACACACTTAGTGCATAAGTGATTTGTCGAAGCCGTAACAATCTCACACACTTAGTTCCATTTCAATAAACCGAAGCTATCTTAGTTTCACACATTTAGTGCCTCATATAGCCGAAGCTATTCCAACATGCACACTTAGTGCCATTTGTAGCCAAAGCTATTTCGAACTACACACTTAATGCTGAACATAGTCGATTATCATCATGCTCAAACTGTAATCAAATATCTTTACAATTTATGTATTATCAAAACATTAAAACATAACTAACATCATTTATCATGTACGAACTTACTTCGTACTAGGATTTGACGATTCGGATCGTTTATCCGATAATATTTGATTTCTCTAGATCTAAATCTGAATTCCTCTTTTCTTGATCTATATGTATTCAAAATTAACCCTTTTATTCAAAAAATCATATAATTCAATTCATATACACATATTTAGGGCATTTTACGAATTACTCCTCACATTTTCACATTTTAACACTTTAGTCCCTATTTCACAAATTCATAAAATACACATAATTTTAACAAACCCAAACACAACCGAATTTTCCTATAGTCCTTATCAGCCCATATTTATCATTTATTTCACATTTCAACCCCTCAATTTACACTTTTCTCAATTTAATCCCTAATATGCATTTTTACTCAAAAATCACTTTACAAAACATTTGTATCAAGCACCAAGCTTTCATAATCCATCATTAAACATCATCAAAACATGAATTCATCAATGGCATCTTTCAAAATCATAATCAAAATCAGAAATTTAGGCATGGGCTTGATAGAACACAAAGCAACGATCACAAAAACGTAAAAATCATAAAAAACTGAGCTAAAAACATATCTTAATCACCAATCTACTTGGCCGAAACCTAGCTTAAGCTTTCTTTGCTTTTCCTTTTGTATTTTCAACTAACAAGGATGAATAAATCATCCATTAACATATTTTCTTTTATTATAACACATATTAATAATAATTTCCAATTATAACCTTTATTAAACCATATAAAAATCACTTAATGGATGGTCATTAATGTCCATTAACCTTAGTTATGGTCTAATTGCATCATAAGGACCTCTTCTTTAATAAGACATAACACTTAAGTACTTTTAACTAATAGCTAGCCACTTTTATCTTTTACGCGATTTAATCCTTTTTGCAAATTAAGCACACAAACGATAAAATTTCCACATGAAACTTCCACAAATATCAATTCACATATTCTAGATGTCAAAAATAATAATAAAATAATTTTCTGACCTCAGATTTGTGGTCTCAAAACCACTATTCTGACTAGGGTCTAAATCGGTCTGTTACAGTTTGAAGCTTCGTATGATGCCATTTTAATACTCGATTGAAAACTGTTGTTATCGCAAATTCAATCAACGACAAATACTTTTCCTACGAACCTTCAAACTCAAGAATGCAACATCTCAACATATCCTCGAGTATCTGAATAACTCGCTCATATTGACCATCTGTCTACGGATGAAATGCGATACTAAAATGTAATTTTGTACCCAGTGCATCTTGAAATTTCTTCCAAAACATCAATGTGAATCTTGGATCTCTATCTGAAACAATAGAGACAGATACTCTTACATAATCTCACAACCTCGAAGATATACAACTCAGCTAACTTTTCAAGCAAATAGTCTGTTTGTACCGGAATGAAATGAGTCGATTTTTCATCCTGTCAACAATAACCTAGATTGCATCTTTTTTACTCAGAGATAGTCGTAAACCCAAAACAAAATCCATAGTCACTCTATCCCATTTCCACTCAAAAATTATAATCAACTGTAATAAACCTGACAGTACCTGATGCTCAGCTTTAACTTGTTAACAAATTAAACATTTAGATATGAATTCTAAAATATCACGTTTCATACCATACCACCAATAGAACTGTTTCAAATCATTATACATTTTCGAGCTTCCCGGATAGACAGATAAACGACTACTATATGCTTCATTCAAAATCATCTGAATCAACTTTGAATTTCTAGGAACACATATTCGACCTTTGAATCTTAAACAATCATCTAAATCAACTTGAAAGTTTAAAGCAGGGTTCAAATCACACTGAGCTCGTTTTGCTAACATTTCATTATCGACTTTTTGAGCTTCGTAAATCTACTGTAAAAACAATGGTCTCACTTTCAACTCAACTACAATCGAGTCGTTCTCAGATAAAGTAGCTAAGTATTCATTGCAAGTAGAGCAAACAAAGATTTTCGACTTAATGCATCAGCAACAACATTTACTTTTCCCGAATGGTAGTTAACTACTAACTCATAGTCTTTTAGCAATTCTAGCCATCTCCTCTGACACAAATTCAAATCTTTCTGAGTCATCAAATATTTCAAACTCTTATGATCTGAATAAACATGACATTTCTCACCAAACAAATAATGGCGCCAAATCTTCAATGCAAACACAATAGCTGCTAACTCCAAATCGTGTGTCGAGTAATTCTTTTCATGCTCTTTAACTGTCTCGAGGCATAAGCTATGACTTTTCCTTCCTGCATCAAAACGTAGCTCATACCATTTAACGATGCATTAATATAGATCACAAATTCTTTATCTGATTCTAATTGTACTAGCATTGGAGCTTCAGTCAAAAGAGCTTTTAGCTGATCAAAACTTTTCTGACATTTATCTGACTACTCAAACTTAACATCTTTCTGAAGCAATCTTGTCAATAGAGTAGCAACCATCGAAAAGCCTTTCACAAATCGTCTATAATAGCCAGCTAACCCCAGAAAATTGTGGACTTCAGGTACATTTATCGAAGGCTTCCAATCTATTATTGAAGAAATCTTGCTTGGAGCGACTAGAATACCTGATGCTAACACAATATGCCCCATAAAACCAACCTCACGTAACCAGAATTCACATTTACTAAACTTTGCATATAACTTCTTATCATGCAGAATTTGTAATACAATTCTCAAATTCTCAATATATTTAATTTCATCTCGTGAATATATCAATATGTCATCTATGAATACAACAACAAATTGATCTTGGTATGGTATGAAAATCTGGTTCATTAAGTCCATAAAGACAATAGGTGCATTCGTTAGTTCGAAAGGCATAACTAAAAATTTGTAATATTCGTACCTTATTCGGAAAGTTGTCTTTGGCACATCAGAGTCTCTAACTTGTAACTGGTAATAATCCAATCTCAAATCTATCTTTGAAAACATTGTAGCCCCTTTTAATTGGTCAAACAAATCATCTATTCTAGGAAGAGGATATTTGTTCTTGATCGTTACTTTATTCAACTTCTGTAGTCTATACACATTCTCATTGTGCCATCTTTCTTTTTCACAAACAACATGGGAGCACCCCAAGGTGAGAAACTCGGTCCTACAAACCCTCTTTCAGTTAACTCTTGCAACTGAGCTTTTAATTCTTTCAATTCTGTCGAAGCCATTCTGTACGGAGCTATTGATATCGGAGTTGTTCCCGTCACTAAAAAATTGATTTTCGAGCTTAGGGGTAAAATGGTCATTTTGTAAAAATCTAGGGGCAAATTGGTCATTTTTCCCAATTATGAATTGTAGATTTCCTAGATTGATAAAGTGACTAATAAGTGCATTTTGTTATTATAGATCAAGAAATACTGAATCCAAATCTAGACCGGGGGAAAGCCAAGCAAATCAACTAAATCGACTAGTCGCCACATTTTGTAATCCAAGGTAAGTTATATGTAAATAATACAACCACATCAATAATGTATATGTGTTAAATCGTATTTGAATTAGTATAGCATGAATTGCTTGATTTTGAAATTGAGAAAGTATGATGATAATAGAGATAGTAGAGTTCTCTTTCGAACCTAGGAAATTTATCAGATATTCATGCCATAACATATGGGTCATTGTGGGCTAGTGTAAGACGTGTCTGGGACATGCATCAACCATATTATGAGAGCTAGTGTAAGACCATGTCTAGGACATGGCATCGGCATCGAGATGAGTGCTAGTGTAAGACATGTCTAGGACATGCTTCGGCCTTTGACACGTAAGCCAGTGTAAGACATGTCTAGGACAAGCATTGGCTACGAGATGATAGTCAGTGTAAGACCATGTCTGGGACATGGCATCGACATGAAATATGAGCTAGTGTAAGACCGTGTCTGGGACATGGCATCGGCACCTTACCCACGATTGAGGATTAATGAATATCTGGTAGTGTTCTGAATGGTTCAACGGTAAGTATTATGACTTTAAGTTAATGAGCATGGTATAACCGTGTTGTGAGTGGCACAGGTACCTATTTGAAATGTATGAGATATAAGCTCGATATATGCTATGAGGTTTATATGGATAGTGATAAGTAAGTTATGCTTGCACATATTTTTGTGTTATGAGCATGTTAATGAATGGTAAAATTGTTGATGTATATTTATTTATATGCAACTTACTAAGCTTTATGCTTACTCCCTCTCCTTTCCTTTTTCTTATAGTGCCACCTATCTAGCTCAAGGATCAACGGAAGTCAGAGATATCGATCACACTATCAATTAAAGCATTCGGTATAGTTTGATTTATATTTTGGAATATGGCATGTATAGGGAACTAGACTTATGTTTTGTGTTAGTATTAACTTGGCCAAATGTGTTGGCTCAGAATAAATCCCTCATTTTGTATTAAGCCTCGAATAATGGCTAATGTTCATTTTCATTTGTATGGAATGAAGTTATTTTCACGGTTGAGTAAAATGCGTAAATGAAATGTTGTCTGTTGTGGATGATTTGGTTGCTTGAGATAGTCTTATATTGGATTTGGTGGTTATTGTACAGGTTGTGTAAGTAAGGGTCACAAAGAGGCTTGGTAAATAGTCTTATATTGTCCACACGGGTAGACACACGTGCATGTGTCTTACACATGACCAGCCCCATGGACGTGTGGTCCAGCCATGTGTCCCCTGCATGTAAAAATTTCAAGTCAGTATGCATAATAGTAAACACACGGGCAGAGACACAGCCGTGTGTCTCAGCTGTGTGAGGGACATGGCCTAGCACACAGGCGTGTGCCATGGCCGTGTGATATTTTGGGGATGCTGACATCAGAAATAGAATGTCCATGTTTTTACACACATGGATGTGTCATGGCCGTGTGAAAACCCCTATAAGTGTGAAATTAGAATTAATTCCACACAGGTAGAGGACATGGGCGTGTCCCTGTATTGCATAGGCCGTGTGAGCCATACAGGCCATAAACACGCTCATGTTGAAAAAGGCCACATAGACGTGTTGTCCTTCCACAAGGGCGTATGCCTTGTTTCAAAGTCAAATTTTCTATATATGGGTTAAGGGCCCGGGTTTATCCCGAATAGTCCCCAATGGTCGATTAGGGGCTCGTAGGCCCATCACAAGAGGTCTAAAGTAGAAATTGAAAGTTTTAAATTGGACCTAGTTTGGGTGACTTGTGAAAGTTTGTGTGCATGAGATCAAGATAAGTAATGCCTCGTATTCTATTCCAACGTAGGTTATAGGTATAGGGTGTTACATAAAGGGTGTTACATCGAATCTCTTGCCTCTGAATCATCCTTTCTCTTTTCTTTGCTAAGATTCTCGGCTTTACAAGAACCCTCTACCAATACTACAAATTCCTTCAACTCAAGTATCCCAACTAACAACTTTATATCTTCTTTCAACCCGTTAACAACTCGTTTAATTATGTTCTCTTCAGTGGAAACATATTCCCGAGCATACTTGCTCAAACATCCAAATTCTCTTCCATATTCTGTCATAGCCATTCGAACTTGTTTCAACTCCAGAAACTCTTTATGTTTCTAATTAAAAAATTTCTATCTTATGTATTTCTTTCGAAACTCGGCTTGAAAGAATTCCTAGGTAACCCGTTCTCTAGGAACCACCGATGTCAACATTTTCCACCAATGATATGCATTATCTCTAAGCAAAGATACCACCCATTTGATACATTCATCTAGAGTACAGGACAATTCCTCTAATACTCTGATCATATTCTCGAGCCAAAACTCAACTCTCTCAGCATCATCATCAACTGTAGCCCGAAACTCTTCAGCCCTGTGTTTACGTATCTTATCCACTGGCGGCTTACTCAATCGAATCGGATCTATCACTTGTGGCACAACTGGGACTTGTTGAGGAACAAGTGGGGGTTGAGGTTGTTGAGCAGCCGGATTCATTCGTACGAATTTCGTTAACCCCTCACACATCATTTGGAAGAAGGATTGTTTAGCCTCTCCCCTTTGACTACTAGAAATCGGCCTAGAATCAGCCGGAACTACCCCTTGAGTGGGAGTGGGCGCATTACTTTCCACATCATCAGCTATTGCTCATTTGAGATCCATTTACTATATAAAAACACATTTTAAATGTAAGGAATCATCACACTATCGCAGTTTATATATATGGCATGTATAGCTAGACTCTCACTCGCTACATTAGTCCTAGAATCGACTAAACCGTAGCTCTAGTACCAATTAAATGTAACACCCCTAACCCGTATCTATTTTTGGAATAGGGTTACGAGGCATTACCGATCAACCACAACATAATTCATACATTTGTGTAATCGTAATTAAAATCCATTCATATCAAACACATTGTCCCTAATAAGGTCCTACGAAACCTTAAAACATGCTTAGAAGTGGTTCGGGACTAAACCGATAACATATGTAAACTTTAGGAAACTTAGAAATTTTTTCTTTAATTCAGGGTCATACCCCCGTGTGAACAAGCCGTGTGCCTCACATAGCGACCAAACACGCCTGTGTCATAGGTCGGGTGAAAATAGGGCATACATACTGACTTGTGCCACACGGCCGAAGACACGCTCGTGTGCCATGGCCATGGGAAAACTAGGGAGGTTACTGACTTGGGTCACACAGCTGACCATACACCCATGTGCTAGCCCGTGTGCGACTCACGACTAATGGACACACCTGCGTGTTTAAGCCGTGCCAAACCTGTAGGGTATACTGACTTTAATTTGAAGGGTACCCAGAGGACACACAGTCGTGTAACATGACCATGTGTCGCATAAGGATGAGACACACACCCGTGTCTCCGCCCGTGTAGACAAAAATAGGCTACTTGCAAAGCCAATTTGCCACCCTTTTCTCATACACACATAGTAACCAATTTGGAACCATTACCATACACTTATAAGCAGCCAAAACATACCAATTCACACACATATCATGTCATTTATCATCAACCATTCCAACTACTCAATTCCACATTCAAAACCTATCAAATCATTATGCCAAAATTATCACAACTTGCATAAGTTCCATATACATTAATTCATCATATTATCAACTATTTCATATCACAAAACACATCATTAAACTATATCAACTACTAAGGACAACATACTTAAAACAAGCCAATATATATAAGGCATTATGCACATCAATTAGGCCAACTTAAATGACCAAATACATACCAACATTTTCAACAGAAGTTAGCCAAATCTCATGGCTATATCAAATCTCAAATCATATAATCAACTCACTAGCCTATACATGTCATATACCATATTTACAAGCATCCAAAAATACCAACAAGTAGTTAATATTGTGATGATGGTTCCTGATGATCCCTAATGTCCGATCTAGCTTCGATAATCTATAAAACAAAGACAAATAACACACACTAAGCTTCATAGCTTAGTAAGTTCGTACTAAATATTTACTCAACAGTTCATATTATGAAAATCATCAATTAATAAACACTTAGTAAGTCTCATATCATCATTCGATTCTAATCCATGACCATTTATCATATATGTACAAATCCATCAAGCTTCATACACATAGTAACAACTACCACATAGGTATCTACGTACCTGTACTTTTCCATATTTATTTATTTCATTCTCACCTCTTTGTTCAATACGTTAAATCATTCAAAAATCTTTCAATACTCTAAGAACTCGCACACTTAGTACAAAAATGATTCACCAAAGCTATAAAGATATCACACACTTAGTGCCATCACATTAAACCGAAGCTATCTCGGTATCGCACGCTTAGTGCCACATTCGCACACGAAGTGCTATATATATAGTTGACACTATATCAAACGCACATTAAGTGCCAAACATAGTAAATTTGTCGTCATACATGACCGTAGTCTCATGTATACAATTTATGCGATATTAAATCATTCAAAATATAATTGTAACAATATTTATCACATACGAACTTACCTCAGATGTAAAAATGACGGAACTAGTTGATTAATCCAGTACTTTATATTTGTCTCGATCTAAGTTCGAGTTCCTCTTTTCTTGATCTATTTTATAACAAATTCAACTCATTGAATCACATAATCTTTCAATTTAGTTCACAAACACATATTTTGGAATTTTTTCACTTAAGCACCTAAAGTTTCACATTTCATACAATTTAGTCCCTATTTTAAAAATACACAAAATTCACACAATTAAATTCAATTACATGCCAGGCAAATTTCCTAAGGACCCCTAGCAGCTTAAAACTTTCATCTACTTCACAATTTAACCCCTCAATTTACATTTTTCTCAATTTAATCTCTAATATGCATTTTTACTCAAAATCACTTTACAAAACATATATATCAAGCACCAAGCTTTCATAATTCATCATCAAACATCATAAAACACATGAATTCATCAATGGAAACTTCCAAAATCATTAACCAATTCAAAAATTAGGGCAAGGGCTAGCTCGAATACGAAGCAACGATCACAAAAACCTAGAAATCATCAAAAATCGAGCTCAGAACATACCTCAATTAAGCCACACAAGTGTCGAAGCTTCAATATTTTATTTTATTTTGATTTTCAGTGGAATATGATGATAATGAAGCCAAATTTTGGTTTTCTTTTATTAATAATAACATTAATAACCAAATTACCAATTTAACCCTAATTAAAACCATTTTAAAACATCAAATATAAGACCATTTATATCCATTCCCACTATCAATGGTCTATTTACAACATAAGGAATTCACGTTTAATAAGCCATAGTAAATAGACACTTTTATCATATAGAATGCAACTTTTACATTTTACGCGATTTAGTCCTTTTTCTCAAATTAATCACTTAAACGATAAAATTAGTTCACGAAATTTTCACACATATATATTCACATGCTGTAAACATCAAAAATAATATTAAAGTAATTTTATAACCTCATATTTGTGGTTCTGAAACCACTATTTTGATTTAGCCAAAATCGGCTGTTACATGAAGGCTGAACACCAAGTACCTTCGAAATTACTACAGCCAATTACAATATCAGAATGGAAATAGGAAAGAGTTACCATGAATTTTGTAAGGGGATTTCCTTTATCACTGAAAAAGAAGGAAGTCATCTAGGTGATTGTCGATTGTTTAACGAAGTCTGCACACTTTATCCTGGTATGTATGGATTTTTCATTGGATAGATTGGCTGAATTGTATGTATCTAAGATTGTAAGGCTACACGAAGTTCCAATCTCCATTATTTCAGATAGAGATCCCCGGTTTACATACCAATTTTGGAATAAGGTGCACGAAGCTCTGGGCACTCGTTTACACTTTAGTACTGCATTCCATCCTCAAATAGATGGACAATCTGAGTGTGTGATATAGATTTTAGAAGACATGCTTCGGTGTTGTATACTTGAACTTGGAGGTAACTGGGAAAAATACTTGCCTTTGGTTGAATTTGCTTACAATAACAGTCAGTCCAGTATTAGAATGGCACCATATGAGGCTCTATATGGTCATAAATGTAGAACTCTATTGTATTAGATAGAGTTAAGTGAGAAAAAGATACATGGAGTTGATTTCATTCTGGAAATTAAAAAAAAGGCAAAGATAATTAAAGACAGTTTGAAAGTGGCCTCAGACCGTCAAAAGTCTTATGCCGATTTAAAGCGGAAAGAGATAGAATTTTAGCTTGGTGATAAAGTATTCTTGAAAGTGTCACCTTGGAAGAAAGTTCTCCAATTTGGCCATAAAGGAAAACTGAGTCCACGGTTCATCGGGCCATATGAGATCGTTGAAAGAATCGGGCTTGTTGCATATCGGTTAGCATTACCACCAGTGCTTCATAAATTCATAATGTATTTCATGTCTCCATGCTACGATGATATCGATCGGAACCTTCACACGTTATTACTCTAACAGAAGTTGAGATTTAACCTGATATGACTTACAATGAGGAATCGATTAAAATACTGGCATATGAGATGAAAGAGCTAAGAAATAAAAAGGTGGCATTGGTAAAAGTTCTCTGGCAATGGCATGGATTAGAGGAAACTACTTGAGATCCTGAGGATACCATGAGGAAACGATGCCCTAACCTCTTTTCTGGTAAGAATTTTCGAGGACAAAATTTTCGAATGGGGGAGAGTTGTAACAGCCCATTTTTTATAAGATCGGAACAGTGGTTTTTGGACCACAAGTCCAAGCCAAAAATAAAAATTTATTTTATTTTATTTTATGGTTTTTATCATGATAGGAAGGTCACATGAAAATTTTGGTATGAAAATTTTACCGATTGTGTATTTAATTAAGGAAAGGACTAAATTGCATAAAATGCAAAAGTTGGGTTCTAGTAGCTATAGGTATCAAATACCAATGGAATTCAAAACTTAAGGTCCTTATATGATAATTAGACCATTGAAGAGTAGTTGGTAGATATTTTAATGACTCATCCATGGAAAAATTAGAAAAGGGTAGGGACTAAATTGGAAATCAACAAAATTATTATATGATAATTAATTAAAAAGAAAAAAATGATCTAATTCGATATCATCTTCCCTAATTTTTCTATGAAAACCCTAGGAGAGAGGAATAAAACTTTTCAAGCTTAATAAGGTATGAAATCAAGTCTCGTTTTTAGTAATTTATATATTTTTAGAAATGAGATAGCCTAATCTTTATATTTAGGGGATTTATTTGAAAAGTTATCAAGGTATGAAATTTGGGTCATGGATGAATATGCTAAAAATTTGAAATATATGGTGGAAAATGAAAAGTTATTCATAGATAAATAACTTTTACAAAACAATTTTTGTTGAAAACTTTATTTAGGGACTAAAATGAAAAAGTGGTAAAACCCATGGAAAATTCTAAAATTTATGAAATGTATGTGCTGTAAGTGTAATATGTAAATTTTTGGTAGGCTTAGAAAGAGGGTTAAATTTCATGAATTTTATTTTCTGGGCTTAAGGAAGAAATTAGAATTTTTGAAAAAGATAGGGGTAAAATGGTAATTTTACCTAGGATGTAATAGGATGAAATTGTATATGAAATGTGATAGATTAATAGTTAAATTTACCCATATAGATTCAGAAAGACCAACCACGGAACTAGATCGAGGAAAGCAAAAGGTTTCAGATTAGTTGAAATTCAAATACGAACCATTTTCAAGGTAAGTTCGTGTAACTTAAAAATTTATGTTAATATGCTTGAATTGAATTGTATGATTGTGTTGATATATGTGAGATGATATATACATAATGAAGTAGTCTTAAGTTGTGTAATATGGACAAATTATCATGTTCTGGTTGAATGTTGAATTTTGATGGGTTAAGAATAATAGTGCATATGTTGCAGATAGAATTTAGCCCGGACAGGTAATTTTAATGTAAGCCCTTTTGAGCTTAGGTTATAAATTGGATTTAGCCTAAACAGGTAATCCATATTAAACTCTCTAGAGCATATGATACGGATAGGATTTAGCTTGGACTAGTAATCCTACTGTAAAATGTACGACTCAAGAGTGTGCCTTTTTATTATGTACCCTAATTGGTACTTTTGCACATGTGTATATTACCCGAACATCCATCTAGATTTCAATAGTTTGACAGAAAAACACCCTTGAAGTGTGGAAAGGTGAAATTAATATAATCTTGTAATGTGATGAGTTCATCTATTTCTACTTAATATTCATATGTGATTAAGTGACTAACCTTTTGAATAAGTGTATGTGTTTTTAGATAGCTTACCCAAAATCGATGGAATGTAAATTATGTATGCTTGTATTAGTAAATGTGACCGGTAAGTTTATTTTCTGTTATACAAACGTACTAAGCATAAAATGCTTACTCCATTTAATTTTCCCTATTTTATAGTGCTCAAAGCTCGTAAAGGTTGGAAGTCGGTTGGAGCAATCATCACATTATCCATTATTTCATTTGGTTATAAATAGAAATATTGTTTTGGTATAATGGCATGTATAAGCTTATTTGGCCAATGATGGCTTGTAATTGTTGTTTTGTAATCTAGCCATTGGAGTGGCTAGTGATGGTCTAAGTTTGGCTATTATTGAAGTAATATTTTGGTAATCACATAAGTGCTTATTATGTGTTAGTTTGTTAGAATTATGTTAGCATATGAGTTTATGTTAAGAGTAAGTTTATATCCTTTGATGCATGAGATAATACCACATGATTGATGGCAAATTGTATGTAAATATGGTGTTGGATTGGTCGATATATACTTGTGAGTTTTGGTACAGAAAATGGTAAGTTTGGGTGACAAATGGGGCTAGGAAATTACTTTATTTTGTCCACATGGGTAGACACACGGCTTGTCCCATGGGCATGTGGTCCAGCCGTGTGTCCCCTGCATTTAAAAAATGAGAAACAGAATGCTCAGAATTGGGCACACAAGCTAAGACAAGGGCATATGTCTCAGCCTTGTGGTTGACATGACCTTGAACACGAGCGTGTTACACGACCGTGTGAAAACCACACCTAAATTTCGAAAATAAAATTTGCCACACGGCCTGGTATAGGGACGTGTGACTTGGCCGTGTGACTTCAATTTCTTCATGCCTTAAAAATTAGAGAGTTACACGGTTTAGGGATACGAGCGTGTGTAGTACACGGCCCAACCACAGAGCGTGTGAGCCCTGTACCTTGGAAAATTTTTGAAATGTCGCAAAAAAAATTATGAGTTTCTGATTAAGTCCCGACTTGATTCTAATGCTCGTATTGGGCCTCGAGGGTCCAATTAAGGGACGTTTTGAATAATCTCGATAGATGAATAGTAATTTATAGGAATTATCTGAAAAATATTTTGAATGTTCCGGTAATACTCTGAAACACTGTTCTAACAACGGTTACAGGTTAAGGGTGTTACAGTTTTATACCCCACATGGTGCGATGGGATGGTCACAATTGGTGTGTAGAGGATAGGGTAGGACTACACATATCTGTTTCAGTATGACTCTATTGAAAATCTTATTCTGAAAAGCGATTTATGTCTGTATTTGTTTTGTTATGCGATCAAATTTGAATTTATGTTTTAATTGAGTTACAGACTAAGTTCTTAAAACTCACTTTCTGTTTGTCTGTTCTGTTCAGGTAATCCTTAAACTTAGGCAAGTCGATGCGACAGAGGCTCAATTGTGACCACTTTTCCGTAAACTTCATTTACTTTAAAAGTTTTATTTAATTTCTTGGTTTTTGAGAGTTATGTGATTTTGGGACTCTCTGGACTTTTGGGTTTTATTTTTGGATTTGGATTTGATTTGAGCTTCTTGCGATGTTCGACAAAACAACTTATAAAAATAACCCTTCTATGCAAATAGACGCTTTCAAGAAAATAAACTCAGTTTTCCAAAAATATAATGACTTTTAAACTTCTTCTGCAAAAAATCATTTTATTTAAAAGATTAAACAATCGATGGTTTCCACTAATGAGTATAATAATATATTTTTAAAATTAAAAAGTACAGTGTTTTTAAAGAAAAATATAGATTTCTAGCTTTTCTTTGTAACATCTCTAGATCTAGTCATAACGTCTAGGCTGAGTTTGGAGTGTTACATTTAATGGTATCAGAGTCAGGTTGCAAAACTCAGGCAGTGAAATTTTGGGTTCAAAATTTTATTTGTAAAAAAAAAAAACTAGTTTTCAAGCAAAGTTTATTTTTTTTTTTTAGTAAAGCATGTGGTACACCAAGTCTCTAATGCCAAACTTATAAGTACTTCTGAACTTAGAAATAATGTAGTTAGAAAACTCTGAACTGTCTAAAACTACACTGAGTTAGT
This sequence comes from Gossypium arboreum, assembly GCF_025698485.1. NCBI lineage: Eukaryota > Viridiplantae > Streptophyta > Magnoliopsida > Malvales > Malvaceae > Gossypium > Gossypium arboreum. The sequence continues at coordinate 94,868,535 of NC_069075.1, forward strand.
TAGGGACTGAAACTTTTGAAATTTTTGAAACTTCTGATAAATATTTAAAGCATAAAATGCTCGATAATAAACACTGAAAGTGATGTATAAAATTTTGTAATGTAGATAAATCTTTGATTACGATGAGTGCTCGAGGAATACGTGGTCATGGTACTCGTGGACGCGGCGAGCGCCGTTGAGGGACTCGAGCTGTGTCTTTATCAATGGGCAGTATGCCTAATTTGGACACGAGCGAGACACCGACTACATCTACTGCTGAGACTGGGTCTCAAAGCTGCTCAGATGGGGACGACACACTATCCCAAGCCATGCTGAGAGTGTTGGAGAGGGTCACTAAACCCCATTCTGGTTCTAGGAGCCATGGGTCAATAACTGAATGACTCCAGTCTAATGGTGCTGAGCTGTTTAGGGGCGTCACTGGAATTGCCCTGACTATGGCCAAATACTGGTTAGAGGCCACAGAGAGGATAATGAATGATATTGACTGCACTCCTGAGCAAAAACTGAAGGGTGTAGTATCTCTGCTTCACAACGAGGCATACCAGTAGTGGTTAGCGATTGAGGAGGGTGCTCAACTGGATCAGGTAAATTGTGAGTATTTCAAGACTGCTTTCCAAAGGAAATATGTGGAAGCGAGTTATGTGGATGCTCGCAGACGTGAGTTCATGAATTTCACCTAGAGAGACAACACTGTGGCCGAGTATAAGGTCGAATTTCTGAGATTAAGCCGCTACACTTGAGTGATGGTGGCATCTGAATTTGAAAAATGTGTTCACTTTGAGGATGGTCTGATGGACAATCTAAGAGTTTTGATTGCTCAGTAGAGGGAGCAAAAGTTCTTCGTTCTGGTGGACAAGGCAAAGATCGCCGAAGAGGTTAAGCGTGTTGAGCGCCAGAACAAGGATCGTGAAAGAGGTAGGAGTAAGAGAGATTCAGAGCCTTCTAGCTCTATTCAGAGGCTTAACAAATGGGCCAGACCTGATAGACCTTCTAGAGTTAGAGTTTTAATAGCTCTTACTATGGCTCAATCATGCAATGACTGTGGTAGGCGTCATCCGGGTGAGTGTTAGAGGAGGTTGGGAGCGTGTCTATGTTGTAGGTAGTTGGAACACCATATCAAAGATTTCCATAGCATTTCGGTCATATGCAAGCTCTAGTTATGGGTTTTGTTTAGCCTCATAAGGTAGTTTCGAGGCCACCTAGGGGCTGTGGTCCAGCCAGGGATGGTAATGGTGTGAGTAGTGGACAGAGAGCACCGAACAAAGGTGCTAATCAGACTGAGGTGAGGCAACCTGTATTGGTCTATGCTACTAGGTGTCATGAGGACAGAGATGCTGCAGATGTGATTACAAGTACATTTCTTATTTTTGATGCACCTTATTTTGCACTGATAGACATAGGGTCAACACACTCCTATATAGCTAGTTATGTTTCTGATAATTTGGGGATTCCTATTGAGAGTACTTCTAGTGAGATTTTTGTACTGAGTCCATTGGGTTAATCTGTTTGAGTGAATACACTATATAAAAATGTTCTGCTAGAAGTACAAGGGGTTGTATTTTCGGCTAAACTAATAGAGTTACCGTTTGGAGAATTTAATTTGATTCTGGGTATGGACTGGCTGGTAGAGCATCGAGCCAGCCTGGATTATGCTACTAAGAGGGTAGTTCTGAGATCTGAAAATAATGTGGAGGTGGTTGTGATCGACAAGCATCAGGATTACTTATCCAATGTAATCTCCGCTCTTGTGGCAGAAAAACTGGTTTAGAAAGGGTGTGAAATGTACCTGACCTATGTAAGTGTTTCAGCTTTTGTGGACTTTTCTATTGAGAACATTGTAATAGTTAAAGAATTTTTGGATATTTTCTCGAGGAGTTACTAGGCATAGCTCTGAATCAGAAAGTTGATTTGGGCATCGAGCTTTTATCGGGTACAGCTCCGGTGTCCATCGCTTCTTATCATATGGCGTCGAAGGAGCTTATGGAGCTAAATGCTCAGCTTCATGAGCTTTTTGGATCATGCTTTTATATGTCCTAGTGTGTTTCCGTGGAGGCACCTATTTTGTTTGTAAAGAAAAAGTACAGTACTATGAGAATGTTCATCGATTATCCACAGAATGTGCATCGATTATCCACAGTTGAATAAGCTAACTGTGAAGAATAAGTACCCACTTCCAAGGATCGACGACCTGTTTGATCAGTTTTGTAGGGTTTCAGTATTTTTTAGGATAAACTTTCGTTCTAGGTATCATCAGCTTAAGGTTAAGGAAGTTGATGTTCATAAGACGGCTTTTAGGACTCATTATGGGCACTACAAGTTCCTAGACATGCCTTTTGGTTTGATGGATGCTCTAGCTGCATTTATGGATCTAATGAACCAGGTTTTCCAACCGTATTTTGATCAGTTCGTCATGGTTTTCATCGATGACATTCTGGTGTACTCTAAGACCAAAGATGATCATGATGAGCATATCAGGGTAGTTCTTCAGATACTTCGAGAGAAATAGCTCTACGATAAGTTGACCAAGTGTGAATTTTGGTCAAGGGAAGTAACATTTCTAGGGCATGTGGTTTCTGCGAAAGGGATCCGAGTTGATCCTACAAAGATTGAAGTTGTACTTGATTGGAACCAACCTAAGAACGTTTCTGTAATCCGAAGCTTTTTAGGTCTTACAGGTTACTACTGTAGGTTTGTCGAAGGGTTCTCATTGATTGCAGCTCCTCTGACTAAGCTATTACGCAAGAACGTTCATTTTGTCTGGACTGATGAGTAACAATCAAGCTTTGAGAAGCTCAAATCTGTTTTAGCTCAGGCTTCTGGTCTGATGTAGCCTGAATCAAGTAAGGAGTTCGTCGTTTATAGTGATGCATCGCATGTCGGTTTGGGATGTGTTCTGATGCAAGATGGTAAGGTTGTGGCTTATGCGTCCTGATAGCTTAAGTCACACGAGAGAAACTATTCGACCCACGATCTCAAGTTAACTGATGTGGTTTTTGCCTTAAAGAGTTGAAAATACCTCCTTACTCAAAAGGAGTTGAACCTTAGGCAGTGTAGATAGATTGAGCTACTCAAGGATTACGATTGCACTATAAAGTATCATCCCAGTAAGGCCAATGTGGTGGCCGACACTCTTAGTCGTAAAGCAATGTCTGATTTGAGGGTAATGTTTACTCGCCTAAGTCTATTTGAGGATGGGAGTCTGCTAGCTGAGCTAGAAGTTAAGTCGACTTGGATTGATCAAATTTGGGTTAAATAGTTGAGGGATAAGTCTCTGATTCTGCATTTTTGTTAGATAAAAGATGGTAGTACGTCTAATTTTGGGCTAAATAATAATGGGGTTCTGTGTTTTCGAGGACGAGTTTGTTTACCGAATGACTCTGATTTGAGACAGACTATTCTAAGGAAAGTGCATAGTTGTAACGCCCCAAAAATTGGGCCTAGAAGAGTTGGGCTTTGAGTCTGGGATTCGGATAGAAGAAACCTAAATAATTAAGAAGTTTTAATTATTATCGTTTAAGAAAGAATTTTACTACTAGAAAATTTTTACTATATTTATTATTATGGATATTTTAAATTTTATGAAATTTTAATTAGTATTATGAGATAAAATTATTATTATTAGAAAAATATTACGTAAGTATGTTTGAAAATTTTTTTATGAAAATTATTATTATTATTTCTTGTATTATTGATATTTGAAATTTTTATAAAATTATTATAATTATTATTATATGGAAAAAAGAAGATAATAACTATAAAAGTATTGTTGTTTTGGTGTTTAAACTCTAGGAAAAAATTGTTTTAATTTGGCCTCTTAAGGAATCAGGCAGTGAGGCTTCATTAATAAGTTAGGGCTGAGTTTTAGCACAAGCGAGCATCGGCCCGATGGCTAAGGACGCTAGAAGGACGCTAGGAGGAGCACAGGTTCAAGGCGGCGTCACATAATTCGGGTTTTTTAAATATGCGATCGTGGCTAGAATAAGGGTTAAGAGGAGTTGCGGGTATAATTTAACATGAAAAGCGCTGTGGCGCGATGGCAGCGTCTTGGACATATGGAGAGGGCGCAGTTTGATTCCGTCGTGAGCAAATCTGTTTTATTTTTAAAGTAGGCGAGAATCAAGCGGTAAGGTTTATAGTTTATTGAGTCCGAGCAAAGGTATGTTTTAATGTTATATTTTTAAAATGAACAGGACTTCACGAGTAACCTTTAAGATAAAATGTGACGGTATATTATTGAAAACAAATGCGCGTCGATGGCCAGCAGCGTCTTGGCCAACTTGGAGGTCGAGTTCGAATAGCGATATGTGCAAAGGGTGCTTTTTTGCTGAGCAGCGTGGGAAGGACCGTCACGGATTGAAACGCTACCATTGCAGGAGGAGTCGGTGAGTGGTGGATCTGCTTTCAGCGATGGAGAGTTTGAATTAAACTCAAACTTTGATTTTGGCCATGAATTAAGGAGATAAGGAAGGAATTAAAATTGGAAAAGGATTTTATTTTATTCTAAGCTTATCTTATCTCTTTTTGCTCATATTCTTTTCTATTTTTTTCCTAAAAGCTGAACAATTCTCTCATTTTTTTTATTATTTTCTTTCCTTCTCTCATCTCTTCCCCTCTTCTCTTTTCTTTCTCCTCTTGCCGATTGTTCTTAAGCTAATCCCTCTCTTTTCTCTTCCATTATTTCTTCCACAAACTCTCTACCTCTCATTCTTCCTCTCTTTCATTTATAGTAAAAGCCGAACCTATCATTCTTTTCATTGCTAACCGAATAGCAACAAGCCAAATCCCGAATGAGTCAAAGAAAGTCGATTTCTTTATAAAGGTATACACTTGTTATTTTTCTTTCTAGCCGATTCTTGTTATTTTAAAAAGCCTTTCAACTCTTTTGTCAACACCCTTTTTGGTCCATAACCACTTTTTCTTCAGTGACCCAAAAGCCAAAATCAGTGAAGCTAGTGGGGGTGCTGAATCTTTGTTGACCAGCAACTCTCTATTTCCTTTTCACTTGTTGGTGTTCAATTCCCTCATCTTTTAGGCATAACGGATTCAAGAGAAGAAAGACTGTGGTAAGTGGTCGAACTCTAAACGATTCCTAGAGTATCTAGTGGCCAAAAGCCGAAACCCCTCTAGTTTAGAGAAGTGGCCGAATATGGGTATAGGCCTTATAGGGTTCTTCTTTTAATATTTTTATGGTTTCTATAGTGGAGGAGCAGCAAGGCGTAGTGTCGACTTGGATTAGCTTGGATCACCGGAGTGGCTAGATCTCGTCATAAATCTCGGCAAAGGTAAGGTTCCTAAGGCCATTATGGATGGTGGCCGAATGTGTAAGTATTAATATTAGAGGGTTCTTGATTTGGTTCAATTATTGTGAGCTGACCTATTAATGGTTGATTATAGGAGAAATCACATAGGAGATCTCAACGAGGAATATAGCAAACAGGTGTGTAACGAACCCTTTTTCATAGCTTAAAGCGATAAATGCGAAAAGCGAAATGCCAAAACTCGGCATTTCGAGGACTTATGAGCAATGACGCTCATTAGTCGATTAGATTCGTTGAGATGATGATCGGTAAGGTTGGAAAAGGTAAGAGCGTGATTTTTGGCACTCACGGTAAGTTGGGCCTCGAGGGGTTGAAACAGGGCCCAATGGGCATTCGGGCCCATTTGAGTAAAATTGGTAGAATATGGAAACTTGTTAAATTGAGCATCGAGACTGATAAAACTGTTATGGAATATAGGCTGAATAGGCCTAGATGACAAAATCGGCTAAGTAGGGCCATTAGGGGTTTTTAGGCCCAATAACTCGATTTCGCTAAAAATGGGCCAGAATCACTGTTTGCACCCATGAATTGTTAGTAACCATTAATGAACATGGAAACCCTAATTTTCGGTAAAAATTACAGAATTACCCTTATAATATGAAAATGATCGTTTTGCCCCTAGGTAAAAATAACCATTATACCCCTAGGGTTTAAATATGAATTTAATACATGGGATTTTGATAAACATGGTATGTATGATATGCACATGACATGTATGATAGGCACATGATATGTATGATATGCACATGGTGTATTCATAAATGCATTGGGTTGGGTTTATATGGATGGAGGAAGTGCAAAAGGGCTTATGCCCCAGTTATTAAAGGGCTTATGCCCCAGTTATTAAAGAGCTTATGCCCCAGTTATTAAAGGGCTTATGCCCCAGTTATTAAAAGGGCTTTTGCCCCAGTTATTAAAAGGGCTTTTGCCTCCAGTTATATGATAAAGCGACTATCTTTGCCGGTGGAAATGTTATGGTGGGTGGGTCGAGTTAATCCCACATGGTGTGTTGGTTGAATACGGGTGGAGAGTAGCGGATGGTGGGTTGAGTAGTCTCCCAAATGGGCTTGCATTCTCTCATTGACATTACATGTGATATTGAAATGGGCCTATGGGCCATACCGTTTACAGTAAAGGCTTCGGCCCAGTAATATGAAATATGAAAAGGCTTTGGCCCAGTGTTATGAAATATGAAATATGAAAAGGGCTACGGCCCAGTACATGTTGAGTTTGGATTTGGGCTTAGGCCCAACAGGCTGTTATTGTTTTGGGCTCTGAAAGGGCTTGTTGCACTGAGTTTCCAAACTCACCCCTTTCCTTAACCTTGCAGTGAGCCTTGATGTGGGGATTTGGTAGGAGGATTGAGTAGCCACAGTGATCGCCTTTGGACTTTTAAATAAGCGTTGGTTTTCATTAAATTTCTTTTAATTATTATTTATTTTTGGGTTGTAATAAGGCCATTTTAACTTTCCTTTTATTTCTTTTCGGGATTATTTTAATTTTAATAACTTTAAACACGGTTGATAATTTTTCAAATGGGCTAGACTTAGGGCGTGTTTTCAAAAGCGATACTTGTTTTCAAAATAGCTCAACGCCACGATTAATCGATTTATCAAAGACGTCCACTTAAACAAATTTAAACTCGATATAACAAAGTGTGGCTATGGTTGTGGGCATGTCTAGGATTGGATCCAATCAAAGAGCTTGGTACTTAGCGACCTTCATGGCTCACCTCCTCTGTCTCGGATACCTACACGGTGCCCGACTTCCATACACTTTGTTAACTCAACAAAATATATGGTTTTTAAAAACACTAAGACGGAACGTGGGTTTCAACTCCAATGTGGCACGTCAGATTCGGCCATAACGTCTGGGCTGGGTTTGGGGTGTTACAATAGTAGCCCTTACACTATACATCCTGATGGAAATAAGATGTATCGGGATCTTTGTGAACTGTATTGGCGCCGGGGTTGAAACAAAAGGTAACGAATTTTGTTTCTCATTGTCTGACGTGCTAGCAAGTTAAGGTTGAACATCAATTGCCTTCGGGTTTGCTCCAACCTGTTAAGATTCTCTTATGGAAATAAAAGCGTGTGACTATGGACTTCGTCAGTGGTTTGCCTTGAACACCTACTAAAAAGGATTCTGTTTGGTCATTGTAGATCGGTTGACCAAGTCTGCCCATTACATTTCAGTTTGGACAGATTATTCTCTTCAAAAGTTGGCCAAGCTATACGTTTCTGAGATTGTGAGACTTCACTGGGTTCTGATTTCGATAATTTCAGATAGAGATCATCGTTTTACGTCTCAGTTTTAGAAGAAGCTTCATGAGGCTATTTTTTCAAGATTGGACTTCAGTATTGCTTTCTATCCTTAGACTGATGGTCAATCAAAGAGGGTGATTTAAATACTAGAGATTATGCTTCGAAGTTGTGTGATTGATTTCTGAGGTAGTTGGGAGCATTTTCTACCATTAGCCGAGTTCGCCTATAATAATAGTTTTCAGGCTAGCATTCAGATGGCACCTTATAAGGTTCTGTATGATCGTAAGTTTCGTACTCAGTTGTGTTGGACTGAGTTGGGTGAACGTCGAGTTTTGGTTCCTGAGTTGGTTTTTGAGACTGAAGACAAAGTTAGACTGATTCGAAATCATCTTAAGGCAGCTTTTGATAGATAGAAGTCCTATGCAAATCTGAAAAAAAGGGACATTGATTACTCCATGGGTGGTTTCAATTTTTCTTAAGGTATTTTCATAGAAGAAGGGATTACGGTTTGGACAAAGGGGCAAGTTGAGCCCCAGGTTCATTGGGTCGTATCAGATTCTGTTACCTCTAGAATTAGACCGTATCCATGACGTATTTCACGTCTCAATGTTGAGGCAGTATTGATCTGACCCATCTCACATTGTTTCTATTGAGGAGATTGATGTTAGACCGAATTTGACATTTGAAGAAGAGTCAGTTCAGATTCTAGATCGAAATGTACAAATTTTGAGAAAGTTTCTTTCATTGGTTAAAGTTCTACGGCGAAATATGGCACTAAGGAAGCTACATGAGAACCCGAGGACTCGATTCGTCAGCAGTATCCTCATCTATTTGGATCAGGTAAATTTTGAGGTCTAAATTTTTTTTAGGGGTTAGAGTTGTAATGCCCTATTTTATTTAACTTTGTTTTTAGAACTATGTCATAAATGAGAATCTGCTTCAGTGGTTAAGTGATGTTGGTGTATGTTTGAGGTCTTGGGTTCAAGTTCTATTATTAGAAATTCTACTATTTTTTGTCCCTAGCCTTATCCCTGTTCGTTGGACTTATATTATATTTTTTGTCAACTCATATCAGAATGAGGTTGTTGGTTCAAATGGTAAGGTGTTAGCTTGCCTTAGGGTCTTATATTTGAACCCTCGTATGAGCAAAGGATGTTATTTTTGCTTCTATGAGTGTGTGCCAGTTGTGTAGAAGTTCAATAGGATTGAAAGCCTGTGGTAGTTGGATAAGTTAGTGGTCGATTTTGGTGGGATTTGGTAGTTAGTAGGGTTGTGGGGAGTTGGGATTTTTATTTTGGATTATTTAATTTGTTTTAATTTCAATTTTATTTTTTTCTTTTTCCAAAAAATCCCCTTTCTTTCTAACGTTTCTTCCTATTTTCTTTTCTCTGCAATCTTTTTTTGTTTCTCCTGCAATTTCGTTCACAAATCTGTAGTTCTAATCTTTGCATTTTAGATTTTCGATTTTTCTTGTTCGATTGGTAAATGGAGTTTCACTTAACTTTAGCTTTTGATTTCTATGAACCCGTGTTGAATTATACATTTTGAATTGGCACAATGGTGTATAGTTAGGGGATTTAATTTCTGTGAGCGTGTGTTGAGTAGGAGAATACTGTAAAGCAGTGAATTTCGCTCTAACGGCCTAATTAGTGATAGTGGTTGTTTTCATTGTCGACAAGCTTGTGTGTGTTGTTCAAGTTATTCTAATTCGTAAAACATTTTCTAAGTAGTTTTTGGGATACTATTTTTAGGTTTCAGAGGTTTCAGTATTACTTTCATGTCAAAAACAAACTAGATGTGTAACGAAAACGCGAGAAAATGACGATCGGCTAAAGCTAAAAATCTGGCCTGTCGACGCCACACAGGTGTGTGCCCGCCGATGTGGTAGGCTTTGTGTCATGTGACAGGTGTGTGTGTGGCCGTGTGAGTCACACAGCCTAAGCCAATTTGGGTGTGTGACCCGACACAAACAAGCCACACAAGCATATGGGCCCAAATTTTAGAATTTTTCCCTTGGGTTGTACATATTGTTCCGATCGACTGTGGGCCTTCCTTGGGATCAGTATGGGCATAGATAAGCCTTAAAGCATGAGGTTTGATAAATTGTTTGTATGGTATCTAGCATAAGCAATACCTAAATGTATGTAACGTAATGTTAAATGTGTTATCTGCTATGTATAGGCATGTCTATTTTCTGTTATACGAGCATGTTAGATATGATAATTCGAGTATCTAGAATCTGATTATTCTGTTTTATCTAATATTTTGATGTATCTAATTGTGGGGCGAGATATGTGATATATGGAGGAAGTATTCTGTGAGGCGTTATATTGATTATTCTGATAAGAGTCGTATGGACACTATGCGGTGTGTAGGGCTGGGTGGGTGTTTTATACCCTACGTGGTGTGATGGGATGGTCGTAGTTGGTGTGTAGAGGATGGGGGTAGGACTATACATATCTGTTTCTGTATGACGCTGTTGAAAATCTTATTCTGAAAAACGATTTATGCCTGTATCTGTTCTGTTATGTGATAAAATCAGAATTTATGTTTCCGTTGAGTTACACATTGAGTTCTTAAAACCCACTTTCTATTTGTTGTTCTGTTCAAGTAATCTTTAAGCTTAGGCGGGATGATGCGACAGAGGCTCAGTTATGACCACTTATCCATAAACTTCATTTATTTTAAAAGTTTTATTTAATCTCCTGGTTTTTTAGAGTTTTGTAATTTTGGGATTTTCTGGACTTTTGGGTTTTATTTTTGGATTTGGATTTGATTTGAGCTTCTTGTGACATTCGACAAAACAACTTACAAAAACAACCGTTTTATGCAAATAGATGCTTTTGAGAAAATAAACTCGATTTTCCAAAAATATAATTACTTTTAAACTTCTGCTGCAAAATATTGTTTTATTTGAAAGAGTAAACAATCGATGGTTGCCACTAATTAGTATAACGACATATTTTTAAAATTAAGAGGTACGGTGTTTTTAAAGAAAAATACGGATTTCTAACTGTTCTTTAAAACATCTCCAGATTCGGCCATAACGTCTAGCCTGGGTTTAGGGTGTTACAATTACCTATAGTGCGCAAACCTCAATTGAAATAGCAATAGCTCTAGGAGGCAATCGACAATAGTAAATTTTGAGATATTTTTTACTTACAGAGAAAAACAATTAAAAAAGAATCTTGCTAATAATGTGTTATAAAATAAAAAGACAGAAAGCAAAGAATAAAGAAAAGAGAGAGCGTATTTCATTGATCAATCGTATTTTATTGAGCTTCTCTAAAATCTCTATTTATAGGCATAAAAAGTATAAATGAAGTAGAGATCTACTTCTAATCACTATTAGAATTTAAAGTACATCAAAACTTATCTTGATCTTAATGGACATCCACTTAATAAGATATTCATACAAAAATATATACTTTTTTAAAAACCTAACCTTTGGTAAATAATTTTTTGCTTCTACCATATTTATTCCCTTTTAGTTTAGGTTTAATTCATAAATTGGTACTTAAATTATATTTTTTCTCATCTTGGTACTAAAACTTTTTTTCCTTCCAAATTGGTATCTCCATTAGTCAAACCGTCAAGTCTATTTTAGAAGAGGCTTAACCCATAAATTGGTACCTAAATTATGCTTTTTTTTTCTATTTTAGTACCTAATTTTTTTGTTACAAGTGGTACCTAAACTATTTTTTTCCCAAATTGGTACTTTTGTTAGGTCAATTGTTAGTTAAATTGTTAAGTATATTTTAAAAAAAAAGATAACCAATTAAAAATTGACCTGTGGCAAAAAAGATAAAAAAAAAGTATTATTTTCTCTTATGTATTTTATTTTTCTCTTTTTTTCTTCAGAATTAGATTGGTGGTTAAACCATCAGTTCCTGATTTGATCAGTTTCATCTAGCCCGATCAAATAAATTGTTAAAAAATTTATAAAATAAAAATATTTAACATAGAGAAAATTGGTTCAATTGGTTTTTTAGCTAGATTCAATCTGTCTATATCAATTAGCAAGTCAATTGGTTCAACCCCTGACTCTGAAGCAATACCCTCGATTGGTTCTTGATCCAACCAGTCCAATTCTAAAGACGCTTGCTTTGATCTATAAAATAACTTTTGTCGATCTCGTTAGGTAGAGCAAGCAAACAACGATGATCAAAACAAAATAAATTGCCAGCATCTCAATCTCAAGAGAGCAAATTTTGAGCATTGTTGGTGTTGCTAGACATTATAAAGGAAGAAGAAAGAAAAAAATAAAAGAGATAAATAATGTATAAAATAATTTTAAAATAAATATTTCTTAAGTTTATATGATATGATTGTTTATTATTTAGTTGTCATTTTTTAATAGATATAACATTTTGATGTAAAAATAGATAGGAGAAGAATAGTTTAGTTACCAATTGTGACAAAAAAAAAGTTCAAGTATGAACTTTAAAAAAAAAAAGAGAATAATTTAAATAATAATTAGTGGGTTAAGTCATTTTAAAAATAGATTCAATTGTTTAACTAACTGATTGCCTAACAGAGATATTTAACTTGGGAAGAAATTGTTTAGATACTACCTGTAATAATAATAAAAAAATAAAAATAAAAAGTAGAAAGAAAAAACGATGTAGCTTAGGTGTGGATTAAGTAAATTAATTAAGGACAGTTTTTAATGCATCATTAAAATAAAAGGATAGTTTTTAATGCAAATAGGCCTCAAAAGCAAGAAAAGAATGCATTTGTTCCACGAGAACTTGAACATCGATCTAAATCACGTATACAAAAACTGTTCTCTTTCACCTATGAAATATCCGAGCTTATCATAATGGGCACGACAATTTCATGTTACTTTAAAGAAGACGAAATTTCTGACAACAAATACTTAGCTTTTCCATCTTTCAAATTATTGTCATCGTTTATTCTCTACTTAATTTATCGTAAATCGTTTTCCAGGGTTAGGTTTGTATATAGTAGTTATACATGAGAAATGGAAATAGAGAAAGCAAAGCCAGATTTTGAGACAGATAAGACCAAACATAGCGGAATTCTGAATTATTTGTTAAACAAGGATTTTAGTAGAGTGCTAAAGCGCAAAGGCAGTGATGCTAGCGAAACAGGTATGTCATTATGAAAATGTATTTCCTTTACTTAATTAGCCAGAACAAAACGAAGTTGAAACATTTCAAAGACGAGTTTAAACTATTAGTAACTTAAAAGTTTTTTCTACTAATATAAACAATATTATGGGTTTAGAACTATGAAAGTAATCATATTACAACTAAGAGTTGTACAGATTAATATTTTCAAATAATATTTTGAATATTTTTATAGAATAATTTTGAAATTACTACTAATGTTTTATATGCATTCTAATAAAGTTATACCTATTAAATTAACAAATATATTTATTGACTATAAAAGAAAAGAATATTTATAATTATATTAAAATGGAAAAGAAAATCCTCCAAGACACGTGTTTTTTACGAGCTGCTTTTAGTGTTGAATCTTTTATATTGTATTTGGATGAAAAATTTGACAAATAAATTTTACTTTTACTATTTTTAAAAATTTCAAAAATAATTTAATTATTTTAAAAGAAAATATTGAATTTTAAAAATTATAAAAATTTTAAGAGTGGAATTGAGTCACTTAAATTCTTAAATCGATATTTCTTTTCTCAAAATTTCATTTAATTTAATATTTAAATAATAATATTTGATACATTGTTGGTGCATAAGTTTTATATATTGTCAATAAATAATAATATAACATATCATTCTTAAATTAAATAAAGAATATAGAGAACTTGTAAATAAATACTAATAATTTTATTTAAACATAATTAAACATTAATCGTAACTATTATAATTAAATATTAATAACTCTCAATTTAGGATCTTGGGTTTAAGGGTTTAGTGTCTTGTGTTTTAGAGTCTAGGGTCTTGAATTTAGAGTCTTATTATTAATTATGTTTAAATAAAGTTATTAGTATTTATTTATAAGTCTCCACTATTTTTGTTTTATTTAATGATGAAGTGCCATGTTATTATTCACCAATTGTGCATAAGACTTATACATCGACAATGCATCCAATCTTCTCCCTTTATTTTAATTTATATTTTTTTATATGTTTATATTATTTAAAAATTTTATATATTTTTACAAATCCAATATATTTTTTATATTATCTACCTATCTATCTACTAGTGTTTTAGCCTTTCTGCCTATATTTTCTGCAACTCCGCTCATTTCATAAAGTATTTTGCCCGGTTTAACGACAGCTATCCAATACTTAGGAGATCCTTTCCTCAAACCCATACATGTTACTGTAGGTCTTATCGTAACGGGTTTGTCTGGAAATATACGTACCCTATATTTTTATAGAGTAACAAATATTATTTTGAAGGTAGTATTATATTTGTATAGTTATTTTTATATAGAATAATACATATGCAAAATGAGATTTAAACTTTAGACCTCATCGCATTTATAAACTCGATTTTATCATCTCATGTAAAACACATTTGGTTACTATTTCAACTAAAATCACGTTTGGAATTTATTTCAACTTATAAATTTGTTACATAATTTTTTTCACACATCATAGGTGTGCCATAATCTAGTTTAGTATACTATATTTAAGAGGTTTACTAAGTTGATGTTACATTTCAATTGGATCCCAACTCAGTTAAATAATTACTGAAAATCCTTCCTTTTATAAAATAATAATATTACTGTATAAATATATTTGTCATTTCAAATCATATAAAATCTAGAAAAATACAACTAATAGAAATCGAACCTAAAATACCATAATTTTCGATACCATTATTATTTCAACTAACTTCATTTAGCTTTCAAATCAATTTATTATAAATTTATTTATCACATGAATTTTTGGGGCCTAAATGATGTGTGATAATCTAATTTAATTTTAATATCACTATTCTTTTATAATTGTTAATATTATTTGCCATCTTTACTGTTCCTAGAACTTTACTTATACTGTCCTTTGCTCGGCTTCATGTTTCCTTAATTTCTTCTATTTTGGTAACATTTACGAAGGAAGAGCTCTGGAAGAGTTGCAAGCCTCCATGTCTAGCTATTTTTCACCAGAAAAAGCAAAGAATCTGCAGCAACGACTTTGCACTCCTAGCGTTCCTCTTACCTTCAACTTTGTGGTTGCTATTGGTATTATATTCATGAACAAATAGGTTAGTATTCTAGTTCTCACTCTAACCTCTTCAGTCTATACAAAATATATTGATTTCTACCAAATACAGATACATAATACGTTATAAATATGATTGATGATGACAATAATATTTTTATGTCAATTTTTAAGGAATGTATTAAAAAAATTAATGTAAAAGAATATTGGTTAAATTAAATTTGATTTATACAAATTTAAATCTATATGGCTATATATAGATTAAAGGAAGGTGACCTTCCTCCATAAGACACGTGGCACACACCCACAAGCTATTTTTTGTTTCATTTAATGAAAAATGGTTAATTTCTAATTTTGGTCCTTCTAATATGTTTAAATTTGTGATTTAATCTTTATATTTTAATTTTAACATAATTTGATTTCTATATTTTTATAATTTTATTAATTAATTCAAATAGTTAATATCGTTGGCTTTTCAATTAAAATATTACATGGTTATATGTAATTTGAAAGAAGATTTTAAAATCCATAAAGTTGAGAGATTAATTTTTTGAAAATAAAAGTTGGAGGATTAAATTCCAAATGTGTGAAGTATGGAGACTTAGGGCCCTTTGGATGGGCAATGCGTTTACCTACAGTTAGTGTAAAAACAATAGTTGTAGTGAGATTAGATGCTATAGTGTGAGAGAAAAAGAAAGCTGAACGTTAGGGGTGAGCAAAACTCAATTCGATTCGAAAAATGTTTCAAATTTTGAGTTAATCGAATTATTTGAGTCAACTTAAATAACTCGATTCGAGTTTCGAGTTCGAGTTGAGTTGAATTTCCCAATTCAAATAACTCGAATAATTCGAATAACAGATTAGTGTGAATTCCCTTTTGGTCCTTATCAACTTTGAAAATAAGCAAATTGATCACTCTCTCAACGAAAATTATAAAAAATAAAATAAAATAATTTTAAAATTAAAATATTTATAAAAATTCAAAATTTATATTTTTAAAATATATATAAAATTCTAAAAAACTAAATATATATATATATATATAAAGTTCAAATTTTAAAATTTTCTAAAATAATAATTTTGGACCTAATTAATGATTCAAATTTATCATACTCAAGAATTTTATTATTATTATTATAATTATGCTTTGAAATTTTTTTAAATACATATGGTTTCAAATTTATGTGCTCTAACATGGAATTAGTTATATTGTAACAATATTTTTATTTGACATGGTTAACTTTTTTTTTAATTTAACTCGAATAATTTCACTCGATTCGAATTGACTTAAATTTCATTTCACTCGACCCGATCTGAAAAAAATTCAAATTGAGTTCGGATGATAAAATAGGACTTGTTAACTTGATTAATTAGAATTTTTTTCACTCAATTCGATCGAATGCTCACTCCTGATAAACGTCCATCCAAAGGGACCCTTAGAGTCATAATTATTTGAAGTGATAGAACCAGTCTTAATACTAATATGGAGAGAGGCACCAAATTGGTTGACCCTCGAACCAATACGTGCCAATAGAATAAGGTTAAAAAATTGATTTAACTGGTTTTTTATTTTTTAAAGTGTTTTTATTTTTATGTTTTTTAATTGTTTATTTAATTGAACCATACGAACTAGTAATCTAACTAATTCGATCACCATTTTAATTTTAAAAACTTTACTTAAAATTTAATATTCAATTTTTATTTTATAATTTGACATAAATAAATAATTAATCCAACACAAAAATAAATTTACCATACTAGTCTTTAACTAACAGTAACCTCAAATAAGGTAGTGCTCATATATCTTATCTCTCTTTTGTACAAAAAGAATTATAATTATATAAATTCATTACTCGAAAGAGAATATAATAACTTATTAATATTCAAATACTTTGAGGTTAAAATATTGTGTATGTAACACCCCTCAACTGGTCTGGTCGCTAGACCCAAGCAATAAAATACTACAAACAATTACCTCACAATTACAAACAATTTACAATTCAAAATAAAAAATAAATATTAAATAATCACACACAAGCATGTATAAATACATTAATCAATCTATTTCAGGTGAGTATTGAGTATATGGAAGCTTAAAAACAATTCGAGACTAAACAGAGATAAATTTGAATCAAAAATAGAGAGTTGAGAAAAATCTGAAAATAGGGGTCACACGGTCATGTGGCCAGGCTGTGTGACAGAGCCCAGACCGTGTGTCTCTAAACATGGTTGTGTGGTCAAACCATGTAATAGACTGTACCCATGTGAAATTGGGTTACACAACCATGTCACTGTCCATGCCAAACCTGCACCAAAATATAATAGACCATACAGCCGTGTGGAATGACCATGTGAGACACGACCATGTGTCAGCCTGTGTACACCTTAAGAGACTTAAAATTTAAGCCATTTCACATATCTTAACTTAGACATCAAGCCATATCATTTACAAATATCAATACCATTTTTAAAACACATCAAATTATGTCAAAACATGATAAATACCAATCAACCTAAGTGCCTAACCAATATGCCCATAATGGCACCTCAATTTACAAGTCAAAACAATCTTAAAGGATTTGATTAAACATGCCAAGCTTGATCACCTAAGCATATAACCATTCCATATTTGCCTTGCATCATAACCTCACAAGCTATACACAAAATTATCAAAACTATTAAGGTAAAAGCATAGTTATAACTTGACTACTACCCATTCCATACTAATATAATCAAGGCACAACATGTATTAACCAAATTCAAGAAATCATCAATCTTTAAGCCAAGCATGTAACCAACTTAATCGAGACCACATTAAGCAATTACCAAGCAATACAACTTTCAAGCCATTAACACTTTGATCATTACCAAAATATCTTACATATTTACATAATTATAAGGATACCAAGATTCAACTAGCCATCAACTATAAAACCAACACTCCACACCCAAGACTCTTTAGGTACATGCCAACATCAAAATAAGAATTTTACCAACGCTTGAGTTCGAGATTCTCATTGGATGTTGAATCGATATACAAACTGAATAATACTTAACCTGTGCACGAACAAACGATAATGTATACTGAGTATAACTTAATGGTATTTCTATATCCAATATTAAATTATAATATAAATTATGTAATGCATGACTTAAGAACAATATCTAATACAAGTTAATATTGAAAGCTACATGTCATCATGCATCATTTAATATTACAATTCGATTTACTTATAATAATTCAATGTAACATAATTATAACACATATACAGTTCTCCCTATAACAATCAAAATAATTTTATCACATCAATATTATATACACATTTCAAGACTTAACTCCGGTATCCTCTATTAGGTTTCATTTATAATCAATGTCCCAAATCCATATCGTTATTTCATCCATCATACTTATATAGATATACGCAATTATATTTATATATATCACATATCAAAACATATTCAATTTCATATTTATATTATTATACGATATTTCCAAAACTATTCACTTTAATCCTCATCGCAAATAATAAATTTGATCGGATCAATTCAACTCTTTTTTATTATTTATAGCTTACCTTATGATTTTCTTATGCAATACAGTTCATAAAATGCAACAATTGAAGTTGGTCGGGTTATAGAATCACAAACCATAAACTCTAAACTATTTATTGATCATCTTATCTTTTCCTTTCTTTATCGAGGATTTAAGGTTTACGTTAGCAATTTTGAATTTGAAACTCTTTGAACCAAAGGCCGAATACTCCTCCTCTCTACTCTACTTAATTTCGGTTTGCATGAAAATAGAATAAGGAAATGAGTTTTTGTTGTTTCATTCCCACTATCTATATTTCATTCATTACGTTATTTTATTTCAATATACATTAATATAACATATATTAGTGTTAATATAATATATATAAATTATATATCATGACATTAATGACCGTCCATTACAACTAAAAGCAAAGGTATATTTTCCTTTCAAGTCCTTTAGTTATATTTTAGTTTATAATTTAATAATAATCACATTTTACCACTTAAGCGATTTGGTCCCTATACCCTAATTAAAAAATAATTCAACAAAAATCTCTAACCTAAATTCAATCCGCTTCTAATATAACTCTGTAAGTATTTAATAAAAATATTTATGAGTTCGATTTACGAAAATGAGGTCTCGATATTTCAATTTCCAAAACCACCGACTTAGAGTTGATTCACTTGTACCTTATCTAATTTTCTAAATAACCAAAATTGTTAAATCAAACTTCAATATAATATTGTAATACTCTTGTAAATATTAACAAATAATATTCACTGATTCTATCATTGAAAAATAGAATTTCGAAACCATCGTTTTCGACTCCACTAACTTTCGGGTCGTTATAGTGTAATTAAACCCCCAATTATGTTTTATATTTAACTCTATTAAAATTTTGATAAAAAAAGTTAAGTTAAAATTAAGTATAACATGTCTTGATTTGAATGAAGCTATAGTTGAAGTTTTTGTTAGACATCCATTTGACACGAGTATGAATCGTGTTACTCTCATCTCCTACTTTCAGTATTGTATCAAAGTATAGCCTAATATAAATAAAAAAAATCATGCTATTTCCGTCCCTACCGTTAATATTGTATCACATATAACCTAATATAAATAAATTATTTGATGTTTATTTATTTATTTCTTCTTTTAAAGGAGAAGTTATTTTTGTTAAATAAGGAATTAAAGGTAATAAGTTACAAGTTAAAATATGTCATAAGTTCATCTATTCTTTACAAATTTGAAATTTAGTTATTGTATTTTGTAGGAATTTAATTTCTCTACTTTTAGATTTCAAAATTTAACTCTAACTTTTAACATTATTTTTTATTAAATTCAAATTTATTATAAGATAAAAATTAATAAATTAATAAATTAAATTCTCAAAATAAAATATAAAGATTAAATTTTTAATTTTTAATTTTAATTTTTCTAAAAATAGGAATATTTATGTGATATTTTAACTCAAGTTATATAGGAATTATAGCATTGAAAGTACACGGCACACTTGAGTTATGAAGTTACACAATCAATTATGTTATTTTGTTTCCAGAAGCTTCATTTCCGCTTTTTCTATGTCTGTTTCTTGGTTGTCTTCTTCGATTAATTTGCTTCGTCGTTCTCTCCTCCTCTCGATTTTTATTTTTTCATAGCCATAACCACTTACAACCGCAGCCTTCTTTTTCTTCTTTTGTTGAAAAAACTCTCTTCCCGTTTCGGTCTGCGTCTGTTTTGACACACTTGAGTCGGTCAAGTCCAATTTTATTTTATTATTATTTTCTTCTTCTTCTTTTTTACCGTGTTATTCGTACAAAAGAGAAAAGTGCCGTATCCGTATTTCATAGGTTGATTTGGAATGTTGGAGCTTGCATTCTGGCTGAGTAATAATAGTGGTGCAATTAATTTTTTTTGTCGTCGTCTGTCGTTTGCAGGTGCTAAAGAATGCGTTACTACTGACTTTTATTCATTACGTAGTAACTTTGGCATTGATAGCCATCCTGAATGCATTGTCTTTGATTCCTCCCTCTCCTCCATTAAAGTCGACCATTTTATTCACTCTTGGACTAGTTATGTCTCTTTGCACTGGCCTTGCTAATGTCAGCTTGAAGTATAACAGGTGAGGAGGTGTATATATATAGTATACTACCTACTTACCTTCGAGTGAATCTTTTATTGTTTTGCTCGCATAATTGCTTTTCTTTGTTATTCGCAGCGTTGGATTTTATCAGATGGCTAAGATCGCTGTTACGCCTACAATCGTTCTGGCAGAATATCTATGGTATAAAAAGAAGGTTTCTTTCCCCAAGGTCAGTTGCTTCTTTTCTAGTGTAAAAACTTCAGAGAAAATGACTTTTATGTATTAACAGGCCAAAAAGAGTCATATATATACATGATAAGAATAGAAAGTAAATCACCCAATAAATTTATATAAATTCCTAACTTTTAAAATAAAATTTGTAACTTCTCTCCTAAATATATTATTTATATATTTAATAGATATCTGCATATCTAAATATATTCCTCTAAGTTGGTGCGTGAAGATTATGAACCCCCAACTTGTGTAGAAGATATCCAAATTATTGTGCCCCCAATGCCATAGTGAAGATATTAGTTAGTTGCTCACAACTGCGAACATAAGCAGTTTGAATATGTTCATGTTGAATCTCATCACGAATAAAATGACAATCAATTTCAATGTGTTTTATTCACTCATGTAACACGAGATTTGCATTTATATGTAAGGCTACTTGACTATCACAGTACAACAACATAGGATCATAGTGAACAACACCAAGAGACAACAAAAGACCCTTTAACCATTTCAATTCACACATAGTTGTAGCCATGGAACGATACTCTGCTTCAGTAAAAGATCTCGACACTATATGTTGCTTTTTAGTCTTCCAGGAAATAGGAGAGGTGCCTAGCATCACAAAATACCCAATGAGAGATCGTCTTGTTAAAGGACAACATCCCCAATCAAAGTCACAATAACCTTATAGTCGTATTGTGCTCGTAAAATCATTCCTTATCCAGGACCTCCCTTCAAATAACGAACCACGCACAAAGCTACTTCCCAATGAGCTTTCTTTGGTTGATGTATAAATTCCGCCAAGTATTGAACACTGTAGGATAGCTCAGGTCGAGTGAGAGTCAAGTAAATCAATCTTCCTACGAATCTCTGAGACTTTTCTGAATCTGCCAAAACAACACTCTCTACCAAGGCTAAATGATGATTTTGTTTAATGAGAAAACCAGATGGTTTAGCACCCAATAGCCCAGCTTCACTAATAATATCCAAAGCATATTTACGTTGGCAAAGAAAAATCCCTTTGTGATTTCGTGCCACCTATACGCCCAAAAAATATTTCAATGTCCCCAAATATTTCATGTGGAAATAGTGGCATAAATAATCTTTAAACTTATGGATGACAACACTATTACTTCCCGCAATAACAAGATCATCAACATACACTAGTATACTCAATTGTATATTGTTCTAATTCAAAGTAAACAGTGAATAGCTAGATTAAGATTGAAGAAACCCATACTGGTTTAAAGTAGTTGTCAATTTTGCAAACCAACACCGAGGGGCCTGCCTTAAACCATAAAGTGATTTATGTAATCTACAGAGTTTGTCAGCCTGTTGAGTGATAAAACCAGGATGCATCTTTATGTACACCTCTTCTTCTAAATCTCCAAGCAAGAATGCATTATGAACATCCATTTGATGAAGTTCTCATTTCTTTGTTGCCGCCACTGAAAGAAAAGTTCGTCTGGTCACCATTTTTGGTACAGAAGCAAAAGTCTCATTGTAATCAATTCCTTCTATCTGATTATTGCCATGAATCACCAATCGAGCTTTATAGCGTTCAACCGACCCATCTGTATTATATTTGATTTTATAAACCTATTTACTGTCTATAGCTCATTTTTGCAATGATAAATATTCCAAAGTCCATGTCCCATTAGCCTTAAAAGTTACTCACCCATGAAATTTTTCTTAAGCGCTCCCAAGAAAAACTCCCATGTCAATAGGTCCACAACAGTTCTTTGCTTCATAATTTTCCACCAACGGTGGGCTTCGTCGATGAGTAAAGACACAGTGCATCCTAACTTCTCTTGGTTAGTATATGTCATTTGCTCAAGGATTTCCTCAACACCATCAAGCCAATATTCAGCTTTAGTGGGATCAGTTCCTCGAAAACCACTAAATTTCCTACCATCTAGAGCTCACAGACGCTCCAATGACAGTCCATGATTCGTAGCTGCAGTGTTGGCACCAGATACTCACTAAAAATCCCCAGTCATGGCTTGCACTAAGGGTGTAACACCCCTAACCCAAAACTGTCGCCGGGACAGAGTTACAAAGCATTATCAGAACTTTCAGATTAAATAACAGATGTTCTGCACCATATAGTATTCATGTTAGAAATCAATCATAAATTCTCTTATATAAACTTTCGAGGTCCAAAACATGCATTAAAAATGAGTAGGGACTAAACCAGGTACTGAAAGAATTTTTCGCAAAATTTTAAATTTTTTCCTAGATATAGAGGTTACACACCCGTGTGGTCAGGCCGTGTGGGACACGCCCGTATGCTAAGTCATGTGTAGGTGCAAGGGTCACACGACCAATCCACACGCCCATGTTCTAGGCCGTGTGATCTATTCTAAGCATCTTGTTTTGACATTTTAAAGATGTAGGGAACACACGATTAGGTCACACGCTAGGCCATGTGTCACACATGACTAAGACACACGCCCATGTCTCTACCCGTGTGGACAAAAATAGACTATTTTCCAAGCCACATTTCTCACTCATTTTTGTCTTCCTCCTACACCAATACTTTAACATATTTGCAAGCCATTTTAAAACAATTAATTCAAGTCAAAGCTGAGTCTCATGCATGACATATCATCACATACAACCCATGTACTCTTAAACACCTCAAATGACATTTTATTATCATGTAACCAAATATACAAATTTGCTTAACTTATCAAATTCACCTATATGCATATTTTACCAAATATGCTAAAATTAATCATCAATATGCCAATAAAATCTCCAGCAATCAACCATTTAAGCACACACTAAACATAACATAGCCTCATTTATACATATCAAAACATGTTCATCACAAGCCATTCCAATGGCTAGTTATAACCAAACCATTTACATGCCAATTTTGGCTAATTAACCTATACATGCCATTATAACCATAATTTATTTACCATATATACCAAAATGGGCCGATGGATAGTGTGAGTGATCTCTGCCAAGCTTTCAATCCAACGAGCTTCTGAATTACTATAGAACTGGGGAAAATAAAACAGAGTAAGCATGATGCTTAGTAAGTTCATATAACATGGTAATTAACTTACCATTCATTCATGTTCAAGATAAACATGCAAGACATAATTAACCAATTTGGTCATATATTTCATTCAAATATCAAGAAACATATATGGGTTCAACAATAACCAAATTTCCATATACATATACTTCCCGTATCATGAATTCATATAACATATACAAATCATATCCATGTATTTCAAGTACATTTTCATAATAATTCATCTTGAGTTCAGATTATTTCATGTTGGAGCTTTGCCCATTAAATCATTTGAAATGTCAGTTTCACACGGGTAATACACTCAAGGTGTACAAATCTTTAATCATGGATGAACATATTCATCAAAAAAATTCCATGTTCATATATTATCATCTCGTATTTCCATATATCATGTATCATCATTTTCATGTATTTTAGGCAGATACGTGTATTAATTCATTTCATGTTCATATTTTCTCATGTCAAGATTTTTCCCGTTAAATCATTGAATAATATCGATGGATACACAGGTAGTAGACTTGAAGTGTACAAATCAGAAATCCATCAATTCATATTCAGGAGTGCTCTTTAAAGCACATAATTGGGAAATCCTCTCTCAAGCCATATAATAGGAAGCTAACAAAGAGCCATTAATCGAGAAGCTCACAAAGAGCCTATTAGGAAGCTTATCCGAGCTATATAACAGAAAGCTCATAAGAGTCATAATCAAGAAGTTCAACAAAGAACTTTTAATCAGGAAGCTCACGAAGAGCCTTTAATCAGGAGCTCCGGATAGCCATATATCGGAAAGTCCAAGTGAGCCATATCAGGACGTTAACAAAGAGATGCGTTTGTGTCTACAACATATGCAGGATCACAACCGATCATAAAACAGGACGCTTACAAAGAGCTACGTTTGTGTCCGCAATATATGTAGGATCACAACCAATCATATAATAGGACGCTTACAAAGAACTGCGGTAGTCCGCAACACATGCAGGATCACTACCGATCAGGATGCTTGCAGGAACCATGTAATAGGGAGCTCTAGAGGTCTTATAACAGAATTCTTGTAAGAGCTATGGTGTGTCCACAATATATGCAGGACCACAACCAATCGGGAAATCCTGTATCCATCGAATTCCATTATTCAAACAGGATTTAATATTTATCGGGCTTTGTCAGATATGTAACCAATTTCATGTATATGACATTTATCCAATTCACATACATAAAATTCAATTCAAGCATATAAATATATACAATTTAGTTACACGAACTTACCTCAATAAATGTTCTATGTACGTAAAATCTACTAATCCGACACTTTCTCTTTTCCTCGCTCTAACTCTGAATTGGGTCTATCCAGATCTATACGAGTAAATTTAACATAAATTTAATACAATTCATACTCAATTCAATCCAATTCACATCTTAGGAAAAATTACCATTTTGCCCCTAACTTTTAATTAATGACAATTTCGTCCCTGGACTTGGAAAATGAAATTCATGCAATTTAATCATTATTCCAAGCCTATCCAAATTTTACATATAACATTTACAGCCCATGTATTTCATAAAAATTTAGAATTTTCTATGAATTTTACAACTTTACAATTTAGTCCTAAAATCATAATTTCATCAAAATTCACTTTACAATGGTTTTTTTTATCTATCAACAAACTTTCATTTTCTACCATAAATTTCAAAATTTCAACATAATCATCCATATAAAAACCCTAGTACTTTGATAACTTTGCAAATTAGTCCTCGAGATAGCTAAATTAAGCTATTACAATCTCAAAAATATAAAAATTACTAAAAAAGAGATAAGATTACTGACCCAATTAAGCCAAAATAGCTTGCTTGAGCTCACTTTCTCTTAGCTAGGGTTTCCATGTTTTATTTGGGAAAGATGATGATAAATTGATGATATTTTCATTTTTTTATCATTTATCATTTTTATTTTTTTCACTTTCCAATTTCATCCTTTTCTTTATTTTATTTTCCATGGATGAATAATCATCCTTAACCACCAAGCATTTTTAAATGGTCTATTTGTCATATAAGGACCTTCAATTTAGATTTCTATAGTTGTTTAATCCCTTTAGCTATTAAAACTCAACTTTTGCACTTTGTGCAATTTGGTCCTTTATCAAATTAGACATGTAACCGGTAAAATTTCTTTACGAAATTTTCATATGACATTTTTATTATACTATAGACCATAAAATAATATTAAAATAAATTTCTTTTTCGGAATCAGATTTGTGGTCCTGAAATCACTGTTCTTATTTTTCCGAAAATGGACTGTTACAAAGGGCTCCATTCATTCGACCAAGATGTATTCCCTGTGAGGTCACTCTTGCGTACCCGAAGTCCGGTCACCTTCAAAGGGGTTGGCAGCTCCATTCACACTTTTCACATTCAGTCTATGAGGAGGCATTTTTACTTGCTTTAAATGTACATGAGTTACTAACTTAGATAAGACATAAAACACACATAACTTGGTATCCATAACTTAACAGAAAAACTTGTGAACACAATACGCTCATAGTAGACTTAAACGTGAACATAGTTCACACTTGATATCTTAATTGCGAACACTGTTTGCCAAAACATAACTTACTTACTAGGATGGCGAACAGTAAAGGGATACTCAGATGAGTAATCTTGCAAAAGATGCAACTAAGCCAAGACAATTTTGTTCCTAGTCCTACCCCAAAATCAAACAGTCACACACACATATAAAGCACTTCATAATATGGCATACTATTTTGACGAGTAGACTTCGCCAATTCTAGCAAACACACTTCGTCATTTTGGTGAACTTACCTGTCACATAATTAGCTAGGCAAACAAAACATGGCTAACTCTTATACCAACCAATGTAACACTCTAAACTTAACCAAATAGATTTGACCCGAACCTGACGTGCCACATTAGCCACTAAAGCGACTCTCCATTAACTCCTAACCTATCTTCTAGCACACCACTTAAATACAACATGAAATATGCTAAGTTATTACACAACAACGAAATAAACTCATACATAGTATATAAATAATGCGAGCTTACAAACCAAATAAAGGAATGGTTCGCCTGTCAACAGAAGAAAGAATTAAGAGTTTGCAAACATCAAATAACATAAGTTTGCATACAGTAATATAAGTTCATTAAATATCAACAATTCATATAAAAAGATGTACGGGTTCGCAACATAACAGGGTTCACACATAAATAGACTTCACAAACAAAGGTAACAGGCATGCATGAGTTTTCATACTTTGGTAGGGTTCACATAAATGCATGGGTTCACATACCTATATGGGCTCGCACAATTTTTCACTAAGTAGAAAGTTTGTCTCTACCAAGAGTGCGCATGTAATTTTCATGGTCATAGAAAATAGTACTTATCAATAAATTCGACTCACATTTTATGACAAAAAGAAATACTAATAACACTCATGCATGAATAAACATCAACTTCATTCATAATAAAGGATAATAAAATATTCTAAGACATGGTTCGCAAAAAAAAAAACTTAACTTTAAAGAATTTAATTTCAATAACAAAATCAACTTATGATAAATCTAAAATTGCATCACTTAGTTCC
This sequence comes from Gossypium arboreum, assembly GCF_025698485.1. Taxonomy (NCBI): domain Eukaryota; kingdom Viridiplantae; phylum Streptophyta; class Magnoliopsida; order Malvales; family Malvaceae; genus Gossypium; species Gossypium arboreum. The sequence goes on from NC_069075.1 coordinate 94,895,782, forward strand.
TGGGACTGGCTCGAATCCACAATCTTTTAAGTGGGTCAGGAAGGGAAAACCTCAGCAGAATGTTGCAGCAACTGGTACTAGAAGTTCTATTGGATTAGTGAGAATTCTAGATTGTAGATATTGTAATAAGCAACTTTCGGGCACGTGTTGGAAAAAGTTAGGTACATGTTTGAGATATGGTTCTGCTAAGCACCGTGTCAAGGATTGTCCATGTCATCCTCCAAATCTGATGTGAGCTTCGACCCAAAGTCAAAATCAAAGAGCTAAAAAACTACCTTTGAGGGGTACGATCAAAACTGAGGCTGGACAGCTAACACTGGTTTATGTAGCTAGGCGTCAAGAGGTCTGAGACTTATCTAATGTCATTGTAGGTAATTTAATGACCCATTCTAATTTGTACCTTGCAATGACTGATATCGGTTTTACCCAATTGTTTATTGCTAGTAGTGTTTCTGTTAAATTAGGAATTCGGGGTAGGGGGAAACTGTTAGTGAAGTTACTGTAGTTAGTCCTTTGGGATAGTACATGGTAACGAATAGGATCTTCAAGAGAAGTCTATTGGAGATTTAAGGAGAAATATTGCCTGGAACTACATTGGATTCAAAGTTCTCACGAAATTTTGAAGACGAAATTTTCTTTAAGGAGGGTAGAGTTGTCACATCCCAAAAATCTAGTTAGTAGAATCGAGTTTGTGAACCAAGAGTGGTCACGCCCTAATTTTTAAGATTATCTTTATGCATTTGTTAAATAAGTGAGTTACTAGCTTGATGGTTAAAAGTTAGTGAGTTCATCCTTGAAACCTAATTTCAAATCCCTTCCTTCGTATCATTTTTATTTTGTGTAATTTTGCTTCAAACCCTAGTAAGTGTCATGCCTGTTTTAGAAATAAATATTGTAAGAGTTTCAGCAAGAATGAGTATTTGGCTTAGTGGTTAAGTAGTATAGCTTCTCTTGAGGATCAAGTTCAAGTCCCATTGGGTATATTTTTTAAATAAATTTGACATCCACTCTTGGTCAACCCTCCTTGCCACGTAAGATTAGTTGTCATACATAGATTCCTTCCTCTATTTTCTTCCTTCTCCATTCCTTATTTTCTCCTTTTTTTTTACTCCTTTGTCCCCATTCCTTTCCTTTCTTCTCCTTTGTTTTCTCTCTTACCATTTCTTTCACCTTTGACTTGTGTATGATCACTAAGAAAACTGTCAATCTCATTTTTATCATCTTTATTTCCTTTCTCTCTTTTTTCTCTCTTTACCACCACCTTGAGCCACCATCTACTCCACCTTACACCATCTTGTGTCACCCTATTTATTACTTTCGACATTTCAGGTTTCTATTTTCTCCTCTTTTTACTCCTTTGTCCCCCTTCTTTTCCTTTCTTCTCTATTATTTTCTCTCCTACCATTTCTTTTACCTTTGACTTGTGTATGATCACCAAGAAAACTATCAATCTCATTTTTTATCATCTTTCTCTCCTTTCTCTCTTTTTTCTCTCTTCACCACCACCTTGAGCCACCATCTACTCCACCTTACACCACTTTGTGTCACCCTATTTACTACTTTCGACATTTCAGGTTTCAAACTCCTAGATTTATCTAGATCAGCATTAATATATAAGTGAGGAACTAGGGTCAATCAACATATAAACAGGTGCAAAGAATAGTAGAAATATACTTGTTATGACATAGGTAGCATCACCTTCTCCTCGAGTTCGAACCACTTAAGCTCGTCCTAGGGATTTGACTACTGATTGTTGTGCCATTGATTATTTTCCCTTTCTTGCATCACCTCTGGATACTGAAACACCATGACCCCTGATTAAAGGTGTAAATCTCTTAGTAACAACAGGTGCAATATTCTCATCTCTCAAACAATCACGAGCGAAGTGCTCTAGTGATCCATATTAGAAACAAGCATTTGATAATTTCCAGTATTTTCCCAAATGTCTTTTTCCGCAATGCTCACAACTCGATACTTCTGGAACTCTAGTTGGGCCTTTTACACTACCAACTAAAACCATTGGTTAACAATATCGCATTCTGTTCAGTGTAGTCGATCTTGTAGTCACTCTTAGACAATCACAAGCAATATTCCAAATCATTTTCCCGTAACATGAGGAAGTTCAGATTTCTTATCCAATCCCATAGATTGTTCAACCATCTTTGTTTGCTCTGACAAATAAGCAAATTCCTTTATCTTCAATGCCACCAACTGTGTTCTAAGTTCGTCATGCAACCCACGCAGAAAGCATTTACAGTTCACCTCTTTAGTCAATATAAGCTCTAAAACATATTTTATAAGTCATAAATATTCTCACTTGTAATCTACCATAATTAGTTTACCTTGTTTCAACAGAAGAAATTCTTATTTTCGGTCTTCCAAGTATAGTTCCTCAACATACTTCTTTCTGGAATTTCAACTGGAAGAATTCCTATTAAATAGAGCCAGCATGGGTGTGATGTGTAACAATTTGCCACCAGATATAAGCTCTACCTTGTAACAAAGAAACAACACAAGTAACACTCTCATTAGAATTACACTCTAGTATTGAAGTACTCGGGTTGTTGGTTCTAGCCACATCTCGACTGTTGACGGATCAACCCCTTTAAACACCAAAAATTCAGTAGCACAATAACTCCGTAAGTCTTTAGTCGGAGCCTGTTGAATAACAAGCACAAGTACTATTGTTGGAGTAGCTCCCACCACTCTTTGAAGAGCATCAACTATAGCACGAAGTATGTTTCCATTACCTTGTCCCTCGCTACCATCTCTATCAACCTTAGGTTGCTGAGCACGAGCTGAATCTACACTCAGTGTTACCGATTCAAACCTAATTTCATTCTCAGTGGATTGACCGCTATTATGAATACTTTGATTAACTTCATTTCGAGAATCTCCCAACATCTTTTAACTAGAAATCAAAAACATTATAACCAGCATCCAAATCCTGACTCAGATTCGATGCAACCTTGGCATGTACCTCTAGACTCGATTTTGAATTTGATTTAGTCTAGAATCAACTAAATCTATAGCTCTGATACCACTAAATGTAACACCCCTTACCCGATCCAATGGCCAAACCCAAGTAATAGAATGTTACAAACAATTATAAAATATTTACATACGAATTATAGTTCAAAAACTTAATTAAATATCAATATATCACATATAATCAAATACAATAAACATTACAACCAAATTGGGGTTTATATCAAGCTTACGAAAGCTTAAAATCAGCCTAGTATCAAAAAAGAATCAATTTTGAAACAAAAACAAAAATATAAGAAAATTTTGCAAATAGGGGTCACATGGCTATGTCCCCTGACCTGTGAAAGGTTTAGGCCATGTAGGGATGGACACACGATCGTGTGGGCAAGCCATGTAATAGCCTGATGTCGTGTGGAGCTGGAGTTATACAACCGTAATAACAACCGTGTAACTCACTGATGTTGTGTAGGCCAAAAGTGTAATTATTCAAAAGATGTCACATGACCATGTCACCAAGCCGTGCAACAGACTATGGCCGTGTGCACCAATTATCACCCAAAACATACAGATCACAGGATCGTGTCATATGCCTGTATATTGCACACGATCGTGTGTCAGGCCGTGCTTACCTAAAAAAACCTTCCAAAACAAGCTTTTTAACCCTAATTCACTTATGCCGTAAGCAACACATTGTCTCAACTCTCAACCACTTCAAAAAAAACATTGATATCAAATAAATACATCAAATTAAATATATAATATTACTCCATTATTAACCTAGAATATTAAAAGTAATAAATTAAAACAACCAAGTCGAATAGATGATTATTGATTGTGTTATAAAAAACAAAGGTTGAATAATAATAATAATAATAATAATAATAATAATAATAACAACAACAACAACAACAACAACAACAACAACAGCAACAACAACAACAACAACAACAAAAAATTAGCTTTCAAAACACAATTAGTACTACATAACATTAAATTAATAATACTATCCAAGTGTATAATTAGTAGTACACCACATGATGACTACAATATTGCCCAAGTGCATATTTAGTACTACACCACATAATTAATAGTTCACCACATAATAATATTGTCCAAGTACGTATTTAGTACTAAACAACATAATTAATAGTTCACCACATAATAATATTCTCCAAGTGCATTACTGTACTACACCACATAATTAGCACTACACCACATTAAGACTGATAATTCAACCTTGGGAAAATTTTTGAAGCTAAATTTTTCTATGCTTTGTACTTTTAGCTAAGAAAGCTTTGGCATCAAATTCACAAGTTGCAAATAATCAAACACACTATAAAGAAAATCGTCATCAAATGTTTTGATTCAATCACTCGAAACGTTACATTGTAACCAATTATATGTAAAAATATAACCACTTGCTCCCTGACATTCACTGATCTAGTTGATTGTAATAAATTGTTCCTAGTAAGAATGTCATATAAATTTAAAAAAAAAATTTGATCTCATCCTTATTACATCAATACAATGTAAGTGCTTCTTTATAAAATATTATTAATATAATTTTTTATTTTATAATCTCGATTCAAACGAGGGTTACAAGTAATTTACTTCCTAATTTTTAATCTTTCAATCCAAAAAGACCTAAAAGCTAAAATTGAAACCACATTATAATCTTTATTAAGTCAATCCAAAAATAATAATACCATATAGATATTTCATCATTATAAAAATTATTTATATTTTGGCCTTTTATAATATATATAAAAACTGTTTAATTATTTCATTTTATAAAAACAATTACTAAATCAAAGCCGAATAGTATATTAACCCTTTTTATTTAGGCCATTAAAGTCTCCATACTATGGCTATATTACAATACCAAAATAGTTTACAAGTTTGGACTTTTGAAGTGCATTGACCCAATGTCACACATCAAATCCTAAGACTTTGCATGGCGAAAAAACCCAAGAGAGGCAAACATTGATTCTTTTCTTCTGTTCAAAGCAAAGGAAACAAAATACACCAGCAAGAGATAACATTCGAAAAACCATAATTCAAAAAAACATCCATTTTGTATTTTATTGCTAGCTTTTTAAGATAAAAAGGAAATTGCAAACAAAGAATAACCATTCAAAATTTCGGTCCACAACTCTGTAATAATCACAATCGAGCAAAATATTTTGTGCAAACTGAAACCGAAAACACATTTGACACCAAAACTGCTACAAATGACAACCCTAAAACCTCAGGCATTTACCCATAAAAGAAAGCAAAAATGCTCGCAAACCATAAAATCACATTATTCTTCTTTCCCAGACTCAATACCCCGTATTAAAAATCGACACTTGTAATATACACATCCTACCAAGTAAAGATTCATTTCAACCGCTCTGACGACTTTTTCACACTCACTCAAAGCTTCCCCTGCCTGCGAGTAAAACATCATGCAAAAACAATGGGAACCTTCTCAGGAAAAAGAATTGGTAATAAATATGCTTTCAACACATGGACTGGATATTGCATTCCTTCAAAACCAGAAAGATAGATGCCTGTCAATGTCTGGCCGATATACTATGAGGAGAGCATGGATTGCAAGGCAAGCTGTTGTTGTGGCTGCAAGGACGACCAAGTTGAGGCCAATGTTGCCGCTGGCAAAGTTTGCTGAAGCTGCCTCAGTAAATTCACCATCCTACTTGCAGTTTGCTCTGTAGCTAGATCCTTACCACATAGAACCTACAAGAACAGTAACCATCTGTAAGAGAACCCACCCAAAGGCTTTACTTCACCCCACAAAAGAATTCAGTGTTTGATCCGTCCAAAGTAGTTATTTCCTTATTTCATAAAACATGCACCTTACTTATCTCCCACCCTATGCAAAATGAAGGAAAAGCGTGGTTATTTATGCTCATGTTGGAGCATCAAAAGCCAGATAGGTGGGACCAAAAAAGAAAAGCAAGGGCCTAGTAGCCATGTATGATACGGATACTCGAACAGAGTCATAGTTAGCCAGACAAGAAGTTTCCTATTTGTTTATAAAATACAACAGTGCCTCCAATTGTCTGTCTTTGGAGGTGAAAACAATTAGGAGTTAATTTATTAAAAGAAAAACCACAGCATAGGCTTCACATGAAGACTAAACTGAGGACAGGATAAACTAAGATAAGAAGATGGATTGGTTAGGCACTAACATCCTATGTTGATGTGTGGAAATATTAAGAGCAAGATATAGTTTTTATCCTATAGCATACATGATTAAATTCTAAGATAGAGATTTTTTGCCATCCGACAAAATTTACCACCAACAAATAAGATGAGTTCGAACTATTTACATTCATGAAGAACCAAAAGTGATACAATTTCATAAACAGTGATTTTTTTTACAAAAGGATGCTTTTCCAACTAATAAATGCCTGACAGTTTGTAATTCTTCATGCACTATTCAAACATAAGATTCACATGTTTCAAATAACTTAGGTAATTCTATCTGAAAGAAAAGACTAGGCTACACAAATAAATTATTACAGATGAACCCTGGTCGCCAACCAAAGAGTCCAGCACTTTACAAGTCACACAATCACATGGCAGTTAGCACTAGAATATTCTCTTAATTGCACAAATTTACCACTGAAAAATTCCAAATAGGAAGCATAGTACACCCATAGCATTTAATTTTTAGAATTATTAAGGCCCCCTTTAGATGGCCAGTTAGCTCCAGTGATGTCTGGTTAACAGCATAAACTGGACTGAAGTGTTTGGAAAACAACTTCAGTGAGAAAGTGTACTTTTATTCACATCACCTCCAAATTGATCTTTCATTTCCACCGCAGCTTTCTATTTCCTCTAATACACTCACCTTTTACACATACTTTCTTACTTTTGAAAGACGATGGTAGTTTATTGTGTCTTAAAATTGGTATTTCACTATTTATTTTGTTATTTAAAATTTGCATAAATATTTTATAAAACATTAATTAATAAATAAATACTTAAAACGAACATGTAGATCTATTTTTATATGATAAACTAAGAGCAAAAAATTATTATATAATTATTACAAGTTAACTCGAAAATAAAGAAAAATATATTGTTAGAAACAATATTATCATTAATTGAAATTTATTTATTAAAGACTTTGATATACAAATAATTTAATAGTTTGTAATTATTATTTTTAAAAGGCTTAAAGCATGATTTGGCCCATAATATATCACTTTTCCCACGGTACCTAAACTTTTTTCCCCAAATTAGTAACTTAAATTACATTTTATTACCAATTCAATCCAATGACGTTAACGATGTTGGAAAAACTGACTGACATGTGACCTAATTAGAACAAGCTACATACCACCTCTAACCAAATGCAACACAACATGCGATTTCCCTGTTAATGAAATTTGATTAGAAGTACATCTTGGCTTTTCAATTAGACTGAGGTGCTGGGCAATTAGCTCGTGTAACTTCTGGGGGGTAAAATAACAATGTGAAAATACCTACCATCCAATCCCATGGGACAGAAGATAATCCTCCCTTTTTGATCAAAGTACTTCGGAAGTCCTTGTATTATATAACATAGGCAATTTAGTCCAGCTACCAAAATCGAACCAATTTAATCTTCATACTTTTAAACCTAAGCAAAAAAGTAAAACCACTAATGAAGTTAATCTGAACTGTTAAAAATTGCTGATGTGGCTGTCAAATCCGGAACTGTTAATAATGGCATCGAAAAAATAGAATGTTATTTCAATATTACGTGGACAAAAGAAATCATCAAATACATTAGAATGACATCAATATGTGGTATTTTATCCACATATTTTAAAGTATTTGATTTTTTCTTTTACCACAACATATTAAAATAATATATTCTCCATGTCATTATTCAAAAAATCATATCACATCAGAACTTAACTGCCACAACCGTAACTTTTAATGGTTCACGATAACGCAAATAGAAATTTTACCTGTTTGCTTAGTTTTTGAAAGTATGAGGATTAAATTGACTAGTTTTATAGCAGGGGGCTACTAAATTGCCTCAAATGATACACTGCAGACTTCCCATATACTTTGATCTCCCCTTTTTGAAAAGACTAAACAATCCTATATTAAAAGGATGACTCATCCAATTTTGAATTAAATTCTCCCATTTAAGTGTCCAAAAGTAGGATAGGATGATGGTTATCATACAAGTCCATTATCTTGCACCAAAGACCGCCTAAGTACCATAATGATAAAACAGATAGATTGCTATACATAAAACTTCCATTTCTCAGTCAATTGTTTGTTCAGAACAAGCAATTCAAACAAAGACAGCAATTGGTTAAGACGAATTTAATGGAGCAACTTGAAAATTTTACCTCAGCAAACACTGCAACTATCCTAGGAAGATACTGATGGTTGGGACCCAAAATTTCACTGTCTGACCTGAAAACACATTAGACGCATTGTTTGATAATCAGCAGTAACAGCATATTGAAACAAAATAAATAATGAAAATCAGATCAGTGGGGTCAAAACAACAAAGCTGAGTTACCTCTCTACCATTGAACAAAGTTGTTCATGAACAACTTTGGCTTCTATCAGATCACCCTTTATCGGCAAGCAGTTTAACCATGCAGGAACAATCTACCAAACACAAATGGGTGTGTTGAAGGCAACATAAAGAGAACAGAAATAGACTATCAATATAAGCATAACACACACAACCAGCATTACTTTCGTGAAAAATGCACTGCAAAATTTACTCAGAAAAGGTACAATTACAAAATCACTGAAATCCATCTTAATTTCTAGAATGGTTTTAACAAGAAGACATTTGGAGACTTGCAAGATAGCTTAGGAACGTGCATGTATTTAATCCATAGCTTAGGAACGTGCATGTATTTAATCCAAAGCACAGATCCAATCCTTCCATATCAAAACATCTACTTATTAATTAACTTGGAAAACTAATTTTATTGATTGCATACCTGAGTTGCATCAATACTGTCGCGATGGAACAGGCATATTTTTCCTAAAGCAGAAACAGCATTATCATATGCCATTACGTTTTCAGGTTGCAAAGCATTGGGATGCCGGATTACAGCATTTAACCTTGATAGAGCCTCTGGAATGTCAAAAAGAAAAATGTTATTCTTGGGGGGTGGGGGGACCTTACAGACAATCATGAAAATTTTACCTCCTACAAGCGGCTTAAATACAGGTCCACCAAATTCTGTACAAACACCCAGTCCATACACCGCTGCCTGAAACATAAATCACTGAATTAAATGGAAACCTCAACAATTAAGGTGCTTTAGACACCGAAAGTATATGTACAGACCTGTCGCACATCCGGATTCTCATCATTGCAAGCCTCCAATATGAAAGGAAGATATGTATCATAATATCTGTGTCAATAAAAATATAGCAATTGCATTAAATGAAAAATCTCTATGATGATAATTCATATAATAAATTCAAGCAGAGCATACTTTATAGCTGCCTCACGGCACTGCTCAGCAACATCGTCAAAAATACAAATAGCAATTCTTCTTTCTTCAGCAGTCTTATCTTTCCCCTGTATTTCAGACACAGATGAGAGAGGGCGGAGTGACAATGAAATTGGAACACTTCAGGAAAGAAAATCTTCTTTTGGCTTTTCCTCAAGAACTGTAAACTGACTACCGAGACAAATTTCTAAGAACTTACCCACATAGGTGTAAGATATGAAGATAGCTCATCAAAGAAAGGCAAGAAAGAGGCTTTAAATGTTTTGACCAAAGTTCCCAAGATTTCTCCCACCTAGATGCAGAATGCTCATTACATTAAGAAAGATGGGCGTCATGATTCAAAAAAATAAGACACACACACATATACACACGCTAGCTTGACATTTAGGTGCAATATAACCACATATTTTATTTGAAGACAGACTTGGTCAAAAACGTCTTCCTCTTGCTCATTCTCCTCTTTAATCAATTCTCCCTCCTCAGCATCAAAGTCTTCAGCTTTGGCTCTTTCAGCTCTCTCCCTTTTCCTGCTTGCACTAGCTGTGATTACTTGTTTTATCTCATCCACGATAGATCTAACCTGGCTTTCATCTAAAAGTGGACCAGAGATCTGAAGAAGAAAACGCTCATAAATTTTAGTAGAATTACACTTTTCTATGATATAAATGATGGCGATAACAAAAACACAGATCAGATCAAAGAACTTGTCAAATGTACTCATATATGCCAATTAAAATAAAGGTCATGAATGGAACTTTCTCAATAGCTTGACTACACATATCAACATAATGAGACAAGGAAATTACTGGTGTACAGTTTTCAACGAAAATCAATATGTGATGCTAAACTTAGGAAATAGTTCAACTTATAGCCCGTAGTGAAATACCAAAATTAAGTTCCAGTAAGTTCCCATGTTTCAGTCATTAAAATAGATTTTTACTTCTAACCATCCGTTGCACCACAAAGCAGAATAATTTCAGACAGATGGCAATCAACAAAAGAGACGCTATGTAATTAACTTAACCTGTATGCATTCATTCAATGCATCCAACATGCTTGCACATATTTCTGTATCAGGTTCCTGCAAGAATAAGACACAATTTTAAGTACTTCATCTATAACAAGCGACACATCAACAAAACAATTAGAGCTTCAATAGAAGCATATTTTAAGTGTAAACAACAATAACCTTATGTAATGCCTCCACAAGAGCCGGAATAGTGTAATCAGACAATTGCTTCACATAGGTCTCATTACGCCCTTGAGCCATTCCCTTCTCCACAGCTAATTTTGCAGAACGCAATAACTCCGGCATGGCTAGAATAAAATTGAAATATAGGCAAGGATAGAATTAAAAAAAGCCTAACTTGAAAAGAAAGAGTTAAGTAACAGAAGTGTTTGCTCATACCTGAAACAGCAGCTTTTCTAACTTCCTCATGGAAATAAAATTTAAGAAGAGGAACTAAAGTTGGAGCAACCTGGATCATATGTTTGTTAGTATTAATGTTGCTAGAAAGGATAGAATGAAAATGATGCAGGAGCATCTAAGTTAGTTAATTATTTACTGTTTTACGTTAGTTATTGGAGTTTATTTGTATTAAAAATTATTTTATTAAATATTTAATGAGTTATGTGATTAGGCTAATACTCTTTGTGAAGAGTTCTAGTTTAAACAGTCTACTAGAATGTATGATTTGTTAAGAGTTTTACCATAAATAAGCTGGACAATATTTACAGCCAGATAATCATTCTCATTATTTTTCTTTGAATTATTATAAAGAAATTAGAGGTTATCTATAACCCAAAGTTTTCTAGTGTTCCATCTTTCCTATTCATTTGTTCAGCCCTATTAATTTAATTGCTGTTGTTTTCTCCCCTAAACCACATCAGATAACCCAATACCAATACAATGAACTGAAACAAACCTGATCAATCCATGGAAAAAACCCTTCCTTCAACTCATCGGCATAGCAACATAGCATGTTACATGCTGTAGCCTTCTCCTCCAGAACGCTTGTCTTGATCCCAATTCTTTTGTCCCCAAGCGTAATGGTTTCCATACTGTGCAAAACCAGGATAATCTTACTATTAACACCAAATAACATAATGGAACAACAAGCTATTGCAATAAACCAACCACAAGCCATAGATAAACACAACTAAGCCCAAGACTTCATGTGATGTGTCTGTACATGCTCAATTGTGTGTGTTTTAGCAAGAATAGAGAAAAGTAGAAGAGAGAGGCAATAGAGTTTTCAAATACATACAAATGAGTTGGGAGGGTAAGCAAGATGCCAATGCATGTATCAATGGCAGAAAGTAAAAATTAAAGTAGTAACAAGGTATAACCTTTCATCATCGGAGTCCTCTATGTCATTATCTGAATCTGCAGATGTAATAGTTACATCCGGCTTAAGCTGAGCAGACTGAAGAAGGGGAGGCATGACAACACTCATGTAAGGGAGGAAGTCTTGTCCCAAACACTTGCAGAGTCTAGCCCATGCCTGTAACAAGGATATATTATCATAAGCAAGGATGAATAAACATACGAGCAATATTATGATAGTTTTACACATTTCTGGTACTATGAGCATACTTGCAGCATGTAACTTGTCGTTGGATCATCTGTTTCCATTTGGGATCCTTGCAATGACATAAGCACTTCCATAACCTTACAAGGGAAAAAAAGTTGTGAAAGTCATTTCAATCTTTGATAGAAGAAGAATCAATATAACTGTACCATATAATGAAAAGTAAACAAAGAACAATGAGAAAAACAAAAAGAAATGAACGTGCTACAAGTCCACAAGTTTGCTCATAAGGGTGAAGGTGGGGTCTATACCAAAAAACAGAAGTGTACAACAGTGGCTATGCATTAAACTTCTTCAGGTATAGGTCATATATAAACTTTTAAGACAATGGAAACAACAATTTACAGTTTTTTTACAGTCATTCTATAAAGATACACTTGAATAAGATTTATTTATCAACTGGGTATTCAAAAGAAAAAAGAAACAAAACTGAATCACGTTCAAGGAACAAGAAATGCATATTTTTTTTCTAGGCTAGAGAACAGAGAGTGCATAATTGCTCCAAATCACACCATTGTTCTCCTTAACCAATGTCAAATAGTATGACTAAAGTCAAATAACTCAAAATTTCTATGATTGATGACCTTTTGAGGTCTAAAAAAATAAATATAAGAGTAGAAGTAATCAAATTGAAACCAGACAAGGTATTTCTATACGCATACCCACCTGCTTAGCATCATCTCTGAATTTCTCTTTTCCAACAGCCATTCCAACAAGACTAATACACTCCAGGGATTTGGCACGTAGCATACGATTAGATTTGTCAGTAGCATTTACCAAGATTGCTTTCAGGTAAGGCATAACTGCATCATAGTATTTTTGGAAATGCTCCTGCAACCCCCAATATCACTGGCCTGAATCACCCATATAAAAGATATAAACTAATGATTTATTTTGGGTAAAATTATACCTGAGATGAGTCGGCAACTGATGCCAAAGCAGTCAAGGCACCTTCTTGCACCATTTGTTTCCCATTCTGCATGATATATTTTATATTAGACAAAAAACAATAATCTAAAATAAAGTGAATTGATGGATTAGCATTTAACTCACTTGTCATACCTGTAAAAGTACAAGCAATTTGCTGACTATTCCATCCAAGTAAGGTGTTAAAATTTCTGGAGTGCAGTTCTCACTAAAGTTGAGTACAGCTGACGCAGCATGGGCCTGTTCAGACAAATTACATGACAAAAGAGTTATTCATATTATACAGTAAAATGTTGAGGTAAAAAAAAAGGGACATACAATAAAAATATTAAACTTTTACACAAAGAGAATAAGCTTCGTTCAACTACATGTAAGTAGGCATATTCTATCCATCTATAAACTGGGACAGTGGAACTATCAATAAATCCACATCTACGTGAAGACTTGAAGATGGTTTTTTCTCCATTATCCACAAAATATTCAGGAGATTACACCTTCACAACCAGTTATGAGGCTCTTACAGTAAAGAAGCTAGCAACACTTAACATCCAAGTTCTGTTTCATCTTTCAAGAATAGGTAGACATAGAATTGTATAACGAAATTTAAAAAACTATTCCCATTATTTAAGAAATCAGTGAGTGTTAGAAAATTTAGATAACAACCACCAGTGAACTCTGATGAGTGATAAAATAATTCGATAGTAACCAGTTGAAATGTTCCAAACTGGAAAAAACATGTTAATTCTTATTATATAATATGAAATTTGTCAACTACAAAGATACCGATATAACCAAATAAGAACATATACACTCGGATATATTTTACCTAAAGCAAGCCACACAACCAGAACAACACCAGGCATATCCACAGACAACTTAAGAATCAGGTCATTATTGGAAAGGAATTGAATGTTGTTGGGTTCAGGGGAGAGAAGGGAGTGCTGATTATACCACAAAAACAGAGATAAAGATAGGATGAATAAAATACTCTATCTAAAGTGCAATGCATATTAGTGAATTATGTCACCAGCCTACAGCGAATTTCAGCTTGTTTCTCTCTACTTAAAGATTGAAGATTACATAAGCATCCACATCACAAAGTAAAAAAAATATTTACATACTTTCAAAATTATAATCTAGAATCATGAAAGCAAAATTATATATCTCGGACTAACCTGTACTCGTGGATTCTGAAAATCATCCATAGCGCCAGCTAATGCAGGCAATACTCTTTGGTGATATTGGTTTTGCAAATCGGGTCCTAAGTCGGTAGACAATTGCCCAATTGCATTAATAGCTGCCCACCTTACACGAGGATGAGAATCATGAAATGAGTTCAAAACCATGGAAACCACTTGTTCCAGATTTTTAATCATAACCTGCAAGTACAGCAACAAATAAATTTAAAAAAAGAAAAAGAAAATAAACATCTTCCTAATTTTTTACTCAACCATGAAACATAAGGCATTTTTTCCTTTCAAAGATGAATTAGCTATGCCATTAGGCTATAAAAAAATATGTTTGAATCCACATGCACTAGACAGAATTCCACCCCATTGTTAGTAAACTTACAACACCATAAACCAAACTGAATAACCACATTAACAAACGATGATTAATAAGTGTACCTTGGCACACCCCTCAGCAATCTGCGCAAGGGCAATTAGTGCAGCATGATGCTTTTGCCACTCAGAAGCAGCCAAATAAGCAGGCAACTGCTCAGATGCAACAGGAACAATTGTGTTCCCACCTAAGGAAATTGCCAAACGATCCAAACACTCCTGTCCGACACTGTAATTGCTGGTCTCTCCAGCATCCTCATCCTCAGATTCTGCTGTGTGCCATGCTGCATCATCCTCAATATCTAACAGCATTCTCATCAATATTGCAAATAACCTACTAATAAATTGCGGCAACTTCCGCATCATTCCAGGAGCACGCTCCCTTGCTTCCGCCAAAGTCACCACAAATTCAATCGCCAAATGACGTGTCCCTTCCTCAAGAGATTCTGCCTCTGCAATCTGCAGCATCGAACCCACTACATCAACAAGCTGCCTCCTAAGAAACCGTGGCTCGGTACCTGCCAACTCGATCAACAACTCAAGTGCCTCCTGAGCAGTGGCCTCATTCCCGTTATTTAAAGCCTCTGTCAAGGTCCTCATCATTGCTGGCAAAAGATCCTGAAACCTATCCCGATCGGATGAGCTGGTCAAACACTGAATAAAGTTGATGACCGCATTCAACGCAGCAATTTTGACATCGGCATTAGAACTTTCACTCAGGCACCTCAAGAACACAGTGTGTAGATCCTTTATAAAAGGAGTCAACACATCCCCAATATATTGACTCAGCTGCGCAAATATCAAAAAAGCAGACTCCTGTAATTTAGGGGAATCCGAAGAGACACACTGAAACATAAACGGCAAGAGCTCTGGCCACCCATTCTCCGGCAAAATACTGGAAGCAAGCTCCGCAACAGTATCGCACAGCTTTTTAGATAAATTTTTGGTGGTTTCCACTTGGATTTGAGACAGAAGCACGGATTTGAGGGAAGACTGTGTAGAAATGTTGAGGCGAGGCCAGATATAAGAGTCGTCACGCGTCAACAACTTACGGAGGAGAATAGCTGCCATGGCGCGAGTCTCGGGCTGAGTGCAGACTTGGAGAAGGTGGGCGAGGCGAAGGCAGAGGGCGTCAGGGTCCGATTGCTTGCATAGATTAAACAAGGCCTCAGCGTGAGAACGTTGTTCGTTTGATGATGACATCAAGTGGGAGACTAGGGTTTCAAATGGAATCGGGTCAGGTCCTAGGATGAGGGCGAGCTGCGATTGCTGGTCCATGGCGGCGAAGGAGAAGGAGGAGGAAACGGAGACGGAGAAAATGATGGAATTGATTCCTTTGTCACCTCTTTGTTAATGCTTTTGCTCTGTGTTTTGTTGGGCGTCTTCTTGAGTGGGAGTGTGGGGGAAAATAAGGGATTTTAAGAGAGAGAAAACCAGGGCTGACAAGAAAAAAAAGGGGGCTGGATTAGCTGTAATTTTACGTGTCATGATTATTAATGTGAGTACCCACTTCCTTTCTTCTTTTCTTTTTTCATTTTTGGAGGGAAAAATAAAATACTTACTCCTACAATCCTACTAAACCACTAACGGGATGTCTGCTGTGAGCTTTGGAAAAAAAAAACTTAGGACGGATTTTACCCATTCAACAAGGTACAAGTTAAAATTGATATATTTTCATATTTTTTTGGTATTCTCTAGTAATAATTGGTATAGCTTTATAATTTTTGTAATTCTTCAAAAATTTCGATAATTTCTCATCGGTTTTAATATTTCCTCGTCATTGGCATTTAATAGAATTTTTTAATACGTTCTAATAATTTTCGAAATTAAGATTTGATACGAGAAATAATTTTGATATAAAAACATATATTATTTTTAAATATTAAGAACTTTTAAGGGGAAATTGTAACTGTAAATTATGATAAGTTTTAAATCATTATAGATTGGTGTGATGGTCAAATAATTTGCGCATCCGTTTTGAATTTGTTTTCGGTTAATAATGATTATAAAACATGAACTTGTAATGATGGTTGATATGAACAATCATTTGAAAATGAAATATTTTGTATGCATATGAAATATGATAACTGACAGCATGTGAAAGATTATACAAACCGATTATACAAGCCTTAAAGACTTGTCTAAAAACGAAACAAAACAAATGATTCGAGAAGGAAATGTGAAAATGAATTGACTTGGTGAAATGCATTGGCATATAATTGAATTATTGCAATGATAGGAAACTTGGTATTCTATGCTAATATGAATTTATCAATTAGCATAAGGTATGCATTTTGGATAGATGTGACATGAATTGAAAATTGTTATTGTTGAAAACTAATTCATGATTTTAGTGTAGGTCTAACATGCTATGTTGATTTGAAACATAAAAGTACCACTGAGCTTTATCGCTTAACGTACGGTTTGTTTATTCTATGCATAGGTACTAATAGATCTCAAAGACTCGAGGAGTGATCCAGCATTCAAACCGCAACTCTCATCTTAGCAAAGTTTGTATAGTTTCTTTATGCTTCAATATGTGGCATGTACCCAAAATTGAGTCGGTTTTAAGTAGTAAATTGTTGATTTGGTGTTTTAGATATCATGGTTAGTTTGATATATGATACATGAGTTGTATATTATATATATATATGTATGTAAGTAGCATAAGGTTTAAAATAATGTAAATATGTTAATGTTCATATTATAGAGTTGTTGTGATTTTATGTTCAAGGAAGTTATGAAAGCAGTAGGTGATGTCACGATGAAAAATCAACAGAGAGTGACATCACAACTATGGACCTTCGATGTCATGACATCAACTCGATAGTTTTAAAATTGTTGCATTTTAGTGTTAGAGTATGCCCAAAGACCAATCATGAGATGATTGTAATCACATACTCATTTTACCTTGTTTTCTAATATAATGCATTGCCATTGTTATTTCAGTTTCTTTTTATGTATGCACGAATAAAGTATTTAATAATAAAGTCCTAAGAATAATATGATTATTCTTAAAAGGTCCTTAGTCAAGTATTATAGTGGGCTTGAACAATGATAATGCATTGAGACTAATGTGTAGTTGATTAATGATGAAGTGTTGTCATTGACATAGGGATGTCAAAACTGATACGCGAGTATGTGTTAGAGAACAACATACTGGACTGACCTGCTATGAGTATGGTTATTGGATTATTATGTAATAGTCACAACATTACTCATAGTGATAATTATGTATATGATCCTTAGACTTGAGATCATCATTGTCCCAACATAGTGAGTTGTATATTTTGACACAGTCAAACGTCTACCATAACAGGTTATACTATAAAGACTGATGTTGGGTATGTCACAATCTATGTAGAGGAATATGGTTGATCAAGATAGGATTTGTCCTTCTTACATAATACGAGTAATATCTTAGGCCTCTTGATGGAGTGAGATTAAAAATGCATGGCCATGCTCGAATCAGTTGATATAAGATATCACACTTATTTTTTTATAGTAGTCTACTCAGAATATCAAGAAAGATGATATTGGACTATACAAGTGTGACAATTTCATGACTTGTGTCCAATCTAGATGTTAAGGATAAAAGCATATAATACATGAAAAGATTATCACAAAAAGGTAATGTCGAATCACGACTTCTTGCAACTTGGTTATCAATGATGCATTACTAGATGCCACTCATTGTTTATAATATTAGAGACATTATAATATTATTATTAACTTTACAAGAACCTACAAGGTCACACCCTATAGTTGAAGCAAACTGAATCCAAATACATTTGGTATTGTATTTAGTTGTCACATGAATTAAATTAATTATTGAATTAATTTAATTCGATAGTTAAATATTTAGCACATTATATGTACAAACTTATTGTACACAAATAGAGAACATAGAAAAAATTAATATATGAATTTGATTCAAACAAAATATTAATTATATATAGTTTATCAAAATTATTAATATAAATAGTTATAATAATTAATTTGGTCAAAATATAGAAGGACATGAAAGTTGATATTCTTTAGGAAATAATATAATTTGTTTTTCTAACTTTCTATTTGTTTCTCTAATAATAAGGAATAATCTCGTTTTATTTACGATATGTGATATCAAAGAAAATAAAAGATATCAAAAAAATAAAAGGAATATAATCCATTAGTGTGTTAAGGTTATCAAGAAAAACAATATCTAAAGGTCTAACAGCCGTTTTTGATTTTTCTCTCTAAAAAAGTTTAAGAGAATTTTGTTGTTCATACTTTGACTGGGTGAATTACGTAGAGGTCGAAACGTTATTGTTGCAGCTTGGGATCGGCATCGTTCAAAGGAATCATATCAACAACGTTGTTCGTCGCTTTTCCAGTTTAGAAAAAGGCATATTTTCGACCCTTGTTTCAACCTGATTCATTCCTCGTACATGGATCCATGGTTGATGATCACCAGAATAATTTTCCTCCTATGCCACGGGGTGTACCGCGATCCAACATTTAGTCCTTAACCAATCTCAATTTATCGAAAGAGCTTTCGTAAGCTCATTTAAATCCTAGATTCAATTATATAATGCATTATAATTGTGTATTGAACTTAATAGCATGTATAAACTGTTGAACTGAAATTGAAATTGAGATCGTAGTTGCTCCGGTAACGAATGTGGCATCCCGTAACTTGGATCCGACAACCGGGTCGGGTATGGGTGTCACATGTTCAATTGACTTGTGACACCATGTAACACCCTAAACACGATCTAATCGTCAAGTCTGAGCTGTAGTGTGTCACATTCCTTGTCGAGGCAACTACCATTAATTTAGATACAAATACACATCACATTTCATATAACTTACTTATGAACATATGATAACACTATTAACTAAATTCACAAGTACTAACTTGTTACTGAAATTCATGTAAATATAAAGATATACCAAAAGTGACTCAACTAGTTAAGTACATGCCAAACTATTCAAAACATAAATACACCTGATTTTGGGATCCTCTCTAGGTGCTAAAGCCAAAATTCATTGTAACACCCCTCGCCTAACCTGATCTCTAGACCCAAGTTATGGAGTGCTACAAAAGAACAAAAACATTCACATTCAAAGCCATAAACTAAATCTATTTTTAAAGTCATCATAATTTTAATTCTAATCATACACACACATATATATATACATTAGAGGTATAAACATTTATGAGACTAATCAAGGTTTAAGCAACATTATTAATTTTCAATATTTTATAATTTTATAAAAATACTTTTAAACAAAAGGATTCGTAAAAAAAGTGATCACTCGAGCTTATCCGCCAAATGACTTTCCGTCGCGTGTTCTTATTACATTATTATTATTTGCCCAAATGGTTTATTTTTATAAGTCTGTCAATTAATCAAATGAATTAACATTTCTAACATAAGTAAAAACGTATTTTAGTTTACGCCATTATTGAACAATTATCCAAAATGACATATATATATATACACAACATTCAAAACATCACCATTCATTACATATATATTTTCACCAAATAAACCTTATATACATGCCACTTGACCTGGTGCAGGGTTAAAATAATTCTACCGAATAAGCTAGATTGTCACATCCAGATTTCTCTAAGGACTCGAATTTAAAGGAGCTTTGGGAGTTAATTGAGCAAAGTAGAGAGTTGGTGGACTCGACTAGGAATTTTGGAATTGTCGGGTAAATAGTTAAGTTTCACTTCTAGTTTGGTTAAGATGGAATCTACTAGTTCTAAAGTGGGAGACATAATAATTACCGGTGATCGGTTAAAAGAGATTGGGAGACCATGCATAGGAGTTATATATATTTGGGTGACAATGGACATTCTTGCAAAAAGGATGTAACACCCCTCACTCGGTCCGATCGCCAGAATTGAGCTACAGAGTGCTACAGATAATGTCGAAACAGAACAGATTTAATTCACATTGTTTATTTCAAATAAATATGAAATTACCTCATAAATACACAAATAACATTCAAATTAAACATAAGTCACATAATAATAGTTAATTCAATGCATAATCCCCAAATATAACTTTTCTTGAGCCTTATACGAGCTTAACTATGCTCCAATGTCAACCTAGAATTCAACTAGGACTAATTTGCAACATTTCCAAAATTTCGGATCAATTAAATCATAAATAAATCCTTAAAATAATCAATCATGTCATAAACGTTCAAATATACAATTAAATTTGAGTCTTATTCGGGATTACGAAAGCTCTTAAGTTGACTTGAGCACAAATAAGGATAAAATTGAAACATTTTCAAAAGATAAAAGTAGTCATGCAAAATAGGGGTCACACGACCGTGTGTCCAAGTCGTGTAAGTCTCCAAAACTGTGTGGATAAGTCTCCAAAACTGTGTGGATCAAATTGCAAAAATTACATCAAAAGTCACATGGTCGTGTGGCTGGGCCTATAACAAACTGAGACCAAGTGAAATTTAATTAACCAAATCTACAGTACTCACACGGTCGTGTGACCAGCCCATGTGACAATCGAGAATTGTGTTCTCCTAATTCATCCTATTTTCCAATAAAGACATGACCGTGTCATCAGCTTGTGTGAGACACATGGCCTTGTGGATAGACCATGTGGTGCAATATATGCCATTAATGCCAACTTCATACAAAACTAAATCAAAAACCTTTTTGATGACTCAATAAACATTTAAACCAATTCAAAACTTGTATAAACTCAATAGAAAACATGCCAGTTTATCACATTCCAAACACATTAAAGCATTATACCAATATGCCTCAAATGCACCAACATATAACAAGGCTATAAACACTTTACAAAACATTCAAGTAGATTTATTTCATTCCATACCATTCCTCCAATTCAAAGCATGCAATTCAATTAGGATACAAGTACATATTTGTAACAAACCATCCTACTATTCTCTTCACTTTAGGTCTACTCCTTTTATACTTAAAATTTGACCATTTAGGCTTCAAACATAGTTACTACCAAATCAATTTGCACACTTTAAACATTATATCAAGCATTTCCTCCAAATAAATACTTATCATTAAGTTTATATGCATACCATATAAACATTCAAAATAACCATTACATATAGACCATTTCATCATCAACTAAATAAACATTTGTTCATATCAAACCTAGACACATGCCACATAACCGGTTCTAGAACGATTCCAAAACCTATTGAGATTGAAGATGGATAGTGTAAGCTCTAGAGTGATCTAACAGACACGTTCCACAAATATGCCAACTATAAACACAAAATGAAATAGAGTGAGCATTACAAATGCTTAGTAAGTTCATAGGAATTAAAATAGTAAACTCACCTTATTTACTATTAGTATAATTAATTAGTTACTATATGACTTTCTTGTTTCCACATTTAACAATAATAAGGCGAGATCATCAGAGACAAGTATCAAAGCAATTCAATTTATATAGTGCTAATCAATTAAATTCTATATCATTTAATCAGTATCATCAAATACCTATTTACTTTAGTTATACTATTCAATTATCATGTATCGTATTAATTCAGAACACATTATCTTTTTAGTCATATAACATTTTCAATTTAAACAATTCAATCCAAATCAATGCTATTCCATCAAAACCTTTGAGTAGAAATAACATTTACATCATTCCAATTTCAAATAACTAAATCCAACCACAATATAAAATATCAAACAAATGGTTCCTTTTAACTTTAACCATTTAGCTTGATGAACTATAATAAACAGATACGTATATGCGATTATCCACCCAAAATATGCTTGATTGCTCAAACAAGTTTTACCATACAAGAACACGCCTGAGCACTAAGTGCTAAGCCTGTAGGTTAAAACACGCCTGGGCACTGAGTGCCAAGCCTATAGGCTAAACATCCTCTCCCAAAAACACGCCTAATTCACTGTGGATATAACTCTGTAATCTGTAATAAAAGTTAGATCCCAGTACAATCAGTGAATATATATATATTATATGTCAACATTTCATCAATTATAAAACATGTACAACACGCAAATAACCTTATTGGCATGCCAATTGTATCCTATCCTATGTTCATTCGGGCTCAGTACACATATCAGAACATTTATTACAATTTATTCCATTCCTCATGTTTTGTATTGTTCCAATCATAATTCAAAATACAATCACATATCGTTTAGTCCACTTGATGTCAAAACAATATAAATATATATACCTTTTAACAAAATAACATCTCCATGTACATATCATACACTCATATAATAAATTTTACATTCATTCAATATTGTATATCTATCCATATTTATCACATTTTTCCAATATAGTTATTTTCTCACCTTTTTGCACCAATTTGTAAACAATTTAAAATTTCATTCAAATATTATAAAATCAAAATTCAATCATAATAAGAAAATACAATAAGCTCCATATGAACTACTTGGAAAATGACAACCACAAAGTGTCAGGGACTAATCTCTTATTTCTTGATTAACTTCCAATTGGTTTCATTCCAAATATATAATAATTCATTACAATTGATCAATTCTAACGACCTTTTAACATCTTAGTATATGCATATAACAACTTAATTTCCTTTTACACAATTTTCCTATTTTTTTGTAATTTATTCAATTTAGTCCCTAAAATCGAAACTATCATAATTTTTACATTTAATCCTCGTTTTTCATTCTGATTTCAATTCCATCCCTATACAACCCACTAAATTCAACAATTATAGAAATTTCATGTCAATTTTGAAATATTTCCATTTTAGTCCCTAAACTTAAAACTAATAAATTTTACTTTACAAATTAGTCCTATTACATTTCTAAGCTTCAAATCCTACCATTAAACATAAAAAAAAAAAAACTCAAAAACCATCAATGGAAACATTTTTAGACTTTAATAATTTTACGATTTAATATTCAGGATCGTTAGATCGAGTTACAACTATCTCAAAAACATAAAATTTACGAAAAGTGGGCTTAGAAAATAATACCATGCATTTGCTGAAAGCTCACTTGAAGCTCAATAATGGCTTCTTCACTTTCTTTTATTCCAAATAGTGGAGAAAGACCCAAAAACAAAAGATGATGACTTTGTTTATTTTATTTTATGCTTTATAATTTCTAAAATAATAATATCATTAAAATAATAATATTTCTTTATAAAATAATTAGTATTAACCCATCCACCATCTAATGAAAAGGGTAAATTTTTATTTAGAGTTTGTTTTAATTGTTTTATAATTCATTAGGGCATTAAAAACCTATAATGATCAAGTTTTACCACTTTTACGATTTAGTCATTGTACCTTAATTAATCACTAATTCAGTAAAATTTCCTATCCAAAATTCAATTCATCCATATAATCACTCGATAAATATTTAAAAAAACATTTGTAAGCTCGGTTTATGAAATAAGGTCTCAATACCTCAATTTCTACAACTATTGACTTTTGGCCTTATACACTTGTACCTTGACTAACTTTTCACATAACTAAAATTATTAAATTAGAATACAATATAATATTGTAATAACCTTGTAAATAATATTTACTGACTCAATCTTTGGGAAATAAAGTTCTGAAACTACCGTTCCCAGTACCACTAAAAATCAGGTTGTTACAAAGGAATTCCTCTTAATTTTGTTTACAATTTCCTCTTATTTTTATCGTTTTCTTTGGTTGTTCTGAAGAAGAGGAAAACTTGGGAAAGCTCTGCATGTAGCTAAAGTTGTAAGATTTAAAGTCAGAAAGAAGAGAAATGGAGGAACTGGTAAGCTTTCTGAACTTTTTTACTCGTGCATTAGGGGAAGAATGGGAGTAACGATTATTAATAAGTTTCTAAATAATGGGTTCTGGATTTTAAAGTTGAATACCTTTGGTTTAACCAATAAATGGTTGTCATGCTTAGCTATCAGGATGAAGGAGGCTCTAAAGTTTAGAAAAGCTAAGCTGACGAGGGTAAAAGAATTCAGGTGAGTTCTGTACTTTACCTTTGGGTGGTTGATGAAACTATGTTGTTGAATGATTTGTGCTATGATTGTTCTGAGTTGTCTGAATATGCTGTTGGGTGTGAAAATGATGAATATGTATGCTGTGGATGCATAACTTTGTATAAGTATGTGAATGTTTGTAAGTATGAATGTTGAATGTTAAGTGGTTATCACATGATATTTGAATAATTGGTGTATTGTGTGTTTTGTATTAAGTACCTTGCTTTTGTGTGAAATGCATATTTATATTATACGTGGAGTACAAAGGAATGTACCTTAACGGGGTAAATTACAGTAAGAATATTTAGTATAATGGTGGAATGGGCGGGTTGAATTGGGGATTCAAGGGAGTTTGGGGGCATCATAGAATGATATCTACTGGCTCACTAGAGTGACACAATGACGACAGTCTGTCGACTTTATGGATTGATATTGCAACAATGGTTATCGAATGATCCTTCGGGAAGACACCATGTAAATGGTTTATAGGTCCTTCAAAGCGACACATTGGAAGAGGTTTAGTGATTCCTTAGAATCAGAAGTCTGCCAGGACAATAAACATGGGATTATACTATGTAAGACCATAACTAAGCTATGGCAACAAATGAAGTCTGCTTGGGAAGTGAACCAGGAACCCAACCAGGGTATAAAAAGAGAAGTTACTATAAAACTTGCATGGCGAAAAGTATGATAGAATGATCATGGGCATATGAGAAGGAGGGTGTGCGGGATAATAAGAGAATCCACCAAAGTGCATCGGTGAAGGGAGCTAATGGAAACGTCTTAATGCAGGTATGTATAAAAGGAAGGAGAAACTACTTCAATGTATTGGCAAATATAGTAATTGCCTTTAGAGGTTGCCTAAGAGGATGTAGAACTAACAATAGAAGCAAATACGGAATCGATTGCTAGAAAATCGGGTTTTGGAAATGCAACGGTAAATATGTTTTAGGGAAAATAAGAGGTTTAAAAAATTTTCAAAATAAGGACTTGGTTGTGTTATCTAAGGTAATAAACACTTAATTAAAATTGAACATTTTGATTCTTCTAGGATGAACACTTTGATTGAGTAGTCTTCTATGTTATCCTTAAGCTCACATCTGCCGAGTGTGGGCTTACTTCGAATAAATTTTTTTTCCACAAAATTACTAGTGGGGTTGTAACACCCCTCACCCGTATTTAACACCAGAATAGGGTTACGGAGCATTACCAAACTTATTTCAGAAATAACCTTACATTTCACATACATTTTCAAATTTCATGTAATTATCATTCAACATCATTCACATTGTCCCTAATACAAGCCTACGAGGCTCAAAATATGCTTTAGGAGTGGGTCGGGACTAAACTGATAACTCAGGAAAATTTTTGGAACACTTAGAAAATTTTGCAAAATATAAGGGACACACGCCCGTGTGGCCCAGCCGTGTGTCTCACATGGCTAAAAACACGCCCGTGTCACAGGCCGTATGGACATTCAAAATGGGATCACATGGCCGTGTCCCAGCCCCTGTCCGATCCCGTGTAACTCTCTGACTTGGGTCACACGGCCAATCACACGCTCGTGTGACCAGCTCGTGTGCCCTTCAAAATGGCCTCACACGCCTGTGTGCCCAGCCGTGCCAAACCTATAGGGTATACTGACTTATGCCATACGGCTAAGTCACATGCCCGTGTGCTAGACCATGTGGAGCATACTGACTTGATTTCTAATTAAAAACCAGGGGACACATGGCCGTGTTACCTGACCGTGTGTCACACACGGTTGAGACACATGCCCGTGTCTTTGCCCGTGTGGAAAAAAATAGGTTAGTTACCAAGCAATTTTGCTCACCCATATAGCACACACCTACACCAAACCAAATGGCACAACACAAGGCATAAATATGCATTCAATCCAATCATACCAAGTCTAATTCACTACTAATTCCATACCATCAACCATAAGACACACATGTGTCAAAATAAGTAATATGATTTCATACCAAATTCACATTCATAATTCACCTAAATGCTTACTTCATACATACATTATCTTGCCATAAATTCATAAGCATATCAACTTCTAATTCAACCATTTGACATCCATAATGCCAATTCAAAACAAGCATATAAAATGGTAAATATCAACCACACAACAAAATTCATTTACACAAATATATACATTATTAAATATGCCAAAAAATGCCAACTCTCATGGCTATACACAAGGCCAAACACTTAACATTTACAAGCCAATTCAAATGCTAAATTCATTACCAAATCATAAACCATAATGACCATAATTCCTATACATGCCATATAATTAAAACATAAACTCAAAAATACCAAAGTAGAAGTTTGATAGTGTAACACCCCAAACCCGAGACCATCGCCGGTGTCGGACCCGAGGGTTAACAAACCAAGTTCACATGTTTTTGCCCACCAATTTGACATTTCCAGTCAGGCTGGAAAACTGCGTCACTGTCGCCTTAAAATCATATCTCGAGTTTCAAAACTCGGAAACTGGTTTCGTAAATTTTCCTGAATTTAGACTCATATATCCATCCATGGATTTATTTCTAGGATTTTGGTCGGGCCAATTGGTACAGTTTATTAGTTAAAGTTACCCCTGTTACAGGGATCGACTGCTCTGACCTTCGCGCGGTATAACTTGAATATCTCTCTGCACAGGGCTTTAATGCTGGTGTCGTTTGTTTCTAATGAAACTAGACTCAAAATGGAATCTGTACATATAAGGTATATCTCCTAATTCTTTTGGATAATTTATAGTGAATTTTAAAGTTGCGACAGGGAACCCAGAAACCATTCTGGCCCTGTCTCACAATAACTTTAATATCTCTTAACCTGTAACTCCTATGACCGTTTCGTTTCTTCCATATGAAAATAGACTCATCAAGGTTCATTTACATAGCTTATTCACTATCTAATTCCATTCCTATGAATTTTGGTGATTTTTCACATTCATGCCACTGCAGCTGGCAGCATCCATTTTAAGATAGGACTTACCTATTTGGTGGCCTCCATGATTCAACTAGCCTTACCATACATAGGTTCATATATGATCATTTTAACCATGCCAATGGCTGATCATATGACCAACATTCCCATTTCCAAGCCATAGCCACATCATGACACAAAATATATACATACAACCCACAATTAGTCTAAGTTCATGCTTCCCTTTTCGAGCCATTTTTTGCACGGTAGTACATACTTACATTACAACATATTTAACAAACAAGGGGTAGTCCTATACATGCCATCTCAAGTTCAACCAAAATTTATACCAAAATGGAGGCTTGATAGTGTGGATGACTTGACTTCAACGATCCCAAATCCGATTGCCTCGGCGAAATCTAGAAAACTAAGAGCCAAAGCAACGGGTAAGCATTTTTATGCTTAGTAAGTCTCAAGGAATATAATGAACTATAATTTACAGCAATACATTCACATAGCCAAATGCATCATTTCATTAATACACATTCTTACTTCATACTTCATCATTATATAAGTTCGCAAAGCATCAATCAATTCAATAACTGAAATTCATTAGTCGATTGAGCGAATATTGCTCAAACACGTCGACTTTACAATGCACATATAACGTACCTTATCCTTTGGGCTTTCCGAGTGTACTAATTAAATTCATTTCAGCAACCAACACTCACCTCCAGCCCAAGATTTCTTGAATATAACCGGATATAATCACGTGCACAAATGCCTTGGTCTTAGCCGGATAGAATAACTTCATACGAATGCCTTGGGCCTTAGCAGGATATAGCCACTAGCACAATTGCCTTGGTCTTAACCGGATATAATTTCAGCATAATTGTCTTGGGTTTAGCCGGATATCATTCAATTTCTCATGCACACATACATCAATAATCATTGGACATACATATTTCATTTTAGTTACTAAGGCTCAAACACAATTATAATCATTAGCATATTCGCCTTGGGACTTAGCCGGGTGGAATTCAAATACTCATACACACATAATCAATAATCATACACATCCATACTTCATCTCACATAATTCAAGTAAGGTCACTTCTTGAGGACTTACCTCGGATGTTGTCGAGCGGCTTTTTCGGCTATTCGATCACCTTTTCCTTCCCTTGTCCAATTGTGGCCCTCTTAGCTCTTGAGCTAATTCAAACAAATTCAATTTATTAAAACCTCATTGTGCTTGCTTATGGCGAATATGACAAGGATTTTAAATGGTCATATGGCCACTCTTTAGCTTGAATACACAATGGTCATGCACATTTTATACTACATCAAGCAATTCAATACAATTTATTTGAGCATCAAGGAAATGCTAAGGCCTTCAATAGGCTACCCAAGGCCGAATATTCATGTACATGTTGAGGTCAATTTTGCATAATACCTCACAAAAACAGCATGCAATCTACTAATTGATGCTTTGCACATTGTGGCCCAAAACTTATAATATAGCATCAAGCACTTATATGTGTGCTAGGCAATTGTGCTTGCAATTTCACAAGCATTCTTCCACATTTTCTTCTCTAAATCAATATATTCATCACTTAGCTCATAACCAAACATAATGTGCAATCATATATATGCATATATGAGCATGGCGAATTTTCAAGGTGTCCATAGCCATCCAAAACACAAATTTTAACTAACATGCAAGAAGCATGAATCATGCTCAAGAATGCATCATGGCCAAATATGACAATCATGCTCCTTTTCAACTTTAATCATGATA
Organism: Gossypium arboreum; assembly: GCF_025698485.1. Classification (NCBI taxonomy): domain Eukaryota; kingdom Viridiplantae; phylum Streptophyta; class Magnoliopsida; order Malvales; family Malvaceae; genus Gossypium; species Gossypium arboreum. Next base: position 94,925,083 of record NC_069075.1, read on the forward strand.
AAACAAAGAAAACTCAAAATCTTACTCATGAGTAGAAAATCCATCATTGCATGCATCATCATCAAGCTTCACACTTAGCATGCAATGGCTTTATCACCATAACAACTTTGCCCAAATACCATTTCCATGGCATAACAAAGATTTGAGCCATGGCTAACATGCACATCAAGTTAGTGACCAAGTCATGCATGAAACTCCAAACACAACCTCATACATACCTTAATCTTGGTACAAGTATGGCCAAATCTCCTTCTAGTTCTCTTCTAAACCAAAAATGGAGCAAAAATCCCTTTCTTCCTCCTTATGATTTTCGCCAAAAGATGAGAAAGGATGAACAAATTTTTTGTTTTCTCTTCTTGGTTGCACGGCAATGGGGAATGCTACTCTCTCACACACATTTTTTTTCATTCTTTTCTTACCCATGCTTATTTGTTTATGATTTCTCCCTAATGCCCAACAAAACATGTTTCATGACATGTTTAGCCCATATCTCTTTGTCATGGCCGGCCATCACTTGTAAAAAAAAGGGAATTTGACATGCAAGTCCATTATTTTGCATGCATGCTTTAATTAGTCATCACATATTTCCCTATCGTACTTTCAAAGTTCACTACTAAGTCCTTTCTTATAAATTAGCACCTAATTAATAAAAATCGAGACACGAAATATTTACGCATACCAATTCCACATACAATAAGCACGGAATATAACACTTAATTATTCTTGTGACTCGGTTTCGTGGTCCCGAAACCACTCTCCGACTAGGGTCACATTCGGGGTGTCACAACTCTCCCCACTCAAGAGATTTTCGTCCCGAAAAGCTTACTGGTAAATAGGTTCGGATATCGCTCTCTCATAGAGTTCTCGGTCTCCCAAGTAGCTTCTTCTATCCCGTGCTTGAGCCATAACACTTTCACTAGCGGAACCCGCTTGTTTCGCAACTCTTTCACTTCTCGTGATAGGATACGAATTGGTTCTTCCTCATAACTCATATTAGCTTGAATTTCAATTTCTGATGGACTAATCACGTGCGATGGATCGGATCTATAACGTCGAAGCATCGAAGCGTGGAAGACATCGTGAACCTTTTGAGTTCGGGGGCAAAATCAAGCGATATGCCTTTGGACCGACTCGCTCGATATCTCATATGGCCCAATGAACCTCGGGCTCAACTTGCCCTTACGGTAGAACACGAGTATCTTTTTCCAAGCGATACCTTGAGAAACACTTTATCACCCACGATACTCGATATCCTTACGCTTCATATCCGCGTCGACTTCGACGATCGAAGGCTATCTTCAAACTTTCACGGATTACTTTCACTTTCTGCTCAAAGCATCCCTAATCAAATCCACCGAAAATCTTGCTTTCACCAAGCTCGGTCCAAAACAATGGTGTACGGCATTTACGCCGTACAAAGCCTCGTAGGTGCCATCTTAATACTCGATTGAAAGTTGTTGTTGTGCGAATTCAATCAACGGCAAATACCATTCCCATGAACCACTAAACTCGAGGACGCAACATCTTAACATATCCTCAAGTATCTCGAATTACCGCCGGATTGACCATCGGTTTGGGGGTGAAAAGCGGTCTTGAAATGCAACTTGGTACCCAAAGCTTCTTGCAACTTTTTCCAAAACCGCGAGGTAAATCTCGGATCTCTATCCGACACGATAGAAATAGGCACCCGTGTAATTTCTGTCTGAGAAGCGTACAATTCCGCTAATTTGTCCATTGAAAAATCCGACGTCGACGGGGACAAAGTGGGCCGACTTAGTCAATCGATCTACCACGACCCAAACCGCATCCTTCTTACTTGCGACAATGGCGGTCCGGATACAAAGTCCATTGTGACTCGATCCCATTTCCACTCGGGTATCGTGATTGGTGAAGTAATCTGAAGGCACCGATGTTCCGCTTTCACTTGTTGACATATTAAACATCTTGAAACAAAGTCGGAGATGTCTCGCTTCATACCATGCCACCAAAATCGACGTTTCAAATCATTGTACATCTTCGTACTCCCGGGTGGATTGCCATTTGGCTACAATGGGCTTCATTGAATTATCGAAATGAGTTCAATTCCTTGGGACACTGAGCGACTTTTGAACCTCAAACAATCGTCATTGTCGATTTGAAACTCCGAGTCCTTGTTCGAACACACGCAGCCCGTTTTGCAACCAACTCGTCGTCGACTTTACGAGCTTCTCGAATTTGGTGTGTCAATAGTGGTTTGGCTTTCAATTCACCACTAACACCTTTGTCGGATCGGACGGACAAGTGCACATTCATCGCTCGTAAAGTGAATAACGATTTACGACTCAAGGCATCCGCAACCACATTCGCCTTTCGGGTGATAATCAATGATCGATTCATAATCCTTTAACAGCTCAAGCCAACGTCTTTGTCGCAGATTTAAGTCTCTTTGGGTCATCAAATATTTGAGACTTTTGTGATCCGAGTATACATGGCACCTTTCACCAAATAAGTAATGTCACCAAATCTTTAAAGCGAATACGATGGCGGCCAATTCGAGATCATGAGTCGGATAATTTTTCTCATGTGGCTTTAATTGCCTCGACGCGCAGGCCACAACTCGACCTTCTTGCATTAATACATAACCTAACCCAAGTAGAGAGGCGTCGCTATAGATAACAAACTCCTTGCGGACTCGGGTTGCACTAGAATTGGGGCTTCATCAAATAAGTTTTCAGTTGATCGAAGCTTTTTGGCATTTCTCCGTCCATTCGAACTTAACATCCTTTTGGAGTAACCGTCATCGGCGTGGCTATCGTTGAGAACCCTTTACAAAAGCGTCGGTAATAACCAAGCAAGCCCCAAAAGCTTGAACCTCATTAATATTTCTCGGAGGCTTCCAATTTAGTATGGCTGAAATTTTATTCTGTCGACTCGAATACCGATCAGATACCACATGACCCAAGAAGCTAACCTCTCTTAACGAACTCACACTTGCTGAACTTAGCATATAATTGCTTGTCCGTAAAATTTGCGGCACTAACGCGGTGTTCAGCATGTTCGGTCTCATTTCTTGAATAGACCAAGATGTCATCAATGAACACGACTACGAATCGATCCAAATATGGTCTAAAGATTCGATTCATTAAATCCATAAATACCGCGAGGGCATTAGTGAGCCCAAAGCGGCATCACCAGAACTCATAGTGACCATATCTCGTTCAAGGCGGTCTTGGGCGCGTCGAATCTCGGATTCGCAATTGATAGTAGCCGATCTCAAATCTATTTTCGAGAACACCGAGGCTCCCTTGAGTTGATCGAACAAGTCATCAATACGTGGCAGCGGATATTTGTTCTTTATCGTCGCTTTGTTAAGTCGACGATAGTCGATCTACGATCGCATGGTTCCATCCTTCTTCTTCACGAGCGACCTGGCGCACCCAAAGGCGAAAAACTCGGCGAGCAAAACCTCTATCCACCAATTCTTGCAACTGAACTTTCAACTCCTTTAATTCGTTGGTGCCATACGATCACGGAGCTATCGAAATTGGAGTGGTACGGTACCAATTCGATGCCAAATTCTAATTCCGAGCGGTGGTAAACCGGCAATTCTTGGGAAAACATCCGGTATTCACAAACCACGGGCGCAGATTCGGGTTTCTTCTCCGATTCCTTGTCATCGAGTACGACGCAAGGTACGCCGCACCCTTTTCTTACATATTTCCGGGCCAACATCGGCGATATTACGGTGGCAACCCTTTAAGTCCGTGGACTCAACCCGAATTATTTCATTATTCGCGCACCTCAAATCGATAGTCTTGCTCTTGCAATTTACAACCGCATCGTGCATGGTCAACCAATCCAAACCAAGAATAACATCGAACTCATCGAATGGCAAAAGCATTAAGTCCGCCGGAAAACAAGAACCTCGGAACACTAGGGGACTTTTCTTGCACACTTTGTTAACAAGCACGTAATGACCCAAGGGGTTTGACACCGAATTACAAACTCGATGAGACTCAATGGGCAAAGTCTTCTTTGGATGCTAAGGTTTCACATATATATGAATGAGTAGAACCGGGGTCAATCAAAGCAATTACATTTGTATTGAAAAGAGTGAAAGTACCGGTAATAACATCCGGAGAGGGCATCCTCGCGCGCGGCGTATGGCATAAGTCCTAGCGAGAGCACGAGCCTCGATCGATGGTAGCATCTCTAGATCCTCTCGACCGCCACCGACATTGCCCATATTTCTAGGTGGTCTACCTCGGCGATGGTAGCACCGGGTTTGCACTCGACTTGCATTACATTCATGCATCCTCGGGCAATCCTTCATAAAGTGGTCGGCCGATCCACACTTATAGCGAGAGCGATCACGAAACCAACAGCTCCCGAATGCCATTTGCCACAATGTGGACACTCGCCCTCTCTCGGCGATCATTTCATACACCGCGATCGAGGTGACTTCGTGTGGTCACAGGGGTCGATCGCGTCCTCGTCTAGAAAAGCCCAAAGCGCCTCTAGACCGGCTCGCATCATCTCGAAATCTCTTCGATGCTTGTTGAAGAGACTTTCCGAGGACCTCTTTCGAATTCTCCAATCCCCACATCGCTTTTTGTTTCTCCTTTCTAAGCTCTTGACTTTACAAGCTCGCTCAACAAGTACTACGAACTCTCGTATCTCGAGAATGCCAACAAACATCCTTATATCATCATTCAGCCCATCCTCGAAGCGTTTGCACATAATAGCCGGACGAAATGCATTCTCGCAGCGTCTGGCTAAGCCTCACAAACTTTCGTTCGTAGTCGGTAGCGGACATAGAACCTTGCTTAAGATCAAGGAACTCCCTCGCTTTTGGTCGATGAATCTCGATCGATATACTTTTTTGAACTTCGGTTAGAAAGAATTCCCAAGTCACTTGCTCTCTAGGCACCACGAAGTCGAGTACTCCACCAATAGTAGGCGGACTCGCGTAAAGGAGATGGTACACTTTAAGCACTCATCGGGTGTACAGGATAGCTCATCAAGCACCGGATAGTGTTATCTAACCATAATTCAGCTCGCTTCGGCATCATCATCATCCGTAGCCTTAAATTCAGTGGCCCCATGTTTTGAATCCTATCGATTGGGGCTTACGACCTTATTTGGTCATCAACGGAGGTATTGTAGGTCTTGGGGTTGCATTAAATCGGGAATGGAGGTGGTGGAACAGTAGTGTTGGTTCGAATGTATTGATTAAACCATTCGTTCATCACACTATAAAAGGCTTGCCTAGCCTCGTCATTAGGATTATGGCCATAGGTTGAGAGTCCGCGGCGCTGTCCCTTGCGCGGGAGCAGCGCCACACTCTCCACATCATCAGCTATCGCTCGGTTGGGATCGGGATCCATTGCTATAAACAAACATGAAGTCAAATTGTCGAATTCATCACACTATCGATTCATCATTTAATGGCATGTATAGCTAGACCCCAAACACATCACGGTAGTCCTAGAATTGACTAAACCGTGGCTCGATACCAATAAAATTGTAACACCCCAAACCCGAGACCATCGCGGTGTCGGACCCGAGGGTTAACAAACCAAGTTCACATGTTTTTGCCCACCAATTTGACATTTCCAGTCGGTGGAAAACTGCGTCACTGTCGCCTTTAAAATCATATCTCGAGTTTCAAAACTCGGAAACTGGTTTCGTAAATTTTCCTGAATTTAGACTCATATATCCATCCATGGATTTATTTCTAGGATTTTGGTCGGGCCAATTGGTACAGTTTATTAGTTAAAGTTACCCCTGTTACAGGGATCGACTGCTCTGACCTTCGCGCGGTATAACTTGAATATCTCTCTGCACAGGGCTTTAATGCTGGTGTCGTTTGTTTCTAATGAAACTAGACTCAAAATGGAATCTGTACATATAAGGTATATCTCCTAATTCTTTTGGATAATTTATAGTGAATTTTTAAAGTTGCGACAGGGAACCCAGAAACCATTCTGGCCCTGTCTCACAATAGCTTTAATATCTCTTAACCTGTAACTCCTATGACCGTTTCGTTTCTTCCATATGAAAATAGACTCATCAAGGTTCATTTACATAGCTTATTCACTATCTAATTCCATTCCTATGAATTTTGGTGATTTTTCACATTCATGCCACTGCAGCTGGCAGCATCCGTTTTAAGATAGGACTTACCTATTTGGTGGCCTCCATGATTCAACTAGCCTTACCATACATAGGTTCATATATGATCATTTTAACCATGCCAATGGCTGATCATATGACCAACATTCCCATTTCAAGCCATAGCCACATCATGACACAAAATATATACATACAACCCACAATTAGTCTAAGTTCATGCTTCCCTTTTGAGCCATTTTCGCACTACCGTACATACTTACATTACAACATATTTAACAAACAAGGGTAGTCCTATACATGCCATCTCAAGTTCAACCAAAATTTATACCAAAATGGAGGCTTGATAGTGTGGATGACTTGACTTCAACGATCCCAAATCCGATTGCCTCGGCGAAATCTAGAAAACTAAGAGCCAAAGCAACGGGTAAGCATTTTTATGCTTAGTAAGTCTCAAGGAATATAATGAACTATAATTTACAGCAATACATTCACATAGCCAAATGCATCATTTCATTAATACACATTCTTACTTCATACTTCATCATTATATAAGTTCGCAAAGCATCAATCAATTCAATAACTGAAATTCATTAGTCGATTGAGCGAATGTTGCTCAAACACGTCGACTTTACAATGCACATATAACGTACCTTATCCTTTGGGCTTTCCGAGTGTACTAATTAAATTCATTTCAGCAACCAACACTCACCTCCAGCCCAAGATTTCTTGAATATAACCGGATATAATCACGTGCACAAATGCCTTGGTCTTAGCCGGATAGAATAACTTCATACGAATGCCTTGGCCTTAGCCCGGATATAGCCACTAGCACAATTGCCTTGGTCTTAACCGGATATAATTTCAGCATAATTGTCTTCGGTTTAGCCGGATATCATTCAATTTCTCATGCACACATACATCAATAATCATTGGACATACATATTTCATTTTCGTTACTAAGGCTCAAACACAATTATAATCATTAGCATATTCGCCGGGACTTAGCCGGGTGGAATTCAAATACTCATACACACATAATCAATAATCATACACATCCATACTTCATCTCACATAATTCAAGTAAGGTCACTTCTTGAGGACTTACCTCGGATGTTGTCGAGCGGCTTTTTCGCTATTCGATCACCTTTTCCTTCCCTTGTCCAATTGTGGCCCTCTTAGCTCTTGAGCTAATTCAAACAAATTCAATTTATTAAAACCTCATTGTGCTTGCTTATGGCGAATATGACAAGGATTTTAAATGGTCATATGGCCACTCTTTAGCTTGAATACACAATGGTCATGCACATTTTATACTACATCAAGCAATTCAATACAATTTATTTGAGCATCAAGGAAATGCTAAGGCCTTCAATAGGCTACCCAAGGCGAATATTCATGTACATGTTGAGGTCAATTTTGCACTTAATACCTCACAAAAACAGCATGCAATCTACTAATTGATGCTTTGCACATTATGGCCCAAAACTTATAATATAGCATCAAGCACTTATATGTGTGCTAGGCCGAATTGTGCTTGCAATTTCACAAGCATTCTTCCACGTTTTCTTCTCTAAATCAATATATTCATCACTTAGCTCATAACCAAACATAATGTGCAATCATATATATGCATATATGAGCATGGCGAATTTTCAAGGTGTCCATAGCCATCCAAAACACAAATTTTTAACTAACATGCAAGAAGCATGAATCATGCTCAAGAATGCATCATGGCCAAATATGACAATCATGCTCCTTTTCAACTTTAATCATGATAAAACAAAGAGAAAACTCAAAATCTTACTCATGAGTAGAAAATCCATCATTGCATGCATCATCATCAAGCTTCACACTTAGCATGCAATGGCTTTATCACCATAACAACTTTGCCCAAATACCATTTCCATGGCATAACAAAGATTTGAGCCATGGCTAACATGCACATCAAGTTAGTGACCAAGTCATGCATGAAACTCCAAACACAACCTCATACATACCTTAATCTTGGTACAAGTATGGCCAAATCTCCTTCTAGTTCTCTTCTAAACCAAAAATGGAGCAAAAATCCTTTCTTCCTCCTTATGATTTTCGGCCAAAAGATGAGAAAGGATGAACAAATTTTTTGTTTTCTCTTCTTGGTTGCACGGCAATGGGGGAATGCTACTCTCTCACACACATTTTTTTTCATTCTTTTCTTACCCATGCTTATTTGTTTATGATTTCTCCCTAATGCCCAACAAAACATGTTTCATGACATGTTTAGCCCATATCTCTTTGTCATGGCGGCCATCACTTGTAAAAAAAGGAATTTGACATGCAAGTCCATTATTTTGCATGCATGCTTTAATTAGTCATCACATATTTCCCTATCGTACTTTCAAAGTTCACTACTAAGTCCTTTCTTATAAATTAGCACCTAATTAATAAAAATCGAGACACGAAATATTTACGCATACCAATTCCACATACAATAAGCACGGAATATAACACTTAATTATTCTTGTGACTCGGTTTCGTGGTCCCGAAACCACTCTCCGACTAGGGTCACATTCGGGGTGTCACAGATAGTGCAATGCAATCTCTGACGACTCCCAATCTGAGCTAGATTCGAAATTCACTATAAACATGGAAAAGTAAACAGAGTAAGCTATAAAGCTTAGTAAGCTCGTATAGTTAATAAGTAAAACTCACCATTTAATCACCATTCCAATAATATAACATAGTATACTTCAAAATCATGTAATTATAAGGTTAACATATATTCAATCACATAATTAATCAAGATCTCATAACTTTCATAGTTTCAATGCTCATATAGTTTTCGTACATACCGTACTAATATGTATCTATTTCTCACCATTTTATATCTTCAATATACCCGTTAAACCATTCAGAATACTATCGGATACTTGGCAATCCCTAAGTGCCAATACATAGCCGAAGCTATCTCAATCTCATATCACATATAATGCTCACTCTTGAGCTATCAACGGATTTACTTGTAACACCTCTCACCCGTATTCAATGTCGGAATAGGGTTACAGAGTATTACTAGAATAACATCACAATAATCATACATTTCACAAACATTTCTCAAATTCAATTAATCATCAATCAAAAATCATTCATATCATCCTAATACGATCCTATGAAGCCTAAAAATGCACTCGCGGTGGTTCGTTCCTAAATCGATAACTTTAGAAACCTTTCACACAGTTAGAAAATTTTTACAAAAAATAGGGGATACACACTCGTATGGTCCAACCATGTGTCTCACACGGCCAAAGACACGCTCGTGTCACAGGCTATGTGGACATTCGAAATGGGATCACATAGCAGTGTTCCAGCCCGTGTCTGACCCCGTGTATCTCTCTGACTTGGGTCACATGACCAACACACACCCTTGTATAGCTAGCTCGTGTGCCCTACAGATGACCACACACGCCCGTGTACCAGGCCGTATGCTAGGCCGTGCCAAATCTGTAGGGTATATTGACTTATGCTACACTGCCAAGTGACACGCCCGTGTGCTAGGCCGTATGGAGCATACTGACTTGGTTTTTAATTCAACACCAGGGGAGACATGGCCGTGTAACATGGCCGTGTATCACCACGATTGAGACACATGCCGTGTGGACAAAAATATGCTATTTAACAAGCCATTTTGCCACCCAAATTTGTATGCACCTACACCAAACCAAATGGCACCAAAACATAACATTTATAGGCATTCAAACCAACTAAATCAAGCCTAAATCATGCCAACTCAATTCCATTATCCACAATATACACAAGTAACAAAATGGACCATTATATTATACCAAATTCACATATACAATTCAGCTAAATAAACATTTCCAAACATGCATCATTATGCTCAAGTTTACAAGCATATTTTTTCTCTAATATCAACCATTTGACAGCCACAATACCTACTATCAATAAGCATCACAAAGCCAACCTCAATCACATAACATAAGCTATATGCACACACACATATATATATACAACCAAATCATAAACATTTACAAGCCAATTCAGATGGCTAAGTTCATCATCAACTTATATACCAAAATGACCTAAGTTCCTATACATGCCATATATTCTAAAAACATAGATTCAAAAGTGCCAAAACGATAGCTTGATAGTGTGATGAAGTCTTCGACGACCCCTTCCAATCCGAGCTAGCTTTGAAATCACTATAAAACACGGTAAAATAAACAGAGTAAGTTTTATAGCTTAGTAGGTTCATATGATTAATAAGTACAATTTGCCAATTCATTCACCATTTAAAGAACTAAGTAAATACAAGTATTTCATTCAAATCAACAATTTGTACATTGCCATCGTTCTATGTATCAAATATAAATTCATCAACTTTCACTTACTTTTCATATGAACTTATCAATTACTACTTACTTATCAAACTTATCATAAGTACCTGAACTGATCTGTATCATTGCTTACATAATCGTACCATCATCTTTTCCTGTCGAACCATTCAGAATAATATCAGATACTTGGATATCTCGCACAAAAGTACCACATATATAGCAAATGCTATTTCAATCTCATATCACATATATGCTTACTCTAGAGCTATCAACAGGCCTACTCACATAAGTTGTCAGTCAAGACGTAGCTACACAGTGCTGTTCACACAAGCTGTCAAGTAACCGCAACACATGCCAGAATACTGAGCCACCGGTGGGACGTACAGGACCAGCACCCGGATCACATAATCAAAAAAACCCTTAATGACATGTCACTAGTATCCTGTTTATTCCTAAGGTTCAATCAGGATTCTCATTGTGTTAATGCTTTGTCGATAGGTTCTGCAGTGTTGTAATATCACAATTATAATATTTAAGCATATAAACACATATAAGATTAAGCTTATTAATCATATTAACTTACCTCGGTTCACAAAAATGATGAAATAGGTCAATTAGTCGAGTACTTTATTTTTCCCCCGATCTAGATCCGAATTTCACTTTTCTTGATCAATTGCACATATAAGCTTGGCCGAATGACAAGGAATGAAAATGTCTTCTCAAGCCCTAGAATTGGTTGAAGATGAAGACTAAAAAGATGATAATTATTTTTATTTCATTTATTTAGTCTTTAATAACTAATTTACTAATATAACCTTTAAAAATCTTAATAATTTCCATAAAACCAAGCTCATAATTGTCCACTGATTCACTAATGGTCTAATTACCTCTTAAGGACCTCCACTTTAAAATTCTATAGTCATTAGATACCTTTAGCTAATAGAACACAAGTGTCACACTTTACGCGATTTAGTCCTTTTTATCAAATTAACCATTCAAACGATAAAAATTCTTTAACAAAACTTTCACACAAACATATTATCATACTGTAGACATTAAAATTATAAAAAAATAATTATTTTGACTTCGGATTTGTGGTCTCAAAACCATTGTTTTGATTTGACTAAAAAAGGGCTGTTACACTACTCACACAAGCTGACGGTCATGACGAAGCTACACGGTGCTGCTCACACAAACTGACAAGAATTCGCAACACATGTCAGATAACTCAGCCACCGGTAGGATGTACGGACCAGCACCCAAATCACATAACCCCTGATGACATGTCATTCGTATCCTAATCTATTCCTAATGTTCAACTGGGATTTCTCATTTGCTGAATTATCGTAAAACATATCTGCAAGGTCGTATTCACAAATAATTCAATAATAAAGCATTTAAAATGTAATTATACAAATGCTTATTAACATACGAACTTACCTTAAATGCAAAAACGATGAATTTGATAATTAATCCAACACCTTATTTTTCGCCCGATCTAAATCTGAATTTCGCTTTTCTTTATCTAAATGATAACAAATTTAACTCATTTAATCATCAATCAATTCAATTTATCACAAAAATGCACATTATAACAACTTTACACTTTTTCCCCTAATATTTTAATTTCTTTACAATCTAGTCCTTATCTCATAAAAATACAAATTCATGCAATTAAGTCCTTACCCATGCTAGCCGGATTTCTCTTATTACCATAACAACCCATACTTTTTATTTATTTCACAATTTAACCACAAAATTTTAATATTTCTCAATTTAATCCTTAATTAGAAATTTTATCAAAAATCACTTTACAAATGTTGTTTATCTAACAACAAGCATACATTTTCTATCATCAAATATCAAAATACACCTGTATTCATCAATGGAAAAACCCTAAACCTTTAACAATTTTGCAAAATAGTCCCTGGGCTAGCTAGATTAAGTTGCAACGATCTCAAAAACATAGAAATCATAAAAAAAGGGGACAAAATTCATACCTAATTGGACAAATTGCCTTGGCTGAATATCGAAGCTTAGAAAATGGCTTTCTTCTACCCTAGAAATCGGTTGAAGATGATGACTAAAAATATGATAATTGTTTTTATTTCATTTAATTATTCTTTATTAACTAAATTACAAAATTAACCTTATACATTAACATTTAAAACCATTAAAAAGATGCCCATCTTTGTCCAATCATATTAACAATGGTCTAATTACAACATAAGGACCTCCACTTTAAAGTTATATAGCTATTAGACACCTTTAGTGTAACACCCCAAATCCGTGACTGTCACCGGATTCGACCACGAGGTGTTACCGGGCTTACTTCCCTTATTTCCCTCTTGGGAATTATGAAATTTTTGTTTCAGGCAGGCTAGCTAACTGCGTCACTGTTACCTTAAAAATCATATCTCGAGTTCCAGAACTCGAAAACCAATTCCGTAAATTTTCCCTGAAACTATACTCATATATCCATCCATGGATTTATTTCTAGAATTTTTGGTCGGGCCAATTGGTACAGTTTATTAGTTAAAGTCACCCATGTTACAGGGGTCGACTACACTGACCTTCGCGCGTTACAACTTGAATATCTCTCTGTACAGGGCTTTAATACTGGTGCCGTTTGTTTCTAATGAAACTAGACTCAAAATGGAATCTTCACATATAAGGCATGACTTCTAATTATTTCTGGATAATTTATAGTAAATTTTCAAAGTCGAGACAGGGGATCCAGAAACCGTTCTGGCCCTGTCTCACGAGAACTTTAATATCTCTCAGTATACTGCTCATATGGTCGTTTCGTTTCGTCCATATGAAAATAGATTCATCAAGGTTCAATTTCATAATTTATTCACTATTTAATTCTACTTCTACTATTTTTAGTGATTTTTCAATCTCATATCACTGCTGCTGTCCGCAACAGTTACTGCAGTAGACTATGCCAATTTCATGAATCTTTCCTTGACCTTACTAATCATCCATCATACATGACACAAATTATGGCCACCTTATCAAAATTAAAGTTTCTAAGACTCGTGGCTATAGGTTCTAGCATCCCACTCAACGACCACATAGGCCATTTTCACATGGCTTAAAGTTTACAACCCATAATTCAACAAAACATAATAGCCTATACATGCCAAATGTTCTCCTAGTTCAACTACGAAGACAATACCAAAAGATTTCCAGCCGGTGTGATGACTTCAACGACGGTTCCGAACACGCAAACAATAAGAGTCCAAGAGACCTAAAAGGGGTGACAAGAAAACACCGAGTGAGTTTATAACTCGATAAGTCATAAGCATTCAACCACCATCCATTAATAAAGTTATCACAACATGAAACAATAAGCGAGGCTAGGTACTCATCCATACCGAAACTATACCATAATTCCTCGGACCTTTCGGTTCAATCTCATACCAAGTCATACATCCACATTTCATATTCTACACAATAAGATATTTTAGGCATTTTCACACACTAACTCATTTTCACCACAATCACACAATTGCAATCATCACATAGATTTAATGCTTACCAAGCTCAACCCCGAGCATGAACATATTGCCTATTCGTCATGAGCTCAAGGTACTTACCCGATCCGCTGTCTGGGATTAACTCGATAATGTCGCACAATCAGTGCCAATTGTAATGCAAGAGCATATAGTGAATCCGCACACTTAGTGCTATAAAATCAGCTCGCACACATAGTGCTATATAATCAAATTCGCACACTTAGTGCTGTATAATTTTAAACCCGCACACGTAGTGCCAATCTTGTCACCGTGTCCATTTATACCCGCACACTTAGTGCCAATCTTGTCACCGTGTCCATTTATACCCACACACTTAGTGCCGAGACCAATACTTTATGCAATTTACCACCTTTATACATTCAACGATGGCATCATTCCATACACATACATTTCCATTTACACATCAATTCATTAAACACAATTGCATATATATTATGATCATTTAAATCAATACCAAATATATGCTTAATGACTTACCTCGAGATGTTGTCGAATGTCTTCAACGGCTATTCAATTACTTTTTCTTTCCCTTGTCCAACTTCGATCCTCTAAGCTCTTGGGCTTAATTCAAACAAATTTATCTTATTAAAGTCCCATCATGCTAGCTTATGGCGAATACCCATATCAAATAAGCAATTTACCTTAACTCGTAACCCAAATAGCCAAGTTACACATATAACCCTTATATTTGAATATGAATATCACCAAAATCTCTATGACTTAACCTTCACCTTCATAGCGAATATATATATATATATAGCTTATCAAATAGACATTTATTCACCTTCCTTAACACATATTAATTAATTAGTCCATGCATTATCCTTGACACACCGGTCATTAAAGCAATAACCTATTAACATCCAAGCATATTATACTAAAATTTCTTCTAAGGCGAATTCATGTACCATCCTTAATACTCATACAATTATTTTATTTGAAATAATTTACACACACCATTTACCTAACATCAATTAACTAGACACTTTAAGGATTTCTTCTTTGACTATACACACATCGGCAACTATCCATACACACACAAGCCGATTTTTTCCTATCACCCAAACCATCTACATGAACACTTAACTAACTCAAACTTCACCCATCCACAAATACTCATTACAACACAAAGACAACAATCCTTTTTCCTCAATTTCTTCCATGGCCGATTACCCAATATTACCACACAACCAAGATTTTGACATGGTTAAGTAGGAAATTTTACTAGCTAGCTTAAAGTATGCTAACCTTTCAAGAACCAACATGAACTCACTTACCTTAATTCAAGCTCAAGGGTGACCAAACCTTCTCTTGCTTTCTTCTTCAATTCGGCCAAGCATGTTCAAAGATGAACACTTTTTTTTCTTTTCTTTGTTCACTTCACGGCAAATGGGGGAGGCATCCACACACTTTTTTTGCTATCATCATTTTCCTTTTTTTTTTTCCCTTTCTTTATTACTAGCTTTTATTCTATTGTTTTCTACATACCCCACTAACATAACATGTTGGAAACATGTTTCCTTGCCCATAATTTTGTCATGGTCGGCCACTATCCTTGTCAAATGGATTATTTGACATGCAACTCCATTTATTTTACTTCATTCTTTTATTAACCTCTTAAAATTAGCCACATATAATTGAATCCTTTCACATGAGTCCCTTTTCTTTCAATTCACATTCAAATTAACTAAATCAAAGAATTAAAAATTCACACATGCATTTTCACATATTTAGACAGTAACTATCATACTCAAATGATTTAGTGACTCGATTTAGCGGTCCCGAAACCGCTTTCCGACTAGGGTCACTTTAGGGATGTCACATTTAGCTAATAGAACTCAAGTTTTACACTTTACGCCATTTAGTCCTTTTTATCAAATTAAGAACTCAAATGATAAAATTTCTTAACGAAATTTTCACACAATCATATTATCACGCTGTAAACATTAAAATAATAAGAAAACAATTATTTCGACCTTGAATATGTGGTCCCAAAACCACTATTTTAATTTGACTAAAAACAGGCTATTACAACTCCCTCACTTAGAAATTTTCGACCCCGAAAATCTTACCAGAAAAGAGATTAGGGTACTGTTTTCTCATAGCTTTCTCGGGTTCCCACATGGCTTCTTCAACTTCGTACCGTTGCCATAGAACCTTCACTAAAGCTATAATCTTATTTCTTAACTCTTTAACCTCTCGAGCTAAAATTCTGATCGGTTCTTCGCTATACTTCATATCAAGTTAAATTTCAATTTCTGTCGGAGAAATTACGTGTGATAGATTTGATCAATATTGACGTAAAGTTGAAACGTAAAAAACACATTGTGGATCTTTTCTAACTTTGATGGTAAAGCTAGTCGATATGCCATTGGCCCTATTCTTTTGATAATTTCGTACGGCCCGATAAATCGTGGACTCAATTTGCCTTTGTGACCAAATCGAAGAATCTTCTTCCATGGAGACACTTTCAAAAATACTTTGTCACCGACTTGAAATTCTATGTTTTTACGTTTCAAATCCATATAAATTTTTGTCGATCTGAAGTTGTTTTCAAACTGTCGCAAATTATTTTCACTTTACCTTCAGTCTCTCTAACCAAATCAACCCCGTGAATGTTTTTCTCACTAAGCTCGGTCCAATATAATGGAGTTCGACATTTGCGACCATACAATGCTTCATACAGTGCCATTTTTATCCTTGATTGAAAACTGTTGTTATACACAAATTCAACCAATAATAAATATTTCTCCTAGTTTCCTTCAAACTTTAACACACAACAATGAAACATATGTTTGAGAATCTGAATTATTCTCTTAGACTGACCGTCAGTTTGCAGATGAAAAGTAATACTGAAGTGCAATTGTGAACCCAAAGCTTCTTACAATTTCTTTCAAATCACAACGTAAACCTCGGATCTCTATCCAAAATTATAGAAACTGGCACCCAATGCAATCTAACGATCTCAGAGATGTACAACTCAGGTAATCTATCAAGCGAAAGTTTGTACGTACCAGAATGAAATGTGCCAATTTCATCAGTCGATCAACGACAACCCAAATAGTATCTTTCTTTTTCGGAGACAGGGGTAATCCTGATATGAAATCCATCCTAACTCTATCCCATTTCCACTATGGTATCATCACAGGTTGTAATAATCCCAAAGGCACTTAATGTTCGGCTTTGACTTGTTAACAAACTGAGCATCTCGACACAAACTCTGAAATATCTCTTTTCATGCCCGACCACTAATACAATTGTTTCAAATCATTGTACATTTTAGTACTTCCCGGATGAACAGATAAACAACCACTATGTGCTTCGTGTAGAATTTTCTGAATAAGCTTGGGATTCTTTCATATACATATTCCATCTCGAAACATTAAACAATCATCGGACCTGATTTGATAGTCTAAATCAGCAGTCGACTCACATTGCACTCTTTTAGCTTGCAATTCATTATCACACTTTTGACCTTAACAAATTTGTTGAAGAAATAACGGTTTAGCTTTTAACTCAGCTAAAATCGAACCATCATCAGACAAGGTTAACTGATTGTTCATCGCTCGCAATGCAAACAAAGATTTTCTACTTAAAGCATCAGTGACTACATTCGCTTTCCCCGGATGATAATTAGTCACTAATTCATAGTCTTTCAACAACTCAAGCCATCTTCGTTGTCGCAAATTCAAATATTTTTGAGTCATTAAATACTTCAAACTCTTATGATTGGTAAAGATGTGGCACTTCTTACCAAATAAATAATGTCACCAAATTTTCAAAGCGAAAAAAATAGCGGCCAACTCTAAATCATGTATCGGATAATTCTTTTGATGCAGTTTCAACTATTTGGAAGCATAGGCTATCACTTTTCCCTCTTACATCAACACACAACCCAGACCATTCAATGACTCATCATTGAAAATCACATACTCTTTACTTGATTCAGGCTGAACTAAAACTGGTGCTTCAGTTAATAATGCTTTCAACTGTTTAAAACTCTGTTGACATTTCTCGGACCATTTGAACTTCACATCTTTCTGTAGCAAACAGTCATCAATGTAGCAATCATCGAGAATCCTTTTACAAAATGTCGATAGTAGCCAGTTAATCCCAGAAAGCTTCTGACTTTAGATACGTTTCTTGGTGGTTTCCAGTCAATAACTACAGAAATCTTACTCGGATCAACTTAGACACCTTTCGCTGAAATAATATGCACCAAAAATCCAACTTCTCGAAGCCCAAACTTGTATTTACTGAATTTAGCAAACAATTGCTTATCTCTAAATGTTTGTAATACAATACTTAAATGTTCAGCATGCTCAGACTCATCTCGGGAATAGATCAAAATGTCATCAATGAATACAACAACAAATCTGTCTAAATACGGTCTAAAAATCTAATTCATCATGCGCATAAAAACTACAGGAGCATTAGTTAATCCGGAAGGCATAATCATAATTCCCGTACCTTATTCTAAACCCAGTCTTCGACACATCTGAATCCTTAACTCGCAACTGATAATAGTCATATCTCAAATCAATCTTCGAAAATACTGTTACTCCTTTCAACTGATCAAACAAATCATCAATTCTCAACAACGGATACTTATTCTTAATGTAACCTTGTTGAGCTGACGATAGTCGATACACAATCTCATTGATCCATCTTTCCTCTTTACAAACAACACTGGTGCAACCCAGGGCGAAAAACTAGGCTGCGCAAAACCTCTATCTGTTAACTCTTGCAACTGAGCTTTTAATTCTTTCAATTCTGTCGGAGCCATTCTGTATGGAGTTATCGATATCAATGATGTTCCCAGTACTAATTCAATAGCAAACTCGACTTCTCTGATCGGTGGCAACCCAAGTAACTCTTCTGGAAACACATCTAGATACTCACAGACTACTGGCACTGATTCAATCTTTGATTCGGATACTTTTATATCCAATACATATGCAAGGTAAGCATCATAACCTTTTCACACATATCTCTGAGCTAACATCGACGATATCACAACAGGCAATCCACTTGACTCAGTAGATTCAATTCGAAGGATTTCATTATTCTAACATTTCAATTCAATAGTCTTTCATCTACAACTCACAACAGCATCATGCAGAGTCAACCAATCCATACCCAGAATTACGTCAAATTCATCAAACGGTAAAAGCATCAATTTTTTTCAAAAACAGTAACATCGAGTCATCAAAGGACAATTCTTGCAAACTTTATCAACTAGAACATACTTGCCTAAGGTGTTCGATACTTTAATCACAAACTTTGTAGACTCAACAGGCATACTCTTACTAGACACTAATTTTATACAGACATATGAATGAGTCGATCCAGGATAAATTAAGGTAATTACATTAGTGTCATAGAGAGAAAATGTACCGGTGATAACATCTGGTGACGACTCATCTTCGCGAGCGCGAATAGCGTAAGCTCTAGTTAGTGCTCTAGCCTCGGATCTTACAGCAGAGTCATTGGTCATTCCTTTGCTACTAGTCACATTTCCCCTATTTTTAGGTGGTCTCCCTCTAGTAACTGTGTTACTCGGTCTTGCTTTCTGAAATTTATCTTTCTCGATTAACTTAGGGCAGTCTCGAATAAAGTGATCTAACGAACCACATTTGAAACAAGCTTTATTATTCATCCAACAGTCTCCAAAATGCCGTCGTCCATATTGTTAACATTTGGGTTGATTGTTTTTCACACTACCCACACTCGACACTAAAGTAGCCTGAGCTTTAGGCTTGTATATTGCTTTCCACGATCTCTATTAAAATATCCCACTGAAGGATTAGGACGACTATACAAATCCCATGATTTCTTTGACGAAGAGTGTTATGGTTTACTCATCGATCTCTTTCTTGAATATCTATACTCAAAATTAGCTTTTATTGTAACACCCCTTACCCAAGACCGTCACCGAAGTCAAGCACGAGGCGTTACCTGACTTAACTTACTAATTTGGGGCATAAAATTTGCTTTTAAAATTAATTTATTTACATTCATTCAATATGTACCTAAAAAGGGCCCTCGAGAACCTAAAACATGCAATTGAAACGGTTCGAGACCAAACCGGGAACATTACAAATTTTTTGAATACTTAGACAAATCAAAACAATTTATTTCATTATTCCTTATAAAACTGCCCATCTGCATCATAGTCACTAAATAAATCATAACTCGAGTCAAAAAACTCAAAATTTAAATTCGTGAATTTTTCTTGAAATTAGACTCATATATCTACTTAATAATTTTTTTTCCAGAATTTTTGGTCTAGCCAATTAGTACAGTTTATTAGTTAAAGTTTCCCCTATTGCACTATTCGACTACTCTAACCTCTCCTCACTACGAATCAATTTTCTCCCTGTACAGAATTCAAATAACCATGCTGTTTGTTTTTCTTGAAAGTAGATTCACTAAGGAATCTAGAAATATAAACTATAACTCCTAATTTTTTTTTTACAATTTTTAGAGAATTTATAAACTCAGAACAAGGGGATTCAAAAATCACTCTGACCCTGTCTCACTAAAATTGAAATATCTCTTAATATACACTTCTTTTGCTTACTCTTTTTCTTTCATATGAAAATAGACTCAATAAGCTTTAATTCTATATCTTATTCATCACCTAATTCCATTTCTACTATTCTTGGTGATTTTTCAAGATCATGTCACTGTTGTTGTTCAATACTGTTTTAATGCTAATTTCAATTTTTCATGATTTCTTTGTATTAACTATCATTTAGGCATACATAACACCAAAACATGTTCTTCATTAGCCATTTCAATAGCTAATCATTATAAAATATTTACATACCATTCTTTAGCCATATCATAAGGACATACACAAAATGGCTACGTCCCTATACATGCCATAAACTAGAACGTTTGTAAACGAAGATACCCATTTGGTAACTTGATAGTCGATAGTGTGAAGTGATCTCCGACTACATCCAACCCGAGCTTGCTTTTAAGTACTCTGAAACATGGGAAAGTGAAAGAAGTAAGCTTATAAAGCTAAGTTAACATGTAAAATAATAAGCATTAGCAATCAATTTAGCTTACTTTTATATTGTCATAATTTGCTTAAATAATGTTTAGTTCTTACTTTCCAATCTTACTCATAGGTAACCTTACCAAAGGCTCAGAATACAAAAGGAACCTGACTTAATTGCTTGCTTACATTGCAACATCTCACTTAACACATGAGTACTCTTTCATAATACAGGCATATTGCCAATCATGTCATAAAGTGTCACAATCATAACTGAAAACTCATCACTTACTTGATAATCTCAATTACTTAGAATCTCAATATTAAATAAGCCTTAAATGCATACATGTACTCTTTCTTCATGTTCTCACCTTGTTGTTTCTTTGACTTACTCTTTGGATTACTCGGGAACCTTTTCCTTTTTGAACTTACCATTGCCATGTCTTGACATGGTCTTACGTGGTATCCTTGCCTTATGAACTCACCAATGCCATGCCTTGGCATGGTCTTACACGGGACCTTTGCCTTATAGTAACTCATCAATGCCATGTAACACCCCCTAACCTCAAACCATCACCGGAACAGGGTTACGAGGCATTACCGGATATATCAGACAACTTATGAATAATTCACAATTATTATAACATTCATAGTATAATTTAAGAATTTAGTCCTTATATTGGACTCACGAAGCCTAACACATGTATTAAAAGTTGAATGGAACAGGACTTGTTTGAGTATTCCGGGAATTTTTTTTTTTGCAAAAATTTCGACAGCATTTCTTTTTATTTTTACATAAAACCCCCTGCAAATTCAAACCGGAAACCATCTAACCCAAAACCAATAGCACAATCAAAAATAATTTAAACCTAAATACACCTAATCATAACTAATTCAATAACATAATCATTTAATAACTAAACATTCCTAATATTAATCCAAATTAACTAATAACTTCATTCATTTTTCATTCCAACTTAATACCAAATTATATAATATAATCTTTACCATTTTATCAAACTAATAACAAAATATGATATACCATTCTTACAACCAACATTACAAGCATATCTATATAACCTATACAACACCTAGTACATGCCACTTTCAATTAAGAAGGAAAACATCACCAAAAATCTTTTTGCTAGAGTCGGGATCGTTCGAGATCTTTGGACCGGACACTAGACTCCTATTAACCTGCGTGCGGAAACAACCGCATTGAGTATTCCATACTCAGTGGTATTACCATAATTCAAATTATAATAGCAATAAAGAATTTTAATTACCAACATGTAACTATCTAATTTCGCAAATATCAATTCATTCTTAAACTTTCATTAATTAATAATAACAATACAATTTTTTTTTTTTTGCTATTCTTCAATTTCCATCACATATCACATGTAACAATTTCAATCACTACATGAACATGAAGTTCATGCCTTTCATTTTCAATCTCAATTTCAATCCATTATTCAACTTTCTAATTTCTTTCAATATTTCAATAATATAATCAATCAATTTATTTTAAATTTCTCATTTTAGATGTTCACCCTATTAACAAACCCGGACTTTGACGGATACAGATTCAACCCAACACACCAGACGACACATTGTGCCTAAGCGGTACATAGTACACGATCAAGATATCGACACATAAAGTGCCTAAAACGACACACGACGTGCCTGAAATACGACACATAAAGTGCCTAATCGGTAAAGCCGGCAAATCCCGTACACTTTTAAATCCTATGGCATGCCAATTATATCTGACTTAGCCCGACTAGTTAATAAGGTATTTTAATCCTCAATTCACTTTCTTTTCCAATTCAAGATCACTTTTTAATTATAATTTCACATTCAAATCAATTTACAATTCAATTATACATACACATTCACCATTCAATTCAATTCTCATTCGACTCAAATATCAATACTTACCTTATAACTCACTTATTAAATATAGAATTTATATAAAACATATAATAAAAAGGTAATTTGAATTATAGTAATACAAACCGTGAATTTCTTGTTTTAATCCTCGATAGCTTTCTCCTTTCCTTTGTGCACCGATGTCTTGGGTTCTTTGTTAACTACGAAAATAATAATAATTTATAATCATCAATACAACACAATTAAATTTAATCCATGAGCCTAAACATGCAAATTTAACCATTTTTTTTACATATAATTCCACTATTTACTTATATCTTCATCAAAACTGTCTACTTGAGTCATTGTCACTAAATCATTTATATCTTGAGCTAGAAAACTCTAAATTAAGATCTGCTAATTTTCCCTGAAACTAGACTCACATATCTTCTTACCATAAAATTTTTAGAATTTTTGGTTTAGCCAATAAGTACAGTTTATTCTTTAAAGTTTCCTTTGTTCTGCTGTCAAACAGTTCCGACCATTCTTCACTAAAAATTATTTATCTCCTTGTACAAGATTCGAACGATGTTCCCATTTAATTATCTTGAAAATAGGCTAATTAAGGATTTTAAACATATAAATTCCAACCCATAATTATTTTTATACAATTTTTAATGATTTTTCAAAGTTAGAACAGGCGAACCCGAATTCATTCTGACCTAGTCTCACAAAACTTATAATATCGCATGATTTAAAATTCCGTTACTTACAACATTTCTTCTATGAGAAACTAGACTCAATAAGATTTAATTCCATATTTTTTTCATTCTCTATTTTGATTTCTACAATTTTTTGTGAATTTTCAAAATCAGAACTGTAACACCCAGTACCCGAGTCCGCTGCCGGAGTCGGACACGAGGGGTTAACGGCTTAAACCATTCACTTTCGCAGTCCATTTTAAAAATTTTCTAGGCAGTTGGCTAACTGCATCACTGTCACTTTAAAAATCATATCTTGAGTTCCAAAACTTGAAAACCAGTTTCGTAATTTTTCTCTGAAACTAGACTCATATATGCATCTACAGATTTTTTTCTAGAATTTTTGGTCGGGCCAATTAGTACAGTTTATTAGTTAAAGTCTCCACTGTTACAGGGTGCAACTACACTGACCTTCATGCATTACGACCTGGATATCTCCCTGTACAGGGCTTCAATACTGATGCCGTTTGTTTCTATAGAAACTAGACTCAAAGAGGAATCTATACATATATGGCATGACTCATAATTATCTCTGGTTAATTTACAATGAATTTCCAAAGTCAGAACAGGGAATCCAGAAACCGTTCTGGCCCTGTTTCACGAAAACCTAAATATCTCTTAACATACAACTCATATGACCGTTTTGTTTCTTCCATATGAAAGTAGATTCATCAAGGTTCATTTACATATTTTGTTCACTATTTAATTCCATTTCTACTATTTTTAGTGATTTTTCACATCCACATCACTGCAGCTGTCAACCTCTGTCCTTAAGGTAGATTTTACCTACTTCATAATTTCCTTGATTCAACTAGCCCTTTTAGCATACATGGCACAAAAGATGATCACGATTAACCATTCCAAGGGCTAATCGATTCCAAACATTTCCACATCTCTTAATGAACAACATACAAAATGATTATGATACCATGCCAAAGTGTATACAAGCCATTTTCGCATGGCTATCCAAATTTATACAAAATCAAAGGGTCTATGACCAACAAGCGAAAGAGTAGCCCTATCGTTAACCAAAATATCCTCTCATTACTAGTCTATTCTATACATGCCATAAGATATTCCACAACATAGCAGTACCAAACAGTGGATAGTGATAGTGTGACTAGTTGTTGACGATCCCGAGCTGTAGCCGCAATGAGACCTATAAAGCGGAGGAAGCAGAGTAAGCGGAGTAAGCATTACAATGCTTGGTAAGTTTTAAGCAGTGTCAACAGATAACAATCAAATTATAACATAGTTGTTCGTATTTTTATTTCACTCTTCCTTCAGGCATACCATCCCTTTACAGAATATGCACATCTCATCATATACAATAGGCAGATAAACTCTCACACTAATCCGATGTCACATAATCATAGGAATAGTCCCATAGATTGCTCTCGTATGCATCATATATAAACTTGGAGTACATACCTGTTTAACCTTTCGCATTGCGTATATTTATAAGCAATTCTTATTACAAAGTCTTACCCGGACATAATCTCCACACGTAGTCATCGGGTCGTACCCGGACATAATCTCCACACGTAGTCATCGGGTCTCACCCGGAACATATTTCTAAGTTTCATGTACACTTAATCACATGTTACAACATTCACATTAGCCATTAGGCCTTATCACATATATATATATACACTTTCACATTCATCACGTCGGCCATTAGGCCTTATCACATATATATACATTTTCACATTCATCACATCGGCCATTAGGCCTTATCACATATATATCTGATTTCACATTCATCACATCGGCCATTAGGCCTTATCACATATATATACATTTCACATTCATCACATCGGCCATTAGGCCTTATCACATATATATACATTTTCACATTCATCACATCGGCCATTAGGCCTTATCACATATATATCTGATTTCACATTCATCACATCGGCCATTAGGCCTTATCACATATATATACATTTTCACATTCATCACATCGGCCATTAGGCCTTATCACATATATATCTGATTTCACATTCATCACATCGGCCATTAGGCCTTATCACATATATATACAGTTTCACATTCATCACATCGGCCATTAGGCCTTATCACATATATATACATTTTCACATTCATCTCATCGGCCATTAGGCCTTATCACATATATATACAGTTTCACATTCATCACATTGGCCATTAGGCCTTATCACATATATATACATTTTCACATTCATCACATCGGCCATTAGGCCTTATCACATATATATACAGTTTCACATTCATTACATCGGCCATTAGGCCTTATCACATATATATACATTTTCACATTCATCACATCGGCCATTAGGCCTTATCACATATAGTATTATGTACAGACTTGGTCTTGGCCGAATCTACATCAATCATTTTCCAACGAATAATTCAATTTCACGCCATACTATCATTTCATATTCGAATACTCATAAACTTACAATTTCACAAATTTTGATATCAAAGATCCATCTAACACTCATGTATCATTTTACAATATCACAATTTAGAATTCAAGTATGGGATCAATCAATAGCTTATGAGCAACTAAAACAAGTTTTTATCCATGTTTACAACAAAATCACATATTCGCTCTGAGCTGTTTTCCTGAGCAATGGTCACTAAATTATTTATACCCGAGCTACAAGACTCCAAATCACTTGCCGTTAATTTTCTCAGAATTTAGACTCATATATCTTCCATACATGAAATTTTCAGAATTTTGGTTTGGCCAATCAATACCAGATTTTTCTTAAAGTTTCCCTGTTTCACTATTTGACTAATCTGACCACTCTTCGCTCTGAATCAAATTTTTCATTGTACAGAATTCATAATGTGTTCTATTTGATTCCATTTGAAACTAGACTCATTAAGGAGTCTAAGCATATAAATATTATCTTATAACCATGTTTGTACAAATTATAATGATTTTCCAAAAACAGAACAGGGATTTCGGAGTCATTCCGACACTGTCCCTTAACTTTAAATATCTCTTTATAGGAAATTTCTTTGCTTCCACGGTCTCTTTTATAAGAAACTAGACCAACTAAGCTTTGATTACATATTTTATTCAGCCTATAATTCCACACCAACAATTTATAGTGATTTTCTAAAATCACATTACTGCTACTGTCCAAGCAAATTATTACAATTTGCTCTTAAATTTCAAGTCCAAACACTTATGAACTTACCATTTGGGTTTAAGACATATCATGGCCACATCATATCTTATTAAATCAACTCATTATGTCCTATTATGATTGAATTTACTCAACGTTTAATCACTTAAAACTTACCTCGAAAGTGGTCGACGACTAGATATCCACGGCTATTCATTTACTTCCTCTTTTCCCTTATTCGACTTTGATCCTCTAGGCTCTTGAGCTAAATCAAACAATTTACTTCCCAATCAAACACAATCACACGGCATCCATATACATTTGAGAACCATTCTTAACATATTTACTACTCAAGCATGTAACTTAACAACTTAACCATTAGTTGCCGAACCACAAACAAAACATATTCATACGTCAATATCCCAAACCTTGCCATAACAACCAATATGCAAGATATCACATATACATAACTTAGCTTATGAGAACATATGTATTACATCATAAACACATCTTTTACCAATTACCTCACTTAAGCCAAATTTTTATAATCAACCACAAAGAAAAATATACCACAAATCACACTTCCAAAATGAGCTACCTCCATGGCCGATTATACTTCATCATTAACATATCTCATTTTCGAATCATATAATCAACATTTGTTCAAGACATCAAACCTCTTTAATTTTGGCTATTACTAATATAAACATTCACAAATCATATTCTTAGGAAGACCGATTTCTTTCCATAACACACTCATCATCAATACATAGATGAAACAATCAAAATCCTTCCTTTATACCCTAGCCGAATGCTCCAATCATCCATCAAAATTACAAATTTTAGCATGGGCTAAGTAAGAATCATGATTATTTACCTAAAACAAGTTAAAAATTTCACCATTTGACATAATATACTAACCTTCTTAATGACTCAAGTGACCAAAAATTCTTCCCCTCCTTTGTTTCTTCTATTCGCCATGTTGAACAACCAAGAAAGAATTTTGTTTCTCCTCCCTTTCTCTAGTCACGGCAATGGGGAAACATGGATGAGACAACTTTGTTCTCATCACCCTCCCATCCATTTCTTTATTACAAACCCTTTGTTTTATTCTTTCTCCCATAACACACTAACACAACATGTTTCCAACATGTTTCACCCCATAACATTTTGTCCATCCTCATGCTCATGGCCGGCCACTACATATTAGGGGGGGAAAATTGACATGCAAGTCCTCCCTTTTGACTACATGCACTATTAGATCCTTGTAGATTAGCCTATCACATTTCAAAAGTGTCACACAAGTCCTTTTGACTAAATTCACATGCAATTTACTAAATCGAAGCTTAAAATTTTCGCACATTCATATTCACATATTTTAGACCATAAATATCATATCCAAATAATTTGGTGACTCGGTTTAGCGGTCCCGAAACCGCTTTCCGACTAGGGTCACTTTAGGGCTGTCACAAGAGCACTACTACTGCTCAAAACTGTTTTGTGTAAAATGTTAATAACCAAATTTACAACACCAATTCACACTTTATTTCTATTCAAATTTCATTCAAACTCAAATTTAGCTATTAAAATTTCAACATATTTTCCTAATTTAAAATTTTCCTCAATTTAGTCCCTAAAACACAAAACTTATAGTTTACTTTACATTTCAATTTCTATTCTAACTTAATTTCATTCAATTAAACCCCTATTTCATCATTTTGTTCAACATGAACTTTGTGTAAAAACCTAAAAACTTCTAAACTACTAACTTAATTCTATCAAAACCTTGTTTTAATACTTTTAGAACATCAAAATTAAGAGAAAAGGACTTGATTGAACTTACCAATTAAACTCCAAGTTTCAAAAACCCTATTTCCCCTTTTCTCTCTTTTATTTTCTTCTTTCTTTCCCCTGTTCGAATGCTTTCTGTTCTCTTTTCTTTATTCTTTTTGTTTCTTTTCTTTATTCTATTTCTTTTATTTACTTTAGTTACTAATAATATATTATAATAATTTATTTATTATTTTTTTATCATCATCACTTGTCAAAATCATACTTTATTGTCAAATAAAAATCTTAGATTTTTACTCCTTTTCCCACCTCATCTTCCCAAATAGGCTTAATTGCCTATTTGGTCCTTATTATTTCCTATTAATTTATAATTAAAATTTTACTCCTTATTCAATTTAGTCATTTTTGCTAATTACTCTAAATTAAGCTAAATTCACCTAATTTAAATCTAATTAAACACATCGCTAAACTCATAAATATTTCTAGTAATTATTTTCGAACTCAATTTACTAAGACGGAGGCCTTATAACTCACTTTTCCTATGCCTGTGAATTTTGGGTCATTTTAATGCCATGTCTTGACATGGTCTTACATGGTATCCTTGCCTTATGAACTCACCAATGCCATGCCTTGGCATGGTCTTACATGGGACCTTTGCCTTATAGTAACTCGTCAATGCCATGTCTTGACATGGTCTTACATGGTATCCTTACCTTATGAACTCACCAATGCCATGCCTTGGCATGGTCTTACATGATATTCTTATCTTACCAAATGCCATGTTCCAAACATGGTCTTACATGGTATCCTTGTCTTACCAAATGCCATGTTCCAAACATAGTCTTACATGGTATCCTTGTCTTAGTGCCAATGCCACATCTTGATGTGGTCTTACATGGAGTCCTTAATCAATGCCGATGCCATGTCTTGATATGGTCTTAAACGGGATCCTTGCCTTACCAATGCCATGTCTTGACATGGTCTGTGATAACCCGAATTAGGGCCTAATCAGAATAGTGGTTTTGGAACCACAAAATCTGAGATAGAAATAATTATTTTATGATTATTTTGAGGTCTATGATATGATTGCATGATTGTGTGAAAATTTCGTGAAGAAATTCTATGCATAAAGTGCTTAATTTGAAGTTAAGGACTAAATTGAATAAGTTGCAAAACTTGCATTCTAGAAGTTTCTAGTATGAAATTGCTTTGAAATATTAATTAGGAGGTCTTAAATAGCAATTTGACCAATTTCTAAGTTTATGGACAAAAATTGGACATGGATGGAATTTTTGAAAGTTTAGTAAGAAAGGGCATTTTAGTCATTTGGATATTAAATGAAATAAAATGGGAAAAATAACACAAAAATGATCGTCTTCTCCATAAGTTGCTGCCAAATTTTGCTCTCCACCATAGCTAGGGTTTCAACACTTTTAAGCCTTGATTATCAAGAGAAAAGAGATTCGAGTCGAGATCGGGGGAAGAATAAAGTTTACGAGGAATAGGCTCGACTATTCTCATTTTGTATCGAGTTTTGACAAGTCAATTTGAAGATCGGGATGGACGGAGGCACGCTCACACTATCACTGGACAATCACGGTATAATGACTTGTAATTTTTGGAAATATGGCATGTATAGCATTCCAATCATTTTGTGTGTATAATTTTACGATATGACCCATGGATGGAATAGAAATGTTTGAGAATGATTAGCTATTGGAATGGCTAATCAAGTTTATATATGATAACATGTATGCTGTATGTCTTAACTAAACCATGAAAATCCTTGGAAAGGTAAAATTGGCCACAAAACAGAATCAGACAGCAGCAGTAATGTAAATTTGAAAAATCACTAAAAATATTAGAAATGGAATTAAATGATGAATAAGTTATGAAATCGAAGCTTGATGAGTCTATTTTTATATGAAAGAAACAAAACAGGTAAATGAGTTATATTTTATGAGATATTTAAGTTTTGATGGAACAGGGTCAGAGCGATCTCTGAATCCCATGTTTTGACTTTAAAAATTCACCATAAATTGTAAAAAAATAATTAGGAGTTTTAAATTACATGTATGAAATCCTTATTGAGTCTAGTTTTATTAGAAACAAATGGAATAGTCATTGAGACTCTGTACAGGGAGATATTGGATTCGTAATACACAGGGGTCAGAGTAGCCGAACCTTGAAACAGGGGAGAATTTAACTAATAAACTGTACTAATTGGCTAGACAAAAAATTATAGAAAAAATTTAGTAAGTATATATATGAGTCTAGTTTCAATTTAAATTTACGGAATTGGATTTCGAATTTTGTAACTTGAGATATGAATTTTTTAGCGACTGTGATGCAGTTAGCCAGCTTGTCTGGAAATTCTAAAATAAATTGTTTGAGCTGTTTAATTAATGAATTAAGTCCGTTAACACCTCGTGCTCGACTCCGGCGACGGTCTCGGGTACGGGGGCGTTACATGGTATTACATGGTATCCTTAACCGTCAATTCCTCCTTAAATGCCATGTTATGAACATGGACTTTTCCGTCCATTCTTCCTTAATTGCCATGGTACAACCATGGACTTTGAGATATCAATCCCTTGTCAAGTTATAGCTAAAACATACTTGCTCAAATTCTCAAGGTTAGTCGCATAACTCAATAATAACAATACTAATAACAATAATTGCATAATAATAAAATGCTACTCAACTTACATACTTACATTCTCAATCTCATCATATCATCAACTTAACTTATTCTCATCAAACTATGCTAGTCAATACTTTCTTGTTATCATACAAAGCCATAATACAAAATATGGTCTTACATATAAATTATACAAGTTCTCTTTCCAATATCGAATTATTATCAAACATTAATCATTATATCTGAAACTCAATACTAAAGTATTTATGGCCAAAATATCAATTTATCATTCAAATATGCATAATTAAATGCTTATTAAACATATGAACTTACCTCGATACCAAAACAACCATTTTACCAACTTTCCCTGATTTTTTGTTTTTCTCCCATTCTAGGTCCAAATCTCACTTTCTAGGATCTAAAGCATCATATTTCACTTATTTAATTAATGTAATACTCAAAACATTCCCAAACTCAAACTTTGAAAAAATTACAATTTTGCCTCTAAACCTTTGCAGAATTATGATTTTGCCCTTAGGCTCGGAAATTGAAATTTTTCTATTTTTCTTATGTTCTATGACACGCTGAATTTTTTTCCCTTCTATGGCAACATCAAATTTCCACTCTATCATGTACTCATGAACATTAGGTATTTTTACCGATTATGTCGTTTTACTCGTTTTCACTTAAAATCGCTTAGCAAAAGTTGTTTAACATAATTTCAAGCTTCATATTCTACCATAAAACATCAAAATAAACACATTTAACCTATAGGTATTTTTCCAAATATGAACCCTAGCATGAATTATTGCTAGAATAAGCTAAATCAAGTTATCGGGACTCAAAAAACGTAAAGAACATTAAAAACGAGGCTAGAACGGACTTACTATTGAGATTGGAAAGCTTGGAAACCCTAACCATGGCTTCCCCCATGCTATATTCGACCTCCATGAAGAAGATGGACCAATTTTGGCTTTATTTTCCCTTTTTAATTCTTTTACTTACTAAATGACCAAAATGCCCTTAAAGGCTTTTCTTTCAAATTTGTCCTATTCTTTCCCGTTTTTGTCCAAACTTAAATATAATGGTATAATTGCTAAATAAGGACCTCCACTTTAAGAACCCATTTCAATTAAATCCCCTTTATTATCTAGAACACACATTTTGCTAATTTTACAATTTAGTACTAATTATCAAATTAGGCACTTATACATAAAATTTCTTCACAAAATTTTCACACAATTATTCAATCAATGAATAAACCTTAAAAATTAATTAGAATAAATTTTTTTGACCTCAAATTCATGGTTTCGCAACCATTATTTCGTTTAGGCCCTATTTCAGGATGTTACATTTATATTTTCTTTGCCGAGTTCTTCGGCTTTACAAGCTCTATCTACTAGTACCACAAATTCTTTCAACTCCAAAATTCTGACTAATAGTTTGATGTCTTCGTTTAACCTATCTTCAAATCTTTTACACATAATTGCCTCAGTGGAAACACATTCTCCAGCATATTTACTGAGTCTCACAAACTCTCTCTCGTACTCAGTTACAGACATTCGACCCTATTTCAGTTCTAGAAATTCCTTGCGCTTTTGGTCGATGAACCGCTAAGTGATGTATTTATTTCTAAACTTGGCTTGAAAGAATTCCCATGTAAATCGTCCTCTTGGTACTACGGATATCAAAGTATTCCACCACTGATATGCAGTGTCTCTCAGAAGTGATACGGCATGTAACAACCCGTTTTTGGGTCAAATCAAAATAGTGGTTTCGGGAACACAAATCTAAAGCAGAAATATTTATTTTATTACTATTTTAAGGTCTACAGCATGATAGAATAATTGTGTGAAAATTTCGTTAAGAAAGTTTATTGTTTGAGTGCTCAATTTGACTAGAAGGACTAAAATGCAATAGGTGCAAAACTTGAGTTCTATAAGTTAAAGGTGTCTAATTGCTATGAAATTTGAAATTGGAAGTCCTTAAATGGTAATTAGACCATTATACTTTAGGGTGGAAAAAAATGGACATGGTTAGGTGAAATTTTAAAGTTATGCATTAAGGGTAAATTGATAATTTTGTAAATAAAGACAAATTAACCTAATAAAAGTGTCCATCTTCTCAATTAGTCCCCCCTAGCCGAAATTTTGGAGGAAGCCATAGCAAGGGTTTTGGCCAAGCTTTCAAGCTCGACTGTAAGTCCGTTCTTGTCCCATTTTTAATGATTTTTATATTTTTGAGATCGTTGTAACTTGATCTAGCTATTTTCAAGGACTAATTTGAAAGAAAGTTGAAGTCTAAAATCTTACACATGTTGAATATGCTTGTATTTTGATGTTTGATGGTAGAAAATGCATGTTTGTTGTTTGTTAAATAACATTTGTAAAGTGATTTTCGGTAAAAATGTCAAACAGGGACTTATTTGTAAAGTGTTATAAAATGTGTAGAAAAGTGTGAATAAATGAAAAATGTGGGCTATTATGAGTACAAGAAATATTTGGCTAGGCTTGGGTTGTGATGAAATTGAATGAAATTCATTTTACGAGCCTAGAGACAAAATTGTAAAATGTTGAAATATTATGGGTAAAAATGTAATTTTTGCCATAATGTGTTTTTGGACTATATTGAATAATGTAATGATTAAATAAGCTAAATTTGACATTATAGATTAAGAAAAATGAAGTTCGAATCTAGATTGGGGGAAAAACAAAGTAATTGAAGAATAGATCCTTTTTGCCGTTTTTGTAATCGAGGTAAGTTCGTATGTAAATAAGCTTTAATATAATTGTATTTTAAATGCTTTAATTTTGTATGAATTGTGTAAACGACTCTATGGAAACGTTCGACTACGTTTTGACAAGCGCGAAATCCCAATCGAACCTTAGGAATAGATTAGGATACAAGTGACATGTCACCAGGGTATTATGATATGTGATCTGGGTGCTGGTCCTATACGTCCTACCGATGGCTAAGTATACCGACATATGTTGCAGTTACTTGATAACTTGTGTGAGCAACACTGTGTAGCTAAATCTTGACTGATAGCTCGTGTGAGCAGGCCCATTGATGGCTTGAGAGCGAGCATATATGTTTTATGAGATAGAGGTAGCAATGGCTACATATGTGACACCTTGTGTGTGAGGTTTCTCAAGTATCTGGTATTATTATTCTGAGTGGTTCAGTGGGTACGTCAATGATGAAAATAAGTATGAAACCATTACGAGACGGCACAGGTATGTACACAAAGCTTATGTTTATTAAATTCGTGAAATGATGAATTCAAGGTAAGTTTGTGATGAAATGAATTATGGCCATGAAGTTAAGGTAAATTACATCATCTTCGATTGTATTACTTGAATGTTAAATGCATAGTGAGTTTTGCTTATTTCTTCCATACAAGCTTACTAATCTATATGGCTTACTCCGTTTTACTTTCCATGTTTTATAGTGTCACCAAGCTAGCTTGGGTTGGAGATCATTGGAGATCGTCGGAGATCGCATCACACTATCAAATTGTCATTTTGGGTATCGACGATATTAAACATTTTGAGTGTATGACATGTATAGGGACTTGGTCATTTTGTTATATGTGTCATCATGATTTTGGCCAAATGTATTGGCTTGTAATTGTCAAAGGCTTGATTTGGTATTTGGCCATGTATATGAGCTCATTTTGGTTAAATTGATTGTAAGCTCATATATATATATATATATTTATATATGCATGTATGTTCCAATGTCTTTGGTGATGTGGTTTATATTGATTTGCTAAATGTTGATTGTGGCTTAATGACATGTTGTGAAATGGATGATTTTGGTTTATTGGTATATTGGATTATCTTCATAAGTTAATGCAAATTGAAAGTAGTATTAGTAGTGTTTAGAATGTGAAATTGGTATGTTGATTGGCACAATGAAATGTCATGAGCATGATAGATGATGTTCTTGCATTGACATGTGTTGGTCATGATTGTAAATGTTTTGGTTGCCTAAGTATAACATGATTTATGCCTTTGAATTTGTGTATGTGTAAATGAGGGTGACAAATGGCTTGGTAAATAGCCTTTATTTTCTCCACACGAGTAGACACACGGGCACACACGACCTGTCCCATGGGCATGTGTTTTGGCCATGTGTCCCCTATACCTTAATTTTGAGAAATAGAATGCTCAGAATTGAGCACACGGATAGAGACACAGGCATGTGTCTCAGATGTGTGAGGTACACGTCCTCAAGCACGGACGTGTTTCCTGACTGTGTGAAGTCTGCACCTATTTTATGAAAATTAAATTAACCACATGGCCTAGTACACAGGCGTGTGACTTGGCCGTGTGACTTCAATTTGTTCATGCTTTGCAAAATAGAGCACGGGTTAGGTACATGGGCGTGTGTGACCACACGGCCTGCCCCCACGGGGGTGTCCCAAACCACATGGGCGTGTGACCCTTGTATATGGTAAAATTTTTTCTAAGTTTTGTAAAAATCCCCTGAGATATTGGTTTAGCCCTAAACCACTTTCAAAGCATGTTTTGAGCCTTGTAGGCTTGTATTAGGGACTTTATGGTTGAATACAAATGGTTTTTAATTTAGTTGAAATTTATAACTCGGAATTGTATGTTTGCTTGTGATGTAAGTCCAGTAATGCCTCGTATCCTGTTTCGGTGTTAAATACGGGTAAGGGGTGTTACACCGTGCATTTTACACATTCAGCTGGTGTGCAAGATAGTTCATCGAATACTCTAATCGTATTCTCAAGCCAAAACTCAGATATCTCAGGATCGTCATCAATAGTAGCTCTAAACTCTTCAGCCCTATACTTTTGGATTTTATAAACTGGTGGCTTACTCAATCGTAAATGCTCCACATCTTGAGGAGCTACGGGAATCGGTTGGGGATTAGGTGGGGGTGGAGGTTGCTGAGTAGCCGGATTTGTTCGAGGAAACTCTGTAAACCACTCGTTCATCATTTGGAAGAAGGCTTCCTTGGCCTCTCCTCCCTGACCACCTGATATGGGTCTCGACTCAGATTGCGCTGCTCCGTGAATGAAGGCTTGCGCATTACTCTCAACATCATTAGCTACAGCTCGATTGGGATCCATTTACTATATGAAAACAAGTTTTAAACTGTTAAGAGATATCACACTATCACAGGTTATATATGGCATGTATAGCTAGACTCTCACATACGCTATGTTAGTCCTAGAATCGACTAAATTGTAGCTCTGATACAAATAAATGAAACACCCCTCACCTGTATTCAATGCCGAAATAGGGTTACAGAGCATTACCGAACTTATTTCACAAGTAACCATACATTTCACATACATTTTCAAATTTCATATAATTAATTCAACATCATTCACATTGTCCCTCTGTGCATTCTTAGTTAGTAATTAGTTTAGACAACCAAACCTCTTAAATTTAGGCTAGATAATAAAAAGGAAGTAAATACTAGTACTCTTGGTTCCTTTGGGTTCGACAATCAGGTCTTGCTGAACTATACTACTGTTCGATAGGTACACTTGCCTTAATCGTGATAATAAGTTAGTCTCAAGAACGTTTCATTTATAAATATTTAAAACCTGTTACGAATATCACGCATCAATTAGACACTGCAAAAGTTTTACAAATTAAGGGGTCTCGGAATATTAACGAAGATAGAGACGATATACTTTTGGAGTAAACTTATATGGTTCCAGAATTAACAATAAGAAACCAATACTACCTAACAATACTAGAATAAGGTTGCAGGGTTACGAACCACTCACCTCCTACTAGAGCCACCTGATAAAACTACGACTCAAACTATAAAAGAGTCTAAAGGAGTGTGGAACAAGCAATGTAGCTACATGATACATAATGACCCCATAATCAAAATTATACATAAGTGTAAAGTAAAGGAAATAAAAATGAAAAATATCTCACGAACATTCTTCAAAAATCAGTACTATAAAAAGTATTCAGGGTTGTTAAATAGTCCCCTCGTATTAAGTATAACTAACTGTTTCAAATTGCGAAATAATTTTTAGTGGTCAATGCAGGGTGAAAGAGCAAGTTCAAAGAGCGAAATAAATGAAAAAGAGTAGAATAGCAGGATGGATGCTGGATGAACACTGATAGACAAGAAACAGGAAGAGCATCCACGGGCACATTGGTTGAGCTAACAGATGAATCTGATAGCAAAACCTAACAATTTCCTTAAGCTTTATTTTTTTGTATATTATTGTGCATTTGACTAACCTGTATAGATTCTAATTTGTATAGGTTCTAACACTAGTAGATTCTAACTTGTGTCAAATCTGTGTTTTAGGAACCTAAGACACCTTGAAAAGAGAAAATTTAGGTGAAACAGAGTCAGTGTCGCAGCACAGTACTCTTGTGTTGCGACACCGCGGCTAGTATTAGAAGATCGAGAAAACAATCTCGATGTCACGACACAACAACTTATGTCGCGACACAAAAGCAAGTAGATCCAAAATTCCAAAATTTCAGAGTGTGTTGCGACATCGAACCCTGATGTAGCGACAATGGCAAATTGTCAGGGGTGTTGTGACATAGAGGTTCTTTGTCACGACATCACTGCAAATTTCGGTAGGGTTGCCCCGACCCGATTGCGCAACTCGAGAGACTAAACCTTATTTTACCCAGTTTTAACCCTAAAACCCTTGTTTTAAAACTTAAAAACACCTTAACTTCACATTCTAAACCTTCTTAACATTCTAAACCTGTAACATCCCAAATTAGGGTCTAGTCAAAATAGTGGTTTCGAGACCAAAAATCTAAAATAAAAATAATTATTTTATAATTATTATGAGGTCTATGACCTAATTTCTTGCTTATGTGAAAATTTCATGAAGAAATTTTATAGATAAAGTGTCCAGTTTGACATTTAGGGCTAAATTGCAAAAGTTACAAAAATGTGAGTTCTAGAAGCCTTAAGCATGAAATTGCCATGGATTGTTAATTAGAGGTCTTTAAATAGCAATTTGCCTAATTTCTATTTTTATGGACAAAAATGGGCATGAATAGGAAAATTTTGAAAGAAAGGCCTTAAGGGCATTTTTGTCATTTAGTTAATAAAAGAATAAAAAGGGAAAATTTGTCGAAAATTGCGTCCATCTTCCTCCCCCTTAGCTAAAATTCTCAAGGAGCCATAGCTAGGGTTTTGTTCATCCTTTCAAGCTTGATTATAAGTACACCTTAGCCTTGTTTTTAATGTTCTTTATGTTTTTGAGCTCCTTGAAGCATGATCTAGCTAATTCTGCCATTATTTTGAGCTAGGGTTCATGTTTAAAAACTTAACCATGTGTGACATGCATGTATTTTGGTGTTTAATGGAGGAATATGAAAGTTTGATGCATGATAAACATCTTTTACTAAGTTGTTTTTCACAAAAACACCTAAAAATGACCTTTTTGTAAAAGTTGTAAAATAGGTGGTTAAAAATTTGATTTGAAAGAAAATGTGGGCTGATATAAGTATGATATAAGTTTGGCTAGGTTTGGGTAGCAAAGAAAATGAACACATTTCATTTTACGAGCTAGGGGCTAATTTATAATTATGTGAAAGTTTCAGGGCAAAATTGTAATTTTTCTAAAGAATGATTTATGGAATGTTTTGAACAATGTGATAATTAAATCAGTGAAATTTTCTATTATAGATGAAGAAAAATGGCGTTCAGACCTAAACCGAGGGAAGAACAAGGTCGTGGACTAAATCGAATAGTTAGCCATATTTTGGATACCGAGGTAAGTTCGTGTGTAAATATTTCAACATCATGTTATTATATATCTAATGCTTTGATATTGCATGAAATGTATATTTGTCTCTATGGATTTAATTAATGATGACTTGATGATGATTCGACGAAGTTTGATATATCAAAATCTTAGTTGAACCTTAGGAATAGTTAGGATACAAATTTCATGACATTAGGGTTATGCGTGATCCCATGTAAGACCATGTGTGGGACAAGAAATTGGCATCATTATGTGATCCCATGTAAGACCATGTCTGGGACATGGGATTGGCATCGATGTGTGATACTATGTAAGACCATATCTGGGTGATAAACCGTAATTTATACATATTTTTATCCCATGCTTAGCACAATTATGGATGATTTCTCCTTATATTTGGTGAATTCGATGCTTCTGATTCTTTAATTTCATGTTTTATACTTAGATGAGCATAGGAGAGTAAAAAGAGTGAGAAAAAGGCCAAAAATAGAGAAAATGGACCCACATGGGAAATCAACACGGCCTAGACTTCCTTACACAGGCGTGTCACACGGCCGTGTCTCTTTGGCAGGATCGAAGCACGACTTACACAGGTAGACTACACGCCTGTGCCTATTCAACAGCCTTGACCATGGGCTGGAGTAATCGCACACGGACGTGTCCCTGCCGAGCCCAAGTATAACCCTATTCGAAAAAGGCCAATTTTGAGGGCTCTTAGGCATTCTAAAGCCTATTTAAACACGTAATGAGGCACTTAGGAAAGGGGACGCAGAGTAGGAGGCAAGGAAGTACTCAAGGAAAGTCGATTGGTCTATTTCAGAAGCTGGATTCATCATCAAGACTGAAGATCTCCCTTCAATTTCCATTCAGAGGTTTTGGGTTTTCTTTATGTTTTGTATTCATTATTTTTCTAAGATGTTTTCTTCTATAATCATGAACTAAACCCCCTAAATACCTAAGGGGAATGAAACCTAAGACAGATCTTGTTATTGTTATCTGAATTGTATGATAAATATTTGACTTGTTCTTAATTATGTGTTCTTAATTCTTGTTTTAATATTCCAGGATATTGATTCGAGTTAATGCTCTTACTCAGAGGAGGAATAGACCTTGTCTAAGAGAAAGTTTTTCATAATTAAGTGAAGTTGATTGCATGCCTAGAAATAGGGTGATAAGATTTTGCCGGATTAGGGTGAAACCTAATAAGGGGATCTATAGATCGAGTTAATGCAACACTTGGTGTGAATTAGAAAGAGATTTCAATTAATCAACATAGGGTTAAACGTTATTAGTCTTGAGAGAGATAATAATATAACTTAGGGATTTCTATAGATCAAGTCAAATGAATAAATCGTCTGATTCAGAGTCAATTAAACAAGTGAAGTCTAGGTGGATTTTTCCTTTGGTATTGTCTTAATCAATCAAAATTTCCCAAAAGCTTTTCCCCAATTTCTCTCTGTGCACTCTTAGTTTAGTTAATTAATTTAGATAAACAAATCCCTTAATTTTTAAGCTAGATAATAAAAAGAAAGTAATTACTAGTACTCTTGGTTCCTTTGGGTTCGACAATCCGGTCTTGCTAAAGCTATACTACTGTTCGATAGGTACACTTGCCTTTGTCATGATAATAGTTAGTTTCAAGAACACTTAATTATAAATCTTTAAAACCTGTCGCGAATATCACGTATCACTAGGATATGGCATTGGCATCGATATGAGACATCGTGTAAGACCATAGTTGGGCTATCAGCTTCGACCTGTGATCCCATATAAGACAATATCTAGGATATGGCATTGGTATCTTACTATGTGTATGAGATTTCACGAGTATCGTTTAGTATTCCAAATGGTTCAACGGGTAATCCAAAAATTATGTCAAAGAGATGACAAGGTTTATCATGTTGAAAGGGTACAGGTACTTACACAAAGCTCATAAATATTGAGATTATGAATCGATGAGACCTCAGTAAGATGTGAATGAATGAATTATGATCATGAGTCTTATTGTACATTATGCAAATGACATGACTTAAAATGTAACTATGATACTTGATGACATTATGATAAATATTATCATGTT
This sequence comes from Gossypium arboreum, assembly GCF_025698485.1. Classification (NCBI taxonomy): domain Eukaryota; kingdom Viridiplantae; phylum Streptophyta; class Magnoliopsida; order Malvales; family Malvaceae; genus Gossypium; species Gossypium arboreum. The sequence goes on from NC_069075.1 coordinate 94,966,087, forward strand.
GTGTGTATAATAATGAATGGTTAATGTTGTTAATTACTTACATGCAAACTTACTAAGCTTTATGCTTACTCCCCTTTCTTTTCCATTTCCTTATAGTGTTGCCAAGCTAGCTCAAGGATTGAAGGATGTCGGAGCTCAATTCACACAATCAAACTAATCTTTTAGGTATAGTGAATTTAAGTATTTTTAGTATGGCATGTATAGGGACTTACTCTTTTTGTTATATGTCATATTGGGTTAGCCAAATGTGTTGACTTATGATAATATTTGATTCATTTTGTATATGGCCATGAGATATGGTTCATTTTGATTATTGGATTGTAAACCTAATTATATATGCATGCATCTGCTAAAGTCACTCATGATGTGGTTAAATTCATTTGGCATGGATGAATTGTGGATATGAACATGGATGTTTGATAATGAAATTATGAGTAAATGGCATAATAACAACTAAGGCACGAATGCATGAAATGGAAGTAAATTAATGTTACATATTACATGTGAATTGGTAGGCTTGGTTTAAATCAAATATGGGATCTTAAGCATGCATAAATTGATAAGAAATTGATATGCATGAGCCATGTTCATGAGATGTGTAAGTGTGAATATGTTATTGAGGGTGACAATAGGCTTGGAAAATAGGCTCAAAGTTGTCCATACGGGTAGACACACGGGCGTGTGTGTGACACGCAGTCTGCCCCACGGGCGTGAGATCCGGTCGTGTGTCCCTTGCACCCTAATTACATAAAACAAAATACCCTGTAGTAAACACATAGGCAGAGACACGGCTGTGTGTCTCAGCCGTGTGAAGGACACGGCCTCTGGACATGGGCATGTGCCTAGGCCGTGTGAAGTCTACATTTGATTTTTTTGAAATTTAATTCGCCACACGGCCTAAGCACACGAGTGTGTGACTTGGCTGTGTGACCCTATTTTGTTGATGACATCATAAACAGAGAGTTACATGGGCTAAGGACACAGGTGTGTCCCAAGCCACACGGGCATGTGTGACCACACGGCCTACCCACATGGGCGTGTGACCCTCTAAAACAAGATACTTTTCTAAGTGTTGTAAAAATTTCAAAAGTTCTCGGTTTAGTCCCGAACCACCCCCAATGTATGTTTTGGTCCTCGTGGGCTCATATAAGGGACGATATGCATGTGGATGAAAAGTTTTAAATTTGGATAGAAATTCATGTCTCGATTTTGTATGATTATATGAGTTTATGTCCTGTAATGCCTTGTACCCTATTCTAGCGTTGAATACGGGTAAGGGGTGTTACAAAACCTCTCAAAACACTCAAAAATTCCAAAAACCCCTTTTCATTAAATCCCTGAATCTTTAAGCCTTCTTTGCCTTAGTTGATGCAGAATTGACATAATCGGTTGGAAATGAAGCAACAAGGTTTACAACATCATGTTTAGGGTTCTAAACTTCATTTTTATTGTTACATTGGAAATATTGCTTGATACTTCATTCGTATTAGTATAAAGCATATCTAAAATGCCATTTAGGAAGAGTAGGAAATCTAAAGTCCAAGGAACTCCGATGATTTTAGACCTTGAAAAATTCTAGAACCCAAATGTCAAAAAAATTTTTCTCGAATTACTAGGATGGCTACTTATCCAAGAGCGAGGGTTCGAACCCTCAATAATCCTAAGCAAAGAAATTGGGACATTAGTCAAGTACCATCGATGGGAATGATTCTGTGTTACTCCTAAGGAAAATGTGGTTAAACCAGTAGTACAAGAATTTTACACCCCTTTTTGAGATCAAGAAATGAAAAAAAGGCAAGGTGAAAGTTGGGACATTATAATGGTGCAGGTAGAAGAAGTACCACTCACCCCTAGAGAGATCTGTGAGTTTTACGATATCCCTTACTATGAAAAAGACATCCTTGATAGCATTGATTTAAATACATTTGAAAGTATAGATATGGAATATGTTGTGAAGTAATTAACTCATGGTAGAGGTACATGGAATTATAGGCTGGATACCGCTTTACCAACTAATTTCCATCAAACAATAATTTTTCCTGTAGCAAAAATGCAGATGCAATTCATAAGTACTAGAATTGTAACCGCATTGAATGTTTCTAGCGTTAATACTTTTCGAGCCATTCTTTTGTATGGTATTTTATAGTGTAAGAAAATATATATGGGTAAGTGGATTTATCGAGATGAAGAACTGTGTCAATAGCTAAAAAGCTGAGCTTTTCTTTCCCCACCTCGTAATAGCACTTTATTGTAAAGTAGCAGTTCCGATAGGAGAAAATGAACAGTTCATGAAGCCAACAAAGAGCATAATTGGAGAATCATTATACAAGCAATATGTTGAGCTTTAGAGGAAGCAGATTATTGATTTGAACTAAGAAAGAAAGAAAAGATGGATGTTCCAGTGTCACTCAAACATAAAGAGCAATTGAAAACTCAGAAAGGGGCAAGTAGGAACACCAAAGAATAACTTGATGGAATGATCATATGAATGCAAGAGACGAGCTTGCTACTTCAGGAATTTTCCTGACTTAACGGGTTAAGAGCACCAAATTATCTACCAGACATTCTCAGTTCAACACAAACCTATCATAAAGCTGAAAAGGAGGAAGCAACCTCAGAGGACGAGGATGATATGGAAGAACATTATCTTTAGAGGAATGTGGACGATTATGAAGCAACATTTTAGCCAGAATACTCCACACCAAAAATGATTATCATTCGAAGCCCAACCCGACATGCACCTTCGATGGGAAGGACTTCCTATCACGAATATGGCTCGGGAAGAGGAAAAGAACCAATGGAAAGGGGGCACTTTCCTTATTTTAATGATTCATATGATGATTAAACTAGATTTTTCTTTCTCTAGGATTGTATTAATTTAGAGAAATTTTAATTTTTGTTTTGAAGAGTAGTAGTAATAGTAGATTTTTGTTCATCCTTGTTGTTTTAGAATTTTCTATGTAAGAACCTCACATAAAGAAACACAACAATTCTGATCATCCAACGACCAAAGGAAGAGGCACCCACCAATATTTTGCAAAACTATCACGATCAATTGGGTAACTTCTTTCCTTATCTTTATATAGGCTACGCATTGAGGACAATGTGTTTTCTAAAGTGTGGGGGTAACATAGAAAATTTGTTTAATTTTTTTTTTGCTTTTCTTTGATTTTTCTTGTCAATTATGTGCTTAAGCTTGTAGAAATAAAAGTGATTGGTTGGGAGCATGTACATAGGTTGATTGTATGTATAGTGAATTTGGAATGATGATAGGTGATTTTAAAATTTTGACTATCAGATTATTAAGCTCTATATGTTACACTGTAAATAGGCATTAAACAATTGAATGTACTAAATGATATAGAGAATACAAGGAAACAAGCATGCTAGTATGAATGACAAACAGTTGAATTTGTTATTGTTTGGTTGACTAAATTTGTGAATATTGAGATATCTAGGGATGACCTAAGGCATTGTTTGATATAAACCCAAAGCCAAAAAACTGGTATAAACCCAAAGCCAAAAAACTAACCCTAGTTATTCATCCTTAGTACCTATTTTGAGCTAGAAAACACTTCTTGATGAACCTCTATACAAAACCTGAGCTAAAAACGATAATTTGTGCTTACCATTTTCCTTGGTCCTGAATTGCATGATTATAGATGTTTGGCGATACATATTGAGGGTTAAGTAGATACATTATAGTGGTTTTGTAAAAATAGAGTGATATGAAAGATTAGTGGAGTATAGTGATTATAGGTTAGCTTAAAAGTGCAAAAAGAAAAATTCAAAAAGGAAATTACACGACTAGAAAATGTACGTGAAAAATAAAGGAATTTGTGAGAGAGGTAACTTGAAAAAGAAAGAAAAGTGACAAAGTCACAAAAATAGAAAAACTCATTCATTAAGTGTACAAAAACTCGTGAGATAGTTACTATATGATGCATGATCACGATTTTCGTGTGATAGGTTTTTAAATATTTATAAAGAATCATTCTTGAAACTAACTATTATCACGATGTAGGCAAGTGTACCTATCGAACAGTAGTATAGTTTTAGCAAGACTGGATTATCGAACCCAAAGGAACTAAAAGTACTAGTAATGATTGTCTTTTTAATATCTAGCCTAAGAATAAGGGGGTTTTGTTTTAACTAACTAATTATCTAAACTAAGAATTCACAGAAAGTAGAATTGGGGGATTACTTTTGGAAAATTATTGAATTAAGACAATACCTAAGGAAAAATCCACCTAGACTTTACTTGTTATTCTGGCTCCGAATCGGACGATTTATTCATTTAACTTGTCCCATAGAGATCCTTAAGTTATGTTATTATCCCTATTCAGGACTAATAATGTCTAATCCCTAAATTGAATAATTGAGACTTTTCTCTAATTAACACCCTATGATTGCATTAGCTCGATATATGGATCCCCTTATTAGGTTCCACCCTAATCAGGCAAAATCTTGTCACCCTATGTCTAGGCGCGCAATCAACTCCGCTTAATTATGAAAAATGTACTCTTAGACAGGGTCTATTCCTCCTCTGAATAAGAGCTTATCTTGAATCAGTATCTTGGGATATCAAAACAAGAATTAAGAACATATAATCAAGAACAAGTTAAATATTTATCATACAATTCAGAAAGTAATAACAAGATTCGTCTTAGGTTTCATTCCCCTTAGGTATTTAGGGGATTTAGTTCATAACTAAAAAGGAAAACATCTCAAAAGAATAATGAATACAAAACATAAAGAAAACCCAAAACTCCTGAAGGGAGATTGAGGGGAGATCTTCAGTCTTGATAGTGATTCCAACTTCTGAGATGGATCAATCGGCTTCCCTTAAGTAGTTCCCTACCTTCTTCTCTCTCTCTCTCTTGCCTCCCTCCTTTAGGATGTATTTATAGGCTTTAGAATGCCTAAAAACCCTCCAAATTAGCCTTTTCTGAATTGGACTCAACTTGGCCTCGGCAGGGACACGCCCTTGTGCGATTACTTCAGGCCGTGGTCAAGCCTGTTAAATAGGCACGGTCGTGTGGTCTACCCGTGTGAGTCGTGCTTCGATTCTGCCAAATTGACACGGCCGTGTGGTCTGCCCATGTGAGGAAGTCCAGGCCGTGTTGATTTCGTACTTTGGCCCATTTTCTCCGTTTTTGGCTTGTTTCTCATTCCTTTTGCTCTCTTATGCTCACCTAAGTATAAAACATGAAATTAAGGCATTAGGAGCATCGAATTCACCAATTCTAAGGAAAAATCATCCATAAAATGCATTAAGCATGAGGTAGGAGTATGTATAATTAAGGTTTATCAAATACCCCCACACTTAAGCATTTGCTTGTCCTCAAGCAAAATCCTCAACTTATAATCAAAATAAATCCTTCTCAACTTATAATCTCTATTGAAAATATCTCAAAATAATCCACAGTAATCATATATTGAGAATTCAACTAAAAGAACATAAGAGCTTCAAACATTCCAAGTTGAGCATTTTATCCTGAAAACGTAGGTGTCTCCCCTCATCTAAGAAATTACCTTTGATTCAGAATATTATAGAGTTTCACATCCTCATTAAAGATTCACTGAAATCACTCAAGGTGTTTAAGGACAATAAATGAAGCACTCAATAGTCAATAATGGAAAATTATTACCATAGGCTTGTATGAAAATTAAATCTCCACCACTATAAATTGAGATGATACATCAATCAAAAGGTCTTTAGAGGGTTGTAACGAGGCCTAGTTAGGGGGTGTGGTCACAAGCTGAAAGAAAAGGTGAAAATCAAGATTGAATTGAAAAATTGCCTAACTAGAAAAATAGCTAGTCATCAATTGCGTACAACAAAGCTTTTCTCAGAATATGGAATTTAACTTCTTTAGCTCAGAAGATTACTACTACTAATATGTATACATGTTTTTTTTAAGAACAAGTTACATTAAAAAATAGAATAGAACATAGTTAAGCAACTATTTCAATTCAAATCTCGACAAAAAAATGGGGATCAAATTAATTTAGGAGATTTCAACAATAATGGGTTAAGGGTTAATATTAAGGGTAATACAAGAAATGGCTTGTTAGCTCAATGGGGTTTACCAAGGGTTAATCATGGAGGTAGGCTTTTCATGGCATGAGTGGTTAATCCTAAGTGCCTTTCTCATTTTGACATATCAAATCAAATAGTGTGGTCTTGACATGCATAATCAAGCAAGTTCTAGAATAATAGTTCAATACTGACGCACTCAAAGTAATAATAAAAGTGAGCATGAAAGAATTAATAGATGCTCAAAAGGCTCAAAAATCTCACAAGAATTATGGCTTTTTGATGTTTAAAACTTGTGAATTCCAACTCAAAGTAATACCTAAACTTTGGTGAAACAACCTAAAATTTTAAATACTTAAAAATCAACTTATCATGCTCGATTCCCTAATGTCTTAAAGTTTAAACAATCAATGCATAAATGCCTATGTTTTAATTCAAGATATATCAATCAAAATCATAAATCAATCAAAATTTATTCTAAATATGATTTGAAAGCTTTTCAAGAGAACAAGACAATCATTCAGGGGTTTTTCGGATAGTGAAATGAATACCACCCACACTTAAGATGTACATTGTCCTCAATGTACAAAGATAGATATAAGAGTATAAAAATAAGATAGGAGAGAAGTGAAACTTCCTGAGTGATGAATGAATTTCCTTGAACTGGAGTTTCAAAGAATAATCGGCATGAGGGCGAAGGAGAATACTCTGGCGGTGGTAGAGGTTCATTAGTCCATAAGTCCTGAGCCAAAAGAATATTATATCTAGTGGTGGCTATGGTCGTGGTAAAGTAGGACATGGCAGTTGTGGAGAACCTTTTAGAGCTTTGGAGCTCTAGTGAGCTTTGGAGCTCTTTATAACTGTGATAGCATCAAGAACTCTTTTAGAAAAAATATATAAAGAAGAATGATTACTCGGTAGGAAATAGCCGGAATTCAAAATTGTTAAATAAAAATTATAAATCCTAATAAAGAAAAGATGAAAGAAAAATAAAAAGTAGTCTTAAAATAAAATAAAAGTAAAAACATAAAATAATAAATAAAAGTTTTTAAACATCGTCATAGCTGGATAGTTCGCAAGGTGGGACTGGCGATGAGATGTGAAGGTGCTGACAAATCTACTGTAGAGTAGCATCAATGTTTTCAAATCATTGAAAACACTGCTGCTTAAATCGAGTGAGGCACCCAGAAATGTCAGCATATGAAGCCATCGCATGAACTGGATGAGGGGGTAGTGGTGGCTGAGACGGTGTGTCCTCGTGTTGTGGGAGGACATTATCAGTAATGTCTTCGGGGGTCTCCTTCTCGGTAGATTGGGCAAGATGATATTGAAGAGGGTAGGTTCCTCGGCGCTTTTCGATCATCCTTATGCTAAGCATGCTCGAGATGCCTTGTTGTGACATCTGGCCAATGAGGGTCAAGGATGATTCTTGGGCTACGGTGTTGAGGACCTTGAAGTGTCGACCCAATCGCGTCACATAGGGGCTAATAGATATGACCCCCTTCCTATGCCGCTCCATCTGGTGTTGAATGGCGAGGGCAATGAAATAGGCAAGGTCGATGACGTGCCCGTGCGACCTACACCATAGAAAATAGGTGTCGTGAGTATTGACAATGCCAGTGCTCTCTCGCCTTCTTGTTATTGTGTGAGCCAAAATGGCATATAGGTACCTCAGAGATAGAGGGAGAGCCGATGCCTTGGAGCGACTAGGATTGTAGGTGGCCGCGCCTAGTACTAGTGCGTCCCAGCATTGTGAAGGAGAATAATGGATATGGCGGTTGACAGTATCTAAGTCATTCTCCTCTTTGAACTCCTCTGTATATAAACCCAGTACCGTACCAAATTCTGGGACGCTGAGCTAGCAGACTAATCTGCCTAGGCGAAATTGCATTACGCCGGGATCATCGTAGTTCGTCATCACGGTCTGAAGATGAAATGTGGAGCATAATTCCATCGCGAGCTCGAGATACGTTGGCTCGATGATCCCAAAGAAAATCTCCCAAGGGTCTGTGGTTATGAGGGCTCAAATTATATCAGCCAACTGAACTTGTTCTACTGCAGCCCAGTCGATGCAGTGGCCCACAATTATAGGTTGGGCCCGGAGTATTTGGAAAAGTTCTTCTTGGGGCCCGGTGGGGAACCTCAGGAAAGGGTGACGAACTTTCGCGGTAGGACCCGAAGAAGATGACGCTCCCTTCCTTTTTTTTAAAGTAGGGATAACAGCCTTTTTACAACGTGAAGAAGACATTGTATGCCTACAATTGGAAACATTAATTCGTCTTGATGAGTAGACAGGGGAAAGACGACTAAAATTCGAAGAGGAAAATCTAGAAATATGTTTAACCACAACTACTAAGTTTAGCTAAAACAATAAGTTCAATGGCCTACGTTTGTGGCATTAGCATGGTGATATAAGTAAAAATGGAAAGGAATGGAATGCATCATACTATACGAATGAACATAAATGTCAACATAAGAGGCATGAATATTTCAACTATCCTAACCATGAATATGCACTTCTAACTAATCAAGTGAGTAGAGAAATCATATAATAAGTAAAAATTTGAACAGGAAAAAAAATGATAACTTGTTCTATAAATGACATTTGAGTGATAGAAAGATGAAAATAATATGAAAAATATAGATTACTATAATAAATAGCATTATAAATCAGTGAAATAAAAGAGAAAGGAGTAAACAAATGCTAAATGAGAGAGGTTAGGTGTCGAAAATGCAGTTGGAAACGGCGTACGGGCATGGTGGGGAGGGCGTGTGGACTTGCAGTGGCTAGGGTTAGGGTTTTTGGGTGAAGAAGACAATGAATAATGCAGCCTATTTATAGATTTTGGGACACACGGCTAGGAAACACGCCCGTGTTCCCCAATTTTTGCCCGTGTGACTCGCGAATTTTGAATTTGGGCGTGTTTGACATTTAGTCCACGCCCGCGTTCCTTGGGCGTGTGGGTGCAGACAGCCATGTCGCAGGATCGTGCCTAGCTTCGTTCGCTTCTCCCATGCCCGTGTATGTAGGCCCACGCCCGTGTTAGTTTAACAGGTTCGACCACAGTTGCTTGGCACGGGCGTGTCGCACGGGCGTGTTGATTTGACAGGTTCGGTCACGGGTTCTAGACATAGGCGTGTCACACGCCCGTGTTGTTTTGGCAAGTTTGCCCACGGCCATGTCACACGGCCATGATGATTTATCGTAGCCCGTGTTGGGGAAATCTTTGCCCTATTTTCACATGGCCCTAAGCACGCCCGTGTGCTTGGCCGTGTCTGTGTGGAAAAACTTGTATTCATGATCTCTGTTAGTAAGTTAGGTGTTAAATACTAAAATTTAAAGAAATTAATATTGTTCGTGCTTGGGTTGCCTCTCGGGAAGCGCTTATTTATAGTCTAAGCTTGACTTACCTCTCCATTGAATGGTCATGGTGGTTCGAGGAGTCTATACTCTTCATTCCTGCTATCATTCTCATCAAAATAGGGTTTTAGACGGGTGTTGTTTACCTTAAAAGTGTCGAACTTGGGATGACTTACCTCGACTGTACCGAATAGGAAAATGCTAAGTACCATAAAAGGGATTTCTTCATTCGGTGTGGTAGTGACAATGTGAGGATCTGCGGCATCTAATAAGACTTTATCTTCAACCTTAAGTTGATATGGGAAGGTGTTGAGCTCATTCTGGCATAGTTTTGGTTTATCATGTGTTCTGGCTTTATGCGTCCGCCATTCATCTGGCTCCTCGATTTGTAGCCTTCGATCTTCATGAATAGGTTCTCTACGATTTCTTGGGAATAGCTCATGTACTTCCTTTAGACTCATTTCCTACAAAGTAGGTGGCACCATATTGTCAGTTTTAGTAGAACGGTTTAGACGATCACCTTCAATTTCCAATGTGGTGCCAAAATTGTGAGCTTGAAGGGTAGTTGTTTCGTCTCCCACACAGAGTATGAGCTCACCTATGCCAACATCAATAATCGTTTTAGCAGTTGCTAAAAAGGGTCGTCCCAAAATCAAAAGAGTGTTGCTATCCTCCTCTATGTCTAGAACAATGAAGTCTACGGGAAATATAAACTTATCGACTTTAACTAGCACATCTTCAATAATACCCCTAGGGAATCTTATAGTTTTATCTGCTAATTGAATGGTCATCGTAGTCTGTTTGGGTTTCCCAAGACCTAATTGTTTAAACATTTTGTAAGGCATGACGCTAATAATAGCCCCTAAATCAGCTAATGCATTATTAACATCTAAACTATCAATTAAGCAAGGAATCGTAAAACTCCCTGGATCTTTTAGTTTGTTGGGTAGTTTGTTCTGTAGAATAGCTGAGCAAACTGCGTTTAGCTCCACATGCGACGCCTCATCCAACTTTCACTTATTTGCTAAAAGCTCCTTTAAAAATTTCATTGCGTTTGGCATCTGTGATAGAGCTTCAATAAACGGTAAGTTAATATGTAATTTTTTAAGAGTTTAAGGAATTTACCAAATTGTTCATCTGAGCGGTCTTTCCTTGTCGCGTTAGGGTATGGCACACAAGGTTTATAATCGACATTCACTGATTTGTTTTTATTATAACCTATCTCGCCTTGATCTCTGCTCAGCATAGTTTCTTGCCTCGGTTCTAGTTCAGGATCAACGAATCCTTCTTCATCTTGAACATTAATAGGTTGAGCTGTTCCCTTGGGTTGGGTTCAATATTACTTGCCAAGCTACCTTATGGTCGTTCGGAGATTAGTTTGGAGAGCTGGCCTATCTGAGTTTCGAGCCCTTGGATTGACGCTTGTTGATTTTTAAGTGTTGTCTTGGTGTTCTGGAAATGGGTTTTTGACACTGAGATAAATTTAGACAGCATCTCTTCAAGGTTCGGTTTTTTTTCCCATTGATAGGGTGGTTGTTGGAAACCCAGAGGATGTTGTGGTCTTTGATTTCCTTGACCGCCCCATGAAAAATTGGGATGGTTCCTCTAACCTGCATTATAAGTGTTACTATATGGGTTATTTTGGGATCTAGAGTTATTGTTACCCATATATTGGACTTGTACCTCCTCGATGCTAGGGTTGAAGGGTTGATACTCTGTACATGGAGGACCATTCGTTTCGCACCTCATTACTGGATGTACCTGAGTAGAACCAAGTAAACCATCAATCTTTTTATTTAGAAGTTCTACCTGGTTTGAAAACATAGTAATCGAATCAACGTTATAAACGCCTACTGTTTTAGTTGGCTTAGTCCTCATGACTTGCCACTGATAGTTATTCAGTGACATCTCTTCAATAAACTCATAAGCATATTCGCGTGTTTTATTATTGATGGTTCCGCCAGCAGCTGCGATCAACCATTTGTTGAGTCAAAGGATTCAGGGCATTATGGAATGTTTGAACCTGTAGCCAAAGCGGTAACCCATGGTGAGGGCACCTTTTCAGTAAGTCCTTGTATCTCTCCCATGCATCGTAAAGATTTTCTAAGTCCATCTGCACAAACGAAGAGATATCATTACGTAATTTGGCCGTTTTAGCTAGCGGAAAATATTTTAATAGAAATTTTTCGGTCATTTGTTCCCAAGTAGTAATTAACCCTCGTGGTAATGAGTTCAACCACTATTTAGCTTTGTTCCTTAATGAAAAAGGGAATAACCGAAGACGAATGGCATCATCAGAAACGCTATTAATTTTAAATGTATCGCAGAATTCCAGGAAATTTGCCAAGTGAGTGTTCGGATCCTCATCCTGCAAACCATCAAACTGAACAAATTGTTGTATCATTTGAATAGTGTTAGGTTTTAGTTCAAAATTATTTGCAGCAATAGCAGGCCTAATCTATACTTGACTTAGTTCCTGTTAAAGTAGGTTTAGCATAATCATACATAGTACGAGGAGCAGGATTCTGATTTGCTAGTTCAACGTGTATCGCAGGAGGTAGCTGATTGTCTTGGTTTTCAGTCATCTCTTTGGTTGGGGTTTGAGGATCATCCTCTTTCTCGTTCTCTGTGTATCTTTAAGCTTTGCCTTATTTCTCTTTGGTTTCTACGAACTGTGCGATCGATTTCTTCGTCAAAAAGTAGTGGTCCTGATGGGTTTCTCCTAGTCATAAACTATAAAAACCTACCAAGAGAAAGAAAAAGTAAATTAATAAATAATAATAAAATTAAAATTAAAATTAAATTTCAAGAAAAATAAATAGCTAAAGTAATAAAAATTGAGCGTTCCTAATATCTTAGTTCCCCAGCAACGGCGCCAAAAACTTGATCACGATTTTCGTGTGACAGGTTTTTAAATATTTATAAAGAATCATTCTTGAAACTAACTATTATCACGATGTAGGCAAGTGTTCCTATGGAACAGTAGTATAGTTTTAGCAAGACTGGATTGTCAAACCCAAAGGAACTAAAAGTACTATAATGACTGTCTTTTTATTATCCAGCCTAAGAATAAGGGGGTTTTGTTTTAACTAACTAATTATCTAAACTAAGAATTCACAGAAAGTAGAATTAGGGGATTACTTTTGGAAAACGATTGAATTAATACAATACCTAAGGAAAAATCCACCTAGACTTTACTTGTTATTCTGGCTCCGAATTGGACGATTAATTCATTTAACTTGTCCCGTAGAGATCCCCAAGTTATGTTATTATCCCTATTTAGGACTAATAACGTCTAATTCCTAGATTGAATAATTGAGACTTTTCTTTAATTAACACCCTAGGGTTGCATTAGCTCGATCTATGGATCCCCTTATTAGGTTTCACCCTAATCTGGCAAAATCTTGTCACCCTATGTCTAGGCGCGCAATCAACTCCGTTTAATTATGATGAATGTACTCTTAGACAGGGTCTATTCCTCCTCTGAATAAGAGCTTATCTTGAATTAGTATCATGGGATATCAAAACAAGAATTAAGAACACATAATTAAGAACAAGTTAAATATTTATCATACAATTCAGAAAGGAATAACAAGATTCATCTTAGGTTTCATTCCCTTTAGGTATTTAGGGGATTTAGTTCATAACTAAAAAGAAAAACATCTCAAAAGAATAATGAATACAGAACATAAAGAAAACCCAAAACTCCTAAAGGGAGATTGAGGGGAGATCTTCAGTCTTGATGGTGACTCCAGCTTCTGAGATGGATCAATCGACTTCCCTTGAGCAGTTCCTTGCCTCCTTCTCTCTCTCTCTTTCCTCCATCCTTTAGGATGTTTTTATAGGCTTTAGAATGCCTAAAAGTCCTCAAAATTAGCCTTTTCTGAATTGGACTCAACTTGGCCTCGGCAGGGACACGCCTTTGTGCGATTACGCAGCCGTGGTCAAGTCGTGCGTGTGGTCTACCCATGTGAGTCGTGCTTCGATTCTGCCAAATTGACACGTCCGTGTGGTCTACCCGTGTGAGGAAGTCCAGGCCGTGTTGATTTCGTACTTTGGCCCATTTTCTCCATTTTTGTCTCGTTTCTCGTTCCTTTCACTCTCCTATGCTCACCTAAGTATAAAACATGAAATTAAGGCATTATGAGCATCGAATTCACCAATTCTAAGGAAAAATCATCCATAAAATGAGTTAAGCATGGGATAAGAGTATGTATAAATTACGGTTTATCAATGCAGAATAACTTAAAATCATACTGAATAATGGCATTTATGACTATTTGTATTCTGCTAGAATAATCAATCTGATACAAGGTGAACTGTCTGTGGCTGCGTATGAGGCAAAATTTGTGTGACTAAGCCAATATGTAGAAGAAATGGTCTCGCAAGAGAAGAATCATTTTAGAGATTTCATTTTAAATTGCATTATGTTTTCTAGCTTTATGTGGTGACTGACGATAATATAAACTTCGACGAGCTAGTGGGCAAGGCCAAAGCTATTGAGGAGATTAAGGCTCTACAAACTGAAGTTGGAGCTAGAAAGCAAGTGTTTGGGCGAGGTTCCAAGAGGTATCATGACCCACGAAATTCAGGCAGGAATGTTAAGTGAAGCTTCAGGACAGATCATCTGCGATAGAAGAGCAACACCAGGGTAAAAAAGAAGGTTCATATAGGCCTGCGAGTTGGCCATTCTGTGAACACTGTGAGAGGAAGACACCCTAATGAATATTGTAAGATGACTGGAGGTTGTTTCAAGTGTAGTTCTTGGGATCACTTGATAAAAGATTGTCCAGGACATCGGGAGGGTTCATAAGTTTAGAGGGCAACCCCTACTCATGTGTGACTTGGTACACGTGGTTGAGGAAGCGAAAGATGAGGCAAAACAAGGTCAGTTGAGTAGTAAACCTTAACTTACACTATTATGACCTAAAAAGAAGAATCAAGAGGCCTCACATGAGTTTATGCTATGAGGGAACCTCATGAGCAATATGCCATAAATGTTATCAAATGTACCTTTACTCTGCGAACTATTCCATTATTTTCTCTAATTGAGTCTGGTTCCACACATTCATATATTTTAAGCGAACTAGTCGGTGAACTGGGCATTCCAATGGAAACCATAGATATGGGAATGACTCTCACTAATTCATTTAGGGATACTGTATTGGTCAATAAAGTGTACTGTAGGTTTCCTCTGACGATTCAAGGTCATGTTTTCTATACGAACTTTATGTAATTTCCATTCTATGAGTTTGACGTGATTTTAGGAATGGATTTGTTGACTGAGCTCAAAGCCAAGATCAGCCTTGAGCTGAAAAGAGTCACTTTGCGAATTAGTAAAGGCTAGGAAGTAATTGTGGTTGGTGAGTGAACTCAGTTTATGTCTAATGTAGTCTCTACATTGAACGTAGAAAATATTTCGGGTAAAGGTTATGAAGCCTATCTCACTTTTGTGATGGGTTCGTAGGATGTGGCAAAAGGGGTTCACAAGATGTGAATTGTGAAAGACTTTCCTAATGTGTTTCCAAATAAATTACCTGGGTAGTTCACCTGTTTCTATCACACCATATCACATGGCACCCAAGGAGCTTAAGGAGGTGAAGATACAAATTTAGGAGCTACTAGATAAAGGTTTCATATGACCAAGCATTTCAAATTGGGGTTTTCTAGTGCTATTTGTGAAGAAGAAAGATGGTAGCATGAGAATGTGCACCAACTACTGACAGTTGAATAAGTTCACGGTTAAAAAAATATCCATTGCTGAGAATTGGTAATATGTTTAACCAGATGTGAGGTGCCATAATGTTTTCAAAGATCAATTTGTGATCTAGATATTACCAACTCAAAGTGAAGGAGTTAGATGTTCTAAAGGCGATGTTCAGAATGAGGTATGGGCACTAGGAGTTTCTAGTGATGCCCTTTAGGTTACCAAGTGGAGCTGCTGCTTTTATGGACTTGATTAATTGAGTGTTCCATGAATATCTGGATCATTCTGTAGTGGTGTTTATTGATGATATCTTGGTGTATTCGCAAACTGATGAAGAACACGATACTAATTTGCGAATTGTGCTGCAAATTTTATGAGAGAAACAGTTGCTCGTGAAGTACAACAACTATGATTTTTGGCTCAAAGAAGTTGCCTTTTTTAGGGCACATTGTTTTAGCTAAAGGGTCATATAGACCGAAGGAAAATCAAAGCCATTATGGAATAAAGATCGCCAAGAAGTGTGAAGCTTTTTAGGGCTCGTAGGTTTGTTGAGGGGTCCACCACTATTGAAGCATCCTTAACAAAGTTGCTCTAGAAGAAAGAGGAGTTCACATGGACAGAAAAAAGGTTAAAAAGCTTCGACAAGCTTAAGGGGATCTTCACCAAAGAATTTGTGTTGATTCAACAAGAACTAGGAAAGGAAGGGAAGGTGGTAGCTTATGCTTCTGGGCAGCTGAAGGTTCATGAGCATAACTACCCAACCCACGAGTTAGACTTAGCAGTGATTGTGTTCACACTTAAGATTTGGAAACTTAAGATTTGGCAACACTACTTATATGATGAGAACTATGCCATTACACAGACCACAAAAGTCTCAAGTATCTGCTCATGCAGAAGGAGTTAAATTTACAACAAATGAGATGGATAAAGCTACTAAAGAATTATAACTGTGTGATAGAGTATCACCCTGGAGAGGCAAATGTGGTAGCAAATGCACTGAACAGGAAGTCTATGAGTGAGTTGCAAGCTCTATTCACACAGTTAAGTGTAACTAGTGACGAGGGACTGCTTGCGAAACTGCAAGTAAGGCCAATGTTGTCACAGTAGATCAAATAGAAGTAAGCTTCAGAGTAAGAGTTGGTAAAGAGTTTTCACCAAATGGAAGGTATGCGAGTGGACTTCGCACTAAACAATAAAGGGATACTTTATTTTCGTGGAAAAATTTGTGTGCCAAATGATAAGGAGCTGCAACAAGTTATGCTTAATGAGGCACATAATAGTCTGTATGCAATGCATCTAGGAAGTAACAAGATGTATCATGACCTCCACGAACTGTATTAGAGGCTTGGATTGAGGCAAGCAGTTACAGAATTTGTGGTGAAGTGCCTAACAGAAGGTGAAAGCATAGCATCAATATCCTTCAGGCTTGCTAAAACCACTTAAAATTCCAAAATGAAAGTGGAAAAGGATCACCATGGATTTTGTGTCAGGTTTTCCACAGACTTCGACCAAGAAATATGCTATTTGGATGATTTTAGATTACCTTACGAAGAGTGCACACTTTCTAGTTGTTCAAATGAGCTATACTTTGCAAAGGCTCACAGAGATTTACATTGCTGAGGTAGTGAGACTGCATGACATGCCAGTTTCCATTACTTTCGATCGATATCCTCTATTTACTTTGAGATATTGTAAGAGTCCACAAGAAGCTATGGGTTTGAAGCTTTAATTCAGAATTGCTTATCACACTCAAACAGATGGCCAATCTAAGTGAGTGGTACAAGTGTTGGAAGACATGCTACAAAGCTATGGTTTCGAGTTCGTAGGAAGCTGAGAACATTATTTGCCTTTGGCGGAGTTTGCTTATAACAATAGTTAACAAGCAAGTATTTATATGGAGCCTTTTGAAGTACTATATGGAAGAAGGTGTTGAACACTCCTATATTGGATTGAATTAATTGAAAAGTGAATAGTTGTCCAAAATAGTTCTTGAAATAAAGAACAATGTGAAGATGATATGTGAAAGGCTTAAGGTTGCTTCAGATAGATAGAAGTCCTATGCTGACTTGAAATGGTGAGATTTTGAGTACCAAGTGGGTGAGCATGTGTTTCTCAAGGTATCACCATGAAACAAAGTCCTAAGGTTTGGGTGTAAAGGACAGCTAAGTCCAAGGTCCATTAGTCCTTACGAAGTGGTGGAAAGGATCGGTCTTATAGTTTATCGACTTAAGTTGCCCCGTGAACTCGATCATATTCATGATGTGTTTCACGTATCCATGCTAAGAAAGTATTATGCAAACCAATCCCATGTAGTGTCAACAAATGATATTGAAGTGTGACCTGATTTGACTTATGAGGAACAACTAGTAAAGATTGTGACTAGTGAGGTGAAACTCTTACGAAGCAAAAGGATTCCTTTAATCAAGGTGTTGTAGTAAAACCAGAAAACCAACGAAGATACTTGGGAAACAGAAGAAGCAATAAAGCAACAATATCCTCAACATTTTGAAGATGAACATTTAGAGGGCAAAATGTCTTAATTGAGGGAGAGTTGTAACATCCTGATGTGTCGTTAATAGCACAAAAAATATCCTATCCCTATAAAATAATGAAAAGAATAGTATAAGGGAAGTAGGATCAAATCCTTAGGGATTGGATTTGCACAAGTTCCTGTTCCTCAAGATCCCGGAGAGAGTCATGCTTAAGAAAACCTGCATACCTGAAAAGAAAAATAGAAATAAAAGTTTGATTGAATTGAAATTGCAAAAATTAAAATTAAAATTGTAAAGATGAACAGAGTTGAGGAAAAAGAGTTTTTTATAGAGAGATTACATCCTCTGGTTGTCTCAATCCACCTTGGGTTCAATCCTAGGCTTTTAGATAATCCTTCTTGAATAGAATAAGCCATTTATATTGGAAGAGGATGCCTACGACCACTAGCTCCACTTAGATTTTTGACTTACGATTTAGAGGAACCTGACTCTAGCCAACCGTCACTTTTGTGGGATCGTCTTACACTAGATCATCACTTTTCAATGGCGAATGCCATGCCATTTTGTCTCTTAGGCTCGACAACCACTGACGCAGTAAGCTAACGAACCGACTGTGCAACCTTCCCAAAACATACAAAGCGGTTGTTCTTTGCACAAGTTGAAAAGATCATCTTTGAAGGGACATGGACGGAAACGTCAGCCCCGTAATGTGAAGAAACGATGAATACACGTTGAGAAGGCTAAGCGCGAATTCTAAGCCTCATGAACCTTTTTTTTAGGGAACTTCGACAACCTTTGGTTAGATAAATTTAGTGGCTCATGCTTTTTGGGGAAAAAGAAATAAACGTAATGAAAATGGAATTTTTATTGAATAATACGAAAGTAACAAAGGCTAAGCTTTTTGGAGAGAGAGTGTTTACAGAAAAAGATGAGTCAAATTTGTGTCACCCTATCCTCTATTTATAGTACTAGGAAACCTAGTTTATTCCTAATTAAATTCTAAAAGATAAATACAAATAAAAAAAGATAATTAAAGATAAAAGCTAAAACTAAAACTAAATAATAATCTTTAACAATTATCCTAATATAATTGAAATTTAAATAGTCTTGTGTTTATAAAATCTCTTCTTTGCACTTTTGCCCTCAATTCTCCCATGCTTTGCATCTTCGGCACCACTTCTTTCCTAATTTGCATGTTGGCCATTTTTATCTTTAAATTCACACTTTTTTCCCCAAAATTTCCTTTTTCCTTCAATTTAGTCCCTTCTAGATAAAAAACCATAAATAGTTGAAATTTGTAGGATCATACTGAAAATAAATATGTAATTAATACATAAAAATATATCATTCTAGAGTATTTTCACATCCCAAGATTGGGCCTGGAAGTTTTGGCTTCATAATAAAGGGTCCATTAGTGTTTTGGTGAACTAGAGGTTCGCCAATACTTCTATGAATTGGGAGTTCGCCAAAAAGGTATTAAAAAGGATTTCGCCAAGTGTTTCGGTGAAGCACAGTACGCTAAATGATGTGGTAAAGGGTTCTCTAATCTGTTTGGTGAGCTAGTGCTTGCTAGGTAAGTTGTAAACTGGGGGTTTGCAAGTCAAAGATTGAGTTTAACTCGAATTAGGAAATAAAGGTATGGTGTATCTAGGAATACTTTTCATGCAAGTGCTGATAATAATTCTAGGAGTTTAAATTTTCCTTCTCTTCTAATAGCCCTATGTAAGACAACAAATGTGCCTTTAGTTGATGCAGAGGACGTTACTCCCAAAAAGTGTAGGATGATGTGAGTAATTTTTGCCAAGCTTTGAGGAACTGAGTTTGTCACAGCATCCCAGCACAGTCAAGCTTCCCCTACCACATGTATTCCCACAGCAACATCTCTCACCTCTCATGACCAGGAAATCTTTACTTCTCTAAAACTGTTAGAATAAATGTTATCACTGTTTGAGCTGCAACAATACCAAATGATGGAAGAGTTAGAACAAAGCAACGAACGCCAGGCTCAGTACTGGTCGTATGTGAAACATAGGGATTTGGTATTAAGAAGATCCCTCTAAAAAATATTTTTGAGGCCTATGCCAGAATTTCCTTCTTTCCCAGTTACTTTGCTCTTGTCTAATTAGTGTGGAAAAGAGCCAGTTCCACCCGCGGCTAGTATTGACCCTATGACTGAAGAAGTTACTACAAATAAAGGAAAAGCTATTAAGGAGGAGTTAGAAAGGTCAAACTCTACCAATCTAGAGAAGGATGTATAAGAAGGAAATGAAGAAAAAAATGTCCCTACCATTTACTCCACTAACTACTGTAATTGAAAAAGGTTTAACTCCTAAATCGACATCTTCACCCATCTCCATGACTACACAGAATCAAGAAATTGATCAACTGATCGATTAACTAACGGAGATCGACAAAGAAGGTGAGATAAAAAGTCAGTGCTCACAAGTCCATGAGAAAGAATTGAATGAAGAGCCAATGTTCCAGTCCAAGGAGGTTAAGTTTTGTTTTTCTCTCATGTATTGCATAAATTTTTTTCTTATCGTTTGTGTGCATATTCATACTTGTTATATATTGTTCACGATTTTACGTGCAATTCGGACAATGCATCCCTTAGGTTTATAGGTGAATTGTGCATCTAGTTTGCATTTTGTATGTTCATTTTGGTATATAAGATATTTTTCCATGCATAATAATTATTGAAATTCTACTTTGTCTATAAAAAGTACAATTTTTCTTTATGATGTTCAATGATGAGCTTAAATTTTTTTTTTTGATATACCTAGAACAAGTAACAATGGATTAGGTGAAGTTAGCTTAGGCTATGTTGCTTGGAAATTGATTTCTAAAAATAGGATGTCCTATACTTTGTGTTTTTTTGGTTTTTAGAAATATAGTCAGTATCTTTTTAATGCCCTTAGGGATTTTTGCAACCAAACATTAGTTAAATTAACATGACATTTTGTTTAAATAAGTATGCACTCCAATGCTTAGAGTTGCTAAGTAGGTCAGCATCAATTTGTTTGCTCCATAGTTGTAACACCCCTTACCCGTACTCGAAACTGGGACAAGGTACAAGGCGCTACCAGACACATACTCAGACACTTTCAGAAAATATGGGTTATAGAATTTCATTCTAATTTAAAACCAACCAAATAACATGACAATGTCCCGACTATGGACCTACAAGGTCCAAGACATACATTAAAAGCGATCCGGGACTAAACTGAGAACTATAGAAAATTTTAGAAAAAAATTACTAGGGTTATGCCTCACACGCCCGTGTAGAGGCAAAGCACACGCCCGTATGCTTAGGGACACGCCCGTATGTCCTAGTCTTGTTGAATTATTTGGATTTATTTTTCATTTTGAACCTACAGAGATTTTCACACAGCCAAGCACAAGCCCGTGTCCCTCACACGGCCTAGACATGCCCATGTCATCCCCCGTGTTCAAAAACCCAGACATTCTGTTTGTGATGTCATCATTCATTTTGAGGCACACGGCCAAGGCACACACTTGTGTACTAGGCCGTGTCCTCCATACGGTTGAGACACACGGCCGTGTCTCTACCATTTACTACCATAAAAACTGACCTAAAATTTTAAGTGTAGGGGATACACGGCCATGCAACATGCCTATGGGGCTGACTGTGTATCACACACAGCCTAGGTACATGCCCGTGTGTCTACCCGTGTGGACATTTTTAGGGCTATTTTCCAAGCCTTTGGTCACCCTCTTTCATCCATACACACTTAGAGACTTCAACGGTAGCTAACATGGCCTAATTATACTCTTAAACAACCTTAACATAACTCATTGCATGTTAACCTCATCCCATCGGTTTAGTACATGCTGAATTTCCTTTTCGTATTAGGGATTAACATAGCACATTTTACATTTTACACTTAGGTCCTATTATAACCATATATCATTATATGCTATGTCCTCTCTCAAATTATTAGGTCCTATTTCAATCATCCATTCATGATAAGCCTCATCATCATATCTCATGAAACATTTAAACATAGAAATAAATCATTAGTAGGTTTACAACCTACATCAATATGAGCTATATCTCATGGCTATATACAAAGGAATCAGTATACCATTTAGGCCCTTACATTGGCTAGCCAAATGACACATATAACAAAATAACCAAAAATCCTATACATGCCATTAAACAAAATAAAAGTATCTATATACCAACACAGAACAAGTTGACAGTGTGTTGATTCTCTAACCGTCTTCCAATCTTCACGAGTCCACGAGCTTTGTAAGATAGGGAAAGGAGAAGGGGGTAAGCATTTATATGCTTAGTAAGTCAGGATAACTGGAAAGTAAACTTACCGGTTAATTAGCATACAACCATATTTAGGCAATAATTCCAACAAGCATGAAATAGTTTCCCTATCACATACACTCAATCATCAAATTAGTCTCATAGCAATACATCATGTCATTAGTCTTAGATAAGATCATCAATTCAATATTTCCATTTCTATTTCTCATGTTAATCCTGTTGAATTCCTTGGAAATCTTAATGGATAACCCAATTACTGTCAAGTCATACAAGTGATCGTCTCGAGTACGCACCCCCATGAACCTTATATCTTACAGCAAGATTACCAGTCCAGGCTAAATCCTTCTCAATGACAATTGCTCTCATAGGCTCAGATCTGAATTACCAGTCTAGGCTAAATTCAGTCCTCAATCAGATTACCCGTCCGGGCTAAATCCTTAATGTACCCATATTCTTCGAGAGGCTCGATCACTCAAGGAACACCCGTCCAGGTTAAATCCCTTCTATTTTGAGATCATCGAATTACCCATCCGGTCTAAATCCTTTTCTACAACACATGCAGGATCTCATGTCATGTAAGCCATAATTTATCCATCGGATCTCCCTTTCTATTTTAACCAGGACATTTATCATCTTTCATTTACACAAGCACATTTCATGAATTATCATGCCATGAATATCTAAATTTTCATACATTCAAGAACACACATGTTTAAGTGTATTATGAGTTTACTTCGGGTTACACGAACTTACCTGGTAATTGGTTCGGTTTCGTATTTCAATTATTCTGAAACCTTTCGTTTTCCATGATCGACCTCTGGAATTGGTTCCTCGGGGTCTATATCAATAAAATTTGACTATTAATACATCACATTTTTCATTTTAGGATTTAAAACTCACCCTCGGGCAAAATAACCAATTTGCCCCTAACCTTTCACACTTTTACAATTTAGTCCTAAGGCTCATATAATGAAATACATGAAATTTCTAAGTTACCCAAGCCTAGTCAAATATTTTTCTTGCTTATAGTAGCCCGTATTTTCTTTCATTTCACATTTTTCTACCCATTTTCACAACTTTTACAAAATGGTCTCTTAAGCTATTTCTATGAAAAACTACTTAGTAAAAGTTGTTTACTATCCTTTAAACTCTCATATTCCTTCATAAATCATCAAAACACAAACATCTCATGCATGGGTAAATTTTTGAACATGAGCCCTAGCTTGAAATATGGTTGGAAATAGAGAGATCATGTTGCGAGGATCTCAAAAATACGAAGAGCATTAAAAATGAGGTTAGAGACCACTTACTATTGTGCTTGAAATGTTGAAAACCCTAGCTATGGAGAGCATGCAAATTTCAGTAGCATGGAGAAGATAAATGACATGATTTTGGCTTATTTTCCCTTTTTATTCTTTAATTAACCAAACGACCAAAATGCCCTTCATTACTAAAATTTCAAAATTTTCCATGCATGCCCATTTTTGTCCAAAACCTTAAAAATTAGGAAAATTACTATTTAAGGACCACTAATTAATAATCCATAGCAATTTCATACTAATTGCTTCTAAAACCCAAGTTTTGCAATTTATTCAATTTGGTCCTTAATTTCCAATTGGACACCTTACACATAGAATTTCTTCATGAAACTTTAACAAATGCTTATTTTCATATCCTAATCCTCATATTGATCATAAAATAATTATTTTAACATCAAATTTGTGGTCCCGAAACTACTATTCTAACTAGGCCCTAAATCAGGATGTTACAATCGTGTTGTTGATTAGAAAGGAGGACCTACGCAAGAGTGTGTGGTATAACTTTTTGGGCACTCCACTGTAGGAAAAAGGTCTGAGTAGCTAAGAAGTTAGTTGTATGCTCCATCCATCTTTTTAGTTAAAAGCCTTAGCTTCTTAAGTGACTTTTGGTTTAAATTGTGACATGATTGAGTACTCAAAAATTTTTTGTATGCTCCATCAAGATTGTCAAGTCAAAGAATTTTGTGAAATGATAAATCCCCTAATAATAATAATAATATTTTTTATGAAAAAAATAAAAGAGATATGAAAATGTGAATAATATATTTTGATATGGGTTTAAAGTAAGTGACTTTTGTTTAGGTAATGAATGAACTAAGTAAGAAAAAAGATATTTGCTATTGGACGAAAGATAGAATGCATGGGTACTTAGGAGATTTTGTTTTTAGGGAGAAATTTTTGCACTGCCTTTGCTGAAAAAACATTTGACGTTTGAATCAGTTTTAAAAAAAAATAAGATTGTTGAGAATAGAGGTATAAACTATTTTTTTGAATAACTAGGTAGTACAAGAAAGTTATTTTTTCCAAGGCAAGATGGGTGCATTCAAGCATTTAAGTGTATTTTGCTTGAGGACAAGCAACAACTCAGGTTTAGGTGTGACAACTCTTGTGTAACATCTTGAATTAGGGTCTAGTTAGAATAGTGGTTTTGAGACCACAAATCTAAAATAGAAATAATTATTTGATGATTATTTGATGATCCATGATATGATTGCATGCTTGTGTGAAATTTTCATAAAGAAATTCTATGCCTAAGATGTCCAATTTGACTTTAGGGACTAAATTGAATAAGTTGTAAAACTTTTATTCTAGAAGCTTCAAACATGATATTGCATTAGATTATTAATTAGAGGTCTTTAAATAGCAATTTGAACAAATTATAAAATTTTGAACAAAAATGGGCATGAATAGGAAAATTTTAAAAGAATGACCTTTAGGGCATTTTGGTCATTTGGTAAATAAAAGAATAAAAAGGGAAAAAGAAATCAAAATTTGTCCATCTTCTTCTTGCTTGTGCCGAAATTCCAAGGGTCACCATAGCTGGGGTTTGTTCGTCATTCAATCTCAAAAGTAAATGCATCCTAGTTTTGTTTTTAATGTTCTTTACATTTTTGAAGCTGTCATCAACCGATCTAGCTATTTCTACCATTATTTTGAGCTAGGGTTCATGTATGAAATTTGACCCATGAGTGACATGGTTGTATTTTAATGTTTAATGGAGGAATATGAATGTTGATGTGTGATAAAGATCTTTTACTAAGTGAATTTTAGTGAAAACACCTAAAAAGGACTTATTTGTAAAAGATGAAGAAATGGGTAGTAGAAATGTGGTTTAATGTGAAATATGGGCTGATATGAGTTAGAATATGAATTAGCTAGGCTTAGGTAACAAAGAAAACTCATGCATTTCATATTACGAGCCAAAGGAGTAAAGTGTAAATAAGTGAAAAGTTAGGGGTAAGAAGGTAATTTTGCCAAAATATGTGTTATGGGTCGATATGAGCAATGTGTGTATTGAACAAGTTAAATTTGGCATTATAGATAAAGAAAAACATGATTCAGTTTTGATCAGGGAAAAAAGAAGGTTTACGAGGATTAGGCTCGTTTCTATCATTTTGTACCGAGGTAAGTTCATTTGCAAATAATACAACATGAACCATACTTCAACTACTTACATATTTGATATGATGTTGTATCATGTGTTTATTGCCTAAATTTTATCATGAATTATACTATGATTATCCCACGAATATGTGATTGGTGTTATGAGTATTGAAATTGACGTTACGAGCAAGTTCAACAGAAATGTGGTATCAAAGAATCCTGTAACACCCCAAACCCAGCCTAGACGTTATGACCGAATCTGACGTGCCATATTGGAGTTGAAAATCCACGTTCCGTTTTAGTGTTTTAAAACCATATATTTTGTTGAGTTAACAAAGTGTATAGAAGTGGGCACCGGTAGGTATCCGAGACAGAGGAGGTGAGCCATGAAGGTCGCTTAAGTACCAAGCTCTTTAATTGGATCCAATCCTAGACATGCCCACAACCATAGCCACACTTTGCTATATCGAGTTTAAATTTGTTTAAGTGGACGTCTTTGATAAATCAATTAATCGTGGTCTTTGAGATATTTTGAAAACAGTATCATTTTGAAAACACGCCCTAAGTCTAGCCCATTTGAATAATTATTAACCAATTTAAAAAATTAAAATAATTCAAAAGAAATAAAAGGAAAGTTAAAATTGGCCTTATTACAACCCAAAATTAAATAATAATTAAAGGAAATTAAATGAAAACCAACACTTATTTAAAAGCCCAAAGATGATCACCGTGGCCACTCTGAATCCTCTCCGGCCCAAGTCCCCACATCAAGGCTCACCGCAAGGTTAAGGAAAGGGGGTGAGTTTGGAAACTCGGTGTATCTGAAGCCCATCCAAAGCCCAATTCAGCTCGAGCCCATTGGGCCTAAGCCCTATTCAGATAATAGTACATGAGGTCAAGCCCTTTTCGAATCTGAGAGCAAGGCCTTAGCCCTTTACATAACAGTGTGGCCCATAGGCCCGTTCGAGAACATGAGTATCAATGAAATAATGAATGCAAGCCCATCCGGGAGACTACTCAACCCACCAACCGCTACTTGCGCCTGCACCAACCCTACACACCATGTGGGAATATCTCAACCCACCCAAATTTCTACACACGAGTTAAAGAACGCACTCAAATTTCAGTCGATTGAGGCAAAGCCTCCGAGACGTGGATGAACCACTTTCAAGACTTCCTCCATTAATACCCCAATCCCATGCAATGATATTAATAAATGCATATCATGCAAAATACTGTAGTAATCAATCAAGCGATTCACCAATTTAAAACCCTAGGGGTATATCGGTAATTTTGCTCTTTAGGGTAATTTGGTAATTTTTCTCTTTAGGGTAATTTCGTGATCTACGCTCTTGCACAAACTAATTCATAATTTTTTCAGTTTTATGCAATTTGATTCCACCATCTACCTAATGTGCTAATTTGCCCATCTCTTACCCATATTGGTCTCAGTAAGCCCATTGGGCCCAATTTTGGCCCATCGAGCCCTTTTTCCGAAATACGCCAAAACATCATGCGAACGTGCTTACCACCTTGCGGTGCGGATCTAACAATTACTCTATGCCTTGAGAGCATTTGCATACTCACATGACCGTGAAATGCCGAATTTGACATTTCGCTTTTCCGAATTGAACTAAGAAAGGGTGTCTGGTACACACTGCTTTGCGATGACTACTCATGAGATCCCTTACGATGTCCTACAATTATTCATCACCATTTTTAGCATACAAGTTATGCTTAACAAACTCAAAATCCACCCTACCTTATTCTACCAAAGAACCCTTATTGACCATAAGTTGCTTGCCTTCACAGGTCCAATAATACGATTCAAGCTTATCCAAGTCGATACTCCAAGCCTCATTGCTCCTCCAAAGTTGTCTATATCACTTTGTCCAAGTCACCACTTGCCCACAAGGGCAAAATAGTCATTTAACACCCTAGGGGCAAATGGTAATTCTACCCTACAAGGGTATTTCGGTAATTTTATAAACAAAGGGTATTTTAGTAATTTTACAAACTAGGGGTATTTTGGTAATTTTGTAAACCAAGGGTATGTTAGTAATTTTACAAACTAGGGGTATTTTGGTGATTTTATAAACCAAGGGTATTTTGGTAATTTCAGAAATTGAAGGTAAAGCAGTAATTACGTAAACCGAGGGTAAAACGGTAATTCTATAAATTGAGGTAAAATAGTAATTACAGAACCGAGGGGAAAGCAAGAATTTCGTAAATCGAGGATAAAATAGTAATTCTATAAACCGAGGGTAAAAGCAGTAATTACGTAAATCGAGGTAAAATAGTAATTTCAAACCGAGGGTAAAAGCGGTAATTACGTAAATCGGGAGTACTTTGGTAATTTTACAAGTCGAGGGCATTTCAAGAATTGGTAAACTAAAGTATTCTAAACATGGATAACAATACGAATGGGCCTAAAGCCTATTCTCGGCCCAAATGGGCCCACACTCGTGTGGCCCTTTTAGCCCAAACCTAGCCACAGATATGCGATTCACCTAGCCTAGTCCAATATTTACTACACAATCAAACAACTTATCCAATTGGCTCAGAGGCCCATTGGGCCCACATGACCCCTTTCTACCATCGCGTACCAAGTAGCCATCCTCTGACTAGAGTAGTAAGAAATACACACGATAGGAGATCTGGAGTTAATCCACGCTCCGAGCACTCTTAGCCGACGCCCAACCCAAACGAGCACGCCATACAATGAAAGGGATCACCAAGAAAGGTGCCTTTACTCTCCTCATGGTTCCTCTATTTAAAGCCGACTTCACATCCACTCTTATGTTAGCTTCCTGATGTGGGATCCCTCCATTATCAGAGTTTAAATTCAACACCAGCTCTTGCCACCCCTTGTTAGCAAAATAAATGCTCTTCGCTTGCCATGAGTTTCGAACCCATGCCTCCCCTTAAATGCTCCACACGCTACTTGCCACTAAGCCACAAGGCTTTTTGTGTCACAATATCTCCAACAATATTCTTAAGGCCTACCTACTACACCCAGGGTTTGATTCACCTTAAACCAAAAATTTTTTTGCTAGAGTCCAGGTTTAAACCCAGGACTTCTCCAACACTTCTCAACATATTTAACCACTAAAACAAGCCTTCATTAGCGAAATTTACATGCACAACAAAAGATTATAAGCTGCCTTCAACCACTCCAATGCTCAAGGCCCAAAACTTCTAGGCCCAAATTTAGGGTGTTACAAATCCCGTTTGAACCTTAGGAATAGTTTAAGATACAAGTGACATGTCACTAGGAACTATGTGATCTGAACTCATTGAGTTGTGGTCTTAGTTCATGATATATGTGACATCTGAACTCATTGAGTTGTGGTCTGAGTTCATGATGTATGTGGCACATGTTTTGGCGTTCAGGTACTGGTATCGTATATTCCAATGGTGGTTGGGTAGTCTGGCGTGTGTTACGGATAACCGACAGCCTATATGAGCAGACCCGTGAGTAGCTCGAAAGCGAGCAACATGTGATATATGATATGAGGTAGCATTGGCTACATTTGAGGCACTTAGGTGTGAGATTTCGTTGTATCTGATAGTGTTCCGAGTGTTCAACGGGTAGTTCTAAAGGAAGTTCAATGATTAATCATGATGAACACGTCGAAGAGGAAAAAGTAAGTTAATATGTGCAACTGGGCACAGGTATGTACATCGAACTCATCAGAATGTCATGAGATATGATGAACTTGTGGTGAGAATATGAATATATATATATGAAGAATAAGTTTAAGAAATTTGATAAAATGCAAGATTATGTTCATTATGTTAAATGTATAATTAATACTTATTTAAGTTGTATTTTATTTGCATGTGAACTTACTATGCTTTAATGCTTACCCATTTTCCTTTCTCTTTCTTATAGTGTTGCCAAGCTAGCTCGGGGATCGAAAGACGTCGGAGACTCGATCACACTATCAATTGAATATTTGGTATAGCTATTCTTATCATTTTGAGTATGGCATGTATAGGGACTTAGTATTTTTGTTATGTGTCATATTGATTAGCCAAATGTGTTGGCTCATGAAAGTATTGTGATTATTTTGTATATGGCCATGAGAAGTGGCTCATATTGAGTATTTGGGTTGTAACCCTAATTATTGGTGCATGCATGCAAATGTGCTTATGCTTTAATGTGGTTATGGTTGCTTATGGTTAATAAGTGTAATGGATGGCATATATGTTTGGTGTATGAAATATGATTAATGTGTATGTCATAAAGATGATGCAAGTGGGTAACTTGAAAATAGATTAGTAAAAATGATAGACAAATATGAAATTGGTGTGGAATGCCATATGAAAGCATGATAGTTTGAATAAGTGATATATTGCTATTACCAAGTCATAATTTTAACCATGAATGTGAATGCTTGAGTAGCCAAATGTGCCATGTTGCATGCCATTGAGTATAAGTATGTCAGTGTTTAAGGGTGGCAATTGTCTTGGAAAATAGCCTAGAAATTGTCCACATGGTTAGACACACGGGCATGTATCTTGGCCGTGTGTGACACACAGTCTTCCCCATGGGTGTGTGATCTAGTCGTGTGTCCCATGCACCCTAATAATGCAAAACAGATTGCCTAGTAGTAAACACATGGGCAGAGACACGGCCGTGTGTCTCAGCCACGTGAAGGACACGGCCTTAGGACATGGGCGTGTGCCCAAGCCGTGTAAAGTCTGCACTTGAATTTTGGAATTTAATTTGCCACACGACCTAAGCACACGAGCGTGTGACTTGGCCGTGTGACCTTATTTAGTTGATGACGTCATAGTCAGATAGTTACACGGGCCGAGGACACGGGCATGTGTGGCCACACGACCTACCCATACAGGCGTGTAACTTTCCAAAGTAAGAAAATTTTCTAAGTCTTCCTATTATTTTCAAAGTTCTTAGTTTAGTCCCGAACCATCCCCGATGTATGTGTTGGGCCTCGTAGGTCCACATAAGGGACAATTTGCACATGTATGAATAAATTTGTTTTGAACAAAAATTTTACTGCCTGATTTTGTATGATTAGTTACGTTTAAGTCCAGTAACGCCTCGAACCCTGTCCCGGCTTTGGATACGGCTAAAGGGTGTTACATCTTGAAAATGAGATATATTTCATGCGTTTAGACCTAGCTAATTGCTTGTACTTAAGTACATTTTGTTGCATTTTAGGAAATTTTAGTTAGCATTTTTAATATTGCATTAGGACTTGAACTGTGTTGGAATTAGGCACTTTTAATCATTTGTGGTGGAGTTTTTGTCTGGCAAGAACAAGTTTTGGAATGAGGAAATAAATGACTGAAGTTTTGTCTGGGCAAAGTGCAGACAATTTGCTAGCACGGATGCCGTGGCAATGTTGGGAAGACCAAGTCAACATTTTCTGCACAGTAGTCTCAGTTCAAATTCAACTTCAAACTTGTACCAGTTAAATCCATCTAAAAGAGGAAAAGATAATCACGAGTTGTTGGCTGACCTTAGCCTAGTCTATCTATAAAAACCAATGAAGGGGACCTCACAAAATGGAGGAGAAAAAGGGAGAGAGATACTTAGGCGTGAATAAGGATTTGGCTGCACAAGGGAAAGGAAGTCGAAGGCAGTCCTTCTTAGCCATCATAGGACGTTGTGTTGTCGAAGCTTGGAATAGGCAATCAAAAGCTACTTCTCGAAGTTCTTCTGTTATTTCCATTAGTGTTCCTTCGAAAGATTGAATTGAAGTAGTTGAAAACAATGTTGAATAATTTTTTGGTTTGGAATGTCATTTCCCAACCCATGAGCTAAATCTCATAGGGTTGGGATTACTTTTGGTGAAACTTTAACTATTTTTATGGATGTCGTATATATCTAATTTTCTTTACTGTTTCATTTGATTTTTCTTATTTCTTAATAAAAATGCAATGATCTCTAGACTTAGAAGGCTGTTGGCATTCTATAAATTGATTCTAATTCCGATAGGGTTGGAATGGTTGGATTAAAATTAAATGAAATGAGCAAGTAGTCAATAGAAACTTTTCGTCGACTCTAGATATAGAGTCACGATCATACTAAAGGAACCCAGGCAAGATATCTAAAAAGCCTATAGACACAGGAAAGGTAAGTTGAGGTTTTGCTCTCGTCAGAGGTAGGCCATTTTAGAACTCTTCTGTGTAGTAAAGTAGATACGATGACAGTCAAGGTCGATTCTAGGTCATCCTGAACTTCTGAACTAACATCACTCTATCCTTATTCTTTCTCGTAGTAACTTTGCCACAACATATTTAGTTATTTATTTCTTCGTTTACATTTTGTTCGGATAATTACTCTTGTTATTGCCATTATATTTATGCTTTCACTTTTTTCATAGCATTTCCAATTACTCATCAATTTCATCTATCGCATACATCATCATTCCTTTGAATTATCACTACATAGTTACCTTAGTTTTCCATAGCATTTTATTCATCAGTCTTTCCATAACATTAGCTAGATTATAATAACTTGACAACTTTTGTGCATCAGTCTGATCCTCGCGGGAACAATACTCACTCATCACTTTATTACTTGAATCGACGTGTATACTTACACAAATTTGCATATCATTTCACATGCGACAGTATAATGATAAAAAAGAAGACACATGATAAAATGTTTTGGCTCCTGTATGACACTCTACTGCAAATCGTGGCTGGTGAAAACCAAGCCTTGTAGAGGAACACGTGTGTATTCAAAACAAGGAGGAATGTTAGGGGGTATGAAGATGATGATTGATAAATAACTCTAATTAGAGGTATGAAAATATAGGAATATGGTTCTTAGGAGCTAGGATTAGAAGCTAGCACAAGGAAGGAAGTATGTGTAAAAAAAGGATGCATATGTGTAAAATAAGTAGAGCACGTTGCATGAAAGGTAATATGTAACACCCCTCACTCGGCCCGGTTGCTGGACCTAAGTTACGGAATTCTACTGCAAACACTAGAATATTCACACATAAATTATAACATTTGATTCAATTAAAATGCATCAAATTTGTAACACCCCTAACCCTTATCCATCACCGGAATAGGGTTACGAGGCATTACTAAACAACACACCTCATTCACATACATTTATACATTTATACTCTAAATCCATTCAAAACATTTACAATGTCCCTTATAAGGCTCTACGAGACCTTAAAACAGTTTAGAAGTGGTTCGGGACTAAACCGTTAACATTTGCAAACCTTGAAAAACTTATAAAATTTTCAAACATATAAGGGTCACACGCCCGTGTGAATAGGCCGTGTGCCTCACACGGTCGCCAGACATGCCTGTGTCATAGGCCGTGTGAAAACAGGGTATACATACTAACTTGTAGCACACGACTGGAGACACGCCTGTGTACCATGGCTGTCAAAAAATTAGGGAGGTTACTGACTTGGGTCACACGGCCGACCACACGCCCATGTGCTAGCCTGTGTGCCTCACCCAACCAATAGACACGCCCGTGTGTCTAGACCATGTCAAAACTATAGGGTATACTACCTTAATTCAAAAGGGTACCCCAGGGGACACATGGTTGTGTAACATGACCGTGTGTCACACACGGCTGAGACACACGGCCGTATGGAAAAAAATAAGCCATTTGTAAAGCCAATTTGCCACCCTTCTCAAGCACAACTAAACCACATCAACTTGCAACATTTATATACATTCAAAGGCAACCAAAATATGCCATTTAGTACACAAAACATGTCATCTTATTCACAATCATTTCAATACTCAAAACCATGACCAAAATCATATTGAAACATTATATCAAAATGAACTATTGTATTTATCTCCACATTTTATCACCTATTTTAATATCACAAAACATTCCATCACAACATCTTATAATCAAGCCATAACTTTTCATCTTTCAAGTATTAACAACTAACCAAATGAACAATCATTTAGCTATATGACAACTATGGCAAACATACCAAATTAAGCTAACATATAAGGCATTATATACATCACATATATTACTTATCCAACACATAATTCAAGCCAACTTAAATGGCCATTAACACTAACATTTACAAGCCAATCTCAAGGTTAATATCATGACTCAAAACATACCAAAATGACACTAACCTATACATGCCATATACCGTATATACTAAGCTCCAAAAGTACCAACAAGTAGTCGATAGTGTGATGGTGGTTCACGATGATCCCCAATGTCCGAGCTAGCTTCGATAATCTATAAAACATGGAAAGAATACACAAAGTAAGTTTTAAAAGCATAGTAAGCCATATACAAATAAATCTACCACATGAATCACAATATTTCCATCAATAGGCCAAATACAAGTAAACACATATAGATACACAAACCTTTCTCAATGAATACATATTCAAATTCACCTATAATTTCATCAACCATTTCTTTTTCCAATTCTCGTATGAATCTCGTACGTACCTGAGTCATTTAGCTCAATCACATATTCTTTCTCAACTTAACTTTGCCCGTTGAACCGTTCGGAATCGTTAAGAATACTCGGAATCACATAAAGCTCGTACAATGCCATATCCCAGATATGGTCTTACATGCAATCACATATCAATGCCACTGTCCTAGACAGGGTCTTACACGAAATTAAATAACGATGCCAATGTCCCAGACATGGTCTTACACGTATTCACAATACAATGCCAATATTCCAGACATGGTCTTACATGTAATCACATCTCGGTAACCTAATGTCATGACATCCGCATCCTATACTATTCATAAGGTTTGTACGGGACTTTTGGATATCGTAACTTCTTCGATTCTTGCTCGTATTTGCTCGTTCAACATTCATAGCAATTCAATGATAATGAAACATATATAATTAAATTCTGAGACATTTATTTGCATATGAACTTACCTCGTATTCGGAATAGAGGAGTTAAATCAACTATTCAATAACTTTCGATTTACCTCAATCTAAGTCCGATTTCTTTCGTTCTTGATCTATATAAATTCAAAATTAACTCTTTTATTGCTCAATTCATTCAATTTCATCCAAAACACACAAGTTGGGACATTTTACACATTAACCCCTATAATTTCATATTTTCTCAATTTAGTCCCTATTTCGTAAAACACAATTTACAACAATTTCAACTAAACCCAAGCTAGCCGAATATCTATAGGCTCTATAACAGCCCATATTTATTAATATTTCACACATTTAACCACACATTTTACACTATTCACAAATTAGTCCCTTTTATGTAATTTCATTAAAAATCACTTTACAAAACATGATAATCTATCAAAAAATACTCA
This sequence comes from Gossypium arboreum, assembly GCF_025698485.1. NCBI lineage: Eukaryota > Viridiplantae > Streptophyta > Magnoliopsida > Malvales > Malvaceae > Gossypium > Gossypium arboreum. Next base: position 95,000,704 of record NC_069075.1, read on the forward strand.
TTTTTCATCATCAAACATTCAAGAGAACATGAATTCATCAATGGAAACTTTTAAAATCATCAACAATTTCAGGAATTAGGGTACGAGCTAGCTAGTACTCAAAGCAACGATCACAAAAACGTAAAAATCATAAAAAAATTGAGCTGAAACACTTACCAAATCAAGCTTGCAAGTGTCGAAGCTTAAAACCTAATTTGGCTTCTTTTCTTCTTTGTATTTTTGGCTAGATGATGATGATAACACATAATTTTGATTTTGGTTTTATTTAATATTAACTTATTAACAAATTTACTATTTTAACCTTTATTAATAACATGAAAATTAACTAATACATGTCCATAATGGTCCACTCAAGCTATTAATGGTATAATAACATCATAAGGACCTCCCATTTAATAAACCATAGCAATTAAGCACTTTTAACATATAGAATGCAACTTTTGCATTTTACGCGATTATGTCTTTTTTCTCAAATTAAGCTATTAAACAATAAAATTAGCTCACGAAATTTTCACACATATATATTCACATGCTGTAAACACCAAAATTAATATTAAAATAATTTTACGACCTCAGATTTGTGGTCCCAAAACTATTATTCCAATTTAGATAAAATCGGGCTATTACAACTCTCCCCCCTTAGGGATTTTCGTCACCAAAAATCTTACCAATAAATAGGTTTGGATATTGCTTACTCATAGCATCCTCGGGTTCCGACGTAGCTTCTTCTACCCCGTGTGGATGCCATAATACTTTCACTAATGCTATTCTTTTATTTCTTAGCTCTTTGATCTCGCGAGCTAAAATTCAGATCGGTTCTTCACTATACGATAAATCAGACTGAATCTCAACTTTTGTCGGGGAGATATCATGCAAAGGATCAGATCTATATCTTTGTAGCATTGATACATGAAATACATTATGAATATTTTCTAACTCAGACGGAAATGCTAGCCGATATGCAACTGGTCCAACTCGTTCGATAATCTCATACAGCAAGATGAATCTCTGACTCAATTTACCTTTATGACCAGATCGAAGTATTTTCTTCCACAGAGATACTTTTAAAAACACTTTATCCCCGATCTGAAATTCAATATCTTTCCGTTTCAAGTCTGCGTATGATTTTTGATGATCTGACACTGTTTTGAAACTATTGCAGATCACTTTCACTTTTTCTTCTGTTTCTCTAATTAGATTGACCCTGTGAATCTTATTTTCGCTAAGCTCACTCCAGTACAACGGTGTTCGACATTTCTGACTGTATAAAGCTTCATAATGTTCCATTTTAATACTCGATTGAAAACTATTGTTATATGTGAATTCAATCAACGAAAAATATTTTTCCTATGTACCTTCAAACTCAAGAATGCAACATCTCAACATATCCTCAAGTATTTGAATAACTTGCTCTGATTGACCATCAGTTTATGGGTGAAATGCAGTACTAAAATATAGTTTTGTACCTAGTGCATCTTGTAATTTCTTCCAAAACCTCAATGTGAACCTCAGATCTCTATTTGAAACAATAGAAATAGGTACTCTGTGTAATCTTACGACCTCGGAGATATACAATTTAGCTAACTTTTCAAGCGAATAGTTTGTTCGTACTGGAATGAAATGAGTTGATTTTGCCAATCTGTCAACAATAACCCAGATTGCATCTTTCTTACTCAGAGATAGGGGAAAACCTAAAACAAAATCCATAGTTTCTCTATCCCATTTCCACTCTGGAATCATAATCGGCTGCAATAAACCAGACAGTACCTGATGCTCAGCTTTAACTTGCTGACAAATTAAATATTTAGGAACAAATTCTGAAATGTCACATTTCATGCCAGGCCACCAATAAAGCTGTTTCAAGTCATTATACATTTTCATGCTTCCTGGATGAACAGATAAATGACTACTATGTGTTTCGTTCAAAATCATCTGAATCAACTCTGAATTCCTCGGAACACATATTCGACCTCTGAATCTTAAACAGTCATCTGAATCAACTTGAAACGCTGAATCAGGGTTCAAAACACACTATGCTTGTTTTGCTCGAATTTCTAAGCTTTGTAAATCTGCTGTAAAAACAACAATCTCGCTTTCAACTCAGCTACAATCGAGTCATCATCAGATAAAGCCAACTGAGTATTCATTTCACGTAGAGAAAACAAAGATTTCTAACTTAATGCATCAACAACAACATTTGCTTTTCCCGGATGGTAATCAATTACTAACTCATAATCTTTTAACAATTCTAGCCATCTCTGCTGTCTCAAATTCAAATCTTTCTAAGTCATCAGATATTTCAAACTCTTGTGATCAAAACAAACATGGCATTTTTCACCAAACAGATAATGGCGTCAAATCTTCAAGGCAAACACAATTGCTGCTAACTCTAAATCGTGTGTTGGATAATTCTTTTCATGTGGCTTCAACTGTCTTGAGGCATAAGCTATGACTTTGCCTTTCTGCATCAAAACATAGCCCAGACCATTCAACGATGCATCACTATAAATCACAAATTCTTTACCTGATTCTGACTGTACTAACACCGGAGCTTCAATCAGAAGAGTTTTCAGCTGATCAAAACTTTTATGACATTTCTCAGACCATTCAAAGTTTACATCTTTCTGAAGTAATCTCATCAACAGAGTTGAAATCATCGAAAAGCCTTTTACAAATTTTTGGTAATAGCCAGCTAGTCCCAGAAAACTGCAGACTTCATATACATTTCTCGGAGGCTTCCAATCCATAATCACAGAAATCTTGCATATATACTAAGCTCCAAAAGTACCAAAAAGTAGTCGATAGTGTGATGGTGGTTCCCTATGATCCCCGATGACTGAGCTAGCTTCGATAATCTGTAAAACATGGAAAGAACACACAAAGTAAGCTTTAAAAGCTTAGTAAGCCATATACAACTAAATCTACCACATGAATCACAATATTTCCATTAATAGGCCAAATAAAAGTAAACACATATAAATACACAAACCTTTCTTAATGAATACATATTCAAATTCACCTATAATTTCATCAACCATTTCCCTTTCCAATTCTCTTATGAATCTCGTACGTACCTGAGTCACTTAACTCAATCACATATTCTTTCTCAACTTGAATTTTTCCGTTGAACCATTCAGAATCATTAAGGATACTCAGAATCACATAAAGCTCGTACAATGCTATATCCCAGATATGGTCTTACATGTAATCACATATCGATGTCACTGTCCTAGACAGGGTCTTACACTAAATCAAATAATGATGCCAATGTCCCAGACATGGTCTTACACATATTCACAATACAATGCCAATATCCCATACATAGTCTTACATGTAATCACATCTCGATAATCTAATGTCATGATAGTCATATCCTATATTATTCCTAAGGTTCATACGGGACTTTTGGATATCATAACTTCGTTGATTCTTGCTCGTATTTGCTCGTTCAAAATTCATAGCAATTCAATGATAATGAAACATATATAATTAAATTCTGAGACAATTATTTTCATATGAACTTACCTCGTATTCGAAATAGAGGAGCCAAATCGACTATTCAATAACTTTCGACTTCCCTCAATCTAAATCTGATTTCTTTCATTCTTGATCTATATAAATTCAAAATTAACTCTTTTATTCCTCAATTCATTCAATTTCATCCAAAACGCACAATTTGGGACATTTTACACATTACCCCTATAATTTCACATTTTCTTAATTTAGTCCCTATTTCATAAAAACACAATTTACAACAATTTCAACTAAACCCAACCTAGCCAAATATCTATAGGCTCTATAACAGCCCATATTTATCAATATTTCACACATTAACCACACATTTTATACTTTTCACAAATTAGTCCATTTTATGCAATTTCATTAAAATCACTTTACAAAACATGATAATCTATCAACAAATACTCATTTTCCATCATCAAACATTCAAGAACTCATGAAGTCATCAATGGAACTTTCAAAATCATTAACAATTTCAGAAATTAGGGTACGGGCTAGCTAGTGCTCAAAGCAACGATCACCAAAAATCATCAAAAATCGAGTTGAAACACTTACCAAATCAAGCTTGCAAGTGTCGAAGCTTAAAACCTAATTTGGCTTCTTTTCTTCTTTTTATTTTAGGCTAGATGATGATGATAACACATAATTTTGATTTTGGTTTTATTTAATATTAACTTATTAACATATTTACTATTTTACCTTTATTAATAACATGAAAATTAACTAATACATGTCCATAATGGTCCACTCAAGCTATTAATGGTATAATAACATCATAAGGACCTCCCATTTAATAAGTCATAGCAATTAAGCACTTTTAACATATATAATGCAACTTTTGCATTTTACGCGATTAGGTTCTTTTTCTCAAATTGAGCTATTAAACGATAAAATTAGCTCACGAAATTTTCACACATATATATTCACATGCTGTAAAATCGGGTTGTTACAAAATTAATCCATATTCATGCATAATAGGTTTTATTCGTAAAGCAGGGACTAAATTGAGCATGTAAACATAGTTTAATAAATTCAAGTAAGAGAATGAACCTGAAAAATTTTCCAAAACATGGAACTAGGTGTCGATACAAAAGAAACAGGTACCAATATTTTTATCAAAGGTATCGATACCAAAAATAAGTATCAATATAGTTTTGGCATTCTGGCATTTTCAAAACAATGTTCATTTTGTCAAGTATCAATACCTTGGTCCTTGGTACCGATACTTTTACCCAGGTGGTCAAAACCATAAATTATAGAAGTTCATTTCATGCCCAAATCTATATTTTAGCTCATGGATACCTATAGGCACACAAATATCCTACAAAGAACTCATTGAATCCAGTACAAACATTCAACCAATTCAAAAATATTTGAATCAAACCAAAATTATCATTATAACAATCATCCTAAATTGTAACGGTATTTGTGCAAGTGTGCATAGTAGTTCAAGTAATAAGTAAGTAAAATGAGTTATCGTCTCCACAGGAATTGTATATGCTAATCGATTATTTGTAAAATTATAAGTTAACAATTTGGTGGTAAAGACACAATATTTTGAGTGGTGGATGATTAAACTAAGTGAAATTAGATGCAAAGATCGATCCCTATGTAAATAAATCTAAATGCAAATGTATGAATGAATGGCTTTAGCAAAAAAAAAAAAAAACAATCAACATAAAATAGGCTAGGATAATGATAATAATCAACTCAATTCATTCTCATCATGCTTAACAATGTCTGAAAAACATTCCACGGCAACTCGATCATTCATGAGTTTGGAAACCAAATTAAATGATCTCGAAATCTTTTACTTAGTGAAATATGCATTTTACTAATCATTTTAAACTAAGGGTTTCTTAGTATTTATGCAAGGTTATAGGGACATTTACATTTGCAATAGTTTAATCATATAAACCTAAAAACTATGAAAGATAATAGAGCTAACTAAAGATATTATGAATCTCAAATTTAGTTGGGTTCAATAATCTAAATTGAGCATTGCACTTTTCAATTATGCGTCTACTAGCCGTCGTCTGGTTAGGATCGCTCAGCTAATCTAAATGCACCCAATCACGTATGAATGAAATACATCTTGATTTTAACTGAAAACATGATCCCTGAGGCACAAACATGTTAAGCATGAATCAAATAAATCTTATTGAATTAACATAACCATACTAGAAAATAGGACTTAAAATATCATTGTTGATGTCAAAAACAATAAACACATAGCAAACATAAGTAAATTAAATAACAAGAGGAAAGAGTAATCTCTAATTCAGTTCAATAGCCTTTTGGATCTTTTCTGATTGATGTGTTCCTCCGTTCTACTCGATGCTCCTTTTGCTAAGGGTTTCCTAAGGTGGCTAGCCAAAGAAAGGTCTTGACAAAGCCTTTGTTGGCTAAATAATGGAACAGAGATGGATTGCTATGCAAGGGAAAAGAATAGGGAGATGGAAGAGAGAATTAATGAGAGATGAATGCTGAGGGATGTGTTATGAATGAAGGTGTAACACCCCAAATCCTGCCTAGACATTATGGCGGAATCCGGAGAAGTCATAGAGAGTGGGTTTAGTTGTGTAAAATCATTTCAGTTACTTAACTCATGTACTTAATATCCATTTCAAAAATGTTAATTAATGATTTTATTTTCTAAAACCTATTTTACAGCGGAAGTCTAACAAAACCAATAAATTTAGAAATCCAATTCGTATTTTTTAGGAAAACCTCTTTCTGTGTAAACCGTCAATTTCATAAAACAATTTAACCAAGCATGCAGAAAATTAGCAAACCAAAATCAAAAGTTTAAAACCAAAAAGTCCAAAGAGTCCTCAAAATTACAAACTCTTAAAATGAATACCGAAAACATAAATAAAAACCATAAATTGCTAAGTTTTTAAACAATTTGCGATTGAGTGGTCACCATTGAGTCTCTGCTGTAACGATCATCCTAAGTCTATGGATTACCTGACAAAACAGAAAACAAATGTGTATTTACGAAAACTCAGTGTGTAACCCATTAGAATTAAGCATACAAACATACAGAATAATACATAGTCAGAAAGAGATACAGTTTCAGATTTGGATTCAGATCCAGATTTAGATTCAGATTACAAAAGTAGATATCCATAAATCTTACCCCCATCCTCTACACACCATCTCCGACCATCCTATCACACCATGTAGGGTTTAAAACACCTACTTATCCCTACACACCACATTGTGCCATTAAGACACATATCAAAATATATACAACCAAGCTACCAGAATATAGACGATTACCGTCGAACAGAATACTTCTTCCTCATATAAAAATCCCACCCCAATAACGATGTGTAAATCATATACAGATAAGATAGATTTAACATGCTCAACATGCATATATACAAATATCATATATAGGTATAGCAGTACAGTTAGACATGCATTTAGTATCCTACTCAGATCAGTCTATCAGAATATAGCATACAAATTAGGGTTTAATTATCCCTTACCGACCCTACAATAGGCCCACAGTCGATAGGAATGATCCTTGCGGCCCTAGGGAAAATTTCAGAACTATGGGCCCACATGCCCGTGTGGCCCACACAGCTTGCCCCAGAAACCCACATACCTGTGTGAAATGCTGGTGTGGGCCCACACTCCCAACTTAGCGTGGCCTGTGTGGCCTACACGGCCACACTCTAGCCACCACAGGGTCGTGTGCTGCAAACTGAAAGTTCGTCGACCACACAGCCATGTCTCGCACACAACCATCTACACGGGCGACCACATGCCCATGTGGCATCGACAGAGTAGTTTTTTGGCTTTTGTTGAAACCTCGATTTCTGCGTTTCAGGTACACACCTGGTACAATTATGCTACGAAACCACTCCTGAAGCCTTTACAACCTATAACATTGCGTTCAAACATCCAATTAACAATTGATTATGAATTGATACATAACCCAAAATAACGCATAAGACTTACCAATGACACGAATAGACCCCAGCGAGATTCGGGCTATTAGATTGAAACTTTACCAAACACCACCTTCTCCTATACGAAAATTATGCAGAAACAAGTCCCTTAACTTACATAACAAAATGCCAACACCAACGATTGAGCCCTACTCAACGAGTTGAAAAACTATGCTACAGATACTAAAATCCCACTTACCAAAATAATGTGAAAATGTCGAACTAACAAGATGCAAGAACACGCTCCAAGAAAATAGACTCAAAAGGAGGAAGAGAAAAAGGGAATAATGGCAAAGAACAGAAACTAAAGTCGGATGTTCTTAGGGAGAGAGAAACTAAAATTTGAAGCAAAAAGAGATAATCCCAGATATGATAGTATATCCCCTATTTTCCTCCCACAAACCCACCAACTCATAACCACCTCAGAATTTTAACTCAACTGAAACTCTAACAGGAAACCGAGCAAAAATTAATACCCATTCACACGTAGGGATTTGAACACATGACCTCTAATACACTAACCCCCTTACAACTTGAACTAGCAAGCTCATTCTGATATGGATTAACAAATAGTTTCATAGATGCCCATTCAACAAGAGTAAGGCTTGAATCCAAAAATAACAAAATTTGCCAAAGGTGAGACTTGAACCCAAGACCACTCATACACTCCCAGAGCACTAAACCACTGAAGCAAATACACATTTGTGTCGGATAGTTATAGAATCAAAAATAAATTATTTAGGGTGCTACAACTCTACCCCCTAAAAGAAATTTTGACATCAAAATTTACCTCATCAGAACAGATAAGGATATTGCTAACACATCGAGTTCTCAGGTTCCCACGTGGCTTCCTCAGTACCATGATTTCGCCACAGAACCTCTACTAACGGAATGGACATCTTCCTCAAAACCTTAGCATCTCAATCCAGAATTTGAACTAGCTCTTCTTCAAAAGGCAAGTCCGGTCTAACCTAGATCTCCTCAACAAAGACAATATGAGATAGATCAGACTGGTACTGCCTTAACATCGAGATGTAAAACACATCACGGATACAGTCTAACTCTAGAGGTAGCTCCAACTAATAAGCGACCGGTCCTACACGCTTCAGAATCTGATACGGCCCTATAAACCTAGGGCTTAGCCTTCCCTGACGACCAAATCTCAGAACCTTCTTCCACGGAGAAGCCTTAAGAAAAATGAAATCCCCCACAGAGTACTCAATATCACGTCTCTTCAGATCTGCAAAAGACTTCACCTATCAGAAGCTGCCTTCAGATGATCTCAAATTAGTCTAACCTCGTCTTCGGTCTCCAAAACCAACTCAAGACCCAAAACCCGACGCTCACCCAACTCAGTCCAACATAGTTGAGTAGGACACTTACGACCATAGAAAGCCTCGTAAGGTGCCATCTGGATGCTAAACTGGAAACTGTTATTGTAGGTAAACTCTGCTAGCGGCAGATAATCCTTCCAACTACCTCAGAAATTAATCACGCAACTCCAAAGCATATCCTCCAATATCTAAATCACCCTCTCAAATTGACCATCGGCTTGAGGGTGGAACATAGTACTAAAGTCCAATCTCGAACCCAGAGCCACATGCAATTTCTTCCAGAATCAAGAAGTGAAGCAAGGATCTCTATAAAAAAAAATTTATACAGGACCCCATGTACTTTAACTATCTTGGAGATATAGAGCTTCACTAACTTCTGTAGAGAATAATTCGTTCAAACCGGAATGAAGTAAGAAAACTTGGTAAATCGATCCACGATGAGCCAAACAGAATCCTTCTTAGTGGGTGTCAAGGGCAACCCACTAACAAAATACATCGTCACTTGTTCTTATTTCCATAAGGGTATCTTAACGGGTTGGAGCAAACCCAAAGGCAACTGGTGCTCAACCTTAACTTGTTGGCACGTCAGACAACGAGTAATGAAATTCATAACCTCATGCTTCAAACCCAACCACCAATACAACTCACGAAGATTGCAGTCATCTTATTACCACTGGGATGCATAGCATAAGGGCTACTATGCGTCTCCCTCAGAATTGACTGCCTCAAATCAGAATCATTTGGCACACAAATTCGACCTCAAAAACACAGAACACCATTCATTATTCAGGCCAAAATCTGAAGTACTACCACTCTCAATCTGACGAAACCGCAAACTCAAAGACTTATCCCCTAACTGCTTATCTCAAATCTGATCAATCCAAGTCGGCTTAACTTGAAACTCGACTAACAGACTCCCATCATCAAGCAGACTAAGGCGAGTGAACATCGCCCTCAGATCAGTAATCGCTCTACGACTTAGAGCGTCGGCCACCACATTGGCCTTACCAGGATGATACTCTATTGTGCAGTCATAATCTTTGAGTAGTTCAATCCATCGGTGCTGCCTAAGATTCAACTCCTTCTGGTAAGGAGATACTTGAGGCTCTTGTAATCAATACACTTCTCACGATACAGCTAGTGCCTTCATATTTTCAACACAAAAACTACCACAGCCAACTCGAGATCATGCATCAGATAATTTCCCTCATGTATCTTAAGCTGATGGGATGCATAAGCCACAACCTTACCATCCTGCATCAGAACACAACCCAAACCAACACACGACGCATCACTATATACCACAAACTCTTTACTGGCTTCAGGCTGTATCAGAACAGGAGCTTGAGTTATAACAGACTTGAACTTCTCAAAGCTCGATTGTTGTGCATCAATCCAAACGAAGGAGCTTCCTTGCACAGAAGCTTAGTCAATTGAGCTGTGATTAAAGAGAACCCCTCGACAAACCGCTGATAATAACTCACTAGACCCAAAAAGCTACAGATTTCAAACATGTTCTTAGGCTGTTTCTAATCAAGCACAGCCTCTATCTTTCTCGGATCAACACAGATCCCCTCAACAGAAGCCACCTGCCCTAGAAAAGTCACTTCACGTAACCAGAACTCACACTTGCTTAACTTAGCATAAAACTATTTCTCACGTAGAATATGAAGTACTATTCTAAGATGCTCATCATGTTCATCCTCAGTGAGTATACCAAAATATCATCGATAAAGACCACGACGAACTAATCTAGATATGGTTGAAACACTTGATTCATCAAATCCATGAATGCAGCCGGAGCATCTGTCAAACAAAAGGCATAACTAGGAACTTGTAGTGCCCATAACGAGTCCTAAATGCAGTCTTATGAATATCCACCTCCTTAACCCTCAACTAATGATAGCCAGAAAGAAGATCAATATTCGAAAGAAAAAAAGCCCTTCAAAACTGATCAAACAAGTCATTGATCCTCAGAACGGATATTTATTCTTCACAATCAACTTGTTCAACTGTCGATAATCACTGCAAATCCTGATGGTCCCATCCTTCTTCCTAACAAACAGAAGTGGTGCTCCCCATGGAGACACACTAGGATAGATGAAACCACGATCCAGAAGCTCTTATAGTTGAGCCTTAAACTCTATAAGCTCCTTTCGATGCCATACGGTATGGAGCAATAAACATCGGAGCTGTACCTGATAGAAGCTCAATTCCAAACTCAACTTCTCGATTTAGAGGTAAACCCGGTAACTCTTTAGGGAAGACATCTGGAAGATCCCTCACAGTTCTAATTTCCCTCATAGTAGAGTCCCCAGAAGTAGAAACAATGACATAAGCTAAATACGCCTCACACCCTTTCCGAACTAGATTATCAACCATAAGAGTGGAGATCACATTGGACAGATAATATCAACACTCACCGATCACAACCACCTCCATATTATCCTTGGTCCTCAGAACAACCCTCTTAGATGCGCAGTCCAAACTGGCTCGGTGCTTAACCAACCAGTCCATACCCAGGATCAAGTCAATTTCCCCAAATAGAAGCTCCATCAGATCTGCAAGAAATATCGCCCTTTGCACCTCTAATGGAACGTCCCTATAAAGTTTACTAACTCGACCAGACTGCCCCAACAGACTCAGTACAGTAACCTCACTAGCAGTGCTCTTAACAGAAGTCCCTAGGGTTTCAGATACAGTACTAGCTACATAGGAGTGCGTAGAACCTATATTTATTAGAGTAATATAAGGTACATCAAATATAAAGAACATACTAGTGATAACATCTGGATCATCAAGTATAAACCAATATAGTTTACCTTGCCTTAGTTTTACCAGCACCTCTGCTCGATGTTCTCTACCCTTGGCTTATACCATTACCACCCTTTATCGGTCCATGGCCCCTCGTTCGTTGCTAAATTACCCTCTAAGGCTGTGCAGAACTTGGTCCCAAAGTTTGCATCTGATCAGCCCTCTGTGGACACTATTGAATCTGATGCTCTAAAGACCCACATATCATACAAGCCCCTATCCTCCTCCAACACTCGCTCGGATGGCACCTACCATAATCTCCACACAGTTGAATCCCTGTAGGAGTAACAGGGGCTCCCAGTCTAACCGGCTCATCAAGTTTGGCGCTCTACATGCTTAACATCCTCGATGATCTTTGCCTTCTCAACCAAAACGAAAAACTCTCACTCCCTCTATGGAGCAATCAGTACCCTCAAATTATCCCTTAATCCATCGTCAAACTGGATACACCTCTCATACTCAGACACCACCATCCTCGAGTGTAGCGGCTTAACCTCAAGAACTCAGCCTCATACTCGGCCACGGATCTATCGCCCTGCATGAGATTCGTGAACTCACACCTGTGAGCATCCACATAGCTCACCCCCACGTACTTACTCTGAAAGGTGGTCTTAAAGAAATCCTAGTTTAAACGATCAAGTTGAGTACCTTCTTCAACTATCAACCACTATTGATAAGCCTTATCGTGAAGCAAAGAGACTGTACCCTTCAGTTTCTACTTGGGAGTACAATCTAGATCATTCTTGATCCTCTCGGTGGCCTCCGACCAATACTCAACCACATTAGGGGCGACTCTAGTGACATCCCTAAACAACTCAGCACCATTAGACCGGAGTCATTCAGTTACTAACCCTCGGCCCCTAGCTCCAAAATGAGGTTCAGTGACACTCTCCAAAATCCTCAGCATGGCTTAGGACAATGCATCGTCCCCAACCGAGCGACTTTGAGACCCAGTCTCAGTAGTAGGTGAAACTAGTGTCTCACTCGTATCTAAATGTGGCATACTACCCAGTGAGGAGGACTTAGCTCAAGCCCTCCATACGGCCTCTACCACGGCCTCAAAAACCACATCTGCGAGCTCCACGAGGGCTCATTGTAAATTTTCAAATTTATCTACATTATAAAGTTTTATGCATCAGTTCCAATAGTTATTAATAGATATTTTATGTATAAATTATCGAAAGTTCAGAATTGTTTTCAGACGTTTCAATCTCTAACTATTTCAGTATAGTTTCAGACAGTACTATCTACTATGTTTCAAAATAGTTCTATCTAAGTACAGAAATACTTTTTGAAACAAAATTTTGGATCCCAAAATTCACAACCAAGTCTACAACCTAGCTCTGATACTACTAAATGTAACACCCTAAATCCAGCCTAGACGTTATGGCCAAATCCGGATAAGTCACAGAGAATGAGTTTAGTTGCATAAAATCATTTCAGTTACTTAACCCGTGCACTTAATATCCATTTTGAAAATGTTTAATTAATGAGTTTATTTTCCAAAACCTATTTTACAACGACAGTCTAACAAAACTGATACATTTAGAAATCCAATTCGTATTTTTTAGGAAAACTTCTTTCTGCGTAAAAATCATCAATTTCATAAAACAATTTAACCAAGCATGCAGAAAAGCAGCAAACCAAAATCAACAATTTAAAACCAAAAAGTCCAGAGAGTCCCAAAAATTACAAACTCTCAAAATGAATACTGAAAACATAAATAAAAAACATAAATTGCTAAGTTTAAACAATTTACAATCGAGTGGTCACCGTTGAATCTCTGACGCATTGATCCACCTAAGCTTGTGGATTACCTGACAAAACAGACAACAGATGTGAGTTTATGAAAACTCAGTGTGTAACCCATCAAAATTAAGCATACAAACATACAGAAAAACACATAGTCAGAAACAGATGCAGTTTCAGATTCAGATTCAGATCCAGATTCAGATTCGGATTACAGAAGCCAATATGCATAAATCCTACCCCCATCCTCTACACACCATCTCCGACCATCCTAACACACTATGTGGAGTTCAAAACACCCACTCCTCCCTACACACCGCATTGTGCCATTAAGACACATATCAGAATATATGCAGCCAAACTGCCAGAATATAGGTGATTACCGCTGAACATAATACTTTTTCCTCATATACAAATCCTACCCCAATAGCAGATGCATAAATCAGGTACAGATAAGACAGATTCAACATGCTCATCGTGCATATATACAGATATCAGATATACGTATAGCAGTACAGTCAGGCATACATTTAGTATCCTACTCAGATCAGTCTATTAGAATATCATAGCATACAAAATTAGGGTTTAATTAGCCCTTACCAACCCTATAGTAAGCCCACAGTTGATCGAAATAACTCGTACGACCCTAGAAAAATTTCAGAATTATGGGCCCACATGCCCATATTCAGCCTTACCCGTATGGCCCATACGGCCTAGCCCAGAAACCCACACGCCTATTTGGAATACCTGTGTGGGTGTACACGCCCACATGACTCACACGCCTAACTTGGCCTGGCCCGTGTGGCCCATACGGCCACGCTCGAGCAACCACACGGTCGTGTGCCGCGTATGGCTATGCCTTCGTCGACCACACGACCGTGTCTTACACACGGCCATCCACACGGGTTCCACACGCCAGTGTGGCGTCGATAGAGCAATTTTTTTACTTTTACTGAAACTTTGATTTCTGCATTTTGGGTACACACCTGGAACAATTATGCTACGAAACCACTCCTAAAGCCTTCAAAACCTATAACATAGTGTTCAAACGTCTAATTAATAATTGATTACGAATTAATACATAACTCGAAATAACACACAAGATTTACCGATGACAAGAATAGACCCCAGTGTGATTTGGGCTATCAGAATGAAACTTCACCGAACACCACCTTCTCCTATACCACAAATATGCAGAAATCAGTCCCTTAACTTACATAACAAAAGGCCAACACCAACGATTGAGCCATGCCCAATGAGTTGAAAAACTATGCTACAGATACTAAAATCCCACTTACCAAAATAATGCAAAAACGCTGAACTAATGAGAAGTAAGAATACGCTCTAAGAAAACAAAATCGAAGGGAGGAAGAGAAAAGGGGAATAATGGCAGAGAGCAGAAACTAACGTAGATGTTCTTGAGGAGAGAGAAACTAAAATTTGAAACAAAAAGAAATAATCCCAGACATGATAGCATATCCCCTATTTTCCTCTCACTAACCCACCAACTTATAACCACCTCAAAATTTTAACACAACTAAAACTCTAATAGGAAACTAAGCAAAAATTAATACCCACACTCGTGCAAGGATTCGAACACAGGACCTCTAACAAACTAACCCCTGTACCACTTGAACCAACAGGCTCATTCTGATATGGATAACAAACAGTTTCATATCTGGCCATTCAGCAAGAGTAAGGCTTGGATCCAAAAATAACAAAATTTACCAAAGGTGAGACTTGAACCCAAGACCTCTCATACACTCCTACAACACTAAACCACTAAAGCAATTACACATTTGTGCCAAATAGTTACAGAATGAAAAATAAATTATTCAGGGCGTTATAAAAAGGATGATTTGAGAAGTGAGATTTGTATGGCATTTAATTCAAAATAATGCTATTAATAACTAAAAGGTGGACGATTTCAATGACCAAGTTGGTGGGTTGATTTCTAATATATTTCCAACTGCAAGGACCTTTAGTTAAATACCCCAAAGCTTATTTTTGGGAAACCATGTACTTGTGTCAAAATTAGGCTTTCATTCCTATTTGTTGGACGGTTTCTCAGTCCAATAATTAATCAGACATGTTTATCTTTTAGCACATCTTTTACTGGGTCAATTTAACATCTTTATGATCTAGTTTTGCATGGTCTTGCCGTCCAAAATAAGTAGGTATGTGCATGTCCATGCATCAATTATGTTATTCACATTTTCCATAGTCCTCCTGCATAATGAAAATTCACATATTAATATTTAACAAGAAAATAATATAAATTATGTACAAAAATTATGTAATTAAGCATAATTTCACATACTTTATAAATTAATGTCCAATATTAATAATCAAGTAAAATTCACTTATTTTAATAACAAGTACTCAAGATTAACATATTTATTAAGTTAAAAGGTGGTAAAAATATATAGAAAAATCCTATATAATTTTGAGTTTACACACCCCCAAACTTAAACCTTTGCTCGTCCCGATTAAAGTTCATGCACAACACAATTGTTTTGCTAAGGCAAATTTTTCAATATGATAAAGTAGCATCAATCTTCGCACATAATCATGCATAAATTAAATCATGCTAAAAAATACTTTTTATTAATAAGTAGCTCAAATGCAAATATTTTTCTCAAACTTTATACTAAGTACAACATAATGTCAACATGGAGTCATAGTATGTTTGCATTTCTAAATCATATATAATATTCACCAATCAATATGCTTTCCTTATCTACTAAACATAACAATCACAAGGTTTAATTAGTGGGCCTCATATGTTGAACTTAGCAATTCCTCTCCACTAATGTAGTCAATATAATCATCAAATCAATAGGTCTTTTTTTAGGTTGTAATAAGGCTAGGCTAAAGGTAGGGACAAAGAAAAATGAATTTTTAGGTTCAATCATCTTAACCCTAACTTTGTATTGGATCCTTTTGCGTTTCAACCTTCATACAAATGGGTCCCCAAACTTATTTCAAATTCATGCTCAACCTTTATCTTTCAAACTTTGAGCAAACGTTTCTTTTCTTTTTATTCTTTTGAACAAACTTTCCTTTATTCTTTTGTTCCTTTTTTTTATAAACATGAGAAGAGCATGTACATCGTTTCGTATATTTCTTCAAACTTTGATCACCAAGACAAATTTAGTTAATATAGGTGCAAAAGAATAGGATAAAATTAAAAAGATGATAATACGGCTTATGATGTAGGTAATTTCCCAAAAACAGTCTATTATGCTCAAAAATTACATTTCAAGGGTTAAATTAAAAAGGTCGGCTTGAACAACTCAAACGATCCAAAGAAAGTGTGTCTATATCATATTAAATTCTTATACCTCCTAGGATTTCACCTCAAGAAAGTTACTAAGTCAATTTTAAATATCTATTTCTAAAGAAATTGAATTTTCATGGCAAATACTACATAAGTCTAAAGAACATACAAGCATTCCATACTCAATATAACATAAGAATAACTTAGATAAAATCAGAAATCATGCTTGCATTTGAACACACATATGAACAAAAATTCTTTTTGAACATTCATGTACCCTAAACTATACCTTAGCCAACGGTTTCAGATATTCTCTTCGGTAAGAATGACTACCATACTTTCTTATAATCCATTAGGATCTTGGATTTGTCACAACATTAAGCACTTGTTGAAGAAAATCTCAATTTATATTTGTCATCATGGCAAAGTACTCATCTTCTTCAACATCAGGTAGGTTAAACAAATCATTAATGGATTTAGAATTTAGGGGCACCTTTTTCTTGCGAACAAGAGCTTCAGTAGCATCTGGCTTAGTTAAATTGGCATAGAACTCTTGAACTAACTCCTTTTCGGGTATTGATCATACATCACAAAAATAATTCCAATTGAGGACATCAATCATCTTTCAAATCAGCAAAGGCACAACCATTTTATCTTGCTCTCCAAGTTGAAACCTTTTTCCGGCATCATAGGTAGATTTTTGAATATGGATTCAAACCTTTCTTTCACTTCCTCATCTTGAATCACAATGGAATTTTCTGCAGAGGTCTTAGAAGATCTAGTTCTTTTGCAAGACATGGTGATTTTCATAAAAAATAGGCAAAATTGTGGTAATGGATGAAAAAAGGTATTTTACGGTGGCAATAGGTTTACAACAATAGGATGTTTGTAGTGGCGCACGTCTTATGATAGCGATAGGATGCAACAGTGATAGGAATACAGCGGTGATATGGTTGCTCCAGCAAGGCTTGCATCAGCAATAGTGATCGCGTTATTTCGTGATAGGTTTTAAATTTTTATAATTACTCGTTCTTAAACTAACTATTATTGCGATGTAGGCAAGTGTACCTACCGAACAGTAGTATAGTTTTAGCAAGACCAGATTGTCGAACCCAAAGGAACTAAAAGTACTAGTAATGACTGTCTTTTTATTATCTAGCCTAAGAATAAAGAGGTTTTGTTTTAATTAACTAATTATCTAAACTAAGAACGCACAGAGAAAAGAATTGGGGAATTACTTTTGGGAAAAATTGATTGACTTAAGATAATACCTAAGTGATTTTATTATCCCTATTCGAGACTAATAACGTCTAATCCTTAGATTGAATAACCTAGACTTTTCTCTAATTAACACTCTAGGGTTGCATTAACTCGATTTATGGATCCCCTTATTAGGTTTCACCCTAATCTGACAAAATCTTGTCACCCTATGTCTAGGCGCGTAATCAACTCCGCTTAATTATGACAAATATACTCTTAGACAGGGTCTATTCCTCCTCTGAATAAGAGCATGTCGTGAATCAGTATCTTGGGATATCAAAACAAGAATTAAGAACACATAATTAAGAATAAGTTAAATATTTATCATACGATTCAGAAAATAATAACAAGATTCGTCTTAGGTTTCATTCCCCTTAGGTATTTAGGGGTTTTAGTTCATAACTAAATAAGAAAACATCTCAGAAGAATAAAGAATACAAAACATAAAGAAAACTCAAAACTCATGAAGGGAAATTGAGGAGAGATCTTCAGTCTTGATGATGAATCCGGCTTCTGAGATGGATCGATCGGCTTCTTTGGAGTAATTCCTTACTCCCTATTCTCCGTCTCCTTTTTTCTTCCTTCTCTAGGGTGTATTTATAGGCTTTGGAATGCCGAGAATCCCTTAAAATTAGCCTTTTCCAAATTGGACTCAACTTGGGCTCGGTAGGGACACGCCCGTGGCACATGCCCGTGTTCGATTACTTCAGGCCGTGCTCGAGCCTGCCAAATTGACACGGCCGTGTGATCTGCCCATGTGAAGAGGTATAGGCCGTGTTGATTTCGTACCTTGGCCCATTTTCTCTGTTTTTGGCTCGTTTCTCGTTCCTTTCGCTCTCCTATTCTCTCCTAAGTATAAAACATGAAATTAAGGCATTAGGAGCATCGAATTCACCAATTCTAATGAGAAATCATCCATAAAATGCATTAAACATGGGGTAAAAATATGTATAATTGATGGTTTATCAAATACCCCCACACTTAAGCATTTGCTTGTCCTCAAGCAAAATTCTCAACTCATAATCAAAATAAATTCTTCTCAACTTATAATTTCTATCGATAATATCTCAAATTAATCCATAAGCAATCATGCATTGAGAATTTCAACTAAAAGAACATAAAAGTTTCAAACATTCCAAGTTGAGCATTTTAATCATGCAAACATAGGTGACTCTCCTTATCTGAGTAATTGCCTTTGATTCAGAATATCACAGAGTTTCACATCCTCACTGAAGATTCACTCAAATCACTTGAGGTGTTTAAGGAAAATATATGAAGCACTCAATAGTCAATAATGAAAAGTCATTACCATAGGCTTGCATGAAAATCAAATCTCCACCACTATAATTTAAGATGATACATCAATCAAAAGGTCTTTAGATGGTTGTAATGAGGCTTGGTTAGGGGGTGTGGTCACAAGCTACAAGAAAGGGTTAGAATCGAGATTGAATTGAAAAATTACCTAACTAGAAAATGAGTTAATCTTCACTTGCATACAACAAGCTTCTTCTCAGAATATGAAATTACAGATATGTATACATAGTTTTTTTTTTTAAGAACAAGTTAAAATAATATAGACTAACTATTAAGAACAAAACATAGCTAAGCAATCCATTCAACTCAAATCTAAACCAAAATAGGGATTAATTTAGGGAATTTCAACAATAATGGGTTAAAGGTTAATATTGAGGTTAATACAATGAATGGCTTGTTAGGCTCAAATGGGTTTACTAAGGGTTAATTGTGGAGGTAGGCTTTTCATGGCATGAGTGGATTAATCCTAAGTGCTTTAATCATTTTGATATATCAAATCAAATGGTGTGGTCTCGACATGCATAATCAAGCAAGTTCTAGAATAACAGTTCAATACTGACGCACTCAAAGCAATAATAAAAGTGAGCATGAAAGGATTAATAGATGCTCAAAAGGCTCAAAAATCTCACAAAAATTATGGCTTTTTGATGTTTAGACTCGTGAATTCCAATTCAAAGTAATAACTAGACTTGGGGAAACAACCTATAATTTTAAATTCTTAAAAATCAACTCATCATGCTTGATTCTCTAATGTCTTAAAGTTTAAACAATCAATGCATAAAGGCCTATGTTTTAATTCAAGATATATCAATCAAAATCATAAATCAATTAAAATTTATCCTAAATATGATATGAAAGCTTTTCAAGAGAACAAGGCAATCATTCAGGGATTTTTCTAATGATGAAATAAATACCCCCCACACTTAAGATGTACATTGCCCTCAATGTACAAAGATAGATATTAAAGTGTAAAAATAAGATAGGGAGAGAAGTGAAACTTCCTGTATGATGAATTCCTCGAACTGGAGTTTTGGAGAGAAATCGGTTCGAGAGTGGATGAGGATACTCCGGTAGTCGTAGAGGATCATTAGGCCATAAGTCCTACGCCAAAAGGATATTATCTCTAGTGGTAGCTATGGTCATGGGCGAGCAGGACATGGCAATCGTGGAGAACCTTTCTCGGTGGAGGTTTAGTTTCTATATGATGATGAGCTTAAGAGCTCTATAGAACTGTGATAAAATCAGGAAATTTTTAGGGGATATTAGGAAGAATAATTACTCAAAAAGAAATAATTGAAATTAATAATTAAAAATAAAATTTCTAAAATCTAATAAAAATAAAAAGTAGTTTCAATAAAAATTAAAAACATAAAATAATAAGTAAATATTTTTAAACATCTTTATCATTGGATGGTTCGCGAGGTGGGTCTGGCGATGAGATGTGGAGGTGCTGACAAATCTACTGTAGAGTAGCATCAATGTTATCAAATCATTAAAAACATTGTTGCTCGAATCGAGTGAGGCGCTCAGAGATGTCAGCATATGAAGTCGTCGCATGAACTGGACGAGAGGGTAGTGGTGGCTGAGTCGGTGGGTCCTCGTGCTGTGGGGGGACATCATCAGGAATGTCCTCATAGGCCTCCTCCTTGGTAGATTGGGCGAGATGATACTGGGGAGGGTAGGTTCCTCGGCGCCTCTCGATTATCCTCATGCTAAGCATGCTCGAGATGCCTTGTGGAGACATCTAGCCGATGATGGTGAGAGATGATTCTTGGGCCGCGGTGTTGAAGAACCCGAAGTGTCGCGCCAATCGAGTCACGTAGGGTCCAATGGAGATGACCCTCTTCCGATGCCGCTCCGTCTGGTACTGAATTGCAAGGGCGATGAAATAGGCAAGGTTGATGGCGTGCCCTTGCGACATGCACCATAAGAAGTAGACGTCGTGGGTGTTGATGATGCCAGTGCTCTCTCACCTCCCTGTAATCGTGTGAGCTAAAATATCGTATAAGTACCTCAAGGATGGTGGGAGAACTGATGCCTTGGAGCGGCTAGGATTGTAGAAGGCCGTGCTAGGGGCCAAAGTGTGCCAGTACTTCGAGGGAGAGAAATGTATGTGGCGACTGAGAGCATGTAGTTCATTCTCCTCCTTGAACTCCTCCGTATATAAGCCTAGTGCAGCACCAAACTCTGGGACGCTTACCTGGCGGATTAATCTGCCTAGGCGAAATTTAACCGTGCCTGGATCATCGTACTACGTTATTACGGTCTGAAGATGGAATGTTGAGCATAGTTCCATCGTAAGCTCAAGGTATGTCGGCTTTATAATCCCAAAGAATAGCTCCCAAGGGTCGGTGGTTACTAGGGCTCGAATCGAATCAGCCAACTGAACCTGTTCTACAGTAGCCCAGTCGATGCAGCAACCCGCAATTAAAGGTCGGGCCCGAAGTATTTGGAACAGTTCTTCCTGGGGCCCTCGGAGGAACTGTAGGAGAGGGTGATGAATTTTCGCGGTGGGACCTGCGGAAGAGAACGCTCCCTTCCTCTTCTTTGAGGCAGGTACGGCGATTTTCTTTCCTCGTGAAGACGACATCAAAAGCCTGTAATATAAAGAATAATAATAATAGGTAAACGAACTCGAATAAAAGGCATGGATTTGGAACTAACTATTTCAGCCAATACTATTAATATGAAGCAAACTCAACCACAATAACAATGAGAATTAGAATAGAAATGTAATGGGTATGAGGTTTTCCTAATCTCAATTTAACACGGAATGTATGATAACTAACTTAGGAATGCAAATTAAATGATATGCATTGGCATGATAATAGTATGAGAATAAATATAGTAATGTCATGGGTATGAGGTGTTCCTACTAACTTGATTTAACATAAAATATATGATAACTAACCTAAGAATGCAAATTAAATGATACAAAAATGAAAAATAGTTCAAAATATATGAAGTTTATGTTGATAATAAGTATTAGAAATAAGTAAAATAGAAGTGAAAGGAGTAAACAAACGCTAAAGGAAAGAGACTGAGTGTCAAAAATGAAGTGGGAAGCGGTGCACGGGAGTGGCAGGGAGGCCGTGTAGAGTTACAACGGCTAGGGTTAGGGTTTTTGAATGGGAAAAAAAGTGAATAGTACAGGGTATTTATAGATTTCGGGCCACACGGCCAGGGCACACGTTCGTGTTCCCCAATTTTAGCCCTTGTGATTCGTGAATTTCAAAATTGGGCGCGTCTGACATTTAGTACACGCCCGTGTTCCTCGGGCGTGTGGGTTCACACGGCGGTTTCGCACGCCCGTGTCTTGCTTCGTTCGCTTCTCCCACGCCCGTGTGTGCAAGCCCTACGCCCGTGTTAATTTAACAGGTTCGACCACGGGTGTTCCATACGGGCGTGTCAAACGCTCGTGTTGTTTTAATAGGTTCGCCCATGATTTTTCCACACGGGCGTGTCGCTCACCCGTGTTGTTTTGGCAGGCTCGACCACTGCCACATCGCACGGTCGTGGTGTTTAATCGTAGCCCGTGTTGGGGAAATTTTTTGCCTTATTTTCACACGGCCTTAAGCATGCCCTTGTGCTTGGCCGTGTCTTGTGGAAACACCTGTATTCAAGATTTCTATTAATAAGTTAGGAGTTAAATACCAAAATTTAAAGAAATTAATATTGTTAGTGCTCGGGTTTCCTCCCGAGAAGCACTTATTTATAGTCTAAGCTCGACTTACCTCTCCGGTGAATGGTCATAGTGGTTTGAGGAGTTTATACTCCTTATTCCTGATATCAATCTCATCAAAATAAGGTTTTAATTGGGTGTTGTTTACCTTAAAAGTGCCGAACTTGGGATGACTCACCCCCACCATACCGAATGGAAAAATACTGAGTACCGTAAGAGGGATTTTCTCAATCGGTGTGGTAGTGACTATGTGGGGATCTGCGGCATCTAATAAGACCTTATCACCAACCTTAAGTTGATTTGGAGAGGTATCGGGCTCATTTTGGCGTAGTTTCAGTTTGTCGGGTGTTCTTGATTTGTGCGTCTACCATTCATCATGTTCCTCAATTTGTAATCTTCGATCTTCATGAACAGGTCCTCTACTGGTGCTTGAGAATGACTCGTGTGCTTCCTTCAGACTCATTTTCTGTAAAATAGATTGCACCGTATTGTTAGTTTTAGTAGAATGGTTTAAATGAGCAACTTCAATTCCTGATGTGTTGCCAGAATTGCGAGCTTGAAGGGTGATTGTTTCATCTCCCACCCGGAGTGTGAGTTCACCTGTGCCAACATCAATGATAGTTTTAGCAGTTGCTAAAAAGGGCCTTCTTAGAATTAAGGGAGTGTTGCTATCCTCTTCTATGTCTAGAGCAATAAAGTCAATGAGAAATATAAATTTATCGATTTTAACTAGCACATCTTCAATAATACTCTAAGGAATCTTATAGTTTTATCTGCTAATTAAATGCTCATCCTAGTCTATTTGGGTTTCCTGAGACCTAGTTGCTTAAACATTTTGTAAGGCATGACGTTGATACTAGCCCCTAGATCAGCTAATGGATGATTAACATCTAAACTACCAATTAAGCAAGGAATAGTAAAGCTCCCTGTGTCTTTTAGTTTGTTGGGTAGTTTATTTTGGAGAATGGCCAAGCAAACTGCGTTCAGATCCACATGCGATGCCTCGTCCAACTTCTGCTTATTTGCTAAAAGCTCTTTTAAAAATTTCATTGCATTTGGCATCTGTGATAGAACTTCAATAAACGATAGGTTAATATGTAATTTTTGTAAGAGTTTAAGGAATTTACCAAATTGTTCATCTGAGTGATCTTTCTTTGTCGCGTTGGGGTGTGTCACACGAAGTTTATATTCAACAGTCACTGGTTTGTTTGTATTTTGATCACCTCACCTTGACCTTTGCTTACACAATTTCTTGCCTCGGTTCTGGTTCAGGCTCAATGACTCCTTCGTCATCTTGAATATTAATTGCGTTGAATTGTTCCCTTGGGTTAGGTTCAGTATTACTTGGAAAACTACCTTGTGGTCGTTCGGAGATTAGTTTAGAAAGCTGGTCTATCTGAGTTTCGAGGCTTTGGATCGACGCTTGTTGATTTTTAAGTGCTGTCTCAGTGTTCTGAAAATGGGTTTCTGACACTGATATAAACTTTGAGAGCATCTCTTCAAGGTTTGGCTTCTTTTCCTGTTGGTAGGGTGGTTGTTGGTAGCCCGGAGGATGTTGTGGTCTTTGATTTCCTTGACCGCCCCACGATAAATTGGGGTGGTTCCTCCAACCTGCATTATAAGTGTTACTATATGGATTGTTTTGAGGTCGAGGATTATTACCTATGTAGTTAGTTTAATTGCTCGTTATCCATGCTGTGGCCATAAGGTTGGTATTCCGAATGGTTTGTTCCACCACTACTTGCTTCGTACTGCATTACTGGGTGAACCTGTGAAGAACTAAGAAAACCATCAATCCTTTTATTCAAGAGTTCTACCTGATTTGACAGCATGGTGATCGAATCAATGTTATAAACACCGGCTGTTTTCGTTGGCTTTGTCCTCAAGACTTGCCACTAATAGTTATTTAGTGACATCTCCTCTATAAACTCATAGGCATCTTCCAGTGTTTTATTCTTGATGGTTCCGCCCGCTGCTACGTCAACCATTTGCCGAGTCAAAGGATTCAGACCATTGTGAAATGTTTGTACTTGGAGCCAAAGCGGTAACCCATGGTGAGGGCACCTTCTCAGAAGGTCCTTGTATCTCTTCCATGCATCGTAGAGTGTTTCTAAATCCATCTGCACAAAAGAAGAGATATCATTACGTAATTTACCGTTTTAGCCGGTGAAAAATATTTTAGTAAAAATTTTTTCATCATTTGTTCCCAAGTAGTAATTGACCCTTGTGGTAACGAGTTCAACCACTGTTTAGCTTTGTTCCTCAATAAAAAGGGAAACAACTGAAGACGTATAGCATCATCAGAAACGCCATTAATTTTTAAATGTATCGCATAGTTCCAAGAAGTTGGCTAAATGAGCGTTAGGATCCTCATCCTGCAAACCATCAAATTGAACAAATTGTTGTATCATTTGAATAGTGTTAGGTTTTAATTCAAAAGCATTTGCAGCTATAGTAGGTCTAACTATGCTTGATTCAGTTCCTGTTAAAGAAGGTTTAGCATAATCATACATAGTGCGTGGAGCAGGATTTTGATTAACTGCAATTGCAGGAGGTAGCTGATTGCCTTGGTTTTCAGCCATCTCTTCGGTTGGGGGTTGAGTATTGTCTTCTTGCTCGTTCTCCATGTATCTTAAGCTGTGCTTTTTTTCTCTTTGGTTTCTACGAACTGTACGATCGATTTCTTCATCAAAAAGTAATAGTCCTGACGGGTTTCTTCTAGTCATAAACTATAAAAACCTACCAAGTGAAAGAAAGAGTAGGTTAATAAATAATAATGATAATAATAAAATTAAATTAAATTTTAAGAAAAAGAAATGGCTAAAGTAATAAAAATTGAGCGTTCCTAATATCTTAGTTCCCCAGCAACAGCACCAAAAACTTGATCGCGTTATTTTGTGATAGGTTTTAAATTTTTATAATTACTCATTCTTAAACTAACTATTATTGCGATGTAGGAAAGTGTACCTATCGAACAGTAGTATAGTTTTAGCAAGACCGGATTGTCAAACCTAAAGGAACTAAAAGTACTAGTAATGACTGTCTTTTTATTATCTAGCCTAAGAATAAAAAGGTTTTGTTTTAATTAACTAATTATCTAAACTAAGAACACACTGAGAAAAGAATTGGGGAATTGCTTTTGGGAAAAATCGATTGACTTAAGACAATACCTAAGGAAAAATCCACCTAGACTTTACTTGTTATTCTGGCTCCGAATCGGACGATTTATTCATTCAACTTGTTCCGTAGAGACCCCTAAGTTATGTTATTATTCCTATTCAAGACTAATAACGTCTAATCCCTAGACTGAATAACCTAGACTTTTCTCTAATTAACACTCTAGGGTTGCATTAACTCAATTTATGGATCCCCTTATTAGGTTTCACCCTAATCAAGCAAAATCTTGTCACCCTATGTCTAGGCTCACAATCAACTCCGCTTAATTATGAAAAATGTACTCTTAGACAGGGTCTATTCCTCCTCTGAATAAGAGTATGTCTTGAATCAGTATCCTGGGATATCAAAACAAGAATTAAGAGTACTTAATTAAGAACAAGTTAAATATTTATCATACGATTCAAAAAATAATAACAAGATTCGTCTTAGGTTTCATTCCCCTTAGGTATTTAGGGGTTTTAGTTCATAACTAAATAAGAAAACAACTCAAAAGAATAAAGAATACAAAACATAAAGAAAACCCAAAACTCTTGAAGGGAAATTTAGGAGAGATCTTCAGTCTTGATGATGAATCTGGCTTCTAAGATGGATCAATTGGCTTCCTTGGAATAATTCATTACACCCTATTCTCCGTCTCCTTTTTTCTTCCTTCTCTAGGGTGTATTTATAGGCATCGGTATGCCTAGAAACCCTCAAAATTAGCCTTTTCCGAATTGGACTCAACTTGGTCTCTACAGGGACACGCCCGTGGCACACACTAGTGTTCGATTACTTCAGGTCGTGCTCGAGCCTGCCAAATTGACACAGCCGTGTGGTCTGTGTAATGCCCCCACACCCGAAACCGTCACCGGAGTCGAGCTTGAGGAGTTACCGAACATAATTTATCAAATTAAGAACTTCAAATCATTTGTTTCTACATTCACAGCTTTCTAGCTACCCGCATCACAGTTTCAAGAAAAATCATATCTCGAGTTACGAAACTCGAAATCAAAATCCGTAAATTTTCCCTAAATCTAGACTCATATATCTATTTACTAATTTGTTTCTAGAATTTTTGGTTAAGCCAATTAGTACAGTTTATTAGTTAAAGTCTCCCCTATTTCAGGGTTTGACTACTCTGACCTCTGTGTATTACAAATCAGATATCTCTCTATACAGAATTTAAATGACTATGAGGTTTGTTTCTCTTAAAACTAGACTCAATAAGCAATCTGTAAATATAAAGAAAAACTTCTAATTATTTTTTTACAATTTATTATGAATTTGTAAAGTCAGAACAGAGGATCCAGAAATCACTCTGGCCCTGTTTCACAAGGTTTCAAATATCTCATAAAGTATAATTTATATGCCTGTTTTTTTATCCATATGAAAATAGACTCATTATGCTTCAATATCATAACTTTCTCATCATTTAATTCCATTTATACTATTTTTAGTGATTTTTCAAATTCATGTCATGGTCTGCAGCAATATTCTGTTTTAAGGCAAATTTCATCTTTTCATGAGTTGTTATGAACTAGATAACCTATTAAACTTCCATGATATCAAACATGATCTAAATTTAACCATCACCATGACTTATCAATATCAAACATTTTCTCAACCAATCATGGCCAGATCATAAAATTATTTACACAAAATAAGTATATTGCTATACATGCCATACTTAAGTTTTACAAGCCATTTACCGGATGAAAGTCCTTTGGATAGTGTGATCGAACCTTCGACCCGTCCCAATTCCCGAAATGGCTTGTTCAAAACTACAGTAAATAAAGAGGAGGAGTAAGCATAAATGCTTAGTAAGTTCATATGTAAATAACAAGTAACATAACAATACAAATATACCAAACAACTTTAGCATGGTATCACCAAAACATATATCACATTTCTAAACATCATTCATCATCTTACCACATTATCGTTGTTGTATCTATTTTCAACCCGAGGGTTAAGAACATACCTGTCCAAAGTGTCCATTTCACAACACTTACCAAAAAGTCGCTTGCACCTTAAGTGTTCTTCCATTTCACTAGAAATTTCACCCGTTGAACACATCGGAATACAACTCGGATACACGGATAATTTGCACATAAGTGCCTCATATGTAATCAAGAAATCATGTAACCCGCCCCTAAGTGAACTCGGACTCAACTCAACGAGCTCGGGCGTTCACATCCATAAGTGAACTCGGACTCAACTCAACGAGTTCGGATGCCTAGTTACATCTCACGAACTCGGACTCAACTCAACGAGTTCGGACATTCGCATCCATAAGTGAACTCGGACTCAACTCAACGAGTTCGGATGCTCAACCATCCTAGTGACATGTCACTTGTATCCTAATATATTCCTAAGGTTCAAACGGGCTTTTTCCCTCGACTCACATTTGTCGTCTTCCATGGAATATCGGAACCGATACTCGGTAGCAATTCATATTTATCAAGTAGTAAACATAATTTGCATATTACTCAACATTAACCACAAAGCATAATATTTCACGATTAAAAATCAGCGTATCATATAATTAACATCAATAACTTAAAAATAACAATTATGCTACATTATTTACACATGAACTTACCTTGGTACCAAAATATAAAGATTTTACAATTTAGTCCACAATCTTTTCTTTTCCTCGATCGCGACTTGAATCTCGTTTCTCTTGATCTATAATGCCAAATTAATCTTATTTAATACATACATTCATCAAAACAGCATTTAATACGAACTTTTGAAAAATTACACTTTTGCCCCTAAACTTTTGCATAATTACACTTTTGCCCCTAGGCTCGAGAATTAAACTTTATTCCTTATTCTTATGTTTTATAAAATGCAGATCATTTTTCCCTTCTATGGCAACATCAAATTCTTACTCTAACATATACTTGTGACTATTAGGTATTTTTGCCGATTAAGCCCTTTTACTCGTTTTCACTCAAAACCGAGTAGCACAAGTTGTCTAACATAATTTAAAACCCCATATTCTATCATAAAACATCAAAATACACAAATTTCACCTATGGGTATTTTTCCAAATATAAACCCTAGGTTGAATTATTGCTAACATAAGCTTAATCGAGCTAACGGATTCCAAAACGTAAAGAACATTAAAAGCGGGCTTGGAATCACTTACTATGGAGCTTGGAAGCTTGAAACAAACCCTAACTATGGAGAACCCTTGAAATTTTGGCCTAATGAAGAAGATTGACAAAATTGGCTTTTAATTTTGTTTTTAATTCATTTTAATAACTAAATGACCAAAATGCCCTTACTACTAAACTTTCCAAAATTCCTTCCATGTCCTAATTTTTTCCATGAACTTAAAATTGGTCAAATTCTATTTAAGATCTCCTAATTAATATTTCAATGCAATTTCATACTAAAAACTTCTAGAATGCAAATTTTGCAACTTATTCAATTTAGTCCCTACTTTCAATTTAAGCACTTTAGGCATAGAATTTCATCATGAAATTTTCACACAATCATGCAATCATATCATAATCATCAAAATAATTATAAAATAATTATTTCTATCTCAGATTTGTGGTCACGAAGCCACTATTCCGATTAAGCCCTAATTCAGGATATTACAGTCTGCTCGTGTGAGGAGGTCCAGGCCATGTTGATTTCGTACCTTTGCCCATTTTCTCCATTTTTGGCCCGTTTCTCGTTCCTTTGGCTCTCCTATGCTCTCCTAAGTATAAAACATGAAATTAAAGCATTAAGAGCATCGAATTCACCAATTCTAATGAGAAATCATCCATAAAATGCATTAAACATGGGGTAAAAATATGTATAATTGATGGTTTATCAAATAGTCTGTAACGACCCAAAATTCATGGGCACCGAAAAAGTGTGTTATCGGGCCTCCGTCTTAGTGAAATAAGTTCGAAAATAATTATTAAAAATATTTATGAGTCTAGTGGTGTGCCTAATTAAGTTTTAATTAAGTAAATTTAGCTTAATTTAGAGTAATTAGTAAAAATGATTAAATTGAATAAGAGGTAAAAGTTTAATTCTAAAGTAGTAGAAAGTAAAAGGGCCAAAATGACAAATATACTTTTAAGTAATGGTTGAGGCCGATACACGTATTAAAAATCTAAGATTTTATATAAATTATATATATTATATTATATTATATAATTGATTATTATAATTATTAATTGTTATGGTTTTATATTATTATTATTATTAAATAAATTAAATAGTAGAGAATTATATGATAATAAAAAAATATTGGTATATTTGTAATAAATAGATACATATGTACTTGTTATAAAATAATTTGTTTACTTAATATTAAAGTAATGTATAATTAGATTAAATTATATTATTGATAATTAAATAATTATATCATAAGATTTTTTTATGTTAAATAAAGTATGATTATGACAAGTGTAAGGTGATAAAATATACATATGTAATGATAATATTTATACAATTATAATATTTTATTTAAATTAGTAGATATTTATTATTTATTATTATTAAAATTAAGAGATATTTATTAATTAAATAATTATAAAATAAGATTTTTATGTGATAATTAAATAAGATTATGACAAATGTAGGGTGGTGATATTGGACAAATGTAAAACATGTGTGTACAATTGTTATATATATAATTGCTATTAAATAGATATTTATTAATTAAATATAATATAAATAAAATAAAATAAAAAGAAATAAAGCATAAAATAAATAGAAACAAAACAAACAGAATAGAAAACAGAAGTATTCGAAAACAGGGAGAAAAGAGAAAGAAAAAGGGAAAGAAATTGAAAAAGGGAAAACTAGAGATTTAAAGCTTGAAGCTTTTATTGGTAAGTCAATTAAGTCCTTTTTAGTTAATTTTGATGTTATAGAAGCTTTAGAATAAAGTTTTATTGAATTTAAGTTGAAATTTTGAAAGTTAATAGATTTTTTACTAGGGTTTATGTTGAACAAATGATGGAATTGGGGGTTTATTTGATAGAAATTTTGATTGGAATTGAATAAAGGACTGAATTGTAAACTAAGTTATAAGTTTTGAGTTTTAGGGAGTAAATTGATATAAATTTGAAATTATGAAAATATGATAAAAATTAAATAGTTAGATGTGAGTTTGGAAAGAAATTGAGTAGCAAAAAGGTATAAATTGAGAAAGAAAAATAAATAGGTTTAGTTGGGATTAAATTGGAATTAAAGTAAAAGTTAGATAAAAATTTCAGCATTTAAATTGTGTTATGCTAATAATCGTGAAATTATTTTAATTGTTCGTAGCTAATATCAAGCCTGAAGCATCAGCCCAAAAAGGAAAAGGAAAGATCATCGAGGATTAAATCCGAAGAAAATTTTGGTTTGTATCACTATAACTCAAGCTTTATAATTAATATGTGTTTAATTTAATATGAATGTGTGGTAAGTATTTTAAGGTAAGTATTTAATTAACTGATCAAATTTGTGATTGGGTATTAAAATTGAGATTAATACTGAACTGAATTATGGGATACTGAATATTGTTCTGAATACCAAATTGAACTGTGAAATTACTGAATAATGTTATGTATATTGCATTGAACTGTAAAATTTCTAATGAAGTGAATTACAATATTACTGTGAAAATTGATCAAAATAATAAATTATAATTAATATTGAATCGAAATGGAAATTATACTGAAAAATGATTTAAATACCCTATTAACTAGTCGGGCTAGTCGGATATAGTTGGCATGCCATAGGACATGGAAGAGTACAGGTTTTTCCGGCTTACTAATCAAGCACTTATGTGCCGATTCTTTATCGTTATCATATCGTTACCGATTCGACACTTTGTGTGTCAAATCGTTATCGCATCGTTATGATTCAGCACTTTGTGTGTTGAATCGTTATCACTTATTACCTCGCGCTACTATCGATTCGCATCGATTAGGTAATCGTATAGGTAAGGCACATTGTGTCGTCTTGGTGTGTTGGTTGGAACTGTATCCGCCGAGTCCGAGTCAAGTTAATAGGGCAAATGAAATAAATCTACTGATAAAACTAAATTTGAAGGATATAACATATGTGAAAGTTAAGAATTGAAATAAAGAAATAAGAATGATATATATATAATCAAATGATAACATAAAAGATTAAATTGTTCATTAAATGATGATAATTGTAATGTAAAAGTATGTGTGCAATTTAATGTATTTAATTATAAACTGAATTATAGTGATACCACTGAGTATATGCATACTCAGCGTACGATTGTTTCCGTGCGCAGGTTGTAGAAGTCAAGTACTGAACAAGCATCCAAAGCCAGACCCGACTTCAGCAAACTTTTTGATGATGTATATTTTCTTTTGGTAATATGGCATGTACATAGGATGTGTATAAAGGTTATTATGTTTTGAATATAAATGGTTTAAAATATTAGTATTACAAGTCTAAGAATTATAATGAAAAAGTTTATCCATTTCAATTTTATTAGTACAATGATAAATTTAAATCGATATTATATTGATTAAGTTGATTAGAGGTATTTAGAATAGAAAATGAATGTGTGAAATAATTTGGTTGAATTGGTTATGCTTGAAATGGATATGGTTTTAATTGCAGGGGGATTTATGTAAAAATAAGCAGAAATGCTATCGAATTTTATAAAAAAAAATTTGGAGTACTTAAACAAGTCTCGTTTCACTTAAATGTATGCTTTAGACTTTGAGAGTTCAATATAGGAATTTAGTAATTAAATTATGCTATGAATGTTATTTTATTTGTAAAATATTCATAAGTTGTCTGATACGTCCGGTAATGCCTCGTAACTCTGTTCCGGCGATGGTTCGGGGTTAGGGGGTGTTACAATTATTGGTATCAGAGCTAAGGTTTAGCCGATTCTCGGACTAAATCAAGCTCGTAAATGAGTCTAGAAGTATATGCCACATTTAAGCCAAAACTGAGTCGGGTTTTTGGATGCTAATATATTTATTTGATTTTGTTTTATAGATAAAATGTCAGATGAAAGAATCGATAATGTTGAATAGGAAATGTATACTGGAAGTCAAGAATTTGAAGAAACTGAATCTGCTATACCAAGTGTGAATCCGTTAGATAATCAACCTCCTAACGTAAGAAGAGAAAGAGATGCCTCACAACTGTTAAGAGATATAGCTGATGCATTACAGCATATAGCGGGAGCTATACCTGCTACTACATCTGTACCTCCTGTCAGACGAGCCCCGATTAAAGAGCTATGGAAATATGGTGCCATGAAATTTCAAGGATTAAAAGGAGTTGATCCATCCACTGCTGAAAATTGGATGGAAACAACAAAAAGAGTTTTGTAACAATTATATTGCACCCCTCGAGAGAGTCTGATATGTGCTGTATCACTGTTACAAGGAGAAGCGTATCTCTGGTGGAAATCTGTGGTTAGGCATTTTCCGGATGATCAGGTAACTTGGGACTTGTTTCAAAAAGAATTTCAGAAGAAGTATATTGGGGAATTATACATCGAAGAGAAAAAGCAAGAGTTTTAGTCTTTGAAACAGGTAATATGTCAAGATCTTGGATTATGAGTGAGAGTTCTCTAGATCGAGCGGTATGCTTGTAATATGTTCCAACCGAGGCTGATAGTTGTAAATGATTTCT
Organism: Gossypium arboreum; assembly: GCF_025698485.1. Taxonomy (NCBI): domain Eukaryota; kingdom Viridiplantae; phylum Streptophyta; class Magnoliopsida; order Malvales; family Malvaceae; genus Gossypium; species Gossypium arboreum. The sequence goes on from NC_069075.1 coordinate 95,034,409, forward strand.
ACGGGGACTGCGAGATGAAATCAAGATTCAACTGGTAAGTCTCAGAATTACTGAACTTGTTGATCTGGTTGAGCGAGCAAAAATGATAGAACAAGTACTGGGCCTGGATAAAAAGTCAGAAATTGGTAAATCAGCTGGGAAACGTGTAACACCACAAACCCCGCCTAGATGTTACGGTCAAATCCGGTGTGTCACACTACCTACCACTAACCAAGTTACCTAGTTTACTAAAATTTGGGTGAGCTTTGCAAAAACCATTAATAAAGTTTTAAGAGAAATGTTTCGATTCACTTGTGTGAGTCCTATCCATTACGATTGTTAAGGGTTTAGAAAAATGTGACTTTTGTTGTACTTTGAAAAGTTTTGTTTCAAAGACGTTTGGTTGTCGTGTCGGTTTGAAACAAGTAATTTTTTATAAACCCAAAGTTAACCAATTTCAAGGAATCAATTTAAGTGATGTGAATCTCAAGTTGAAAATGATTTAAAAAAAAACCCAAAATAAAAATAATAGAGCGGCCTTATTACAACTTTAACCAAAATAGAAATAATCAATAATAAATGCGAATTTTAAAAGGAAGCTACTTGAAACTTATTTAAAACTAGAAATTTAATCTTTGTGGCCACTCTGAATCCCGCCCAGCTCCAAGTCCACCAACTAAGGCTCACCTGCAGGGATGGGAGAGAAAGGGGTGAGTTTGGAAAACTCAGTGTATATGGAAAACCCATCCAAAGCCCAAGTCAGCTCAAGCCCATTGGGCCTAAGCCCTATTCAGATAACAGTGGGTACTGGGCCGAAACCCTTTTCAAAATACAGTAAACTGGGCCTTAACCCCTTTTCAAATAACAGTATGGCCCTTAGGCCCATTTCAGAACAGAACAGACATATTCGTGTATGCAAGCCCAACCTAGCCTATAACCAACCGCTACACTCCACCTGTACCAGCCCTACACTCCATGTAGGGAATAGCTCAACCCACCCAAATTTTACACTCCACGATTGCAAAGATTGCCGCTAGATATCGATAAGTTGAGGCAAAGCCTCTAGTACGTGGACAAGCCACTTCCAATACTTCCTCCATCAATAACCCAGTCCCATACATCAGATAATAATAACATGGCATGCAGTAAGTAGTAACAGTCAAACATGCATTCAGGTCAACCTTAACCCTAGGGGTATATTGGTAATTTTACTCCTAGGGGTACATTTGTAAATTTTCCACCTATAAAGGTATTTCAGTAATTTTATCAATTTTAAGGGTTCTTATGAATGTTACGGTCCTTACTAGCCCATTTTTCATCACAATAATTTATTCATCTCAATTTCACAATTTTAGCCATTGGGCCCTAAAACCCCTAATGGGCCCTACAGTGTCCACTAGCAATTTAAGCCCATTTAATTCAAGTTTTATGACCATTTTACCGATTTAAGCAGTTTCGATTCCACAGTCTAACAGAACATACTTATTGCCTATTTTTTTATAATCTTTTTTTCTCGTATGGGCCTGTAAGGCCATTGGGCCCATTTTTAGTCTATCGAGGCCCAATTACCAAAGTGCACGAAATTTCACACACAACAAACTTACCACTTTGCAATTTTAGATCTAATGATTTCTAAACGTCTTGTGAGCACTCGCACACTCACAAGCCCACGAAATGCCGAAATTTCGGCATTTCGGCTTTTGCCGAATTGAACTATGAGAGGGTGTTCGATACACACCTGATTTGCAATATTCCTTGACGAGATCTCTTATGCAATTTCTCCTGTAATCAACCTCTTATAGATTAGTTCATGCTAATATTTAAACCAAATCTAAAACTATCTATTATCATCGCTTACATATTCGGCCACCATCCATTGTAACACCTCAAACCCTGGAAGTTTGGCTCAAATTTGGCATGTCACATTGAAGTGTTTTTCAAAAACCATGTTTTTATTAAAAACCCTTCTTAATAATTAAAAACTTATACCCTTTTTAAACCTTGTTAGAAACTTCAGCTGAATAACATTCTTAACAACTTTGTAAAAATCTTGGCAGTTGCGGAAGCTTGATTTAAAAACAATTGCGGATACGTGATGTTTTGAACAACAGTAGTTGCTTTGGAAAACTGTGTTCTAATACTAGCAATTATAAGAACAATAAGTAAAATTTCAAATTTGAAATCCAGAAAATTACAACGGCTTTACTACAACCCACATAAAACATTTAAAAGTAATAATCAAAACTATAAAACAATGTGTGTGGCTTCCTCCGAGCCCCTCGCAGCTCCGATCTGTCTAAGGCTGGAAATTACCTGAAAGGTTAATAAACGGGGTGAGTTACGAAAACTCAATGTGAAATCCCTACTATAAAAAGGAACAATCATATAAAAGAATTAAAAGTCGCCCTGACTTTACTTACAGATTTCAGATCAATTGGGTCTTAGCCCACTATAACAGATAGTACCGGATGGGCTTTAACCCATTACGAATAAGAAACATTATCGTAACTAGAATCGTAATCGTAATCGTAATCGTAATCGTAATCGTAATCGTAATTAGGTGACGTAATCAAAATCGTAATCGAGATCGTGCAATGTAATCAAAATCGAATCGAGATCGTAACCGAATCAAAATCGAATGTGAATGCAATTCCAACCCAATCCATCTGATACACCCCGCATCAACCTTACACCATGTGGGAGACAACTCGACCCACCCATCCGCCTACACAATTACGTAATTTGCAGCGAGGTCGCGGATATTGTGACGAAGTCACCGTATCAGATATATGTGGCGAGGCCACCAGATTGCAGTGAGGCTGCCAGAACGCTTCCTCCATCAATATAACCCATATCCCATGTAACAGATATACATGTCATGGGATACAACATACAGAATCAGAATATCATGTCCATATTTGAATCAAACAATCACAGTCAAGTCCTTTATATCACCAACATATATTCACAATCAAATTCGTCAACCACACAGTCCAAGTCAGTCACTTGCCCACAAGGGCAAAACAGTCATTTAACACCCTAGGGGTAAAATGGTAATTTTTCCCCACAAGGGTATCTCGGTAATTCTACCCTACAGGGGTATTTCGGTATTTCTACCCTACAAGGGTATTTCGGTATTTCTACCCTACAAGGGTATTTCGGTAATTCTACCTTACAGGGTATTTTAGTAATTCTATCCTACAGGGGTATTTCAGTATTTCTACCCTACAGGGGTATTTCGATATTTCTACCCTACAAGGGTATTTCGGTAATTCTACCCTACAGGGGTATTTCAGTATTTCTACCCTACATGGGTATTTTGGTATTTCTACCCTACAAGGGTATTTCGGTAATTCTACATACAGGGGTATTTTAGTAATTCTACCCTACAGGGGTATTTCAGTATTTCTACCCTATAGGGATATTTCAGTATTTCTACCCTACAAGGGTATTTCGGTATTTCTACCCTAAAAGGGTATTTCGGTAATTTTGTAAACTAAAGTATTCTAAACAGGGAGAACAATACGAATGGGCCTAAAGCCCTTCTCGGCCCTAATGCTTTTAGCCCAAATCTAGCCACAGATATGAGATTCACCTAGCCTAGTCCAATATTTACTACACAATCAAACAACTTATCCAATTGGGCCCGTAGGCCCATTAGGCCCACATGGCCCCTTTCGCCCATCGCGTCCAAGTAGCCATCCTACAGCCTAGAGTAGCAAGAAAATACACATCCGATTGGAGACGGAGTTAATCCACGCTCCGAGCACTCTTAATGGCTACCAACCCAACCGAAAGCACGCCATAAAGCGAAAGGGATCACCAAGAAAGGTACCTTTACTCTCCTCATTGTTCTCTATATTTAAAGCCACCAGATCCACTCTTATGTTAGCTTCCGATGTGGGATCCTCCATCATCGAGTTTAAATTCAACACCAACTCTTGCCGCACTCGTTAGCAAAATAAATGTTTTTGGTTGCCATGGGATTCGAACCCATGCCTCCCCTTAAATGCTCTATACGCTACTTGCCACTAGGCCACAAGGCTTTTGTGTCACAATTTCTCCAACAATATTCTTAAGGCCTACCTACTACACCTGTGGTTTGATTCACCTTAAACCAAAATTTTTGCTAGAGTCCGTGTTTGAACCGGGACTTCTCCAACACTTCTCAGCACACTTAACCATTAAAACAAGCCTTCAACTATGAAATTTTCACGCACAACACAATATTATAAGCTGCCTTCAACCGCTCCCATGCTCAAGGTTCAAACCTTCTAGGCCCAAATTCAGGGTGTTACAACTCTACCTCCCTAAAAGAAATTTCGTCCCCGAAATTTCTGTCTAATAGGGTAGTCGTGTAACATCTACCCCACTACGCTACCGCTGCACACTCTGATCCTACTATCACTATCACACTTCAACTAGAACTTGAAACATCTCATACATACAACACTTATCCACAGAAGTAGACACATATTTATCACACATATATACAATTTTTATATCCAAACATCACATCCACATAAAATAAATACCAAATTTAAATTCAGACCAATATCTAAGGAATCTGCAGATTTCAATTTCTAAATAGACAAAAGTATTCAAGACTTACAGATTCGCACGGAGACTCGGTGTGCCACACTTTTTAGGAGAAATATCGCAAATGCACCACGTGGTTGAAAATAATTTTTGAAATTCAACCTTTGAAAACCCAATCCACGTAGAGTTGTTGCAACCTGTGCTCTAATACCACTAAATGTAACACCCCAAACCCCGCCTGGAAGTTTGGCTCGAATCAGCATGTCACATTGAAGTGTTTTTCAAAACCATGTTTCTATTAAAACCCTTCTTAATAATTAAAACTTATACCCTTTTTAAACCTTGTTAGAAACCTCATTGAATAACATTCTTAACAACTTTGTAAAAATCTTGGCAGTTGCGGAAGCTTGATTTAAAAACAATTGTGGATACGTGATGTTTTCAACAACAGTAGTTGCTTTGGAAAACCGTGTTCTAATACTAGCAATTATAAGAACAGTAAGTAAAATTTCAAATTTGAAATCCAGAAAATTACAACGGCTTTACTACAACTCACATAAAACATTTAAAAGTAATAATCAAAACTATAAAATAAACAATGTGTGTGGCTTCCTCCGAGCCCCTCGCAGCTCCGATCCGTCTAAGGCTGGAAATTACCTGAAAGGTTAATAAACGGGGTGAGTTACGAAAACTCAATGTGAAATCCCCTACTATAAAAAGGAACAGTCAGTCATATAAAAGAATTAAAAGTCTGGCCACAGCCTTACTTACAATTTCAGTATCAATTGGGCCTTAGCCCACTATAACAGACAAAGACGGATGGGCTTTAACCCATTACGTATCAAGAAACATTATCGTAACTAGAATCGTAATCGAATCGAATTAGAATCGTAATTAGGTGACGTAATCGTAATCGTAATCAGATCGTAATGTAATCAAAATCGTAATCGATTGGCAATGTAATCAAAATCAGAATATGAATGCAATCCCAACCCAATCCATCCGTATACACCCCCGTACCAACCTTACACCATGTGGGGAGACAACTCGACCCACCCATCCGCTACACACCACAGAATTTGCAGCGAGGCTGCCAGATATTGTGACGAAGTCACCAGAACAGATATATGTGGCGAGGCCACCAGATTGCAGTGAGGCTACCAGAACGCTTCCTCCATCAATATAACCCATATCCCATGCAACAGATATACATGTCATGGCATACAACATACGTAATCGTAATATCATGTCCATATTTGAATCAAACAATCACAGTCAAGTCATTCATATCACCAACATATATTCACAATCAAACCACAACCACACAAATTAAGTCACCACTTGCCCACAAGGGCAAAACAGTCATTTAACACCCTAGGGGTAAAATGGTAATTTTTCCCCACAAGGGTATCTCAGTAATTCTACCCTACAGGGGTATTTCAGTAATTCTACCCTACATGGGTATTTCGGTATTTCTACCCTATAAGGGTATTTCGGTAATTCTACCCTACAGGGGTATTTTAGTAATTTTACCCTACAGGGGTATTTCAGTATTTCTACCTTACAGGGGTATTTTGGTATTTCTACCCTACAAGGGTATTTCGGTAATTCTACCCTACAGGGGTATTTCAGTATTTCTACCCTATAGGGGTATTTTGGTATTTCTACCCTACAAGGGTATTTGGTAATTCTACCCCCTGTGGGTATTTTAGTAATTCTACCTACTGTGGGTATTTCGGTATTTCTACCCTACAGGGGTATTTCGATATTTCTACCCTACAAAGGTATTTCGATATTTCTACCCTACAAGGGTATTTCGGTAATTTTGTAAACTAAAGTATTCTAAACAGGGATAACAATACAATGGGCCTAAAGCCCTTCTCGGCCCAAATGCTTTTAGCCCAAATCTAGCCACAGATATGAGATTCACCTAGCCTAGTCGAATATTTACTACACAATCAAACAACTTATCCAATTGGGCCCGTAGGCCCATTGGGCCCACATGGCCCCTTTCGACCCATCGCGGCCCGAAGTAGCCATCCTACAGCTAGAGTAGCAAGAAAATACACATATGATTGGAGACTGGAGTTAATCCACGCCCCGAGCACTCTTAGCCGGCGCCCAACCCAACCGAGCACGCCATAAAGCGAAAGGGATCAGCCAAGAAAGGTACCTTTACTCTCCTCATTGTTCTCTATATTTAAAGCCAGCTTCGCATCCACTCTTATGTTAGCTTCCCGATGTGGGATCCCTCCATCATCAGAGTTTAAATTCAACACCAACTCTTGCCGCCCCCTGTTAGCAAAATAAATGCTCTTTGCTTGCCATGGGATTCAAACTCATGCCTCCCCTTAAATGCTCCATACGCTACTTGCCACTAGGCCACAAGGCTTTTTGTGTCACAATTTCTCTAACAATATTCTTAAGGCCTACCTACTACACCCAGGGTTTGATTCACCTTAAACCAAAATTTTTGCTAGAGTCTAGGTTTGAACCCAGGACTTTTCCAACACTTCTCAGCACACTTAACCATTAAAACAATCCTTCAACTATGAAATTTTCACGCACAACAGAATATTATAAGCTGCCTTCAACCGCTACCATGCTCAAGGTCCAAAACTTCTAGGCCCAAATTCAGGGTGTTACATCCATAATGGCCTTAGGGTTCATACTTTTGCCGAAATTGATGACTAGATCTAGATTTAGTCACTTCGATGATCCAAGCTTTTCACACACTCCTCGATCAGCAGCCTTTAATCCTCACTAGCACCAACAAACCAAATAACACCAAAAAAAACAATCCTTTCAGCCTTAGTCGACAACCACCCTATGTATATAGGGGTTTTCAACTTTTTTTAAACCACAAGATATGAATGGAAAGAAGGTTCGAATACTTACCAAGAGATCTACTCGTTGAAGAACGTTCCAAATACCTTTCTACCCCAGATCTGTTGTGAATCCAACTTAAACGTGCATAGAAAATAGATCTAAATATTAATTCTCGAATCACTAAAATATGAAGCTTTTCGACTTTTGGATCTATCCTAGAATATGGCTATTGCGATCTAAAAGAAAAATAGGTGACGATAAGTTCACCATCGAAGAGACAATCAGTAGAGGAAGAGATGTAAGTTTAGATGTTCGGTCTTTTGAAAGATTAAAAGGAAAGGAGATATGGTTTCAACCAAAGGAGTAATCGGCAACCAATATTTGAGAAGAAAAAGTTGTTTTAAATAGAATTTGGCTTCGAGGAAAAAAAAATAGAAAATGAGAGAATTCGCTACCACACTAAAAAAAATCCCAAACCTCCAAGAAGGATATAACTCATGAAGGCCCCCCCAAAATAAAAGCAATCGGCACCTCATGCTTATGCCCGAATGGGTGTTTAAATAGGCACAAAAGTCCTTTTCCAATTTTAATTCCTTCCTTAGCTCCTTAATTCATGGCCAAATTCAATGTTTGAATTTAATTCAAACTCTCCACTGCTTAGTAGTAGTCCACCGCTCAGCCGACTCCTCCTGTTGCTGGTAGAGTTTCAATCTCGTACGGCCCTTCCCACACGCGTACAACAAAAAGAAGCACTCTCTTGCGCATAATGCTGCTCAAACCTAGGACCTCCAAGTTGCCCAGCACTCTGCTAGCCACTGGGATGCGCGTTCGCTTTCAACAATATACCGTCACATTTTATCTTAAAGGTTACCTGCTGAAGTCCCATTCATTTTAAAAATATAAAATTAAAATATACATGTGCCTGGACTAGAACCCGTGCCCTTGTGGAACTCCTAGCACCCTACTGCCACTGCACCACAAGCGTCCTTGTAGCATAACTCGGTCGCAACTATTTTTAAACCTTACTTTAGTGCGACCTGGCTTCTAATATAAAAACAAGACTTTACGTGTGCCAACCCTCAAACCTAGGCACTATACCACAATCCCAGCGCCTCTGCCACTGGACCAAACTTTCCTTTGTGTTACCTTTTAACCCCAACTATATATAAGGCTTCCTTGCGTCATTCCCTGATATAAAGAAAAATAAAACACTTTTGTAGATGCTGGGAGTCGAACCCCAACTCTCCTTCCCACTACCTAGCATGCTAACCACTGGGCCAGGTACACTTCTTCATGCCCAGTCTTACCCAATTTATTTTATAAGCCTTATGCCCGTTTCCTCTATGAGGCGTAAATTAAAACAATTTTTTCCTAGAGTTTAAACACCAAAACAACAATACTTTAGTAAATATATATATATATTTTTCCTATCTAATAATAGTAATTATAATAATTTTATAAATATATCTAATAATAAAATTTCAAATATCAATAATACAAGTAAGTAATAATAATATTTTTCAAACATACATACAGTAATATTTTTCTAATAATAATAATTTTATCTCATAATACTAATTAAAATTTCATAAAATTTAAAATATCCGTAATAATAAATACAAGAAAATTTTCTAGTAGTAATTTAATTCAAATTTTTTTCTTAAACGATAATATTTAAAACTTCTTAATTATTCAGGTTTTCTTCTATCTGAATCCCAGACTCAAAGCCCAACTCTTCTAGGCCACAAATTTAGGGTGTTACAAAATGTATGGGAACTACCAGTTCTAATGCATTACCTAAGAGATTCAGAGAATCAAGAAGTGGTTGGAGATCAAGCTTTCGGTCTGATAGGGGTGATAGAAGCAGAGAAAAATAGATTACTGTCTCTACCGGTAGTGTAAAAGCTCCACCCCGGGAAAGTGAAAATCCTGAATGCGATTATTGTGGAAAAAGACATTTTGGTGAATGCTGGAAGAAAACAAGAGGATGTTTCCACTGTGGCTCTACTGAACACTTTGTCAAAGATTGTCTGAGAACTCAGAGTAGTACACCTGCCACATCTCAGAGATCGGTATCGACTACCAGAGGTAGAGGAATTTTCAGAGGAGGTTCTGTTTCTAGGAGAGGAGGAGTTGGTAGAAGCAGTGATATAGCTACACAACAATTTGAAGCCAGAGCTCCAGCTAGAATTTATGTAGTCAGAACACGGGAAGAAGGCAATGCTTACGATATGGTGACAGGTATCTTTTTACTGTATTCTGAGCCTATTTATACTTTGATTGATCCTAGATCTTCACACTCAGTTATGAATTCAAAATTAGTAGAGTCGGGGAAATTAAAAATGGAAATGTCTAAAGTCTCAATAGAAGTATCAAGTCCATTGGGGTAAAAAATATTAGTTAATCAGGTGTGCCCGAGATGCCTGCTAATGATATATGATAAAACTTTTTCGGTGGATTTATTAATAATGCCTTTGGGGGATTTTGATGTTATACTGGGTATGGACTGGTTAGCTGAACATGGGGTAATTTTGGACTGTTATAAAAAGAAATTTAGCGTTCAGACTGAAGATGGTGATAGTGTTGAGGTAAATGGAATTCGTACCAGTGGGTTAGCTCGAGTCATATCAGCGATTAAAGTTAATAATTGCTTCATCAGGGTTGTACAGCATATCTGGCATGTGTTATTAATTCTAATTCAGTTGGAAGTCAATGTAGTCAGATTAGAACTGTATGTGAATTTCCAGATGTATTCCCTGAAGAGTTACCGGGATTGCCACCTGACAGAGAAGTAGAATTTGCAATTGAAGTATACCTAGGTACAAATCTAGTGTCGATACCTCCATATCGTATGTCACCTACTGAATTGAAAGAGTTGAAGGTACAACTACAAGATTTAATAGAACGAGGTTTTATACGACCTAGTACCTCACCATGGGGAGCTCCAGTGTTATTTGTTAAAAAGAAAGATGGTTCGATGCGATTGTGTATTGATTATCGGTAATTGAACAAGGTGACAATCAAAAATAAATATCCATTACCACGTATTGATGATTTATTTGATCAATTGAAAGGAGCTTCAGTATTTTCAAAGATTTATTTAAGATCGGGCTACTATCAGTTAAAGGTGAAAGAAAGTGATGTACCAAAGACAGCATTTCGTACAAGATATGGTCATTACGAGTTCTTAGTTATGCCATTTGGGTTAACAAATGCCCCAGCTGCTTTTATAGATCTTATGAATCAAATTTTTTAGCCGTACTTGATTCAGTTCGTGGTAGTTTTTATTGATGACATTTTGGTATATTCAAAGTCCGAATCTGAACACGAGCAGCATCTCCGAATTGTTTTGCAAACGTTGCGAGAGAAACAGTTATATGGGAAATTGAGTAAATGCAAATTTTGGTTATCAGATGTGGTATTTCTTGGTCACGTGGTATCAGCAGATGGAATTAGAGTGGATCCAAATAAGATTGAAGCAATCTTTCAGTGGAAGACTCCCAGAAATATGTAAGAGGTACGTAGTTTTCTTAGATTAGGTGGGTATTATCGAAGGTTTGTGAATGGATATTCAAAAATAGCTTTACCGATGACAAAATTATTGCAAAAGAATGTTTAGTTTGTTTGGAATGATTAATGTCAAGAAAGCTTTATGAAATTGAAGCAGATCCTGACAGAGGCACCAGTTTTGACTTTACCAGAATCAGGAAAAGATTTTATTGTGTATAGCGATGCTTCTTTAAATGGGCTCGGGTGTGTACTGATGCAAAATGGGAAAGTGATAGCTTATGCTTCTCGGCAATTGAAACCACATGAACGTAATTATCTGACACATGATCTAGAATTAGCAGCCGTGATCTTTGCATTGAAAATATAGAGACATTATTTATACGGTGAAAAATGTTACATTTATACAGATCATAAAAGTCTCAAGTATCTTCTATCACAGAAAGAATTGAATTTGAGGCAACATCGATGGATAGAACTTCTAAAAGATTATGATTGTGTTATTGATTATCATCCAGGTAAAGCTACCGTGGTAGCTGATGCATTGAGTAGGAAGGCAGCAATTGAATTGCGAGCGATGTTTGCACAACTCAGTTTTAGTGATAATGGAGGTTTATTGGCTGAATTAATAATTAAACCAGTGATTTTTGAACGAATTAAGTCAACTCAATTAGAAGATGATAAGCTAATGAAGAAAAAAGAAATGGTTCAGAGCGACAAGCAATGAATTTTAGTATTGATAAGTATGATTGTTTGAGATACCGAGATCGGATTTGTATTCCAATCAATTTAGAAATTAAAGAATTAATTCTTCGAGAAGCACATGATAGTCCATTTGCTCTACACACTGAGGCACAAAGATGTACCGTGATTTACGAGAATTGTACTGGTGGCCAAGGATGAAAAAAGATATAATTGAATATATCAGTAAATGCTTGGTCTGTTAGCGGGTGAAAGCAGAGCATCAGGTTCCTACTGGATTATTACAGCCGATTACTATTCCAGAACGGAAATGGGATCATGTTACAATGGATTTCATTACGGGATTGCCATTGTTTGTAAGTAAGAAAAATGCTATATGGGTAATAGTTGATCGACTCACAAAATCGCCTCATTTTATAGCTGTCAGAATGGATTGGTCACTTCAGAAACTTGCAGAGGTCTATATTCGGGAAATTATAATGTTGCATGGTATACTAGCTTCTATAATTTTTGATCGAGATCCTCGGTTTACATCGAGATTCTGGAAACAGTTACATGAGTCTTTAGGTACTAAACTTAATTTCAGTACAGCATTTCATCCACAGACTGATGGGCAATCTGAGCGAGTAATTCAGATTTTGGAAGACATGCTTCGAGCTTGTGTTATTGATTTTGAATCTGGTTGGGAACGTTACTTGTCGTTAGCTGAATTTGTTTATAATAACAGTTTTCAGTCTAGTATTCAGATGGCTCCGTATGAAGCTCTATATAGTAGAAAATGTCGATCACTTGTATGTTGGACAGAATTAAATGAAAAGAAGATAATTGGACCTGAATTGATTCGTGAAACAGAAGAAACAGTCAAGAAGATTCAACAGAGATTAAAAGCAGCTTTTGACAGACAAAAATCTTATGCTGATCTAAAACGTCGAGACATTGAATACTCAGTTGGGGATAAAGTGTTTCTCAAATTTTCTTCTTGGAAGAAACTATTAAGATTTGGCCGAAAAGGAAAGTTAAGTCCTCGGTGTATCGGACCATATGAAGTTATAGAGAGAGTTGGACCAGTTGCTTACTGATTGGCTTTACCTCCGGAATTACAACAAATTCATGATGTTTTTCATGTTTCCATTTTACGAAGATATCGATCTGATCCATCTCATATTATCTCTATTGAAAACATTGAGATTAGACCAGATTTGTCATATGAAGAGGAACCAGTTCAAATACTAGATCGAGAAGTGAAAGAATTAAGAAACAAACGAGTCCCTCTGGTAAAAGTACTGTGGAGAAGCCATAGTGTAGAAGAAGCAACATGGGAACCGGAGGAAACTATCAGATCACAGTATCCTCCTTATTTTCAGGTAAAATTTCGAGGACGAAATTTTTTTTAAGGGGGAAAGAAATGTAACTACGCAAAATTCGTAGGCACCGAAAAAGTGTGTTTCGGGTCTCCGTCTTAGTGAAATAAGTTCGAAAATAATTATTAAAAATATTTATGAGTCTAGTGGTGTGTCTAATTAGGTTTTAATTCAGTAAATTTAGCTTAATTTAGAGTAATTAGTAAAAAGATTAAATTGAATAAGAGGTAAAAGTTTAATTCTAAAGCAATAGAAAGTAAAAAGGGCCAAAATGGCAAATATGCCATTAAGTAATGGTTGAGGCGGCATAAACGTATTAAAAATCTAAGATTTTATTTAAATTATATATATATATGTATATATTATATTATATTATATAATTGATTATTATAATTATTAATTGTTATGTTTTTATATTATTATTATTAAATAAATTAAATAGTAGAGAATTGTATGGTAATAAAAAATATATATATTGGTATATTTGTAATAAATAGATACATGTGTACTTGTTATAAAATGATTTGTTTACTTAATATTAAAGTAATAGATAATTAGATTAAATCATATTATTGATAATTAAATAATTATATCATAAGAGTTTTTATGTTAAATAAAGTATGATTATGACAAGTGTAAGGTGATAAAAATATACATATGTAATGATAATATTTATACAATTATAATATTTTATTTAAATTAGTAGATATTTATTATTTATTATTATTAAAATTAAGAGATATTTATTAATTAAATAATTATAAAATAAGATTTTATGTGATAATTAAATAAAATTATGACAAATGTAGGGTGGTGATATTGGACAAATGTAAAACATGTATGTGTACAATTGTTATATATATAATTTCTATTAAATAGATATTTATTAATTAAATATAATATAAATAAAATAAAAAAAGAAATAAAGCATAAAATAAATAGAAACAAAACAAACAGAATAGAAAACAGAAGCATTCGAAAATAGGGGAGAAAAAGAGAAAGAAATAGAAAAAGGAAAAACTAGAGATTTAAAGCTTGAAGCTTTGATTGGTAAGTCAATTAAGTCCTTTTAAGTTAATTTTGATGTTTTGGAAGCTTTAGAATAAAGTTTTGTTGAATCTAAGTTGAAATTTTGAAAGTTAATTGATTTTTTACTAGGGTTTATGTTGAACAAATGATGGAATTGGAGGTTTATTTGATAGAAATTTTGATTGGAATTAAATAAAGGATTGAATTGTAAACTAAGTTATAAGTTTTGAGTTTTAGGGATTAAATTGAAATAAATTCGAAATTATGAAAATATGATAAAAATTAAATAGTTAGATGTGAGTTTGGAAAGAAATTGAGTAGCAAAAAGTTATAAATTGAGAAAGAAAAATAAATAGGTTTAGTTGGGATTAAATTGGAATTAAAGTAAAAGTTAGATAAAATTTCAGCATTTAAATTGTGTTATGCTAATAATTGTGAAATTATTTTAATTGTTCAGTAGCTAATATCAAGCCTGAAGCATCGCCCAAAAGGAAAAGGAAAGATCGTCGAGGATTAAATCCAAAAAATTCTGGTTTGTATCACTATAACTCAAGCTTTATAATTAATATGTGTTTAATTTAATATAAATTTGTGGTAAGTATTTTAAGGTAAGTATTTAATGAACTGATAAAATTTGTGATTGGGTATTAAAATTGAGATTGATACTGAATTGAATTATGGGATACTGAATATTGTTTTGAATACCGAATTGAACTGTGAAATTACTGAATAATGTTACGTATATTGCATTGAACTGTAAAATTTCTAATGAAGTGAATTACAGTATTACTGTGAAAATTGATCAAAATAATAAATTATAATTAATATTGAATTGAAATGGAAATTGTACTGAAAAATGATTTAAATACCCTATTAACTAGTCGGGCTAGTCAGATATAGTTGGCATGCCATAGGATATGGAAGAGTACGGGTTTTGCCGGCTGACTAATCAGGCACTTATGTGCCGACTCATCGTTATCTTATCGTTATCGTTATCGCTCGACACTTTATGTGTCGAATCGTTATCACATCGTTACAGATTCAGCACTTTGTGTGTTGAATATCATATCTTGCTCCCGCCATCGCTAATTATCGATTCTCGATTAGGTACTGTGTCCGTTAAGGCACATTGTGCTGTACTGGTGTGTTGGTTGGAATCCAAGTATCCGCCGAGTCCGAGTCAAGTTAATAAGGGAAAATGAAATAAATCTACTGATAAAAGTAAATTTGAAGAATATAGCATATGTGAAAGTTGAGAATTGAAATAAAGAAATAAGAATGATATATATATAATCGAATGATAACATAAAAAGATTAAATTGTTCATTAAGTGATGATAATTGTAATGTAAAAGTATGTGTGCAATTTAATGTATTTAATTATAAACTGAATTATAGTGATACCACTGAGTATATGCATGCTCAGCGTACAATTGTTTCCGTGAGCAAAGTTGTAGAAGTCAAATCGAACCAAAGATCTAAAGCCGAACCGACTTCAAACAAACTTTTGATGATGTATATTTTCTTTTGGTAATGTGGCATGTACATAGGATGTGTATAAAGGTTATTATGTTTTGAATAAAATGGTTTAAAATATTAGTATTACAAGTCTAAGAATTATAATGAAAAGTTTATCCATTTCAATTTAATTAGTACAATGATAAATTTAAATTGATATTATATTGATTAAGTTGATTAGAGGTATTTAGAATAGAAAATGAATGTGTGAAATAATTTGGTTGAATTGGTTATGCTTGAAATGGATATGGTTTTAATTGCAGGGGGATTTATGTAAAAATAAGCAGAAATGCTGTCGAAATTTATAAAAAAAAATTGGAATACTTAAACAAGTCTCATTTCACTTAAATGTATGCTTTAGACATTGAGAGTTCAATATAGGAATTTAGTAATTAAATTATGTTATGAATGTTATTTTATTTGTGAATTATTCATAAGTTGTCTGATACGTCCGGTAATGCCTCGTAACTCTGTTCCGGCGACGATTCGGGGTTAGGGGGTGTTACATAGTCTAGGGTTTTGCGATAAAGGAAGAAATTTGGGGATATTTTTCAGCATTTAGGCCGATGGCTGAGGGGAAAAAGGAATGACTAGCTAGAATTTAGGCTAATTGCTTGAAGGGTTGTGAAAAATATAGTGGTAGAAAGGGGTTTATATAGTGGTAAATTAGGGCAATCTTGTACCAAAATTTTAGTTACTTAAGTGACTTGGGTGACAAGTATAGATGGAGGGAAAAGTGGTAGCAATATTAGGGTTATTAGGGAACCCTTATGGACGGCAACATGAGGTGAATTTTCTCCTCTTTGTTGTTTCAGGACTTGAGCCCAAATTATATTTACAAACTAGATTGCTTAAAATTAAATAAACTGATTAGTACTTGGGCCAATTTGACCCCCTTATTAAACATACACAAATAAAATTAACATTAAAAACAGAAATTAAAGAGCAAAATAAAAATTTTAAAATTAATCAAAAATTTCTTCTCAAAAGATTACAATAAATTAATTCCCACGAAAGGTTGGAGGGGACACAACAATCCCGCTTAAGTTCCAATCTCCTTACATAGAATTAATTAAATGTACTAATTTAAGAAAAATAATTTCTAATTCTTTATTAAAAATTAAGGGTATACTAATTCGAACGAGGTTTTAATTCACTTATGTAACATCCCAAAATAGGGCCTAAATGGAACAGTGGTTGTGAAACCACAAATTCGAGATAGAAAATTTTATTCCGATTAATTTTTATAATTTACCGAGTGATTAGATACATGTGTTAGAGTATCGATGGAAAATTTTATAGATAGCATGCTTAATTTGCCTACTAGGGCTTAATTGCAAAAGTTGATAAATATGAGTTTTAGATGCTAAAGGATTAAATTGAAGAGTATAATTGAAGTAGAGGTCCTTAAATGGAATTAGACCATTAGGTTTTCATGGACAAAAATGGACATACATAGATAAAAATAACTAAAGTTTTATTGAAGGGTATTTTAGTCATTTAGTAATTAAAAGATTAAAAAAGGGAAAAAGATGGAAAAATGTGCCCACCTTCTTCATTAGGCCGAAATTTCAAGGGTTTTTCATATCTAGGGTTTTGTCAAGCTTCCAAGCTTTATAGTAAGTGATTCCAAGCCCCGTTTTCAATGTTCTTTACGTTTTTGAAGTCCCGGTAACTTGATTTAGCTTATTCTAGCAATAATTTAACCTAGGGTTCATATTTGGAAAAATACCCATAGGTGAAATGTGTTTATTTTGATGTTTTATGGTAGAATATGAAGCTTGAAATTATGTTAAACGACTTGAGCTAATCGATTTTAAGCGAAAACGGGTAAAACGACATAGCCGGTAAAAATACCTAATGGTCATAAGTACATGCTAGAGTGGGAATTTGATGTTGCCGTAGGTAAATAAATTATCAGCATATCATAAAACATAAGAATTAGGGATAAAGTTTCATTTCCGAGCCTTGGGGAAAAAGTATAAATATGCAAAAGTTTAGGGGCAAAATCATAATTTTTCCAAAGTTAGAGTTAAGGACTGTTTTGATAAATGTGAATATTAAATAAGTTAAATTTGCTATTATAGATCAAGAAGAACGAAATTCGGGGTTAGACCGAGGAAAGAAAAAGGTTAAGGACTAAATCAAAATATTTGATCGTATTTTGTATCGAGGTAAGTTTGCGATAAATAAATGCAATGTTTTATTATTTATAATTAATGATGTTATTTTTCAGCATCTATATATTTATTTGTTAAATTTATTCCTTGATGATTCAAGCAAGAATTGATGGAGAAATGATACTTAAAAGTCCCGGTTGAACCTTAGGAATGTGTAGGATACAAATGTCATGACATTAAGGTTTAAGGATACCAAGTAAGACCATCCCAAGGCATGGCATTGGTAAGTTCTACAAAGCAAGGAAATCATGTAAGACCATGTCAAGACATGGCATTGATAAACTACTATAAGGCAAAGATCCCATGTAAGACTATACTAAGGCATGGCAATGATGAGTTCATAAGGAAAGGATACCACGTAAGACCATGTTAAGACATGGCAATGGTAAGTTTAAAAAGGAAAGGTACTCGTGTATCCTTAGCATTCCAAATGGTTCAACGGAAAATTCAAAGAGTGTACCAAAGGGAAGGTAAGATAAGTCCATGTTTGAAAGGTTTAGGTTATCTTGATAATTCATTTAGAATGTTGTTATTTATTTACATGCAAACTTACTAAGCTTTATGCTTACTCCCTTTCTTTTCTCATTTTTTTAATAGTATTGCAAATCCAACTTAAAAAATCGTAAGGACGTCGGAGATCGCCTCACACTATCAACGAGTTATCTCTGTATTTTGTGACTAGAAATACTTTAAGTTATGGCATGTATAGGGACTTTGCTATTTTGTGTGTATGTCCTTATAATATGATTAAAGAATGGCATGTGAATACTTGGTAATGATCAGCTTATGATATAGCTAAATAAGAACATGTTTTGGTATTATGTATGCCTAAATGAGGTTTGATGCAAAGAAACTATGAAAGAGTAAGAGTTGGCCATGGAATAGTTAGGAAAGAGCAGCAGTGATGTGGTTTTGAAAAATCACTAAAAAATGTAGAAATAGAATTAAATTGTGAATGAGATATAGAATTAAAGCTTACTGAGTATATTTTTATAGAAAAGAAACAGAGCAAGCAAAAGAAGTCTATATTCTGAGATATTTAAATTTCAGTAAGACTGGTTTAGAGTGACTTCGTGACCCCTGGTTCCAAAATTGGAAAATCACTAGAAATTGTACAAAAATATTTATAAGTTGAAGTTTATATTTCTAGATTTCTTAGTGAGTCTATTTTCATTAGAAATAAACAGAAACATTATCTAATTTCTGTATAATGAGATAATCAATTTTTAGTGAAGAGAGGTCAGGTCCGCTAAACTGCAAAATAGGGGAACATTTAATGAATAAACTGTATAAATTGGCCAAACCAAAAATTCTAGAAAAATTATTGAAAGAGGGTATATGAGTCTAGTTTAAGGGAAAATTTACGGATTTAAATTTTGAGTTTTGTAACTTGAGTTATAATTAATTTAGTGTCTATTATGTAGATAGATAGTTTATTATGAATAGTGAATAAATTGTTTTGATTTGAGTAAGAAATCGGAAAATTTTTAATATTCTCAGTTTGGTCCTGAACTGTTCCAGTTGCACGTTTTAGGGCCTCAAGGGTCCTTTTTTTGGATTTATTGGATAAATGTGAGTGAATCAATATTTTTTAAAAAAGAAAAATTTTTTATGCCCCGAACAAGTAAGAAAAGTCTGGTAACGCCTCGTGCTCGACTTCGGCGACAGTCTCAGGTAAGGGATGTTACATTTATTGGCATCAGAGCAAGATTTTAGTCGGTTCTCAGAATATTTAGTATGAGTAAGAGTCTAGCTATACATGTCATACTTATATTTTGATAGTGTGACGACTCTTGACGATTTTAAAATGTTTTTCTTTTATAGTTATGGATCCCGAATGAGTTGGTGTAGATAATGTAGAAAGTAACGCGCCCGTTGCCACAGAAGGGATGGTGCCATCGGATAGTAGTGAAAGGCCCGTTACAGTTAGTCAGAGAGGAGAGGCTCGAGAAGCCTTCTTCCAAGCTATGAATGAATGGTTTGCTGAGTTCGTTCGCATGAATCTGGCCGTTAGACCTCCACCTCCTCATGATCCTCAAACTACCCATGTAGCTTCCCCAGTCATAGGTACAGTCAGAAGAGAGAAGCCACCAGTTGATAAAATTAGAAAACAAGGGGCTGAAGAGTTTCGGGCTAATAAAGATGATGATGCAGACAAAGCTGAATTTTGGCTCGAGAATACTATCAGGGTCTTTGATGAGTTATCCTGCACACCTGAAGAGTGCATGAAGTGTGTTGTATGACTTTTAAGAGACCCGGCCTACCATTGGTGGAAGACACTTGTGTCAGTAGTACAGAAAGAGAGGGTTACTTGGGATTTCTTTCAGGAGGAGTTCCGTAAGAAATACATTAGTCAAACGTTCATATTTCCGGCAATTCTTCAGGGAAAACATCCGGGTATTCACAAACCACTGGCACTGATTCGGGTTTCTTTTCTGACTCCTTGTCATCGAGCACATACGCAAGGTACGCTTCGCACCCTTTTCTTACATATTTCGGGGCCAACATTGCTGATATTACAGCTGGCAACCCCTTTAAGTCCGTAGACTCAACCCGAATTATCTCGTTATTCGCGCACCTCAAATCGATAGTCTTGCTTTTGCAATTTACAACCGCATCGTGCATGGTCAACCAATCCAAACCAAGAATAACGTCAATTCATCGAACGGCAAAAGCATCAAGTCCACGGAAAACAAGAACCTCGGATTACTAGGGGACTTTTCTTGCACACTTTGTTGACAAGCACGTAATGACCCAAGGGTTTGACACCGAATTACAAACTCATTAGACTCAATAGGCAAAGTCTTCTTTGGATGCTAAGGTTTCACATATATAAGAATGAGTAGAACCGTGGTCAATCAAAGCAATCACATTAGTATCGAAAATAGTGAAAGTACCGGTAATAACATCCGGTGAGGCAGCATCCTCGCGTCTTGGCGATGGCATAAGTCCTAGCAGAGCACGAGCCTCGGGTCTCGTTAAAGCATCTCTCAACCCTCTCGACCGCCACTAGCATTGCCCGCATTTCGGATGGCCTACCTCGGCAAATGGTAGCACCGGGTTTCCATTTTGACTTACATTTTGTTCAAGCAACCTCGGGCGTCCTTGATAAAGTGGTCACCGATCCACACTTATAGCAAGAGCGATCACGAACCTCAGACTCCTCGAATGCCATTTGCCACAACGCAGACTCCGCTCTCTCTCGGCGATCATTTCCACCACTAGCGATCGAAGTGACTCGTGTGGTCACAGGGGGTCGATCGCGATCTCGTCTAGAAAAGCCCGAAGCGCCTCTAGACCGGCTCACATCATCTCGAAATCTCTTCGATGCTGTTGAAGAGACTTTCCGAGGACCTCTTCGAATTCTCCGGTTCCCACATCAACTTTTGTTTCTCCTTTCTAAGCTCTTGACTTTACAAGCTCGCTCAACAAGTACTACGAACTCTCGTATTTCGAGAATGCCAACGAACATCCTTATATCATCATTCAGCCCATCCTCGAAGCGTTTACACATAATAGCTTCGGACGAAATGCATTCTCGCGCGTACCGGCTAAGCCTCACAAATTTTCGTTCGTAGTCGGTAACTGACATAGAGCCTTGCTTAAGATCAAGAAATTCCCTTCGCTTTTGGTCGATGAATCTCTGACTGATATACTTTTTTCGGAACTCGGTTTGAAAGAATTCCCAAGTCACTTGCTCCCTAGGCACCACAGAAGTCAGAGTACTCCACCAATAGTAGGCGGAATCGCGTAGCAAGGAGATGGTACACTTTAAGCACTCATCGGGTGTACAAGATAGCTCATCGAGCACCCGGATAGTGTTGTCCAACCAAAATTCAGCTTGCTCGGCATCGTCGCTATCCGTAGCCTTGAATTCAGTGGCCCCATGTTTATGAATTCTGTCGACTTGGGGCTTACTTGACCTTATTTGGTCAGTTACCGGAGGTATTGTAGGTGCGGGGGTTGAATTAGTCGGAAATGGAGGTTGTGGAACAGCCATGTTAGTTCGAATGTATTGGTTGAACCAATCATTCATCACGCTATAAAAGGCTTGCCTAGCCTCATCATTCGAATTGTTGGCCATAGGTTGAGAGTCCGCCGGCGCTGTCCCTTGTGTGGGAGCAGGCGCCACACTCTCCACATCATCAGCTATTGCTCGGTTGGGATCGGGATCCATTGCTATAAACAAACACAATTTCAGATTGTCAGAAATCACCACACTATCAATTATCACTATATGGCATGTATAGCTAGACCCCAAACATATCACGGTAGTCTTAGAATCGACTAAAACGTTGCTCTGATACCAATAAAATTGTAACACCCCGAACCCGAGACCGTCGCCGGTTTCGGACGCGAGGGGTTAACGAGCCAAATCCACATATTGCACCGACCAATTTGACATTTCCGGACAAGCTGGAAATCTGCGTCCTTCATCGCCTTAAAAAGCATATCTCGAGTTTCACAACTTGGAAACTGATTCCGTAAATTTTCCCTGAATTTAGACTCATGTATCCATCCCTGGATTTATTTCTAGAATTTTTGGTCGGGCCAATTGGAACAGTTTATTAGTTAAAGTCAACCATGTTACAGGGGTCGACTGCTCTGACCTTCGCGCGTTACAACTTGAATATCTCTCTGTACAGGGCTTTAATACTGGTTCCGTTTGTTCCTAATGAAACTAGACTCAAAATGGAATCTGCACATACAAGGTATGACTTCTAATTCTTTCTGGATAATTTATGGTAAATTTTTATAGTCGCGATAGGGGACCCAGAAACCGTTCTGGCCCTGTCTCACGAGAACTTTAATATCTCTTAGTATACTGTTCCTATGACCGTTTCGTTACTTTCATATGAAAGTAGATTCATCAAGGTTTGATTTCATACTTCTTTCACTATTTAATACCATCCCTAAAAATTTTGGTGATTTTTCACATTCACGTCACTGCAGCTGGCAGCATCTGTTTTTAAGGTAGGTCTTACCTATTTTGTAGTCTCCATGAACCAACTAGTCTTGCCATACATAGGTTCACATATGATCATTTTTAACCATTCCAATGGCTGATCATGTGACCAACACTCCCATTTCCAATCCATAATCACATCATGACACCATATATATATATATACAAACCACAAATGGTCTAAGTTCGTACTTCACTTTTACGAGCCATTTTCGCATGGCCGTATACATATACATCACAACATATTTGAACCAACAAGGGTAGTCCTATACATGCCATTTCAAAGTTCAACCAAAATTATACCAAAATGGAGGCTTTGATAGTGTGGATGACTTGACTTCAATGATCCCGAATCCGATCGCTAACGAGCAAAATCTATAAAACAGAGAGCCAAAGCAACGGGTAAGCATTTTATGCTTAGTAAGTCTCAAGCAATAAAATCAGCTTTAACTAAAGCATTACATTCACATAGCCAAATGAATCATTCCATTAATACACATACACATAATCATACTTACTTCACACTTCATCATTATATACTTTCACAAGATATCAACCAACTCAATGGCTGAAAATTCATTAGTCGATTTAACGAATGTTACTCAAACGTATCGACTTTTCCAATGCACATATAAACATACCTTATCCTTTGGGCTTTTCGAGCGTACTAATTAAATTTATTACAGCAACCAACGCCACCTTCAGCCCAAGCTTCTTGAATACAACCGGATATAACCACGTGCACGAATGCCTTGGTCTTAGCCCGGATTTAACGACTTGCACGAATGCCTTGGTCTTAGCCCGGATTTAACAACTTGCACGAATGCCTTGGTCTTAGCCGGATTTAACGACTTGCCGAATGCCTTGGTCTTAGCCCGGATGTAGTCACTAGCACAATTGCCTTGGTCTTAACCGGATATAATTACTAGCATAAATGTCTTGGGACTTAGCCGGATATCATTCAATTACTCATGCACACACCTACATCAATAGTCATTACACATCCATGTTTCATTTTCGTTACTAAGGCTCAAACACAAACATATCACTAGCATAATCGCCTTGGGACTTAGCCCGGTATCATTCAAATACTCATACACACATATATCAATACTCATTACACATCCATATTTCATTTCACATAATTGAGTAGGATCATTTCTTGAGGACTTACCTCGGATGTTGTCGAACAACTTCAACGGCTATTCGATCACTTTTTCCTTCCCTTTATCGGATTTAGCTCCCCTTTGCTCTTGAGCTTAACGAATACAAGTAGAAGTATTCAATATTTCTATCAATAATGTTTACTAGTCAATCACATTCGGCATCTAATATCATCTCACTTTATTATAATTTATCATTCAACCTTTGAACCAAAACGCCATTATATGGCCACATATACATACATCCATATATTTAAGCTCAAGAATTTTAACATAACATCAAGTGCTCAAATTACTCATGTGGCCGATTATACATGGTCATAAATACACAAAATCAAAAATAATTTCAAGGTTTTTCACACTATACATGTACTAGGCCGAATGTACATGCAAATCTCACAACCTTCTTCAACAAATTTCTTCTTTAAATAAACATATTTATCACTTTCTTCTTAATCAAAATATCATGTGCAAACCTATATACACATATAGGTGCAAGGTCAATTTCAAGGTGTCCATAACCATCCAAAACACAAATTTTAACTAACATGCAAGAAGCATAAACCATGCTCATGAATGCATCATGGCGAATACATCACAATCATGCCCCTTTCAACTTCGGTCATGGTTAAACAAAAAAACTCAATGTCTTACTCAAGATTGCTACAAGGAAATTTCAAGAGTAGACAATCCATCATTGCATGCATCATTAGCAAGCTTCACATTTAGCATGCAATGGCTTTAACACAATAACAACCTTGGCCAAATACCATTTCCATGGCATAACAAGGATTTGAACCATGGCTAACATGAACATCAAGTTAGCAACTAAAACATGCATGAATCTCATGATACAACCTCATACATACCTTAATCTTGATGCAAGTTTAGCCAAATCTCCTTCTAGATCTCTTCTAAACCAAAAGATGGTGCAAAAATCCTACCTTCTTCCTTAGTAATTTCGGCCAAAAAGGAAAGAACAAGGATGAACAAATTTTCTTTTCTTTTCTTTCACTCACAGCACAAGGGGGGAAAAGGATGAGCAATTTTTTTTTTTGATTTTTTTGTTTCTCATCCAACATCATTAGTTTTTTTTTATCATTTAACACATCATGCATTAACAAAACATGTTTCAACATGTTTTCTTTCCCCATAAACCATGTCATGGCCGGCCACTAAGCTTCTTTTGGGGAAATTTGACATGCAAATCCTTTATTTTTGCATGCATGATCAATTAGTCATCACACATCTTCCCATCATACTTTCAAAGTTTACTACTAGGTCCTTTCTAGTGAAATTTACCTTTATAACTCTAAATCGAAACATCAAAAATGTCACACATGAATACACACATATTATAGGCATCAAAATAAATTTTAAATTATTTTTATGCCTCGATTTTGTGGTCCCGAAACCACATTCCGACTAGGGTCAATTTTGGGCTGTCACAACAGTAACTGAATATGAACGTGAATTTGTCAGACTCAGTAATTATGCTCGAGAGTGTGTGTCTATTGAAGCTATTATGTGCAAGAGATTTGAAGATGGGCTCAATGATGATATTCGACTGTCAGTCGGTGTTTTAGAAATAAAAGAGTTCATCATTTTAGTTGAAAGAGCTTGTAAGGCAGAGGAGTTGCTGAAAGGAAAGGGTAAAGCTGAAATTGAGATGTAAGACATGAAGAAAAGACAGATGAGCAAGTCATTTCAGTCTACATCCAAGAGGCCTAGAGAGTTCTCTACGAGATCTAATTTTTTAGCAGGGTATTCTAGCCGAAACAAAGGTAGAAGATTTATGGGTCAGAAAGTTCATACCATTTCAATTGTGAGTGTTGGCAGTATTCAGCCTGATAGACCCGAGTGTCCCTAATGAGGTCGACGTCATCCAGGTCAATGTCAAGCAACTGAGACTGGTTGTTTTTGATGTGGTGCATCAGATAATTTCATTTGGGAGTGTCCTGAGATGGTTAAAAGAGAAGTAATACCGAGTGTAAGATCAGGCAATGCCCCCATTAGAGGAAGACTTTAGAGAAGTTCGGGAATAGGGGAAGGTAGAGGTGCATCTAGAGATTCAGTAGTGAAACCCGATGTTAGAGCACCTGCAAGGACCTATGCTATCCGTGCTCGTGAAGAGGCATCCTCCCCCGATGTAATTACGGGTACATTTTCTCTTCATGATGTTAATGTTATTGCTTTGATTGATCTGGGTTCGACCCATTCCTATGTTTGCATGAAATTGATGCCTAGTATGAACATGTCCATAGAGTCTACGGGATTTGTGATTAAAGCATCGAATCCATTGGGTCAGTATGTATTAGTAGATAAAGTATGTAAAAATTGCCCTTTGATGATTAGAGGTTACTGTTTTCCAGTCGATCTTATACTATTGTCATTTGATAAGTTTGATGAGATTCTTGGTATGGATTGGTTGACTGTGCATGACGTGATAGTGAATTGTGGAAAGAAATTCATTGAGTTGAAATGCGAAAATGGTGAAATTCTTCTGGTTAATTCAGATGAGTCAATAGTTCAATTGCCATGATTTTTGTTATGTATGCTCAGAAATGCTTGACAAAAGGATATGAAGTTTATCTTGCTTTTGTGTTGAATACTAAAGATCCAGAGTTGAAAATTGAATCAGTGCCTGTGGTATATGAGTTTCCTGATGTGTTTCCAGAAGAACTACCAGGTTTGCCTCCTATCAGAGAAGTTGAGTTTGGTATTGAATTGGTTCCGGGTACAACACCCATTTCTATTGCTCCTTATAGAATGGCTCCAATAGAATTGAGAGAATTGAAAGTTCAGTTGTAGGAACTAACAGAGAAAGGCTTTGCAAGACCTAGTTGTTCACCATGGGGTGCACCAATGCTCTTTGTGAAAAAGAAAGATGGTTCGATGAGATTATGCATAGATTATCGGCAACTTAACTTAGTGACTATTAAGAACAAGTATCCACTACCTAGAATTGATGATTTTTTTGATCAATTGAAGGGACCTATTGTGTTCTCCAAGATAGATTTGAGATCCGGATATTATCTGTTGTGAGTTAAAGAGTCTAATGTTTCGAAGACTGCTTTTTGGACTAGGTATGGCCATTATGAGTTCCTTGTGATGCCATTTGGCTTGACTAATGCTCCTTCCATTTTCATGGACTTAATGAATCGAATTTTCAAACCTTACTTGGATAAATTTGTAATTTTGTTCATTGATGATATCTTGATTTATTCTCATGATAAGACTGAGCATTCAAAGCATTTGAGAACAGTTTTACAGACTTTGAGAGATAATCAGCTTTATGCCAAGTTTAGAAAAAATGAGTTTTGGTTACGGGAAGTTGGTTTTCTTGGACATATAGTCTCAGGTGAAGGTATTATAGTTAATCCGAGCAAGATTTCAGCCATTGTTGATTGGAAGCCTCCTAGGAATGTATTAGAAGTCAGAAGTTTTCTTGGTCTCGCTGGCTATTATAGACAATTTGTAGAGGGATTTTCCATGATAGCTACTCCATTGACAAGATTGCTACAGAAAGATGTCAAGTTTGAATGGACTAAAAAGTGTCAGAAGAGTTTTGACAAGTTAAAGGCATTGTTGACTGAAGCTCCTGTCTTAGTACAACTAGAACCGGGTAAAGAGTTTGTGATTTACAGTGATGCGCCCTTGAATGGACTACGCTGTGTACTTATGCAGGAAGGAAAGGTAATTGCTTATACCTCTAAACAGCTAAAGCCACACGAGAAAAATTATCCGATACATGATTTAGCACTAGCTATCATTGTATTTGCGTTGAAAATCTGGAGACATCACTTGTATAGTGAGAAGTGTTGAATATTTACTAATCATAAAAGTTTGAAATACTTGATGACTCAGAAAGATTTGAACTTGAGGCAAAGAAGATGACTAGAGTTGATTAAAGATTATGAACTAGTGATAGATTATCACCTAGGTAAGGCAACCGTAACTGCTGATGCTTTGAGTAAAAAATCTTTATTTGTATTAAGAGCTTTGAACACTAGTTTAACCTTATCGGATGATGGCTCTATCTTAGCCGAATTAAGAGCTAAGCCAATGTTTCTTGAAGAAATTTGTGAAGTTTAGAAAGATGACAGTGAGTTGCAAGCCAAAAGAGCTCAGTGTGAGTCGGGTATAGAGTTAGATTTTCAGATCAGTTTTGACGGTTGTTTAATGTTCAGAAATCGGATATGTGTACCAAAGAATGATGAGCTTATTCGAAAGATTTTAGAGGAAGCACATAGCAGTTCTTTTTCTATTCATCCAGGTAGTACAAAGATGTATAATGATTTGAAGAAAATGTATTGGTAGGTAGGAATGAAGAGAGATATCTCAAAGTTTGTTTCTAGATGCTTGATCTGTCAGTAGGTAAAAGCTAAACATCAGGTACCTTCAGGTTTATTACAGCCTGTGTTAGTTCCTGAGTGGAAATAGACTGAGTTGCCACAGATTTTGTGACAGGATTGTCGTTGACACCGAGAAAGAAAGATGTAGTATGGGTTGTGATTGATAAGCTGAAGAAGTTGGCTCATTTTATTCCAGTTCGTATGGATTATTCACTTGTCAAGTTGGCCGAGTTATATATTTCAGAGATAGTCAGACTACATGGAGTACCGTTATCGATTATTTCAAATAGAAACCCAAGATTCACTTCGCGATTTTGGAAGAAGTTACAGGAAGCTTTGGGCACAAAGTTGATTTTAAGTACAACTTTCTGTCTTCAGACCGATGGTCAGTTAGAGAGAGTTATTCAGATACTTGAAGATATGCTCAGATGTTGTGTCTTAGAATTTCCAGGAAGTTGGGAGAAATATTTTCCGTTAGTAGATTTTGCTTATAATAATAGTTACCAGTCAAGTTTGAAAATGGCACCTTATGAAGCTTTGTATGGATGTAAATGTTGCACACCTTTTTGTTGGACAGAGCTTAAAGAAAATCGGATTTATGAGGTTGATTTAGTTAAAGAAACTGAAGAGAAAGTGAAAGTTATCAGAGATTGCTTGAAAGCAGCTTCAGATAGACAGAAGTCTTATGCAGACTTGAAAAGAAAAAAGATTGAGTATCGAGTTGGTGACAAAGTGTTCTTGAAAGTATCCCCGTGGAAGAAAGTCTTTAGATTTGGCAAGAAAGGCAAACTAAGTCCACGTTTTATTGGACCGTTTGAGGTGACTGAAAGAGTTGGACCATTAGCATATCGGTTAGCTTTACCATTAGAGTTAGATAAGATTCATGATGTGTTTCATGTGTCCATGTTACGTCGTTACCGTTCTGGTCCTTCACATGTGATTTCACAGACAGAGGTTTAGATTCAGCAAGATATGACTTATGGTGAAGAACCAGTAAAGATTTTAGCTCGAGAGGTCAAGCAACTAAGGGAAAAAAGTATTGTACTTGTGAAAGTATTATGGAATATGCATGGGGTAGACGAGGCTACATGGGAGCCTAAAGAGGTTATGCGAAAACAGTATCCAAATCTTTTCACAGGTAAGATTTTCGAGGACGAAAATCCCTAAGGGGGAAGAAATGTAACATCCCAAAATAGGGCCTAAACAGAACAGTGGTTGTGAAACCATGAATCTGAGATAGAAAAGTTTATTCTGATTCATTTTTATAATTTACCGAGTGATTAGATACATGTGTTAAAATATCGATGGAAAATTTTATAGATAGCATGCTTAATTTGCCTACAGGGCTTAATTGCAAAAGTTGATAAATATGAGTTTTAGATGCTAAAGGATTAATTTGAAGAGTATAATTGAAGTAGAGATCCTTAAATGGTAATTATACCATTATGTTTTCATGGACAAAAATGGACATGCATAGATAAAAATAACTAAAGTTTTAATGAAGGGTATTTTAGTCATTTGGTAATTAAAAGATTAAAAAGGGAATAAGATGGAAAAATGTGCCAATCTTCTTCGTTAGGCTGACATTTCAAGGGTTCCCCATAGCTAGGGTTTTGTCAAGCTTCCAAGCTTCATAGTAAGTGATTCCAAGCCTCGTTTTTAATGTTCTTTACGTTTTTGAAGTCCTAGTAACTTGATTTAGCTTATTCTAGCAATAATTTAACCTAGTGTTCATATTTGGAAAAATACCAATAGGTGAAATGTGTTTATTTTGATGTTTTATGATAGAATATGAAGCTTGAAATTATGTTAAACGACTTGAGCTAAGCTATTTTAAGCAAAAATGAGTAAAACGACGTAATCGGTAAAAATACCTAATGGTCATAAATACATGTTAGAGTGGGAATTTGATGTTGTTGTAGGTAAATAAATGATCAGCATGTCATAAAACATACGAATTAGGGATAAAGTTTCATTTCCGAACCTTAGGGCAAAAGTGTAAATATGCAAAAGTTTATAGGAAAAATCATAATTTTTCCAAAGTTATAATTAAGGACTATTTTGATAAATGTGAATATTAAATAAGTTAAATTTGCTATTATAGATCAAGAAGAACAAAATTCAGCGTTAGACCGAGGAAAGAAAAAGGTTGAGGACTAAATCAAAATATTTGATCATACTTTGTATCGAGGTAAGTTTGCGGTAAATAAATGCAATATTTTATTATTTATAATTAATGATGTTATTTTTCAGCATCTATATATTTATTTTGTAAATTTAGTCCTTGATGATTCAAGCAAGAATTGATGGAGAAATGATACTTAAAAGTCCCGGTTGAACCTTAGGAATGTGTAGGATACAAATGTCATGACATTAGGGTTTAAGGATACCAAGTAAGACCATGCCAAGGCATGGCATTTGTAAGTTCTACAAGGCAAGGAAATCATGTAAGACCATGTCAAGACATGGCATTGATAAACTACTATAAGGGAAAGATCCCATGTAAGACCATGGCAAGGCATGGCAATGGTGAGTTCATAAGGCAAGGATACCACGTAAGACCATGTCAAGACATGGCAATGGTAAGTTTAAAAATGAAAGGTACTCGTGTATCTCTAGTATTCCAAATGGTTCAACGGAAAATTCAAAGAGTGTACCAAAGCGAAGGTAAGATAAGTCCATGTTCGAAAGGTTTAGGTTATCTTAATAATTCATTTAGAATGTTGTTATTTATTTACATGCAAACTTACTAGGCTTTATGCTTACTCCCTTTCTTTTCTCTTTTTTTTTTTATAGTATCGCAAAGCCAACTCGAAAAATCGTAAGGACGTCGGAGATCACCTCACTCTATCAACGAGTTATCTTGGTATTTTGTGACTAGAAATACTTTAACTTATGGCATTTATAGGGACTTGGCTATTTTGTGTGTATGTCCTTATGATATGATTAAAGAATGGCATGTGAATACTTGGTAATGATCAACTTATGATATAGCTAAATAAGAACATGTTTTGGTATTATGTATGCCTAAATGAGGTTTGATGCAAAGACATTATGAAAGAGTAAGAGTTGACCATGGAACAGTTAGGAAATAGCAGCAGTGACGTGGTTTTGAAAAATCACTAAAAATTGTAGAAATGGAATTAAATGGTGAATGAGATATAAAATTAAAGCTTATTGAGTCTATTTTTATATAAAAGAAACAGAGCAAGCAAAAGAAGTCTATATTCTGATATATTTAAATTTCTGTAAGACTAGTTTAGAGTGACTTTGTGATCCCCTGTTCCAACTTTGGAAAATCACTATAAATTGTAAAAAAATATTTTTAAGTCAAAGGTTATATGTCTAGATTCCTTAGTAGTCTATTTTCATTAGAAACAAACAGAAACATTATCCGATTTCTGTATAATAAGATAATCAATTTTTAGTGAAGAGAGGTCAACCCCGCTAAACTGCGAAATGAGGGAACATTTAATGAATAAAGTATAAATTGACCAAACCAAAATTTCTGGAAAAATTATGGTAAGAAGATATATGAGTCTAGTTTCAGGGAAAATTTACATATTTAAATTTTGAGTTTTGTAACTCGAGTTATAATTACTTTAGTGACTGTTACACGGATGGATAGTTTTATTATGAATAGTGAAATAAATTATTTTAGTTTTATCATGAATAGTGAAATAAATTGTTTTGATTTGTGTAATAATCAGAAAATTTTTAATGTTCTCGGTTTGGTCCTGAACGTTCCAATTGTACGTTTTAGGGCCTCGAGGGCCCCTTTTAGGGATTTATTGGATGAATGTAAGCAAATCAATATTTTTTTAAAAAAGTAATTTTTTTTATGCCATGAACAAGTAAGAAAAGTCTGGTAACGCCTCGTGCTCGACTCTGGCGACGGTCTCGGGTAAGGGGTGTTACAGCTCATCTTTACTATCCCAATAGTGCTTGAGACGTTGACCATTAACTTTAAATGTACCTCCATAGTTTTCGTACAATTCTACAGCTCCATATATATAAACTTTGAAGATGGTATAAGGCCCTCTCCATCGGGATTTGAGCTTCCTACGGAATAACCTTAGCCTTAAATTAAACAATAACACTTTTTAACCTTTTCTAAATTCACAACGTTGTATACGACTATCATGTCATCTCTTAGATTTTTCTTTACACATCTTGGCATTCTTGTATGGAAATAACCTCAACTCTTCCAACTCAACAGGTTATAGCATCCTTCTCTCACTGGCTTGCTTAAGATCCAAATTTAATTGCTTCAAGGCCCAGTGAGTTTTATTTTCCAATTCAAGTAGTAAATGACATGCCTTTCCAAAAATTAGCCGATAAGGAGTCATTCCTAACAGTGTCTTAAAAGCAATTCGATACGCCATAGAACATCATTGAGCCTTCGAGACCAATCTTTTCTAATAGGGTGCACTACCCTCTCAAGAAAACCTTTGATTTCACGAGTCAGCCTTTCAACTTGTCCATTTTTCTGTGGTATAGGCAGTATTTTTTGGGTATGCCTCAGCTTCAACCCACTTGGATACGTAATCCACAGCTACCAAAATATATTTGTTCCCATAAGAAGAAAGAAATAGACTTAGAAAATCAATGCCCAGCATGTCAAATAGTTCAAACTTTAAAATATTTGTCAAGGGCATCTCGTTCCTCCTTGATATGTTTCTGGTTCTTTGGCATCTATCACAATTTTTCACATATGCATACACATCTTTAAACACTGTAGGCCAAAAGTATCTTGCTTATGAAATCTTCGCTGTAGTGTAGGAACCACCAAAGTGTCCCCCATTTAGAGACAAATGGTAGTGGTACAAAATCTCATCAATTTCACTTCCAACTATGCACTTCCTAATTATGTTATCTGCACATTGTTTAAACAAAAATGGATCCTCCCAAAAATAATACTGACTATCATGAAGGAATTTGTAACATCCCGAATTAGGGTCTAGTCGAAAAAATAGTTTTGAGACCACAAATTCAAAGTAGAAATAATTATTTTATGATTATTTGATGATCCATGATATGAATGCATGTTTGTGTGAAATTTTCATGTAGAAATTTTATGCCTAAAGCGTCAATTTTGAAGTTAGGGTCTAAATTGAATAAGTTGCAAAACTTGAGTTCTATAAGCTTTAAGCATGAAATTGCTATGGATTATTAATTAGAGGTCCTTAAATAGTAAGTTGACCAAGTTCTAAAATTTTGGACAAAAATGGGCATGAATAGGAAAATTTTGAAAGAAATGCCTTAAGGGCATTTTTTTCATTTGGTTAATAAAAGAATAAAAAGGGAAAATAAGTCAAAAATCTTATTCATCTTCATCTACCTTGACCGAAATTTCCATGCTCACCATAGCTAGGATTTCTTCAACTTTCAAGCTCTATAGTAAGTGCATCCTAGCCCTATTTTTAATGTTCTTTACATTTTTGAAGTTGTAATCAACCGATCTAGCTATTTCTACCATCATTTTTAGCTAGGGTTCATGTTCAAAAACTTACCCATGTGTGACATGCATGTATTTTGATGTTTAATGGAAGAATGTGAAAGTTTGATGTGTGACATGCATGTATTTTGATATTTAATGGAAGAATGTAAAAGTTTGATTGTGACATGCATGTATTTTGATGTTTAATGGAAGAATGTCAAAGTTTGATGTGTGATAAACATCTTTTACAAAGTGATTTTGAGTGAAAACACCTAAAAAGGACCTATTTGTAAAAGTTGTAAAATGGGTAGTAAATATGTAAAATAAAGAAAAATATGGGCTGCTAGGAGTAGGAATATGAATCGACTAGGCTTGGGTAACAAAGAAAATACATGCATTTCGTTTTATGACCTTAAGGACCAATTTGTACAAGTGAAAAGTTAGGGGTAACAATGTAATTTTACCAAAGTATGTGTTATGGGTCGATTCGAACAATGTATGTATTAAATAAGTTAAATTTGGCATTATAGATCAAGAAAAACATGATTTGGGTCTTGATCGGGGGAAAAACAAGGTTTACGAAGAATAGGCTCGTTTTCATCATTTTGTACTGAGGTAAGTTCATATACAAATAATGTGATGTAATGTTATATTTTTTATGCTTGAGTATTATGTGAATTCAAATTCTTTAATGCTATTATGAGTTATTCTTTGATTACTCCATGAGTAAGTGATTGGTATTATGAACATTGAGATCAACATTACGAGCAAGCTTGACAAAGATGTGATATCAAAAAATCTCGTTTGAACCATAGGAATAGTTTAGGATACAAGTGACATGTCACTAGGAACCATGTGATTTATAAGCTTATGACATATGTGATATATGTTTATGTGGTTTTGGGTGCTGGTCTTGTACGTCCTACCAGTGGCTAGGTAGTCTGTAACACCCCGAACCCGAGACCATCGCCGGTGTCGGACACGAGGGGTTAACAAGCCAAGTTCACATGTTTGCCCACCAATTTGGCATTTCCAGTCAGGCTGGAAGACTGCGTCACCGTCGCCTTAAAAATCATATCTCGAGTTTCAAAACTCGGAAACTGGTTTTGAAAATTTTCCCTGAATTTAGACTCATATATCCATCCATGGATTTATTTCTAGAATTTTTGGTCGGGCCAATTGGTACAGTTTATTAGTTAAAGTCACCCATGTTACAGGGATCGACTGCTCTGACCTTCTCTCGGTATAACTTGAATATCTCTCTGTACAGGGCTTTAATTCTGGTGTCGTTTATTTCTAATGAAACTATACTCAAAATGGAATCTGTACATATAAGGTATGTCTCCTAATTATTTCTGGATAATTTATAGTGAATTTTTAAAGTTGCGACAGGGGACCCAGAAACCGTTCTGGCCCTGTTTTACAATAGCTTCAATATCTCTTAACATGTAACTCCTATGACCATTTCGTTTCTTCCATATGAAAATAGACTCATCAAGGTTCATTTACATAGCTTATTCACTATTTAATTCCATTCCTACGAATTTTGGTGATTTTCACATTCACGTCACTGCAGCTGGCAGCATCTGTTTTAAGGTAGGTCTTACCTATTTGGTAGTCCCCATGAACCAACTAGTCTTGCCATACATAGGTTCATATATGATCATTTTAACCATGCCAATGGCTGATCATGTGACCAACATTCCCATTTCCGATCCATAATCACATCATGACACCATATATATACATTC
The DNA here is from genome assembly GCF_025698485.1 of Gossypium arboreum. NCBI lineage: Eukaryota > Viridiplantae > Streptophyta > Magnoliopsida > Malvales > Malvaceae > Gossypium > Gossypium arboreum. The sequence goes on from NC_069075.1 coordinate 95,069,727, forward strand.
AAACCACAAATAGTCTAAGTTCATGCTTCCTTTTACGAGCCATTTTCGCATGGCCGTATACATATACATCGCCACATTTTAAACCAACAAGGGGGTAGTCCTATACATGCCATTTCAAAGTTCAACCAAAATTTATACCAAAATAGAGGCGTGGATAGTGTGGATGACTTTGACTTTATTGATCCCGAATCCGTTTGCTATCGAGCGAAATCTATAAAACAGAGAGCCAAAGCAAGCGGGTAAGCATTTTATGCTTAGTAAGTCTCAAGGAATATAATCAGCTTTAATTAAAGCAATACATTCACATAACCAAATGCATCATTTCATTAATGCACATTCACATAATCGTACTTACTTCACCATCCCAACACTTATGTTCATACACAAATAACGGCTTCATTAAGGCCGATAACTCGCTCCATCATAGGAGCGGATATTCATACGCTCTTACTCCTAGCGCATAAAGCACACACCGCACTTACCTTGTCATTGGGAAATTTCACAAGTGCATTAGCTGAAATTTTCCAGCAAGCTTATAATTTTCAAATCACATACCTTCGGAGTTTAACCGGACGTCGCTACTCGTTCAATCGCCTTGGGACATAGCCGGTTATGGTAACCCGCACCAAGGCCTACGGGACTTAACCCGGATATCACGATTTGCACAAATGCCTTGGTCTTAGCCGGATTTAACAACTTGCACGAATGCCTTGGTCTTAGCCGGATATAGCTACTAGCACAATTGCCTTGGTCTTAACCGGATATAATTTTCAGCATAATTGTCTTGGGGCTTAGCCGGATATCATTCAATTTCTCATGCACACATACATCAATAATCATTGGACATACATATTTCATTTTCGTTACTAAGGCTCAAACACAATTATAATCATTAGCATATTCGCCTTGGGACTTAGCGGGTGGAATTCAAATACTCATACACACATAATCAATAATCATACACATCCATATTTCATCTCACATAATTCAAGTAAGGTCACTTCTTGAGGACTTACCTCGGATGTTGTCGAGCGGCTTTTACGGCTATTCGATCACTTTTTCCTTCCCTTGTCCAATTGTGGACCTCTTAGCTCTTGAGCTAATTCAAACAAATTCAATTTATTAAAACCTCATTGTGCTAGATTATGGCGAATATGACAAGGAATTTAAATGGTCATATGGCCACTCTTTAGCTTGAATACACAATGGTCATGCACATTTTATACTACATCAAGCAATTCAATACAATTTATTTGAGCATCAAGGAAATGCTAAGGCCTTCAATAGGCTACCCAAGGCGAATATTCATGTACATGTTGAGGCCAATTATGCACTTAATACCTCACAAAAACAGCATGCATTTTACTAGTTAATGCTTTGCATATTGTGGCTCAAAACTTATAATATAGCATCAAGCACTTATATGTGTGCTAGGCGAATTGTGCTTGCAATTTCACAATTATTCTTCAACATCTTCTTCTTTAAACAAACTTATTCATCACTTCCTTCATAACCAAAACATCATGTGCAAACATATATATACATATATGAGCATGGCGAATTTCAAGGTGTCCATAGCCATCCAAAACACAAATTTTAACTAACATGCAAGAAGCATGAACCATGCTCATGAATGCATCATGGCGAATATGACAATCATGCTCCTTTTCAACTTCAATCATGATAAAACAACAAGAAAACTCAAAATCTTACTCAAGAGTAGACAATCCATCATTGCATGCATCATCATCAAGCTTCACACTTAGCATGCAATGGCTTTATCACCATAACAACTTTGGCCAAATACCATTTCCATGGCATAACAAAGATTTGAGCCATGGCTAACATGCACATCAAGTTAGCAACCAAAACATGCATGAAACTCCCAACACAACCTCATACATACCTTAATCTTGATGCAAATTTAGCCAAATCTCCTTCTTGTTCTCTTCCAAACCAAGCATGAAGCAAAACTCCTATCTCCTCCTTAGGATTTTCGGCCAAAAGGAAAGAACAAGGATGAACAATTTTTTTGTTTTTCTTTCACTTGCACGGCAATGGGGGGGGAGGATGAGCTATTTTCTTGATTTTTTTGTTTCTCCTCCAACATCATTAATTATTTTATCATTTAATTCATCATGCATTAACAAAACATGTTTCAACATGTTTTCTTTGCCCATAAACCATGTCATGGCCGGCCACTAGCTTCTTTTGGGGAAATTTGACATGCAAATCCTTTATTTTTGCATGCATGAGCAACTAGTCATCACACATTTCCCCATCATACTTTCAAAGTTCACTACTAGGTCCTTTCTAGTGAAATTCACCTTTATAACACTAAATCAATCATCAAAAAATGTCATACATGGATACACACATATTATAGGCATCGAAATAAATTTTAAATTATTTTTATGCCTCGGTTTTGTGGTCCCGAGACCACCTTCCGACTAGGGTCAATTTTGGGCTGTCACATAGTCCGGCATGTGTTGCGGATACCGAACAGCTTGTGTGAGCTATCCGTGTAGCTACGTCTTGACCAAAAGCTTATGTAAGTAGACTAGTAAGTAGCTTGAGAATGAGCTTTTATGTGTTACGTTATATTAGGTAGCTTTAGCTACGTATGTGGCACTTATGTGTGAGCCTTCCATGTATCCAATAGTATTCCAAGTGTTCAATGGGTAAATTATCGAGTAACTTGACAGAAGACCCAAGAGGTAAGTCAATGAGAATAATGAGTAAGAGATTATGTTATGAGTTGATACAAGTATGTACACCGAACTCATGAGTAATGCCTTAGTGTGTTATGAACTTATGACAAAGTGGTTTATGTAATGAGTAAGTTTAAGTGATTTGATGAAATATAAATTATGTTTATTATGTTAAATGTATGTTAAATACTTTTTTATATAGCATGTTATTTGCATATGGGCTTACTAAGCTTTAATGCTTACCCCCCTTCCTTTCCATCTTTTATAATGTCGCCAAGCTAGCTCGGGGATCGAAGGACATCGGAGACTCGATCACACTATCAATTGGACATTTAGGTATAGTTAGTCTCAACATTTTTAGTATGGCATGTATAGGGGACTTGGTCATTTTTTATGTGTTATATTGATTAGCCAAATGAGTTGGCTCATGATGGTATTATGATTCATTTTCTTGGGTTGTAACCCTAATTATTTATGTATGCATGTAATGTGTTTATGCTTTGTGATGTGGTTGGTGGTTGCTTCTTGGTAATGGATGTGATAAATGGCACATATGCTTAATGAATGAATTGGGACTTATAGGTATGACTGTGTTCCTGGTATAATTGAGTAGGTTGAAGGTAGGTTTATAAGGATGAATAAATATGAAATTGGTATGGAATGCCATATGAAAGCATGATGGTTTGAGCATGTGATATGTTGACAATTCAAAGTCATGGATTAATCATGATTGTGAGTATTTGAGTGACTAAATATGCTATGTTGCATGCCATCAAAAATGTAAGTGATTGAGCATTTAAGGGTGGCAAATGGCTTGGAAATTAGCCTAGTATTTATCCACATGGGTAGACACACGGGCATGTTTCTAGAACGTGTGTGACACATGGTCTGCCCCATGGGCGTGTGATCCGGCCGTATGTCCTCTGCACCCTAATTAGGCAAAAAAGAATGCCCAATAGTAAACACACGGGCAGACACACGACCGTGTGCCTCAGCCGTGTGAAGGACACGGCCTCAGGACATGGTCGTGTGCCCAGGCAGTGTGAAGTCTGCACCTGATTTTTGGAATTTAATTTGCCACACGGCCTAAGCACACGGGTGTATGACTTGGCCATGTAACCCTAATTGTGTTGATGACGTCATAAACAGAAAGTTACATGGGCTGAGGACATGGGCGTGTGCCAAGCCGCACGGGCGTGTGTGACCATACGGGCGTATGACCCTATTTCATAAAAAATTTTCTAAGTTTTCCCAAAGTTTTTTAAAGTTCTTGGTTTAGTCCCGAACTACTCCCGATGTTTATTTTGGGCCTCGTAGGCCCATATAAAGGATAATTTGCATATGTATAAATGAATTTAATTTGAACAAAATTTTACGGCCTGGTTTTATATGTTTGCTTGTGTTTAAGTCCTGTAATGCCTTGTATCCTGTCTCAGGTCGGACACGAGTAAAGGGTGTTACATAATTTTTTTCTTTGTTGGTACATCATTTCTTTAGTAATTATTCTGCATGCTAAATAGTTAGCAAAATTTACAAGCCAATGTGTTTAATGAATTCAACTTACCTCGAAGATATGCTCATCAAGAAATTTCTCATTAACTGGAACGAGTGAAAAGGTTACCTCTATTTGTTCCAACCTCGACAAATGATCGGCTACTTGGTTTTCAACACCTATTCTGTCTTGGATCTGAATGTCAATGTAAAAGCCCGAATTTTAGGCTTACTCGGAATAGCCATTTTGAGACCATGAATCCAAAGTTAGAGAAATTATTTTTATTATTATTATGTTGATGTTATACATGACTATATTAGTGCATGAAAAATTTGGTGAGGTAATTTTAGCATTTGTGAGCTTAATTTTAAAAAAGGACTAAATCGTATAAAGGGGAAAAATTGTGATTTGCTAGCCAAAGGTGTTTAATAGATAGAGAGCCATAATTGGAGGCCTTTAAAGTGCAATTAGACCCCCTTAAAGAGGTATGGCCGGCCATAGGGACAAGAAAATCAATACGTCAAATGGTTAGGTAAATTGATGACATAATGTATGATAAAATAATACCCTAAGAGCCTAGCCTTCATCTTTTTCATTTTCCTTTCTCCTCCAATGAAATTTTTAGCCATTCTAAGGGTTTTGGAAGCTTGAACTTTTAGCCATTCATATCTCTCTCAAGTAAGTGATTTAAATGCCCATTTTGATAATTTTAATACTTTTGGAACCCTTATAGCATGAGCTAGCTAATGGGGGGACCATTTTGCAAAATGGTTGATAGTCTAGGGATTTTCCACGAAAGGATATATGATGTTTGTTGAGCTTTTATGAAAGAAAATGAATCTTAGTTGTGTTGTAAACAACTTTTGTGAAAGAACTTCTCATGGAAATCCTAATAGGACCATTTTGTAAAGATTGTAAAATAGATAGTAATGTGATGAAATAATGGGAATTTTAGGTTACTATAAGAGTAAAAAGGGTTCAGGTAGGCTTAAGACTTAAAGAAATTCGATAAAAATTGATTTACGAGCTCAAGGGAAAAATCGTAATTTTTGTGAAAGTTTAAGGGCAAAATGGTCAATTTTGCCAAATTATATATTGTCCATGATTTTATTAATATGGTGATTAAATGAGTGAATTTTTATCATCTTAGACCAAGAAAGATGAAAATCAAACTTGGACCGGGGGAAGGCCAAGCAAGTACAGTAAATCGTCTAACCGCCTACATTTTCTAATCCGAGGTAAGTTGTGTGTTAATAATGCAACTATATTGCTATGATGTATGAATGAATTGATATTGCATAAATTTTTTGATTGTGATTCTGAGAATGCATGTCAAGAAATTAATGTAGTAAAGACTTCCGATTGAACATTTGGAATAGACTTGGATAGTCGTACCATAACATTGAGTTATATGTAAGCCAGTGTAAGACATGTCTGGGACATGCATCGACATTGAGACGAAAGCTAGTGTAAGACATGTTTGGGACATGCATCAGCCTCGGGATATACAAGCTAGTGTAAAACTTGTCTGGGATATGGTGTCAGCTTGTTGTGTGTCTGTGCAAGACCTATTTGAGACATGGCATCGACACCGACAGATGAGAGCTAGTGTAAGACCTGTCTGGGACATAGCATCGGCCTCGATATACAAAATTTAGTGTAAGACTTATCTGGAACACAAGATTGACTTTAATGTACTAGCCAGTGTAAGACCATGTCTGGAACATGGTGTCGGCATCTTATCCCATGTTTGGGGTTATTGAGTATCCTGTAATATTCCAAATAGTTCAACGGAAGATTTCTCAATTATATCGAAATGAGAAATGTTATGACCATGTGGTGAGTGGTACAGGTACCTACTTGAAATGTATAAGATGTGGATTCAGTACATGCTATATGAATGGTATTGGATAGTGATGAGTAAGATGTGCTTATGTTTATTTATTGTATTCGAGATCAAGCTATGAAATTGTTATGAGCATATTGTGGTATGATGATTAGTTGATGTTTATTTTCATGCAACTTACTAAGCTTTATGCTTACCCCTTTTCATTTCCATTTTCTTATAGTGCCGCCAAAGTAGCTCGTGGATCATCGCCTATGTCAGAGAAGTCAGTCACACTATCATTTGAAGCACTTGGTATAGTTAGTTCTTTTATTTTGAGCATGGCATGTATAGGATTTTTTTAATTTTGTTTTAGTGTCACATTATTTTGGGGCCAAATGTGTTGGCTTACTTTAGTATTTGACTCATTTTGTATAAGGCCATGAAAGATAGCTAATATTGAAAGTTTTTTTATAAATACAAGAAGGTCTTTCATGAATGAGGAATAGTTGGTATGGTTGACCATGTGAATTTCAATGTTTGGATAGGAAAATGCATGAATTGGTTGCTTAAATATATGTGAAATGTGTAAAGATCTTAGTTATGGTTGCTCGATCGAGAAACCATGTCATACTAGACTTTGGTATGATGGTTGATATTATATTTTGTTTCAGGGTGGCAAAGGGCTTAGTATATAGCCTTATATTGTCCACATGTGTAGACACACGGGTGTGTGTCTAGGCCGTGTGTAACGCACGGTCAGCCTCATAGGCTTGTTGTTCGACCGTGTGTCTCCTGCACCTAGAATTTGCAAGTCAGTATGCATGGTAGTAAACACACGGGCAGAGACACTATCATGTGTCTTAGCCGTGTGGAGGACATGCTTTCTGGCCACGGGCGTGTGCCCCTAAATTGTTACTGACGTTAGAAACAGAATGTCAAGGTTTTTATACATGAGCTAAGACACGGGCGTGCCATGGCCATGTAAGGGACACGGGCCATAGACACAGGCATGTGTCAGGCCATGTGAAAACATCTGTAGGTTCGAATTTGGAATTTAATTCACACGGCCTTGGGGCACGGGCGTGTCCCCTTATGCTTAGGCCGTGTGAACTACACGGGCCTTTGGCACGGCCAGGTCAATAGGTCCACACGGGTATGTTGCCCTTCCACACGGGCGTGTTCCCTATTTTAAGTGACATTTTTCAAAGTTTTCAAAGGTGTTCGAATTAATTCTAGATAGTTTCAAAAGCTCAATTTGTCCTCGTAGACCCATATTAAGAATTTCCAGACTAAGATTGAAAAGTTTTAAATTAGATGAAATTTTATGATTTGAAATGATTGTATGCATAAGTTTAAGTCAAGTAATGCCTCATGCCTAGTCCCAGGCTGGGACTCGGGTAAGGGGTGTTACATTTAGTGGTATCAGAGCTATGATTTAGTTGATTCTAGGACTAACCTAGCATGAGTACGAGTCTAGCTATACATGCCAAAATTGTATACTGATAGTGTGGCGACTCCTGATGAAATAAATTGTGTTTTTATATATAGTAAATGGATCCTGACCTGGCTACGGTGAATGACGTGGAAAGTAATGCATCGGCTCCCGCTGAAGGGACCGTGCTAGTTGATAGTAGGTCCATGACAATGAGTCAGGGCGGAGGGGATAGATAAGCTTACCTCTATATGATGGAGGCATGGTACTCAGAGTTTGTTCATGCGAATTCGAACTCCACCTCTCTTACCTCTCCCAATTCCTCAACCCATTCATATAGCTCCTCAAGGAGCAGAAATGGCTAGAAGAGAGAAACCTTCAGTAGACAGAATTAGTAAACATGGGGTTGAGGAATTTCGAGCAAATATTGATGATGATCCAGAGAGGGACGAGTTTTGGTTGGAAAATACCATCAGGGTATTTGACGAATTATCATGTACGCCGGAGGAGTGTATAAAGTGTGTAGTGTCATTTCTATGAGATTCGGCCTATCAATGGTGGAATACTCTCGTGTCAATAAAACCGAGAGAGAGAGACAGTAACTTGGGATTTCTTCCAAGAGGAGTTCCGTAAAAAGTACATTAGTCAAAGGTTCATAGATCAAAAAAGAAAAGAATTCCTTGAGCTGAAGCAAGGCCGTATGATGGTGACTGAGTACGAGCATGAGTTTGTAAGGTTTAGCAAATATGCACGAGAGTGTGTATCTACAGAAGCCATTATGTGCAAGAGATTTGAAGATGGTCTGAACAAAGATATCTGTTTATTAGTTGGTATTTTAGAGTTGAAGGAGTTTGTGGTGCTTGTAGAGAGAGCTTGCAAGGCCGAAGAATTGGCCAAAGAGAAGAGAAAAGCTGACATTGAGTCTCATGACTCAAAGAAAAGACAGATGGGGAAATCACATCAAACTTCATCCAAGAGATCAAAAGAGTTTCTTACTCGATCAAATGCGTTAGTGGGGTTCTCAAGCAAGAGCAAGAATAAGCATTATGCGGTGACAAAAGCTCAAACCACTTCTATCGCAAGGGTTGGTAATGCTCCCCGAATAGACCAGAATGTTCACAGTGCAGTAGACGTCATTTCAGTGAGTGCCGAGGTAATGAAAGAGGCTGCTTTGAATGTGGGTCGTTGCACCATTTTATTCATAGTTTCCCGAGATGGTTGAGAAAGTTAAGAATCAAAGTGTGAGATCAGGTAATGCTCCTTACAGAGGTAGACCACATAAGAACCCAAGAAGTGGGGCTAGCAGTAGAGGTGCGCCTAGAGAAGCTGTTGTGAGGTCCGAGGGCAGAGCGCCTGCAAGGACTTATACTATACGTGCCCGTGAAGAGGTAGAGTCTCCTGATGTGATTATGGATACCTTTTCTATCTATAATATATCTGTTGTTTCTTTGATTGACTTAGGGTCTACCCATTCTTATACTTGTATAGAATTCATACCCCGTATGAACATGCTAGTCGAGGCCACTGAATTTGTGGTAAAAGTGTCCAATTCGTTAGGCAAACATGTGCTAGTTGACCAAGTATGTAGAAATTGCTCTTTGACAATTAGATGTCATTGTTTTCTGGCTAACTTGATGTTATTGTCGTTCAATAAATTTGATGTAATCCTTAGGACGGATTGGTTAACTTCTCATGGTGTTGTGGTAGACTATGGGAGAAAAGTTCTTGAATTGAAGTGTGAAAACGAGGATGTTCTTTGGGTTGAATTGGGTAGAACGGAGATGTTCTTCAGGTTGAATCGGGTAGAACAGATAACTTACCTATGGTGATATCGTCCATGTAGGCAGTGAGATATTTGAGAAAAGGATATAAAGGTTATCTTGCTTTTGTATTGAATACTCAAGCATCTGAATTGAAGATGGAGTCAGTACCAGTGGTATGTGAGTTCTTAGATGTGTTTCTGGATTGCCTTTAGTGAGGGAAGTTGAATTCGGGATCGAGTTAGTCCCCGATACAGCACCCATCTCGATTGCTCCGTATAGGATGGCTCCAACGGAGTTAAAATAATTGAAAGTACAGTTACAAGAGTTAACAGATAAAGGTTTTGCGAGACCGAGCTACACTCCGTGGGGTCCTACAGTACTCTTGTGAAAAAGAAAGACAGGTCGATGAGGTTATGTATAGGCTATAGACAACTCAACAAAGTGACAGTGAAAAACAAGTAGCCCTTGCCAAGGATTGACAATTTGTTTGACTAATTGAAAGGAGCCACCATGTTTTCCAAGATAGACTTGAGGTCCGGTTATTACCAGCTCAGAGTAAAGGAGTAAGATATACCGAAAAAAGTGTTTAGGACAAGGTATGGCATTATGAGTTCCTCGTCATGCCTTTTGGTTTAGTGAATGCCCCGGTGGTATTTATGGAGTTAATGAACTGTATTTTCCAACGATATTTAGATAAGCTCGTCGTCATTTTTATCGATGACATATTGGTTTATTCGCGTGATAAGAGTGAGCATGCGGAACATTTGAGGACGGTTTTACAAACCTTAAGAGATAATAAATTGTATGCCAAGTTTAGTAAAAGCGAATTTTGGCTACAAGAGGTCAGATTCTTGGGACACATTGTGTCAGGTGACGGGATCAGAGTCGACCCGAGTAAGATCTCAGCTATCATTGAGTGGAAACCACTGAGGAGTGTGTTAGAGATACGGAGCTTTCTAGTTTTGGTTGGGTATTACAAAATATTTATAAATAGATTCTCGATGATAGCTACTCCGATGACAAGGTTGTTACAGAAAGATGTCAAGTTTGAATGGACGGAGAAATGCCAGCAGAGTTTCGAGAAACTAAAGACAGTGTTGGCTGAAGCCCCAGTTTTAGTGCAACCGGAATCAAGAAAAGAGTTTGTGGTGTATAGTGACGCATCCTTGAATGGATTATAGTGCGTGTTCATGCAAGAAGGCAAAGTGATAGCATATGCTTTGAGACAACTGAAGCCACATGAGAAAAACTACCCGATGCACGATTTAGAGTTGGCTGCCATTATGTTCGCGTTGAAAATTTGGAGACACCATTTATATGGCGAGAGATGTCAGGTATTTATTGATCATAAGAGTTTAAAATATTTGTTGACTCAAAAGGATCTGAATTTAGAACAACAAAAATGGTTGGAGTTGGTAAAGGATTATGAGTTGGTGATTGACTACCACCCCGAGAAGGTGAATGTAGTCGCCGATTCATTAAGTAGGAATTCATTGTTTGCCTTAAGGGCTATGAATACTCAATTGACCATGACTGATGATGGTTCGATTCTAGCTGAGATGAGAGCTAAACCGATGTTCCTTCAAGAGATTCGTGAAGGTGAGAAAGGTGATAAGGATTTGCAAGCTAAAATGGCTCAATGTGAAACGGGAAACAAATCAGAATTTCTTCTTGGTACCGAAAGTTGTATAATATACTGAGACAGGATTTGTGTGCCTAAGAATGATGAGCTAGTTCAAAAGATTTTGAGAGAGGCAAATAGTGGTTGCTTGTCTATCCATCCGAGTAGTATGAAAATGTATAACGACTTGAAGAAAATGTACTCGTGGTCGGGAATGAAAAGAGACATTTTAGAGTTTGTTTCCAAGTGTCTAGTTTGTCAGCAAGTGAAAACCGAATACCAAGTACCTTCGGGTTTACTTCAACCTGTGATGGTTCCCAAGTGGAAATGGCACCGTCTAACCATGGATTTTGTGTCAAGGTTGCCTTTGATGCCAAGAAAAAGGATTCCGTTTAGGTCGTTGTTGATAGATTAACAAAGTCGACACATTTTTTACCAATGCGTACTGACTATTCCCTTGAGAAATTGGCTGAATTGTATGTTTCCGGGATCGTGAGACTCCATGGAGTACCCTTGCCGATTATTTCGAATAGAGATTCAAGGTTTACCTTGTAGTTTTGGAAGAAGTTGCAAGAGGCATTGGGAACAAAACTAAATTTTAGTACGAAATTTCACCCGCAAACCGACGGTCAGTCGGAAAGGGTGATTCAGATCTTAGAAGTCATGTTACAGTGCTGTGTTTTTGAGTTTCTAGGCAGTTGGGAATTGGTAGAGTTTGCCTACAATAATAGTTATAAGTCAAGTCTGAAAATGGCACCTTATTAGGCTTTGTATGGGCATAAGTGTTGAACGCCCTTATATTGGACTGAACTTAGAGAAAATCAAATTCACGGGGTTGACTTAGTCAAAAAAATCGAAGAGAAGGTTAAAGTGATTTGTGACTGTTTGAAAACTGCTTTGCATTGATAGAAATCCTACGCGGATTTGAAACGAAAAGAAATTGAGTTTCAAGTTAGTGATAAAGTATTTTTGAAAGTGTCTCCGTGGAAGAAAGTCCTTCTATTCGGTAGGAAAAGTAAATTAAGTCCGCAGTTTATTGGACCTTATGAGGTAACCGAGAGAATTAGACTGGTAGCATACCGATTAGCCTTGCCTCATGAATTAGAGAAAATTCATTATGTGTTCCATATATCGATGTTGCGTCGCTATCGATATGACCCCTCACACGTGATTTCACCGGAAGAAATTGAAATAAGCCAAGATATGACCTATGGTGAAGAACTGATTAAGATTTTGGATCAAGAGGTCAAGAAATTGAGGAATAAAAGTGTAGCAATAGTGGAAGTTTTGTGGCATAGACATGGGGTTGAGGAACCCACCTCGGAACCCGAGGAGACTATGAGAGATCAATACCCAAACTTATTCACCGGTAAGATTTTTGGGGACGAAAATCCCTAAGGGGGAGAATCGTAACAACCCAGTTTTGGGCTTAGTCGGAACAATGGTTTCGAAACCACCAATCCAAATTCAGAGAAATTATTTTTTTATTATTATTTTGATGTTATACATGATTATATTACTCCATGAGAAATTTGGTGAGGTAATTTTAGCATTTGTGAGCTTAATTTTGAAAAAGGACTAAATTGCATAAAGGGGAAAAGTTGTGATTTGCTAGCCAAAGATGTTTAATAGATAGAGAGACATAATTGGAGGCCTTTAAAGTGCAATTAGACCCCCTTAAAGAGGCATGGCTGGCCATAGGGACAAGAAAATCAATAGGTCAAATGGTTAGGTAAATTGATGATCTAATGTATGATAAAATAATACCCTAAGAGCCTAGCCTTCATCTTTTTCATTTTCCTTTCTCCTCCACTGAAATTTTCAGTCATTCTAAGTAAGTGATTTAGATGCCCATTTTTGATAATTTTGGTACTTTCAGCCATTCATCTCTCTCTCAAGTAAGTGATTTAGATGCCCATTTTTGATAATTTTGGTACTTTTGGAACCCTTATAGCATGAGCTAGCTAATGGGGGGACCATTTTGCAAAATGGTTGATAGTCTAGGGATTTTCCATGAAAGGATTTATGATGTTAGCTGAGTTTTTATGAAAGAAAATGAATCTTAGTTCTATTGTAAACAACTTTTATGAAAGAACTTCTCATGGAAACTCTAATAGGTCCATTTTGTAAAGATTGTAAAATAGATAGTAGTGTGATGAAATAATGGGAATTTTAGGTCATTATAAGAGAAAAAAAAGTTCGGCTAGGCTTAAGACTTGAAGAAATTCGATAAAAATCAGTTTACGTGCCCAAGGGAAAAATCATAATTTTTGAGAAAATCTAAGGGCAAAATGGTCAATTTTGCCAAATTATATATTGTCAGTGATTTTATTAATATGGTGATTAAATGAGTGAATTTTTATCATCTTAGACCAGGAAAGACAAAAACCGTACTTGGACCGGGGGAAGGCCAAGCAAGTAGAGTAAATCGTCTAGCTGTCTACATTTTGTAATCCGATGTAAGTTGTGTTAATAATGCAACTATATTGCTATGATGTATGAATGAATTAATATTGCATAAATTGTTTGATTGTGATTATGAGAATGCATGTCGAGAAATTAATATAGTAAAGACTTTCGATTGAACATTTGGAATAGACTTGGATATTCGTACCATAACATTGGGTGGTATGTGAGCCAGTGTAAGACATGTCTGGGACATGCATCGACCACATTACGAGAGCCAGTGTAAGACATGTTTCGTACATGCATCGGCATTGAGATGAGAGCTAGTGTAAGGCATGTCTAGGACATGCATCGGCCTCGGGATATACAAGCTACTATAAGACCTATCTGGGATATGACATCAGCTTATTTTGTGTCTGTAGAAGACCTGTTTCGGACATGGAATTGACACCGATAGATGAGAGCCAGTGTAAGACCTATCTGGGACATGGCATCGGCCTTGATATACGAAAGTCAGTGTAAGACCTGTCTGGGACATGACATCGACTTTAATATACTAGCCAGTGTAAGACCATGTCTGAGACATGGCATTGGCATCTTATCCCCTGTTTGGGGTTATTAAGTATCCTGTAATATTCCAAACAGTTCAAAGGAATATTTCTCAATTATATCGAAATGAGAAAATTTATGACCATGTGGTGAGTGGTACAGGTACCTACTTGAAATGTATGAGATGTGGATTCAATACATGCTATATGAATGGTATTGGATAGTGATGAGTAAGTTATGCTTATGTTTATTTATTGTATTCGAGAACAAGCTATGAAATTGTTATGAGCATATTGTGGTATAATGATTAGTTGATGTTTATTTTCATGCAACTTACTAAGCTTTATGCTTACCCATTTTCCTTTCCATTTTCTTATAGTGCCACCAAAGTAGCTCGTGGATCATCGCCTATGTCGGATAAGTCAGTCACACTATCATTTGAAGCACTTGATATAGTTAGTTCTTTTATTTTAAGTATTGTATGTATAGGATCTTTTAATTTTGTTTTAGTGTTACATTGTTTTGGGGCCAAATGTGTTGGCTTACTTTAGTATTTGACTCATTTTGTTAAGGCCATGAAAGATAGCTAATATTGAAAGTTGTTTTATAAATACAAGAAGGTCTTTCATGAATGAGGAATATTTGGTATGGTTAACCATGTGAATTTCAATGTTTGGTTAGAAAAATGCATGAATTGGTTGCTTAAACATATGTGTAATGTGTAGAGATCTTAGTTATGGTTGCTCGATCGAGAAATCATGTCATGGTAGACTTTGGTATGATGGTTGATATTATATTTTGTTTCAAATTGGCAAAGGGCTTGGTAGATAGCCTTATATCATCCACACGGGTAGACACACGGGCGTGTATGTAGGTCGTGTATGATGTACGGTCAGCCCCATAGGTGTGTTGTTCGACCGTGTGTCCCCTGCACCTTGAATTTGCAAGTCAATATGTGTAGTAGTAAACACACGGGCAGAGACACGACCGTGTGTCTTAGCCGTGTAGAGGACATGGTCTCTGGCCATGGGCGTGTGGCTTGGCCGTGTGCCCCTAAATTATTGCTAACGTCAGAAACAGAATGTCAAGGTTTTTAGACACGGGCTAAAACACGGGCATGTCATGGCCGTGTGAGGGACAGGGGCCATAAACACGAGCGTGTGTCAGGCCGTGTGAAACCCCTGTAGGTTAGAATTTGGAATTTAATTCACACGGGCTCAGGGCACGGGCGTGTCCCCTTATGCTTAGGCCATGTGAACCACACGGGCCTTTGGCACGGCCAGGTCAACAGGGCTACATGGGCGTGTTGCCCTTCCACACGGGCGTGTGCCATGTTTTAAGTGACATTTTTCAAATTTTTCAAAGGTGTTCGAATTAATTCTAGATAGTTTCAAAAACTCAATTTGGGCTTCGTAGACCCATATTAAGAATTTCTAGACTAAGATTGAAAAGTTTTAAATTCGATCAAATTTTATGATTTGAAATGATTGTATGCATGAGTTTAAGTCAAGCAATGCCTCGTGCCCAATCCCAGCCTCGGACTCGGGTAAGGGGTGTTATAGTTAAAATCTTGGAGTAAAAGTATCCAACGAATTAGCCTTGGTTTAGCATCTTTCTTTGTGAGTAAATACTTAATAGCCACATGATCGGTAAACACTGTAACTTTGGTACCTATAAAATATGAAGGAAACTTGTCAAAAGCAAAAACTATAGTAAGGAGTTCTTTTTCAGTTACTGTATAATTGAGTTGGGCTCCTTTAAAAGTTCTGCTGGCATAGTAGATAGGATGAAACAATTCATTTCTTCTTTAACCCATCACAACTCCAACAGCGAAATCGCTTGCATCACACATCAACTCAAAAGTTGAGTTCCAATCAGGTGTGACAATTATTGGGGTTGAGATTAACCGACTTTTTAATTCCTCAAAAGCTTCAAAACATTCTTTGTTAAAATAAAAAAAAATATCTTTTTCTAAAAGCATACATAGAGGTTTAGAAATTTTTGAAAAATCTTTGATAAATCTACGATAAAAACCAGCATGGCCTAAGAAACTTCTAACTCCTTTCACACTAACTAGAGGTGGTAATCTTTCAATTACATCCACTTTTCTTTATTCACTTCAATTCCATTTTTGGAAATTTTATGTCCTGAGACAATTCCCTCCTTAACAATAAAATGGCATTTCTCCCAGTTAAGGACAAGATTCATCTCATCGCATCTTTTTAGTTCCTTAGCCAAATTACTTAATCAAACATCATAAGTGTTACCAAAAATAGAAAAATCATCTATGAAAACGTTAACAAAATTCTCAACCATATTAGTGAAAATTGACATCATACACCGCTAAAATGTGGCAGCTGCATTGTATAAGTCGAAAGGTATTACCCTAAAAGCAAATGTACTATATGGGCAGGTAAAAATAGTTTTATGTTGGTCTTCCGGGGCTACAACTATTTGGTTGTATCCCGAATATCCATCTAAAAAGTAGTAAAATTGTTACCTACCAGTCGATTTAACATCTGATCCATAAAAGGTAATAGAAAATGATCCTTATGAGTGGCTTTCTTCAATTTTCTGTAGTCAACACAAAGTCTCCAACCCATGATAGTTCTCATTGGGATTAACTTGTTACGTTTATTCCCAACAATCGTGATTCCACCTTTCTTTGGTACACATTGTACTGTACTTACCTAAGAACTATCTGAGATGGGGTAGATAATTCCCACATCTAACCATTTGATCACTTCTTTTCGCATGACTTTTTTTATGATAAGGTTAAGTCTCCTTTGCCCATCAATTCTACCTCACTCACCTTCCTCTAAAAGAATCTTATGCATACAGTAGGAAAGGCTTATACCTCATTACAAATTACTTTAAAACAACAATCAGTTACTCCTCTTGGTGTTCTGTCAGTTCTGCTGAAATAATCACATGCAAAGTAGAATTTTACTTAAATAAACATAATTTAAATGGGATAGAAGTACCTTCAGTTAAAGCTTAGGCGGTTCCTCAATTGACAATTTGGGTTGTGAAAATTCTCGAACTTCTGACTCTAGTAGTTCGAACCGTAATGGTTGAAATAACTCCTTGGATTGGCTTCCATCAAAGCCATGTTTTCATTACCTTTTTAATCTTCCAATGGTTTAGACCCTAAAGTGTTCTCCAATGGGTCTCATTCAGAATTGCTTTCCATAAAAACTAAGGTTTCTAATTCCTCTATTACTGAACATTCCTCTGTCAAATCGAGAAATTTCATGGCCTCCAAAACGTTAAATGTTATCTAGTCGTCTTGAACTCTCATTGTGAATTCTCCTTTTTGCACATCTATCAATGTTCTTCCTATGGCTAGGATAGGTCTCCCTAGGATGATTAGAACTTCCTTATCTACTTCAAAGTCTAACACAATAAAGTCAGCATGAAAAATAAACTTATCAACTCTTACCAAAAAATCCTCGATCTTTCCCTCGAGATATACTAACAATGATTTGCTAGCTGAAGTGTCACAGTAATGGGTTTTACTTTACCTATTCCAACAATTTAAAAATAGATTTGGGCATCAAGTTGATGCTTGCTCCAAGGTCACACAAAGCTTTACCGCAATTAGATTCTTCAATGTTGCAGGTATCGTAAAGCTTTACCGTAGTCAGCATGAAAAACAAAATTCAACTATGAATTCAACTTCTCAATCGGGAGGCAATCCCTACAGTTCCTCAGGAAACACATCTAGAAACTCCCACACCATCCGAATACTGCTTATCTAACTTTTATTCGAGTTCAAGTTAATAATATAGGCTAGAAATTCTTTACAACATTTGTTTAGGAGTTTATTACCTTGGATTGATGAAATGATTCGAGTTGAGCTGCTCAATCTAATGCCACTCACTTCTACTACCTCACTTTCCGGGCTCTGGACTGAAAACTTCTAGTTACAACAGTCCAAGATTATACCATGTTTGGTTAACCAATCATTCCCAGAATTACATCAAAGCCGCCAAAATGACATGATTAATAAATTAACAGGAAATGATATGTTCTGGATCTCTAACAGACACCATTTACAAAATCGATCAACAAGCACAGTTTGCCTTAACAGACTCGATACGACCATAACAACATTTAAAATTTTTGACTTCAAACTACTTGATTTCACAAAACCAGAATTCACATGATAATAGGAAGAACCAGGATCAATCAAGGCATATACATGTACTGAATATAAAAAGGAAAATACTTGCTACAAAATCTGTAGCATCGCCTTCCTCCCGGGTATTAACCACGTATGCTCGAACTAGAGCTCTAGCCTCAAACCTCTATATTGTAGACTCAGTCCCTTTCTTTGAATTACCTCATAATACAGAACCACCAAGTGGATTTCCACGATCCCTAATAGTAGGAGCAGACCTCTAGGTAGAAACAGGTGAGTCAACGTTATTCCTTAGGCAATCAAATGCAAAATGGTCCAGTGACCCACATAAAAAATGTAACAACCCAAAATTCAGTGGTTCCAGAAACGATGGTTTCGGAACTTGATTTGATTAATTGAATATAAATGTTAATGTGATGAATGAAACCATATGAAAGATCATGTGAATTGGATATTAAGAGCCTTAAGGGTTGATGATGTTATAAAATGAATCAATGAATTCAATTAGTAAAATAACACATTAATGTAAATGTGGAAATAACATATGCATTATGAAAATAAGATTGACATAGTAATGATATGGTTATTTATATTTGTTTATTGATACTTGACATGATAATGTAAGCATTGGAGGCACATTATTACATCAAATATTAAAATTAAACTAATTATGGGTTCTTCAAGAAAGCACTAAATAATGAACTTGAGACCATGATTCTTGATGCACATTTGTTACACACACACAAACTCACATATACATACACACATATATATATATATGAATTTCCAACTAGTTTATATGTTTAATTTGATTATGCATTGTTTTCGATTTATGTAAGCACCACAAATATACAATAATCAACATACAAATTTGTTTGTTTCTATGTGAATGTAACATCCCTCACCTGTATCCAACATCGGGACAGGGTTCGAGGCGTTAACGGACTTAAACATTCACAACAACACATAACATATTACCAACCATGCATGGCAAACAAGCATATGCACATCATCAATATCAAACATAACATAAATAGCTAGATTTATAAGTCAGGATCATTAGCTCACTAAAGACCAATATATTTGGCCAAATTATAATAACATATGTTATAAAACTAGGTCCCTATACATGCCACTCACTTGATAATTCTAGCATATGTAACACCCTGAATTTGGGCCTAGAAGTTTTGGGCCTTGAGCATGGGAGCGGTTGAAGGCAGCTTTTAATATTTTGTTGTGCATGTAAATTTTGTTAATGAAGGCTTATTTTAGTATTTTGTTAATGAAGGCTTATTTTAGTAGTGCGAGCCAGTTTAATAATCCCCAAAATAAAATTAATTAAAAATAAATAATTTAAGCAAACGTTTTGCAACCTTAATCATTTTCTTAAGATGGTCATAATCAAACGGTTTTCTCAAAATTATACAAGATGTTAGAGTGTGGCAATGGCGTGTGCATGTCTAGGATTGGATCCAAGAGAGCTTGGTACTTAAGCGGTCAAGCGGACTCACCTCCTCTTTTTCTGGTTTCCTACACGGTGCTGACTTCCATTCACTTTAACCTTCTTTTAAAAGTATCTTTTACAACACCAACTCAGCTTTTCCAAACTAAGTGTTTTGAACGCACCAATGTGGCGCATCAGATCTGGTCATAACATCCAGGCCGGGTTTGGGGTGTTACAGCATATGTGTTTATACTGTCAAGGTGTTGGCTTGATAGTGTGATGCTGCCTCCGACGATCTCCAACCCTGAGCTAACCTGACAAAACTAAAAGAAATGAAAAGGAGGGGGTAAGCTTTACGCTTAGTAAGCTCACATGAAATAATAATAAGCAATTTACTAACATGCTTTCCATAGTAAAACTAACCCAATTGTACATTTACACATGTTCTGGTTAAGCTACTTTCTTGAGTCACAGTCACTAAATCATTTATATCTGGAGTTACAGAACTCCAAATTAAGATCCGTAAATATTTCCAGAAACTAGACTCATATATCTTTCCACCATAACATTTTCAGAATTTTTGGTCCAGCCAATAAGTATAGTTTATTATTAAAAGTCTCCCCTATTTCGCTGTTTGACAGCTTCAACCTTTTTTCACTAAAATTTATTTATCTCATAGTACGAGACTCGGATAATGTTCACATTTATTTCTATTAAAATTAGACTCATCAACTATTCTAAGAATATAAATTATAACCCATAATTATTTTTCTAAAATTTTTAACAATTTTTCCAAGTCATAATAGGGGATCTCGAATTCATTCTGATACTGTCTCACAAAAATTAGAATATCACATAATATAAAACTCTTTTGCTCCCTATGTTTCTTTTATATGAAAATAGACTCATTAATATTTAATTACATAATTTATTTGAAATTTAATTCAACTTAAATTTTTTTTTGAATTTTCAAAGTCACACAACTGCTGTTGTCCAACATTGTTTTACTACTAAAATTCACTCTTACATAATTTCATTTAATCCATTTTGTCTTTTTGAAGTTCACTCAAGTATCGAGCATATTGCTCAAAATTTTCTTAAACATATACATGCACTTATTCATCATATAATCATGTTCACATGTATTTTTACTTAATCGATTTCCCCGTTGAACTCTTCAGAATAATAACTGATACTCAGTTGCCTGCACATATTTTCACACTTGTAGCCAAAGCTATCTGGTACGCATAGTAGCCTGCACTTAGTACTAAAAATGCGACCAATTATCCAGTACATGTAGTAGCTTGCACTTAGTACTACACACGTGACCTAACCATCTGATACACGTAGTAGCCTGCACTTAGTACTACACACGTGATCGAAGTTATCGGGTACGCATAGTAGCCTGCACTTAGTACTACACATGCAACCAATTATCCGGTACACGTAGTAGCCTACACTTTGTACTACACACGTGACCTCACAATAGATCATTCGTATCGTTTGTATTCCGAAGGCTCAACCGGGAAATTCCTCACTTTCCAACGTGTTACAATTTATTCATAATCCTTTTTCAATTTGCAATTTACAACAAATAATCATTCTATAGGCAGCCATGTTTCATATGATAAAAAAATATAATAAAATAAAAAGAATCGATAAATTATTTATGTACAAACTTACCTCGGATCCAGAAATGATAATTTACCATTCTAGTCCATAACCTTGTATTTTCTCGATTTAAGCTCAAATCTCGATTTCCTTGATTATTAAGCTTGGAAGCTTGGCCAAACCCTAACCATGGCTGTTCTTGGTACATTATACTATAGCAAGAAGAAAGCGAAACATTTGGGGTTTAAAATTTGTCTTTTAATTCATTTTACCCCTAAATAACCAAAATGGCCTTTTTACTATTCTTTCAAATTTTACCCAACCAAGGCCATTTTTGTCCAACAAGTTATGCAATGGTTTAATTATCATTTAAGGACATCCCATTTAAAATTTCATGACAATTAGACACCTCTAACATATAAAACTCAACTTTTTCACTTTTTACAATTTAGTCCTTTTTACTAAATTGAGTGCCCAAACGTCGAACTTTTTGAACGAAATTTTCACGAAATCATTCCATGAAATCGTAGACCATAAAAATATAATAAAAATGAAATTTTTCTGATCGAATTTGTGGTCTCGAAACCACTGTTCTGACTAAGCCCAAAATCAGGATGTTACAGTGCAGGTCCTGAATAGGTTCTCCAGTTGATTAAAGGTCTGATAAGCATCCAACAATCAATAGTTAAGCTTGGATTAATTTTTTACTCTTTTGTCCATAACTTTAGTTAATGACATGTACCTAGGTTGAGTTTTGGTGGTTAGATACTATTTGGTCACTATGGTATGTTTTGGCTAGTTATGAATTTATAAAGTTTGTTTTGTGGAATTCCAATGCCTAATAAATAAACTAGTATGTGTGTTTATAAGTGCTTAGTTACTTATTGAACTAGGTTAGGTAGAAATGTGTTGATTACCACGTGGTTGGAGCGTATAATCGTGTTTTAGCTGTTAATTTGTTGCAATTTTGGATTGGTGTAATCATTGTTATGTTTTGCATGTTAGAAGATGTTTAGGACATGTAATTTTTAGTACTAAAAGCCATGGAATTGAATTGAAAATGTTTCGGGTCGACATAGGTGCATTTTGGATGTTTGGATTAGATAGTAAATTTTGTCGCAACGTCCTTTGTCTCGACGCCGCAACTTTCTTGTGCAACATCGCAACTTGGCCATTTCATGTCACGACCTTCCCAAACCCATAGGGATGTCGTGATATTTCATGTTTTCATGTTGTGACTTGACTTACTCTTTCAACACTAAGTCCCTAATTACTTCTGTTGATTCATGAATTCCTTCATAGGCATGAACTGAACTGAGACAAGTCCAATCAAAGTATTTTAAATACCAATATTGCGTTATTTCTTGGTTTCACCATTTGATGGTCTTCTTGTTTTCTTCCCTTATGGAATTTCTTTAATTAAGTTTTGTTTGCTTAAAAAAAAATTGCAAAGGCTTTGGAAGCATTAACTATAACTGTGGATACTAACATTAACTGAAGTAAGACATCCAACAATTTAAATCCATATTATTATGTAGGGGTGGGCAAAATTCGACGAAAAAAAATTAAATTTCGAGTTAATCAAATCGAGTTATTTGAATTATTCGAGTCAACTCGAATTATTCAATTCAATTTTGAATTCAAGTCGAGTGGCTAAGTAAATTGGTCTCTCTCTTAATAAAAATTAAAAAAAATATAATAATTTTAAAATTTTAAAATAATTTTTAAAGTTCAAAATATTTATAAAAATTTCAAAATTTAAATTTTAAAAATTATAAAAATTCTAAAAATATATATAAAAGTTGAAATTTTAAATTTTTTCTAAAATGATAATTTTGGGCTTAATTAATGATTTAAATTAATCATACTCAATTATCTTATTTTTATTTTTATTTTTTGCTTTGAAAAATTTTCAAATATATATGGTCTTATGTGATTTAACATGGAATTAGTTATATTATAACGATATTTTTGTTTGACATGTTTAATTTTTTAATTTAACTCAAACAATTTCACTTGATTCGACTTGACTCGAATTTCACTTCACTCGATTCGATTCAAAAAAATTTTAAATTGAGTTAGAATGATAAAATAGGACGTGTGAACTTGATTAACTTAAAATTTTTTTCACTCGATTCAATCGAACGCCCACCCTTACTACTAAGTATAAAAGTTGTGCCCTAAGTTTTACCATTTTGACACGTGTAGTGCTTTTTTTTCCCTAATGCTTTAAACGTTTATCACCTTTTTTTTTATTCATTGTTTCATATTGGTAAAATTTCAATTCTAATCTCTATTATGATTATATTTAATATTTAATATTTAATTTTTACGTTTTACTTTGATATGATTTAGCCATTTATTTTTATAATTTCCCCTTTTGGCCATTACCTTATAATTGTCAAATTACACTTTTTTTTCTACTATGCTCATATTTAAAATTTAGTATATAACATTTTAACAATAAAAATAAAAACCTATTTCAATATGATTATTTAAAATGTGTATTTTCAAAAATAATTCAAACATTATCATTTTAATCAAAATAATTCATGGTGTAAATTAATAATATTATAAATACATATAAATCAAATTAATTATATCAAATTAAAACATATATATATTAATTTATAAATTTATAAATAAAATAAAATTTTAAAATAATTTTAATATTATTTAAATTTTTACTTTACAATTCGATTAAAAATAAATAAATAAAACCAATACGAAGCACTAGTATAACACTTACTCATCAATCATCCCTGCCAGTGGTTACTTCTAGTCAGAACAAACTATAAACAAAATATTTAAAAAGAAAAAGGCTCTTCAACTTTAGGACGTTTTCAAGCAAATACAATCATTATTTATCAATTTTGTTATGAAGTATTTATGTGGATGTCATTATCAACTCCATAAGTTATAAAACTCTTCCTATACCCCATAAATTATGAGACTTTTCCTATACCCCATTAATATGGGAGATAAAAGGTCATGACCCTTTACATGCCCTATAATAATTAGAGAGTTACTTTTAATCCCTATATATATGGGGCTCATGTACTCATGAAAAATAATATATATAAAAAGAAGATACACTCTCTCTTCTATATTCTCTCTACACTATTTCTTCTATCATATTTTAGTTTATTCTTTTTTTATTATTTCACAACACGTTATCAGCACGAGTCTCTAATACAAGAAATCAAGGTCAACAAATTTTTCCTTAAAGATTGTCGAAGGACGCTTCGGTGAAGTAAGGGTAACAAGTTGATCTATTTCATTTGCATATGTGTTATTTCATTTGCATATTAACATGCTTTATTTTACATTATTGGCTTGTATATTTTGTCTTATAGTTTTATAATGTCAAATCTTACAAAACTCGAATTTGTGGCTCTGGACATCACTGGAAATAACTATTTATCATGGGTACTAGATGCTAAAATTCACTTAGATGCAAAGGGTCTTGGTGAGACTATTAAGGAGGGAAATGAAGAAATTACACAAGATAAGGCCAAGGCCATGATTTTCCTTCGCCATCACCTCCATGAAGGTCTAAAGACCGAATATTTGACAGTTAAGGACCCTCAAATTCTTTGGGCCAATCTAAAGGAAAGATATGACCACCAGAAAACTGTGATTTTGCCTAAAGCTTGTTATGAGTTGTTGAATTTAAGATTGCAAGACTTTAAGTCTGTTAGTGATTATAACTCGGCTATGTTCAGAATCACTTCACAATTGAATTTATGTGGAGAGAAGATTACTGATGCAGAAATGTTAGAAAAAACATACTCAACTTTCCATGCAAATAATGTTGTCCTACAGACACAATATCGTGAAAAAGGCTTCCAGAAATATTCTAAATTAATTTCTTGTCTCCTAGTGGTAGAGCAAAACAACGAGCTGCTAATGAAAAACCATGAATTACGCCCAACTGGCTCTGTTCTATTTCCTGAAGCGAATGTCAGTTTACACAATGGGAAAGAATTAAAAGAAACACACCATGCAAATAGTAGTGTGCGTAGCCGTGGTTGTGGCCGAGGGTGTGGCCGCAAACATAGATATGGATATGGTCGAGGTGGTCGTTTTAAAAATTCACATTCCTACCAGAAGTGGGATAGGAAAAATGGTAACAGGGAAGAGAAAAAAAAAGGTGAAAATGTGACTAATGTATGCTATCGTTGTGGAGGAAAAGGACATTGGTCTCGTGTGTGTCGCACACAAAAGCATCTAGTTGATGTTTATCAGCAGTCCATAAAACAGAAGGGAAAGAAAGTAGAAACCAATATTGTGTATAAAGATGGCGAAGGTGATTTTGATGATGGCAATGCAACCCACTTAGAAGTGGCTGATTTTCTTTCTACCCCTGAAGGAAATTATTAAGGCCACAAATTTCGATAAATAGTAAAATAAACCTCTACTATTCTAGGTTTCATTTAGCAACTTTAATAATGATGTTATGACCTTTACTAGTGCTATGTTTTATGTGATAATTTTGTTTTATAGACCTTTTAGTAATTTGAACTTTGAATACCTGTTTTCACCATTATGTGTGACATTTTGTGGTTATTTTGTTTCTTTGAAGAACATTATCTCGCAAAGGCAATCAGCTATGAATGGTGAAAATATATGTCTAGCAGACAATGCAACTACTCACACTATATTGAAAGATAAGAGATATTTTTCTCATTTAATAATGAAAGAAGAAAGTGTGAGCACTATATCTGGTAGTACAACTATTATAGAAGGCTCCGGAAGAGCAATTATTTTATTACCAAGGGGAACAAAAATTGTAATTATTAATGCATTATACTCCCCTAAGTCTCAAAGAAATTTATTGAGTTTTAAAGATATTCGCCAAAATGGATATCATATTGAGACTTTAAATGAAGAAAATTGTGAATTCCTTCAAATTACGAGTATTGCTCAAGGCAATAAACAAATTGTTGAGAAATTGCCTGCATTCTTTACTGGTTTGTACTACACAAAGATCAGTTCTATAGAAACACATGCTATAGTAAACCAAAAGTTTACTAATGACTTTGTTCTTTGGCATGACCGGTTAGGCCATCCCGGTTCCATAATGATGCAAAAAATAATTGAAAATTCATGTGGACATTCATTGAAGAGCCAACAGATTTTTCAAAACATTACATGTGCTGCATGTTCACTGGGGAAATTAATAATCTAACCATCACCAGCTAAGATAAAAAACGAACCACTTATTTTTCTTGAGCGAATTCAAGGGGATATATGTGGGCCTATACATCCCCCATGTGGACCATTTAGGTACTTTATGGTTTTAATTGATGCATCGAGTAGATGGTCTCATGTATCTTTGTTATCAACTCGCAACCTGGCGTTTGCGAGATTGCTTGCTCAATTGATTCGATTACAAGCCCATTTCCCAGATTTTCCTATTAAGGCCATCCGTCTTGATAATGCTGGTGAATTTACTTCTCAGTCTTTTAATAACTATTGCATGTCCATTGGAATAAGTGTTGAACATCCTGTAGTTCATGTTTACACACAAAATGATCTAGCAGAATCTTTAATAAAACAACTTCAATTGATAGCAAGGCTATTACTTATGAAGTCAAAACTCCCAATCACTGCTTGGGGGCATGCAATTTTACATGCAGCTGCATTAATTCGCATCAGGCCAATAAGTTATCATAAAGTCTCCCCCTTACAAATAGTTCATGGTCAGGAACCAAATATTTCCCATCTAAGAACATTTGGAAGTGCCGTATATGTTCCAATTGCTCCACCACATAGAACTAAGATGGGACCTCAAAGAAGGTTGGGTATATATGTTGGATTTGAATCCCTATCCATAATTAAATATCTAGAACCATCTACAGGGAATCTATTTACGGCTCGTTTTGCAGATTGTCATTTTGACGAGTCAATTTTTCCAACATTAGGGGGAGAAATCAAACAGCTGGATAAGAAAATTAGTTGGAAAGAGTTGTAATTAGCTCATCTTGATCCTCGAACTAAGCAATGTGATTTAGAAGTTCAAAATATTATTCATTTACAAAGTTTAGCTAATGAATTGCCAGACGCATTTTCTGACCCAAAGAAAGTGACTAAGTCACATATACCAACTGTGAATGCTCCAATAAAACTTGATGTCCCAGAAGGATAAAATCTAGTTGCTACTGAGTCTAATACACGCCTGAAGCATGGTAGACCAATTGGTTCCAAAGATAAGAATCCTCGAAAAAAGAAAGGAGCAAAGATTAATGATGGCGAAATCATAGAAAAAATGATTATACCGGGATCTCCTGAAGAGACTATGACATGACTGGAAGAATAGTTTCATAAGAAAATCAGGTACCTGTCAATGAAGAGATCTCTATTGATTATGTCATGTCCGGTAAAAAATGGAACCGAAATCAAATCGACGTCGATGATATTTTTGCATGCAATGTAGCACTAGATGTTATAAATAATAAAGAGGATTATGAACCAAAATCAATTGAGGAATGTAAACAAAGAGATGATTGGCCAAAATGGAAAGAAGCAATTGAAAATTAATTGAAATCGCTAGCGAAAAGAGAAGTGTTTGGACCTATAGTCCGTATACCTACAGGTGTAACACCCCGTACCCAAGTCCGTTACCGGAGTCGAACACAAGGTGCACACAGACTTAACTTAATTATTTTCACAGTCCATAAAAAAAAAATTTCCAGACAAGCTGGTTACTGCGTCACTGTCGCCTTAAAAATCATATCTTGAGTTTCAAAGCTCGAAAATCAGTTTCGTAATTTTTCCCTGAAACTAGACTCATATGTCCATCTACATATTTGTTTCTAGAATTTTTGGTCAGGCCAATTAGTACAGTTTATTAGTTAAAGTCTCCCCTAATCCAGGGTTCGACTACACTGACCTTCACGCATTACAAATTGGATATCTCCCTGTACAGGGCTTCAATACTGATGCCGTTTGTTTCTATAGAAACTAGACTCAAGGAGGAATCTATACATATATGGCATGACTCCTAATTATCTCTGGTTAATTTACAATGAATTTCCAAAGTCGGAACAGGGAATCCAGAAACCGTTCTGGCCCTGTTTCACGAAAACCTAAATATCTCTTAACATACAACTCATATGACCGTTTCGTTTCTTCCATATGAAAGTAGATTCATCAAGGTTCATTTACATAATTTATTCACTATTTAATTCCACTCCTGCTATTTTTAGTGATTTTTCACATCCACACCACTGCTGCTGTCAGCATCTGTTTTAAAGGTAAACTTTACCTATTTCGTGGTTTCCATGGACCAACTAGAGTTTTGTCATACATAGGTCCACATATGATCATATTTAGCCATTCCAAGGGCTGATCATTGCCCAACACTTCCATTCCAGTCCATAGTCACATCATGAAACCATATATACATACATAAACACAAATGGTCTAATGCCATACTCCACTTCTACGAACCATTTTCGCATGGCCGTACACACATACATCACAAAAAGTACTTGAAAAACAACAAAGGGTAGTCCTATACATGCCATTTCAAAGCTCAACCAAAATTGTACCAAAAAGGGGGCTTTGATAGTGTGGGCGACTTCGACTTCAAAATCCCGAGTCGATAGCTAACGAGCCAAAATCTATAAAACAGAGAACAAAGAAACGGAGTAAGCAATTTATGCTTAGTAAGTTTTGAGCAAGAATTTAAACACAACTGAAGTATAGGATTCACATAATTAAGCGGATAATTCCGCGTATTCATATATTCAAATCATTTCTACTTTACATTCCAACCCCTATGTTCATACATAAGGGATCATCTTAGCCAAATACCGGAAGCTCATTACTCAACTGAGCGAATATTATTCGAAGGAACTCAACTATTCCGATGCACATACGAACATACCTCATTGCTGGAATTTTTTTTCAAGCGTATTAACTGGGATTTTTACAGCAAGATCGTTCATTCCCGAATCACGTACCTTCGGATCTTATCCGGATATAGCGACTCGCTCAAAAGCCTTCGGGACATAGCCTGGTTATAATAGCTCGCACAAATGCCTTCGGGACTTAACCCGGATTTGGGAACTCGCACAAATGCCTTCGGATCTTAGTCCGGATTTGGGAACTCGCACAAATGCCTTCGGATCTTAGTCCGGATATGGTCACTCAGCACAAAGCCTTCGGGACTTAGCCCGGACATCATTCGAATCATCATGCACATTTAACACTAAATCATGACACATTTGTATTTCATTTTCATTAGCAAAACTCAAACACAAGACATTTATCACTCTTGCAATTTCGGCTCAATATCCACACACAAGGAGCATGATTTCGATTTGCTTAAAACATGATCTAATCAAATCATAATTTAATCTCTATTACTCAAGAACTTACCTCGGATGTTGTCGAACGATTCCGATGGCTATTCGACCACTTTTTCCTTCCCTTTATCGGATTTAGCTCCCCTTTGCTCTTGAGCTTAATTTAACAAATAAATTGATTTAATCATTTGAGCATCGAAAAGAGGAATTCAAGGTACTTAGCCCACATATATTCATTAGACATTAAAGTCACATATGTACGGATATCATGAATCAAACTCAACACATTAGTTAGTACTCTCCTTAGCGAATTTTCTAAGTCAAGATAAAGCCTTCAACATGCTTACTTATGGCGAACAACACATCAACCTATGTACTCATTCATGTGGCGAATATGCATGTTGATGTTGAGGCCAATTACATGTTTAATACCACACATGAATGGCATACATTTTACTAACTAATGCATTACATATTGTAGCTCAATACACATCTATCATTTACTTCATAACAGAAACATCATCATAAGTAAATATATACCTTGAGATAGTATATATGTCATACCAATACATCATGTGCAAAATATATACATATAGGTGCAAGGGCGAATCTCAAGTTGATTATAACCAAATATAAACATATATCCAAAACACAAATCTTACCTACCATGCAATAAGCATAAAGCATTCTTATGGATATACCATGGCGAATACTTCACAACACCATACCATTTCAATTTTGGTCATGGTTAAACAAAGAACTTAATGTCTCACTCAAAAATGCTAAAAAGAAAATCCAAGAGTCATCAATCCACCATCACATGTATCATTATCAAGCTTCATATTTAGCATGCAATGGCATTAACACAAAATCCACCTTGGCGAATATCATCCCCATGACATAGCAAAGATTTGAACTATGGGCTAATTAGAACTCAAGCTAGCAACTAAAATCATGCATGAATCTCATGGCACAACCTCAAACATACCTTAATCTAGACACAAGTATGGCCAAACCTCCTCCTAATCCTCTTCCAAACCAAGCATGAAGCAAGAACTCCTTCCTTCTTCCTTAGGATTTTCGGCTCAAAGAAATGAAAAAAGGATGAACAAATTTTTTTTTCTCTTTTCTTCAACTCACGGCAAAGGGGGGGGGACACTCACACCATTCTCTTTTTTTTTCTTCCCTTTCATTATTTAATTCCCATGCTCATTATTTTATTTTTTTCTTACATACTGTAACACCCCGAACCCGAGACCGTCACCGGAGTCGAACACGAGGTGTTAACAGACTTCAAACCACTTATTGAGAATTTCCCAGACAAGCTGCCAATCTGTGTACTAGTCGCTTCAAAAATAATAACTTGAGTTTTACAACTCGAAAATCAGTTTCGTAATTTTTCCCTAAAACTAGACTCATATTTACATCTACAGATTTTTTTCTAGAATTTTTGGTTGAGCCAATTAGTACAGTTTATTAGTTAAAGTCTCCTATGTTACAGGGGTCGACTACACTGACCTTCGTGAGTTACAACTCGAATAACTCCCTGTGCAGGGCTTCAATACTGATACCGTTTGTCTCTATAGAAACTAGACTCAAAGTGGAATTTATACATATATGGTATGACTCCTAATTATCTCTGGTTAATTTATAATGAATTTTCAAAGTCGGAACAGGGAATCCAGAAACCGTTCTGGCCCTGTTTCACGAAAACCCAAATATCTTTTAACATACAACTCATATGACCGTTTCGTTTCTTCCATATGAAAATGGATTCATCAAGGTTCATTTACATAATTTATTCACTATTTAATTCCATTCCTACTATTTTTAGTGATTTTTCACATCCACAACACTGTTGCTGCCAGCATCTATTTCTAGGGTAGACTTTCTCTAACACATAGTTTCTATGATTCAACCACCCTTTTACATATATAGTCCAAAATATAATCATGATGACCCATTCTAATGGCTGGTCGTTGCCAAACATTTCCGTGCTTCTTAATGAGCATATACATACCAAATGATTATAACATTATGCTCAAAATATTTATAAGCCATTTTCGCATGGCTATTCAAAATTTTACATACCAAGTTCAAACAAAACATAATAGCCTATACATGCGAAATGTACTCCAAGACCAACTACGAAGAAAATACCAAAAGTTGTTAGCGGTGTGATGACTTCGATGACGGTCCCGAATACGCAAAAAGTCGAGTCCAAGAAACCTAAAATAGGTGACAAGCAAACACCGAATGAGTATATAACTCAAGAAGTCATAAGCAATGCACTAACAACCATTAATAACATTATCGCAAGAGGAAACAAAATGGAGCGAGGCTAATTACTCCATTCAAACCGAACTATACCATAGTTCCTTAGACCTTCGATTCAATCATACATCTACATGACCTTTCACTTATTCGCGATAATTCTTATGTACGTGACTTCAATTTACATTGTCACATAGGTTCAAACTTACCAAGCTCGACCCCAAATATAAACTTAGCGCCTATTAGCCATGAACTCAAGGTACTTACCCGATCCGCTGTCCGTGATCAACTCAATAGTGTCGCACACTCAGTGTCAATAGTGATTCAAAAGCATATAGTGAGTCCGCACACTTAGTGCTATATAATCAACTCGCACACTTAGTGCTACATGATCAAACTCGCACACTTAGTGCTGTACAAGTTTTAACACACTTAGTGCCATTCTCATGATCACAAATGTTTATACCCGCACACTTAGTGCCGAAATCAACAACTCAATACATCTCACCTCTTTTCCTTCCATTCAATACTTCCATCACCACATACACACATGTATATAAATTCATCATTCCTTTCGGCATAATTACATAGACATTATGTCTATTCAAATCAATACAAAATATATGCTTAGTGACTTACCTTGTGTTGGGTAAAAGCAGTCCAAGTCGGCTACTCGATGACCTTCGTCTTTCCCTTGCTTGATTCTCCTTCTTTAACTCCTTGAGCTTAATCAATAAATCAACTAGTTTAACCATCTTGCTAAACATTCATAATTCAATTACACATGCATATGTATGTTTGTATATTCGGCAACCATCCTCACTTATTACCCATTTAGTCAATTATCTAAGCCAAGATAAGGCTTCAATACGGTTGCCTCTAACCGAATACATGCACACCAATCTACTTCATTTGGCGAATATGCATGTCTATGTTGAGGCCAATTTTACACTTAATACCACACAAAAAACAGCATACATTTTACTAACTAACGCATTACATATTGTAGCTCAATACACATCTCTCATTTACTACATAACCGAAACATCATCACAAGCAAATATACACCTTGAAATAGTATATATGTCATACCAATTCATCATGTGCAAACACATATTCATGTAGGTGCAAGGGCCAAATCTCAAGTTGTTTATATCCAAATATAAACACATATCCAAAGCTCAAATCTTACCTACCATGCAACATGCATGAATCATACTTATGGATATACCATGACCGAATACATCACAACACCATAATTTTGGTCATGATTAAGCAAAGAACTTAATGTCTTACTCAAAAATACTAAAAAGGAAGTCCAAGAGCCATCAATCCGCCATCACATATACCATTAACAAGCTTCATATTTAACATGCAATGGCATTAACACAAAATCCACCTTGGCCAAATACCATCCCCATGATATAACAAAGATTTGAACCATGGGCTAATAAGAACATCAAGCTAGTAACTAAAAACATGCATGAATCTCCTGGCACAACCTCAAACATACCTTAATCTTGATGCAAGTATAGCCAAACCCCTTCCTAATCCTCTTCCAAACCAAACATGAAGCAAAAATTCCTCTTCTTCCTTAGGATTTTCAGTCAAGAGAGAATGAAAGGATGATCAATTTTTTTCTTTTCTTTTCTTCAATACACGGCAATAGGGGGTTCACTCACACACATTTTTTTTCATTCTTTATTACCCATGCTTATTTGTTTATTTCTTTTCTCCCTAATGCACCAACAAAACATGTCTATGACATGTTTTGTCCATCCTCATTGTCATGGCGGCCACCTCTTATAAAAGAGGGATATTTGACATGCAAGGCCATTGTTTTGCATGCATGCTTTAATTAGTCATTACACATTCCCCATCATACTTCCAAAGTTTTCTACTAGGTCCTTTCTAGTGAAATTCACATTTATAGCTCTAAATCAAAACATCAAAACGTCACACATGAGTTAACACATATTATAGGCAATAAAATAAATATTAAATTATTTTTATGCCTCGGTTTTGTGGTCCCGAAACCACATTCAGACTAGGGTCGTTTAAAGGTGTCACAACTCTCCCCACTTAAGAAATTTTCGTCCCGAAAATCTTACCGTAAATAGATTTGGGTATCGCTCTTTCATAGAGTTCTCGGGTTCCCAAGTAGCTTCTTCTATCCGTGTTTGAGCCATAACACCTTTACCAGCGGAACCCTTTTGTTTCGCAACTCCTTCACTTCACGAGCTAGGATACGAATCGGTTCTTCTTCATAACTCATATCGGCTTGAATTTCAACCTCTGATGGACTAATTACGTGCGACGGATCAGATCTATAGCGTCGAAGCATCGAAACATGAAAGACGTCGTGAATCTTTTCAAGTTCAGGAGGCAAAATCGACGATACATGGCTGGGTGACTCGTTCGGATATCTCATATGGCCCGATGAACCTCGAACTCAATTTGCCCTTGCGCCCAAATCTGAGTATCTTTTTCCAAGGCCAAACTTTAAGAAACACTTTATCTCCCACCTGATACTCAATGTCTTTTCGTTTCAGATCCGCGTACGACTTCTGACGATCGGAGGCTATCTTCAGATTTTCACGGATTACTCTCACTTTCTGTTCAGCATCTTTAATCAAATCCACTCGAAAATTTTGCTCTCACGAGCTCGGTCCAAAACAATGGTGTACGGCATTTACGCGCACAAGGCCTCGTAAAGCGCCATCTTAATACTTGATTGAAAACTATTGTTGTGCGAATTCAATCAAAGGTAAATATCGTTCCATGAACCACTAAACTCGAGGATGCAACATCTCAACATATCCTCAAGTATCTGAATTATTCGCTCGGATTGACCATCGGTTTGGGGGTGAAAAGCGGTCTTGAAATGCAACTTGGTACCCAAAGCTTCTTGCAATTTCTTCCAAAATCACGAGGTGAACCTCGGATCTCTATCACACAATGTAAATCGGTACCCGTGTAATCTCACAATCGAGAAGCGTACAATTCAGCTAGTTTATCCAATGAAAAATCCGACGCATACAGGGGATAAAGTGAGCCGACTTAGTCGGTCTATCAACAACAACCCAAATCGCATCCTTCTTACTAGTCGACAATGGCGGCCGGACACAAAGTCCATTGTGACTCGATCCCATTTCCACTCGGGTATCATGATCGGTTGAAGTAACCACGAAGGCACTTGATGTTTCGCTTTCACTTGTTGACATATTAAACATCTCAAACAAAGTCGGAGATGTCTCGTTTCATACCATGCCACCAAACCGACATTTCAAATCGTTATACATCTTCGTACTCCCGGGTGAATTGACATTCGGCTACAATGAGCTTCGTTCGAGAATCATCGAAATGAGTTTCGAATTTCTTGGAACACACAAACGATTTCGAACCTCAAACAATCGTCATCATCAATTTGAAACTCCGATTCCTTGTTGAACACACTCAGCCGTTTTGCAACCAACTCATCGTCAACTTTACGAGCTTGCGAATTTGATGAGTCAATAATGGTTTGGCCTTTAATTGGCTATTAACACATTGTCGGGTAGGATAGACAAGTGTACATTCATTGCTCGTAAAACAAAGTGATTTCGCTTAAGGCATCCGCAACCACATTAGCCTTTCGGGTGATAATCAATGACCAGCTCATAATCTTTCAACAACTCAAGCCAACGTCTTTGTCTCGATTTAAGTCTCTTTGAGTCATCAAATATTTGAGACTTTTGTGATCCGAAAATACATGGCACTTCTCACCAAATAAGTAATGTCGCCATATTTTCAAAGCGAATACGATGGTAGCTAATTCGAGATCATGGGTCGGATAATTTTTCTCATGTGGATTTAATTGTCTCGACGCATAGGCCACAACTCGACCTTCTTGCATCAATACGCAACCTAACCTAAGTAGGGAGGCATCACTATAGATGACAAACTCTTTGCGATTAATTTGTACTAGTCTTGGAGCTTAGTCAAATGAGTTTTCAATTGGTCGAAACTTTTTGACACTTTTCCGTCCATTCAAACTTGACATCTTTACAAGCGGTTTCGTCATGGGTGTGGCTATCATCGAGAATCCTTTTACAAACCGCGGTAGTAATGTAAGCAAGTCCCAAAAACTCGAACCTCGATAATATTTCTTAGAGGCTTCCGGTTAAGTATGGCTGAAATTTTGCTCGGTCGACTCGAATACCGATCGAGATACCACATGACCCAAGAAGCTAACCTCTTAACCAAAACTCACACTTCTTGAACTTAGCATATAACCGCCTATCCCGTAAAATTTGCAACACTAATCTCGGGTGCTCCACATGTTGGTCTCATCTCTTGAATAGACTAAGATGTCGTCAATGAACACAACTACGAACCGATCCAAATACGGTCGAAGATCCGATTCATCAAATCCATAAATACCGAGGGCATTAGTGAGCCCAAGCGGCATCACTAAGAACTCGTAGTGACCATATCTCGATTCAAGGCAATTTTGGGTATGTCCGAATCCGAATTCATGGAATCGATAATAGCCCGATCTCAAACCTATTTTTGAGAACACCGAGGCTCCTTCAGATTGATCAAACAAATCATCGTCTGTGATATGAGATATTTGTTCTTTATTGTCACTTTATTAAGTCGACGATAGTCGATGCACAACCTCATGGTTACATCCTTCTTTTCACAAACAACACCGGTGCACCCCAAGGTGAAAAACTTGGTCGGCGAAACCTCTATCCGTCAACTCTTGCAACTGAGCTTTCAACTCCTTCAACTCGGTTGGTGCCATACGATACGGAGCTATCAAAATTGGCGTAGTCCCAGGTACAAGCTCAATACCAAACTCTACTTCCCGAACAGGTGGTAAACCCAGTAATTCTTCAGGAAAAACATCCAGGTATTCACAAACCACCGGCACCGATTTGGGTTTCTTTTTCAATTCCTTATCATCAAGTACATACGCAAGGTATGCTTCGCACCCCTTTCTTACATGTTTCTGGGCCAACATTGTTGATATTACAGCTGGCAACCCCTTTAAGTCCGTAGACTCAACTCGGATTATCTCGTTATTCGCGCACCTCAAATCAATAGTCTTGCTTTTGCAATTCACAACCGCATCATGCACGGTCAACCAATCCAAACCAAGAATAACATCAAATTCATCAAATGGCAAAAGCATCGGTCCGCTTTGGAAGCGGGACCCTCGGATTACTAGGGACATTTCTTGCACACTTTATCGACAAGCACGTAACGACCCAAGGATTTGACACCGAATTACGAACTCGAGACTCAATAGGTAAAGTCTTCTTTGGATGCTAAGGTTTCGCATATATAAGAATGAGTAGAACCGGGGTCAATCAAAGCAATCACATTAGTATCAAAGAGAGTGAAAGTACCGGTGATAACATCGGGGAGGATGCCTCCTCTCGTGCACGGATGGCATATGCCCTAGCGAGTCTGGTCTCGGATCGAACAAGTAGTGTCGGTGGCCCCTCTCGACTACCACCCCTACCTCCTGAAATTCTTGGTGGTCTACCTCTAGTTGTCATTCCACTAGGTCTTGCACCTTGCATCCTATTCTTCTCATCAAGCTCGTGCAATCTCTAATGAAGTGGTCCTTGAACCGCATCCGTAACAAGCCCTATTGGTAGACTTACCCCAACATTCACCTATGTGTCTTCTCCCACATTGGGGGCATTCAGTTTCTCTTGGCGGTTGTTGCCCACACTAGCTACCAAGTAGCTCGGGAGTCCGTCAATGGTCGTGCTCTAATGGAAATTCCATGATCGTCCTCGATTTATTGGTGTCCTCCACGAACTTCTTTACTGTAGAGAATGGAGCATTACCCGTCGATCTTTTGCGATAGTCTCTAGCTTCAAATTCAGCCTTCTTCTTCTCCTTTCCAAGTTCCTCCGCCTTGCGAGCTCGTTCAACTAGTGTTACGAATTCTTTTATCTCCAAAATACCCACTAGTAGCTTTAGATCTTCATTCAATCCTTCTTCAAACCTCTTGCACATAGCAACCTCATCACCACACACTCCGGGCATACCGACCGAGTCTTACGAACTCATGTTCAGATTCAGAGATCTTGTCACTGCCTTGCTTGAGTTCCAAGAATTCCTTACGCTTTTGATCGATGAACCGTTGACTAATATATTTCTTTGAAACTCCGTTTGAAAGAAATCCCAAGTAACTCGTTCGTTTGGAACTATGGAAATCAAGGTCCTCCACCAATAGTAGGTGAGTCTCATAACAAGGATATAGCACACTTTAGACATTCATCGGTGTGCATGAGTTCATCAAACACCGAATGGTGTTATCAAGCGAACTTCGGCCTTTTCGGCATCATCGGTAACTATGGCCTGAACTCTTCAGCCCGTGCTTCCTAATCAAGTCTACGGTGGCTTACTCAACCTCACAGGTCATTAAGCGATGGCATTACGAGCTCTTGGGGTGGATTATTCAAATTCGGAATTGTTGGACAGCCGGATTGGTTCGGGCATATTATGCGACCCACTCATTCATCATGGTAAAGAAGGCTTGTCTAGCCCCTCACCCCGATTATTCGCAGATGATTGAGGTTCAACAGTGGCGTCCCTTGTGCAGGAGCAGCCGCTACACTTTCAACGTCATTCGCCAAGGTTCTCTACACAGGGATCCATTTACTAATCAAAACAATAATTTTAACCGTCGAAGTCATAACACATTTAAACATTAACATTAAGGCATGTATAGCTAGACTCATACGTGCTATGGTAGTCCTAGAACCGACTAAACCATAGCTCGATACCAATAAAATTGTAACACCGAACCCGAGACCGTCACGAGTCGAACACGAGGTGTTAATGACTTCAAACCACTTATTGAGAATTTCCCAGACAAGCTGCCAATCTGTGTACTAGTAGCTTCAAAAATCATAACTTGAGTTTTATAACTCGAAAATCAGTTTCGTAATTTTTCCTTGAAACTAGACTCATATTTCCATCTACAGATTTTTTTCTAGAATTTTTGGTTGAGCCAATTAGTACATTTTATTAGTTAAAGTCTCCTATGTTACAGGGGTCGACTACACTGACCTTCGTGAGTTACAACTCGAATAACTCCCTGTGAAGGGCTTCAATACTGATACTATTTGTCTTTATAGAAACTAGACTCAAAGAGGAATTTATACATATATGGTATGACTCCTAATTATCTCTGGTTAATTTATAATGAATTTTCAAAGTTGGAACAGGGAATCCAGAAACTGTTCTGGCCCTATTTCACAAAAACCCAAATATCTTTTAACATACAACTCATATGACCGTTTCGTTTCTTCCATATGAAAATGGATTCATCAAGGTTCATTTACATAATTTATTCACTATTTAATTCCATTCCTACTATTTTTAGTGATTTTTCACATCCACATCACTGTTGCTGCCAGCATCTATTTCTAGGGTAGACTTTCTCTAACACATAGTTTCTATGATTCAACCACCCCTTTTACATATATAGTCCAAAATATAATCATGATGACCCATTCTAATGGCTGGTCGTTGCCAAACATTTCCGTGCTTCTTAATGAGCATATACATACCAAATGATTATAACATTATGCTCAAAACATTTATAAGCCATTTTCACATGGCTATTCAAAATTTTACATACCAAGTTCAAACAAAACATAATAGCCTATACATGCCGAAATGTACTCCAAGACCAACTACGAAGAAAATACCAAAAGTTGTTAGCGGTGTGATGACTTGATGACGGTCCCGAATACGCAAAAAGTCGAGTCCAAGAAACCTAAAATAGGTGACAAGCAAACACCGAATGAGTATATAACTCATGAAGTCATAAGCAATGCACTAACAACCATTAATAACATTATCGCAAGAGGAAACAAAATGGAGCGAGGCTAATTACTCCATTCAAACCGAACTATACCATAGTTCCTTAGACCTTCGATTCAATCATACATCTACATGACCTTTCACTTATTCCGCGATAATTCTTATGTACGTGACTTCAATTTACATTGTCACATAGGTTCAAACTTACCAAGCTCGACCCCAAATATAAACTTAGCGCCTATTAGCCATGAACTCAAGGTACTTACCCGATCCGCTGTCCGTGATCAACTCAATAGTGTCGCACACTCGGTGTCAATAGTGATTCAAAAGCATATAGTGAGTCCGCACACTTAGTGCTATATAATCAACTCGCACACTTAGTGCTACATGATCAAACTCGCACACTTAGTCTTTGTACAAGTTTTAAACCCGCACACTTAGTGCCATTCTCATGATCACAAATGTTTATACCCGCACACTTAGTGCCAAAATCAACAACTCAATACATCTCACCTCTTTTCCTTCCATTCAATACTTCCATCACCACATACACACATGTATATAAATTCATCATTCCTTTCGGCATAATTACATAGACATTATGTCTATTCAAATCAATACAAAATATATGCTTAGTGACTTACCTTGTGTTGGGTAAAACAGTCCAAGTCGGCTACTCGATGACCTTCGTCTTTCCCTTGCTTGATTCTCCATCTTTAACTCCTTGAGCTTAATCAATAAATCAACTAGTTTAACCATCTTGCTAAACATTCATAATTCAATTACACATGCATATGTATGTTTGTATATTCGGCAACCATACTCACTTATTACCCATTTAGTCAATTATCTAAGCCAAGATAAGGCTTCAATACGGTTGCCTCTACCGAATACATGCACACCAATCTACTTCATTTGGCCAAATATGCATGTCTATGTTGAGGCCAATTTTACAAACTTAATACCACACAAAAAAAAACAGCATACATTTTACTAACTAACGCATTACATATTGTAGCTCAATACATATCTCTCATTTACTACATAACCGAAACATCATCACAAGCAAATATACACCTTGAAATAGTATATATGTCATACCAATTCATCATGTGCAAACACATATTCATGTAGGTGCAAGGGCCGAATCTCAAGTTGTTTATATCCAAATATAAACACATATCCAAAGCTCAAATCTTACCTACCATGCAACATGCATGAATCATACTTATGGATATACCATGACCGAATACATCACAACACCATAATTTTGGTCATGATTAAGCAAAGAACTTAATGTCTTACTCAAAAATACTAAAAGGAAGTCCAAGAGCCATCAATCCGCCATCACATATACCATTAACAAGCTTCATATTTAACATGCAATGGCATTAACACAAAATCCACCTTGGCCAAATACCATCCCCATGATATAACAAAGATTTGAACCATGGGCTAATAAGAACATCAAGCTAGTAACTAAAACATGCATGAATCTCATGGCACAACCTCAAACATACCTTAATCTTGATGCAAGTATAGCCAAACCCCTTCCTAATCCTCTTCCAAACCAAACATGAAGCAAAAATTCCCTCTTCTTCCTTAGGATTTTGGTCAAGAGAGAATGAAAGGATGATCAATTTTTTTCTTTTCTTTTCTTCAATACACGGCAATAGGGGGTTCACTCACACACATTTTTTTTCATTCTTTATTACCCATGCTTATTTGTTTATTTCTTTTCTCCCTAATGCACCAACAAAACATGTATATGACATGTTTTGCCCATCCCTCATTGTCATGGCGGCCACCTCTTATAAAAGAGGGATATTTGACATGCAAGGCCATTGTTTTGCATGCATGCTTTAATTAGTCATTACACATTCCCCCATCATACTTCCAAAGTTTTCTACTAGGTCCTTTCTAGTGAAATTCACATTTATAGCTCTAAATCAAAACATCAAAAATGTCACACATGAGTTAACACATATTATAGGCAATAAAATAAATATTAAATTATTTTTATGCCTCGGTTTTGTGGTCCCGAAACCACATTCCGACTAGGGTCGTTTTAAGGCTGTCACACATACACCATTGTCACAACATGTTTTTTGACATGTTTTTGCCCATAATCCCTTGTCATGGCCGGCCACTACCAATTAGGGGGGAAATTTGACATGCAAGTCCCCCCTTTTGATTACATGCACTATTAGGTCCTTATAGATTAGCCTATCACATTTCAAAAGTGTCACACAAGTCCTACTAACTGAATTCACATGCAATTGACTAAATTGAAGCTTGAAATTTTCACATATTCATAATTACATATTCTAGACAATAAATATTACGTTCCAACATTTCGGTGACTCGGTTTAGCGGTCCCGAAACCACTTTCCGACTAGGGTCAATTTTGGGCTGTCACAACAGGTGTGAAACTAGTGGGATACAAATGGGTTTTTGTGCGTAAAAGAAATGAAAAGAGTGAAATTGTAAGGTATAAAGCACGTTTAGTTGCACAAGGATTCTCACAAAGACCTGGAATTGGTTATGAGGAGACATATTCTCCTGTGGTGGATGCAACTACATTTAGATTTTTGATAAGTCTGGCTATAAGAGAAGGGCTTGATTTACGCCTAATGGATGTAGTAACAGTTTATTTGTATGGCCCACTGGATACTAACATTTATATGAAACTCCTTGAAGGATTTAAACTGCCTAAAGCAGTGAGTTCAAGTTCTAGAGAAACATTATTCGATCAAATTGCACAAATCTCTTTATGGATTGAAACAATCCGGACGCATGTGGTATAATCGCCTAAGCGAGTATTTGTTGAAAGAATGATACAAGAATGATCCAATTTGCCCATGCATTTTCATTAAGAATGATCCAAATTGCCCATGCATTTTCATTAAGAAGTTTGGATCTAGATATGTAATTATTGCAGTATATGTTGATGATTTGAATATCATTGGAACTTTTGAAGAGATCCAAAAGACTGTTGAGTGCTTGAAGAAAGAATTTGAAATGAAAGACCTTGGAAGAACGAAATTTTGTTTGGGGTTACAAATTGAGCACCTAAAAGAAGGAATCCTTGTGCATTAATCAACGTATATTCAAAAGGTGCTAAAGAGATTTTATATGGATAAGGCACATCCAATAACTACCCCGATGGTTGTAAGATCACTTGATCCAAGTAAAGACCCTTTCCGTCCTCGGGAAGATAATGAAGATTTTCTTGGTCCTGAAGTGTCATACCTCAGTGCAATTGGGGCATTAATGTATCTTGCTAGGCATACCCGACTTGATATATCCTTTTTTGTAAATTTGCTAGCAAGATTTAGCTCATGCCCAACTCGGAGACATTGGACTGGAGTAAAACAGATATTTTGTTATCTCCAAGGCACAAAGAATATGGGTTTATTTTTCCCTAATAAATCAA
Organism: Gossypium arboreum; assembly: GCF_025698485.1. Classification (NCBI taxonomy): domain Eukaryota; kingdom Viridiplantae; phylum Streptophyta; class Magnoliopsida; order Malvales; family Malvaceae; genus Gossypium; species Gossypium arboreum. The sequence goes on from NC_069075.1 coordinate 95,112,589, forward strand.
AGACAGAGTTGATTGGTTTTGCAGATGTAGGATTTTTGTCAGATCCTCATAATGGAAAATCACAAACTGGATATGTTTTTACATATGGAGGTATTGCAATCTCTTGGCGCTCAATGAAGCAAACAATTGTAGCAACCTCGTCTAATCATGCAAAAATCTTAGCAATCCATGAAGCAAGTCGTGAATGTGTATGGCTAAGATCTATGATCCAGCATATAAGGAATAATTGTGGTTTATCATCTGGAAAGGAAGCTACAACTGTCTTCTTTGAAGACAACACAGCATGCATTGATCAGCTCGATAGTGGATACATCAAAGGTGACAGAACAAAACACATTGCACCAAAATTCTTCTTCACTCATCAAAGGAATAATCGTAGTTTATCATCTGGAAAGGAAGCTACAACTGTCTTGTTTGAAGACAACACAGCATGCATTGATCAGCTCGATAGTGGATACATCAAAGGTGACAGAACAAAACACATTGCACCAAAATTCTTCTTCACTCATGACCTCCAGAAGATTAAGGAGAAAAAAGTTAAGCAGATCAGTTCAAGTGAGAATTTAGCAGATTTATTCACTAAGGCGCTTCCTACATCAGTGTTTCAGAAGCTTGTTTACTACATTGGAATGCGTCACCTTCGAGATCTCAAGTGATGTAGCCATTAGGGGGAGTTAATACGCGCTGTACTCTTTTTCCCTTAACTTTGGTTTTATCCCACTAGGTTTGTAACATCCCATACCCGAGACCGTCGCCAGAGTCGGACATGAGGGGTTAACGGGCTTAATCCACTTACTTGCACAGTTCATTTTAAAAATTTCCAGACAGCCGGCTAACTGTGTCACTGTAACCTTAAAAATCATATCTTGAGTTCCACAACTCAAAAATCAGTTTCGTGATTTTTCCCTGAAACTAGGCTCATATATGAATCTACAAATTTTTTTCTAGAATTTTTGGTCTGGCTAATTAGTACAGTTTATTAGTTAAAGTCCCCCATGTTACAGGGATCGACTACACTGACCTTTGTACATTACGACTTGGATATCTCCCTGTATAGGGCTTCAATACTGATGCCGTTTGTTTCTACAGAAACTAGACTCAAAATGGAATCTGTACATATATGGCATGACTTCTAATTATCTTTGGTCAATTTATAATAAATTTCCAAATTCGGAATAGGGACTCCAGAAGCTGTTCTGACCCTATCTCACAAAAACTTAAATATCTCTTAACATACTGTTCATATGATCGTTTCGTTACTTTCCTATGAAAATAGACTCGTCAAGGTTCGTTTACATAATTTATTCACTATTTAATTCCATTCCTACTATTTTTAGTGATTTTTCACATCTACATCACTGCAGCTGTCAGCATCTGTCTTTAAGGTAGGCTTTACGTATTTCATAGTTTCCATGATTCAACTAGCCCTTTAACATAAATAGCACAAAATATGATCATGATTAACCATCCCAATGGCTAATCGTTTCCAAACATTTCCATACCTCTTAATGAATAACATACAATGATTATAATACCATGCCCAAAGTATACTTAAGCCATTTTCGCATGGCTATCCAAATTTACACAAAACCGAAAGGTACATGACCTACAACAAAAGGGTAGTCCTATACATGCTATTTCAAAGTCCAACCAAAAATATACCAAAAGGAGCTTTGATAGTGTGGGCGACTTCGACTTCAAAATCCGAGTCCGATAGTGAAGAACCAAAATCTATAAAGCAGAGAATCAAAGAAGCGGAGTAAGCATTTAATGCTTAGTAAGTTGAGTTATGAATTTAGACACAACCAAAGTATAGCATTCATGTAGCTAAGCAGATAATTTCATATGCACAAATTCTCAATATCATACTTACTTCACATTACCAACCCTTATATTCATACACAAAGATCAACTTAGCCAAAGGCGGTAGCTCATTTATCAACTAAGCGAATACTTATTTGTAAGGGCTCAACTAATTCAAAGCGCATCTGAAACATACCTCAATGTTGGGATGTTACAAGCGTATTAACTGAAATTTTACAGCAAGATCGTTCATTCTCGAATCACGCACCTTGAATTTAACCGGATATAGCTACTCGTTCAAATGCCTTCGGGACATAGCCGGTTATAGTAACTCGCACAAATGCCTTGGGACTTAACCTGATTTAGTAACTCGCACCAATGCCTTGGGCTTAGCCTGAATTAGTAACTCGCACAAATGCCTTGGATCTTAGTCCGGATATGGTCACTTAGCACAAAGCCTTGGGACTTAGCCGGACATCATTGAATAACCAAGCACATTTAACAATAAATCATGACACATTTGTATTTCATTTTCATTAGCAAAACTCAAACACAAGACACTTATCACACTTGCAATTTCGCTCAATAGCCACACACAAGAGCATGATTTTGATTTGCTTAAAACATGATCTAATCAAATCATAATTTAAGCTCTATTACTCAAGAACTTACCTCGGATGTTGTCGAACGATTTCGATGGCTATTCGACCACTTTTTCCTTCCCTTTATCGGATTTAGATCCCCTTTGCTCTTGAGCTTAATTAAACAAATAAATTGATTTAATCATTTGAGCATCGAAAAGAGGAACACAAGGCACTTAGCCCATATTCATACATTAGACATTAAAGTCACATACATGTGAAATCATGCATCAACTCAACATATTAACCCACACTCCCTTTTAGCCGATTGTCCTAACCAAGATAAAGGCATCAATATGCTTGCCTCTAACCGAATGTATGCAACACTAATCTTCTCATGTGGCCGAGTATGCATGTATATGTTGAGGCCAATTATATGCTTAATACTTCCTACAAGTATGGTTACTTGTATTGATTATATCTCGTTTCGTTTCAAATTCAAAACTCAGCTAATACGCATTTATACACTAGTAATCAAATACTAACATTTTGCATTTCATCTTACTACCATTTCACATCTACTTTCTACCATGGCGAATGCATCAAGACACCATTTACCCTTGCAAGGCATAAATTTCACCATCAAAACTAACAAGCTTATAATCCCATGACCGAAATCTCTAACAACACCAATTAAAATACTTCATGGGTTTGAGGTAAAACCAAGAAAGAAACTCATGAATATCGAGATATAAGCACTAACATTGTTCATCTAGATTTAGCATGACACAACATCCATCACCCTTATATTTACCATAGCCGAAAACCTTACTCATTCCAAAATTCAAATCTCAACTTGGTCACAAAAATAACTTGATATCTCACCAACACAACATCAACACCAAGCAAGAATGATGCATCCATGGCCGAGTGTCATTTCCATCACATAGCAAGATTTAGACCATGGGCTAGGTAGAACTCAAGCTAATAACTAAAACATGCATGCATCTCATGGAACATCATCAAACATACCTTAGCCTAGTTACATGCATGGCCGAACCTCTTCAACCTTTCTTCTTCCTTCCTCCTTAAAATTTTCGGCCAAGGATGAACCAAAGGATGAACACTTTTTTTTTTTGTTTTTCTTTCCTTCAACTCACGGCAATGGGGGGACAATCACACATCCTTTCTTCTTTTTTTTTGTTTCTCATCCTACTAACACTAATATTTTATTGTCCATGCTCTTTATTTTATTAATCCTTACATAATGCATTATCCCAACATGTTTATGACATGTTTTTAGCCATAACATCTTGTCCACCCATGCTCATGGCCGGGCACTACATATTAGGGGGGAAAATTGACATGCAAGTCCCCCCTTTTGATTACATGCATTATTAGGTCCCTGTAGATTAGCCTATCACATTTCAAAAATGTCACCCATAAGTCTTTTTAACTAAATTCACATGCAATTTACTAAATCGAAGCCTAAAGCTTTCACACATTCATAATCACATATTTTAGACAATAAATATCATATTCAAATAATTTGGTGACTCGATTTAGCGGTCCCGAAACCGCTTTCCGACTAGGGTCACTTTAGGGCTGTCACAACTCTCCCCACTTAAGAAATTTTCGTCCCGAAAATCTTACCGTAAATAGGTTTGGGTATCGCTCTTTCATAGAGTTCTCGGGTTCCCAAGTAGCTTCTTCCATCCCGTGTTTGAGCCATAACACTTTTACTAACGGAACCCTTTTGTTTCAAGAACTCCTTCACTTCACGAGCTAGGATAAGAATCGATTCTTCTTCATAACTCATATCGACTTGAATTTCGACCTCGGAGGGTTTATTACGTGTGAAGGATCGGATCTGTAACGTCGAAGCATCGAAACATGAAAAACGTTGTGGATCCTTTCAAGTTCAGGGGGTAAAAGCAACCTATATGCAACTGGGCCAACTCGTTCGGAGATCTCATACAACCCAACGAATCTCGGACTCAATTTGCCCTTACGGCCAAATCTGAGTATCTTTTTCCAAGGCGACACGTTAAGAAACACTTTGTCTCCCACCTGATACTCAATATCTCTTCGTTTTAAATCCGCATACGACTTCGACGATCGATGTCGCCTTGGACTTTCACAAATTATTCTTACTTTTCGCTCAAAGCATCTTTAATCAAATCCACTCCGAAAATTTTACTTTCATCGAGCTCGGTCCAAAACAATGGCGTACGGCATTTTTGACCGTACAAAGCCTCGTAAGGTGCCATCTTAATACTTGATTGAAAACTATTGTTGTAAGCGAATTCAATCAAAGGTAAATACCGTTCCCATGAACCACTAAACTCGAGGATGCAACATCTCAACATATCCTCAAGTATCTGAATTATCCGCTCGGATTGACCATCTGTTTGTGGATGAAAAGCGGTGCTAAAATGCAGCTTGGTACCCAAAGCTTCTTGCAATTTCTTCCAAAATCGTGAGGTGAATCTTGGATCTCTATCCGACACGATAGAAATAGGTACCCCGTGTAATCTCACAATCTGAGAAACATACAATTCAGCTAATTTATCCATTGAAAAATCCGTGCGTACGAGGATAAAGTGAGCCGACTTAGTCAATCTATCAACAACGACCCAAATCGCATCTTTCTTACTTGCCGACACGCGGCGGCCCGGATACAAAATCCATCGTTACTCGATCCTATTTCCATTCGGTATCATGATCGGTTGGAGAAAACCGTAGGCACTTGATGTTCGCCTTCACTTGCGACATATTAAACACTTCAAACAAAATCGAAATGTCTCGTTTCATACCATGCCACCAAAGCGGCGTCTTAGGTCGTGGTACATTTTGTACTCCTCGGGTGAATTGACATTTGGCTACAATGAGCTTCGTTCGAATCATCGAAATGAGTTCGAATTTCTTGGAACACACAACCGATTTTCGTACCTCAAACAATCGTCATCATCAATTTGAAACTCCGATTCCACATTCGGAACACATTCAGCCCGTCTTGCAACCAACTCATCGTCGACTTTCTGAGCTTCACGAATTTGATGAATCAATAATGGTTTGGCCTTTAATTGGCTACTAACACATTGTCGGGTAGAAACGGACAAGTGTACATTCATTGCTCAGAAGAAAAGCAGTAATTTTCGCTTAAAGCGTCCGCAACCACATTAGCCTTTCCCGGGTGATAATCAATGACCAGCTCATAATCTTTCAACAACTCAAGCCAACGCCTTTGTCGCAGATTCAAGTCTCTTTGAGTCATCAAATATTTGAGACTTTTGTGATCCGAAAATACATGGCACTTCTCACCAAATAAGTAATGTCACCATATTTTCAAGGCGAATACGATGGCAGCTAATTCGAGATCATGGGTCGGATAATTTTTCTCATATGGCTTTAATTGTCTCGGCGCATAGGCCACAACTCGACCTTCTTGCATCAATACGCAACCTAACCCAAGTAGGGAGGCGTCACTATAGATGACAAACTCTTTGCCCGATTCGGTTTGCACTAAAATTGAGCTTAGTCAAATAAGTTTCGATTGATCAAAACTTTTCGACATTTTCCATCCATTCGAACTTAACATCTTTTTAAGTAGCTTCGTCATGGGCGTGGCTATCATCGAGAAACCTTTACAAACCGTCGGTAGTAAAGCAAGTCCCAAAAAGCTCGAACCTCGTAATATTTCTCGGAGGCTTCGATTAAGTATGGCTGAAATTTTGCTCGGGTCAACTCGAATACCCGTCGCGGATACCACGTGACCCAAGAAGCTAACCTCTCTTAACCGTAACTCACACTTCTTGAACTTAGCATATAACCGCTTATCCCGTAAAATTTGCAACACTAATCTCGGTGCTCAAGATGTTCGGTCTTGTCTCTTGAATAGACCAAGATGTCGTCAATGAACACAACTACGAACCGGTCCAAATCATTCAAGATCCGATTTATCAAATCCATAAATACCGCGAGGGCATTAGTGAGCCCAAACGGCATTACTAAGAACTCGTAGTGGTCGTATCTCGCTCGAAAGCGGTTTTGGGTATATCCGAATCTCGAATTACATGAATCGGTAATACCCGATCTCAAATCTATCTTTGAAAACACCGAGGCTCCCTTTAGTTGATCAAACAAATCATCAATACGTGGTAACGGATATTTATTCTTTATCGTCACTTTATTCGGTGACGATAGTCAATGCACAACCTCATGGTTCCGTCCTTCTTTTCACAAACAATCTTGGTGCACCCCAAGGTGAGAAACTTGGTCGAGCGAAACCTCTATCCGTCAACTCTTGCAATCGAGCTTTCAATTCTTTTAACTCAGTTGGTGCCATACGATACGGAGCTATCAAAATTAGCGTAGTCCCAGGTACAAGCTCAATACCAAACTCTACTTCCCGAACATGTGGTAAACCTGGTAATTCTTCGGGAAAAACATCCGGGTATTCACAAACCACCCAAGCAGATTCGGGTTTCTTTTCCAATTCTTTGTCATCAAGTACATACGCAAGGTATGCTTCGCACCCCTTTCTTACATATTTCGGGCCAACATTGTTGATATTACGGTGGCAACCCTTTAAGTCCGTAGACTCAACTCGGATTATCTCGTTATTTGCGCACCTCAAATCAATAGTCTTGCTTTTGCAATTCACAACCGCAACATGCATGCGGTCAACCAATCCAAACCAAGAATAACATCAAATTCATAGAACGGCAAAAGCATCAAGTCCGGGAAAACAGAACCTCAATTACTAGGGGCATTTCTTACACACTTTGTCAACAAGCACGTAACGACCCAAGGATTTGACAAGCGAATTCTGAACCCAAGAGACTCAATAGGTAGAGTCTTCTTTGGATGCTAAGGTTTCGCATATATAAGAATGAGTAGAACCGGGGTCAATCAAAGCAATCACATTAGTATCAAAGAGAGTGAAAGTCTGGGTAATAATATCCGGCGAGGAAGCATCCTCGCGTCCAGATAGCATAAGCCCTAGCGAGAGCACGAGCCTCGGATCGGTGGTAGCATCTCTAGATCCTCTCGACCGCCACTAGCATTGCCCGTATTTCTAGATGGTCTACCTCGGCGGTGGTAGCACCGGTTTCCCACTCGATTTACATTCATTCGGACAATCTCGAGCAATCTTTGATAAAGTGGTGGTGACCGCACTTGTAACAGAGCGGTCATGGAATCTACAACTCCGAATGCCATTTGCCACAATATTGGCACTCCGTTCATCTCGATGATCATTTCCAACATCGGCGATCGAAGTGACTTGTGTGCTCTCTGTGGGGTCGATCGCGATCTCGTCTAGAAAAGCCCGAAGTATCCTAGACCGCCCAAGCCATCTCTAAATTTCTTCGATGGTGTGGGAAGGGCTTCCCAAGACCTCTTCTGAAACTCCTTGCTCCCACCTCACTTTTCTTTTCTTCATCTTGAGCTCCTCGGCCTTGCAAGCTCGCTCAACAAGTACCACAAATTCTCGGATTTCCAAGATGCCAACATACAGCTTTATATCATCATTTAGTCCATCCTCAAAACATTTACACATTACGGCTTCTGAGGAAATGCATTCTCGTGCGTACTGGCTAAGCCTCACAAATTTTCGTTCATAGTCGGTAACTGACATGGAACCTTGTTTGAGTTCAAGAAATTCCTTCCGTTTTTGATCCATAAATCTCTGACTGATATACTTTTTCCGAAACTCGGTTTGGAAAAATTCCCAAGTTACTTGCTCTTTGGGCACCACAGAAGTCAACATATTCCACCAATAGTAGGCAGAATCACGCAGCAAGGAGATAGTACACTTTAGGCACTCATCGGGTGTGCAAGATAGCTCATCGAGTACCCGGATAGTGTTGTCCAACCAAAATTCAGCTTGCTCGGCATCATCGCTGTCCGTAGCTTTAAATTCAGTAGCCCCATGTTTTCGGATTCTGTCAACTGGGGGCTTATTTGACCTTATTTGGTCAGTTACCGGAGGTATTGTAGGTGCGGGGGTGGTATTTGTCGGGAATGGAGGTTGTGGAACAGCCGTATTAGTTCGAATGTATTGGTTGAACCAATCATTCATCACGCTATAGAAAGCTTGTCTAGCTTCATCATTCGGATTACTAGCATTAGGTTGAGAGTCCGCCGCGCTGTCCCTTGTGCGGAGCAGCGCTACACTCTCAAGATCATCACTACCGCTTCGGTCGAATCGGGATCCATTACTACAAATAAACACATTTGCAAATGTCAGAAATCACCACACTATCAAATAATCACATAAAATGGCATGTATAGCTAGACCCAAACGCATTACGGTAGTCTTAGAATCGACTAAACCGTAGCTCTGATACCAATAAAACTGTAACACCCCATACCCGAGACTGTCGCCGGAGTCGGACACGAGGGGTTAACGGGCTTAATCCACTTACTTGCACAGTTCATTTTAAAAATTTCTAGACAGCCGGCTAACTGTGTCACTGTAACCTTAAAAATCATATCTTGAGTTCCACAACTCAAAAATCAGTTTCGTGATTTTTCCCTAAAACTAGGCTCATATATCAATCTACAAATTTGTTTCTAGAATTTTTGGTCGGGCCAATTAGTACAGTTTATTAGTTAAAGTTCCCCATGTTAAAGGGATTGACTACACTGACCTTTGCGCATTACGACTTGGATATCTCCCTGTATAGGGCTTCAATACTGATGCCGTTTATTTCTACAGAAACTAGACTCAAAATGGAATCTGTACATATATGGAATGACTTCTAATTATCTCTGGTCAATTTATAATAAATTTCCAAATTCAGAACAGGGACTCCAGAAGCTGTTCTGGTCCTATCTCACGAAAACTTAAATATCTCTTAACATACTATTCATATGACCGTTTCGTTACTTTCCTATGAAAATAGACTCGTCAAGGTTCGTTTACATAATTTATTCACTATTTAATTCCATTTCTACTATTTTTAGTGATTTTTCACATCCACATCACTGCAGCTGTCAGCATCTGTCTTTAAGGTAGGCTTTACCTATTTCATAGTTTCCATGATTCAATTAGCCCTTTAACATAAATAGCACAAAATATGATCATGATTAACCATCCCAATGGCTAATCGTTTCCAAACATTTCCATACCTCTTAATGAACAACATACAATGATTATAATACCATGCCCAAAGTATACTTAAGCCATTTTCGCATGGCTATCCAAATTTACACAAAACCGAAAGGTACATGACCTACAACAAAAGGGTAGTCCTATACATGCCATTTCAAAGTCCAACCAAAAATATACCGAAAGGAGCTTTGATAGTGTGGGCAACCGACTTCAAAATCCCGAGTCCGATAGTGAAGAACCAAAATCTATAAAACAGAGAATCAAAGAAACGAGTAAGCATTTAATGCTTAGTAAGTTGAGTTATGAATTTAGACATAACCAAAGTATAGCATTCATGTAGCTAAACAGATAATTTCATATGCACAAATTCTCAATATCATACTTACTTCACATTACCAACCCTTATATTCATACACAAAGATCAACTTAGCTAAAGGCGGTAGCTCATTTATCAACCGGCGAATACTTATTTGTAAGGGCTCAACTAATTCAAAGCGCATCTGAAACATACCTCAATGTTGGGATGTTACAAGCGTATTAACTGAAATTTTTACAGCAAGATCGTTCATTCCGAATCACGTACCTTCGAATTTAACGGATATAGCTACTGCTCAAATGCCTTCGGGACATAGCTCGGTTATAGTAACTCGCACAAATGCCTTCGGGACTTAACCCGGATTTAGTAACTCGCACCAATGCCTTGGGCTTAGCCCTAATTAGTAACTCGCACAAATGCCTTGGATCTTAGTCCGGATATGGTCACTTAGCACAAAGCCTTCGGGACTTAGCCTGGACATCATTGAATAACCATGCTCATTTAACAATAAATCATGACACATTCAGTATTTCATTTTCATTAGCAAAACTCAAACACAAGACACTTATCACACTTGCAATTTCGGCTCAATAGCCACACACAAGAGCATGATTTTGATTTGCTTAAAACATGATCTAATCAAATCATAATTTAAGCTCTATTACTCAAGAACTTACCTCGGATGTTGTCGAACGATTTCGATGGCTATTCGACCACTTTTTCCTCCCTTTATCGGATTTAGATCCCTTTGCTCTTGAGCTTAATTAAACAAATAAATTGATTTAATCATTTGAGCATCGAAAAGAGGAACACAAGGCACTTAGCCCATATTTATACATTAGACATTAAAGTCACATACATGTGAAATCATGCATCAACTCAACATATTAACCCACACTCCCTTTTAGCCGATTGTCCTAACCAAGATAAAGGCATCAATATGCTTGCCTCTAACCGAATGCATGCAACACTAATCTTCTCATGTGGCCGAGTATGCATGTATATGTTGAGGCCAATTATATGCTTAATACTTCCTACAAGTATGGTTACTTGTATTGATTATATCTCGTTTCGTTTCAAATTCAAAACTCAGCTAATACGCATTTATACACTAGTAATCAAATACTAACATTTTGCATTTCATCTTACTACCATTTCACATCTACTTTCTACCATGGCCGAATGCATCAAAACACCATTTACCCTTGCAAGGCATAAATTTCACCATCAAAACTAACAAGCTTATAATCCCATGACCGAAATCTCTAACAACACCAATTAAAATACTTCATGGGTTTGAGGTAAAACCAAGAAAGAAACTCATGAATATCGAGATATAAGCACTAACATTGTTCATCTAGATTTAGCATGACACAACATCCATCACCCTTATATTTACCATAGCCGAAAACCTTACTCATTCCAAAAATTCAAATCTCAACTTGGTCACAAAAATAACTTGATATCTCACCAACACAATATCAACACCAAGCAAGAATGATGCATCCATGGCCGAGTGTCATTTCCATCACATAGCAAGATTTAGACCATGGGCTAGGTAGAACTCAAGCTAATAACTAAAACATGCATGCATCTCATGGAACATCATCAAACATACCTTAGCCTAGTTACATGCATGGCCGAACCTCTTCAACCTTTCTTCTTCCTTCCTCCTTAAAATTTTCGGCCAAGCATGAACCAAAGGATGAACACTTTTTTTTTTGTTTTTCTTTCCTTCAACTCACGGCAATGGGGGGACAATCACACACATCCTTTCTTTTTTTTTTGTTTCTCATCCTACTAACACTAATATTTTATTGTCCATGCTCTTTATTTTATTAATCCTTACATAATGCATTATCCCAACATGTTTATGACATGTTTTTAGCCATAACATCTTGTCCACCCATGCTCATGGCCGGCCACTACATATTAGGGGAAAATTGACATGCAAGTCCCCCTTTTGATTACATGCACTATTAGGTCCCTCAGAGATTAGCCTATCACATTTCAAAAATGTCACCCATAAGTCTTTTTGACTAAATTCACATGCAATTTACTAAATCGAAGCCTAAAGCTTTCACACATTCATAATCATATATTTTAGACAATAAATATCACATTCAAATAATTTGGTGACTCGGTTTAGCGGTCCCGAAACCGCTTTCCGACTAGGGTCACTTTAGGGCTATCACAGGGTTTTTCAGGTAAGGTTTTTAATGAGGCAGTATATCAAGCGTATAATTATGTACTCTTTTTCCTTCACTAAGTTTTTGTCCTACTAGGTTTTTCTTAGTAAGGTTTTAATGAGGCATAATTAGATAATGAACATCCAAGGGGGAGTGTTATGAAATATTTATGTGGATGTCATTATCAACCCCATAAGTTATAAAACTCTTCCTATACCCGATAAATTATGAGACTTTTCCTATACCCCATTAGTATGGGAGATAAAAGGTCATGACCCTTTACATGCCCTATAATAATTAGAGAGTTACTTTTAACCCCTATATATATGGGGCTCATGTACTCATGAAAAATAATATATATAAAAAGAAGATACACTCTCTCTTTTATATTCTCTCTACACTCTTTCTTCTATCACATTTTAGTTTATTCTTTCTTTATTATTTCGCAACAAATTTAATTATTTTTAATTTTTAATTTTAAAATTTTAATCTAATAGTAGTTAAATTCATTAAATAAAATGATAATTTTTTTAGTCTTATGTGAAAATAACAAATTAGTATCACATTACATACAAATATTATATGAAAATAACAAATTAACTTGATATTATACATGTAATAATATTTCTTGCATAAAATTTTAAGAATAGCATAATTTAACCAAATCTAATCGCAATTATTAATCAAACTAGAATTTCAAAATTTATAAAACATAAAAATAAAAAGTACCACATTAGAGTACAAGAACTAAATCTATAATTTATAGATATAAGGGTTAACAACAAAATTTAACCCTTTAGTCACATTAACACCTACTAGTTTGCTATTCTCACTTACATCATACTAATTAAATTAAATTGAAAACAACATTCTTAAAAAATCATAATCAAATGATAAATAATTATGTTACGAATAAATTCTTTTAGATTAGATTATAGTTACGATTTAATCTACTATGTTTAAATTTAAAATTTAGTATTTATATTTTAATTTGAAGTAGTTTCATTCCTCTATATAATATTATTAGTTAGTCGAAATAGTTAATACCTTCAAATATTTTGGTTAAAATGTTGAGGTTGAATTTTTCTTAAAAATAGACTTACCAACTTTCCGTAGATTTTATTATTATTATTATTATTATTATTATTATTATTATTATTATTATTTGGTGTTAGAAATGTGTTTTAAGAGAAATTCACATCACCATTTTTATTGAAATAGTTAATAAATGTTAATTATTTGGACTAACTAATGTCATTGTAAAAGTAGAGAACCAAATTATATTACATTAAAATATAAAAACTAAATCCCAAAAAATTAATGTTAAATTAAAATATAAAAATTAAATCCCAAATATGAGCATTATAAATAGAAAATAGATCAAAACGATAATTTTACCATTACTTTTATAATAACTTAAACATGGTAAAAAGTTATTAATCAATCTAAATAAATAGTGCATTAAAATGTCATAGCTAACATGAATTAAAGAAAATTATTTATTCTAATTCATCATGCTAAAATAATAATATTTTGTAAATCACGTGAAAATTTGATTAAAGTAATTAACAATTATCAATATAAACCTTCTTTTTATATATAAAAGCTTTTATATAGATAGATAGATAGATATACTGAAAGAGAGACCAAAATGAGATTTCACCATCTCTTTTATATAATGGAAAAAAATGTAGCATACTTGTCAGCGTAGAAGAAATGAAGCAAAATGAAGCATGATTGTAATGGTTGTAATTGGAATTAATCTAAATTATGAGTGTTTAGAACTCACAATTGAGAAACCCATGCTTGAGTCAAAACAATGTGTTGATAATGATATGAAATGTATATTGTGAAGAAGTGATTAAGATATTAATAAAGAAAGACTCCAGGTGGTAATATAGTAAGATTTTAGAATATATGGTTCTATGTGTAAGTTACTGTCGAAAACATGAAATTTGAATAAGAATAAACATGTTACTAACCAGTAAAAAAGGAAAAGGAAAATAGTCTAACGGATCTTATGCAAAATGTGTTTAACTTACTTTAGTGTTCAAGGCAAATTTAATAAAATCATTTAAGTATAAAGGTAGGATTAGCACTTTAGATTGTTTTTTCCACATATAAGTTAGAGATTGAACACGAGAAGATAGTAGTTGAGTTCTTGAACACGAGAAGATAGTAGTTGAGTTCTGCATCAAGCACTCAGAAGCGCAAACTCTTTTATCATGTATAAATTATGACGCCCTTTTATATCCAACTAAATAGATAGAAACCAAAATTGAGATTCGAACATTTTCCTATATAATAAAAGTTTCAATTGTCAACATATGAAAGCTTAGGGCCTTATATATAGAAGTGTACAAATATATAATTTAAAATATGTTATAAAACATTCTACTTTTATAAATTGATAATTTAATCCCTGTACTTTTATTTTAAAGATTTTAATTTTTTACTGTTCATATTTCAAAATTAAGGTATAATTATTAACATTGTTAAATTTTTTTGTTAAATTAACTAGTGTGATATTCTGAAAAAAAAAACTCACTTCATAGTAGTGTAACTAAAAAAAGTACATTATAATAAACTTGAATTTAACAAAACATGTTTAACATTGTTATCAATTAAACTAGAAACAAAAGTACATGACTAAATTATGAAGTTACAAATAAGTATACAAGACTTGCGGCATATTTTAACCAAATATATACATAAACCCAAATAAGTCCTAACCCTTTGATTTGATCTGGCTGAAAGTGAAAAACTCTATTCAAAGGTTTATTTAGGTATAAATTAAAACTTAGAAACTTACTTCATGTTGAGAACTTATTTGGGTACAATTTAAATGTTGAGAACTTATTTGGGTACAATTTTAAATGTTGAGTACAAGATAAAAGATTAAGGGCTTATTTAGGTGTGATTCAGATAAAAGCAGTACACACAGTTTAGGGGTTTTTGTTGTTTTTGGCAAAGAGACCGAAAGGGCATCAAGCAAAAACTAGCAAGACGGTGAAAGCCATGATAATGCATGAACTTCCTATGTCTTAAGAAATCTCAGTATCACATCCTATGAATATGAATTGATATATTTAAGCAGCTGAAGTAATAAAGGGATGTTGTAATGAACGACTATACTAATAATGATAATAATGAAAATCAAGGAAACACATCAAGCCTGAATTAGTCTCCACAATTATATTTTGTACCAGAATCAAGAAAGTGTAAAGACATAAAAAGGAAGAAAAGACAGAGGGGTAGGTCACAACCTCGTCAGCATGTATTGATTCCATCCTTGCAATCTTTAGTTAAATTGTAAAAGGTTTCTACACGCGTCTTCGCCCGGTAAAGT
Source organism: Gossypium arboreum (assembly GCF_025698485.1). Classification (NCBI taxonomy): domain Eukaryota; kingdom Viridiplantae; phylum Streptophyta; class Magnoliopsida; order Malvales; family Malvaceae; genus Gossypium; species Gossypium arboreum. The sequence continues at coordinate 95,127,947 of NC_069075.1, forward strand.
ACCTCAGTGTCCACAGCAACTCTCATGTATCCATCAAACTCAACTGGTTTCCCATCATTCAGCAATGTTGTCTCATTGTACCACTCGCTCTTGTTACTCCATAATTCCTTGTAGTCATCAAGCAGACGGACCTTATATTGAGACCTTAATTTATCAAAGTAATTATAGAATGGCTCGTTTGTTGCTATGTAAAGATTCCTCCAAGGCTGAATCAATACTTTGAGCTTTGTGAGAAGAGCATCAGGAGAGGTATCGGCATCCAAGTGCGGCCAGAGTTCTATATTTTGTGCCTTTTCCCCTCGAACCACATGAACAGCATCAAAATCCCAGTCCATTTGTCCACTGATCTCAGTCACTATATTCATCAATCTCTTTGATTTCCATAAAGCATGCCATGGCCTCTGAATGTACTTAGCTGCTTGCCCCTCACATACCCTGTACCAATAGTTTTCCGGCTCTGGTGCATCAAACTGCCTCCAAATTATCGTGCTCTTATCCTTCTTAAGTTGCATAGGTGTGACTTTATAGGTTGTAACCTTCTTGACTGGCACTTTTCTTTTACGGCCCCTATTCCATTTCTTCCAACCTCTCAAGAACTCACTCTCCTCCACAACAGATGCTACCTCCTTAAGATGCTCAAAATCAAAATAAAACCGGAAATCTTTTCCCTCCTCATCCCTATTGCTTGGATTATAAGTTGCCGATAAACATACGCTCAAGTCCATCACAAATGTCCTATTCAAATACATAGCCTCCCCCAAACCACACAAGAAACTCCACAAGTAATGATTCATTCCCTTGCAGTAGTCCCCTCCCCGTGCATAATACAAATACTTCCCTTTTCTAAAGTTCATTTCCGATCCCAAAGTTGGAATAGTATCATTTATCTCTTCATCGCCTACCGGTGGTGCGAGCCTTAGATTCCCACTACTACTTGTGGTGTTAGGTCTATTCCTAGGCCTCCGAGCATTAATTCCTGAATGCCAGCCACCAGCATGTACCACGTTATAGGTACAATTCTCTCCGATCCCGAACTTGAACCTTCTAAAATCTCTGTACTTCCTCCACGACTTCTCTTTCTTGTTCCTAAACCTCCAAGCCACATCACACTCATCCAGTTTTGACCCACTGACCGGAGTTTGATACTCCAGAAACACAATAAATTTGAAAGTTTTCAAATTGAATCTCTCCACTGTGACTAAAACGCGTGGATCTGAACAATTTACAAACTTGAGGTCCTCACAATCTGATTTCAGGTTCAAATTCAAGATTTTCTCTTCGGACTTCTCGATCACGGTTTCCGTGATGGGATTGATTGCCAAAGCAGGGGGCACTTCAGGAGCTGCCACAAGAACTACATCCTCACCAGTTTTAAGGATAGAATCGTCGTTTTTGAAAGTGGCATTCTCAGTTTGAGTGAAGAGCTTGGTTAAGGCCGGAGCTGATTCAAGCCATGGATCTGGGGGTTGGTAAGTGATAGCAATAACTGTAAATATCAACACTGAAAACACAAAAACTGAGAAGCATAGATTGCTTATCAGTTTTATCAGATTTTGTCCGATTGGTTCAGTGCTTAACTCTGATTCCTTCATGGGTTTTCTTTAATCCTAGAAAACCCAATTTAAAGAAAACCCAATTACAGAAACAAATAGATCTCCAGATAAACCAACAAAAAAATCTGATTCCTCCAAGGGTTTCGTTTATTTTTGAAAACCCAATACCAAAAACTAATCAGATCTTAATAACGGTACTGAAACGAAAATAAATAAATAAAGGGAAAATGGCAAAAGACTTGGATTACTTACAAGTGAATGTTTAATGGGTCTAGCTTTCCTGGAAGGAGGAAGTAACCAGATCCAGTAGTAAAAGAAGAATTGAAGAGTTTGGGGACCGTGAAAATAAAGACCTGGGTATACCGGGACAGATTTGCAAAGAAGTGCATTTTTCTGAAGGCTGAATTGATTACGCTACACTTACACTTAGTCGGTGCCATGTCAGAGTCATCAGATTTAGAAATCTTACTTGTCCACAACTCTTCCTACTAGAAATTAAATAATAAATAAATATAAGAAAATTTTTAAGGGTGTGGTCTATTATGAGAACTTTTTTTCGAGCGAAATTTTCTCATTTCAGTCGTTGGATCATTGGTGAAGAATATGAAAAAATGTCGTTCATTGATTATGCCACATGTGAAAACTCTTTATTTTTGAAATTGATTTAGTCGCCTACAAACTTCAGTATATGACCTATTGGCGAATGCTGTTCGCTATATCTTGAAGGTCATGGGATTAATCTATACGTAATTTAAATGAATACGTGTTTGAGCGTGTAAGTTTGAAATTCTATTGTGTCGAAAAAAAAGATGTAATCAATTGCATTCCTTAATCAAAACCAGAATAACTTTTAATGTTAGTAGTAGTTGACTTAATAAAAGGAGATGTTAAAGCTATGGAGTTTAATCTTTGGAGGATGCAGAGTTATTGTACAAAGAATGGGAGTCGAATGAGAGATGGTTGAATAATGTAGTGCATATTTTTCTACTAGCATTAGTTACTAATGTAGTGCATTTATACGAATGCGTTAGTCTAGGATTGATTAAAGCATAAACAGTAACATCAAAAAGAGAAAAAGTATCAGCAATCACATAAGGAGAAACGACTTCTTCTCTGGCCCAGATCACGTATGCTCTGGCAGGTGCTTGACCCTCAGACTTTGCATTCACCTCATGTGTGGTGCTGTAGCTAATTCCTACATTATATCTGGATCCTTGTTTTCTACCTCTCTATGGGGTGGTTGAAGATTTAGTTATCTACTTAAAGCTAATTTTAATTTTTTACAGCCAATCCTTCAGAAAATGCTCTAGCGATCCACATCAGAAACAAGCTCCACTCTTTAATCGGCATTCACAAAAATGGTTTTTACCACAATGCTCACATACCAATTTATTCGAATTGTGGACACTACTCACACTGGCGACTGATGTGGTATGGGGTCTCGGACTTCCATGTCATGATCGATCTCTCCTCGAATAACTAGAAAGAGGCGTGAACCTATTTGAAACATCCCTAAGCCGTTTTGGTGGAAGAGGCAGAAATGATCTAAACATATTCTACTTGCCTAAATCCCGATATTTCATTTCAACCTACTTCTTTGTGTTACATATATCCTCTATTTTCTGTGCTCTATCCGCCAATATAACAAACTCCTTTATTTCAAGAGCTCCAACAAACATCTAAATTTCTTCATTCAACTCCACTCAAAACGAGTGCACATTTTAGTTTCTATGGGAACCATCCCTCGAGCATATTTACTGAGTCTAAAAAATTCTCTTTCATACTTTGTCACTAACATCTTTCTTTGCTTTAACTCAAGAAACTCTCTTTCTTTCTTTTTTTCCAGATACCGCAGACTGATATATTTCTTCTTAAATTCAATTTGGAAGAATTCTCAATCAACTCTTTCTTTCGAAGCCACTACGATCAGTGTAGTGCACCGTAGATATGCTTCTTCTTTCAGTAAGGACACAACACACCTCAAATAGTCCTCTGGCAAACACATCAACTTATCAAAAACCCGCTATATATTTTCTAGCCAATATTCAGCTTTAGCTAGATCATTATCTCTTTTCCCTCAAAATTCTTCAGCCCCACATTTCTGAATTTTATCGATTGAGAGTCTATGAGCATTTATTGAGTTAAAACTTTGAGGACACAGGGGTGCTGAAGAAGGCACGGTAAGGGGTGGAGGTTACGGAGCCATAAGGTGAGTTTGCAGGAACTCTGTATACCATTCATTAATTATTTAGAAGAAGGTACCACATGTCTTATTCCCTTGTCCTTGAGCCGAAGGCGTATTTTGAACAGCTCATTGCTCAGAAGCTACTACATTATTATCTACTTCATCAGGTGCATCGTGATTGAACTCAACAAATATCATTTATCTATATAAAAAACCAAAATCAGATCAGATCAAAAGTCATCACACTATCACTGGTTACAAGTGGCATGTATTTCTGGACTCATACACGTTACGTTTTACTCTTAGAATAAACTAAATCGTAGCTTTAATACCACTAAATGTAACACTCTTTGCCCGATCCGGTCGCCAGACCCAAGCTATAGGATGTTATCACAGATTACAACACACACAAACACTATACGCATCCTTCAACATGCATAATACAATCATGGCGGACTGTTTTGTGAAAAGATACCCGAAGAACTATTTTGCGGGTAATCCTACTTCATGTTAAGATACCCGATGAACTATTTTGCGGGTAATCCTATTGCATGTTGTTCTCTACACACACACACACACACACACACACACACACACACACACACACACACACACACATATCAAATATATATTGAATGTCCTGTAGACACCTAAATTGCGGATGTCCGACGAACACCCATAATGCGAAATGTCCCATAGACATTAAAACATAACGCATACAGGTCTATGCTTTTCATAACAACCGAAATATTCTGCACCATTTATATACATGTTCAAAATCTAAATTTTTATCCATTTCAAGTATAACATCCAAAGAAACCATAATGTTCCCTTTATATCCACATGCAAGTATCACCAAAATACATGTCACTCTACTACGATGACATAAACAAAATCTACCAATCAATGAGCGGATAGTATAAGCTTCTTGTAGATTAGATTGGTGTGTCCAAAATGATCAAAATCTACATAAAAGATAGCAATATGAAAGTAAGTACTTAAAATATTTATAGCACGTTTGGTTCACTGGAATGAAATACGACTGTAATGGAATTGAATAGGTATAACAGTAGTTTGGTTGGATAGAATGGAATGAGTATTGTAATAGTATCCATCCGTTTGGTTGAGAGGAATAAATATGTAATAGCAAAAAAAAACCTCAAATGACGAATATGCCCTTTAACATTTAATGTATTTTCCACATTGTAAATTAAAAATATATAGGATTTTTCCTATATAATTCGCACCTTTTACTTAAATTTGTTGTTAAAACCAAGTAATTACTTAATAAATTAATAAAATATATGAAAATATGAAGTTGGGATATGGAAATTATTAAAATATGATTTTATGCTTTATTATATAGTTTTCATGCAAAAATGGCTTCTTTTATATTAATTTAAGCATATTATATTTTCAAGCTATAAAGTGGGTCATGCATGATTAAATTAAATAATAAAATATAATTTATATTTAATAATTTATTTTAATATGTTTTATTAATAAATTGGGTTTTAATTAATTAAGTAAATTGATTAATTAAAGTGATTAAATTACATTCTTTGGTCCTCTAAATTATCTACTATTGCTAGACAGGTCTGAGCGCTTTATGTTGATTACAAAACCATCCAAATGGAGGACCAAGTCAACCCAAAATTCAGCTGCATGTGGATGTTCATAAATCAAATTTTGGTTTAATTACACACGGTTCTTGAAAAGTTGAAGAAATCAGAGATTTACCCAGAGATTTGCAATTGATCGAGTCATGATCCTGATGATGTTGTGGCACTTAAATCAAGAAAAAAGCAGTCACATTTCCACAAACCATGGCCGGCCACCCTTGGATGAATTTTCAAAAGATGGACACTCCTATTTTTAGCAAACTAGCTCCCTTGCCTCACCTATAAATAAGACCCCATTTCTCACTTTTCTAATCATCCCTCATCCTTTAATCATCCCTCACGCATTCATCATTCTCTCCTCTCTCAACTCTCTTAGCCTTCACGCCTATCATCATCTTTGCATAAAGATTTTCAGCAAATTAGCCTCTTAAAGAGCCTTTGGTCAGCCACCTCGGAGAGCCATCAACAAAGGACCAAAGCGAAGGAATGAATAAGCCCTCGTCAGTCAGAGTCTTGGGTGACAGCCACTTTGATTTGGGTTTAATCTTTCTTTTCTTTAACTTAATTCAAGAATGTTTGCTATGTGTTTACTATTCTTGTTTAAAACAATGATAGCTTAATTTTATTTAAGCTAGGATGATTATTTTGATTGAATAATATTTATTTGATTCATGCTTATAATGTTTTTGCCTCTATCGATTATGTTTTCAATTAAAATCAAGTCTTTATTTCGTTCATACAAGATTGAAATGCACCTGAATTAGCTGAGCGATCCTAACCAGACAACTGCTATTGGACACATAATTGAAATGTGCATGCTTAATTTAGATCCTAACTCGATTAAACTGTACGTTACATAACAACCCTAACCAGGCTCTGTTATCTGCATAGTTTTTAAATTTGTGTGATTAAACTATTTCAAACCTAACACGTCCTTATTACCTCGAATGAATTCTAAGAAACCTTTAGTAAATAAGGATTAGTAAAGTGCGTATTTACTAAGTAAAGGATTCTGAAAGGACCTAATATGGTTTTCCAAACTCATGAAAGATCGAGTTGTCATGGAATGTTTTTGCGAATATTGATAAGCATGTTGATAATAATTTGAGTTTAATTAAAGTAATTATCCTAGCTTATTTATGTTATAATTGTTGCTTATTGTGTTAATTATGCTAAAATCTATTTCATTCATATAGTTGCATGTTAGGATAAATCACATCAGGGATCGTTGCATTTAGTTTAATATATTTTAATCATCACTTCTTAATTATATTATTTTTATTTATCAAATTGTTAATATAATTTTATAAATTAATTGACTTAGCACAAATACAATCCCTGTAGAGACGATAACTCGATACTTACTTATTACTTGATAACTACTATGTACACTTGCACAAACCCGAGCGTTCCAAGTTTTTGGCGTCGTTGCCGGTGATTGTCAACTATTGTCATAGTCATTTTTTGTGAAATTATTTATTTTCAATTTGGTTATTTCTAACATTACTAACTTATTCTTTTTTAATTTTGTGATTTTCTTTTCAGGTGTTTATGAGCATAGATTGGATTATCAATTTACTTCCAGTAGACCCTGAAATTAAGCGAACTTTCAGGCAAAGAAGACGTGAATGAACAGCTCAAAGACAAGTCGAGATGGACTTTGGAAATCAGAATCAAGACCAAGGTAATGAAGCCAATCATGTACGAAATTCCATCCTTATTGCCGTTGATAGAGGGATTGATACATCAGACAATATGCTGTGTCGCTTTTCAATGAGTTAAATCCAGGAATCAGAAGGCCAGATATTGAGGCAACCTAATTCAAATTGAAACAAGTGATGTTTCAAATGCTACAAACAGTGGGCCAATTCAGTGGTATGTCCATGGAAGATCCACATCTCCACCTTCGATTGTTTATGGATGTGAGTGATTAATTCAAGAAAGCCGCTATGATTGAAGACACACTGAGGTTGAAGTTGTTTCCATACTCGTTGCAAGGTCAAGCATGAGCATGGCTCAATTCATTGCCACCAAGTTCCATATCTACATGGCAAGAATTAGCAGAGAGATTTTTGGTTAAGTATTTCCTGCTTAGCAAGAACGCTAAGTTGAGGAACGAGATCACAACTTTCTAACAATTGGGTGACGAGTCTTTGTTGAGTCTTGGGAGTGATTTAAGGAGTTATTTCGTAAGTGTCCTCATCATTGGATTCCTCATTGTATCTAGTTGGAGACATTCTATAATGGTCTCAATGCACATACAAGATTGATGGTAGATGTTTCTGCGAATGGTGCAAATTTGCCTAAGTCTTATAATGAGACTTATAATGTAACACCCCGAACCCGAGACCGTTGCCGGTGTCGGACACGAGGGGTTAAAAAGCCAAAACCACTTATGGCACCGACCAATTTGACATTCCCAGGCAAGCTGGAAAACTGCATCGCTGTCGCCTTAAAAAGCATATCTCGAGTTTCACAACTCGGAAACTGATTCCGTAAATTTTCCCTGAATTTAGACTCATATATCCATCCATGGATTTATTTCTAGAATTTTTGGTCGGGCCAATTGGTACAGTTTATTAGTTAAAGTCACCCATGTTACAGGGGTCGACTACACTGACCTTCAAGCGTTACAACTTGAATATCTCTCTGTACAGGGTTTCAATACTGATGCCGTTTGTTTCTAATGAAACTAGACTCAAAAAGGAATCTGCACATATAAGGCATGACTTCTAATTCATTCTGGATAATTTATGGTAAATTTTCAAATTCGCGACAGGGGACCCAGAAACTGTTCTGGTAGTGTCTCACGAGAACTTTAATATCTCTCGGTATACTGTTCATATGATCGTTTCGTTACTTTCATATGAAAATAGACTCGTCAAGGTTCGATCACATAATTTATTCACTATTTAACACCATTCCTACAAATTTTGGTGATTTTCCACATCCACATCACTGCAGCTGGCAGCATCTGTTTTTAAGGTAGGCTTTACCTATATTGTAGTTCCCATGGACCAACTATAGTCTAGTCATACTTAGGTCCAACATATGATCATATTTAGCCATTCCAATGGCTGATCATGTGACCAACTCTCTCATTCCAAACCATAATCACATCATGAAATCAAATATAATTACAAACCACATGTGGTCAAATTCCATACTCCACTTTTACGAACCATTTTCGCATGGCCGCACACATATACATCACAAAGTACTTAAAAACAACCGAGGGTAGTCCTATACATGCCATATCCAAAACTCAACTAAAGGAGTACCAAAAAGGGCTTTGATAGTGTGGTTGACTTCAACTTCTATGATCCCGAATCCGATCGCTAACGAGCAAAATCTATAAACAGAGAAACAAAGAAACGGAGTAAGCAATTTATGCTTAGTAAGTTTCGAGCCATAATATACACACAACCAAAGCATAGCATTCAAGTAGCTAAACAATAATTCATATGTACAATTTCTCAAAGACATGCTTACTTCACAATCCCAACTCTTATATTCATACACAAATAACGGCTTAGTTAATGCCGATAGCTCATTTATCATTGGAGCGAATATTCATACGCACTTACTCATAGTGTGCAAAGCACACACAAAACATACCTTGTTGTTGGGAACTTCACAAGTGCATTAACTGAAAATTTTACAGCAAGCTTATAATTTTCAAATCACATACCTTCGGAGTTTAACCGGATATAGCTACTCGTTCAAACGCCTTCGGGATATAGCCCGGTTATGGTAACCCGCACAAATGCCTTCGGGACTTAACCCGGATATCACAACTCGCACAATTGCCTTCGGCTTAGCCGGATATCATAGCTTCGCACCATTGCCTTGGGCTTAGCCCGATGTCACAACTCGCACAATTGCCTTGGGCTTAGCTTGGATATCACAATTCGCACATTCATACACATCTTTGTTTCAATTTCAATCAAACTTTTATGCACAATTTACTTAATCAAGAATATCATTTCGGCTCAATGGCCACATACAAGGGCACAATTTCGATTGCTTATTACTTTGTTCAATCGAATCAAAATCTAAGTTTCGATACTCAAAACTTACCTCGAATGTTGTCGAACGATTCCGATGGCTATCCGACTACTTTTTCCTTCCCTTTATCGGATTTGGTTCCCCTTTGCTCTTGAGCTTAATGTTAACAAATAAATTGATTTAATCGTTTTGAATATCGAAAAGAGGAACTCATGGCACTTAGCCCACATATATTCACTAGACATTATAGTCACATGCGCACGAATTCATGAATCAAACTCAACACACAAAGCCTTCAACATGCTTACTCATGGCGAACAACACAACCTCTTAGGTACTCATTCATGGGCCGATTATGCATGTTGATGTTGAGGCCAATTACATGTTTAATACCACACATGAATGGCACACATTTTACTAGCTAATGCTTTACATATTGTGGCTCAATACACATCTATCATTTACCTCATAACCAAAACATAATCACAAGAAAATACATACTTTGAGATAGTATATATGTCATACCAACACATCATGTGCAAACATATATATACATATAGGTGCATGGTCAATCTCAAGGTGTTCATAACCATCTAAAACACAAATTTTACCAATCAAGTAACAAGCATAAATCATGCTCATGAATGCATCATGGCCGAATACATCACAATCATACCCCATTGAACTTGGTCATGGTTAAACAAAGAACTCAATGTCTTACTCAAGATTGCTACAAAGAAATTTCAAGAGTAGTCAATCCATCATTTCATGCATCATTAGCAAGCTTCACATTTAGCATGCAATGGCTTTAATACAATAACAACCTTGGCCAAATACCATTTCCATGGCATAACAAGGATTTGAACCATGGCTAACATGAACATCAAGTTAGCAACTAAAACATGCATGAATCTCATGACACAACCTCATACATACCTTAATCTTGATGCAAGTATAGCCAAAATCTCCTTCTAGATCTCTTCCAAACCAAAAATGGAGCAAAAATCCTCCTTCTTCCTTAGTTTTGGCTCAAAGAAAGGATGAACAAATTTTTTCTTTCTTTCTCTACAACTCACGGCAATAGGGGGAATACCACACTCACACACATTTTTTTCATTCTTTTCTTACCCATACACCTTTGTTTATTATTTCTCCCTAATGCACCAACAAAACATGTTTCATGACATGTTTTGCCCATCCTCTCTTGCCATGGCGGCCACTTCATGTTGGGGGAAATTTGACATGCAAATCCCTTATTTTGCATGCATGATCAACTAGTCATCACACATTTCCCCATCATACTTTCAAAGTTCACTACTAGGTCCTTTCTAGTGAAATTCACATTTATAACACTAAATCGAAACATCAAAAATGTCACACACAAATTAACACATATCATAGGCATCAAAATAGATTTTAAATTATTTTTATGCCTCGGTTTTGTGGTCCCAAAACCACATCCCGACTAGGGTCAATTTTGGGCTGTCACAACTCTCCCCCACTTAAGAAATTTTCGTCCCCGAAAATCTTACTGGTAAATAGGGTTGGGTATCGCTCTTTCATAGAGTTCTCGGTTTCCCAAGTAGCTTCTTCTATCCCGTGTTTGAGCCATAACACTTTCACTAGCGGAACCCGCTTGTTTCGGAACTCTTTCACTTCACGTGATAGGATACGAATCGGTTCTTCCTCATAACTCATATTGGCTTGAATTTCAAACTCTGATGGACTAATCACGTGCGATGGATCAGATCTATAGCGTCGAAGCATCGAAACATGAAAGACATCGTGAATCTTTTCGAGTTCGGGGCAAAATCAAATGATATGCAATCGGACCGACTCGCTCGGATATCTCATATGGCCCAATGAACCTCGGGCTCAACTTGCCTTTACTACCGAATCGAGTATCTTTTTCCAAGGCGAAACCTTGAGAAACACTTTATCTCCTACCGATACTCGATGTCTTTTCGTTTCGACCGCGTCGACTTCGACGATCGGAGGCTATCTTCGACTTTCACGGATTACTTTCACTTTCATTCAGCATCTCTAATCAAATCCACCCGAAAATTTTGCTTTCACCGAGCTCGGTCAAAACAATGGCGCACGGCATTTACGATCGCATAAAGCCTCGTAGGGTGCCATCTTAATACTTGATTGAAAACTATTGTTGTGGCGAATTCAATCAAAGGCAAATACCGTTCCCATGATCCATCGAACTCGAGGATGCAACATCTTAACATATCCTCAAGTATCTAAATTATCTGCTTCGGATTGACCATCGGTTTGGGGGTGAAAGGCGGTCTGAAATGCAACTTGGTACCCAAAGCTTCTTGCAACTTCTTCCAAAATCGCGAGGTAAATCTCGGATCTCTATCCGACACGATGGAAATAGGCACCCGTGTAATCTCACAATCGAGAAACGTACAATTAGCTAGTTTGTCCATTGAAAACCCGACGATTGGGACAAAGTGAGCCGACTTAGTCAATCTATCTACAACGACCCAAATCGCATCCTTCTTACTTGCTGACAATGGCAGTCCGGATACAATGTCTATTGTGACTCGATCCCATTTCCACTCGGGTATCGTGATCGGCTAAAGTAATCCTGAAGGCACTGGATGTTCCGCTTTCACTTGTTGACATATTAAACATCTCAAAACAAAGTCGGAGATGTCTCATTTCATACCATGTCACCAAAATCGACGTTTCAAATCGTTGTACATCTTCGTACTCCGGTGGATTGCCATTCGGCTACAATGGGCTTCATTCGAATTATCGAAATAAGTTCAATTCTTTGGAACACAGACGACTTTTGAACCTCAAACAATCGTCATCATCGATTTGAAATTCGAGTCCTTGTTCGAACACACTCATTTCGCTTTTGCAACCAACTCATCGTCGACTTTCTCGAGCTTCACGAATTTGACGTATTAATAATGGTTTGGCTTTCAATTCAGCTACTAACACATTGTCGGGTAGAACAGACATGTGTACATTCATCACTCGTAAAGCGAATAATGATTTACGACTTAAGGCATCCGCAACCACATTTGCCTTTCCCGGGTGATAGTCAATGACCAGCTCATAATCCTTTAACAGCTCGAGCCAACGTCTTTGTCGCAGATTTAAGTCTCTTTGAGTCATCAAATATTTGAGACTTTTGTGATCCGAATACACATGGCACTTCTCACCAAATAAGTAATGTCGCCATATCTTTAAGGCGAATACGATGGCAGCCAATTCGAGATCATGGGTCGGATAATTTTTCTCATGTGGCTTTAATTGTCTCGACGCATAGGCCACAACTCGCCCTTCTTGCATCAATACGCAACCCAACCCAAGTAGGGATGCGTCACTATAAATGACAAACTCTTTGCCCGATTTCGCTTTAATCGAATTGGGGCTTCAGTCAAATAAGTTTTCAGTTGATCGAAACTTTTCTGACATTTCTCCGTCCATTCGAACTTAACATCCTTTTGGAGTAGCTTCGTCATTGGCGTGGCTATCGTCGAGAAACCTTTTACAAATCGTCGGTAATAACCGGCAAGCCCCAAATAGCTCCGAGCCTCGGTAATATTTCTCGGAGGCTTCCAGTTAAGTATGGCTAAAATTTTGTTCGGGTCGACTCGAATACCCGATGCAGATACCACATGCCCCAAGAAGCTAACCTCTCTTAACCAGAACTCACACTTGCTGAACTTAGCATATAATTGCTTATCCCGTAAGATTCGCAGCACTAACCTCAGGTGTTCAGCATGTTCGGTCTCATTTCTTGAATAGACCAAGATGTCATCAATGAACACGACTACGAACCGATCCAAATATGGTTTGAAGATTCGATTCATCAAATCCATAAATACCGCAAGGGCATTAGTAAGCCCGAACGGCATCACTAGGAACTCGTAGTGACCATATCTCGTTCTGAAGGCCGTTTTGGGTACGTCCGATTCTCGAATTCGCAACTGATAATAGCCCGATCTCAAATCTATTTTCGAGAACACTGAGGCTCCCTTCAGTTGATCGAACAAATCATCGATACGCGGTAACAGATATTTGTTCTTTATCGTCGCTTTATTAAGTCGACGATAGTCGATGCAACCTCATGGTTCCATCCTTCTTTTTCACAAACAACACTGGTGCACCCCAAGGTGAAAAACTCGGGCGAGCAAAACCTTTATCCACCAATTCTTGCAACTGAGCTTTCAACTCCTTTAATTCCGTTGGTGCCATACGATATGGAGCTATCGAAATTGGAGTGGTACCAGGTACCAATTCGATGCCAAACTCTATTTTCCGAATAGGTGGTAAACCCGGCAATCCTTCAGGGAAAACATCCGGGTATTCACAAACCACTGGCACAGATTCGGGTTTCTTTTCTAACTCCTTGTCATCTAGAACATACGCAAGGTATGCTTCGCACCCCTTTCTTACGTATTTCTGGGCCAACATTGCTGATATTACAGCTGACAACCCCTTTAAGTCCGTAGACTCATCCCGAATTATCTCGTTATTTGCGCACCTCAGATCAATAGTCCTGCTTTTGCAATTTACAACCGCATCATGCATGGTCAACCAATCCAAACCAAGAATAACGTCGAATTCGTCGAACGACAAAAGCATCAAGTCCACCGGAAAACAAGAACCTCGGAATACTAGGGGACTTTTCTTACACACTTTGTTGACAAGCACGTAATGACCCAAGGGTTTGACACCAATTACAAACTCGAAGAGACTCAATGGGCAAAGTCTTCTTTGGATGCTAAGGTTTCGCATATATAAGAATGAGTAGGACCAGGGTCAATCAAAGCAATCACATTAGTGTAAAGGAGAGTAAAAGTACCGGTAATAACATCTGACGAGGAAGCATCCTCACGTGCGCGTATGGCATAAGTCCTAGCAGGAGCACGAGCCTCGGATCTGATGGTAGCATCTCTAGATCCTCTCTGACCACCACTAGCATTGCCCATATTTCTAGGTGGCCAACCTCGAGTTGTGGTAGCACCCGGGTTCCCACTTTGATTTACGTTTTGTTCAGATAAACTCGGGCAATCCTTAATAAAATGATCGACTGACCCGCACTTGTAACAGGAGCGGTCACGGAATCTACAACTCCCAAAATGCCATTTTCCACAATATTGGCACTGCTCGTCTCGACGATCATTGCCAACACCGGCGATCAAGTGACTCAGCGTGCCCATAGGGGTCGATCGCGGTCTCGTCTAGAAAAGCCCGAAGTGTCTCTAGACCGGCCTAAGCCATCTCTAAATTTCTTTGATGATTGTGGGAAGGGCTTCCCAAAGACCTCTTCTGAAACTCCCTTGCTCCCACTTCACTTTTCTTTTCTCCATATTGAGCTCCTCGGCTTTGCACTTTCGCTCGACAAGAGCCACAAACTCTCGGATTTCCAAAATGCCAACATACTGACTTTATATCATCATTCAGTCCATCTTCGAAGCGTTTACACATCACTGCTTCTGAAGAAATGTATTCGCGCGCGTACCGGCTAAGCCTCACAAATTTTCGTTCGTAGTTGGTAACCGACATGGAACCTTGTTTAAGTTCAAGAAATTCCTTCCGTTTTTATCCATAAATCTCGATCGATATACTTCTTTTGAACTCGGTTAGAAAGAACTCCCAAGTTACGTGCTCCCTAGGCACTGTGAAGTCGAGTACTCTACCAACAAGAGGCGGAATCGCGTAGCAAGGAGATAGTACACTTTAAGCATTTATCGGTGTACATGATAGCTCTTCGAGCACCGGATAGTGTTGTCCAACCAAAATTCAGCTTGCTCGGCATCGTCGCTATCCGTAGCTTTAAATTCAGTAGCCCCATGTTTTGAATTCATCGATCGGGGCTTACTTGACCTTATTTGGTCGATTCTCGGAGGTATTGTAGGTGCGGGGTTGCATTAGTCGGGAATGGAGGTTGTGGAACAGTAGTGTTAGTTTGAATGTATTGGTTGAACCAATCATTCATCACGCTATAAAAGGCTTGCTTAGCCTCATCATTCGGATTGCTAGCAATAGGTTGAGAGTCCACCGGCGCTGTCCCTTGCGCGGGAGCAGGCGCCACACTCTCCACATCATCAGCTATTGCTCGGTTGGGATCGGGATCCATGGCTATAAACAAACACAAATTTCAAAATGTCAGAAATCACCACACTATCAATTATCACTTAATGGCATGTATAGCTAGACCCCAAACATATCACGGTAGTCCTAGGATCGACAAAATCGTAGCTCTGATACCAATAAAATTGTAACACCCGAACCCGAGACCGTTGCGATTGTCGGACACGAGGGTTAACAAGCCAAAACCACTTATGGCACCGACCAATTTGACATTCCCAGGCAAGCTGGAAAACTGCGTCGCTGTCGCCTTAAAAAGCATATCTCGAGTTTCACAACTCCGAAACTGATTCCATAAATTTTCCCTGAATTTAGACTCATATATCCATCCATGTATTTATTTCTAGAATTTTTGGTCGGGCCAATTGGTACAGTTTATTAGTTAAAGTCACCCATGTTACAGGGGTCGACTACACTGACCTTCGCGCGTTACAACTTGAATATCTCTCTGTACAGGGTTTCAATACTGATGCCGTTTGTTTCTAATGAAACTAGACTCAAAAAGGAATCTGCACATATAAGGCATGACTTCTAATTAATTCTGGATAATTTATGGTAAATTTTCAAATTCGCGACAGGGGACCCAGAAACCGTTCTGGTCCTGTCTCACGAGAACTTTAATATCTCTCGGTATACTGTTCATATTATCATTTCGTTACTTTCATATGAATATAGACTCATCAAGGTTCGATCATATAATTTATTCACTATTTAACACCATTCCTACAAATTTTGGTGATTTTCCACATCCACGTCACTGCAGCTGGCAGCATCTGTTTTTAAGGTAGGCTTTACCTATATTGTAGTTCCCATGGACCAACTATAGTCTAGTCATACTTAGGTCCAACATATGATCATATTTAGCCATTCCAATGGCTGATCATGTGACCAACTCTCTCATTCCAAACCATAATCACATCATGAAACCAAATATAATTACAAACCACATGTGGTCAAATTCCATACTCCACTTTTACGAACCATTTTCGCATGGCCGCACACATATACAACACAAAGTACTTAAAAACAACCGAGGGTAGTCCTATACATGCCATATCCAAAACTCAACTAAAGGAGTACCAAAAAGGGCTTTGATAGTGTGGTTGACTTCAACTTCTATGATCCCGAATCCGATCTCTAACGAGCAAAATCTATAAACAGAGAAACAAAGAAACGGAGTAAGCAATTTATGCTTAGTAAGTTTCGAGCCATAATATACACACAACCAAAGCATAGCATTCAAGTAGCTAAACAATAATTCATATGTACAATTTCTCAAAGACATGCTTACTTCACAATCCCAACTCTTATATTCATACACAAATAACGGCTTAGTTAATGCCGATAGCTCATTTATCATTGGAGCGAATATTCATACGCACTTACTCATAGTGTGCAAAGCACACACAAAACATACCTTGTTGTTGGGAACTTCACAAGTGCATTAACTGAAAATTTTACAGCAAGCTTATAATTTTCAAATCACATACCTTCGAGTTTAACCGATATAGCTACTCGTTCAAACGCCTTCGGGATATAGCCCGGTTATGGTAACCCGCACAAATGCCTTCGGGACTTAACCCGGATATCACAACTCGCACAATTGCCTTCGGGCTTAGCCCGGATATCATAGCTCGCACCATTGCCTTCGGGCTTAGCCCGGATGTCACAACTCGCACAATTGCCTTCGGGCTTAGCCCGGATATCACAATTCGCACATTCATACACATCTTTGTTTCAATTTCAATCAAACTTTTATGCACAATTTACTTAATCAAGAATATCATTTCGGCTCAATGGCCACATACAAGGGCACAATTTCGATTGCTTATTACTTTGTTCAATCGAATCAAAATCTAAGTTTCGATACTCGAAAACTTACCTCGAATGTTGTCGAACGATTCCGATGGCTATCCGACTACTTTTTCCTTCCCTTTATCGGATTTGGTTCCCCTTTGCTCTTGAGCTTAATGTTAACAAATAAATTGATTTAATCGTTTTGAATATCGAAAAGAGGAACTCATGGCACTTAGCCCACATATATTCACTAGACATTATAGTCACATGCATGCGAATTCATGAATCAAACTCAACACACAAAGCCTTCAACATGCTTACTCATGGCGAACAACACAACCTCTTAGGTACTCATTCATGGGCCGATTATGCATGTTGATGTTGAGGCCAATTACATGTTTAATACCACACATGAATGGCACACATTTTACTAGCTAATGCTTTACATATTGTGGCTCAATACACATCTATCATTTACCTCATAACCAAAACATAATCACAAGAAAATACATACTTTGAGATAGTATATATGTCATACCAACACATCATGTGCAAACATATATATACATATAGGTGCATGGCCGAATCTCAAGGTGTTCATAACCATCTAAAACACAAATTTTTACCAATCAAGTAACAAGCATAAATCATGCTCATGAATGCATCATGGCGAATACATCACAATCATACCCCATTGAACTTGGTCATGGTTAAACAAAGAACTCAATGTCTTACTCAAGATTGCTACAAAGAAATTTCAAGAGTAGTCAATCCATCATTTCATGCATCATTAGCAAGCTTCACATTTAGCATGCAATGGCTTTAATACAATAACAACCTTGGCCAAATACCATTTCCATGGCATAACAAGGATTTGAACCATGGCTAACATGAACATCAAGTTAGCAACTAAAACATGCATGAATCTCATGACACAACCTCATACATACCTTAATCTTGATGCAAGTATAGCCAAAATCTCCTTCTAGATCTCTTCCAAACCAAAAATGGAGCAAAATCCTCCTTCTTCCTTAGTTTTGGCTCAAAGAAAGGATGAACAAATTTTTTCTTTCTTTCTCTACAACTCACGGCAATAGGGGAATACCACACTCACACACATTTTTTTCATTCTTTTCTTACCCATACACCTTTGTTTATTATTTCTCCCTAATGCACCAACAAAACATGTTTCATGACATGTTTTGCCCATCCTCTCTTGCCATGGCGGCCACTTCATGTTGGGGGAAATTTGACATGCAAATCCCTTATTTTTGCATGCATGATCAACTAGTCATCACACATTTCCCCATCATACTTTCAAAGTTCACTACTAGGTCCTTTCTAGTGAAATTCACATTTATAACACTAAATCGAAACATCAAAAATGTCACACACAAATTAACACATATCATAGGCATCAAAATAGATTTTAAATTATTTTTATGCCTCGGTTTTGTGGTCCCGAAACCACATCCCGACTAGGGTCAATTTTGGGCTGTCACATATAAGATCATCAAGAGGATCGCAAGTAATAATTATCAATGGCTAACAAATAGAATAGCTTCAGGAAGACGTATAGCTGGAGTTCATGAAGTGATGCTCTCACTTCATTATCAGCTCAAGTATCGTCTATTTCCTCTATGTTAAAGCAGTTTACTGCTAATAGTGCTAATAACTTTGCAGCTCAGCCACCAAGTTCGTTTAAAGTAGTTTCCTGTGTGTACTGTAGAGAAGCTCATTCTTTCGAGAATTGCCTATTGAATCCCGAGTCAGTGTACTATGTGGGGAACCAATATCAAAATAGGAGTGGATAAGGACCCCAGTCCAACTTCTATAATCCTTCATGGCGTAATCAACCCAACTTTTCTTGGAGCAACCAAGGAAATGGACCAAACAACAATTTTGTGCAGCATATACCCAATCAATCTTAAGGGTTTAATCAGCAAGCTCCAAAACCACCTCAAGCTGAGGCATCAAATAGTTTGGAGAACTTGTTGAAAATGTACATGGAAAAGAATGACGTTTTGATCTAGAGCCAAGCAGCAAAACTGAAAAATTTAGAAAACCAAATGGGTCAGTTAGCTATGGAGCTTCGTAAAAGACCATAAGGAACATTGCCAAGCAATACTAAGAATCCAAAAAACTTGGGTACAGAGCATATCAAGGCAGTGGCAGTGCAAAGTGGTAAAATTCTGGAACCCCGATTGATTGATGTCGAAGACGAGCCTGTTGAAAAGGAGGAAAGTCAACCAGCTGTTGAAATTCCTACACCAAAGGAATCAAAAACTGCAAAGACTGACAAGGTAAACCCTAACTTAGTGAATTCAGATACTTTAACATCTTCTTTGGATGTAGATTTAACTACTCAAAAGAGTTGTTCGATTCAATCGAAAGTTCCATCATCTCCATATCTGCAAAGATTGCACCAACACAAGCAGAAACAAGAGGTGCAATTCAATAATTTTTTGGATGTTTAGAAGCAATTACACATCAATATTCCATTAGTGGAGGCTTTAGAACAAATGATAAATTACGTGAAGTTTATGAAGGATGTACTATCCAAGAAGAAACGGTTGAGTGAGTATAAGACTGTTGCCTTGACAAAGGAGTGCAGTGCGTTCTTGCAGAACCTGCCACTGACATTGAAGGATCCAGGAAGCTTTACAATTCCCTGTAACATTGGTTAATCTTACTGTGTTAAAGCTTTGTGTGAATCAGAAGCAAGTATCGACTTGATGCCTAAGTCTATTTTCAAGATGCTAGGAATAGAAGTAAGACCTACAACTATGACGCTCCAGCTAGCCGGTCGATCTTTAGCATACCCTGAAGGAAAGATTGAGGATATTTTGGTAAGAGTTGATAAATTTATTTTTCCTGCTTATTTCATTATTCTAGATTTTGAAGTAGATAAGGAAGTGCCAATTATCCTTGGGAGACCTTTCTTAGCCACGGGAAGAACGTTAATTGATGTGCAAAAAGGCGAACTCACCATACGAGTTCAAGGCGATCAGGTAAATTTTAACATTCTTAAAGTGAAGAAATTTCCCGATCCGATAGAAGAGTGTTCAGTTATTGAAGAGTTAAAAACCTTGATTTCTATGAAAAGTAATTTTGAAGAAGATCCATTGAAGAAGGCCTTAGGGTTTGACCCTTTGAAGGATGAAGAAAGTGAAGAAAACATGGTTTGGTAGAAGCCAATCCGAGAAATTTTATTCAATCCACATGGTTTGAACCATTGGAGTTGGAAGTCAGAGAATTTGTGCAACCTAAATCGTCAACCGAAGAACCACCTACACTCGAACTAAAGGTACTTCCTTCCCATTTGGAATACGTTTATTTAGGTGAATGTTCCACTTTGCCTGTGATTATTTTAGCAGATCTGACAAAAGATCAAGAGGAGAAACTAATTGCTATTCTAAAGAAATTTAAGAAAGCAATTGGTTGGACCATAGCTAATATTCGAGGTATAAGCTCTTTATTTTGCATGCACAAAATTATTCTAGAGGAAGGTGAAAAAGCTCGAATTGATGGGCAAAGGAGGCTCAATCCTATTATGAAGGAAGTTACGAGAAAGGAAGTGATCAAATGGCTAGATGTAGGAATCATCTATCCTATTTTAGATAGTTCCTAGTGTAGTGTGTGCTGAAGAAAGGTGGAATTACGATTGTTGAAAATGAGCTTAATGAATTGATCCCAACAAGAACTATTACTAGTTGGAGAATTTGTGTTGACTACAGAAAGCTAAAAAAGACACTCAAAAGGACCATTTTTCGTTGCCTTTTATGGATCAGATGTTAGATCGACTGGCAGGTAATGATTTTAGATGGTTATTATGGATATAACCAAATAGTTGTAGCCTTGGAAGACCAACATAAAACAACCTTTACTTGTCCGTACAATACGTTTGTTTTTAGGCGAATGCCTTTTGGTTTATGCAATGCACCTGCAACATTTCAAAGATGCATGATGGCAATATTCACTGATATGGTTGAAAATTTTGTTGAGGTTTTCATGGATGATTTTTCTGTTTTTGGTAACACTTATTATATTTGTTTGAGTAATTCGGCTAAGGTACTGAAGAGATGCAAAGAGACAAATCTTGTCCTTAACTGGGAGAAATGCCATTTTATGGTTAAAGAAGGGATTGTCTTAGGGCATAGAATTTCAAAGAAAAGAATTGAAGTCGACAAAGCAAAGGTGGACATGATTGAAAGATTACCGGCCTCAATGAATGTGAAAGGAGTCAGAAGTTTCTTAGGCCATGCCAGCCTTTACTGAAGGTTTATCAAAGGTTTTTTAAAAATTTCTAAACTGTTGTATTTGTTGTTAGAGAAAGATACAGTGTTCGATTTTAATAAAGCATGTTTAGAAGCTGTTGAAGAGCTAAAAAAACAGTTAATTTCAGCCCTAATAGTCATTACACTTGATTGAAGCACACCTTTTGAGTTGATGTGTGATGCAAGTGATTATGCTATTGGAGTTGTGATGGGTCAAAGAAAAAATAAAGTGTTCTACCCCATTTACTATGCAAGTAGAACCTTGACGGAAGCCCAACACAATTATACGATAACTGAAAAGGAACTATTTGCTACAGTATTTGCTTTTGACAAATTCCGCTCATATCTTATAGGTACCAAAGTTACAGTATTTACTGACCATGCGACCATTAAATACTTGCTCATGAAGAAAGATGCAAAATCGAGGCTAATTCGTTGGATACTTTTACTTCAAGAATTTGATCTTGAGATCCAAGATAGAAAAAGTGTTGAAAATCAAGTAGCTAATCATCTGTCGAGGTTGGAGCAAGATGAGGTAACTCAATCACATGTGCCTATCAATGAGAATTTCCCAGACAAACACTTATTTGAGGTGAGTCGAATTCATGAAACACCTTGGTTTGCTAATTTTTCCAATTATCTTGCATGTGGAATAATTCCTTATGAAATGACATACCAACAAAGGAGGAAACTCCTTCATGATAGTCGGTATCATTTCTGGGAAGACCCGTTCTTGTTTAAATAGTGTGCAAATAATATAATCCAAAAGTGTGTAGCTAAAAGTGAGATCACTGAGATCTTATATCATGCCATTCATCTCCAAGTGGGGAACATTTTGGTGGTGCACATACTGTAGCTAGGGTTTTGCAAGCAGGTTTCTTTTGGTCTACACTATTTAAAGATGCTTATACCTATGTGAAGAACTGTGATAGATGCCAAAGGAGTGGAAACATATCAAGGAGGAATGAAATGCCCTTAACAAATATTTTGGAGACTGAATTATTCAATGTCTGGGGCATTGAATTTTTAGGCCTGTTTCCTTCTTCGTATGGGAACAAATACATCTTAGTTACTGTGGACTATGTATCCAAGTGGGTTGAAGTTAAAGCGTACCCTACAAATGATACTAAGGTAGTCATGCGATTCCTATATATGCATGTGTTTACACGATTTGAGACACTAAGAGCTATTATTAGTGATACAGGTTCTCATTTTATGAACAAGTGGCTTAAGTGGTTGCTTGACAAATATGATGTGAAACACAAGATTGCTACTGCTTATCACCCCCAGTCCAATGGGCAAGTTGAAAGAGTAAACTGTGAAATCAAAGGTATCCTAGAAAATGTAGTACACCCTAGCAAAAAAGATTGGTCTTGAAGGCTCGATGATGCATTATGGGCTTATCAAACAACATTTAAGACTCTGTTAGGAATGACTCCTTATTGGTTGGTTTTTGGGAAGGCATGTCATTTGCCATTAGAGTTGGAGAATAGAGCTCACTAGGCTTTGAAGAAGTTGAATTTTGATCTTAAGCAAGCCGGTGAGAGAAGGATGTTACAATTGGAAGAGTTAGAAGAGCTGAGGTTGTTTTCTTATGAGAATGCCAAAATATATAAAGAAAGATAAAAAAGATGGCATGATAGTCATATACAACCTCGCGAGTTTAAAGAAGGTCAGAAGGTTTTGTTGTTTAATTCAAGGCTGAAGTTATTTCCTGGGAAGCTGAAATCCCGATGGAAAGGACCTTATACCATCTATCGAATTTATCCTTATGGAGTTGTTGAATTATATGACAATTACAAAGGTACGTTTAAAGTCAATGGTCAACGTCTCAAACATTATTGGGATGGTGATGTTGAACGAGTTGAATCCTCGTTCAAATTAATAGACCCTTCATTTTTCATAAACTTGTTTTGTAAATAAATAAATAATTAGGATTTATTTTCTTAATTTAGTACATTTAATTAATTCTATCTAAGGAGATTGGAAATTAAGTGGGACCACTGTGACCCCTCCAACCTTTCCTGGGAATTAATTTAATGTAATTTATTGAGAAGAAATTTTTTAATTAAGATTTAAAATTTTTAGTTTCATTTGTTTTGTTTAAATTTTAAATTTTTATTGATGCGTGATATTCGTGATAGGTTTTAAATATTTATAATGAATCATTCTTGAAACTAACTATTATCACAATGAAGGCAAGTGTACCTATCGAACAGTAGTATAGCTTTAGCAAGATCGATTGTCGAACCCAAAGGAACTACAAGTACTAGTAATGACTATCTTTTTATTATCTAGCCTAAGAATAATGTGGTTTGTTTTAACTAACTAATTAACTAAACTAAGAATTCAAAAAAAATAGAATTGGGGAATTACTTTTGGAAAAATGATTGAATTAAGACAATACCTGTGATGTAACACCCCAAACCCGAGACCATCGCCGGTGTCGGACCCGAGGGGTTAACAAGCCAAGTTCACATGTTTTTGCCCACCAATTTGACATTTCCAGTCAGGTTGGAAAACTGCGTCACTGTTGCCTTAAAAATCATATCTCGAGTTTCAAAACTCGGAAACTGGTTTCGTAAATTTTCCCTGAATTTAGACTCATATATCCATCCATGGATTTATTTCTAGGATTTTTGGTCGGGCCAATTGGTACAGTTTATTAGTTAAAGTTACCCATGTTACAGGGATCGACTGCTCTGACCTTCGCGCGGTATAACTTGAATATCTCTCTGTACAGGGATTTAATGCTGGTTTCGTTTGTTTCTAATGAAACTAGACTCAAAATGGAATCTGTACATATAAGGTATGTCTCCTAATTCTTTTTGTATAATTTATAGTGAATTTTTAAAGTTGCGACAGGGAACCCAGAAACCATTCTGGCCCTGTCTCACAATAGCTTTAATATCTCTTAACCTGTAACTCCTATGACCATTTCGTTTCTTCCATATGAAAATAGACTCATCAAGGTTCATTTACATAGCTTATTCACTATTTAATTCCATTCCTATGAATTTTGGTGATTTTCACATTCACGCCACTGCAGCTGGCAGCATCTGTTTTAAGGTAGGACTTACCTATTTGGTAGTCTCCATGATTCAACTAGTCTTGCCATACATAGGTTCATATATGATCATTTTAACCATGCCAATGGCTGATCATATGACCAACATTCCTATTTCCAAGCCATAGCCACATCATGACACCAAATATATACATACAACCCACAATTAGTCTAAGTTCATGCTTCCTTTTCGAGCCATTTTCGCATGGCCGTACATACTTACATTACAACATATTTAACAAACAAGGGTAGTCCTACACATGCCATCTCAAGTTCAACCAAAATTTATACCAAAATGGAGGCTTGATAGTGTGGATGACTTGACTTCAACGATCCCAAATCCGATTGCTTGAGCGAAATCTAGAAAACCGAGAGCCAAAGCAACGGGTAAGCATTTTATGCTTAGTAAGTCTCAAGGAATATAATCAACTCTAATTACAGCAATACATTCACATAGCCAAATGCATCATTTCATTAATACACATTCTTACTTCACACTTCATCATTATATAATTTCACAAAGTATCAATCAATTCAATAACTGAAATTCATTAGTCGATTGAGCGAATGTTGCTCAAACATGTCGACTTTCCAATGCACATATAACGTACCTTATCCTTTGGGCTTTTCGAGTGTACTAATTGAATTCATTACAGCAACCAACACTCACCTCCAGCCCAAGATTCTTGAATATAACCGGATATAATCACGTGCACAAATGCCTTCGGTCTTAGCCCGGTAGAATAACTTCGCACGAATGCCTTGGTCTTAGCCGGATATAGCCACTAGCACAATTGCCTTGGTCTTAACCGGATATAAATTTCCAGCATAATTGTCTTCGGCTTAGCCCGATATCATTCAATTTCTCATGCACACATACATCAATAATCATTGGACATACATATTTCATTTTCGTTACTAAGGCTCAAACACAATTATAATCATTAGCATATTCGCCTTCGGGACTTAGCCCGGGTGGAATTCAAATACTCATACACACATAATCAATAATCATACACATCCATATTTCATCTCACATAATTCGAGTAAGGTCACTTCTTGAGGACTTACCTCGGATGTTGTCGAACGGCTTTTTCGGCTATTCGATCACCTTTTCCTTCCCCTTGTCCAATTGTGGCCCTCTTAGCTCTTGAGCTAATTCAAACAAATTCAATTCATTAAAACCTCATTGTGCTTGCTTATGGCCGAATATGACAAGGATTTTAAATGGTCATATGGCCACTCTTTAGCTTGAATACACAATGGTCATGCACATTTTATACTACATCAAGCAATTCAATACAATTTATTTGAGCATCAAGGAAATGCTAAGGCCTTCAATAGGCTACCCAAGGCCGAATATTCATGTGCATGTTGAGGTCAATTTTGCACTTAATACCTCACAAAAACAGCATGCAATTTACTAATTAATGCTTTGCACATTGTGGCCCAAAACTTATAATATAGCATCAAGCACCTACATGTGTGCTAGGCGAATTGTGCTTGCAATTTCACAAGCATTCTTCCACATCTTCTTCTTTAAACCAATATATTCATCACTTAGTTCATAACCAAAACATAATGTGCAATCATATATATGCATATATGAGCATGGCAATTTCAAGGTGTCCATAGCCATCCAAAACACAAATTTTAACTAACATGCAAGAAGCATGAATCATGCTCAAGAATGCATCATGGCGAATATGACAATCATGCTTCTTTTCAACTTCAATCATGATAAAACAAAAGAAAGCTCAAAATCTTACTCATGAGTAGACAATCCATCATTGCATGCATCATCATCAAGTTTCACACTTAGCATGCAATGGCTTTATCACCATAACAACTTTGGCCAAATGCCATTTCCATGGCATAACAAAGATTTGAGCCATGGTTAACATGCACATCAAATTAGCAACCAAACCATGCATGAAACTCCCAACACAACCTCATACATACCTTAATCTTGATGTAAACTTAGCCAAATCTCCTTCTAGGTCTCTTCCAACCCAAGCATGAAGCAAAAATCCTCCCCTTTTCCCTTAGTATTTTCGCCAAGAAGATGAGAAAGGATGAACAAATTTTCTTTTCTTTCCTTAGGACATTCGCCAAGCCTATGGAGAAGAATGAACATTTTTTCTCTTTTTTTCATACTCTTATTTTATCATTTCTAACATCATCCATTAGTAAAACATGTTGGGAACATGTTTTCCCTTGCCCATAATTTGTCATGGCCGGCCATCCACCTTAGGGAATGGGATAATTGACATGCAACTCCATTTATTTCACTTTATGCATTATTAGGCCACTTAAAAATACACCTATCACATTTTCAAGTCCTAGCACGTGGGTCCTTTCTTATAAATTAGCACCTAATTAATAAAAATCGAGACACGAAATATTTACATATACCAATTCCACATACAATAAGCACGGAATATAACACTTAATTATTCTTGTGACTCGGTTTCGTGGTCCCGAAACCACTCTCCGACTAGGGTCACATTAGGGGTGTCACATGTGACAGCCCAAAATCGACCCTAGACGGGATGTGGTTTCGGGACCACAAAATCGAGGTATAAAAATAATTTAAAATTTATTTTGATGCCTATGATATGTGTTAATTCATGTGTGACATTTTTGATGTTTCGATTTAGAGTTATAAATGTGAATTTCACTAGAAGGGACCTAGTAGTAAACTTTGAATGTATGATGGGGAAATGTGTGATGACTAGTTGATAATGCATGCAAAAATAAAGGATTTGCATATCAAATTTCCCCAAAGGAAGCTTAGTGGCCGGCCATGACATGGTTTATGGGCAAAGAAAACATGTTGAAACATGTTTTGTTAATGGATGATGAGGGAAATGATAAAAAATTAAGCATGTAGGAAGAGAAACAAAAAAATCAAAATTTGCTCATCCTTCCCCTTTGTGCCGTGAGTGAAAGAAAAGCAAAGAAAAAATTTGTTCATCCTTGTTCTTTCCTTTTGGCCGAAAATACTAAGGAAGAAGATAGGATTTTGCTCCATTTTTGGTTTAGAAGAGATCTAGAAGGAGATTTGGCTATACATGCATCAAGATTAAGGTATGTATGAGGTTGTGTCATGAGATTCATGTATGTTATAGTTGCTAACTTGATGTTCATGGTTAGCCATGGTTCAAATCCTTGTTATGTCATAGAAATGGTATTTGGCCAAGGTTGATATTGTGTTGAAGCCATTGCATGCTAAGTGTGAAGCTTGCTAATGATGCATGCAATGATGGATTGACTACTCTTGAAAATTTCTTTTAGTATTCTTGAGTAGGGCATTGAGTCCTTTGTTTAACCATGACCAAAATTATAAGGAGTATGGTGTGTGATGTATTCGCCATGGCATGCTCATGAGCATGGTTTATGCTTCTTGCATGATAGTTAAATTTTGTGTTTTGGATGGTTATGGACACCTTGAAATTGACCTTGCACCTATATGAGTTATATGTGATTTTACATGATGATACAATGGATGTGAAAATATATGCTACATTAGGAAAAAATTGATTAAGTGTTCATAAGGTGAAATTAGGTGTTTAAAAGATGTTATAGTTGACATTGTATATATATATACATATATACATACATTCGCCATATGGGGTATAAATGGGCATAGGTGTTAAATACCTTGTATTGGAAATTTTGGATAAATAAGTAGCAATAAATTAAGATGAGATTGAGTAAATTTTCAGCTTAGTTGTGTTAAGTATTCGCAATAATCATAATAATGTATGTGAATGCCGTATGTTTGTGTTTGATGGAGAGGTAAATTGTTTGATTTAGCTCAAGAGCAAAGGGAACTAAATCGGACAAAGGAAAGGAGAAAGCAAACGAGTAGCGAATTGGAACCGTTCTACCCAAAACAAGGTAAGTCATTAAGCATATATTTGGTGTTGATGTAAATGACCATAATATATACATAATTGTGTTTAAATGAGTTGATGTGTAAATGAAAATGTATGTGTATGGAATGATGCCATGGTTGAATGTATAAAGGCAGCAACATGCATAAGGTATTGGTCTCGGCACTAAGTGTGCGGGTATAAATGGACACGGTGACAAGATTGGCACTAAGTGTGCGAACTGAAAATATATAGCACTAAGTGTGCGAACTGAAAATATATAGCACTAAGTGTGCGAGCTGAAAATTATATAGCACTAAGTGTGCGAGCTGAAAATATATAGCACTAAGTGTATGCGGATTCACTATATGCTCTTGCGTTACAATTGGCACTGAGTGTGCGACATTATCGAGTTAATCCGGACAGCGGATCGGGTAAGTACCTTGAGCTCATGACGAATAGGCAATACGTTCATGCTCGGGGTTGAGCTTGGTAAGCTTTAAATCTATGTGATGATTGCAATTGTATGATTGTGGTGTGAATGAGTTGGTGTGTAAAAAAATGCCTCAAATATCTTATTGTATAGAATATGAAATGTGGATGTATGACTTGGTATGAGATTGAACCGAAAGGTCCGAGGAATTATGGTATAGTTTCGATATGGATGAAGTACCTAGCCTCGTTTATTGTTTGATGTTGTGAAAATTTTATTAATGGATGGTTGATGAATGCTTATGACTTACTGAGTTATAAACTCACTCGGTGCTTTCTTGTCACCCATTTTAGGTCTCTTGGACTCGTATTGTTGCGTGCTCGGAACCGTCGTTGAAGTCATCACACCGGCTGGAAACCTTTTGGTATTGTCTTCGTCGTTGAACTAGGAGAACATTTGGCATGTATAGGCTATTATGTTTTGTTGAATTGTGGGTTGTAAACTTTAAGCCATGTGAAAATGGCCTATGTGGTCGTTGAGTGGGATGCTAGAACCTATAGCCTCGAGTCTTAGAAACTTTAATTTTGATAAGGTGGCCATGATTTGTGTCATGTATGATGGATGATTAGTAAGGCCAAGGAAAGATTCATGAAATTGGCATAGTCTACTGCAGTAACTGTTGCGGACAGTAGCAGTGATATGAGATTGAAAAATCATTACAAATAGTAGAAGTAGAATTAAATAGTGAATAAATTATGAAATTGAACCTTAATGAATCTATTTTCATATGGATGAAAAGAAACAACCATATGAGCAGTATACTGAGAGATATTAAAGTTCTCGTGAAACAGGGCCAGGACGGTTTCTGGATCCCCTGTCTCGACTTTGAAAATTTACCATAAATTATCCAGAAGGAGTTAGAAGTCATGCCTTATATGTACAGATTCCCCTTTGAGTCTAGTTTCATTAGAAACAAACGACATGAGCATTGAAGCCCTGTACGAGAAGATATCCAGGTCGTAATGCGGGAAGATCAGTGTAGTAGACCCCTGTAACATGGGCGACTTTAACTAATAAACTGTACCAATTGGCCTGACCAAAAATTCTAGAAATAAATCCAGGGATGGATATATGAGTCTAGTTTCAGGGAAAATTTACGGAACTGATTTTCGAGTTCTGGAACTCGAGATATGATTTCTAAGGTGACAGTGATGCAGTTAGCTAGCCTGCCTGGAGGTAAATCAATTATTTCAAAGAGAGAAATAAGGAAGTAAGCCGGTAACACCACGTGGTCAAATCCGGTGACGGTCACGGGTTTGGGGTTTACATTTTATTAGTATCAGAGCTATGGTTTAGTCGGTTCTAGGACTACCATAGCGCGTGTGAGTCTAGCTATACATGCCCAAAATGTTAATGCTTAGAAATGTGATGACTTGACGGTTGAAGTTTTGTTTTGATTTGCAAATGGAACCCGGGGTAGAGAGACCCTTGGCGAATGACGTTGAAAGTGTAGCGGCTGTTCCTACGCAAGGGACACCGCCTGTTGAGCCTCAGTCATCCGCGAATAATCAAGCTGAAGGGGCGAAACAAGCCTTCTTCACCATGTTGAATGAGTGGGTCGCATAATATGCCCGAACCAATCCTACTGTCCAACCATTCACGAATTTAAATACTCCACCCAAGAGCCCGTAATGCCTCCGATTCATCGATCCTGTGAGGCTGAGTAAACCACTGTGGACTTGATTAGGAAGCGTGGGGCGAGGAGTTCAAGGCCATAGTTCTTGATGATGCCGAAAAGGCCGAGTTCGCTCGATAACACCATTAGAGTGTTAGATGAACTGTCATGCACACTCGATGAATGTCTTAAGTGTGCTATATCCTTGTTACGAGACTCAGCTTACTATTGGTGGAGGACTTTAATTTCCATAGTCCCAAATGAACGAGTTACTTGGGATTTCTTTCAATCCAATTTGAAAGAAATACATTAGTCAACAGTTCATCGATCGAAGTGTAAGGAATTCTTGGAACTCAAGCAAGGCTGGATGACCGTATCTAAATACGAACATGAGTTCGTAAGACTTAGTCGGTATGCTCGGGAGTGTGTGGCTGATGAGGTTGCTATGTGCAAAAGATTAGAAGAAGGCTGAATTTGAAGCTAGAGATTTTCGTAAAAGATCGACGGGTAAAGCTCCATTCTCGGCTGTAAAGAGGTTCAGGGAGGACACTAATAAGTCGAGGGCGACTGCGGGAATTTCCATCAGAGCCCGACCATTGACGGACTCCCGAGCTACTTCGGTAGCTAGTGTGGGCTATAATCGTCAAGAGAAACCTGAATGCCCCCAATGTGGAAGACGACACCTAGGTGAATGTTGGGGTAAGTCTGTTAATAGGGCCTGTTATGGATGCGGTTCGAAGGACCACTTCATTAGAGATTGCACGGAGCTAGATGAGAAGAATAAGATGCAAGGTGCAAGACCTAGTGAAACGACGGCTAGAGGTAGGCCCCCGAGAATTTCTGGAGGTAGGGGTGGTAATCAGAGAGGAGCCTCGACACTACTTTGTTCGATCCGAGACCCGTGCTCCTGCTAGAGCATATGCCATCCGCGCACGAGAGGTGGCATCCTCCCCTGACGTTATCACTGGTACTTTTACTCTCTTTGATACTAGTGTGATTGCATTGATTGACCCCGGCTCTACTCATTCATATGTATGTGAAACCTTAGCATCCAGTAAGACTCTGCCTGTTGAGTCTCTCGAGTTCGTAATCGGTGTCAAACCCTTTGGGTCAATACATACTGTTGATAAAGTGTGCAAGAGATGCCCCTAATAATTCGAGAATCTGTTTTCGGCCGATCGATGCTTCTACCATTTGATGAATTCGATGTTATTCTTGGTATGAATTGGTGACCGTACATGATGCGTTGGTGGACGCAAAAGGAAAACCATTGATTGGAGGAGTGCAAATAATGAGGTAGTCCGAGTCGAGTCTCTTGATTTAAAAGGAGTGCCGCAATAATATCTTCTATGACCGCCGGAGATATGTGAAAAGGGTGTGAAACATACCTTGCGTATGTGTTTGAAAGTAAAGAGACGGAAAGGAAACTCGAATCGGTACCAGTGGTTTGTGAGTATTCAGATGTTTTTCCTGAGGAGTTACCGGGATTGCCACCGGTTCGAGAAGTGGATTTCGGCATCGAAGTTGTACTGGGTACTACGCCGATCTCAATAGCCCCGTATCGTATGGCATTAACGGAATTAAAGGAATTGAAGGTTCAATTGCAAGAATTGACGGGTAGAGGTTTCGCTCGACCGAGTTTTTCTCCATGGGGCGCACCTGTATTGTTTGTGAAAAAGAAGGAC
The DNA here is from genome assembly GCF_025698485.1 of Gossypium arboreum. NCBI lineage: Eukaryota > Viridiplantae > Streptophyta > Magnoliopsida > Malvales > Malvaceae > Gossypium > Gossypium arboreum. The sequence continues at coordinate 95,160,253 of NC_069075.1, forward strand.
GGAACCATGAGGTTGTGCATCGACTATCGTCAACTCAATAAAGTGACGATAAAGAATAAATATCCATTGCCACGAATTGACGATTTGTTTGATCAATTAAAGGGAGCCTCAGTGTTTTCAAAGATAGATTTGAGGTCGGGGTACTATCAGTTGAGGGTTCGAGAATCGGACATACCCAAAACCGCTTTTAGGACGAGGTACGGTCACTATGAATTTTTGGTGATGCCGTTTGGGCTTACTAATGCCCCTGAGGTATTTATGGATTTAATGAATAGAATTTTCAGGCCATACTTAGATCGGTTCGTAGTTGTATTTATCGATGACATTTTGTTCTATTCGAGAGATGAAACCGAACATGCTGAGCACCTGAGGCTAGTGTTGCAAATTTTACGAGATAAGCAGTTATACGCAAAGTTCAGTAAATGTGAATTTTGGTGGAAAGAGGTTAGCTTTTTGGGGCACGTGGTGTCCGCATCGGGTGTCAGGGTGGACCCGAACAAAATTTCGACCATAGTCGATTGGAAACCTCTACGGAATGTTACCAAAGTTAGGAGCTTTTTGGGGCTTGCCGATTATTACCGACGATTTGTAAAAGGTTTTTCGATGATAGCTGCACCGATGACGAAACTACTCCAAAAAGATGTTAAGTTCGAATGGACGGAGAAATGTCAGAAAAGTTTCAATCAACTGAAAACTTATTTGACTGAAGCCCCAATTCTAGTGCAACCCGAATCGGGCAAAGAGTTTGTCATTTATAGTGACGCATCCCTACTTGGGTTGGGTTGCATATTGATGCAAGAAGGGCGAGTTGTGGCCTATGCGTCGAGACAATTAAAGCCACATGAGAAAAATTATCCGACCCATGATCTCGAATTGGCTGCCATCGTACCCGCCTTAAAGATATGGCGACATTACTTATTTGGTGAGAAGTGCCATATGTATTCGGATCACAAAAGTCTCAAATATTTGATGACCCAAAGAGACTTAAATCTGCGACAAAGACGTTGGCTCGAGCTGTTAAAGGATTATGAGCTGGTCATTGACTATCACCGGGAAAGGCTAATGTGGTTGCGGACGCCTTAAGTCGTAAATCACTATTTGCTTTGCGAGCGATGAATGTACACTTGTGCGTTTCTACCCGACAATGTGTTAGTAGCGAATTGAAAGCCAAACCATTATTGATACGTCAAATTCGTGAAGCTCGAGAAAGTCGACGATGAGTTGGTTGCAAAACGAAATGAGTGTGTTCGAACAAGGACTCGAATTTCAAATCGATGATGACGATTGTTTGAGGTTCAGAAGTCGTCTGTGTGTTCCAAAGAATTCGGAACTTATTTCGATAATTCTGAACAAAGCCCATTGTAGCCAAATGGCAATCCACCCGGAGAGTACGAAGATGTACAATGATTTGAAATGTCGGTTTTGATGGCATGGTATGAAACGAGACATCTCTGACTTTGTTTCGAGATGTTTAATATGTCAACAAGTGAAAGCGGAGCATCAAGTGCCTTCAGGATTACTTCAGCCGATCACGATACCCAAATGGAAATGGGATCGAGTAACAATGGACTTTGTGTCTGGGTTACCATTGACTCAGAATAAGAAAGACTCGGTCTGGGTCATTGTTGATAGACTGACCAAGTCTGCTCATTTTATTCCTATCCGCACGGATTTTTCGCTTGATAAATTGGCAGAATTATACGTCTCCCAAATTGTTCGATTGCATGGGGTACCTATTTCTATCGTGTCGGATAGAGACCCAATATTTACATCGCGATTTTGGAAGAAATTGTAAGAGGCCTTGGGTACCAAGCTGCATTTTAGCACTGCTTTTCACCCCCAAACCGATGGTCAATCCGAACGGATAATTCAAATACTCGAGGACATGTTGAGATGTTGCATCCTTGAGTTTAGTGGTTCATGGGAACGGTATTTACCTTTGGTTGAATTCGCTTACAACAATAGCTTTCAATCAAGTATTAAGATGGCACCTTACGAGGCTTTATACGGGCGTAAATGCCGTACCCCACTATTTTGGCCTGAACTTAGTGAAGGAAAAATCTTCGGGGTTGATTTGGTTAAGGATGCCGAGCAAAAAGTTCGAGTAATTCGTGAAAGTTTGAAGGCTATTTCGAATCACCAAAAGTCATATGCGGATTTGAAAAGGGAAGACATTGAATATCAGGTTAGAGACAAGATATTTCTCAAAGTCTCACCCTGGAAGAAGGTGCTTAGATTTGGCCGTAAGGGAAAATTGAATCCGAGTTCATCAATCCGTATGAAGTATCCGAACGAGTTGGACCAGTAGCGTACCGATTAATTTTACCCCCTGAGCTTGAAAGGATCCACAATGTTTTCCATGTCTCGATGCTTCGACAATATAGGTCTGATCCATTGCACGTAATCGCTCCGTCTGAGATTGAGATTCAGCCTAATTTGAGCTATGAAGAGGAACCGGTTCGCATTCTGATGTGTGAAGCAAAAGAGTTGCGCAATAAGAAAATCCCATTAGTGAAGGTGTTGTGGCATAAACACGGAATTGAAGAAGCCACTTGGGAACTCGAGGACTCTATGAAAGAGCGATACCCAAACCTATTTTCCGGTAAGATTTTCGGGGACGAAAATTTCTTAAGTGGGGGAGAGTTGTGACAGCCCAAAATCGACCCTAGACGGGATGTGGTTTTGGGACCACAAAATCGAGGCATAAAAATAATTTAAAATTTATTTTGATGCCTATGATATGTGTTAATTCATGTGTGACATTTTTGATGTTTCGATTTAGAGTTATAAATGTGAATTTCACTAGAAGGGACCTAGTAGCAAACTTTGAAAGTATGATGGGGAAATGTGTGATGACTAGTTGATAATGCATGCAAAAATAAAGGATTTGCATGTCAAATTTCCCCAAAGGAAGCTTAGTGGCCGGCCATGACATGGTTTATGGGCAAAGAAAACATGTTGAAACATGTTTTGTTAATGGATGATGAGGGAAATGATAAAAAATTAAGCATGTAGGAAGAGAAACAAAAAAATCAAAAATTTGCTCATCCTTCCCCCTTTGTGCCGTGAGTGAAAGAAAAGCAAAGAAAAAAATTTGTTCATCCTTGTTCTTTCCTTTTTGGCCGAAAATACTAAGGAAGAAGATAGGATTTTGCTCCATTTTTGGTTTAGAAGAGATCTAGAAGGAGATTTGGCTATACATGCATCAAGATTAAGGTATGTATGAGGTTGTGTCATGAGATTCATGTATGTTATAGTTGCTAACTTGATGTTCATGGTTAGCCATGGTTCAAATCCTTGTTATGCCATAGAAATGGTATTTGGCCAAGGTTGATATTGTGTTGAAGCCATTGCATGCTAAGTGTGAAGCTTGCTAATGATGCATGCAATGATGGATTGACTACTCTTGAAAATTTCTTTTTAGTATTCTTGAGTAGGGCATTGAGTCCTTTGTTTAACCATGACCAAAATTATAAGGAGTATGGTGTGTGATGTAGTCGGCCATGGCATGCTCATGAGCATGGTTTATGCTTCTTGCATGATAGTTAAATTTTGTGTTTTGGATGGTTATGGACACCTTGAAATTCGGCCTTGCACCTATATGAGTTATATGTGATTTTACATGATGATACAATGGATGTGAAAATATATGCTACATTAGGAAAAAAATTGATTAAGTGTTCATAAGGTGAAATTAGGTGTTTAAAAGATGTTATAGTTGACATTGTATATATATATACATATATACATACATTCGGCCATATGGGGGTATAAATGGGCATAGGTGTTAAATACCTTGTATTGGAAATTTTGGATAAATAAGTAGCAATAAATTAAGATGAGATTGAGTAAATTTTCAGCTTAGTTGTGTTAAGTATTAAGCAATAATCATAATAATGTATGTGAATGCCGTATGTTTGTGTTTGATGGAGAGGTAAATTGTTTGATTTAGCTCAAGAGCAAAGGGAACTAAATCGGACAAAGGAAAGGAGAAAGCAAACGAGTAGCCGAATTGGAACCGTTCTACCCAAAACAAGGTAAGTCATTAAGCATATATTTGGTGTTGATGTAAATGACCATAATATATACGCAATTGTGTTTAAATGAGTTGATGTGTAAATGAAAATGTATGTGTATGGAATGATGCCATGGTTGAATGTATAAAGGCAGCAACATGCATAAGGTATTGGTCTCGGCACTAAGTGTGCGGGTATAAATGGACACGGTGACAAGATTGGCACTAAGTGTGCGAACTGAAAATATATAGCACTAAGTGTGCGAACTGAAAATATATAGCACTAAGTGTGCGAGCTGAAAATTATATAGCACTAAGTGTGCGAGCTGAAAATATATAGCACTAAGTGTGCGGATTCACTATATGCTCTTGCGTTACAATTGGCACTGAGTGTGCGACATTATCGAGTTAATCCCGGACAGCGGATCGGGTAAGTACCTTGAGCTCATGACGAATAGGCAATACGTTCATGCTCGGGGTTGAGCTTGGTAAGCTTTAAATCTATGTGATGATTGCAATTGTATGATTGTGGTGTGAATGAGTTGGTGTGTAAAAAATGCCTCAAATATCTTATTGTATAGAATATGAAATGTGGATGTATGACTTGGTATGAGATTGAACCGAAAGGTCCGAGGAATTATGGTATAGTTTCGATATGGATGAAGTACCTAGCCTCGTTTATTGTTTGATGTTGTGAAAATTTTATTAATGGATGGTTGATGAATGCTTATGACTTACTGAGTTATAAACTCACTCGGTGTTTTTTGTCACCCATTTTAGGTCTCTTGGACTCGTATTGTTGCGTGCTCGGAACCGTCGTTGAAGTCATCACACCGGCTGGAAATCTTTTGGTATTGTCTTCGCTCGTTGAACTAGGAGAACATTTGGCATGTATAGGCTATTATGTTTTGTTGAATTGTGGGTTGTAAACTTTAAGCCATGTGAAAATGGCCTATGTGGTCGTTGAGTGGGATGCTAGAACCTATAGCCACGAGTCTTAGAAACTTTAATTTTGATAAGGTGGCCATAATTTGTGTCATGTATGATGGATGATTAGTAAGGCCAAGGAAAGATTCATGAAATTGGCATAGTCTACTGCAGTAACTGTTGCGGACAGCAGCAGTGATATGAGATTGAAAAATCACTAAAAATAGTAGAAGTAGAATTAAATAGTGAATAAATTATGAAATTTAACCTTAATGAATCTATTTTCATATGGACGAAAAGAAACGACCATATGAGCAGTATACTGAGAGATATTAAAGTTCTTGTGAAACAGGGCCAGAACGGTTTCTGGATCCCCTGTCTCAACTTTGAAAATTTACCATAAATTATCCAGAAGGAATTAGAAGTCGTACCTTATATGTGCAGATTCCCCTTTGAGTCTAGTTTCATTAGAAACAAACGATATGAGCATTGAAGCCCTGTACAAGAAGATATCCAGGTCATAATGCGCGAAGGTCAGTGTAGTCCACCCCTGTAACATGGGCGACTTTAACTAATAAACTGTATCAATTGGCCAGACCAAAAATTCTAGAAATAAATCCAGGGATGGATATATGAGTCTAGTTTCAGGGAAAATTTACGGAACTGATTTTTGAGTTCTGGAACTCGAGATATGATTTCTAAGGTGACAGTGACGCAGTTAGCTAGCCTGCCTGGAACAGAAATCAATTATTTCAAAGAGAGAAATAAGGGAAGTAAGCCCGGTAACACCACGTGGTCAAATCCGGTGACGGTCACGGGTTTGGGGTGTTACAATACCTAAGGAAAAATCCACCGAGACTTCACTTGTTATTTGACTCTGAATCGGACGATTTATTCATTTGACTTGATTTGTAGAAATCCCTAAGTTATATTATTATCCCTCTTGAGACTAACAACGTCTAACCCTAGGTTGAATAATTGAAATCTCTTTCTAATTAACTCTCTAGGGTTGCATTAACTCGATCTATGTATCTCCTTATTAGGTTTCACCCTAATCCGGTAAAATCTTGTCACCCTATCTCTAGGCGCGCAATCAACTCTGCTTAATTATGACAAATGTACTCTTAGACAGGGTCTATTCCTCCTCTGAATAAGAGCTTAACTGGAATCAATATCCTGGAATATCAAAACAAGAATTAAGAAAACATAATTAAGAACAAGTCAAATATTTATCATACAATTTAGATAATAATAACAAGATCTGTCTTAGGTTTCATTCCCCTTAGGTATTTAGGGGTTTTAGTTCATAACTAAAAAGGTAAACATCTCAGAAGAATAATGAATACAAAACATAAAGAAAAACCCAAAATTCCTGGAGGGAAATTGAGGGGAGATCTTCAGTCTTGATGATGAATCCGGCTTCTGAGATGGATCAATCGACTTTCCTTGAGCAGTTCCCTGCTTCCTCCTCTGTGTCCCCCCTTCTTCTCCTCTTCTAGGGTGTATTTATAGGCTTTGGAATGCCTAAGAGCCCTCAAAATTGGCCTGTTTTGAATTGGACTAAACTTGGGCTCGGCAGGGACACGCCCGTGTGACATGCTCGTGTGACACACTCGTGTGCGATTGCTTAAGGTCGTGGTCAAGGCTGTTAAATGAGCACGGGCGTGTGATCTACCCGTGTGAGTCGTGCTTCGATTCTGCCAAATTGACATGGCCGTGTGGTCTACCCGTGTGAGGAAGTCTAGGCCGTGTTGATTTTGTTCGTTGGCCCATTTTCTTCGTTTTTGTCCCGTTTCTCGTTTCTTTCACTCTCCTATGCTCACCTAAGTATAAAATATGAAATTAAGGCATTAGGAGCATCAAATTCACGAGTTTTAAGGAAAAAATCATCCATAAAATGTGCTAAGCATGGGATAGAAATATGTATAAATTACGGTTTATCAAATACACCTACACTTAAGCATTTGCTTGTCCTCAAGCAAAATCCTCAACTCATAATCAAAATAAATTCTTCTCAACTAATAATTTCTATCGATAATATCTTAAAATAACCCATAGGTAATCATACATTGAAAATTCAACTGAAAGAACATCAAAGTTTCAAACATTCCAAGTTGAGCATTTTATTATGAAAACATAGGTTTCTCCCCTCATCTAGGTAATTACCTTTGATTCAAAATATCACAGAGTTTCACATCCTCACTAAAGATTCACTCAAATCACTCGAGGTGTTTAAGGACAATAAATGAAGCACTCAACAGTCAATAATGAAGAGTCATTACCATAGGCTTGCATGAAAATCAAATCTCCATCACTATAAATTGAGATGAAACATCAATCAAAAGGTCTTTAGAGGGTTGTAACGTGCCTTTGGTTAGAGGGTGTGGTCACAAACTGAAAGAAAGGGTTAGAATCGAGATTGAATTGAAAAATTGCCTAACTAGAAAAATTAATTAAACATCAATTTAGTACAACAAAGCTTTTTCTTAGAATATGGAATTTAACTTCTTTAGCTTAGAAGATCACTACTACTAATATGTATACATGTATTTTGTTTTTTTAAGAACAAGTCAAATTACAAAATAGAATAAAACATAGCTAAGCAATTATTCCAACTCAAATCTCGACAAAATAGGGATCAAATTAATTTAGGGGATTTCAACAATAATGAGTTATGGGTTAATATTGAGGGTAAATCAATGAATGGGTTGTTAGGCTCAAGGGGGTTCACTAAGGGTTAATTGTGAAGGTAGGCTTTTATGGAGTGAGTGGGCTAAACCTAAGTGCCTTTCTCATTTTGAAATATCAAATCAAATTGTGTGGTCTTGACATGCATAATCAAGCAAGTTCTAGAATAACAATTCAATACTGACGCACTCATAATGAAAATGAGCATGAAAGAAATAATAGATGCTCTAAAGGCTCAAGATCTCACAAAAATTATGGCTTTTTGATGTTTAAACTTGTGAATTCCAACTCAAGGTAATACCTAAACTTGGGAAACAACCTAAAAGTTTTTAATTCTTCAAAAATCAACTTATCATGCTTGATTCCCTAATGTCTTGAAGTTTAAACAATCAATCCATAAATGCCTATGTTTTAATTCAAGATATATCAATAAACATTATAGACTAATTGGAATTCATTCTAATAATGATATAAGAAGATCGTATGAGAATAAAACAAAATTTAGGGATTTTTCTGATATAAAAGACCCCCCACACTTAAGATGTACATTGCCCTCAATGTACAAAGATAAATATAATGAAAAAGATAGATTCATAATCATAAGATAGGAAGAGAAGTGAAACTTCTTAAATGATGAATGAATTTCCTTGAACTAGAGTTTTAGAGAATAATCGGCGTGAGGGTGGAGGAGGATACTCTGGTGGTGGTAGAGGTTCATTAGTCCATAAGTCCTGTGCCAAAAGATTATTATATTTAGTGGTAGCTATGGTCGTGGTCGAGCAGGACATGGCAGTCGTAGAGAACCTTTCCCGGTGGAGTTTTTAGTTCCTATGCGAGGATGAGCTTTGGAGCTCTTTTTGACTGTGATCAAATCAGGAACTCTTTAAGAGGTATACTGAAGCATAATTACTCGTAATGAAATAGCTGAAGAATAAAAATTGTAAAAACTCAGGATGAAATAGTATTAAAAGGAAATAAAAAAATAATTTCAAAATATAGAGATAAAAATAAAATAAAATGAATAATAGGTGTTTATAGAGAAATTAGGGCACATGGCCGTGGGGCACGCCCGTGTGCTCTAAGCTCAACCCGTGTGTTTCGTACTTTTCAAAATTAGGAGCATTGGTGTACACGGCCATGATGCAGAGCCGTGTCGATCTCCGTTCACTTCTTCCACGCCCGTGTAGGCAGCCGCATGCCCGTGTTAAATTGACATGTTTACCCACCGTTTCAAAACACAGGCGTGTTGCACGCCCGTGTTATTTTGGCTGTTTCACCCACGGCCATGTCGTACGGCCGTGGCTACTTATCGTATCCTGTGTTGGGGAAGAAAATTTTGTCTTATTTTCACACGACTATATCGCATGGCCGTGCTGCATCCTGTGGTATGTGCATGGCCTACGGCACGCCCGTGTACCTGGCCGAGTGGTTTTGAAAAGCCTGTGCTAAATGATTTGGCTAGTATGTTACATTTTAAAAACTAAAATCTAAAGAAAGTAATATTGTTAGTGCTCGGGTTGCCTCCCGAGAAGCGGTTATTTATAGTCTAAGCTCGACTTATCTCTCCATTGAATGGTCATGGTGGTTCGAGGAGTTTATACTTCTCATTCCTGATGTGAATCTCATCAAAATAAGGTTTTAGGCGGGTATTGTTTACCTTAAAAGTGCCGAACTTGGGATGACTTACCTCGACTGTACCGAATGGGAAAATGCTAAGTATTGTAAGAGGGATTTCTTCATTCGATTTGGCAGTGACAATGTGAGGATTTGCGGCATCTAATAAAACTTTATCTCCAACCTTAAGTTGATTTGGAAAGGTATTGAGCTTGTTCTGGCGTAGTTTTGGTTTATCGTGTGTGCTCGGTTTATGTGTACGCCATTCATGTAGCTCCTCGATTTGTAGCCTTCGTTCTTCATGAATAGGTCCTCTACTATTGCTTGAAAATGGCTCATGTACTTCCTTCAAACTCATTTCCTGCAAAGTAGATTGCACCATATTGTCAGTTTTAGTAGAATGGTTTAGACAATCACCTTCAATTTTTGATGTGTTGCCAGAATTGCGAGCTTGAAGGGTGATTGTTTCGTCTCCCACACGAAGTGTGAGCTCACCTGTGCCAACATCAATAATTGTTCTAGTAGTTGCTAAAAAGGGCCTTCCTAAAATCAACAGTGTTGCTATCCTCCTCTATGTCTAGAATAACGAAGTCAACGGGAAATATAAATTTATCAATTTTAACTAGCACATCTTCAATAATACTCTTAGGAAATCTTATAGTTTTATCTGCTAATTGAATACTCATCCTAGTCTGTTTGGGTTTCCCAAGACCTAGTTGTTTAAACATTTTGTAAGGCATGACGTTAATACTAGCCCCTAAATCAGCTAATGCATTATTAACATCTAAAGTATCAATTAAACAAGGAATTGTAAAACTCCCTGGATCTTTCAATTTGTTGGGTAGTTTATTCTGTAGAATAGCTGAGCAAACTATGTTTAGCTTCACATGTGAAGCCTCGTCAAACTTTCGCTTATTTGCTAAAAGCTCCTTTAAAAATTTCATTGCATTTAGCATCTGCGATAGAGCTTCAATAAACGGTAAGTTAATATGTAATTTTTTTAAGAGTTTAAAATTATTCGTCTAAGTGGTCTTTCCTTGTCACATTGGGGTATAGCACACGAGGTCTATATTCTGTACTTACCGGCTTTGGGTCATTTTAACCGACCTCATTCTTATCTTTGCTTACCACCGTTTCTGGCCTTGGTTTTGCAACTAACCCTTCCTCATCTTGAATGGCAATCGCGTTGAGTTGCTCCCTTGGGTTAGATTCAGTGTTGCTTGGCAGGCTACCTTGTGGTCGTTTAGAGATTAACTTAGCGAGTTGTCCAATCTGAGTTTCGAGCCCCTAGATTGATGCTTGTTGATTTTTGAGTGCTATCTCAGTATTCTGAAAATGAGTTTCTAACATCGAGATGAATTTGGTTAGCATCTACTTAAGGTTCGACTTCTTTTCTTGCTAGTAAGGTGGTTGTTGAAAACCCGGAGGATGTTGTGGCCTTTGATTTCCCTGACTGCCCCACGAGAAATTGGGATGGTTCCTTTAACCTGCATTATACGTTTTACTATATGGGTTATTTTGGGATCTAGAGTTATTGTTACCCATATATTGGAATTTTTCCTCCTCGATGCTAGGGTTGAAGGGTTGATATTCTGTGCATGCTCCTCCTCCATTCGAATCGCACCTTATCACTGGATGTACTTGAGTAGAACCACATAAACTGTCAATCTTTTTATTTAAGAGTTCTACTTGGTTAGTAGTATAGTAACCACGTTGAGGTTGAAAACACCAGCTACTTTTGTTGGCTTTGTTCTCATAACTTACCACTGATAGTTATTCAGTGACATCTCCTCAATAAATTCATAAGCCACCTCAGGTGTTTTATTATTGATAGTTCCTCCAGCAGCTACATCAATCATCTGCCGAGTCGAAAGATTCAGGCCATTATGAAATGTTTGAAGCTGTAGCCAAAGCGGTAACCCATGGTGAGGGCATCTTCTCAAAAGGTCCTTGTATCTCTCCCATGCATCATAGAGTGTTTCTAAATCCATCTGCACAAAATAAGAGATATCATTACGTAATTTGGTTGTTTTAGCCGGTGGAAAATGTTTTAATAAAAAGTTTTGGTCATTTGTTCCCAAGTTGTGATTGACCCTCGTGGTAACGAGTTTAACCATTGTTTAGCCTTATTTCTTAACGAAAAGGGAAACAACCAAAGGTGAATGGCGTCATCAGAAACGCCATTAATTTTGAAGGTATCGCAAAATTCTAGGAAATTTGCCAAGTGAGCGTTGGGTCCTCGTCCTGCAAACCATCAAACTGAACAAATTGTTGTATCATTTGAATTGTGTTAGGTTTCAGTTCAAAATTATTTGCAACAATAGTTGGTCTGACTATACTTGACTCAGTTCCTGTTAAATTAGGTTTAGCATAATCATACATAGTGCGCGGAACAGGATTTTGATTAACAACAATTGCAGGAGGTAGCCGATTTTCTTGGTTTTCAGCCATCTCCTCAGTTGGGGTTTGAATATCGTCCTCTTGCTCGTTCTCTGTGTATCTTAAGCTTCGCCTTATTTCTCTTTGGCTTCTGCAAACTATGCGATCGATCTCACTGTCAAAAAGTAATGGTCCTGACGGGTTTCTTCTAGTCATAAACTATAAAAAAACCTACCAAAAGAAAATAAATGAAGAATTAGAAAAGAAAATAAAAATTTAAATTGCAATAAAAGTAAAATGGCTAAAGTAATAAAAATCGAGTGTTCCTAATATCTTAGTTCCCCAGCAACGGCGCCAAAAACTTTATGCGTGATATTCGTGACATGTTTTAAACAGTAGTATAGCTTTAGCAAGACCGATTGTCGAACCCAAAAGAACTAAAAGTACTAGTAATGACTGTCTTTTTATTATCTAGCCTAAGAATAATGAGGTTTGTTTTAACTAACTAATTAACTAAACTAAGAATTCATAGAAAATAGAATTGGGGAATTACTTTTGGAAAAATGATTGAATTAAGACAATACCTAAGGAAAAATCCACCTAGACTTCACTTGTTATTTGACTCTGAATCGGACGATTATTTCATTTGACTTGATCTGTAGAAATCCCTAAATTATATTATTATCCTTCTCGTGACTAACAATGTCTAACCCTAGGTTGAATAATTGAAATCTCTTTCTAATTAACTCCCTAGGCCTAGGGTTGCATTAACTCAATCTATGGATCCCCTTATTAGGTTTCACCCTAATCCGGCAAAATCTTGTCACCCTATCTCTAGGCACGCAATCAACTCTGCTTAATTATGAAAAATGTACTCTTAGATAGGGTCTATTCCTCCTGTAACACCCCGTACCCGAGTCCGTTACCGGAGTCGAATACAAGGTGCACACAGACTTAACTTAATTGTTTTCACATCCATAAAAAATTTCAGACAAGCTGGTTCTTGCATCACTGTCGCCTTAAAAATCATATCTGGAGTTTCAAAACTCGAAAATCAGTTTCGTAATTTTTCCTGAAACTAGACTCATATGTCCATCTACATATTTTTTCCAGAATTTTGGTCAAACCAGTTAGTACAGTTTATTAGTTAAAGTCTCCCATGTTACTGTGGGTCGACTACACTCGACCTTCGTGCGTTACAACTTGAATATCTCCTTGTGCGGGGCTTCAATATCGATGCCGTTTATTTCTATAGAAACTAGACTCAAAGAGGAATCTATAAATATATGGTATGACTATCTCGGTTAATTTATAATGAATTTCCAAAGTAGGAACAGGGAATCCGAAACCGTTCGCCCTGTTTCACGAATACTTAAATATCTCTCAATATACAACTCATATGACGGTTTCGTTTCTTCCATATGAAAGTAGATTCATCAAGGCTCATTTAAATAATTTATTCACTATTTAATTCCACTCCTGATATTTTTAGTGATTTTTCACATCCACACCATTGCCTCTTGTCAAGATCTATTACTAAAACAAACTATGCCTATTTCATGACTTTTCCTTGATTTAACTAATAATTCATCATGCATGTCCCAAATTATAACCATGATTTGTGTCCAAACATCACAAAACCAATTCCAACCGAACATTTACGCCATTTTCGCATGGCTAAAAGTTTACATACCAAATTTCAACAAAGCATAACAGCCTATACATGCGAAATGTACTCCTAGACCAACTACGAAGAAAATACCAAAAGTTGTTAGCCGGTGTGATGACTTGATGACGGTCCCGAATACGCAAAAAGTCGAGTCCAAGAAACCTAAAATAGGTGACAAGCAAACACCAAATGAGTATATAACTCAAGAAGTCATAAGCAATGCACTACCAACCATTAATAACATTATCGCAAGAGGAAACAAAATGGAGCGAGGCTAATTACTCCATTCAAACCGAACTATACCATAGTTCCTTAGACCTTCGATTCAATCTCATACCAAGTTACACATTCACATTCCATATACTAATCAATAGGATATTTGAAGCATTTTTATACACCATTTTGTTTTCGTTACATTCATATATCTACATGACTTTTCACTTATTCCACGATAATTCTTATGTACGTGACTTCAATTTAAATTGTCACATAGGTTCGAAACTTACCAAGCTCAACTCCAAATATAAACATAGCGCCTATTTGCCATGAACTCAAGGTACTTACCCGATCCGCTGTCCGTGATCGACTCAATAATGTCACACACTCAGTGTCAATAGTGATTCAAAAGCATATAATGAGTCCTCACACTTAGTGCTATATAATCAACTCGCACACTTAGTGCTATATGATCAAACTCGCACACTTAGTGCTGTACAAATTTTAAACCCGCACACTTAGTGCCATTCTCATGATCACAAATGTTTATACCCGCACACTTAGTGCTGAAATCAACAACTCAATACATCTCACCTCTTTTCTTTTCATTCAATACTTTCATCACCACATACATACATGTATAAAAATTTATCATTCCTTTCGGCATAATTACATAGACATTATGTCTATTTAAATCAATACAAAATATATGCTTAGTGACCTACCTTGTGTGGTGTAAAATAATTCCAAGTCGGCTACTCGATGACCTTCGATTTCCCCTTGTTGGACGCCTCTCCTTTAGGATCTTGAGCTTAAACAAATAAATTAACTCATTCAACCGCTTTGCTACACATATTGATATTCACAATTTAATGATTTTATGACATACGGAACGGCATGGTAAAAATTTTTATCTTGCTACCTCATGCTCTTAGCTATTCGGCTCATAACCATATGCTATAGCCCTACTATCAATAATCCAATCACACATGCTTATATATATATATATGGCCGAATGTACAAAGCATAGACTCAACATCACCTATGCTCTTAATTTGATGGCCGAATATGCATACATGTATATACAATATTAATCAATCACTAACATTGCACTTCACCTTAATAGCTAGCTTAGCAAACCTCGATTTAACACATAGTTGTTCATAACACAACTTAAGCATACTCTCCATTCCATCAATTCCAAAACTTAATGTCTTACTCAAAAATACTAAAAAGAAAATCCAAGAGTCATCAATCCACCATCACATGTATCATTAACAAGCTTCATATTTAGCATGCAATGACATTAACACAAAATCTACCTTGGCCGAATATCATCCCTATGATATAGCAAAGTTTTGAACCATGGACTAATTAGAACTCAAGCTAGCAACTAAGAACATGCATGAATCTCATGGCACAACCTCAAACATACCTTAATCTAGACACAAGTATGGCCAAACCTCCTCCTAATCCTCTTCCAAACCAAGCATGAAGCAAGAACCCCTTCCTTCTTCCTTAGAATTTCAGCTCAAAGAAATGAAAAAAGAGATGAACAACAAATTTTTTTCTTCTATTTTCTTCAACTCACGGCAAGGGGGGACACTCACCATTCTCTTTTTTTTGTTCCTTTCATTATTAAATTCTCATGCTCATTATTTTATTTTTTCTTACATACACCATTGTCCCAACATGTTTTATGACATGTTTTTACCCATAATCCCTTGTCATGGCGGTCACTAGCTATTAGGGGAAATTTGACATGCAAGTCCCCCCTTTTGATTACATGCACTATTAGGTCCTTATAGATTAGCCTATCACATTTCAAAAGTGTCACACAAGTCCTAATAACTGAATTCACATGCAACCGACTAAATCGAAGCTTGAAATTTTCACACATTCATAAATACATATTCTAGACAATCAATATTACGTTCAAACATTTCGGTGACTCGGTTTAGCGGTCCCGAAACCACTTCCCGACTAGGGTCAATTTTGGGCTGTCACACCTCCTCTGAATAAGAGCTTAACTGGAATCAATATCCTGGAATATCAAAACAAGAATTAAGAAAACATAATTAAGAACAAGTCAAATATTTATCATCAATTCAGATAATAATAACAAGATCTGTCTTAGGTTTCATTCCCCTTAGGTATTTAGGGGTTTTAGTTCATAACTAAAAAGGTAAACATCTTAGAAGAATAATGAATACAAAACATAAAGAAAAACCCAAAACTCCTGGAGAGAAATTGAGGGGAGATCTTTAGTCTTGATGATGAATCCGACTTCTGAGATGGATCAATCGGCTTTCCTTGAGCAGTTCCCTGCTTCCTCCTTCGTGTCCCCCTTTCTTCTCCTCTTCTAGGGTGTATTTATAGGCTTTGGAATGCCTAAGAGCCCTCAAAATTGGCCTTTTCCGAATTGGACTAAACTTGGGCTCGGCAGGGACACGCTCGTGTGCGATTACTTAAGGTCATGGTCAAGGTTGTTAAATGGCACGAGCGTGTGATCTACCTATGTAAGTCGTACTTCGATTCTGCCAAATTGACACAGCCATGTGGTCTGCCCGTGCGAGGAAGTCCAGGCGGTGTTGATTTTGTACGTTGGCCCATTTTCTCTATTTTTGGCCTGTTTCTCGTTCCTTTCACTCTCCTATGCTCACCTAAGTATAAAATATGAAATTAAGGCATTAGGAGCATCGAATTCACCAATTTTAAGGAAAAAAATCATCCATAAAATGTGCTAAGCATGGGATAGAAATATGTATAAATTACGGTTTATCATTTATGTTAATAAAGAGGGTCAAATTTGGCCCAAGTACTAATCAGTATTTTTTTTAGTAAGATACAGTCTGAATTTGAGGCCCAAGATAGCAGAAAGAGGAAAAACTCCACACCTATTACCGCCACTTCCATTGGTTACCGCCCAAGTAACCCTAATATAGCTAAGTTTTTGCTACATGTTGCCTTAATTTTTCCTTATATAAACCCCTCTTCATTCTACTTCAAAGCTATTTGCTTAAACCACAAAAATCCTTAAACTTTTCTCTTGTGACATGAACCTCAAATCCCAAAAGAAACCTTAGTTCTCCTCCCCTTTTACCAAAATCTCCTATAACCGCCGTAAAGAGATCGCTGAAGCATCAATGTCACTGCCGCACGTAGCCGCTATCGTCGCTGGACACCACCATTGCTGCCACAAGCTGCCTTCGCTGCCGCAACCTCTTCACCATCGCAAGGTTTGTCGAAGCATATCCTACCCACTTGCTGATTTTTCCTTTTCACCTGTAAGCAGAACGTTGCCTAATATTTGGGAAAATACCATGTCTTACAAAAGAACTAGATCGTCAAAGACTACTCTTGAAAACCTGATTTTGATTGATGAAGAAGTGAAATAGAGATTTGATTCAATTTTCAAGCATCAACCTATGATGCCGGAAAAAATTTTTAACTTGAAGAGTAATGATTTGATGGTTATCCCTATGCCAATTAGAAAGACAATCAATGCTCTTAAGTGGGAACGATTTTGTGATGCTCATTCGCTTCCTGATGATGAACTAGTTCGAGAGTTCTATGCAAGTTTGACCATACAAGATGCTACTGAGGTCATCATTCGGAAGAAAAAGTACTTGATGTTGTGACAAATCCGGGATCCCAATGGATTATAAGAAAGTATGGAAGCCATTCTTGTTGAAGGGAATACCAAAAACCAGTAGCAAAGGTATGGTTTTATTTTGTTTGCTACAGTTTTATGCCTATCTCACATAGTTCCACCATCTCGATGGAACGAATGCTCTTGTTATATGCCATCTGGACAGAAAATTCCGTTAATGTTGGAAGAATTATTCTCAAGGAGATTTATGACTGTGCTAAAAAGAAGACAGGAAGTGCTTATTTCCCATCATTAATCACTTCACTTTGCTTAAGGGCCCGTGTTAAAACATAAGTGAATTTGAAGGGGCAATATGTCCAAGGGTGCATTAAAGTTATGATCTTGAAAGGTTAGTAGATAAGGTACATGAGTTGAATCAAAGTGAGCAAGAAAAACCAACTAAGCTAGATACTGAGGAGTCAACAAATGAAACTGAAACTGAATCAGTTACAACCACTACAGAAGAAGAATCTGATAAGAAACCAAACAGTCCTAAACCAATTGAAGGATGTGAAAACCCTAAACCAAGGGTTGAGCCAGAAGAAGAACCAATCAAGTTAAGTGTTGAACCTGAATATACAACTCCCATGCCAACTTTTACAAGTACTTCAAGGAAATCAGAGTTGCCAATGTTGATGGATATGTACAAGTTCATGCACAATCAAAAACAAACTTACTGGAAATATGCAAAAATTAGAGATGATTCGATTCAAAATTCTTTTAAGAATATCTCTAACACTTTTGTTTCTGAGTTCCCAGATGCTATCTTTGAGACATGGACGGAAGATACTGATTATACAAGTGGAGAAGGAGCTAAAAAGACAAGGAGAATGAGTCAGAAATATAAAAGAGGGATGTTGTAGGCCAATTTTAGCCCAATGTATATTAAACCCGAGTGGCCCATTTAGATTTTACAAAACCCACACTTGAACCCCAACCCGTCAGCCCAATAATACACTAAAACCTAAAACTACCCAAAACCCATTACAAAACCCAAAATTTGGACCCAATTCAGAAGCCCACTAAACCTAAAAACCCAAAATTAGAAAACTAACCCTAGCCCCCCTAGCATTCGGCACCGACCTACCCCCCACTTGCCCCTGACACTAGCCACCAGCACTATCCCCTACGCCACCATCTCTGCAGCACCAGCCTACCCTACAAAAATAGAGTAAACAAGCAAAGCAGAAGCAAGAGATAGCAGAAAATAATAATAAAGCATGTAAAAAATAGGCTATAAAAAGCCGAATGAAAAACAGATTGGGGGTTGGATTTTTCTATCAATACAAAGGATTTTTCTTTGTTTTTTCATCAATACTAGTAGATTAAAACCAAGAACAGTGGATTCAATAAGATCCAATAAAGTAGATAGCATCGAATACAAACCAAAAATCTCAGAAATCAAAAGCTTAAAAACCTAAGGTGATTTCTTTTTTTTTTTTTATCCTATTTTAATTTCGTTTTGGGCCTATTTTCCCACATCATATACTAAAACATATAAAAAAATAAAACAAATAATAAAAAAGGAAAAAATTACCTTTTTTCACCATCACAAGACGGTGGCTGCAAGGTTTGACCGTGACGGTCAGCGATCGATTGGTGATCGGCCTATGGCCGGAATTCTCTTCTCTCCCCCTCTCCCTTTTCTCTCCCCCTTTTTTTTTCTTCTCACCGTTCAAATGTTTTTTTAAAATTTTTTTTGTCTTTTATAGGGACCAAAACGTTTTGGTCTCCCCCCACATTTAAAAGAAAATGGTGTCGTTTTGGCCCTGGGTCGGATCGACCCGACCCACTCAAATTAGGATCTGCGTGTTTTTTAAAACGGAAGGGCTGTTTCTGCACTTAGCCCTTCCGCTTTTTCATGCATTTACAATCAAGTTTTTTTTTTTTTTGCTTTTAATTTGGCCATGAAATTTATCGCACTTTGCGATTTGGTCCTCCCTTCAACGACGTCGTTTTAAGGGTTTGGGTAAATTGCTTATTTAGCCCCCTGCAGTTGCATGCGCGTTCAAATGGATCCTTTTGTTTACCTTTTATTTTAAATTCACCCCAAAACTTTGATTTTAATCCAATTTTAGTCCTTTTTTCATTTATTTTTCGTATTTATCCTGAATTTTATATTATTTTTCTATTTCAATGAACTTTAAATATTATTCATGTTATATATAGTCTTTATTATCACTATTATTTTATATTATTATTATTGTTATATTATATTTAATTTTTTTAATGTTTCATTTTTTACTATTATATGCATATATAATTTTATTATTATATTTATTATTAATATTATTAGTACATAGGTATGCATGTATGCATTACTTATGTAGTGTGTTAGTATTTGTTTTATTATCATTTCTAATATATGTATATATTATATGTATTTTATATATATTATGTATATATTTTAATGCCATTAGTTATATATTTCTTATTCTATTCCACGTATGTATTTTATATCATCTTATGTATATATTCTTAAATACTATTATATATATATTTTAATACCATACTATGTATATATTATTATTTTATTTATTTTATTCCTATTATATTTATTATTAATGTTAGTACATCTATTTTATTGTATGTATATATATACTTTTTATATAATATTATTTTCTTATTCCATATTATTCATTACTATACTTATTGTTTTCACTATTGCCACTCATTATTTTATTTTAATATTATGTATTATCGGTGTACATACATCCTTTTATTATTACTATTATTATTATTATTATTAGTATATATATAAATATATATTTTCTATGTTATTAGTATTCCTAATATATATTGTATATGTTCATTTTATATATATTATGTATATATATATTTAGTATGTATATATTTAGTATTGTTATGCATACATTTTTCCTATTAATTACGTATATACTTTAATACATATGTATATATATAGCAATATTAGTGTTTTTAATATTATATTTACGTCACTTCATTTATTATTATTATATGCTTATATATATTCCTGATTTTATTTCGTGTTTAATGCTATTACTATCATGTTTAATACCATATGCATTATTATTGTTTTATACTATTACTATTGCATGTATATTATTAATGTTTTATATATTATCTGTTTCGCATATTCTTAACTTTTTATTAATATTTGTCCGTTCGAATTTAGCATTAGTAGTTCATACCATAGTACAACATCAATTTTAGTTTTTTACTTTTATTTGTTTTATCTAGAAATATCTTCATTCATGTCTTTAAATTAATTTCAATAAATAAGGCAACGTGCCGATTTAACATTAAGTCGTTTATTTCATCGCTATGTTGGGTGAATATCATCAGCTCATGTTAAAAACGAACGTCCTTCTCAAAAAGAGATCAAAATTATAAAAAATTCTCGTGTTTTGGTCGAATCACGATTAAAATTTAAATTGAACTCGTATTTTTGAGAATCAAGACAACGCATGTTTTACAAGATACCAATTTTGGGCGTCGCAAGGGTGCTAATACCTTCCTCGCGCGTAGCCGACTCCCGAACCCTACTTTACTCTGATTTTCACGTAGACCCAAATTTGGCCTTCATTTTTGTTCAAGAATAAATTTTCTTTTCAAACAAGAGGATTTATTAGGTGTCCGATCACACCTAGAAAAAGATCGGTGGCGACTCCCTTTTTAATAAAATCGAAAGTAGGTTTTCAAATTTCCAATAAATCGCCTCAATTAGCGACCGAAAAGCAAAAATTTTTTACGTCGCTACAAGGGATTCTTGTCTTTTTATTCATTTATTTTAGGTCTTTAAGAATTTGTTTCTTTCGTAACTAGGATTTAATTTCTACAAAATAAAACATAGCAAGCATGAATAAATGCTTCTTTAAAAAGAAAAAGACTAAGTGATGTGGTAATGGGAATGAACATGTCTGAGATTGGATTATGAGGAAAGAATTGGTATTCAAGCACTCTTAATGACTCACCTCTCTTTCTTTTTAACCCTACCTGGTGTTTAGTTTTCATTCATTACTTTGTTCTTGCAATGAGAACATTGCTTCTTTTTAAACGGGGGTAAGGCAAATAATTGCTCAAAATTTTTAAAATTTTCAAGTATGTTTCAATCATTTATTTCATGAGTATGTTTTAATAAATGAATGTTTAGAGAAATTCTTTGTTAATGAGATAGCTTGTATGCGAGCATGAATGATGATTTTATCTGAGTGATTGTATGTTATCAAGAAGAACAGAATGATTGTATAATCTTAGTCTCAGGTAATGTTTGCCATGAAAACTTAGTTTCTTTTGAGATCAGACATGCATGAAGGTTTATATCTTTAGAATTGACTTAGTAACTTTCTTGAGGCAAAATCCTAGGAGACATAAAAATCTAAAATGATATAGGCACTATTTCTTTGGATCGTTTGAACCTTTTCAAGCCCACCTTATGATATTAGACCCTTGAAACTATAATTTTGAACTTAAAAGGCCTGTTTATTGCAATGAACCTAAATTACAAGCCATATCTTCATATTTTAAAGTTATCCTAATTTTGTGCACTCGTCTTAACTAAATTTGTCTTGGTAAATGACATTTGAGGAAATTTTCAAAGGATGTACGTGTTCATGCTAAAAAAAAAAAAGAAAAGAAAAAAGAAATAGCGAAGAAAAGTTTGCTCAGTTTCCACAAATAAAAAATGTATGAGCATGAGTTCAAAATAAGTTTGGGTGTATTCCAAAGGATCACTTAAAGAAAAAGGTTGAATTTTGAGAAATCCAAGACAAAGTTAAAGGTTTAGATTTTGAAACCAAAATGTCCCATCTTTTAAAATCCTTGCCTTTAACTGAGCCCCATTACAACCTTATAAAAGACCTATTGATTAGATAATTATGTTACCTACATTTGTGGAGAGGAAGTTCTAAGTTCAACATATGAAGATCATAAATAAGTCTTATGATTGTTTTGCTTGATTGAGGAGAAATTATGTTGAATGAAGAATATTATCTATGGTTGTGACATATATACATACTATGATTCATGTTGGCATATCTTGAAACTTAGTATAAAATTTTCAAAATGTTTGCGTATGATTTACTTGTTAATAAAGAAGATCTATGAGCATGAATTTATTAATACATGATTATGGGGCAAGGATTGATGCTGCTTACACTTTTAGCAATTTTGCTTTAGCGAAACCTTGTGCTGTGCATGAGCATTACTCTAGACGAGCAATGTTTAAGTTTGGGGGTGTGTAAACTGAAAAAATATATAGGATTTTTCCTATATAATTCGTCACATTTTTACTTAAATTTGTTGTTAAAACTAAGTAATTGCTTAATAAATTAATGAAATATATGAAAATATGAAATTGAGACATAGAAATTATTAAAATGTTATTTTATGCTTTATTATATAGTTTTTATGCAGAAAATGACTTCTTTTATATTAATTTGAGCATATTATATTTTCAAGCTACAAAGTGGGCCAAGCATGATTAATTAAATAATAAAATATAAATTTATATTTAATAAATTATTTTAATATGTTTCATTAATAAATTGGGTTTTAATTAATTAAGTAAATTGATTAATTAAAGTGGTTAAATTACCTTTTTTGGTCCTCTAAATTATCTACTATTGCTGGATAGGTCTGAGAGCTTTATGTTGATTACAAAACCATCCAAATGGAGGACCAAGTCAACCCAAAATTCGGCTGCATGTGGATGTTCATAAATCAAATTTTGGTTTAATTACACAAGGTCCTTGAAGAGTTGAAGAAATCGGAGATTTACCCGAAGATTTGCAATTTTCCGAGTCCTAATCCTAATGATGTTGTGGTACTTAAATCAAGAAAAAATCAGCCACATTTCCACAAACCATGGCCGACCACCCTTGGATGAATTTGAAAAAGATGGACACTTCTATTTTTAGCAAACTAGCTCCCTTGCCTCACCTATAAATAAGACCCCATTTCTCACTTTTCTAATCATCCCTCATCCCCCACTCATTCATCATTCTCTCCTCTTTCAACTCTCTTAGCCCTCATGCCTATTAGCATCTTTGCAAAGATTTTTAGCAAATTAGCCTCTTAAAGAGCCATTGGTTGGCCACCTCGGAGAGCCATCAGCAAAGGAGCGAAGCGAAGGAATGAATGAGCCCTTATCAGTCAGAGTCTTGGGTAACAGCCACTTTGATTTGGGTTTAATCTTTCTTTTCTTTAACTTAATTCAATAATGTTTTCTATGTGTTTCTTGTTCTTATTTTCAACAATGATAGCTTAATTTTATTTAAGCTAGGATGATTAGTTTGATTAAATAATATTTATTTGATTCATGCTTATAATGTTTGTGCCTCAATCAATCATGTTTTCAATTAAAATCAAGTCTGTATTTCGTTCATACGTGATTGAAATGCACCTGAATTAGCTGAGCGATCCTAACCAGACGAAGGCTAATGGACACATAATTGAAATGTGCATGCTCAATTTAGATTCTAACCCGATTAAATTGTAGGTTACGTAACAACCCTAACCAGACTCTATTATCTGCATAGTTTTTAGATTTGTGTGATTAAACTATTTCAAACCTAACACGTCCCTATTACCTCGCACGAATACTAAGAGACCTTTAATAAATAAGGATCAGTAAAATGCATATTTACTAAGTAAAGGATTCCGAAAGGTCCTAATGTGGTTTCCAAACTCATGAAAGATCGAGTTGCCATGGAATGTGTTTCCGAATATTGATAAGCATGTTGATAATAATTTGAGTTTAATTAAAGTAATTGTCCTAGCTTATTTATGTTATAATTGTTGCTTATTGTGTTAATTCTGCTAAAATCTATTTCATTCATATAGTTGCATGTTAGGATAAATCACATCAGGGATCGTTGCATTTAGTTTAATATATTAATCATCACTTCTCAATTATATTGTTTTTATTTATCAAATTGTTAATACAATTTTACAAATTAATTGACTTAGCACAAATACAATCCCTGTGGAGATGATAACTCGATACTTACTTATTACTTGATAACGACTGTGTACACTTGCACAAACCCGAGCGTTACACACATGAATTTAGTATGAAAGAATAACATTTTCCATCAAACTAATAATATTTAAATATAAAATATATTATATTAATTTAATTTAATATTTTATAATAAATTATATTAAAATATTTTATTCTATATTATTTGAAATTTGGAAATAATATTTTATATTAAATTATATTAAAATATTTAACATATTTTATACAAATTAATTTTATATTTTATATTAAGTTATAATAAAATATTTAAAATATTTTATTTTTATATTTTCTAAAATTTAGAAATAATATTTTATATTAAATTATATTAAAAGATTTTTATTTTATATTAAATTATATTAAAATATTTAAAATATTAATATGACATACATCCATGTGATTATATCATCCTGCAATTACATATAAAAGTTATATTAATCCAACACCACACCCATTTACACATACAAAAAGTGACAACCTAAAATTAGATAAAAAAAATGTTATATTTGTTCACCACCATATCCATGTACACATACAAAAAGTTACAACCCTCTATGGCATATAAAAAGTTATATTCATCCACTACTACCACATCTTTAATAGGTAGAAATAAATTTTCTCACCTATGTTAATCGCATCGAATGTGGTAGACTTAGGAAAACAAGCATTTGCGTTGGATGATTAGGAATTTTGGTCAATGCATCAATTCGCTCATCATCAATTAAACCTTCTATTTAACCTAATACCACATGGAAAGTTTGAACCTTTTCTAAATGATCATACTTGACTTCTCTTTAATGAACATTTCAGAGGCAATGCTCCTACTTAATTCAAGCCCAACTATTCTTATATTATCCCCTAATAACATATCAACATCGATAAGTGAAGTAGAAGAATTTGGTTCACTAGCCTCAGAACTCTTTTTCTTCTTCTTTGAAAATGTAACATCAACTTTGTTGGGATTTGACGGTTGTGATTGTGTAGCCGAAACATTCATATCATCTAAGGAAGCATCAAATTCGCATCTATTGTCATTGTTTCCTTCTTCATTAGCAACATCCTCAGCATGTAATTCTTCAAAAATATCAGCAGCTATTTGAACATCTTTCCCTGTAACTCGATCTTTTACATATATGGAAGTAAGTTGCTAATAATAAAGGAAACTTCAAATTTTGAATTGCCCGGCTTCTTTATGACTATAAAAAAAATTTCATAGCCATTATATACTATATAGATATAAGTAAGTTGATACAAGAAAATAAATACAAAAAAAAAAGAAAAAATCTTACAGTCCCACAATGCATCTTCAATAACAACTATCTATTTATGGTCGTCCCAACCAAAGCCACTATTGTCTTTTCCTCTGAGCATATCGTAAATGATGGCCCAATCCTCTTTCAATGTCCTAATCCTTAATTCAAGAATAGGTTTAGCCTTTAGCATTGCATGAGGTAAAAAATTTTCCATCATTCTCTCCAATTCAAGTAAATAACCAACCTTAAGTCTTGTATCTGCATTAAAAAAATCCAATGTTGTGCAAGTCTACCATACATGAAATCAACACAACATCTTCTTTCGAAATCCATTTCCTTTTGGTTCCTTTAGAATTTTGGGAAGAAGTTGCAGTTGATTGTGAAAAGCCTGACATACTTTTAAAGAAAATTTCACACAATCAATTAATAGATGACAAAATAATCAATTAATACAAGTGTGACCACTTCTGGACGTACCAATGTCCAGAGTAGAAATCCTATACAAAATATATGAAAGAGCGGTATCTGCAAGCATACAGGTCAGATTGTAATATAGTTACAATGAGTAGATGAGTACTCCGAGGATCGTACCCAAGGAAAGCGAGCATTAAATTAATTCTAACCTAAGCATAAATATATCTAATTAGTACTTCATATTAATTATATTATGATCAAATAAAAAGAAAGGTTTTTAGGATTCTTAACAAAAAAATAAAAAGAAATTAAGTAAATGAGAAATCAAATAGTAAATTTATCAAATTTGAGCATGGGTGATTAGCTTGCTTGAGTAATCATAATCAACTATCGCTTCAGGTTTTCTTGTTTAATCAACTAGCCAATATCCCCAACAGGATCTTCCAAACTTCCACTAGAATAACGAGTAAGAACAACTTATCTCTCAACGTCACAGTCCAGATTGGTTTAGGGTTAAAGTGTTCATGGATAGACCATACCAATTTTAGGTTAATTCCCACCTTAATGACTTCTTAAGGTCGTTAGGCCAAGGGTTTAAGATCTTCCTGAACAGCTGATTCGATAAGAGAACCCTACAAAATAGTTAATTAATCATACCCCCACTCGCTAATCCCCCATAAGAGGATTAGTTCCTCATGGTGTAACAGCCGTATTTAGACCCTAGTCGGAGCAGTAGTTTCAGGACCACAAATATGAGGTTGGAAAATTATTTTAATATTATTTCTAGTGTTTATAATATGTGAATTAATATGTGTGAAAGTTTCGTGTGGAAATTTTATTGTTTGTGTGCTTTATTTACAAAAAGGACCTAATCGCATAAAATGCAAAAGTGGCCTTCTATTTGTTAAAGTGTCAAATTACCATGTATTTTTATATGTGGGGTCCTTATGATGCAATTATACCAATGAATTAATGTATGAACAAAATTATACATGATTTGGTGGATTTTAAATGAAATGAAAAAGGTTAATTTAGTAATTAAAATATTATGCTATTATTATTAAAACAAAACATCAAATTGGTTCATTATTTGTTTTCTCTTGGAAAAATATAAAAGAAAAATAAATGTTGAAGCTCAACTAGGGTTCGGCTATATTTAAGCTCAATTAGGTAAGCATCTAAGCTCGATTTTTGATGATTTTTACGTTTTTGTGATCATTGTTAAGTGTTCTGACTAGCCCATGCTTAAATTCATGAAATTATTGATAACTTGATGAGATGCCATTGATGAATTCATGTGTTTGGTGATGTTAAATGATGAAATATGAAAGCTTAGTGCTTGATATACATGTTTCGTAAAGTGATTTTGAGTAAAAATGTATATTAGGGATTAAATTGTGAAAAATGAGAAAATGAGGGACTAAAATTTGACTAGGCAATTGTATAAGGAAATTTTGAGTAATTTGTGATTTTATGAATTAGGGACTAAAGTGTTAAAATGTGATAATGTTAGGGCTAATTTGTAAAATTCCCTAAATATGTGTATATGGATTGAATTGAATGATTTGTTGAATAAAAGGGTTAATTTTGAATACATATAGATCAAGAAAAGAGGAATTTGGATTTAGATCGAGGGAAGTCGAAGATTATCGAGTAAACTATCCGAATTGTTAATTTCGAGTACAATGTAAGTTCGTACGTGATAAATGATGTTATAGTTATGTTTTAATGATTTGATAATGCATAAATTGTATAGATATTTGATTACAGTTTGAGCATGATGATAATCGATTATGTTCGGCACTAAGTGTGCGGTTCGAAATAGCTTTTGCTACAAATGGCACTAAGTGTGTGATACCGAGATAGCTTCAGTTTATTGAAATGGTACTAAGTGTGCGAGATTGATACAACTTTGGCTAAACACTGATGCACTAAGTGTGCAAATTCTTAGAGCTTTGAAAGATTTCCGAATGAATTACTGTGATGAACGAAGAGGTATGAATGAAATAGATAAATATGGGAAAGTACAAGCGTGTATGATACCTCTGTGGTAGTCGATACTATGTGTATGAAGTTGATGAATTTGTATATACATAATAATTGGTCATGGAGTAGATTTGAATAATGTTATGAAAGTTACTAAGTGTTTATTAATTGATGATTTGCATATTAAATAGTTGATTATATTTAACATGAACTTACTAAGCTTTAAAGCTTACTATGTGAATTGTTCTTTGTTTTACAATGTTATAAAGCTAGCTCGAATTCGGGAATTGCCAACGACTCAATCACACTATCGGACATCTATTTTGGTACTATTTTGAGAGTTGTATATATGGTATATGGCATGTATAGGCTAGTGTCATTTTGGTATGTTTTGTGTTGTGATTAGCCATGAGACTTGGCTTGTAAATATTGGTATCTATGACCTCTTAAGATGGCCTAAATGGTGTGTTTGATAAGTATGATATGTGATGTTTATAATGTGTATGTGATGGTTTATTATGGGATATTGAATTAATGAGTTTATGCATTTGGAACTTTGGTAAATTGTGATGATGTAGGCATATTGAATTGGTTGAGGTTATATAGTTTGATTTATGATTGAATTAGCATGGTTTGGTTGCCTTTAAATGCATGCAAAGGATGCAAAAATGTTATGGTTTTGGTGTGCTTGAGATAGGTGGGAAATGTGGTTTAAACTAAGCTTTATTTCACCCCACACGATTGAGCACACGAGCATGTGTCTTGACCATGTATCTATTGTAATTTAGGTATTCAAGTCAGTCTCGAGCACGGCCTAGACACACGGGCGTGTCTGGTGTCCGTGTGAGTCACACAACCTTGATACATGGGCGTGTATGGCCATTTCGAAGGGTACACGGGCTAGGCACATGGGGGTGTGGTCGGCCGTGTGACCCAATTCAGTTTCGACCACGGCCAAAGCACATGGGCTTGTCTTGTGGCCGTGTGGATAGGTCAGTATGTATGCCTTGTTTTGCCATGGCCTAGACACACGGGTGTGTCTAATGCTGTGTGAGGCACATGGCCTATTCACACGGGCGTGTGACCTTTATAACTTTGAAAAATGTTTAATTTTTGAAAATTTTTGTATGAGCTTGGTTTAGTCCTGACCCCTTTCTTAAGCATTTTTAAGGTCTCGTTTACCTAATAAAAGGGACTTTGTAATGATGTATGACCTATGATGTTATGATGATTGAGAAATGAATGCAAAATGTGTCGATTTGTCCGGTAATGCCTTTAGCCCTATTTTGGTGATGGATATGGGTTAGGGGTGTTGCATTTTATTGGTATCAGAGCTACGATTTAGTTGATTCTGTGACTAACGTAGCGTGTGAGAGTCTAGCTATACATGCCGTATATATGAATTATGATAGTGTGATGATTCTTGACAGTTAAAATGTGTTTTTTCATATAGTAAATGGATCCCGAACAAGCGATAACTGATGATGTTGAGAGCAATGTGCCCGCCCCCGTTCATGGGGTAGTGCCGGCTGAATCTAGGCCGATAACTAGTATTCAGGGAGGAAGGGCTAAGCAAGCCTTCTTCCAAATAATGACTGAGTGGTTCACGGAATTCGTATGAACGAATCTGGTTGCTCAACAACCTCCACCTCCACCTATTCCTCAACAAGTCCCGGTTGTGCCACAAGTAATAGATCTGTTTCAATTGAGTAAGCCACCTGTTGATAAGATTCATAAACACGGGGCTGAAGAGTTTTGGGATATAGTTGATGACGATGCCAAGAAGGCTAAGTTCTAGCTTGAGAACACTATCTGAGTATTCAATGAGTTGTCTTGTACTTCAGACGAATGTATTAAATGCATAGTATCTTTGCTTAGAGATAATGCATATCACTGGTGGAAAACGTTGATATCAGTGGTTCCTAGGGAACGAGTTACCTGGGAATTCTTTCAGATCGAGTTCTAGAAGAAGTACATAAGTCAAAGATTCCTCGATCAGAAAAATAAAGAGTTTTTCGAATTGAAACAAGGCTGGATGACTGTTATTGAATATGAAAGAGAATTTGTACGTTTAAGCAAATATGCTCGAGAATATGTGTCTACTGAAGAGATCATGTGTAAAAGATTTGTTGATGGATTAAATGAAGATATAAAGCTGTTAGTCGGGATACTTGAGCTGAAAGAATTTGTAGTACTGGTTGAGATGGCTTGTAAAGTTGAGGACCTCAGCAAAGAAAAGAGAAAAGTTGATGTAGAGGCGAGAGATTCGAGGAAGAGATCGATGAATAAATCTTATCATTCCTTGTCGAATAAATCAAGAGATTACTTTAATCGATCAATAGCTTTAACGAGATATTAGAATAGAGATCGCAGGAAACAATACACTAATCCTAAAGCTCAAGCCACATCGGTATCGAGCGTTGGTAATATAAAAAATGTTAACAATGTGGAAGATGACATTTTGGAGATTGTTGGGGAAAAAGAAATAACCGAGCTTGTTACAGTTGTGGTTCACGAGAGCACTTTATAAAAGATTGCCCAGAGTTAGCTGAAAAAGATAATGCTAAGAACATACGGCCAAGATATTCCGAAAACTACTTTCCTAACGAGGTATGACCACTATGAGGTTCTAGTTATGCCTTCCGGATTAACGAATACACCTGCTGCTTTTATGGATTTGATAAACAAAATTTTCAAACCGTATTTAGATAGATTTGTTGTCGTATTCATTGATGACATTTTGACTTATTCACGTGATGAAACCGAGCATGCCGAGCATCTGAGAATAGTATTACAGACTTTACGTGATAAGCAATTATATGCGAAGTTTAGAAAATGTGAATTCTGGTTACAAGAAGTTAGTCTTCTAGGCCATATTGTATCAGCATCAAGTATCCGAGTTGATTCGAGCAAAATTTTAGCTATTTTGGATTGGAAGCCTCCAAGAAATGTTTCTGAAGTTCGTAGTTTTCTGGGACTTGCTGGTTATTATAGACAGTTCGTAAAAGGCTTTTTTATGATTGCAACTCCGTTAATGAAACTGCTTCAGAAAAATGTAAAGTTTGAATGGCCTGAAAAGTATCAAAAAAGCTTCGATTAGTTGAAAGCCCTATTAACAGAAGCTCAAATGTTAGTACAACCAGAATCGGGTAAAGAATTTGTGATCTACAGTGATGCTTCATTGAACGATCTAGGTTGTGTTTTGATACAAGAAGGCAAAGTCATAGCTTATGCCTCGAGACAATTAAAGATGCATGAAAAGAACTATCCAATGCACGACCTTGAGTTAGCTACAATTGTATTTGCGTTGAAGATTTGGCGCCACTATCTATTTGGTGAGAAATGTCACGTTTATTCTGATCACAAAAGCTTAAAATATTTGATGACTTAAAAATATCTAAATTTACAACAGCGAAGATGGTTGAGTTGTTAAAAGACTACGAGCTTGTAATTGACTACCATCCGGAAAAGACCAATGTTGTTGCTGATGCTCTAAGTCAGAAATCATTGTTTGCATTGCGTGCGATGAATACTTAGTTAACTTTGTCTAATGATAGTTCGGTTTTAGCTAAATTGAAAGAAAAGCCGTTATTTATTCAATAGATTTACGAAGATCAGAAGGTTGATAATGAATTGTTAGCAAAACAGGCTCAGTGTGATTCGAATACTCATTCAGAATTTCTAGTTGATGTTGAAGGTTGTTTGAGATTCAGAGACTAAATATATGTTCTGAGAAATTCAGAGTTGATTCAGATGATTTTAAATGAAGCTCATAGCACTCTCTGTTCATCCGGGTAGTACTAAAATGTATAATGATAGAAAAAAACTTTATTGGTGGCATGGTATGAAACGAGATATCTCGGAATTTGTTTCGAAATGCTTAATTTATCAGCAAGTTAAGGCTAAACATCAGGTGCCATCTGGTTTGTTACAGACGATTATGATTCCGAAGTGGAAATGGGATAAAGTGACGATGGATTTTGTTTCGGGTTTGCCCTTATCTCCAAAAATGAAAGATGCAATCTGGGTTGTAGTTGATCGATTGACGAAATCAGCCTATTTTATTCTGGTATGATTCAATTACCCACTTGATAAGTTAGCTAAGTTATACATTATGATATTGTGAGATTGCACGGTCTGCCATTATCTATTATGTCAGACAGAGATTCGAGATTCACATCGCGATTTTGAAAGAAATTGCAAAAAGCTTTAGGTATGAAATTGCACTTTAGTACTACTTTTCACCCGCAAACGGATGGTCAATCCGAGCGAATTATTCAGATTCTCGAGGATATGTTGAGATGTTGCATTCTTGAGTTTGAAGGTATGTGGGAACAATATTTGCCTTTGATTGAATTTGCTTATAATAACAGTTTTTAATTGAGCATCAAAATGGCACCATACGAAGCCTTATATGGTCGCAAATGCCGTACACCTTTGTATTGGACTAAGCTCAGCGAGAATAAGATTCACGGGGTTGACTTGATAAAAGAGACTAAATAGAAAGTAAAAGTGATTCGAGATAGTCTGAAAGCAGCTTCCAATCGTCAGAAATCTTACACAGATTTGAAACGAAAAGATATTGAATTTGAGATTGGTGATAAAGTGTTTGTAAAAGTCTCATTATGGGAGAAAGAACTTTGATTCGGCAGAAAAGACAAATTGAGTCCGAGGTTTATAGGGCCATATGAGATTATCGAGCGTGTTGAGCCAATTGCTTAAAGATTGTTGTTGCCACCAGAATTGGAAAGGATTCACAATGTATTCCATGTATCGATGCTTCGAAGATACAGATCAGATCCTTCGCATGTTATTTCCACTACTGAGGTTGAAATTCAGCCTGATATGTCTTATGAAGAAAAACCGATACAGATTTTAGCTCGTGAGACCAAAGAGCTAAGAAATAAAAGAATAGCATTAGTGAAAGTGTTGTGGCATCGACACGGGGTTGAAGAAGCTACGTCAGAACCCAAGGATGCTATGAGAAAGCAATATCCAAACCTATTCACTGGTAAGATTTTCGGGGACGAAAATCCCTAAGGGAGAGAGTTGTAATAGCCCGATTTAGACCCTAGTTAGAATAGTGGTTTCGAGACCACAAATCTGAGGTTGGAAAATTATGTTAATATTATTTCTAGTGTTTATAATATGTGAATTGATATGTGTGAAAGTTTCGTGTGGAAATTTTATTGTTTGTGTGCTTAATTTGCAAAAATGACCTAATCGCGTAAAATGTAAAAGTGGTCTTCTATTTGTTAAAGTGCCAAATTGCCATGTCTTTTTATATGTGGGGTCCTTATGATGCAATTATACCAATGAATTAATGTATCGACAAAATTAGACATGAGTTGGTGGATTTTAAATGAAATGAAAAAGGTTAATTTAGTAATTAAAATATTATGTTATTATTATTAAAACAAAACATCAAATTAGTTCATTATTTGTTTCTTCTTGCTGAAAATTTAAAAGAAAAAGAAAGGTTGAAGCTCAGCTAGGGTTCGGCTATATTTAAGCTCAATTAGGTAAGCATTCTTAATTTTTGATGATTTTTACATTTTTGTAATCGTTGTTAAGTGTTCTAACTAGCCCATGCCTAAATTCATGAAATTATTGATAATTTGATGAGATGCCATTGATGAATTCATGAGTTTTGTGATGTTAAATGATGAAATATGAAAGCTTAGTGCTTGATATACATGTTTTGTAAAGTGATTGTGAGTAAAAATGCATATTAGGGATTAAATTGTGAAAATGAGAAATTAAGGGACTAAAATTTGGCTAGGCAATTGTATAAGGAAATTTTAAGTAATTTGTGATTTTATGAATTTGGGGCTAAAGTGTTAAAATGTGATAATGTGAGGGCTAATTTGTAAAATGCCTAAATATGTGTATATGGATTGAATTGAATGATTTGTTGAATAAAAAAGGTTAATTTTGAATACATATAGATCAAGAAAAGAGGAATTTAGATTTAGATCGAGGGAAGTCGAATATTATCGAGTAAACGATCTGAATTGTCAATTTCGAGTACAAGGTAAGTTCATACGTGATAAATGATGTTATAGTTATGTTTTAATGCTTTGATAATGCATAAATTGTATAGATATTTGATTACGGTTTGAGCATGATGATAATCGATTATGTTTGGCACTAAGTGTGCGGTTTGAAATAGCTTTGGCTACAAATGGCACTAACTGTGCGAGTTGGAATAGCTTCGGCTATATAAGGCACTAAGTGTGCGATACCGAGTTAGCTTTGGTTTATTGAAATGGCACTAAGTGTGCAAGATTGGTACAGCTTCGGGTAAACACTGATGCACTAAGTGTGCAAATTCTTAGAGCGTTGAAAGATTTTCGAATGAATTACTGTGATGAATGAAGAGGTATGAATGAAATAGATAAATATGGGAAAGTACAGGTATGTATGATACCTTTGTGGTAGTCGATACTATGCGTATGAAGTTGATGAATTTGTATATACATAATAATTGGTCATGGAGTAGATTTGAATGATGATATGAAAGTTACTAAGTGTTTATTAATTGATGATTTGCATATTAAATAGTTGATTATATTTAGCACGAACTTATTAAGCTTTAAAGCTTACTATGTGAAATGTTCTCTGTTTTACAGTGTTATAAATCTAGCTCAGATTAAGGAATCGTCAGCGACTCAATCACACTATCGAACATCTATTTTGGTACTATTTTGAGAGTTGTATATATGGTATATGGCATGTATAGGCTAGTGTCATTTTGGTATGTTTTGTGTTGTGATTAGCCATGAGACTTGGCTTGTAAATATTGGTATGTATGGCCTCTTAAGTTGGCCTAAATGGTATGTTTGATAAGTAAGATATGTGATGTTTATAATGTGTATGTGACAGTTTATTATAGGATATTGAATTAATTAGTTTATGCATTTGGAACTTTGGTAAATTGTGATGATGTAGGCATATTGAATTGGTTGAGGTTATATAGTTTGATTTATGATTGAATTGGCATGTTTTGGTTGCCTTTAAATGCATGCAAAGGATGCAAAAATGTTGTGGTTTTGGTATGCTTGAGATAGGTGGGAAATGCGGTTTAAACTAAGCCTTATTTCACCCCACACAGTTGAGCAAACGGGCGTGTGTCTTGACCGTGTATCTATTGTAATTTAGATATTCAAGTCAGTTTCAAGCACAACCTAGACACATGAGCATGTCTGGTGCCCGTGTGAGGCACACAGCCTTGATACATAGGCGTGTGTGGCCATTTCGAAGGGTACACGGGCTAGACACACGGGCATGTGGTCGGCCGTGTGACCCAATTCAGTTTCGACAACGACCAAGGCACATGGGCGTGTCTTGTGGCCGTATGGACAGGTTAGTATGTATGCCCTATTTTGCCATGGCCTAGACACACGGGTGTGTCTAATGCTGTGTGAGGCATACGACATGTTCACATAGGCGTGTGACCTTTATAACTTTAAAAAATGTTTAAGTTTCGAAAAATTTTGTATGCGCTGGGTTTAGTCCCGACCCCTTTCTAAAGCATGTTTGAGGTCTCGTTGACCTAATATAAGGGACTTTGTAATGATGTATGACCTATGATGTTATGATGATTGAGAAATGAATGCAAAATGTGTCAATTTGTTCGGTAACGCCTTTAACCCTATTTTGGAGATGGTTACGGGTTAGGGGTGTTACACATGGATCTCATAAACAATATAGACTTGATAGAATGAATATGCATGAACAATAATTCAAGAATATAAATTTTAGAAGAGGCCTGATTTGTATTAGAGTTGAATGCTAAATCCTCACAGAGTTTGATCATATTTCACAAATCTGATTTCTTTCACAAAGCAAAGAACAAAACCTAAAATAAACCTAAAGCCTAAAAAGAGAAAAACTAAATACTAAAACTAGGAAGAAAATTATATAATATGAAAAGTTTTTCGTAACATGTGTTAAATGAGCCTATTTATAGACTTTAGAGTGGACGTCATCTTAACCCTAGGTCAACTACCATCTCCTGCTTAAGGTTTGATTGTGTGGACTAAAATGCCCCTGTCTCGTAATTATTTCCTATATAGAGGTTATGTAGCGACACACCAAGTACTTTGTCACGACATCGAGGGCAATATGCTTCATTTTCAGGTGTCTTCAGGGATATGTCCCGACATCCTCAGGCTATGTCGCGACACCGAAGGTAGTCTTGAAATTCTTCTATTCTACTCCCTATGTTGCGACATTTAGCTCTTCGTGTTGCAACACAGCGACCAATATCATGTTAACATGCCTTTTAATGGTCTTCTACACGCTCATAAAGTCTATTAACTCACCCTTATGCCTCATTCGGCCCCTAAGATCAAAAACAGACTCAAAATTACACATTTTATTGGATGTAAGTGAAATTGCAAAAACGTAATTAAAACTTAACAAAAATGTTTGTGTTTAAGCTTCTAAAATTCGAAAACTAGTTTAATCTACTACACCAAATTATGACAGATCAAACTTCCCCAAGTTAAGTCATTGTTTGTCCTCAAGCAAACACATACTGTAAATAAAAAGATGATCCTTAAGCTGGTATGGTACAAATTGTAACACCCCTTACCTGTATCCGACAACGGGGCAAGGTTCGAGGCATTATCAGACTTAAACAGAAACAAACATACAACACTGAGCCATAAATTTCATCCAAATTTAAAATGTTTCAAGCACATTCAAATTGTCCCTTATAAGGGCTTACAAGGCCCAAAACATACATCGAAAGTGGTTTGGGACTAAACCGAGAACTTTCGGAACCTTTTTGACACTTAGAAAATTTTCCTGGTTTAGAGAGTCACACGCCTGTGTGGGTAGGCTGTGTGGTCACACACGCCCGTGTAACTTGGGACACGTTCGGGCCCTCAGCCCGTGTAACTCTCTGTTTATGATGTCATCAACAAAATAAGGTCACACGGCCATGTCACACGCCCGTGCGCTTAAGCCGGGTGGCAAATTAAATTCCAAAAATCAAGTGCAAACTTCACACTGTAACACCCCAAAGTCGGCCTGGACATTATGGCCGAATCGGGCGATGTCACATTGAAGTGTTTTTCGTAAATCGTGATAACTTTTTAAAAGCCCATTGTTTATTTAGCCTATTTGTGTGATCTAGAAAATTATTTTAAAACTTGCGTCACTATCAAAAAGTATTTACTTTAAAACGTTATTAATTCCAAAATCTCGTTTATCGCGTAAGCTTCTAGAACGATTTTGCGTATTCGTGGTATTTTGGTAAATCATGCATATCTTTTGAGAACCCGCATCCTACCACTAACAGGTATAAATCATAATAAAATAATAAAATCCCAAATTAAAGAATAAAACTTAAAGAGGCCTTTTACATAAAAATACCCAAATAAAACTATTTATAAGTTAAAAGATAAATTCAGAAGCGTAAGCTGTTGTGTGTCCACCTCCGAGTCTCTGCAACACCGATTTGCCTAAGGATTATCTGTACACTTAAAACAATTGGGTGAGTTTACAAAAACTCAGTGTGTAATCCTAATGATAAACAAACAGTGAACAACACAGTCTGGGCCTAAGCCCTTATCAGTAACAGTTCAATATCAGTTAGGGCCTTGGCCCATTACAGTAACAGTAGCAATGGCAGTAATTAGTGTAGTAACCATGATCAATGTAGTAACAGTAATCAGTACAGAATGCAAACAGAAAATCCTACCCATCCATCCTCTACACTCTACTCCGTCTAGCTCTACACTCCATGTGGGGATAAAATCGACCCACCTATCCCTACACTCCAAATATAACACCGGTTGTGGCACTAATTAGTAATTGCAGGAGAGCTGCCAGTATAGTAGGCTTAAAGCCATCAGTAGGTCCAAAGTCATCTTGTGCGACCCATGTGACCATATCAGTACAGTACACTTCCTCCAAAATCATATATCCCACTCCATGCAATGCAACATAATATTATACATGGATGCAATACACATATAGCATGGCATGCTCAAATATAGTCATACACATTGTAGAACAAATTTGTCATTTTACCTTACCGAGTATTACAGTCATTTTACCCTACAAGGGTATTTTGGTCATTCTACCTTATGAAGGTATTTCGGTCATCTTATCACATTAGGGAAAATCGTCATTTTATCACATAAGGGAAAAATCGTCATTTTATCACATAAGGGAAAAATTGTCATTTTATCACATAAGGGAAAAATCGCCATTTTATCATATAAGGGTTCAGGTACGCTTACTGACCTAACAAAAGGTCACAGTTATCTCGGGCGACTCGTGCAACCTTAACAATCAAATAGTGAAAATGGCCCGAGGCCCGTAATGAGGCCCATATGGGCCCACATGCCCGTATGGCCCACGAAGCCCAAAAATGGCTTGGCCATGTGTACTACACAGCCTGGTCCAATATTCTCCACACTTTCGGGTGGTTTACCAGTGTGGGGCCCACACGCCCGTGGGGCCCACACAACCCATTCTGACCCAACATGGCCCAAATCAGCCTCAATCCATGAAAATGCTCATGGCTGGCCTTAATGATCTTACGCCTACATTTGGGCATTTGGACTACCACATGAGCGAGCGCGACTCATGTAGTGTCGACGGTCACCTATTTCGGCTTTTTCCGATTTACGATTAGGGGTGGTGGTCACACACCTGTTTATACGAAAATAGTGCAGTTTCCACGGACACCAACCTATATTCAATCATAATTCCAACGTCAATCTTTTAACATGTGGGTAACTATTCCCTTTAATAATACTTATCCAAATCATAGCTTGACACTTACCTTGATCAAATGATTAAGGTCCCTCACCCCTTAGTCGTTGCCGAGGATTGATTACAAGTTCTTACAGATCGCTTGCACTTAAATCGAGATTCCATTATCCTCTATTAGAAAGTCCGTATGAACACTTGAACCCACAACTAACACTTACCACAAAGATTGAGACACCGCTTCTAGAGAATGAAACACAAACGGTTCACAATCCCCAACTAG
Source organism: Gossypium arboreum (assembly GCF_025698485.1). Taxonomy (NCBI): domain Eukaryota; kingdom Viridiplantae; phylum Streptophyta; class Magnoliopsida; order Malvales; family Malvaceae; genus Gossypium; species Gossypium arboreum. The sequence continues at coordinate 95,199,080 of NC_069075.1, forward strand.
ATAGTCGTTTCAACAAGGCAGAACTAGCGCTATCTTTCCCCTAGTAACGTTGATCAGAATGAAAAGGTTAAAAAGAACCATAGATACAGCAGAAGGGAGAAGAATGAAAAGAGACCACATCTAATAAAGTAGCACTTACCACCAAAATAGACAGAGAAGAGATCGATTCTCAGAAGGTCAATGCTGGAGTACTATTCGGGTGGCAAGGGTTAGATGAGAAAGGAGAAAGAAAAGAATGATTCGGTTACTACAGCTGAAATCGAAAGAGATAGAGAGGCAAGAAGGTGCAAAAGAGAGGCTTGATGGTCTCAAGAGAAATGAGAGAGGGAGAAGGAAAACATTCAGCTAGTGAGAGGAGTGTAGAACCATTATCAACATAAAAATAAAAGTATTACCTTGCCTTTTTCCTTCCTCCAATCAGCCTTCAGAGAACAAAGGACCCCAAAATGCTTACCAAAAACCAAAATGGAGTCCTCCAACTCACAAAAGCCGAATTTCCAAAGTGCCTAGTTTTTCCAAATGTCACACTACTCCCTCTTACCCCACTTTCCTTGATTTTCTCCTAAAATCCCTCCTCATATCTCTCCTCAACTCCCTCCTAAAATCCCTTCATGGCCATTTCAAACTCCACTCCACTCTGCAGTGTTTCAGTCAAACTCTATTACCTCCCATAGCCAACAGTAAATATAATCTCCATTTGAACAAGTAGGGATTCGAACCTTAGATCACTAGCACACTCCACACGCCACTTACCACTAGGCTAGTAGGCTTTTTATGTCATACTTTACCAAAATAAACTTATAACCCTACTGGCTAAAGATAGGGGTTTTATCCTCAAAAACCAAAATTTTGTGGGAGTTAGGGCTTGAACCCATGAATTCCCAGACACTTCCAGAGCACACAACCACTAAGCCAAACATACAATTGTGTCACTTCCTTGCACAATTAAATATCTATGAGTAGCTTCCAAACTGCTCCCTTGCTTAAGACTTAATACTTCTAGGCCCAAATTCAGGGCGTTACACACACAGCCAGGGTACACGCCCATGTCGTGAGGCCGTGTCCTCCACACGGCTAAGACACATGACCGTGTCTCTACCTGTGTGTTTGCTACTGAGCATTCTGTTTTGCATTAATTAGGGTATAGGGGACACATGGCCAGAACACACGCCCATGAGGCGAATCGTGGTCACACACAGCCTAGACACATGCCCGTGTGTCCAACCGGGTTGAAAATTTCCAGGCTATTTTCCAAGCCATTTGCCACCTTTAAGCACTCACACACTTAGACCCGCTTCATGACATGCAATATGGCACATTTGATTACTCAAAGCATAGATATTCATGGTTAAATTATGTCTATAATGTCACATAGCATATATTCAATCCGTCATGCTTTCATGTGGCATTCCAAACCAATTTCATATTTACTCATTATTATAAACCTACCTTTAATTTTACTAATTTTTACCATAGTTATGGTCCTACTTATTAGCTCCAATTCAATCACTAAGCATATATGCCATTTATCACATCTATACCAACAAGCAGCCACCAACCACATCACAAAGCATAAACACATTTCATGCATGCATAAACAATTAGGGTTACAATCGAAATAATAAATATGAGTCACCTCCCATGGCCATATACAAAATAATCATAATACCTTCATGAGCCAACACATTTGGCTAATCAATATGACACATAACAAAAAGACCAAGCCCTTATACATGCCATACTCAAATTGTTGAGACTAACTATACCCAAATGTTCAAATCGACCCTTAACACATACTTTGGTAAAATTACCTTTTTACCTTTAACTTTTCACTTATTTACACTTTAGTCCCTAGGTTTGTAGAATGAAATGCATGCATTTTCTTGGTTATCCTAGCCTAGACAAACCTATACCATGCTCATATCAGCCGACATTTTCCTTTATTTCACATTTTCACTACTCATTTTATACCTTTTACAAACAAGTCATTTTTAGGTGTTTTCACTAAAAATCACTTAGTAAAAGATGTTCATCACACATCAAACTTTTATAATATTCATTAAACATAAAAATACATGCATGCACACATGGGTAAGTTTTTGAACATTAACTCTAGCTTAAAATAATGGTAGAAATAGCTAGATCATGCTTCAAGGACTTCAAAAATACAAAGAACATAAAAAATGAGGCTTGGGAGCACTTACAATCAAGCTTGAAAAGTTGAGCAAAACCCTAGCTATGGCTCTTGGAAATTTCAGCTAGTTTTTGACTTATTTTCCCTTTTTATTCTTTGATTTACCAAATGACAAAAATGCCCTTTAGGTCTTTCTTTAAAATTTTTCCTATTCATGCCCATTCTTGTCCAAATTTTAGAATTTGGTCAAATTGCTATTTAAGGACCTATAATTAATAGTCCAATGCAATTTCATGCTTGAAGCTTCTAGAACACAAGTTTTGTAACTTATTCAATTTAGTCCCTAAAGTCAAATTGGATACCTTAGGCATAGAATTTCTTCATGAAAATTTCACACAAACATGCAATCATATCATGGACCATCAAATAATCATAAAATAATTATTTCTATTGCAGATTTGTGGTCTCAAAACCATTGTTTTGACTAGACCCTAATTCAGGATGTTACAACTTTCCCCCTTTAGGGATTTTCGTCCTCGAAAATCTTACTAGTAAAAAGGTTTGGGTATTGTTTTCTCATGGCCTCATCGGGCTCTCATATAGCCTCTTTAACCCCATGTATTTTCCATAGTACCTTTGCAAGGGTAATGTTTTTGTTTCTCAACTGTTTGACTTCTTGAGCCAAAATCTTAACCGGTTCCTCACCATAAGTCATATCTGGTCGAATCTCAACTTCTGTCGGTAAAATCACATGTGAAGGATCTGATCTGTATCGGTGCAACATAGACACATGAAATACATCGTGAATCTTTTCCAACACTGATGGTAAAGCCAACCGATAGGCAACCGACCCTATTCTTTCAGTGATCTCATAAGGCCCTATAAAAAGAGGACTCAACTTGCCCTTCTTGTAACACCCTTAACCCGAATCTGTCGCCATATTAGGGTTATGAGGTATTACCGATTAAACTATTATTCATACAAACGTTTATAAATTTTAAATCAAAATTCAGATCACATATAAGCTCATAACTCAACTCATTATCAAATCTTAAAATAAATTGAGATACACAATACATCACAAATATTGTATAATCTAAAATGTACGTACAAGTTTAAATATTTACTTCATACATGAAACATGGAACACATCTATGGCATAAATATTAATCATTTGGCTTAATGGATACATATGTCACGTGTATGCACAGGTTGTATTAAATTTAATATATATATTTCACTATTATTTCTTTGTTTTATCTATTTGTATGGCATTACAACTTTAACTATTATATTATTCAAAAGTAATACATTAAGGCAGTCTGTTTCACTCTTTATATACTTGTAAATATATAAGTAGTTATAACTGACCATGACCACACAAACCTATAAGGAAAATTTAAATGTCAAATTAATAAATCATTATCGCATAAGAAAATGCAATATTTATTACCAAGCTCACCTGCATTTTTTACCATTTAGTATAAATCCCTCAAAGAACCCTAAAGATAATTTAATATATTATCATGCGAAAATTCATTAACTTAGCAAACTGGAAATAAATTGCTAATAACAATTCTTGCACACACTTTATTTAAGCGCTCATGTCAAATAAATAACCAAAACAATTTTAACATGTATTTAATACTTATTACCTTTCATCACCGAATGGTAGTACCCAAATTTAGGCTTACTAAGAATTATGTCCATGCATTTACGAATCTAAACTAAAGCGTAAAAGAAAATTCACATATGTATATCTCACCTTATCTCAAACAAATCCAAGTTAATATAACAAACTTATAATCGAACTTATCTTGTCACTTACTAAGTTATAATCCAACTTTGATACATAAACATATAGCATCACTTGTAAATGTTTATAAATTACTGCATATTTCTCCCTACCTCATGAAAAGTCACTAACCTAATTCAACATTTCAATACACAATCCATACTATACCCATCCATAGCACACAACATATGAATCAAAATGAACTTATACCATTATCAATCTAAAACAGTAATTTAGCCATTTTCGTATGGATTGTATATACATTCATTTCCAAAATTTTTAACTCCAAAACCAGCCTATACACGCCATAATTAAAGTTTAGTTTAAAGGTACCACAATTGTAGATAGTGTGATAAACTTGGCTGACAGTCCCTGAGCTTGTAGCTTGACTTCAAATCTATAAAATAAAGACAAATACACACACAGTAAGCTACTTAAGCTTAGTAAGTCATAAGCAAATAAACAAGCCGATAATATAATTAACTTAATTTAACCAAATTTTAATATCATTAACAAGCTTACTCTCAACTTATATCTTCAATAATAATATACCAACCACATATATTTATTACCTTAGTCGAATATTCACAAGTTAAGTAATAAAACCACTGCTCAATTTTCAAAAGCCAAATGTCATAATATAATCAACTACTGCTCAATTATATAAGTCCAAGAACCATAATTTAATATTATGTACATATAACTCTTATAAGACCGATTATTTATGATCACTTATATATGCATAATCAAAATTAATTCCATAATATACTTACCATTAGTTCAAAGCCGAATACACTTATTTAATTCATGTATATATTTAACCTTACATCACATATAATTTATCAACTATCAAGTCACATACATATCTTATTATTGATAGCTAACAAGTAAATCATACATGGCCTTTTAGCCCATTTTACACATTCGATCACGATTTACCTTTGCCCGATGAACCATTCAGAATTGGATAGGACACTTGGATAATCACATAAGTCGTACAATGCCAACGTCCCAGATGTGATCTTACATGTAGCCACAAATCGATGCCATTGTCACAGATAGGGTCTTACTCGTAAACATATATTGGAACCACATATCAATGCCATGGTCTTACTCGCACACATATATTAGAATCCTATGTCATGACATATGTATCCTAACTATTCCTAAGGTTCATACGGGGCTTTTGGACGTCGTAACTCGGTCGAATCGAGCTCGGAAGTGTAGTAGCCAAATTTAATCATGTTCAACCATAACATATTTAAATTCTAACATTTCATAACAGCATATAAATATAACATTTAATTTCCAAATAAACACGTCTATTTGCTTATAAACTTACCTCAGACAACGAAAAACCGATACAGACCGGCTAGTAGACAACTTTTGACTTTCCCCAGTCCAAATCTGATTTCTTTAGTTCTTGATCTAAACATATTCAAATTAAGCTCATTCAAACATATCTTCATTCAATTTAGTCCAAAAACACATAAATAGGCAAATTACCATTTTACCCTTGACATTTACAATTTTTATAATTTAATCCCTATTCACAAAACACAGAATACACCAAATTTCTCTATACTTATGTTGGGCCAAATTTTACCCACTCTCAAAGAAGTCCTTATATTAAATTTATTTCACATTTTAGTCCTCAAATTATTATTTTTGCAATTTAGTCCTAATAACTCAAAATCATCAAAAACTCCAATACAAAATATGTTAATTTAAAACATATCTTTCATTTTTCATCATCAAACAACAAAAATCACAAGCTATCAACAATGGCACAACTCAAAATATTCATCAAAATAAAAAATTCAAGCATGGGTTTTGTAGTACTTGAAGCAACGATCTCAAAAACGTAAAAATTATCAAAAACCGAACAAAAACGAACCTTGTATGGGCTTGAATATTGACCGAACCCTAGGTTGCTTTCTTTTCTTTTTATTTTGTTTAGTTTCGGCTACTAAGAACATATGAACACTCAAATATGCTTTGTTTATTTTATGTTTTATATTATAATATAACATATAATAATTTAATATTTAATTAACTTATATACCTTTACTAATATAATATAAAAACCATGTAACATATATCTTATGCTGTCCCACTTACTTATTAAAGGGATATTTACAACATAAATGTCCCAACTTAGAAAGCCACTGACAATTTGGCCCTCATCCTTTAAACTATCAAGTTTTTAATTTACGTGATTAAGTCCTTTTATTTAATTGGACACCTAAATGACAAAATTAAATCACGAAAATTTCACAGATATAAATTCACACAAAATAAACACGAAAAATAATTTAAAAATAATTTTTTGACTCGGATTCATGGTCTCGAAACCACCGTTCCAATTAGGGTCTAAATCGGGCTGTTACACTTCTTGCCAAATCTCAAAACCTTTTTCCATGGAGACACTTTCAAAAATACCTTATCGCACACTTTCAAAAATACCTTATCTCCGACTTAATACTCAATCTCTTTCTATTTCAAATTCGTGTAAGATTTTTGTCTATCTGAAGCAGCTTTCAAACAATCACGAATTAATTTTACCTTTTCTTCGGTTTCTTTGATCAGATCGACTCCATGAATCTGGTTATCTTTGAGTTCAGTCCAATATAAGGGTGTTCTGCACTTACGTCCGTACAATGCCTCATAAGGCGCCATTTTCAAACTCAACTGATAACTATTGTTGTAGGCAAACTCCACCAATGACAACTACTTTTCCTAACTACCTTGGAATCCCAATACACAACATCGGAGCATGTCTTCCAAGATCTGAATTACTCGCTCAGACTGACCATCAGTCTGTGATGGAAAGCAGTGTTGAAATTCAACCTTGTACCCAAAGCTTCTTGTAACTTTTTCCAAAACCGTGATGTGAACCACAGATCTCTATCTGATACAATTGATATAGGTACTCTATGAAGTCTAACAATTTCACCAATGTACAATTTAGCTAACTTATCAAGTGAGTAATCAGTACATATCGGGATAAAGTGAGCTGATTTAGTCAATTTGTTGACAATAACCTATATGGCATCTTTCTTTCTCGGAGTTAAAGGCAACCCCGTCACAAAATCTATAATAATTCGGTACCATTTCCACTCGGGAACCATGATGAGTTGAAGTAAACCTGAAGGTACTTAGTGTTCAGCTTTTACTTGCTGACAAACTAAGCATTTCGATACAGACTCTGAGATATCTCTTTTCATACCATTCCACCAATACATTTTCTTCAAGTCATTATACATTTTGTGCTGCTCGGGTGAACTGACAAACAACTATTGTGTGCCTCATGTAAAATATTTTGAATCAACTCACTGTCCTTTGGAACACAAATCCTACCATGAAATCTCAAACAACCATCGAAGTCACTCAAAAAGTCCAGTTCACTACTGGACTCACTCTGAATTCTCTTAGCTTGCAACTCTTTATCAACTTTCTAAGCATCACAAATCTGTTTAAGAAAAGTCGGTCTAGCTCTCAATTCAGCTAGAATCGAACCATCGTCTGACAAAGTCAGACGTTATTCATAGCTTTCAAGGCAAGCATCGACTTCCTACTCAAAGTGTCGGTGACCATATTCTCCTTACCCGGATGGTAATCAACTACAAGCGCATAATCTTTTGACAGTTCCAACAATCTTTGTTGCCGCAAGTTCAAATCTTTTTGAGTCATCAAGTACTTAAGACTTTTGTGATCGGTATAGACATGGCATTTCTCACAAAATAAATAATGTCGCTAAATATTCAAAGTAAACACTATGGCGGCCAACTCTAATTCATGTATCAGATAGTTCTTCTCGTGAGGCCTCAACTGTCTCGAAGCGTAAGCTACGAATTTATCCTCTTCAATAAGTACACATGCCAAACCATTTAAGGAGGCAACACTATAAATCACAAATTCTTTACCTAACTCGGGTTGTACTAAAACAGGAGCCTCAGTCAACAATGTCTTTAATTTCTCAAAACACTGCTATCATTTTTCTATCCATTCGAACTTGACATCCTTTTGTAACAACCTCGTCATCGAAGTAGCAATCATGGAGAATCCTTTAACAAACCGTCTGTAATAACTGGCCAAGCCTAGAAAGCTTCTAACCTTAGGTACATTCCTCAGCAGTTTCCATTCAACAATAGCCGAGATCTTAATAAGATCAACTCTAATACCATCACCCGTAACAATGTGGCCCAAAAATCCAACTTCTCGAAGCCAAAATTCACTTTTACTGAACTTGGCATACAACTGTTTATCTCTCAAAATTTGCAAAATAGTTCTCAAGTGTTCGGCTTGCTCTGCCTCATCTCTTGAGTAAATTAGAATATCATCAATAAAAACAACCACAAGCTTGTCCAAATATGGCCAAAATATTTGATTCATTAAATCCATAAACACAGCAGGTGCGTTCGTAAACCCAAATGGCATAACAAGAAATTCATAGTGGCCATACCTAGTTTTAAAAGCAGTTTTAGGTACATCCGACTCTTTAACTCGCAAATGATAGTAGCCGGACATCAAGTCTATTTTAGAAAACCATGTCGCTCCTTTCAATTGATCAGACAGGTCATCAATCCTTGGTAAAGGATAATTGCTCTTGATTGTTTCTTTATTAAGTTGTCGGTAGTCTATACACAACCTTAGAGACCCGTCTTTCTTTTTCACGAATAATACCGGAGCACCCCACGGTGAAAAGCTCAGTCTCACAAAACCCCTGTTGGTCAATTCTTGTAGCTGTAACTTCAGTTCTTTCAACTCAGTCGGGGCCATCCTACATGGAGCAATCGAGATAGGTGTTGTCCCTAGCATTACATCAATACTAAACTCCACTTCTCTAATTGGAGTTAAACCTGGCAATTCTTCCAGGAATACATCCAAATACTTACACACAACATGCATTGATTCAATCTTCAATTTAGACTCTTTTGTATTCAACATATAAGCCAAATAAGCTTCACATCCTTTTCTCACACATTCTTGAGCAGACATCGAAGAAATCACGATTGGCAATCTATCTGACTCATCTGATTCAACTAGGAGAATTTCACCATTTTCACATTTCAATTTAATAACTTTTTGTCTACAATTTACTACAGCATCCTGAAATGTCAACTAATCCATACCCAATATAACATCAAATTCATCAAACGGTAACAACATCAAGTCAACTGAAAAACAATACCCTCTAATCATCAAAGGGCATTTCTTACATACCTTATCAACTAAAACATACTTGCCTAACAGGTTTGACACCTTAATCATAAATTCCGTAGACTCAACAGGCATATTCATGCTAGATACCAATTTTATGCACACATATGAATGAGTAGAACCAAGGTCAATCACGACAATAATAGTAGTATCATAGAGAGAAAAAGTACCAGTGATCACATCAGGAGAAGATGCGTCTTCACACGCACGTATGGCATAGGCCCTAGCCGGAGCTTTAGCTTCGGATTTCACTGTTGTATCCCTCGTTACATTTTTACTACTAATCCCATTACTGGCATTTCTCGAGGGTCTCCCTTTTGTAGCCGTACTACCCGACCTTGTACTCTGAAATTTTTCTTTCTCAACATCTCAAGACAGTCTTTGATATAGTGGTCTTGAGAACCACATCGGAAACCCTACACTTACCAAAATAACTTCTACCACATTGTTGGCATTCGAGTCTGGAAGGTCTATCATTACCCACACTAGCCACAGATGTAGCCTGAGATTTAAAACTCGAATTTTGCTTCTTACAATTTCTCTATGAATGCGCAGCCGAAACATGAGAGCAGGAATACATATCTCTGGATTTTTTAGACTGAGATGGAAATGACTTGTTCATTAGCCTCTTCCTTATATCTCTAGCCTCAGCCTTGGCTTTTCTCTTTTCCTTATTCAGTTCCTCAGCTTTACAAGCCCGATCCACGAGTACAACAAACTCCTTCAGCTCAGGAATACCCACTAACACTTTAATATCCTCATTAAGTCCATCTTCAAACCTTTTACACATTTTAGCCTCAGAGGATATACATTCCCGAGCATATTTTCTGAGTCAAACAAACTATTTTTCGTACTCAGTAACTAACATACGGCCTTGTTTCAAATCAAGAAATTCCTTACGCTTTTGATCAATGAATCGTTCACTGATGTATTTCTTTCGGAACTCCTCTTGAAAGAATTCCTATGTGACCCTTTCTTTCGGAACCACTAAAACTAATGTCTTCCACCAATGATATGTCACGTCTCTCAACAAGGAAATAGCACACTTCAAACACTCTTTGGGTGTCCATGATAGTTCATCGAATACCCGAATAGAATTCTCAAGTCTAAATTCTGCTTTCTTGGGGTCATCATCAGCATTGGCCCTAAATTCCTTAGCTCCTTACTTTCGAATTTTGTTAACCGGAGTTCTATGAAATCTCATAAAATCTATACCTTGAGGCACTTGGGGTATGAGTTAGGGATTTGGAGGGGTGGAGGGGGTTGAGCATTCGAGTTCGTTCGAACGAACTCCGTGTCCCAAGCATCCATCATATGGAGAAAGGTTTCCCTGCCTCCATCCCCTCTACTAACAGTTGTGGGTCTACTATCAGACAGCACTGCTCCTTGAGTGGGAGCAGGCGTGTTACTTTCAACATCATCCGCCACAGCTCTATCGGGATCCATTTACTATATGAAAACACATTTTTAAATCTTTAGGAGTCGTGACACTATCATAATATATGTATGGCATGCATAGCTAGACTCGTACACATGCTACGCTAGTATGAGAATCAACTAAATCGTAGCTCTAATACCACTAAATGTAACACCCCTTACCTGTATCCGACGCCGGGACAGGGTTCGAGGCATTACCAGACTTATACGTAAAAAAACATACAAACTAAGCCATAAAATTTCATCCAAATTTAAAACTTTTCAAGCACATGCAAATTGTCCCTTATAAGGGCTTATGAGGCCCAAAACAAAACATACATTGGAAGCGGTTTGGGACTAAACCGAGAACTTTTAGAACCTTTTTGACACTTAGAAAATTTTCTTGTTTTGGAGAGTCATACGCCCATGTGGGTAGGCCGTGTGGTCACACACGCCTGTGTGACTAGGGGCACACCCGTGCCTTTAGGTTGTGTAACTTTCTATTTATGACGTCATCAACAAAATGAGGTCACACGGCCAAGTCAGACGCTTGTTTGCTTAGGCCGTGTGGCAAATTAAATTCCAAAAATCAAGTACATACTTCACACGGCCAAGGCACACGCCCATGTCTTGAGGTCATATCTTCCACACGACTGAGACATATGGCCGTATCTCTTCCCGTGTATTAAGTACTGAGCATTCGTTTTTGCATTAATTAGGGTACAGGGGACACATGACCAGACTACACGCCCATGGGGCGGACAGTGTGTCACACACAGCCTAGACACATGCCCATGTGTCCAGCTGTGTGGACAATTTCTAGGCTATTTTCCAAGCCATTTGCCACCCTTAAGCACTCACACACTTAGACACACTTCAAGACATGCAACATGGAACATTTGATTACGCAAAGCATAGATATTCATGGTTAAATTATGTCCATAATGTCACATAGCATATATTCAAACCGTCATGCTTTCATGTGGCATTCTACACCAATTTCATATTTATTTATTATTATAAACCTACCTTTATTTTTACTAATTTTTACCATAGTTATGGTCCTACTTATTAGCTCCAATTCATTCATTAAGCATATATGCCATTTATCACATCCATACTAACAAGCAGCCACCAACCACATCACAAAGCATAAACACATTACATGCATGCATAAACAATTAGGGTTACGACCCAAATAATCAACATGAGCCACCTCCCACGGCCATATACAAAATAATCATAATACCTTCATGAGCCAATACATTTGGCTAATCAATATGACACATAACAAAAAGACCAAGCCCTTATGCATGCCATACTCAAAATGTTGAGACTAACTATACCCAAATGTTCAAATCGATCCTTAACACATACTTTGGTAAAATTACCTTTTTACCCCTAACTTTTTACTTATTTACACTTTAGTCCCTATGCTCGTAGAATGGAATGCATGTATTTTCTTGGTTATCCTAGCCTAGCTGAAAACATTTTCCTTTATTTCACATTTTTACTACTCATTTTTACACTTTTTACAAACAAGTCCTTTTTAGGTGTTTTCACTAAAAATCACTTAGTAAAAGATGTTCATCACACATCAAACTTTCATAATCTTCCATTAAACATCAAAATACATGCATGTCACACATGGGTAAGTTTTTGAACATGAACCCTAGCTTAAAATAATGGTAGAAATAGCTAGATCATAATTTCAAGGATTTAAAAAATGCAAAGAACATCAAAAATAGGGCTTGGGAGCACTTATAATCAAGCTTGAAAAGTTGAACAAAACCCTAGCTATGGCTCTTGGAAATTTTAGCTAGTTTTTTTTTACTTATTTTCCCATTTTATTATTTTATTTACCAAATGACAAAAATACCCGTTATGCCTTTCTTAAAAATTTTTCCTATTCATGCCCATTCTTGTCCAAATTTTTAGAACTTGGTCAAATTGCTATTTAAAGACCTCTAATTAATAATCAAGAATAACAAGCATCAAATAGTTGCAAGTACGAAATTAGTTTGGCACATTATATTGTCTCCTATTCTCCCCCTTAGTGCTCCTTTATTGCTTACCACCTTATTTCTCCTTCTCTCACTTTCCTTATTTCTCCTTATAAGAAATCTCAACATCATATAGTAACTATGGCTAGCTCACGAGTTTTTGTACACTTAATGGATGAGTTTTTCTATTTTTGTGATTTTGTCACTTTTCTTTCTTACTCACGGTACCTCACTCACAAATGCCTTTATTTTTACGTACTTTTTCTACTTGTGTAATTTCCTTTTTGAGCTTTTCTTTTTGCACTTTTAAGATAACATATAATTACTATACTCCACTGATCTTTCCTATCACTCTATTTTTACATAACCACCATAATGCATCTAGTTAACCCTCAATATGTATGACCAGATGTCATAATCATGCAATTCAAGACAAAAGAAAAGGGTAAAAACAAATTATCATTTTTAGCTCAGGTTTTGTATAGAGGTTCATCAAGAAATGTTTTCTGGCTCAAAATAGGTACTAAGGATGAATAATTTGGGTTAACTTTTTGACTCTAGGTGTATACCAAAAAATGCCTTAGGTCATCCTTAGGTATCTCAATATTCACAAATTTAGTTAACCAAACAATCACAACTTTAGCAATTTATCATTCATATTAGCATGCTCATTTCCTTGTATTCTTTATATCATTTGGTACATTCAATTGCTTAATGCCTGTTTACAGTGTAATATATAGAACTTTAATAGTCTAGTAATCAAAAATTTAAAATCACCAATCCTCATGCCAAGTTTACTGTAAATACAATCAACCTATGTACATGCTTCTAACCAATCACTTGTATTTCTACAAGATCAAGCAAACAATTAACAAGAAAAGTCAAAGAACAACATAAAAAATTAAAATAAATTTTCTATGTTACCCCCCACACTTTAGATAACACATTGTCCTCAATGTGTAGCCTTGAAAAGATAATGAATGAAGTTACCTGATTGATCATGATAGTTCCATAGATTATTGGTGGGAGCTTCTATCTCGAGTCATTGAAAGCTTAAAATCATTGTGCTTCTTCCATGTGGGGTTCCTACACAAAAAAACAAAACATAAAACAACTACTAGTCTATTATTACTCCTACTCCTAACAATGTAAATAAATAAATAAAAAATCATCCCAAATTTAATACAATCCCAAAAATTTCATTTCTAATCTAAATCATCAACATGAGCGAATGCCCTTTTTCTATTGCTTCTTTTCCTTTTCCTGTGATGTATTATTGGTGAGAACTCTCACTCATGGAAGGTGTGAGGTGAGTTGGGCTTCGAATGACTGGCCATTTTGTTGTAGAATATTATGGCTAGAATGTTGCCTCATACTCATCCTCATTTCTCAGGAAATCGTGTTCATCCCCCTCACCTTTATCTTCTGAAGTCACCTTCTCCTCTTCGACTCAATGATAGGTCCGTTTTGGATTAAACATATTTGGTGGATAATTTTGGGCTTTCAACCCTTTTATTTGAGTGAATTATTGGAGAACTGTGTTTCCTACATCCACCTGATCATCCCATCGAGTTTTTCTTTGGTGCTTCCACTTGCCCCTCTCCGAGCTTTCACTTGTTCTTTTCATTTGATTGATTTTGGGACATCCATATTTTGTTTCCTTCTCTGGTTCTAATCGATAATTTATTTTTTCTGAAGTTCAACATATTGCGTGTATAACAAATCTTCAATTATGCTTCTTGTTGGCTTCATGAACTACTCATTTTCATCCATCGGAACCTCTACGTTTTTGCAAAGTGCTATCATAAGATGGGGAAAGAAAATCCCAACCTTGTGGCCACTGACGCACCGCTTCATATTTTTCCATTGTCCAATTCATATTTTCTTTTTCTGTAAAATGTCATATAACAAAAGAGCTCGAAATGTATTGACATGAGAAACGTTAAGGGCAGGTGTAATTCTTGTGCAAATAAGTTACATCCGCATTTTAGCTACTAGAAACATTATAGCTTGATTGAAGTTAGTTGGTAGCCTGGTTTCTTGTCGAACATTCCATTCTTCTTGGTTTTCAGTTAAGTGTTTTATGATGCTTTCCATATCTATGTCTTTAAATTCCATTAAAACGATAGTCTGTAAATAATTGGGTTCATAGTATGAGCATCATAATATTTGCAAATCTTTTTCAAAGAGAATGGTACATCTTTTCCTCTTAACATTACTTTTTTTCTACATTTTCTCAAAAGGACTCCGGGTTTGTTCATCCTTAAAAGCGGCATAAAATTCTTGTACGAGTGGAATAACAACAGTTTATTTGGGAGTGACACAGAATTGCTTCCATCTATGATATCGTACTAAAGACCATATTTCATTACAAAGAACTATTAATGGTTTGAATCCTCTTTGTTGAATAAAAGTTTTACCTTGAATTTCAAGATAATACTTCTCGACATTTTGGTTTCAAAAATTTAAGGAATTCGAAAACGTCGATGGTTCTTGCACAATCATCTTTTTAGACTTCTTAAGTGGCATTTTAATTATAATCTATGCTAATATGAAAGAGGTATCAAGCAATATTTCTAAAGTAACAGTAAAAGAAAACTTTAGAACCCTTAACCTCACTGTTGTAGCCTTTTTTGCTTTGGTCCTAACCGATTATGTTGATCTTGCATCCACTAATGCTCCAAATAGAAAAAGAGGCTTTGTAGATTTAAGGATAATGAAAAGTGGTTTTGGGGTTTGAAAGAGTTTTAAGAGGTTTAAAATGTTAAGAAAAATTAAAATGTGAATTTATGGTGTTTTTAAGTTTAAAAATAATGATTTTAGGGTTAAAAATCAGGTAAAATAAAGGTTAATCCGTTGGGTTGTGCAAATCAGGTCGGGGCAACCTTATAGAAAATTGCAACGATGTTACGACACAAGGGTTTCATGTTGCGACACCCCTGGTAGTTTGCCACTGTCGCAACATCAAGGTTCGATGTCGCGACACCATCTAAAATTTTGGAATTCTGGGTTTACTGTCTTTGGTGTCGTGACACACAAAGTATATGTCACAACATTGAGTTAATATTCTAGATCCCTTCAATTTTGGCCTTGATGTTACGACACGGGGTTGCCGTATTACAACACTAGCACTGTTTTTGCCTAAAAATCTAATTTTTAAAGTGTCACAGTTCCTATAAAACATTAATTTAGTACCAATTAAAATCTATGCTAAGTAGTTAGTTAAATATACAATAATTTACTTAGAGTTAAATATTAATCCAATTTTTTTAAGTTTTACCATCGGATTCATCCGACAGCTTTATTAATGCATATGAGGATGCTTCTCTAATTATTTCATCTTTAGTCCATCGCCTATCATCCATTCCACCTTCTTCTGCTTATCCCTTTCATTGAACCTATTCTTTCGACCTGCATTGTTTGTAGAAAGTACATCCCTTGATTTAAGGTAGTTAGGGTTAGAAATAGATATTTCATTACAAAGCTCACCTATTTTCCTCGTATTTTCCCTACTCTATTGGTGACCACATTTAAAAATTTCTATTTCATCATTGATCTTCAGGGTTAATTCATTTTTTCCTAGATCAATAGTGGACCTTGACGTAGCTAGAAAAAGTCTACCTAATAGAATAGGTATCTCTTGATCTTCTTCAAAGTCTAAGACTAAAAAATCTTCCAGAATGATAAAGCTGTGCACTTTGACTAACACATCTTCCAATACTTCTTTCAGATGCACTGAAGATCTATCAGCCAACTTTAGTGTAATTTGTGTATTCTTGAGATCCCCAAACCTTTGATAGAGGCATTAAATTGATGCTAGCTCCTAAGTCACATAGGGCTCTATTGAAATGGCCACTGCCTATAAGCCGCCTGCTCATTCTTCAACAGGCATGCGATCAGAGCCCTGGGCTCCTCCCACTGCTTGGGAGCTTACGGTTTCATGTTCTATTTCACTCCCCGACGGGGGTTCTTTTCACCCTTCCCTCACGGTACTACTTCGCTATAGGTCACCCAAGAGTATTTAGCCTTGCAAGGTGGTCTTTGCTGATTCACTCGGGACTCCACGTGCCCCATGCTACTTAGGTTAGAGTGTAAGCTAGTGATGCTTTCAGCTACTGAACTATTGCCATCTAGGATTTGGCACTTCACCGCTTCGCCTAGCAGCACGGCGCTTTTATTACTCTCCCACAACCCCGTTTTCACTATTTAGGCTGCTCTTATTTCACTCACCGCTACTAAAGGAATCGCTTTTGCGCTCCCTATGTAACAACCCATTTCTCAGTGGTGTCAGAAATAATGGTTTTAGGGCCACAATTTTGACGAGTAAGTCTGTAAATGTTATTATTTAATATTTACGAGTCAAATATTGTATTATATTTTATTTTGATATGGTAAATTATGTTATTTGAATGAATAACTAAGTTTAAGTGGTGTGTCCCCAAAGTCAAGTGGGTTTATAAAATGAGGTATCGGGACCTCGTTTCTATAAACCGAGCCCTTAAATATTTTATTAAATATTTACAAAGTGTTATTAGGGTCATATTAAAATTTGGTTAAGAAATTTTAATGTTTAGATAATTAAGTAATTGGAAAGGACTAAATCGTAAAGGCTACAGAAGTTAAATTTTATTAGTTAAAGGTGATAAATAGTTAAATTAATAAAGTCACAAGTGTTTATGTGGTAATAATACCATAAATAAATGGTATTCACAATTGGTGGTTGATGTTAGTTAATTTATATGTTATTTTAATAAAATAAAAGGAAAGTTATTTTAATAAAAATATATTAAAAACAAAAAGAAAAACATTTTTATTTTATTGTTCTTCTTTCTCAAGCCGAAGAACGCCATTATTGACACCAAGAGATTCGACCAAGCTCTCTCCCATGCACGTCTGAGATTTTGAGGTCTGTTTTTAGTGATTTTTATGTTTTTGTGATCATTTTAGTTTAGTTTAGCTAACCCGGAGGTCAATTTGTAGAATTGTTAAAATTTTTAAGACTTGCCATGAATAAGTTTAAGGTGTTTTTGAAGTTTTATGGTATATTGTTGAGTTTGGTTGTTAAATAAAATTTTTATGATTTTAAGATTTAGGGACTTATGTATGAAAATGGTATAATTCCAGGAAAATATTGTAACAAATATGGGTTGTTATTAGGTTGGGTAAATATCAGGTAGCATGATTTATGGTTTAAAATGGTGAAATTGCAAGTTTCGATTTAAGGGACTAAATTGCATAAAAGGTAAAATTTGAAGGCAATTTTGTAAATTATTATTAAGGTTTAAAAGTTAAATTGATTATTTTAAATGCTATAATGTGGTCATTTGAATAAAAAAATTATATAGGTCAAGAAACAACTCGAACAGACACAAATCGTTAAAAAATCAAAGTAGCAGAATAATGGTTTGATCCTGTTAGAAGTTGTTATGAGTTTAGGAAAGTTCGTATATTGAATGTGACAGCCCTATTTTGACCCTAGTCGGGAATGTAACACCCCGAACCCGAGACCGTTGCCGGTGTCGGACACGAGGGGTTAACAAGCCAAAACCACTTATGGCACCGACCAATTTGACATTCCCAGGCAAGCTGGAAAACTGCGTCGCTGTCGCCTTAAAAAGCATATCTCGAGTTTCACAACTCGGAACCTGATTCCGTAAATTTTCCCTGAATTTACACTCATATATCCATCCATGGATTTATTTCTAGAATTTTTGGTCGGGCCAATTGGTACAGTTTATTAGTTAAAGTCACCCATGTTACAGGGGTCGACTACACTGACCTTTGCGCGTTACAACTTGAATATCTCTCTGTACAGGGTTTCAATACTGATTCCATTTCTTTCTAATGAAACTATACTCAAAAAGGAATCTTCACATATAAGGCATTACTTCTAATTCATTCTGGATAATTTATGGTAAATTTTCAAAGTCACGACAGGGGACCCAGAAACCGTTCTGGTCCTATCTCACGAGAACTTTAATATCTCTCGGTATACTGTTCATATGATCGTTTCGTTACTTTCATATGAAAATAGACTCGTCAAGGTTCGCTCAAATAATTTATTCACTATTTAACACCATTCCTAAAAATTTTGGTGATTTTTCACATCCACGTCACTGCAGCTGGCAGCATCTGTTTTTAAGGTAGGCTTTACCTATATTGTAGTTCCCATGGACCAACTATAGTCTAGTCATACCTAGGTCCACATATGATCATATTTAGCCATTCCAATGGCTGATCATGTGACCAACTCTCTCATTCCAAACCATAATCACATCATGAAACCAAATATAATTACAAACCACATATGGTCAAAATTCCATACTCCACTTTTACGAACCATTTTCACATGGCCGCACACATATACATCACAAAGTACTTAAAAACAACTGAGGGTAGTCCTATACATGCCATATCCAAAGTTCAACTAAAAGAGTACCAAAAGGGGGGGTTTGATAGTGTGGATGACTTCCCTTCAATGATCCCGAATCCGATCGTTAACGAGTAAAATCTAAAACAGAGAAACAAAGGAACGGAGTAAGCAATTTATGCTTAGTAAGTTTCGAGCCATAATTTACACACAACCAAAGCATAGCATTCAAGTAGCTAAACGATAATTCATATGCATAATTTCTCAATGACATGCTTACTTCACAATCCCAACTCTTATATTCATACACAATTAACAGCTTCGTTAAGGCCGATAGCTCATTTATCATTGGAGCGAATACTCATACGACTTACTCATAGTGTGCAAAGCACACACACAAAACGCATACCTTGTTGTTGGGAATTTCACAAGCGCATTAACTGAAAATTTTTACAGCAAGCTTATAATTTTCAAATCACATACCTTCGAGTTTAACCGGATATAGCTACTCCTTCAAACGCCGGGACATAGCCCGGTTATGGTAACCCGCACAAATGCCTTCGGGACTTAACCGGATATCACAACTCACACAATTGCCTTGGGCTTAGCCCGATATCATAGCTCGCACAATTGCCTTGGGCTTAGCCGGATATCTGGTCGCACAATTGCCTTCGGCTTAGCCGGATATCACTGGTCGCACATTCATTCACATCTTTGTTTCAATTTCATAACAAACTTTTATGCACATTTTACTTAATCAAAATATCATTTCGGCTCAATGGCCATATACAAGGGCGAATTTCGATTGCTTATTACTTCATTCAATCGAATCAAAATCTAAGTTTCGATACTCGAAAACTTACCTCGGATGTTGTCGAACGATTTCGATGGCTATTCGACTACTTTTTCCTTCCTTTATCGGATTTGGTCCCCTTTGCTCTTGAGCTTAATTTAACAAATAATTTGATTCAATCATTTGAGTATCGAAAAGAAGAACTCAAGGCACTTAGCCCACATATATTCACTAGACATTAAAGTCACATAAGTATGGAATTCATGAATCGACTTAACACACAAAGCCTTCAACATGCTTACTCATGGCCGAACAACACAACCTCTTAGGCACTCATTCATGGCCGATTATGCATGTTGATGTTGAGGCCAATTACATGTTTAACACCACACATGAATGGCACACATTTTACTAGCTAATGCTTTACATATTGTAGCTCAATACTTATAATATAGCATCAAGCACCCATATGGCCGATTATACTTAGCCATACTTGCACCAAATCAACAATAAATTCCAAGATTTTCACATCATATGTGTACTAGGCCGAATGTACTTGCAATTTCACAAACATTCTTCAACAATTTCTTCTTTAAACAAACATATTTATCATTTACTTCATAACCAAATCATCATGTGCAAACATACATACACATATAGGTGCATGGCGAACCTCAAGGTGTTCATAACCATCTAAAACACAAATTTTTACCAATCAAGTAACAAGCATAAATCATGCTCATGAATGCATCATGGCGAATACATCACATTCATACCCCTTTCAACTTCGGTCATGGTTAAACAAAGAACTCAATGTCTTACTCAAGATTGCTACAAAGAAATTTCAAGAGTAGTCAATCCATCATTGCATGCATCATTATCAAGCTTCACATTTAGCATGCAATGGCTTTAACACAATATCAACCTTGGCCTAATACCATTTCCATGGCATAACAAGGATTTGAACCATGGCTAACATGAACATCAAGTTAGCAACTAAAACATGCATGAATCTCATGACACAACTTCATACATACCTTAATCTTGATGCAAGTATAGCCAAATCTCCTTCTAGATCTCTTCTAAACCAAAAATGGAGCAAAAATCCTATCTTCTTCCTTAGTATTTTCGGCCAAAAGGAGAGAACAAGGATGAACAAAATTTTTCTTTGCTTTTCTTTCACTCACGGCAACAATGGGAGAATACCACACTCACACACATTTTTTTGTTTCTCTTCCCACCACTAAATTTTTTTATCATTTCATCACATCATGCATTATCAAAACATGTCATAACATGTTTTTCCTTGCCCATAACTCCTTGTCATGGCGGCCACTATGCCATCTTTAGAATTTGACATGCAAATCCCTTATTTTTGCATGCATTATCAACTAGTCATCACACATTTCCCCAACATACTTTCAAAGTTTACTACTAGGTCCTTTCTAGTGAAATTCACCTTTATAACACTAAATCGAATCATCAAAATGCCACACACAAATTAACACATATCATAGGCATCAAAATAAATTTTAAATTATTTTTATGCCTCGATTTTGTGGTCCCGAAACCACATCGACTAGGGTCAATTTTGGGCTGTCACAACTCTCCCCACTTAAGAAATTTTCGTCCCCGAAAATCTTACGTAAATAGGTTTGGGTAACGCTCTTTCATAGAGCTCTTGGGTTCCCAAGTAGCTTCTTCCATCCGTGTTTGAGCCATAACACTTTTACTAACGGAACCCTTTTGTTTCGCAACTCCTTCACTTCACGAGCTAGAGACGAATCGGTTTTTCTTCATAACTCATATCGGATTGAATTTCAACCTCGATGGACTAATTACGTGCGATGGATCAGATCTATAGCGTCGAAGCATCGAAACATGAAAGACATCGTGAATCTTTTCGAGTTCGGGGCAAAATCAAACGATATGCAATCTGGACCGACTTCGCTCGGATATCTCATATGGCCCAATGAACCTCGGGCTTAACTTGCCCTTACGGTACGAATCGAGTATCTTTTCCAAGGCGAAACCTTGAGAAACACTTTATCTCCCACGATGCTCGATGTCTTTACGCTTCAGATCCGCGTGACGACTTCGACGATCGGAGGCTATCTTGATTTTCACGGATCACTATCACTTTCATTCAGATCTTTAATCAAGTCCACCCGAAAATTTTGCTTTCACCGAGCTCCGTCCAACACAATGGTGTACGGCATTTACGCCCGCACAAGGCCTCGTAAGGTGCCATCTTAATACTTGATTGAAAACTATTGTTGTGCGAATTCAATCAAAGGCAAATACCGCTCCCATGAACCATCGAACTCGAGGATGCAACATCTTAACATATCCTCAAGTATCCGAATTATCCACTCGGATTGACCATCGGTTTGGGGGTGAAAGGCGGTCTGAAATGCAACTTGGTACCCAAAGCTTCTTGCAACCTTTTCCAAAATCGCGAGGTAAATCTCGGATCTCTATCCGACACGATGGAAATAGGCACCCGTGTAATCTCTGTCGAGAAACGTCTGATTCGGCTAGTTTGTCCATTGAAAAGTCCGTGACGTACGGGGACAAAGTGAGCCGACTTAGTCAATCTATCTACAACGACCCAAATCGCCTCTTTCTTACTCGCTGACAATGGCAGTTCGGATACAAAGTCCATTATGACTCGATCCCATTTCCACTCGGGTATCGTGATCGGCTGAAGTAATCCTGAAGGCACTTGATGTTTCGCTTTCACTTGTTGACATATTAAACACCTCGAAACGATGTCGGAGATGTCTCATTTCATACCATGCCACCAAAACCGACGTTTCAAATCATTGTACATTTTCGCACTCCCCGGGTGGATTGCCATTCGGCTACAATGGGCTTCGTTCAGAATTATCGAAATAAGTTCCGAATTCTTTGAAACACACAGACGACTTCTGAACCTCAAACAATCGTCATCATCGATTTGAAATTCTGAGTCCTTGTTCGGAACACACTCAGCTCGTTTTGCAGCCAACTCATCGTCGACTTTCTGAGCTTCACGAATTTGATGTATCAATAATGGTTTGGCTTTTAATTCAGCTACTAACACATTGTCGGATCGAACGGACAAGTGCACGTTCATCGCTCGTAAAGCTAATAATGATTTACGACTCAAGGCATCCGCAACCACATTCGCCTTTCCGGGTGATAGTCAAAGACCACTCATAATCCTTTAACAGCTCGAGCCAACGTCTTTATCGCAGATTTAAGTCTCTTTGAGTCATCAAATATTTGAGATTTTATGATCCGAATACACATGGCACTTCTCACCAAATAAGTAATGTCGCCATATCTTTAAGGCGAATACAATGGCACCAATTCGAGACCATGGGTCGGATAATTTTTCTCATGTGGCTTTAATTGCCTCGGCGCGATAGGCCACAACTCGACCTTCTTGCATCAATACGCAACCTAACCCAAGTAGGGAGGCGTCACTATAGATGACAAACTCTTTGCCGATTCGGGTTGCACTAGAATTGGGGCTTCATCAAATAAGTTTTCGATTGATCGAAACTTTTCGACATTTCTCCATCCATTCGAACTTAACATTCTTTTGGAGTAACCGTCATTGGCGTGGCTATCGTTGAGAAACCTTTTGCAAATCGTCGGTAATAACCGCAAGCCCCAAAAAGCTCGAACCTCGGTAATATTTCTCGAGGCTTCCAGTTAAGTATGGCTGAAATTTTGTTCGGTCGACTCGAATAATTCTGAGATATCACATGCCCCAAGAAGCTAACCTCTCTTAACCAAAACTCACACTTGCTGAACTTAGCATATAATTGCTTATCCCGTAAAATTTGCAGCACTAACCTCAGGTGTTCAGCATGTTCGGTCTCATTTCTTGAATAGACCAAGATGTCATCAATGAACACGACTAAGAACCGATCCAAATATGGTCTGAAGATCCGATTCATCAAATCCATAAATACCACAGAGGCATTAGTAAGCCCAAACGGCATCACTAGGAACTCGTAGTGACCATATCTCGTTCTGAAGGCAGTCTTGGGTACGTCCGAATCTCAAATCTATTTTCGAGAACACTGAGGCTCCTTTCAATTGATCGAACAAATCGTCGATACGCGGTAACGGATATTCGTTCTTTATCTTCGCTTTATTAAGCTGACGATAGTCGATGCACAGCCTCATGGTTCCATCCTTCTTTTTCACAAACAACACTGGCGCACCCCAAGGTGAAAAACTCAGACGAGCAAAACCTCTATCCACCAATTCTTGCAACTGAGCTTTCAACTCCTTTAATTCCGTTGGTGCCATACGATACGGAGCTATCGAAATTGGAATGGTACCAGGTACCAATTTGATGCCAAACTCTATTTCCCGAATAGGTGGTAAACCCGGCAATTCTTCAGGGAAAACATCCGGGTATTCACAAACCACTGGCACAGATTCGGGTTTCTTTTCTAACTCCTTGTCATCTAGAACATACGCAAGGTATGCTTCACACCCCTTTCTTACGTATTTCTGAGCCAACATTGCTGATATTACAGCTGGCAATCCCTTGAAGTCCGTAGACTCAACCCGAATTATCTCGTTATTCGTGCACCTCAGATCAATAGTCTTGCTTTTGCAATTTACAACCGCATCGTGCATGGTCAACCAATCCAAACCAAGAATAACGTCGAATTCGTCGAATGGCAAAAGCATCAAGTCCGCCGAAAAACAAGAACCTCAAAATACTATGGGACTTTTCTTACACACTTTGTTGATGAGCACGTAATGACCCAAGGGTTTGACACCGAATTACAAACTCGATGAGACTCAATGGGCAAAGTCTTCTTGGATGCTAAGGTTTCAGATATATAAGAATGAGTAGAACCGGGGTCAATCAAAGCAATCACATTAGTATCGAAAAGAGTGAGGATACCGGTAATAACATCTGGTGAGGCAGCATCCTCGCGTGCGCATATGGCATAAGTCCTAGCAGGAGCACGAGCCTCAGATCTGATGGTGGCATCTCTAGATCCTCTCTGACCGCCACTAGCATTGCCCGTGTTTCTAGACGGCCTACCTCGAGTTGTGGTAGCACCCGGGTTCCCACTTTGATTTACGTTTTGTTCAGATAAGCTCGGGCAATCCTTAATGAAATGATCGACTGATCCGTACTTGTAACAGGAGCGGTCACGGAATCTACAACTCCCAGAATGCCATTTGCCACAATATTGGCACTCCGTTCGTCTCGACGATCATTGCCAACACTCGGCGATCAAGTGACTCGCGTGCTCATAGGGGGTCGATCGCGGTCACGTCTAGAAAAGCCTGAAATGTCTCTAGACCGGCCTAAGCCATCTCTAAATTTCTTTGATGACTGTGGGAAGGGCTTCCCCGAAGACCTCTTACGAAACTCCCTTGCTCCCACTTCACTTTTCTTTTCTCCATCTTGAGCTCCTCGGCTTTGCGCTTTCGCTCGACAAGAGCCACAAACTCTCGGATTTCCAAAATGCCAACATACTGACTTTATATCATCGTTCATCCATCTTGAGCGTTTACACATCACGACTTCAAGAAATGCACTTTCAGACGCGTCTGGCTAAGCCTCGCAAATTTTCGTTCGTAGTCGGTAACCGACATTGAACCTTGCTTAAGATCAAGGAATTCCTTTCGTTTTTGGTCCATAAATCTCTGACTGATATACTTCTTTCGGAATTCAGTTTGGAAGAACTCCACAGAAGTCAGAGTACTCCACCAATAGTAGGCGGAATCGCGTAGCAAGGAGATAGTACACTTTAAGCATTCATCGGGTGTACATGATAACTCATCGAGCACCCGGATAGTGTTGTCCAACCAAAATTCAGCTTGCTCGGCATCGTCGCTATCCGTAGCTTTAAATTCAGTAGCCCCATGTTTTCGAATTCTGTCGACTGGGGGCTTACTTGACCTTACTTGGTCGATTCTCGGAGGTATTGTAGGTCTTGGGGTTGCATTAGTCGGGAATGGAGGTTGTGGAACACCGTGTTAGTTCGAATGTATTGGTTAAACCGGTCATTCATCACACTATAAAAGGCTTGCTTAGCCTCATCATTCGGATTGCTGGCAATAGGTTGAGAGTCCGCCGCGCTGTCCCTTCATGGGAGCAGCGCCACACTCTCCACATCATCAGCTATTGCTCGGTTGGGATCGGGATCCATTGCTATAAACAAACACAAATTCAGAATGTCAGAAATCACCACACTATCAATTATCACTTAATGGCATGTATAGCTAGACCCCAAACATATCACGGTAGTCCTAGAATCGACTAAACCGTAGCTCTGATACCAATAAAATTGTAACACCCCGAACCCGAGACCGTTGTCGGTGTCGGACACGAGGTGTTAACAAGCCAAAACCACTTATGGCACCGACCAATTTGACATTCCCAGGCAAGCTAGAAAACTGCATCGCTGTCATCTTAAAAACCATATCTCGAGTTTCAAAACTCGGAAACTGCTTCCGTAAATTTTTCCTGAATTTAGACTCATATATCCATCCATGGATTTATTTCTAGAATTTTTGGTCAGGCCAATTGGTACAGTTTATTAGTTAAAGTTACCCATGTTACAGGGGTCGACTACACTGACCTTCGCGCGTTACAACTTGAATATCTCTCTGTACAGGGTTTCAATACTGATGCCGTTTGTTTCTAATGAAACTAGACTCAAAAAGGAATCTGCACATATAAGGAATTACTTCTAATTCATTCTGGATAATTTATGGTAAATTTTCAAAGTCGCGACAGGGGACCCAGAAACCGTTCTGGTCCTGTCTCACGAGAAGTTTAATATCTCTTGGTATACTGTTCATATGATCGTTTCGTTACTTTCATATGAAAATAGACTCGTCAAGGTTCGCTCAAATAATTTATTCACTATTTAACACCATTCCTACAAATTTTGGTGATTTTTCACATCCACGTCACTGCAGCTGGCAGCATCTGTTTTTAAGGTAGGCTTTACCTATATTGTAGTTCCCATGGACCAACTATAGTCTAGTCATACTTAGGTCCACATATGATCATATTTAGCCATTCCAATGGCTGATCATGTGACCAACTCTCTCATTCCAAACCATAATCACATCATGAAACCAAATATAATTACAAACCACATATGGTCAAAATTCCATACTCCACTTTTACGAACCATTTTCGCATGGCCGCACACATATACATCACAAAGTACTTAAAAACAACCGAGGTAGTCCTATACATGCCATATCCAAAGTTCAACTAAAAGAGTACCAAAAGGGGGTTTGATAGTGTGGATGACTTCCCTTCAATGATCCCGAATCCGATCGTTAACGAGTAAAATCTAAAACAGAGAAACAAAGGAACGGAGTAAGCAATTTATGCTTAGTAAGTTTGAGCCATAATTTACACACAACCAAAGCATAGCATTCAAGTAGCTAAACGATAATTCATATGCATAATTTCTCAATGACATGCTTACTTCACAATCCCAACTCTTATATTCATACACAATTAACGGCCGTTAAGGCCGATAGCTCATTTATCATTGGAGCGAATACTCATACGACTTACTCATAGTGTGCAAAGCACACACAAAACGTACCTTGTTGTTGGGAATTTCACAAGCGCATTAACTGAAAATTTTTACAGCAAGCTTATAATTTTCAAATCACATACCTTCGAGTTTAACCGGATATAGCTACTGTTCAAACGCCTTGGGACATAGCCGGTTATGGTAACCCGCACAAATGCCTTCGGGACTTAACCGGATATCACAACTCGCACAATTGCCTTGGGCTTAGCCCGGATATCATAGCTCGCACAATTGCCTTGGGCTTAGCCCGGATATCACAATCGCACATTCATTCACATCTTTGTTTCAATTTCATAACAAACTTTTATGCACATTTTACTTAATCAAAATATCATTTCGGCTCAATGGCCATATACAAGGCGAATTTCGATTGCTTATTACTTCATTCAATCGAATCAAAATCTAAGTTTCGATACTCAAAACTTACCTCGGATGTTGTCGAGCGATTTCGATGGCTATTCGACTACTTTTTCCTTCCTTTATCGGATTTGGTCCCCTTTGCTCTTGAGCTTAATTTAACAAATAATTTGATTCAATCATTTGAGTATCGAAAAGAAGAACTCAAGGCACTTAGCCCACATATATTCACTAGACATTAAAGTCACATAAGTACGAATTCATGAATCGACTTAACACACAAAGCCTTCAACATGCTTACTCATGGCGAACAACACAACCTCTTAGGCACTCATTCATGGCCGATTATGCATGTTGATGTTGAGGCCAATTACATGTTTAACACCACACATGAATGGCACACATTTTACTAGCTAATGCTTTACATATTGTAGCTCAATACTTATAATATAGCATCAAGCACTCATATGGCCGATTATACTTAGCCATACTTGCACCAAATCAACAATAAATTCCAAGATTTTCACATCATATGTGTACTAGGCCGAATGTACTTGCAATTTCACAAACATTCTTCAACAATTTCTTCTTTAAACAAACATATTTATCATTTACTTCATAACCATATCATCATGTGCAAACATACATACACATATAGGTGCATGGCCGAACCTCAAGGTGTTCATAACCATCTAAAACACAAATTTTTACCAATCAAGTAACAAGCATAAATCATGCTCATGAATGCATCATGGCGAATACATCACATTCATACCCCTT
This sequence comes from Gossypium arboreum, assembly GCF_025698485.1. Classification (NCBI taxonomy): domain Eukaryota; kingdom Viridiplantae; phylum Streptophyta; class Magnoliopsida; order Malvales; family Malvaceae; genus Gossypium; species Gossypium arboreum. The sequence continues at coordinate 95,227,543 of NC_069075.1, forward strand.
TCAACTTCGGTCATGGTTAAACAAAGAACTCAATGTCTTACTCAAGATTGCTACAAAGAAATTTCAAGAGTAGTCAATCCATCATTGCATGCATCATTATCAAGCTTCACATTTAGCATGCAATGGCTTTAACACAATATCAACCTTGGCCTAATACCATTTCCATGGCATAACAAGGATTTGAACCATGGCTAACATGAACATCAAGTTAGCAACTAAAACATGCATGAATCTCATGACACAACTTCATACATACCTTAATCTTGATGCAAGTATAGCCAAATCTCCTTCTAGATCTCTTCTAAACCAAAATGGAGCAAAAATCCTATCTTCTTCCTTAGTATTTTCGGCCAAAAGGAGAGAACAAGGATGAACAAAATTTTTTCTTTGCTTTTCTTTCACTCACGGCAACAATGGGGAGAATACCACACTCACACACATTTTTTTTTGTTTCTCTTCCCACCACTAAATTTTTTTTATCATTTCATCACATCATGCATTATCAAAACATGTCATAACATGTTTTTCTTTGCCCATAACTCCTTGTCATGGCCGGCCACTATGCCATCTTTGGGGAATTTGACATGCAAATCCCTTATTTTTGCATGCATTATCAACTAGTCATCACACATTTCCCCATCATACTTTCAAAGTTTACTACTAGGTCCTTTCTAGTGAAATTCACCTTTATAACACTAAATCGAATCATCAAAATGCCACACACAAATTAACACATATCATAGGCATCAAAATAAATTTTAAATTATTTTATGCCTCGATTTTGTGGTCCCGAAACCACATCGACTAGGGTCAATTTTGGCTGTCACAACTCTCCCCACTTAAGAAATTTTCGTCCCGAAAATCTTACCGTAAATAGGTTTGGGTAACGCTCTTTCATAGAGCTCTTGGGTTCCCAAGTAGCTTCTTCCATCCGTGTTTGAGCCATAACACTTTTACTAACGGAACCCTTTTGTTTATAACTCCTTCACTTCACGAGCTAGGATACGAATCGATTTTTCTTCATAACTCATATCGGATTGAATTTCAACCTCGATGGACTAATTACGTGCGATGGATTAGATCTATAGCGTCAAGCATCGAAACATGAAAGACATCGTGAATCTTTTCGAGTTCGGGGGCAAAAATCAAACGATATGCAAGCTGGACCGACTCGCTCGGATATCTCATATGGCCCAATGAACCTCGGGCTTAACTTGCCCTTACTACCGAATCGAGTATCTTTTTCCAAGGCGAAACCTTGAGAAACACTTTATCTCCCACGATGCTCGATGTCTTTACGCTTCGGATCCGCGTCGACTTCGACGATCGGAGGCTATCTTGATTTTCACGGATCACTATCACTTTCATTCAGCATCTTTAATCAAGTCCACCCGAAAATTTTGCTTTCACCGAGCTCGTCCAACACAATGGTGTACGGCATTTACGCCCGTACAAGGCCTCGTAAGGTGCCATCTTAATACTTGATTGAAAACTATTGTTGTGCGAATTCAATCAAAGGCAAATACCGTTCCCATGAACCATCGAACTCGAGGATGCAACATCTTAACATATCCTCAAGTATCTCGAATTATCCGCTCGGATTGACCATCGGTTTGGGGTGAAAGGCGGTCTTGAAATGCAACTTGGTACCCAAAGCTTCTTGCAACCTTTTCCAAAATCGCGAGGTAAATCTCGGATCTCTATCCGACACGATGGAAATAGGCACCCCGTGTAATCTCACAATCTGAGAAACGTACAGTTCGGCTAGTTTGTCCATTGAAAAGTCCGTACGTACGGGGACAAAGTGAGCCGACTTAGTCAATCTATCTACAACGACCCAAATCGCCTCTTTCTTACTCGCTGACAATGGCAGTTCGGATACAAAGTCCATTATGACTCGATCCCATTTCCACTCGGGTATCGTGATCGACTGAAGTAATCCTGAAGGCACTTGATGTTCCGCTTTCACTTGTTGACATATTAAACACCTCGAAACGATGTCAGAGATGTCTCGTTTCATACCATGCCACCAAAGCCGACGTTTCAAATCATTGTACATTTTCGTACTCCCCGGGTGGATTGCCATTCGGCTACAATGGGCTTCGTTCAGAATTATCGAAATAAGTTCCGAATTCTTTGAAACACACAGACGACTTCTGAACCTCAAACAATCGTCATCATCGATTTGAAATTCGAGTCCTTGTTCGGAACACACTCAGCTCGCTTTTGACCAACTCATCGTCGACTTTCTGAGCTTCACGAATTTGATGTATCAATAATGGTTTGGCTTTTAATTCAGCTACTAACACATTGTCGGATCGAACGGACAAGTGCACGTTCATCGCTCGTAAAGCTAATAATGATTTACGACTCAAGGCATCCGCAACCACATTCGCCTTTCCCGGGTGATAGTCAAAGACCAGCTCATTTCTAAATGCTCATTTCTATGTCTATTATATGTGTTTAAATCATGTGTGAAATTTTTTGATGTTTTGATATAGTCATTTGATGTGAATTTTCCAAATAGGACTTGAGTGTGAAACATAAGAAGTATAATGGGTAAATTTATGGTGACCAACAAATGCATGCAAATAAAAAAAAAATGTGGACTTGCATGTCAATTTACCCAAAATACTTTGAGTGGCCAGCCATGACAAGATCATTTCCACTAAGTTATGTTTTCTTGCAATATTAAATTGATAATGAATTAAATGAATTAAAGATTAATAAAAGAATAACGGAAATAAAATATGTGTTAGTGGGAGAAGAAACCAAAGTTGGTTCATCCTTGTTCCTCCATTGCCGTAGCTAGAAAAGAGAAAGAAGAAAAATTTTTGTTAAAATTTTCGGCTAAGGAAATTGCTAGAATAAGGTATGTGTAATGCTACTCTTGGAAATTCATGCATAATTTGAATGGTTAGTTTGAATTCTACCTATTTCATGGTTCGAATTTTTGTTATTTTGGAAGATTGATATTCGGCCATGGAGGTTGAAATTCTTGGTAGATGTTTTGATGTCATTGGTATGGAGATTTATGTTGGATGTGTTGAGTTTGCTAGTTGTTTTGGCTTGAAAGTTAAGGTTTTAGTATTTGATTATGTGATTGCCGAATTTAAATTTAGGGATATAAAAAAAAAATTAAGCATTCGGTTATGTTATAGATTCATGATGAAAAATGTTTAATGCTTTATATGTTATATATATATATATATATGTGCTTGTCAGTGAATTTGAGATTTGTTAAATTGCTGAAGGGAGGTGTCGAATGTGGTTTTTGAAAGTGTCTTAAGGAATAATATTATTGTGACTTGAGTTTAATGACATTCGGCCAAAGGCCCTATGTGTTAGCAAATTCGGATATAAATGTTTAGGTTTTATTCATATTGTATTTGATGTTTTGAAGAATAAATAGTGGTTAATTGAAGTGAAGAAGGTTAAATTTTGAGTTTGTAGTTAAGTTTGTGCATTCGGCATATTGCCATAAATTGAAATGGTGTAATATGAAAGTTTTTAATCAGTTCATAATTATGTGGTGATAGAAACATGAATGAAATTTTGTTAAAAGAGCTATGAACATGTTAAAGTTTGATCGATTGGATTTTAAATTCATTTTATATCCGGTCAAGAAAAATTTATATGAAGCTTGAGTAAGGTTAAATTGTAAATGCCGAATAAGCTATAGGAAGTGTGGATAACTTTTATGCATGTTAGTGTGTGTATGCCATTTAGTTGGTGACATTCGGCATTTCTTAATTAACATTAGAGATGAGTGCATGAAATCGGCATGTGTATTTGTGAAAATGCTGAATTTGAACTTAAATAATGATTTGAGCAAGATGTGTTGTATTGAGATTATGCTTAAGTGAAATTATAGATATATGTGATGAAATTGATTGGTGACATACATGTTTAAATAATATGAATGCAAAGAGTTGTGAAAGAGTAAATTGTAGTAAATCTGCTTGGGACAGCAGCTGTAATGTGAATTTTGAAAAATCACCATAAATTGTGGGAGTGGAGTTAGAAGCTGAATAAATTATGTAATTAAATATTAATGAGTCTAGTTTCAAATGAAATCAACAAGATCATATTTTGACTTCTTTACAATTAGAAATTTGATTCGTAGTAAAGGGTGGTTAGATTAGTCAAACAGTGAAACAGGGGAAAACTTTAAGAAAAATATGGTATTGTTTGGCCAAACTAAAAATTCTTAAAATTTTATGGATAAAATATATATGAGTCTATTTTTAGGGAAATTTTACGGCAATTGATTTGGAGTTTCGTAGCTCCAATTATAAATAATTTAGTGACTGTTGCTCAGGAAGACAGCTTATTGTGAATTTGTGATTATGTGGTAAACATTAATAAAAATTTGTTAATGAGTTGCTTAATGTTTTCTTATAAACTTTGTAACACCCTGAATTTGGGCCTAGAAGTTTTGGGTCTTGAGCATGGGAGCGGTTGAAGGCAGCTTATAATATTCTGTTGTGCGTGAAAATTTCGTAGTTGAAGGCTTGTTTTAGTGGTTAAGTGTGCTGAGAAGTGTTGGAGAAGTCCTGGGTTCAAACCTGGACTCTAGCAAAAATTTTGGTTTAAGGTAAATCAAACCCTGGGTGTAGTAGGTAGGCCTTAAGAATATTGTTGGAGAAATTGTGACACAAAAAGCCTTGTGGCTTAGTGGCAAGTAGCGTGTGGAGCATTTAAGGGGAGGCATGGGTTCGAATCCCATAGCAAGCAAAGAGCATTTATTTTGCTAACAGGGGGCGGCAAGAGTTGGTGTTGAATTTAAACTCTGATGTTGGAGGGATCCCACATCGGGAAGCTAACATAAGAGTGGATGGGAAGCTGGCTTTAAATAGAGAGAACCATGAGGAGAGTAAAGGTACCTTTCTTGGCTGATCCCTTTCGCTTTATGGCGTGCTCGTTTGGGTTGTGTAACACCCCGTACCTGAGACCGTCACCGGGGTCAGACACGAGGGGTTAACAGACTTCGTTCACTTAATTTCACCGTTCATAAAAAAAAAATTTTCCAGACAGCTGGCTAACTGTATCACTGTCACCTTAAAAATCATATCTTGAGTTATACAACTCGAAAATCAGTTTCGTGATTTTTCCCTAAAACTAGACTCATATATCCATCTACAAATTGTTTTCTAGAATTTTTGGTCGGGCCAATTAGTACAGTTTATTAGTTAAAGTCTTCCCTGTTCCAGGGTACGACTACACTGACCTTCATGTATTACGACCTGGATATCTCCCTGTACAGGGCTTCAATACTGATACCGTTTGTTTATATAGAAATTAGACTCAAAAAGGAATCTATACATATATGGAATGACTTCTAAATGTCTCGAGTTAATTTATAATGAATTTCCAAAGTTGGAACAGGGAATCCAGAAACCATTCTGGCCCTGTTTCACGAAAACCTAAATATATCTTAACATACAACTCATATGACCGTTTCGTTTCTTCCATATGAAAGTAGATTCATCAAGGTTCATTTACATAATTTATTTACTATTTAATTCCATTCCTACTATTTTTAGTGATTTTTCACATCCACATCGCTGCTGCTGTCAGCATCTGCCTTTAAGGTAGACTTTACCTATTTCATAGTTTCCATGATTCAATTAGCCCTTTTTGCATACATAGCACAAAGTATAATCATGATTAACCATTCCAATGGCTATTCGTTTCCAAACATTTCCATACCTCTTAGTGATCAACATACAAACGATTATAGTACTATGCTAAAAACATAATAGCCTATACATGCCGAAATGTTCTCTTAGACCAACTAAGAAGAAGATACCAAAAAGTTGCAAGCTGGTGTGATGACTTCGATGACGGTCCCGAATACGCAAAAAGTCGAGTCCAAGAAACCTAAAATGGGTTTCAAGCAAACACCGAATGAGTATATAACTCAGTAAGTCATAAGCATTACACTACCATCCATTAATAAAATTTTCACAAGAGGAAACAACGAAATGAGGCTAAGTACTCCATCCATACCGAACTATGCCATAGTTTCTTAGACCTTACGATTCAATCTCATTCCAAGTCCTACATTGACATTTCATACGCTATTCAATAGGATAATTGAGGCATTTCCATACATCATTTTATTTTCGTTACAATCATACAACTAAACGAACTTTCACCTATTCCACGATGAACCTTACGACGTGACTTCAATTATAATCATCACATAGGTTCAAAACTTACCACGCCAGCTCCATATATAAACATAGCACCTATTAGCCATGAACTCAAGGTACTTACCCTTTCCGCTGTTCGAAATCGATTCGGTAAGGTCGCACCCTTAATATAAATAATTGATAGAAAATATATATATATATTTATATAGTGGGTTCGCACACATAGTGCTTAATAATCAACCACGCACACTTAGTGCCATGTACTTTAAACTCGCACACTTAGTGCCATGCATTTCAAGCCCGCACACTTAGTGCCATTCTCTCAACCGTGAACACTTATTGTCCGCACACTTAGTGCCGAAAACCAGCCACTATATATGCTTCACTTCCTTTTTACATTCGACAATTTCATCTCTACATACATATACATTTGTATACATTTCATCTCATTAAACACAATTGCATAGGTATTACAATCATTTAAATCAATACCAACTATATGCTTAATGACTTACCTTGTGTTGGGTAAAATAATTCCAAGTCGGCTACTCGATGACCTTCGATTTCCCTTGTTGGACGCTCTCCTTTAGGATCTTGAGCTTAAACAAATAAATTAACTCATTCAACTGCTTTGCTACATATATTGGTATTCACATTTTAATGATTTTATGACATACTGAACGGCATGGTAAAATTTTATCTTGCTACCTTATGCTCTTAGCTATTCGGCTAATAACCATATGCTATCGCCTACTATCAATAATCCAATCACACATGCATATATATATATATGGCCGAATGTACAAAGCTTAGACTCATCATCACCTATGCTCTTAATTTGATGGCCGAATATGCATACATATATATATAATATCAACTATACTATCATCTTTAATTCACCTAAACACAAAATTTCATCTCATGAACACTTGACTGAATTTTTCCTAATCTAGCATGGCTTCACATATATTTGTAACATCCTATAAATCCACATATATCACATTTCTACATAAATTTTCTTTTACTTTTCCTCTACTTCCATTCACAACATCAAAAGCACCATACACATGTATCATTACAAAGCTTCACACTTAGCATGAAAATGACATCAACACAAATCCACCTTAGCCGAAACTTAACTCATCTTCATGCCTCATCACCACAACATCAAACATCAAACATCAACCAAGAAGACAACACCCATGGCCGAATATCATCCCCATCTCATAGCAAAGATTTAAACCATGGGCTAGGTAGAACTCAAACTAACAACTAAAACATGCTTGAATCTCATGGACAACATCAAACATACCTTAGTCTAGCAACCTCCCATGGCTGATTTTCTCAAGCTCTCCCCTTCTTCTTAGAACATTCGCCAAGCCAACAAAATGTGAAAGGATGGACACTTTTTTTCTTTTCTTTGTTTTCATCATATTCCTTTTCATTATTTATTCTTTCTAACATAACCACTAACTAAACATGTTTGCAACATGTTTCCATTCATAGCATGGCCGGCCACTATGCTTAAATTTTGGGTAAATTGACATGCAAACCCAGCATTTTCACAACATGCATTTATAGGCCACCTTACATTTGCCTAACACATTTCTAAATTTTCTCACATAAGTCCTATCTGATAAAATTCACTTACAATTAACAAAATCCAAACATGAAATTTTCACACATGCATATGTACATATAATGAGCATCAACTATGACGGTTAATTATTTTTATGACTCGGTTTAGTGGTCCCGAAACCACTTTCCGACTAGGGTCAATTTAGGGCTGTCACAGGTTGGGCGTCGGCTAAGAGTGCTCGGAGCGTGGATTAACTCTAGTCTCCAATCAGGTGTGTATTTATCACTACTCTTGTTGTTGGATGGCTACTTGGGCGCGATGGGTGAAAAGGGGCCATGTGGGCCCAATGGGCCTACTGAGCCCAATTGGATAAGTTGTTTGATTGTGTAGTAAATATTGGACTAGGCTAGGTGAATCGCATATCTGTGGCTAGGTTTGGGCTAAAAGGGCCACACGAGCGTGTGGGCCCATTTTAAGAGAATAGGCTTTAGGCCCATTCGTATAGTTATCCATGTTTAGAATACTTTAGTTTACCAATTACTGAAATGCCCTCGACTTGTAAAATTACCAAAGTACTCCCGATTTATAGAATTACCGTTTTATCCTCGATTTACAGAATTACCGTTTTACCCTCGATTTTTAAAATTACCATTTTACCCTTGATTTACAAAATTACCGTTTTACCCTCGATTTACAAAATTACCGTTTTACCCTCAATTTTTAAAATTACCGTTTTACCCTCTATTTACAGAATTACCGTTTTACCCTCAGTTTACAGAATTACTGTTTTACCCTCGATTTATAGAATTACCATTTTACCCTCGATTTATAGAATTACCGTTTTACCCTCAGTTTACAGAATTACTATTTTACCCTCGATTTACAGAATTACCGTTTTACCCTTAGTTTACAGAATTACTATTTTACCCTCGATTTACAGAATTACCGTTTTACCCTTAATTTGTAAAATTACCGTTTTACCCTTGGTTTACAGAATTACTGGTTTACCCTCAGTTTACAAAATTATCGTTTTACCCTTGATTTCTGTAATTCTTGTTTTACCCTTGATTGTGAAATTCTTGAAATACCCCAGTAGGGTAGAATTTCCAAATACCCTATAGGGTAGAATTACTGAAATACCCTTATAGGATAGAATTACCAAAATACCCTGTAGGGTAGAATTATCGAAATACCCTTGTAGGGTAGAAATACAGAATGTGATGACCAAAATAGACCCTAGCCGGAATGTGGTTTGGGACCACAAAACCGAGGCATAACAATAATTTAAAATTTATTTCGATGCCTATAATATGTGAGTATTCATGTATGACATTTTTGATGATTGATTTAGTGTTATAAAGGTGAATTTCACTAGAAAGGACTTGTGTGAGAAAATTTAGAATTGAGATAGGCAAATGTGGAAGTGGCCTATTGATGCACACTAGAAATGTTGTCCTTGCATGTCAAATTCCCCAAATTTGACTATAGTGGCGACCATGGTGATGAATATGGGCAAAAGAAAACATGTCTTAAACATGTTTTGCTAGTGGTGCATGTTAGAAATAATAAAATAAGAGTATGGAAAAAAAGGAAAAAAAAGTGTTCATCTTTCACCATAGCTCTTGGCGAATGTCCTAAGGAAAGAAAAGAAAATTTTGCTCATCCATTTTCACTTCTTGGCCGAAAATACTAAGGAAAAGGGGAGGATTTTTGCTTCATGCTTGGTTTGGAAGAGATCTAGAAGGAGATTTGGCTAAGTTTGCATCAAGATTAAGGTATGTATGAGGTTGTGTTAGGAGTTTCATGCATGTCTTGGTTGCTAACTTGATGTGCATGTTAGCCATGGCTCAAATCTTTGTTATGCCATGGAAATGGTATTTGGCCAAAGTTGTTATGGTGATAAAGCCATTGCATGCTAAGTGTGAAGCTTGATGATGATGCATGCAATGATGGATTTTCTACTCATGAGTAAGATTTTGAGTTTTCTCTTTGTTTTATCATGATTGAAGTTGAAAAGGAGCATGATTGTCATATTCGCCATGATGCATTCTTGAGCATGATTCATGCTTCTTGCATGTTAGTTAAAATTTGTGTTTTGGATGGCTATGGACACCTTGAAAATTCGCCATGCTCATATATGCATATATATGATTGCACATTATGTTTTGGTTATGAACTAAGTGATGAATATATTGGTTTAAAGAAGAAGATGTGGAAGAATGCTTGTGAAATTGCAAGCACAATTGCCTAGCACACATGTAGGTGCTTGATGCTATATTATAAGTTTTGGGCCACAATGTGCAAAGCATTAATTAGTAAATTGCATGCTGTTTTTGTGAGGTATTAAGTGCAAAATTGACCTCAACATGTACATGAATATTTGGCCTTGGGTAGCCTATTGAAGGCCTTAGCATTTCCTTGATGCTCGAATAAATTGTATTGAATTGCTTGATGTAGTATAAAATGTGCATGACCATTGTGTATTCAAGCTAAAGGGTGGTATATGACCATTTAAACTCCTTGTCATATTCGCCAAAAGCTAGCACAATGAGGTTTTAATAAATTGAATTTGTTTGAATTAGCTCAAGAGCTTAGAGGGCCACAATTGGACAAGGGAAGGAGAAAGTGATCGAATAGCGAAAAAGTCGTTCGACAACATCCGAGGTAAGTCCTCAAGAAGTGACCCTACTTGAATTGTGTGAAATAAAGTATGGATGTGTATTGATTATTGATTATGTATGCATGAGTATTTGAATTCTACGGGCTAAGTCCCAAAGGCGAATATGCTTGCGACTATAATTGCGTTTGAGCCTTAGTAACTGAAAATGAATTATGTATGTCCAATGATAATTGATGTATGTGTTCATGGAAATTGAATGATATCCGGGCTAAATCCGAAGACAATTATGCTGGAAATTATATCCGGTTAAGACCGAAGGCAATTGTGCTAGTGGCTACATCCGGGCTAAGACCCGAAGGCATTCGTGCGAGACATTCTATCCGGGCTAAGACCCGAAGGCATTTGTGCACGTGATTATATCCGGTTATATTCCGAAGAATCTTGGGCTGGAGGTGAGTGTTGGTTGCTGTAATGAATTCAATTAGTACACTCGAAAAGCCCAAAGGATAAAGTACGTTATATGTGCATTGGAAAGTCGACATGTATGAGCAACATTCGCTCAATCGACTAATGAATTTCAGTTATTGAATTGATTGATATTTTGTGAAATCATATAATGATGAAGTGTGAAGTAAGAATGTGTATTAATGAAATGATGCATTTGGCTATGTGAATGTATTGCTGTAATTAGAGTTGATTATATTCCTTGAGACTTACTAAGCATAAAAATGCTTACCCCGTTGCTTTGGCTCTCAGTTTTTTTTTAGATTTCGCTCGAAGCAATTGGATTTGGGATCGTTGAAGTCGAAGTCATTCACACTATCAAGCCTCCATTTTGGTATAAATTTTTGATTGAACTTGAGATGGCATGTATAGGACTACCTCTTGTTTATTAAATATGTTGTAATGTAAGTATGTACGGCCATGCGAAAATGGCTCGAAAAGGGAAGCATGAACTTAGACTAATTGTGGGTTGTATGTATATATTTGGTGTCATGATGTGGCTATGGCTTGGAAATGGGAATGTTGGTCATATGATCAGCCATTTGCATGGTTAAAATGATCATATATGAACCTATGTATGGCAAGACTAGTTGATTCATGGAGACTACCAAATAGGTAAGTCCTACCTTAAAAACAGATGCTGCCAGCTGCAGTGGCATGAATGTGAAAAATCACCAAAATTCATAGGAATGGAATTAAATAGTAAATAAGCTATGTAAATGAACCTTGATGAGTCTATTTTCATATGGAAGAAACGAAATGGTCATAGGAGTTACAGGTTAAGAGATATTAAAGCTATTGTGAGACAGGGCCAGAATGGTTTCTGGGTTCCCTGTCGCAACTTTAAAATTCACTATAAATTATCCAAAAGAATTAGGAGACATACCTTATATGTAAAGATTCCATTTTGAGTCTAGTTTCATTAGAAACAAACGAAACCAGCATTAAATCCCTGTACAGAGAGATATTCAAGTTATACCGCGCGAAGGTCAGAGCAGTCGATCCCTGTAACATGGGTAACTTTAACTAATAAACTGTACCAATTGGCCCGACCAAAAATCCTAGAAATAAATCCATGGATGGTTATATGAGTCTAAATTCAGGGAAAATTTACGAAACCAGTTTCCGAGTTTTGAAGCTCAAGATATGATTTTTAAGGCGACAGTGACGCAGTTTTCCAGCCTGACTGGAAATGTCAAATTGGTGGGCAAAACATGTGAACTTGGCTTGTTAACCCCTCGGGTCCGACACCGGCGATGGTCTCGGGTTTGGGGTGTTACACCGAAATACCCCTGTAAGGTAGAATTACCGAGATACCCTTATGGGGTAAAATTACCATTTTGCCCCTAGGGTGTTAAATGACTGTTTTGCCCTTGTGGGCAAGTGACTAACTTGGACTGTGTGTTTGACGGATTTGATTGTGAATATATGTTGGTGATATGAATGACTTGACTGTGATTGTTTGATTCAAATATGGGCATGACATTCTGCATACGTGACATGTTGCATGGGTTGGGATTTTGTACGGAGGAAGCGTTCTGGTGGCTATGCCACAAATATCTGTTCTGGTGGCTATGCCACAAATATCTGTTCTGGTGGCTCTGCCACAATATCTGTATTTCGTGACTCTGTCACAATATCTGTTGACCGATCGATGGCTAAGTGCCGATCACCCTACTGAAGGCTGTATGCCGTTGTTGTGGGCTTCGTGCCGATTATAGACCCGTTATTAATGGCTCTGTGCCAACCTAAATATGGCTTTGTGCCATCTTGACTATGGCTTCATGCCAAACGTATTTACCTGTAGCTATGTGCCTAACATATTTGTTGACGACTCTGTGTCGATCATATTTACCGAAGGCTGTGCGCCAGTTATATTACCGTCACTGATGGCTATGTGCCTAAGTTATTACAGTTATCTATGGCTTTGTGCCACATATTCTGTTAGGTGGGTTTGCCACATTATCCGATTCTGGTGGCTCTGCCACAATATCTGTATCTGGTGACTCTGTCACGATATCTGTTCTAGTAGCCATGCTGCAAATTCTGTGGTGTGTAGCGGATGGGTGGGTCGAGTTGTCTCCCCACATGGTGTAAGGTTGGTACGGGGGTGTATACGGCTGGATTGGGTTGGGATTGCATTCACATTCTGATTCTGATTCTGTCACGTAATTCTGATTTTGATTCTGATTTTGTTACTAATAATGATTACGATTACGATTACATTCGATTTCGATTCGATTCGTCACCTAATTACGATTCGATTCGATTACATTACTAATATTGATTACGATTCGATTACATCGATTCGATTCGATTCTCATTTTGGTTCCAATTCGATAATGCTTCTTATTACGTAATGGGCTAAGGTCCATCTGATCTTGTCTGTTGTAATGGGCTAAGACCGATTGGTACTGAAATTGTAAGTAAGGTGGGGCGGACTTTTAATTCTTTTAGATGACTAACTGTTCTTTTATAGTAGGGATTTCACATCGATTTTTCAGTAAACTCACCCCATTTATTAACCTTTCGTAATATCCACCTTAGATGGATCGGGGTTGCTAGGGGCTCGGAGGAAGCCACACACACTGTTTATGTTACAGTTTTGATTATTACCTTTAAATTATTTTATGTGAGTTGTAGTAAAGCCGTTGTAATTTTCAGGATTTCAAATTTGGAATTTTATTTATTGTTCTTATAATTGCTAGTATTAGAGCACGATTTTCCAAGCAACTACTGTTATTCAAAACATCACGTAACCGCAATTGTTTTTAAAGTAAGTTTCCGCAACTACCAAGATTTTTACAAAGTTGTTAAGAATGTTATTCAAATTGAGGTTTTCTAACAAGGTTTAAAAAGGGTATAAGTTTTTAATTATTAAGAAGGGTTTTTAATGGAAACATGGTTTTCGAAAAACACTTCAATGTGACACGCCAAGTTCGAGCCAAACTTCCAGGCCGGGTTTGGGGTGTTACATTTAGTGGTATCAGAGCCTAGTTGCAACAACTCGGCTGTGGATTGGGTTTTCAAAGGTTGAATTTCAGAAAATTATTTCAACCACGTGGTCTGCTTGATGTATTTCTCCTAAAAAGTGTGGCACATCGAGTCTCCGGCCTTGAATCCGTAAGTCTTCGAATACTTTTGTGCATTTAGAAATTGAAATACTGTGGATTCCTTAGATATTGGTCTGAATTTAAATTTGGTTTTTATTTTATGTGGATGTGATGTTTAGATATAGAAATTGTATATATGTGTGATAAATATGTGGCTGCTTCTATGAATAAGTGTTGTATGTATGAGATGTTTCAAGTTCTAGTTGAAGTGTGATAGTGATAGTAGGATCAGAGTGCGCAGTGGTAGCGTAGTGGGGTAGATGTTACACGACTACCCTATTAGACGAAAATTTTGCGGACAAAATTTCTTTAAGGGAGGTAGAGTTGTAACACCCTGAATTTGGGCCTAGAAGTTTTGGGTCTTGAGCATGGGAGCGGTTGAAGGCAGCTTATAATATTCTGTTGTGCGTGAAAATTTCGTAGTTGAAGGCTTGTTTTAGTGGTTAAGTGTGCTGAGAAGTGTTGGAGAAGTCTTGGGTTCAAACCTAGACTCTAGCAAAAATTTTGGTTTAAGGTAAATCAAACCCTGGGTGTAGTAGGTAGGCCTTAAGAATATTGTTGGAGAAATTGTGACACAAAAAGCCTTGTGGCTTAGTGGCAAGTAGCGTGTGGAGCATTTAAGGGGAGGCATGGGTTCGAATCCCATAGCAAGCAAAAAGGGTATAGGTTTTTAATTATTAAGAAGGGTTTTTAATGGAAACATGGTTTTCGAAAAACACTTCAATGTGACACGCCAAGTTGAAGCCAAACTTCCAGGCCGAGTTTGGGGTGTTACAAACTTACTATGATCTATATGTGTGAAAGTCGAATATATATATATTATATTTTTGAAGTAATGCTTGAATAGTCAAATAATGACTAGTTTAAAATTGTTGAATTTAAGCTCAAGAGCAAAGAGGGTCGAAGTTGGATAGGGGAAAGGAGAAAGTAATTGAGTAGTCTTTTCGCAACCGTTCAAGTATATCCGAGGTAAGTTTTGAATAGTCACATTTAGTACGTAATTGATAATGTCTTGATATGTGTATGATAATTGTACTGCAATCTATTGGTTCTATTTGAATATAGTTGAGTGACAAATAATTTATGTTTAAGGCTTAAAGCCGAATAGACATTAGAAGTTAAGCTTGGAAAGTAAAATGGACATATATTTTTATGTATGTTATTGAGCCAAAAGTTATATGAATGGTGCCCATGTTATGCTATTATTCGAATGAAATAAATGAACTATGATTGTGAGATGCTATGTGGATTGAATTTTCTTGTGAATAAGTATGCATGACATTCAGTGATGTATATCCGGACTTAGGGTCCGCAGGCTATGTGCTGGAATTATATCCGAACTTAAGGTCCACAGGCTATGTGCTGGAATTATAACCGGACTTAAGGTCCGCAAGCTACATGTTGGAAATATGTCTGGGCTAAAGTCCCACAGGCTTCGAGCTGGTATTATACCGGGTTTAAATTCCCATAGGCTTGTGCTGGTAATTGGTTTCAAGTTCTAAGACCTGACAGGCTTAATGCTAGTAAATTAAGTAAGATTACGATATTGAATATTCGCAGTAAACCATCGTTGAGTAAGTACTATACATTTAAGATGTTCAGGTACGTATTACTTACACATTGGTGATTTGATTTCGAAGTGAATCATTAGCATCAAAGAAGAATATATATATATATATATATATAAATGTGATTGATGGTTATATTTGCGAATATGAGAATGATTTAATCGGTCATGGTATATTTGTATATGAATTATATGTTAAAATTACTTTATGTACTCATTTACATTCAGTCAATGATTTTGTGAATTATTAGTATTAAAGAATGATACTTAAGTGTGAATGATTGTTATATCTTTAGTAAAACAATGACCTATTCGGTCAAATGTTGTTAATATATGAGATTATTTGATTTAAATGCATCGTATGAACTTTAACTAAAAGAAAAATATGTGCTGAGGATCTATATAAATTATGTTTATGTGTATTCGGCCATGAAGCAATTTGAATTGAGAATAAGTCTGTTTAAATGAATGTTTCGATTTTCAATAAGTTTTAATTGTTTGTGATGCTTAAAACTTTCTAAGCTTCGAAAGCTTAGTCTGTTCTTTATTTCTCAGTTTTATAGATTGTTGATTTTGGCCATCGACTCGGGGATCGTCAGCAGTTCATCACACTATCGATCTTTTTGGGTACAGTTATATTTTGGACTTGATATGGCATGTATAGGTTAGGCTAATGGTAACGATGTTTTGAAATTGTAAATATTTTGGCCATACGAAAATGATGTATAACTTAAATATCAGTATGTATTTCAGCTCAATCTCTGTTTATGTGTATTGACAATGTGAATGAGATAATTAAATGTTTAGTTTGGTAATACCTCTTAGCCTTAATCCGGGATCGGATTCAGGTTAGGGGTGTTACATTGAATCATTCATTAATGGTAAAATTGTTAATTACTATTGAATAATTAAGGCAACTGAATTCATTATTATGTATTACATGGTTAATTGAATTTAATGATTAAAGTGAGTTAGTGATGAATTTAAGAACAGGTAAATTTCATGAATGGTTATATGGGATATTATATCGAAAAGGGAATTAAAGTTAAGTATGAGAAATGTGAATTTCATGGAAAAATATTGAAATGCTAATGTGAAAATGAAGGTCATGGATAAGGATATGGAAAGAGACCCGTTTGAACCTTATAAACACTTAGGATACAAATGACATGTCACTAGGGATTATATGTTTCTGGTACTAATCCTGGATGTCCTATCGATGGGTGAGGTCCTGCATTTGTTGCAGATTCTCCATAGCTTGTGTGAGCAGCATCGTGTAGCTAACATCACGACCCATAGCTCGTGTGAGCAGGCCTATTTTACAGCTTGTATGAGCATTATTGAAAAAGGTCATGGTTATATGGAAAGGTGTTCCCGAGTATCCAATGTTATTCTATACGGTTCAACGGGTAAGTAAAGGTTAATGAAAAGGCATGAATAAAAACTTAATGTTACTAATGTTCATATGAAATGGAAAGATGGATATTCACAAATGAAATGTAAAGGATGAGAATTTATCATGTGATGGATGAAATATGCATGGAATTCATTTCTTAATTTATGTTATGTTTCATAGATGCTATGTTACTCATTATCTACTAACTATGTCGATTCAAATGAGAAAAGTGTGTAATAGATATATATATATATGTGATGGATGATATATAAAGCCTAAATGCTTATTACGTATATGCCATGATTTACTTGAAACTTATATGTAATGTCATATTTACTAACCTTATAAGGTGGTGTGTATAGGAAAGGAAGTTTGGAATATGACATGATGAAAGTATGTTGGTTGTTTAATTTAATATGTTCAGTAAGTTTAGGTTTCCTTTATATGAGCTTACTAAGCACTAGTTGCTTATATAATTGGTTTCCTTGTTTGTAAATCATTGAAAGGCTTGATCGGTTGGAATCTTCGTTGGAGCACAATCACACTATCCATTGACTATTTTGGTAGCTTTTGAATAAGTTGGGCTAATGGTTATAAATGGCAAGTATAGGGTTGTATGTTAGTTTGTTATGTTTTGAGCCCATGCCTAACATACTTGTGTATATAGATATGTTTTGAAATAAGTAGTATATGCTTGTGTTAATAGGTGAGTTTGGTATCTTGTGTGTGTCTTGTGAAGGAATATGACTAAGTGGTATAATTTGAGAATGAAGTAACTAAATGATGAGTGTGTGATGTGTGTTTGGCAGGTATAAGGCTCATATGTAAAAGGTGTCATGAATATGTTACTTGGTCTACTTGGTTTGGTCATATCTTTTGGAGATTATGTTTTGTGGTGGACTTGGAAATCTTCGTAAATGTCTTTTGGTCACTTTGGGTGGCATGTAAGTGCATGTTTTAGACTTGTTTATATGTGTGGTTGAAATGATTATAGTTGTCGTGAAGTAAGCTTAGGCTATGGAGTGATAGTAAATTGTTTTTAGTTGAGGTGCCTTTGAATGGCATATTGGTTAGAACCTATAAGTTGATTGTTTTGGCTTGTTTTAGGCTTGCTTAAATGTGTTTTTAAAGTATAAAAATGGTTGATTTTGATTTGGCTTGGGACCTAAGTGTTGGATGAAAGTTTGTCTTGTTTTGGAAACTTTTTAAGGTATACATGGCCTGGGCTATTCCACATGGCCTAGCTACACGGCCATGTGACACACACGGCTATGCGTCTTATAAATTTTAGGTACAGGACTTTCACACGGTCACAGTTAGTTACACGGTCTGGCCACACGGGCGTGTGGGGAAGCCATATGGCCATGTGTGATGCCGCACGACCTGAGCTATTTCACACAGCCGTGTGACCCCTGTTTCCAAAATTTTCAAATTTTTTCATATTTTTCTATTTTGATTCAAATTAGTCCTAGATTGTTCCCAAACTATTTTAGGGCCCCACAAGCTCGATTTAAAGCTTGTAATTGTATTTTTACCCTAACTTTTATAAGCTATTGAATGCTATCATTTATTTTATATTTTTGTTTCTGTTTGATGACAAATGTATTGATTTGTAATGTAACGCTCTATAACCCTAATTTGGCAATGAAAATGGGTTAGGGGTGTTACACACTATGTTATGGGAATTGTAAACCTTCCCAAGTCTTCCAGGTTTTGGAGAACCTGTCTAGATATAATAGCACTACAAGAAGTGCTCATATTAACTTGTTCACATGCCTTCATTTTCCTAAGCCTAGACATGATTTTTTTTTTAAATTTTGGCATATTTAGGGACTTTTTCAATTTGTTCAATTTTGGCATATCCGGCTCAGCTACTGGTTCAATTATGTCCTCTGGCTCTTTCTTCGTCAACCTTTCGGGTTCTTCTTGAAGATCTTCTACATTCTCTCTTGTTTGCTCTTGTGTAAGAGTTTCTGGGCTACTCAAGATTTTGCCCGAACGTATTGTAATTACTTTTACATGCTCCTTTTCTTCCTTTCGAGGATTATTTTCAATATTGCTAAGAATGTCGGTGCCAACTTTCCTTTTGGTATCTCCCATCATACTCATCAATTGGCTCATATGATCTTCTAGCTTAGTTAATTTTTTTGTTGAATTGGTGCACTCAGACTGCACTTGCTTCACGTTTGCCCTTATTGATTGTATTTCCCTCTCAATCTGATCCAAGCATTGACCACATACAGTATGGTCATTTGGTTTGACCATTTCTTGATGTTTCTGTAAATAAGGATATTGATAATTAGTGTTTTTGACTTGATTAGAACTATTACCTCCTCATTGATTTCCTCCCCATCTTAGATTCGGGTGATCTCTCCATCTAGGATTATAAGTATTTCAATAAGGGTTCCCACCCCTATTCCTAATGTAATTCACATTCTCAGTTGGATTATTTATATAATAGAAGAGTGGTTTGTCATCTCCATATATAGATGGTGCATTATTCTCAGACTCTATATGGTTGATTCTGTCCATTAGCTGTTGATATTTATGGTCCTCCTGGATAGCTTTCACTATAGATGATCTTTGGCCATATATATATCGTTTAATTGGCCACTGGCAAAAGTTCACTGCTATATTTTCTATAAATTCATATGTATCCTTGTACGTTCAATTCATTAAGGCACCTCCTGCAACTCCATCTAATCCTAACCTTATGTGTACATCCATTTCATTGTAGAAAATTTGTAGTTGTAACCACTTAGGCAATCCATGATGTGGGCATTTCTAAATCAACGTCTTAAAATGATCCCATGCTTCATGAAAACTCTCCCTCTAATTGTTTGAACAGATAAATTTCCTTTCTTAGCTGGACCGTCTTGCTAATGGGGAAAAACTTTTGTAGGAACTTTCCTGCAAGTTTGTCCCATGTCCTGATGGATCTTGGTGCCTACAAATCTAACCAAGAAAAGGCGTTATCAATTAATGAAAAGGGGAACAATCGAAGACGAACAACGTCATTAGTGACCCCATTATATTTGAAAGTATCACAAAGTTGGAGGAACTGTTTTAAATTCTTACTCGAAACTTTAGTCATTGTTCCTCGAAACTGCAAATTGTTTTAGATCATCTAGATCATAGCTGGCTTGATTTCAAAATTATTGGCTGTGATAGCTGGCCTTGTTATACCCCCTTGAACCATATCCAGATTTGGTAGTGCATATTCCCTCAGGGTTCTTTTGTTACGTGCCATATTAATGTTTGTCGGTAGCTATGATAGTGGTGGTGGATCTTTTAATTTGTTATTGTTAGCTTCGTTGAATAGTGGATTCTCGCAAGGTATGTTGCCCACAACAGGTGGTGGATTCTGCATGCTGCTATTGTTACTATCGACGATTCCTGCATATTATTCTTTTCGGATCTGTGATTAACTCTATAGGTGTTCCCTTACTACGAGTCATACACTAAACCCAAAGAGAAGAAATTAGTAAAAATACAAAAATAAAATTGTATCTATAATTTAAGAATTTCCTAACTATTTTATCAATACATAAAACTCAAAATTAATCTAGTGACATTGCCTCCCCGGCAATGACGCCAACAACTTGACAGCCTCTAGACGTACCAACATCCAGAGTAGAAATTCTGTACAAAATATATGAAAGATTAGTATTTGCAAGTATACAGGTCAGGTTTTAATATAGTTACAACGGAGTAGATGAGTACTCCGAGGATCGTACCTAAGAGAGACGAGCACTAAATTAGTTCTAACCTAAGCATATATAGATCTAATTAGTACTTTATGTGAATAATATTACGATCAAATAAAAAATAAATATTTTAGGGCTCTTAATAAAAATAAAAAGAAAAAAAGTAAAGAAATAATAAGAAATCAAATAGTAAAATTTTCAAACATGAGCATGGGTGGGTAGCTTGCTTCGGTAATCATAATCAACTATCGCTTCAAGTTTTCTTGTTCAATTAACTAGTCGATATCCCAACAGGCTCTTCTGATCTTCCACTAGAATAATTAGTTGGTAAAAACTACTTATCTCTCGACCTCACAGTCCAGACTGGTTCAAGGTTAAGGTGTTCACGGATAGACCATACCAATTTTGGGTTAATTCCCACCTTAATGACTTCCTAGGGTTGTCAGACCTAGGGTTTAATATCTTCCTTTCCTAAATAGTTGATCCACTAAGAGAACCGTACAAAATAGTTAATTAATCATACATCTACTCGCTAATCCCCCATAGGAGGATTAGTCCCTCATGGATCTCATAAACAACATAGACTTGATAAAATGAATAGACAATAAATAAAAGAATATAAAGTTTAGAAGAAGCCTGATTTATATTAGAATTGAATGTTGAATTCTCATAGAGTTTGATCATGTTTCACAAATCTGATTTCTTCCACAAAGCAAGGAACAAAACCTAAAATAAACCTAAAGCCTAAAAAGAGAAAAACTAAAGATTAAAACTAGGAAGAAACCTATACAATATGTAAAGTCGTCCATAACATGTGTTAAATGAGCCTATTTATAAACTTTAGAGTGGTCGTCGTCCTTAACCCTAGGTCAGCTGCCATCCTCGTGCTTAATGTTTGGTTGTGCAAACCAAAACACCCCTGCTTCGTAATTATTTCCCATACAGAGGTTATGCCGTGACACATCAGGTCCTATGTCGCAACATTGAGGGCAATATGCTTCATCTTCAGGTGTCTTTAGGGGTATGTTGCGACATTCTTAAGCCGTGTCACAGTACTGAAGGCAGTCTTGAAATTCTTCTATTCTACTCCCTATGTTGCAACATTTAGCTCTCCGTGTTGGGACATAGTGACAAGTATCGAGTTAGGATGCCTTCTAATGGTCTCTTGCACACTCATAAAGTCTATTAGCTCACCCTTAGGCCTCATTCGATGCCTAAGGTCAATAAAAGACTCAAATTATATATTTTATTGGATGTAACTAAAATAGCGAAAACATAATTAAAACTTAACCAAAATGCTTGTGTTCAAACTCCTAAAGTGTGAAAACTAGTTTAATTTGCTACACTAAATTATGATAGATCAAAGTGTAGTACAATACAACAATGCGATAAACACAATATCAATGATAAATAAAATAACATAAAGTCTAGTACAATACAAATATACGATAAACACAACATTAATGATAAATAAAATATCATAAAGTCTTTCAAACAACACTTTCAACCCTATTAATTTCTAGATGCTTACCATTCATTGAAAATTTGATTTGCTAGTTCCATCCTCCAATTTGCACATGCATCAGTTGGATGATTATTGATTATATTAGGTTTAATATCCTCTATCACATTACTATTTAAACCTTCACTCAACGCCGCTTCAATAGGACCAAAACTCGTTTCAGTTTTAATAAAATTATGAAGCAAGCAACAAGCAATAATGATTCAATTATGCACCCTCACAAGATAAAATGATGTACTTTTAAGTATACCCCATCTAAGTTTTAATAAACCAAAACATCTTTCAATAACATTGTGCGCCGATGCATGTTTCATATTGTAAAATCCTTCTAGAGTACTAGGTTGGTGACCTTGTCGCAATTCATTCAAATATAAATACATATGATATCGGTTTAATTTATAAAATATACATATTATTTTACTAATTATCATTAGTTCACCTTTATTTATCAACAGTAACAAATGCACAGAGAGATTGTTATTTTAACATACACAAGAAAATGGAAGAAAAAAGAAAAAAAAAGAAGAAGAAGTGGGTAACTACATAGGGTGAATAAGTTAGATAATTCTGGTGAAATTAAGTAAAGAGAGAGTTGAAATTATAGAGTAAATACAGAACACCAAATATATATGTATAACCATGGATTGAGATACCTGAACAGACATAAATATTTATAACTAGGATACAAATAAAACAGTATAGAGAGAGAGGACAAGGGCAGGGGTGTTGGTGTTGGTGTGAAATGGATAAAGATGCATGCTATTAGGCACTAGCAAGTAGCAATGCAGTTTGGGGTTTTGAATTCGTTGACCTAGTCAAACATGAGGCATAGCAGATGGAAGTCGGGCATCAATGGGCATTCCCATTCAAAATTAGCTGCCCTATGCAATGCATGCCAAACTAGTGAAAATAGTTGGAGGAGTCTCCCTTGAATTTTAAAATCAATTAATAATACTAAACTAAAACGAACACCATCACCATCTGTTTCAACAACTCCACAAATAAATAAAAAGAAGGCAAGTAAAGTAAAGGTAAGGACATCATACAGGGATGGGGGGATGCAGATGGAGAGTTACTATGGAGGTAAAGGAGGAGGGTCTAGCAACATGTAGGACTTGAGATGTTACAATGCTAATTATGCTAATTCTGTTAAACCAAATCAACTTGGCAAAGAGATTAAGATGAAGAAAAAGCAAAAGCTCCTTTGGGTCTTCTTCCAAAACCTGGAGCTTTAATGACCGTATCTCAAGTAGTTTTGTTGAACTTGTTGTTTTTAGAAATATATTTTTAGGCTAACAAGAAAACAAGTGGAGACTAAGAAAACAATCAAATTATATAATTACGTTTTCTTGTTACCCTGAAAAATATTTAACGAGTGTAAAAACAAGAATATATTTAATGAGGTGTTACAATGCTAATTATGCTAATTCGAGCTTTTTTTTACTTGTATTCCAATAGTTTTATTTGATTGTTTGCTTCATCTTGTTATAAAAGTAAAAAATATATTTCAAAAGCCCGAAAAGTATAGGCACTGGGGACAGAATTAGACCTTTTTTTTTTCATATGTTTAGCACTATGATGCATAGTGGTTTTTAATATCAGAGTAGACATGGGATATAAAGGCACAAGCATCGGCAGGCAGGCAGATAAGCACAAATTGTATTGCTATGAGCTAAGTTAAAGCCTAATGGTTGTTGATTCCTATATTCCAGGGAGGGATAGTTGAGGCACTAAGAATACATAAAAAATGGAAAGGCTACACTTTCGACTAGGAAGGACCACAAAATTTGGTTTTCACTTTAAAGGACCCAGCCCATTCATGTCTAGCCAATAACAATGCCATCAGAATCTCCACTGAACCAAAAATAACCAGCAAGCAGTGCGAGTATGAGATCAATGGTTATTTCCCTGACAGAAAATGCAACATCATTGATTCCACAGGCAACGTTGCGCTCAGGTTGTATACTTCAATTAATATAACATGGTATCATTGATTCCATTTGTATTACAAATAAGCTACAAATTCCTCTTTATTGTAGGATCTGTAATTCGACTAAATGTGTTGAAGCCTAGAAAAGAATCCTTAGCATGTATATAAAATAACAACTTGGAATTCAACATCAACTGCTTTATTAAGGTATATAACCCATTAATCTGCCACAATTTGTTGTGGCAATTTAAGGTTTCTCTGACACTTAAACGAGATTGTTTTATAGCATTTTTATATGTTTTTATTTCATTTTCAGTTTTTATTGCTTTATGTTTAAATTATGCAAAATAAATATTTTTACGCAATTTTGAGTTATGTAATAATCTAATGGGCCTAGGGATGATCTAACGGCTCTATCTAGTGTGTAGGACACTGTTTTCAGACTTAGAAGATGAAGGGCGACTGTAGCGTCGCAACACCGAGAAGTGGTGTTGCAACATCAAACTTCGAAACCAAAATACCTAGAATTTGAAGGCAGTGTTGCGACACCGGTCCTGTGGTGTCACAACATCAAGTTACAAACATAAATTTTAATTAGGGTATTTTAGTCTGCACAACGCACCTTAATAAGATTTTTGGGTTGTTTAGCAACCCTAATTAGGTCTGAGCATAAACTTTATAAATAGACATGTTAAGTCTCATTTGAGGAGGATTGGCCAAGTGAGTCGTTTTAATATTTTAGGGTCTTAGTTTAGTTTTTATTTTTTATTCAATTTAGTATTTTTTTATACTTTTGTTCTTCTTTCAACTTGGATTCAGTCTTGATCCAAGGATTTAATGTAGTAGTTTTTCGTTATTTTGTTGTTGATTCCAATTGCAATCGAAGTGGTATTCACGACTATTAAAGGAGATTTCGGTTCCGAGCTCAAATCGATATAAAAAATGAATTTATTTCTCTACTCCTTACTTTTATTTAATTTGATGCTTTGCATGTTAAATATGAGTTTAGGAATTATTGTATTTAGATTCATAAGTAGCTAATTTCCTTAGGGAGATTAACGAAAGAATGTGTGAATAATTAACGAATGAACAAGAGTTGAATTTTGAGTTAATTGGCTTAAATTATGTGTGATTAAATCCTAGGGAGTGACACCCCTAGGAAGTAATTTAGGATAAATGATATCGAGAGATAAGTTTACCGAGTACCTCATTATTTATCCCAGTCAAGAAAGTGAGGTCGAGAGGTAAGCGTGTATTGGTCGATTATTTAATTAGTTAGAGGTTGAGAAGTAATAACTAGTTAATTAATAGCTAAATCGATAAAACCTGAGTTCTGAAGTTGATTAGGATCACTGAAGTGAGTTGATCTCGTACCTATTTTATTGGACTATTTTTTATTATTAAATTGGTTGATTTTTAGTTTAAATAATTTTTAGGTTAATTTGATTAATTGATGTTAATTGCATTTGTAATATAATTTTAAGTCGGTACTATTTAAACTTATTAGTGTAGAGAATTAATTTAGGTTTAATTCAACCTCCCTTGGGTACAATCTTCAGAATGCTTCCTGAAGTTTTTCATTGTAACACTAATCTATATTACAATTTTACCCGTATACTTACATACACCACTTGTTAATTTTATATCTTTTTGTTGCAGTATTTCCAATCTAGATGTTTGTACATCTGGCGGCAGTCAAGTTGTTGGCGCCGTTGCCAGGGATGTTTTGACATCAGACTTAAATTTAATTTTCTCCATTTGATAGGATAAAGAGGAAAATTTAGAATTATAGATACAAATTTTTATTTTTATTTGATTTTTAATTTATTTTAATTTTAATTTGTTTTAACTTCTCTTTGATTTTAGTGTATGACTTGAAGTCGAACTCTTCCAATCGAGCCATATCATGAACTGAAGAGAAATTTAAGGCTAACTTGTAAGCAAATGCAAAACAATCCACCTGTAATAGCTAACTTGCCACGAGGAAACCCACTGTTTGAGGAAAACATCAAACCATCTGCACAAATACGAAGAGAGCCACTGATGGGTCAACAGGAGAGGCCATTGTGCAAGTATGCGCTTCACACTTTAGACAGTTCATGGTAGAATTGAGAGGCTTACTATTAATGCAAACAATTTTGAAATTAAGACGATCATCATCCAAATAATACAAAACAATTTTCAATTTCAGGGAAATATGATCGAAGACCTGAAACAACATTTAAAGAGATCCCTACAGTTGTACAACACATTTAAATACAACAGAGTAACCGATGACGCAGTCCGTCTACGATTGTTTCCATTCTTGCTTTGTGACAACGCCTACAAATGGCTTGATTCCCAAGTGTCGAGTTCCATCACAATATGGGACGACTTAGAAGGGAAATTTTTACACAATTTTCCCCATTAGTTGATCCATCCAATTGAGGCTTGACATTGCCAATTTTAAGTAATTCGAAGGTGAGAACTTATATGAAGCATGAGAACGCTTTAAGTCATTGCTTAGGAAATGCCCACATCATAG
Organism: Gossypium arboreum; assembly: GCF_025698485.1. Classification (NCBI taxonomy): domain Eukaryota; kingdom Viridiplantae; phylum Streptophyta; class Magnoliopsida; order Malvales; family Malvaceae; genus Gossypium; species Gossypium arboreum. Next base: position 95,254,163 of record NC_069075.1, read on the forward strand.
TATGCAAGACTAGCTTCAATTGAAAATTTTGTATAATGGATTGGATGGAAGCTAAAAAGCCGGCTTAGATAGTGCATCGATTAGAGCCTTTATGAATAACACCTACGAATGAGCCTATCAATTGATCGAGGACATGGCGATGAACTCGTATATGTGGTTGAATAAGCACTTCTTCTATAGCCAGAAGTCGTCAATAGCTAATATGGCAAGTAAGACTATAAATATCAACAAATTTTGGAAAAATTACATTGTCTAGAGACCACTATCAAGCCATTGATGAATGATGTTGCTTGAAGCTACACGTCATACCCAGAGACCCAATCAGATGAAGTGAATTAATTGGGAAATAGGGGTGAAACCCCTATTCAAAGATGTACAACTCTTATTGGAAGGACCATCCAAATCTAAAGTGGGGAGGCAACCCAAGTAGCGAAAACCCAGTTCTGAACCAACAAAATCCTCCATATTAACCCTCACATTTGTAAAGATCTCAAGGGAGATCCATAGGTAACGACCATGTTGGTTGTGGTCAATTCTTAGACCATATCGAAAATGAGATGATCTTACAAAGTTTGACATTCAACATGTAAAGACTAAATTTGCACAAAATCACACGAACATTGCTAAATTTAAGGAAGAGATGCATAATACTGTGAGTGCATTGAATGAGATGTGGAGGAAAATGGGCACAGGTATTCTGAGAATTACTGAAAACAATCCCTAAAAAGACGAAAAAGAGCATGTAAGTACTATCGTACTCCGTTCAAGTAAAACACTAGTAAACTCAAAAAAGTCAACAAACAAGGAGGACGATGAGGTCGAAGTGGGGACCAAAACCTTGATGAGCCAAAAATTGAAGTCCAAAGGGAGAAAAGACCTGAACCAATGGTTGAACTGAAAAAGACTCCACGCTCGAAACTAATGCAAAAGAACGTACCATTCCCATCGAGGTCGGAGGACAAACAACGAAGGGATGAGGAATTCTTAAGTTTTCTAGATCTTTTTAAATCCCTTAATGTAAATTTTCCACCGCTTGAACTAATTGATAAAATATTGAAGTATTTCAAATACTTAAAAGAGATTATGTCTAGGCATAAAAAGCTAAAGAAATGTGAGAAAATAAAAATTGATGCTTTTTGTAGTGCAATAATTGCTCGTAGAATACCCCTGAAGATAAAAGATCTAAGAAGTTTTAAAATTCCCGTGGAGATAGGGAATAAACATTTTAGCAACACCCTTTGTGGCTTAGGGGCCATCATAAATTTTATGCCTTTATCCACATACCTAAAACTCAATTGGGGGGACTAAAAAATATGAAAGTTGCACTACAACTATCCGATAGGTCTCTCGTACATCCCAAGGGTGTACTTAAAGATGTATTGGTTAAAGTTAGGAGTTTTATAATCCCCATCAATTTTATCGTCCTAGACTTCAAGGAGGACAAAGACATTCTCATTCCTAGGTCGACCATTGATCTTGAAAAGAATGAATTAATAATGAATATAAATGGAAAAATGGAAGTATTCAAACGTGGTCATGATTCCCAAAATCTGAAATACAAAAATAAAATAGGGGAGGATTGTTATGTAATTTCCTTTAGCACCTCTAACAACCTTGGTCAAAGGTACGTTTCTAGTTCGATGTGTGTAGGTGCCAAAAGATCGAGGGACCGCAAGAAGTGGAAAGACCCCGGACGGGAAATTAATTGTTGGATAGGCTAAGACGATCACCAAATGAGAAAAATGGTGATGCCTAAAATGCGAGAGCTATCAGATGAGTCTGTTAGCCATACTTAAATTCTTCAATGTAACTTTGAAAATTGTTGTAAATTTTTGTACATTTGAATTTTTGGATTTTATTTTGGATTTTAATTAGGTTGGGAAGTTTTAATTAAAGTAGGATTTCGGCCTTAGATAGCTAGAAGGAGCCTATTAGGGACCTAATTTAAATTAGGGGTAAAATGGAGGGATTGACATGCCAAAATGTGCAAACATGAAGAAAATTAGGGCGGGGTCATGACAATACATCTCAGTGTCGTGACATCACACTTCGAACCTAAAGTCTTTTCAAATTTCATCCTATGTCTCGACACGATATATGATTTTTTGGCAGATAACTACTAATTGATCTTACACTTGGTCGATTCTTATAGTGAGTTTAATACCTATCGGAGTACCAATCAAATCATATCTACTTCAAACCCAAAACAAGCTCATTTTGATGATGAAAATTTCTAGATCTTTTAGAAGAATACTAAACATTTATATTATATAGCACAAGAATACCCAAGATAACAAATGGCTTAGATCCCAAATAACCCCAGAACAAGACATGATACTATTCATATGCGACAGATACTATATAACTTAGATTTCAACCCTACATAGCATAAACAAACTCCACCAACTACTATTTATACCTATCATAACTATGAATACGACCATCTCTTACACTGACAGACTAATATGGCAGATTTCGTATTTAGAAATACATATACATTCTTTCTTTCAAGAATCGTCCCTTAAGACTCATTCAATTTCATCACAAGATTAACTAAACCAAGTTAACTTTAGATGTATTAGGTCATTATCATAGAATTACCTATCGAAAAGATCTTAGCACTTACCACAAAGGTAGTTAACCAAACTCTACCATGTAGGCATCCCTGAATATGCCACATAGGCACTTTCCAAAGCGTCATAAAGAAAACATAGAAAATGCCACAAAGGCATTTACAAAACATGCCGTAAAGGCACTTATAGAATACATCAAAAAGGCATTATAGATAACTTGCCTAAAAAGGCTCTGTTTGGTGCCACCAAGGCACCACATGATTTTTCATGTTTGCGATATGGATTTGCCTAAACTTATCATTGCGTGAGGTTTGCCCGTCATCGCCATGGGACACGCAGAAAACCCCAGTAGATAAATACGACTTATCTGCTCTTTGGAAATGTGTCATAGCCATGGTCTTTCCTCAGAATTTTTGTACTGAATTTCATGTTTACTATCCCGACAGACTTCATTGTATACCACCACAGGGTCCAAATTCACATCACATAATATCCCAACACTCCATTCAACCCTCATTTCTCCAACATTTTCCATCATGTATCTCATTTCGAACATAACTATAGATTTATATAGGCTATACTCATTTCATATTCGAATAATAATTCTTTACATGTTTCAACCACATCAATACGATCATGCATTATAGTATATGTTCCATGTACACACATATATTTGCTTCATAGAATCACGTGCACTCATACATACAACACATCATACACTCAAATTTACATGGATACTACACAAAGATCACATATACACATTTAGCAATCACTTAAGAAATCATGCATCATTACTACAACATCAACTGTAAGAATAACTTTTTGGAATAATTATAGGATCCGATACTATGGTTGTAATAGCCCGATTTTGGGGCTAGTCAGAACAATGGTTTCGGGACCACAATTTGACGTAAAAAAATTCATTTTTATTATATTTTGATGGTATAAAATTTTATGGAACTATTTTATGAAAATCTTGTTCGAAAATTTTGATGTTTGGGCACTCAATTTAGTCAAAAGGACTAAATCGTAAAAAGTGCAAAAATTGAGTTCTACTTGTTAAAGGTGTCCAATTGCTATGAGATTTTAAATTAGAGGTCCTTAGTTGGTAATTATACCATTAGATAAGTTAGTGGACAAAAATGGGCATGAATAGGTAAAATTTCAAAGTTATGCATTAAAGGTATTTTGGTTATTTGGTAAATAAAAGAATAAAAAGGGAAAATCAAGTCAAAATTGGTGTCTATCTTCTTCATCTTGGCTGAATTTTTCAAGGAGACCATCGCTAGAGTTTCTTCAGCTTTCAAGCTTGATTGTAAGTACATCTTAGCCCCATTTTTAATGCTCTTTACATTTTTAAAGTCCTCGTAACCCGATTTATCTATTTTTACCATTATTTTTGAAGTAGGGTTCATGTTTAAAAATTTACCCATGTGTGACATGCATGTATTTTGATGTTTGATGGAAGATATTGTATGTTTGAGTTGTGATAAACAACTTTTACTAAGTGATTTTTAGTGAAAATGCATAAAAAAGACTTATTTATAAAAGTTCTAAAAATGGGTAGTAGGAATATGACTTGATGAAAAATGTGGACTGTTGTGAGCATGATATAGGTTTGGCTAGGCTTGGATAACAAATAAAATGGATACATTTCATTTTACGAGCCTAAGGACTAAAATGTAAATATATCAAAGTCTAAGGGCAAAAATGTAATTTTTTCCATAAGTTGATTTTTGGACAGCATTGAGTAATGTGATAATTAAATAAGTTAAATTTTCTATTATAGATCAAGAAAAACAATGTTCGGACTTTGATCGAGGGAAAAACAAGGTTATTGACGATTAGGTCTAATTCCTGACGATTAGGTCTAATTCCTACTATTTTGTACCAAGGTAAGTTCGTGTGTAAATAAATGTAATGTTATATTTTATTTTTATATGTTTTATTATGCATGAATTGTGTAAATGACAATGTGGATACGTTTGACGATGAAATGACAAGTGAGAAATCCCGTTTGAACCTTAGGAATAGATTAGGATATGAGTGACATGTCATTAGGAAACTATAAGTTATGTGATCTATGAGAATCAGGGTGCTGGTCATGTACGTCCTACCAGTGGCTACGTAGTCCGGCATATGTTGCGGATACCTGACAGCTTGTGTAATCAACCCGTGTAGCTACGTCTTAATTGACAGCTTGTATGAATAAGCCCGTGATTAGCTCGTGTGTGAGCCTTATGTATTATGAGATATGAGGTAGCATTGGCTACATATGTGGCACTAATGTGCAAGACTTTTCGTGTTTCTGATAATATTCCAAGTGTTCAACGGGTAATCCGAAGAGTATGTCAAAGATGACAAAGTGTGCAACTATGTTATGAGTTGGTACAGGTATGCATGTAAAACTCATGAGTATGGTCTTTAGTATGAGATAAACTCTTGGTAAGAATGCTAATGAGTAAGCTAAGCCTAAGATATTTCATGATAATTATGCTAACTTATGTTGAGTAGTTATATGATTAATGTATGATTTATGTTACTTATCATTTGCATGCAAACTTACTAAGCTTTAAAAGCTTACTCTCCTTTTCTTTTCATTCCTTATAGTGTCGCCAAGCTAGATCGGAGATCGAGGAACGTCGGAGCTCGATTCACACTATCAAACAAATGATTGTTTTAGGTATACTTGATTTCAATATTTTGAGTATGACATGTATAGGGACTTGGTCATTTTGTTACGTGTCATATTGGTTTAGCCAAGTGTGTTGGCATTGTAATGGTTAATGATTCATTTTGTATATGGCCATTGGAAGTTGGCTAATATTATTCTTATTGGTCATTGGTATATTTATGTGATGATACTTATCATGAAGATGAAATTTGGCATGAATGGATAGGAAAGTATATGATGTTTATGCATGATAGATGTTAGTAAGTGCAAATGATGTCATAAATAAGATAGTTACATAGGTTAAGGACATGGGCATGTGTGACCACACGGCCTACCCACACAGGCATGTCCTAAAGCCACACAAGCGTGTGATCCCTATTTTGATGAAAAATATTCTAAGTGTTGGGAAGTTTTCTAAAGTCCTTGGTTTAGTCCCGAACCACTCCTAATGCATGTTTTGGGCCTTGTAGGCTCGTTTAAGGGACGATATGAATGTTTTTGAAAAGTTCTAAATTTGAGTGGAAATTCATGTCTCAATTTTGAATATTTTTTTGAGTTTAATTTTGGTAATGCTTCGTACCCAGCTATGGCGTCGAATACGAGTAAGGGGTGTTACAAGGGTCTCACCTGATACTCACCTAAACTGTAGCTTGGAGTTCCAAACTTGAACATCCCTCTCGAACCAGTAGCAGTAAATGCTTAAAGAACATGGAACCATCATTAAAATCCATTTACAAACAAATGACTATCATATCAATTATAGACAACCCAATACAGAGTCTCTTATTCACAACCTATTGTTCATATGCTTCTTAATATCCTTATTCTTTCAAAAACTTAACATGCAGAGCTATCAAACTTACTAGGAGATGGAACATCCACTCATTAATTTAGAAACCTTAGCTTCCCACTTAATAAAGGAGAAGAAAACATATAAGTTTAAGAAGAAGAACATGAAAGTAGTATTGAAGGAAGAAAACCATCCAAACAAACCCTTCTCGCCATATATATATTCAACTTCCCCTTAGTGGAACTTGATAAGTGTCAATTGTATCTAGAATTTGTCCAAATAAAAGACCTATGAAATTCAGGAGAAATATAAATGAGAATATTGTACAAATATTATTTGACCAGACAATCCAGTTGACTCCTAACCAGATTACATTACAAAACCCAATTAGCACAATGCATAAGCAAACTAGTCGTATTATACTTTTGACGGTAACTCTCACAAGGCTTACTCTTCACTTGACATAATCTTTTCTTAAATAGCAAAATATCCTGAAATAAAATATTTAATTACTTCCAAGGTAGATACTTTATACCAATTCTTATTCACCAAACGACTACAAATGCGTAGACTATTCTATGCCAAACAAATAACATCACATTTACGTGTCTTCTAATCGGGTTCACCAGATTTGGGGTGTGACAAAATATTTCATACTTGATTCATTCATTTCCTCTCACTAGTGTGGACTCAAAATTTAATAATCAGATCTTCCATTACCTATTATTCCATAGTTCACCAATTTCACACCTCACATGGTTTCTGATACCCGATGAAACATTGTAAAAGAACTCAAAACATAGCTACGCTTTACATCAGAGGCTCTTCTAAGCTAATCATATATAAACTTGTTCGGGCTAAACCTTTATTGACACAATAACAGCCTATCCAAGGCTTTGTATACATGTAAGGTTACCAGTTCAAGCTAAACCTTTAAAGCGACATCACACATATCTTTATGTCCGTAATAAATGTTGGATCTTGAAATCATCAAGAAATAACATGTAACCATATATTTGAGTCTTTTACTAAGTTCATTAGGACACTTTCAATTTTATAACCTTGATACATGATATTCACGACAGGTTTTAAATATTTGTAATTAAGCGTTCTTGAAACTAACTATTATCATGATGAAGGCAAGTGAAGCTATCGAACAGTAGTATAGCTTTAGCAAGACAAGATTGTAATGCCCCAATTTTTGGGAATTCTGTGAATGTTGGCATAGGTTTAATTATGTTAGTGGGCCTCTAGAAGGCCCAAGCTTAAGATAGAACCCGGTAATTTTAGTTAATTTTTGTTCCATAAGAAAAATGGGGTGAAATTATGAAATAGAACCTATATGAAAATGTTTGAAAATGCTATACGCTAAATTGAAGTGGCTAAATAAATAGGAGTGCAAAATAGGAGGATTTGCATGACAAACCTCCCATTTTACATGAAGTGGCCAGCCATCATGTTGTTGTAGACAATATGAGCACTTGATATCCATAATTCATGGTACAAATTGATAATGGGTTAGGTAAATGTTCCATGATAATGGATTAGGTAAATATTCCATGATAATGGGTTAGGTAAATGTTCCATGATAATGGTTTAGGTAAATGTTCCATGATGGGCATTTCATATCTTTTGTATTAAAGAATTAAATGGATGAAATATAAAATTTTATTAAAAAAAAAAAAGGGGTGAAAAGAACAAAGTTTTGTCCATCCTTCTTCATCATAGCCTAAAGTTAGAAAAGAGAAAGAAGAGGAGAAAGCTCTTGAATGTTCGGTCACTTGGGGAAGAAAATTGAAGGTAAGTTCATGGTAGTTTGCTTCTATTTTGAGGTTCATGAGTTCTTCTTGATTCTACCTTAACTCTTGAAGCGTATTTTGGTTTTTAGTTGTGTTGTGAGCATTTAGTCATGAATTAAAATGAAGGAAATGGTTGTTGTTTCATGTTCTTTTGATGAAAAATGGAAGATAGGTGAAGTTGAGCCAAACAAATGAGCATGCATGTGCCTTAGATGCTAAGGGGAAAAATCGGCTAACATGTTGTGCATTAAAATGATGAAATGGAGATTATACTTAAGTAAAATCATAGATATGTGATGATTGATTGGTGATATACATGTTTAAATAACAAGCATGCAAGTTAGGTGTGAAAGAGTGATTTGGTAATAAATTTGCTTGGGACAGCAGCAGTAACGTGACTTTGGAAAATCACCATAAATTGTGAGAGATGAGTTAGAAGCTGCATAAATTATGTAATTAAAGCTTAATGAGTATAGTTTCAAATGGAATAAACGAGAACATATTTTGAATTTTGTACAATGAGAAATTTGATTCGTAATGAAGAGTGGTCAGATTAGTCAAACAGTGAAACATGGGAAACTTTGAGAAAAATCTGGTATTGATTGGCTAAACCAAAAATTCTGAAAATTTTATGAATAGAAGATACATGAGTCTATTTTTAGCTAAAATTAGCGGAACTTGATTTGGAGTTTCGTAGCTCCAGTTATAAATGATTTAGTGACTGTTGCTCAAGAAGATAGCTTGCAGTGAAATTTTGATTATGTGGTAAACATTGACAAAAAATTGTTAATGAGTTGCTTATTGATTTCTTATAAGCTTGCTATGATCTGTAGGTGTGGTTGGCCGAATATTGTAAGGGGTTAATACGTAGTTCATATTTGAATAGTTAGATTAACGTGTTAGTAATCCAATTGTAGGCGTTCGTGTGTGGATCTAAATCAAGATATCGTCGGAAGCAGTGTGTAACTAACACCCTCTTTCTTAGTCTGGATCGACAAAAGTCGAAAAGCGAAATGCCAAAAATCGGTATTTTGTAAATTTGAGAAGTGTCACGAATGCTCGTGAGGTAAATCGATTAATGTTTTTGGTAAGCTGCAAAATTTGGACTGCAAAGTGCATGATTTCTGTGCCCTCGATACTTTTGGGCTTAATGGGCCAAAATTGGAATGATGGGCCAACGGGCCAAATTCGGTAAGAACCCTCGGTACGTGATTCTGTTAGTACGTGAAAAGTAGGAATATGCATGAAAAACCCTAAAATAGATAAATTACTGAAATACCTTTAAAAGTGGAAAATTTACAGTTTTACCCCTAGTAGATAAATTACCGAAATACCCCTAGGGTTAAATTGACCTAAATGCATGTTTGACTGTTGTTATTTACTGCATGCCATGTTGTTATTATCTAATGCATGGGATTGAGATATTGATGGAGGAAGTACTGAAAGTGGCTTGTCCACGTACTGGAGGCTTTGCCTCAATTTACTGTTAACTGAGCAGCAAGGCTGCAACTGTGGAGTGTTAGGCTGGGTGGGTTGAGCTATTCCCCACATGGAATGTAAGGCTGGTACGGGTGGAGTGTAGTGGTTGGTGGGTTGAGTAGTCTCCCCAAATGGGCTTGCATTTGTTTTTGATGTTGCATGTATTTTGAAATGGGTCTATATGCCATACTGTTATCTGAATAAGGGGCTAAGGCCCAGTTTATTGTAATCTGAAAAGGGCTCTGGTCTAGTACCACTGTTACCTGAATGGGCTTAGGCCCAATAGGCTTGAGCTGACTTGGGCTTTGAATGGGTTTTCCTTACATACTGAGTTTTCCCAAACTCACCCCTTTTATTTTCATCCATGCAGGAAATCCCCAACCATAGTGGGCTTGGAGTTGTGAGGGAATTCGGAGTGGCCTCCCATTCTGAAAGTTTGATTTTCTTCTGGTGAACTGGACATCCTTTTATTTACGTTTGAAGTTTTGGGTTTTTTTAAATGTAATAAGGCTGCTTAATTATTTTTGATGGTTTTAATATGGATTACTAAGATAGGTATTACTTATTTTAATTGTTGAAATTGGATAGCTTTAGGGTGCGTTTTCAAAAATAACAATTGATTTCAAAATAACACGACAACAAGCAAAGCTTCCGCAATTAAAGTATTTTCCAAAATTAATCACTTTTCCTAAAAATGACATAATCAAATCGGTTTCCTAGAAATATCCATGACGTTAAGGTGTGGCAATGGCGGTATGCGTGATTGGATCCGAAGGAGCTTGGTACTTAGCGATCGATGGACTCACCACCTCTTTTCGGTTTCCTACCTGGTGCACAGCTTCCATTCACTTTAACCTATAATGAAATTATCTTTTAAAACACTAAGTAAGTTTTTCTGGATCAACAATATAAAATGTTTTAAACGCTTCGATGTGGCATGTCGGATCCGGTCATAACGTCTGGACCGGGTTTGGGGTGTTACATTTAGTGGTATCAGAGCCTAGGTTACAACAACTCGGTTGTCGAATGGGTTTACAAAAACAAAGATTTTCAAAAGCGAAAATTTTATAAAGAATGCGAAAAACTAGATTTTCGAAATTTAGATCTTTAGAAGGTGGCATTCCGAATCTCCGGCTCAAGTCTGTAAGTATTCTGAATTTTTCTGAATATTTTCCTGAATTATCTGTCTGTACTAAAATCCTACTAGGATACTCTAGATAGGATAATACTGAAACCATAGAAAAATTTGATAAGAGACTGAAACTGTAGCTAGACTTCGATTTTGCGAAAACAAACTTTGAATTACTGTCTGATTCATAAAACATCCGTAATAAACACTGGAATATTGAATCAATGCATAAAAATTCGTAATCAAGATAATACGATATGAGTACAAGAGCCGTTCGTGGAAGAGGCCGTGGACGGGGTCGAGGAAGTGCTCGAGCGAGATCTTCATCTTCGGGACATATGCCGGTGGTGGATGCACCGGTACCACTGGCAACAGAGGTAGAGTCTCATGACCGCGGTACCGGGGATGATGCCCTGTCACAGGCAATGCTTCGTGTTCTGGAAAGGGTTGCTGGGGCAAGTACGGGCAATGGAGTTCGGGGATCTATTTCGAACGACTTCGCTAATGAGCGGAGATCTTTAGGGGCGTGTCTGGTATAGCCCTGAATATGGCAGAATATTGGTTGGAGGCCACAGAACGGATTATGGACAACTTGGACTGCTCTAAGGAGATTGTGAGTGGGGTATCTATACTAAGTCCTTTGAGTCACTCGGTTAGGGTAGACAAACTGTATAGGGATGTACCCTTAGAAACTCAATGTAGGATTTTCCCTGGAGATCTGATGGAGTTACCGTTCGGAGAGTTTGATCTCATTTTAGGAATGGACTGGCTTGTTAAGTATAAGGCGACCCTGGATTGTGCTGCTAAACAAATAGTGTTAAGGACCACAAAGGATGAGGAGGTTATGGTGATAGGAGAGCGAAGGGATTATTTGTCCAATGTGGTGTCGGCATTAAGGGCCGAAAAGTGGATTCGAAAAGGTTGTGAGGCCTATTTGGCATTTGTAAGTCAGTCAGAAGAGGAGGGACTGATAGTGGATAAGGTTAGAACCGTAAAGGAGTTCCAAGATGTTTTTCCGGAGGAGCTTGTAGGATTGCCTCCGAACTGAGAAGTTAAGTTTGGAATAGATTTGTTGCCTGGAACGGCGCCCGTGTCCATCGCACTGTATAGGATGGCACCGAAGGAGTCAGTGGAGTTAAGGCTCAAATTTAAGAGTTGTTGGATAGGGGCTTCATTAGGCCAAGCGTGTCTCCATGGGGAGCACTGGTGCTATTCGTGAAAAAGAAGGATGGTGCGACGCGGATGTGCATTGATTATCGCCAGTTGAACAAACTGATGATTAAGAATAAGTATCCACTGCCAAGGATTGATGATCTGTTCGACCAACTTAGAGGAGCTTCTGTATTTTCCAAGATCGACCTTCGATCTAGATATCATCAGTTAAGGGTCAAGGAGGCAGATATCCATAAGACAGCATTCAGGACTCGGTATGGTCATTACGAGTTTCTGGTTATGCCATTTGGACTGACGAACGCTCTTGCAGTGTTTATGGATCTGATGAATCGTGTGTTCCAACCATTTTTAGATCAGTTCGTAGTCATCTTTATTAACGATATCCTGGTATATTCTAAAACTGAAGCGAAACATGATGAGCATCTCCGTATAGTGCTGCGAGTCTTAAGGGAGAAGGAACTTTTTGCGAAGTTCAACAAGTGTGAATTTTGGTTGAGGGAGGTAACCTTATTAGGACATGTGGTCTCTACCGAAGGGATTAAGGTGAACCCTCGAAAGATTAATGCAATTTTGGAGTGGAAGCCACCTAGGACGGTGTCGGAAATTTGAAGCTTCCTAGGGTTGGCAGGATACTACAGAAGGTTTGTGGAAGGTTTTTCTGTGATGGCAGCACCTCTGATAAAACTCATAAGGAAAGGGGTACCGTTTGTATGGACTGAGAAGCAGCAGGAAGCTTTTGAGAAGTTGAAGAAAGTTCTGACTGAAGCACCTGTGTTGATTCAGCAGGAGTCTGGGAAGGATTTTACTGTGTACAGTGACGCATCACACGTGGGTTTGGGCTGCTTGTTAATGCAGAAGGGTAAGGTGGTTGCATATGCATCACGATAGCTTAAACCTCACGAAGGGAACTATCCTACTCATGATTGGAAGTTGGCGGCAGTGATATTTGCACTTAAGATTTGGAGACATTACTTGTACGGGGAGAGGTGTATTATATACACAGACCACAAGAGTCTTAAGTATTTGTTGACTCAGAATGAGCTGAAACTTAGGCAAAGGAGATGGATTGAGTTGCTTAAGGATTATGACTGTTCGATCGAGTATCACCCAAGCAAGGCTAATGTGGTAGTCGATGCTTTAAGTCGTAGAACTGTATCTGATCTGAGAGCAATGTTTGCTCATTTGAGTCTGTATGATGATGGCAGTTTGTTGGCTGAATTGCAAGTAAGGCCAACCTGGGTGGACCAGATTAAGGAAAAGCAGTTAGAAGATGAGTCTTTGGTTGCTCGTTTTCAACAAGTTAAGGAAGGGGAAACTTCTGAGTTCGGTTTAAATGGTGATGGAGTTCTCTGTTTCTGAGGAAAAATTTGTGTTCCGAGGGACTCTGATTTAAGGCAGACAATATTGAAGGAAGCTCATGGGGGACTATGTGCCATGCAACCTGGAGGGAATAAGTTGTATCACGAATTACGAGAATTGTACTGGTGGCCTGGACTTAAATGAGAAGTAACGGAGTTTGTAGGGAAATGTCTGACATGCCAGCAAGTGAAAGTTGAGCATCAATTACCCTCTGAACTGTTACAGTCAGTGAAGATACCACTTTGGAAGTGGGAGAGGGTAACCATGGACTTTGTGAGTGGGCTGCCCTTGACACCATCAAAGAAAGACTCGGTGTGGGTGATTGTGGATAGGTTGACCAAATCAGCCCATTTCATACCTTTTCATACTGACTTTTCACTTCAAAAGTTAGCCAAGTTGTATGTGGCGGAGATTGTGTGACTTCATGGAGTCCCAGTTTCAATTATTTCTGATCAGGATCTTAGATTTACATCTTAGTTTTGGCAAAGGTTGCATGAGGCGTTGGGGACCCGATTGAATTTTAGTACGGCTTTCCATCCCCAGACTGATGGTCAATCGGAAAGGGTTATTCAGATTCTGGAGGACATGTTGAGGGGATGCATGATTGAATTTCGAGGTAGTTGGGAGGATTACTTGCCGTTGGCAGAATTTGCATACAATAACAGTTACCAGGCGGGTATTCGAATGGCACCATATGAAGCACTGTATGGACGAATGTGTTATACACCTAGTTGTTGGACCGAACTAGGAGAGTGACAAGTTCTTGGACCAGAGTTGGTAGCTGATACTGAGGATAAGGTTAGAACAATTAGGGACCGGTTAAAAGAAGCATCTGATAGGCAAAAGTCGTATGCAGATTTGAAGCGTAAGGAGATTGAGTACTCAGTAGGTGATATGGTCTTCTTAAAGGTTTCTCCTTGGAAGAAGATATTAAGGTTCGGTAAGAAGGGCAAGTTGAGTCCACGGTTCATTGGGCATTATCGGGTTTTGAAGCGAGTAGGCCCAGTGGCTTATCGATTGGAATTGCCTCGAGTTAGACAGATTCACGATGTTTTCACGTCTCCATGTTAAGGCATTATCGTCTGACCACCGCTCATGTCCCGCGATTCTGAAATTGAAGTTCAGACCGATTTGACCTTTGAGGAGGATCTTGTGCAAATATTGGCTCGAGATGTTAAGGTTCTCAGAAGGAAATCTGTCCCGTTAGTGAAAGTACTTTGGCGTAATCATGGAAGGGAAGAAGCTACTTGGGAATCAGAAGAGACTATGCGTCAACAATACCCTCAACTAGTTGGATCAGGTAAATTTCGAGGACGAAATTTCTTTAAGGAGGGTAGAGTTGTAACGCCCCAATTTTCGGGAATTCTGTGAATGTTGGCATAGGTTTAATTATGTTAGTGGGCCTCTAGAAGGCCCAAGCTTAAGGTAGAACCTGACAATTTTAGTTAAATTTTGTTCCATAAGAAAAATGGGGTGAAATTATGAAAAAGAACCTATATGAAAATGTTTGAAAATGCTATACGCTAAACTGAAGTGGCCAAATAAATAGGAGTGCAAAATAGGAGGATTTGCATGACAAACCTCCCATTTTACATGAAGTGGCCAGCCATCATGTTGTTGTAGACAATATGAGCACTTGATATCCATAATTCAAGGTACAAATTGATAATGGGTTAGGCAAATGTTCCATGATAATGGATTAGGTAAATATTCCATGATAATGAGTTAGGTAAATGTTCCATGATAATGGTTTAGGTAAATGTTCCATGATGGGCATTTCATGTCTTTTGTATTAAAGAATTAAATGGATGAAATATGAAATTTTATTAAAAAAAAAAGGGTGAAAAGAACAAAGTTTTGTCCATCTTTGTTCATCATAGCCTAAAGTTAGAGAAGAGAAAGGAGAGGAGAAAGCTCTTGAATGTTCGGTCACTTGGGGAAGAAAATTGAAGGTAAGTTCATGGTAGTTTGCTTCTATTTTGAGGTTCATGAGTTCTTCTTGATTCTACATTAACTCTTGAAGCATATTTTGGTTTTTAGTTGTGTTGTGAGCATTTAGTCATGAATTAAAATGAAGGAAATGGTTGTTGTTTCATGTTCTTTTGATGAAAAATGGAAGATAGGTGAAGTTGAGCCAAACAAATGAGCATGCATGTGCCTTAGATGCTAAGGGGAAAAATCGGCTAACATGTTGTGCTTTAAAATGATGAAATAGAGATTATACTTAAGTAAAATCATAGATATGTGATGATTGATTGGTGATATACATGTTTAAATAACAAGCATGCAAGTTAGGTGTGAAAGAGTGATTTCGTAATAAATCTGCTTGGGACAGCAGCAGTAACGTGACTTTGGAAAATCACCATAAATTGTGGGAGATGAGTTAGAAGCTGCATAAATTATGTAATTAAAGCTTAATGAGTCTAGTTTCAAATGGAATAAACGAGAACATATTTTTAATTCTGTACAATGAGAAATTTGATTCGTAATGAAGAGTGGTCAGATTAGTCAAATAGTGAAACATTGGAAACTTTAAGAAAAATCTGGTATTGATTGGCTAAACCAAAAATTCTGAAAATTTTATGGATAGAAGATATATAAGTCTATTTTTAGCTAAAATTAACAGCACTTGATTTGGAGTTTCGTAGCTCCAGTTATAAATGATTTAGTGACTGCTGCTCAAGAAGATAGCTTGCAGTGAAATTTTGATTATGTGGTAAACATTGACAAAAAAATTGTTAATGAGTTGCTTATTGATTTCTTATAAGCTTGCTATGATCTGTAGGTGTGGTTGGCGAATATTGTAAGGGGTTATCGTAGTTCATATTTGAATAGTTAGATTAACGTGTTAGTAATCCAATTGTAGGCGTTCGTGTGTGGATCTCGTCAAGATATCGTCATAAGCAGTGTGTAACTAACACCCTCTTTCTTAGTTTGGATCGGCAAAAGTCGAAAAGCCGAAATGCCGAAAATCGGTATTTTGTAAATTTTCGAGTGTGCGAATGCTCGTGAGGTAAATCGATTAATGTTTTTGGTAAGCTGCAAAATTTGGACTGCAAAGTGCATGATTTCTGTGCCCTCGATATTTTTGGGTTTAATGGGCCAAAATTGGAATGATGGGCCAACGAGCCCAATTCTGTAAGAACCCTCGGTACGTGATTCTGTTAGTATGTGAAAAGTAGGAATATGCATGAAAAACCCTAAAATAGATAAATTACTGAAATACCTTGAAAAGTGGAAAATTTACATTTTTACCCCTAGTAGATAAATTACCGAAATACCCCTAGGGTTAAATTGACCTAAATGCATGTTTGACTGTTGTTATTTACTGCATGCCATGTTGTTATTATTTGATGCATGGGATTGGGATATTGACGGAGGAAGTACTGAAAGTGGCTTGTCTACGTACTGGAGGCTTTGCCTCAATTTACTGTTAACTGAGCAGCAAGGCTACAACTGTGAGTGTTAGGCTGGGTGGGTTGAGCTATTCCCCACATGGAGTGTAGGGCTGGTACGGGTGGAGTGTAGTGGTTGGTGGGTTGAGTAGTCTCCCCAAATGGGCTTGCATATGTTATTGATGTTGCATGTATTTTGAAATGGGTCTATGGGCCACACTGTTATCTAAATAAGGGGCTAAGGCCCAGTTTATTGTAATCTGAAAAGGGCTCTGGTCCAGTACCACTATTACCTGAATGGGCTTAGGCCCAATAGGCTTGAGCTGACTTGGGCTTTGAATGGGTTTTCCTTACACACTGAGTTTCCCCAAACTCACCCCTTTTATTTTCATCCACGTAGGAAATCCCCAACCATAGTGGGCTTGGAGTTGTGAGGGAATTCGGAGTGGCCACCCGTTCTGAAAGTTTGATATTCTTCTGGACATCCTTTTATTTACGTTTGAAGTTTTGGGTTTTTTTAAATGTAATAAGGTCGCTTAATTATTTTTGATGGTTTTGATATTTATTACTAAGATAGGTATTACTTATTTTAACTGTTGAAATTAGATAGCTTTAGGGCGCGTTTTCAAAAACAACAATTGATTTCAAAATAACACGACAACAAGCAAAGCTTCCGCAATGAAAGTATTTTCCAAAATTAATCACTTTTCCTAAAAATGACATAATCAAATCGGTTTCCTAGAAATATCCATGACGTTAAGGTGTGGCAATGGCGGTATGCATGTCTAGGATTGGATCTGAAGGGAGCTTGGTACTTAAGCAGTCCGATAGACTCACCACCTCTTTTCCGATTTCCTACCTGGTGCACAGCTTCCATTCACTTTAACCTATAATGAAATTATCTTTTAAAACACTAAGTAAGTTTTTCTGGATCAACAATATAAAATGTTTTGAACGCTTCGATGTGGCATGTCGGATCCGGTCATAACGTCTGGGCCGGGTTTGGGGTGTTACAAGGATTGTCGAACCCAAAGGAACCACGAGTACTAGTAATTACTTTCTTTTTATTATCTAGCCTAAAAATTAAGAGATTTTGTTATCTAAACTAATTACTAAACTAAGAATGCATAGAAAGAAAATTTGGGAAAATACTTTTTAGAAAATTCGAATTATTAAGACAATACCTAAGGAAAAATCCACCTAGACTTCACTTGTTATTTGACTCTGAATCGGACGATTTATTCATTTGACTTGATCTGTAGAAATCCCTAAGTTATATTATTATCTCTCTCGAGACTAATAACATCTAACCCTAGGTTGAATAATTGAAATCTCTTTCTAATTAACATCCTAGAATTGCATTAACTCGATCTATGGATTCCCTTATTAGGTTTCACCCTAATCTAGTAGAATCTTGTTACCCTATCTCTAGGCGTGCAATCAACTCCGCTTAATTATGAAAATTTTACTCTTAGACAGGGTCTATTCCTTCTCTGAATAAGAGCATTAACTTGAATCAATATCCTGGAATATTAAAACAAGAATTAAAAACACATAATTAAGAACAAGTCAAATATTTATCATACAATTCAGATAATAATAAAAAATCCGTCTTAGGTTTCATTCCCCTTAGGTATTTAGGCGGTTTAGTTCATAATTATAGAAAAAAACATCTCAGAAGAATAATAAATACAAAACATAAAGAAAACCCAAAACCCGAGAATGAAAATTGAAGGGAGATATTTAGTCTTGATGATGAATCTGGCTTCTGAGATGGACTAATCGGCTTCCTTTGAGTAATTCCTTGCCTCCTACTCTGTGTCTCCCTTCCTAAGTGCCTCCTTAGGCGTTTAAATAGGCTTTAGAATGCCTAAGAGCCCTCAAAATTGGCCTTTTCCAAAAATGTTTATACTTGGGCTCGGCAGGGACACATCTGTGTGACATGTCCGTGTGTGATTACTCCAGCCCGTGGTCAAGGCTGTTGAATAGGCACGGGAGTGTAGTCTACCCGTGTAAATCGTGCTTCGATCCTGCCAAAGGACACGGCCGTGTGACACGCCTATGTGAGGAAGTCCAGGCCGTGTTGATTTCCCATGTGGATCTATTTTCTCCGTTTTCGGCCCGTTTCTCGCTCTTTTTACTCTCCTATGCTCACTTAAGGATAAAACATGAAATTAAAGAATTAGGAGCATCAAATTCACCAAATCTAAGCAGAAACCATCTATAAATGTGCTAAGCTTGGGATAAAAACATGTATAAATTACGGTTTATCAAATAACCCCACACTTAAGCGTTTGCTTGTCCTCAAGGAAAATCCTCAACTAACAATCAAAATAAATTCTTCTCAATTTATAATCCCTATGAATAATATCTCAAAATAATCCACAAGTATTCATACATTGAAAATTCAACTAAAAGTACATCAAAGTTTCAAAAATTCCAAGTTGAGTATTTTATCACGAAAACATAGGTGTCTCCCCTTATCTTAGTGATTACCTTCAATCAAAATATCACAGATTTTAACATCCTCACTAAAGATTCACTCAAATCACTCAAGGTTTTTAAGGACATCAATCAAAGCACTCATTAGTCAATATGAAAAGCTATTGCCATTGGCTTGCTTGAAAATCAAATCTCCACCACTATAAATTGACCTGATACATCAATCAAAAAGGTCTTTTAGAGGGTTGTAATGTGGCTTTGGTTAAGGGGTGTGGTCACAAGCTGAAAGAAAAGGTTAGAATCGAGATTGAATTGAAAAATTACCTAGCTAGAAAAATAACTAGTCATCAATTTAAAACAAGTTAGCTTCTTCTCAGACTATGGAATTAACACTCAAGCTCAAAAATGATGAATTACTACTAATATATGTTGAAGTATTTTTTTTTAAAATAAGTCAAATAACATAGAATTTAATTGTTGCAACAAAGAATAAAACATAGCTAAGCAATTAATTTAAATCAAATCTCGACAAAAATAGGGATCAAATTAGGGGATTTCAACAATAATGGGTTATGGGTTAATATTGAGGGTAAATCAATTAGTGGCTTGTTAGGCTCAAAGGGGTTCACTAAGGGTTAATTATGAAGGTAGGCTTGTGTGGAGTGAGTGGGTTAAACCTAAGTGCCTTTATCATCTTGACATATCAAATCAAATGGTGTGGTCTTGACATGCATAATCAAGCAAGTTCTAGAATAACAATTCAATACTAACGCACTCATAATAAAAGTGAGCATGAAAGAAATAAAATATGCTCTAAAGGCTCAAGATCTCACAAAAATTATGGCTTTTTGATGTTCAAACTTGTGAATTTCAACTCAAGATAATACCTAAACTTAGCGAAACAACCTAAAAGTTTTTAATTCTTCAAAAATCAACTTATCATGCTTGGTTCCCTAATGTCTTAAAGTTTAAACAATCAATAAATAAATGCCTATGTTTTAATTCAAGACATATCAATAAAAATCATAAATTAATTAAAATTCATTCTAATAGTGATATGAGTGGTTCACGTGAGAATAAGACAAAATTCAGAGATTTCTAATGATGATAAAAAAGACCCCCCACACTTAAGATGTACATTGCCCTCAATGTACAAAAATGGATTTATTGAAAAATATAGATATATAATCATAAGATAGGGAGAGAAGTGAAACTTCTTGAATAATGAATGAACTCCTTGATTTGGAGTTATGGAGAATAATCGGCCAAGGCAATGATGAGAGTGGAGGAGGGTACTTCGGTGGTGGTAGCTATGGTCGTGGTCGAGCAGGACATGGTAGTCGTAGAGAACCTTTGCCTGTGGAGTTTTTAGTTCCTATGAGATGATGAGCTTTGGAGCTCTTTATAACTATGATAGAATCAAGAACTTTTTAGGAAATATAAGGAAGCATAATTACCCGTAATGAAATAGCCGAAACTATATATTATTCAATGAAAATTATAAAAACTAAAACTAAAATAATAATAAAGGAAAATGAAATAAAAAGTACTTAAATAAAATAAATAAAGATAAAAGTGAAAATAAAAATAATAAATAAAAATTTTTTAAACATCGTCATCGTTGAATGGTTCGTGAGGTGGTAATGGCGATGAGATGTGAAGGTGCTGACAAATCTGATGAAGTGTAGCATCAATGTGATCAAAATGCTGAAAACACTGCTGCTCAAATCGAGTAAGGCACTCAGAGATGTCAGAGTATCAAGCCGCCGCATGAACTGGACGATGGATGGGTGGTGGCTGAGATGGCGGGTCCTTATGACGCGGAGGGACATCATCAGTAATATCCTCTGGGTCCTCCTCCTCGGTGGACTAGACGAGGCGGTATTGAAGAGGGTAGGTGCCACTTCATTTCTTGATCATCCTTATGTTTAGCATGCTCGATATGCCCTGTGGGGACATATAGCCGATGAGAGTGAGGGAGGATGATTGTGCTGCCATGTTGAGGAGCCCAAAGTGCAGAGCCAGTCGAGTCACATAGGGCCCGATAGAGATGACCCCTCTTCTATGTTGCTCCGTCTGATGGCAAATGGCGATGGCGATGAAGTAGGCAAGGTTGAAGACGTTCCCGTTCGCCATGCTTCATAAGAAATAGGCGTAGCGAGTGTTGACGATGTCGGTGCTCTCTCGTTGTCCAGTCAGAGTGCGGGCCAAGATGGCGTGTAGGTATCGCAGGGATGGGACGAGGGCCGATGCCTTAGAGCGGCTAGGATCATAGGAGGCCGAGGCAGGGATGAGGTCCTTCCAACACTTTGAGGGAGAGTAGTGGATGTGGTAGAGGAGGGTGTCGAGTTCATTGTCGTCTATGAACTCCTCCGTGTATAGCTCTAGTGTAATCCCGAACTCGGGTATGCTCAACTGGCACACTAGACCACCAAGGCGAAATTGGACTGTTCCAGGATCGTTGAAGTTTGTCATAATGACTTGGAGATGAAAGGTCGAGCATATTTCCATCGTGAGCTCGAGGTATGTCGTCTCAATGATCTCAAAGAAGAGCCCCCATGGTTCAGTCGTCAGAAGGACTCGGACTGCGTCAGCCATCTGAATTTGTTCAAGTGCGGCCCAGTCAATGCAGCGGCCCACACTTAGAGGTCAGACCCGTAATATCTGAAATAACTCCTCTTAGCGTCCCAAGGAGAACTTGAGGAAAGGGAGCCTAATCTCCACGGTAGGACTCGAGGATGACGCTGCTCCTTTCCTTTTCTTCGAGGCGGGGACATCAGTTTTCTTACCACGTGAGGATGACATTGTATACCTGCATTGAAAAGTCAAAGCTCAATCAATACACCCCAAAAATAGCATGGAAAAACAAAACGAAATAGGAATATTTCATGAGACTCGCGTATTAGATGAAGAGAACAAAACTAAAAAACTAAAGCAAATATATCAAGTTATTAAAATAAGACTATGAGAACAATATGACGGGAATATCTAATGTATGAATGCATGTCGGTAAGCATAAAATCCATGGAAACAAGAAAGATGGATGAATGTAATATGAAAAATGGAAAAATTCTTTAATAATAAGCATGAGTATTTCTATTATTCTACTATGAATGTTCACTTAAAATAGTCAAATGGATCAGAGAAAGCATGAAATAGGCAAAATATTTAAAGAAAATAGAGAGAAAAGAGTAAACTAACGCAAAAGGGAGAAGCTTGGGTCATCGAAAACAGTGTTATAGGCGACGCACGGGCATGGCAGGTAGGATGTGTGGAGTTGCAGTGACTAGGGTTAGGGATTTTTGGGGAGGAAGGTGATGAATAGTGAGGGGTTTATATAGATTTTGGGGCACACGACTGTGGGGCACGCCCGTGTGCCCTAATTTTTGACCATTTGTTTCGCGATTTTAAATTTGGGCACGTCTAACATTCGCCCCACGCCCGTGTTCCTTGGGCGTGTAGGTGCACACGGTCGTGTCGCACGGCTGTGTCTTGCTTTGTTCGCTTCTCCCACGTCTGTGTATGATAGCGCACGCCTGTGTTAGTTTGACAATGTCGACCACGGGTGAATGGCACGGGCATGTCGAATGCCCATGCTAAATTGACAGGTTCACCCACGATTTCAAAACACGGGCGTGTCACACGTCCGTGTTGGTTTGGCAGTTTCGCTGACGGCCTTATCACATGGCCGTGGCGACTTATCGCATCCCATGTTGGGGAAAAATTTTTTGCCCTGTTTTCACATGGCCGTCTCTCCTCTTGTGGTATGTGCACGGCCTAAGGCACGCCTGTGTGCCTGGCCGTGTGGATGAGAAAACCATGTGTTTCAAGACTCAGTTAGTAGGTTAGATGTGAAAAACTAGAATTTAAATGAATCATTACTATTAGTTCTCGGGTTGCCTTCCGAGTAGGTGCTTATTTATAGTCTAAACTTGACTTACCTCTCTGGTGTGTGATCATGGTGGCGCGAGGAGTTTACACTCCTCATCCCTGCTATCAACTTTATCAATATAAGGTTTAAGACGAGTATTGTTTACCTTAAAAGTTCCAAATTTAGGGTGAATCACCTCAACTGTACCATATGGGAAAATACTGAGTACCGTGAGAGGAATTTCTTCATTAGGTTCAAAAGTGGTAATGCGAGGATCTGCTGCATCTAGTAGTACTTTGTCTCCAACCTTAAGTTGATTTGGTGATGTATTGAGCTCGTCCTAGCTCGGTTTTGGTTTATCGGGTGTTCTCAATTTTTATGTCTGCCATTCATCTAGTTCCTCGATTTGTAGCCTTCGTTCTTCATAGATAGGTCCTTTGTTGTTGCTTGAACATGGCTCGTGTAGGTTCTTCGAACTTATTTCCTGCAAAGTAGGTTGCACCACATGGTCAATTTTAGTAGTATAATTTATACAACCACCTTCAGTTTTCAATGTGTTACTCAAATTACGAGCTTGAAGGGTGATTGTTTTGTCTCCTACACGAAGTGTGAGTTCACCTGTGCCAACATCAATTATTGTTCTAACGGTTGCTAAAAAGGGGCTCCCTAAAATTAAAGGAACGTTACTATCCTCTTCTATGTCTAGAACAACGAAATTGACTGGGAATATAAATTTGTCAATTTTAACGAGTACATCTTCAATACTCCCCCTAGGAAATCTGATTGTTTTATCGGCTAAATGAATACTCATCCTAGTTTGTTGGGGTTTCCCAAGACCTAATTGTTTAAACATTTTGGAAGGCATGACATTGATACTAGCCCGTAAATCAGCCAAAGCATTATTAACATCTAGGTTACCAATTAAATAGGGAATCGTAAAACTCCTTAGATGTTTTAATTTGTTGGCTAGCTTATTCTGTATTATGGCTGAGCAAACCGCATTTAGTTCCACATGCGACGCCTCATCCAACTTCCGCTTATTTGTTAAAAGCTCCTTCAAGAATTTTACTGCGTTTGGCATCTGCGAAAGAGCTTCAATAAACGATAAGTTAATATGTAACTTCTTTAATAATTTAAGAAATTTACCGAATTGTTCTTCTGTGCGGTCTTTTCTTGTCGCGTTTGGGTATGGCACACGAGGTTTGTATTTTTTACTTACCGGTTTCTGGTCATTGTGGTCCACCACACCCTTACCTTTACTTACCACAGTTTTTTGCCTCTGTTCTGGTTAAGGTGCAACTAACCCTTCCGCATCTTGAATGGTAATTGCATTGATTTGCTCCCTTAGGTTAGATTTAGTGTTACTCGACAGGCTACCTTGTGGTCATTTAGACATCAATTTAGTGAGGTGACCTATATGAGTTTTGAGCCCTTTGATCGACGCTTGTTGATTTTTAAGTGCTGTCTCGGTATTCTGAAAATGAGTTTCTAACACTGAGATAAATTTTGTTAGCATCTCCTCAAGGTTCGGCTTTTTCTCTTGTTGGTAGGGTGATTTCTGGAAGCTTGGAGGTGGTGGTGGTCGTTGATTCCCTTGGCCTCCCCATGAGAATTTTGGGTGGTTCCTCCAACCTACATTGTAAGTATTACTATAATGATTATTTTGAGATCGGGGATTATTACCCATGTAATTTTACCGCTCGTTCTCCATGTTGTGGCCATAGGGTGGGTATTTTGGATTACTCGATCCACCTCCATTTGCTTCACACTGCATTATTGGGTGAACCTGTGAAGAACTAAGAAAACCATTAATTTTCTTATTTAAGAGTTCTACCTAATTAGAGAGCATGGTGATCGAATCGATGTTATAAATGCCTACTGCTTTTGTTGGCTTTGTCCTCATGACTTGCCACTGATAATTATTCAGTGACATCTCTTCTCTAAATTCATAAGCATCTTCAGGTGTTTTATTATTGATAGTCCCACCAGTGGCTACGTCAAATTTGTCGAGTCGAAAGATTCAGGCCATTATGAAACGTTTGAACCTGTAGCCAGAATGGTAACCCATGGTGAGGGCATCTTCTCAAGAGGTCCTTGTATCTCTCCCATGCATCGTAGAGTGTTTCTAAATCCATCTGCACAAAAGAAGAGATATCATTACATAATTTAGCCATTTTAGCTGGCGTAAAATATTTTAATAAAAACTTTTCGGTTATTTGTTCCCAAGTAGTGATTGACCCTCATGGCAACGAATTCAACTACTGTTTAGCTTTGTTTTTCAATGAAAAAGGGAATAACTGAAGGTGAATGGTGCCATCAGAAACACCATTAATTTTAAATGTATCACATAGTTCCAAAAGTTTGCCAAGTGAGCGTTGGGATCTTCGTCCTGCAAACCATCAAACTGAACAAATTACTGTATCATTTGAATTGTGTTAGGTTTTAGTTCAAAAGTATTTGCAGCTACAACAGGTCTAACTATGCTCGATTTAGTTCCTGTTAAAGAAGGTTTAGCATAATCATACATAGTACGTAGAGCAAGATTCTAATTAGCAGCAATCGCAGGAGGTAACAGATTTTCCTGGTTGTCGGCCATCTCCTCGGTTATGGTTGAAGTATTGTCCTCTTGCTCTTCCTTTGTGTATCATAAGCTTCGCCTTATTTCTCTTCGGTTTCTGTGAACTGTGCGATCGATTTCACCGTAAAAAAGTAGTGGTCCTGATGTGTTTCATCTGGTCATAAACTAGAAAAACCTGTTCGAAGAAAATAAATGAAAAAGAAAATAAAAATTTAAATTGCAATAAAAGTAAAATGGCTAAAGTAATAAAAATCGAGTGTTCCTAATATCCTAATATCCTAGTTCATTAGGACACTTTCATTTTTATAACCTTGATACGTGATATTCGCGACAGGTTTTAAATAGTTATAATTAAGCGTTCTTGAAACTAACTATTATCATGATGAAGGCAAGTATACCTATCGAACAGTAGTATAGCTTAAGCAAGACCGGATTGTCGAACCCAAAGGAACCACGAGTGCTAGTAATTACTTCCTTTTTATTATCTAGCCTAAAAATAAGAGATTTTGTTATCTAAACTAATTACTAAACTAAGAATGCACAGAAAGAAAATTTGGGAAAATGCTTTTTAGAAAATTCGAATGATTAAGACAATACCTAAGGAAAAATCCACCTAGACTTCACTTGTTATTTGACTCTGAATTAGACAATTTATTCATTTGACTTTATCTGTAGAAATCCCTAAGTTATATTATTATCTCTCTCGAGACTAATGACGTCTAACCCTAGGTTGAATAATTGAAATCTCTTTCTAATTAACACCCTAGAATTGCATTAACTCGATCTATGGATTCCCTTATTAGGTTTCACCCTGACCCAGCAAAATCTTGTCACCCTATCTCTAGGCGCGCAATTAACTCTGCTTAATTATGACAGTTTTACTCTTAGACAGGGTCTATTCCTTCTCTGAATAAGAGCATTAACTTGAATCAATATCCTGGATTATTAAAACAAGAATTAAAAACACATAATTAAAAACAAGTCAAATATTTATCATATAATTCAGATAATAATAACAAGATCCGTCTTAGGTTTCATTCCCCTTAGGAATTTAGGGGGTTTAGTTCATAATTATAGAAGAAAACATCTCATAAGAATAATGAATACAAAACATAAAGAAAACCCTAAACCCTTGAATGGAAGTTGAAGGGAGATGTTTAGTCTTGATGATGGATTCGGCTTCTAATATGGACCAATCGGCTTCCCTTGAGTAATTCCTTGCCTCCTACTCTGCCTCTCCCTTCCTAAGTGCCTCCTCAGGTGTTTAAATAGTCTTTAGAATGCCTAAGATCTCTCAAAATTGGCCTTTTCCGAAAAGGGTTATACTTGGGCTTGGTAGGGACACGCCTGTGTGACACATCCATGTGTGATTACTCCAGCCCGTGGTCAAGGCTGTTGAATAGGCACGGGCGTGTAGTCTACCCGTGTAAGTCGTACTTCGATCCTGCCAAAGGACACAGCTGTGTGACACACCCATATGAGGAAGTCCAGGCCGTGTTGATTTCCCATGTGGGTCTATTTTCTCCGTTTTCGGCCCGTTTCTCGCTCTTTTTACTCTCCTATGTTCACCTAAGTATAAAACATGAAATTAAAGAATTAGGAGCATCGAATTCATCAAATCTAAGCAGAAACCATCCATAAATGTGCTAGGAATGGGATAAAAACATGTATAAATTACGATTTATCAAACCTCTTTCTCATTCCTTTGAATCATAATTCAATATCTCCATTCTATAATAAAAAACTGAGTTTGACTTACCAACTTTCAAATTATACAATGAGAGAACATAAACAAAGAAGATTTAAACAATGTTTGATAATGTATGAACTTACTCGGCAAAATGGAAATAGACTTAATTAAAAAGGTCAATCCACAATCTTTCATTTTCCACGGTTGTCTTCCAATTGGTTCAAAACTTGATCTATAACATAATTTAATTTAACCTACAAATTCTAAACACTACACATCAGCTTATAATGCATTTAAATTAGTTTCAGACTTTCACTCTTTAGTCCTTTTTGTTAAAAATAATAATTCTTGCTCAGCTATATCGATCGCAAGAGTCACAAATACCTCCTATCCCAAAAAGATTTAAACTTGAGACAGCATTGTTCGATTGAACTGTTAAAAGACTACGATTGTGAAATCAATTATCACCCTGGAAAAGCAAATGTTGTATCTAATGCTTTGAGTAGGAAGGCATCAATTGATTTGTGAGAAATTTTTTGCTCAGCTCAATATTGGCGATGATGGTAGCCTATTAGTTGAATTGAGAACCAAACTTGTATTGCTTGATCGAATAAAGGAGGTGTAGTTTGTTGATGCTAAGTTGTTTGAGAAAAAGAAGCTACTTCCATAAGGCATCATTGAAAATTTTAGCGCAGGTGAAAAAGATTGCCTCAGATTTCATAGTTGGATATGTGTTCCCAATGTTGTTGAACTAAAAGAATTGATTTTATGCAAAACTCATGATAGACCCTTCGCTATGCATCCTAGCAGTGCAAAATGTATCATGACCTACGAGAATCATATTGATGGCCCAGAATGAAATGGAGATTGTTGAATATGTTGCTAAATGTTTGAGCTGTCAATGGGTAAAGACTAAGCATCAAGTTTCCACTGGGTTGTTATAGCCTATCTCTATTCCAAAATGAAAATAGGAATGAACTGCAAAGGATTTTGTGATTGGTCTACCGAATTTAACGAGCAAAAGAAATGCCATTTGGGTAGTAGCTAATAGACTAACAAAGTCTGCTAATTTTTTGGGGTGAGAACTGATTAGTCACTTTAAAAACTAGCTGAAATTTATATTCACTAGATAGTTAGGCTTCACGACATGCCTGTGTCTATTATCTCTGGTCGAGATCGTCGCTTTACGCTAAGACTTAGGAAACAATTGCATGAATCTTTAGGTACAAGATTGAATTTCAGCTCAGCATGTCATCCCTAGTCTGATGGTCAATCAAAATGATTAATTCATATATTGGAAGATATGTTGCGAGCTTGTGTTATTAATTTTGAATCTAGCTGGAAACGTTGTATACAAGTAGCCAAATTTGTGTATAATAACAATTTCCAGTCAAGTATTCAAATTGCTCTGTAAGAAGATTTATATAGCCGTAAATGTAAAACGTCTATCTATTGGTTCAAAATGAGAGAAAGAAGAATATCGGGGTAGATTGATTCAGAAAGCAGAGAATAAAGTAAAGCTGATCAAGGACATATTGAAAGCAGCAATTGATAGGCAAAAATCATATGTAAATCTAAAAATAAAGGGCTATCGGATATTTAATGGGTGATAAGGTGTTTCTGAAGCTTTCACCATGTAAAAAGTTCTTACAATTTGGTTGTAAATGGAACTTGAGTCCCAGGTTTATCAGACCGTATCAAATAATTGAAAAGGTTGGACTGGTAGCTTTTTGTCTAGCCCTACCATTAGAATTGCAAAAGATTCACGATGTATTTCATGTATCCATGCTCAGGTGATATCGTTCTAATCTGTTTCACGCTATTATAGTGGAAGAAATTGAAATTCAACCTGACTTATCTTATGAGGAGGAATCAGTTGAAATCTTAGCTCGCGAAATGAAAAAAGGAAGGAATGTAACACTCCTAACCCATATCCGTTGTCAGAACAGGGTTATGGAGCATTACCGAAATTTACAAATGAAACAGACAGAAATTTCAAACATTTCATATCATAGCAATAAATATATTAAAACCAAGTCAAATCATACATATTGTCCTTTATACGAGCCCTCGAGGCCCTAAATATATGCTAGAAACAAGTCAGAACTAAATCGAAAACTTAGATGATTTTTCAGAAAATAGTGAAAAGTTTCAACACTACATGGGTCACACAGCTGTGTGACTCACACAGTCAAGAGACAGACCTGTGCCTCAAGCCGTGTGGGCTTTCAAAATAGGGACACACGATCATGTCCTAACCCGTGTCTTTGCCTGTGTAACTCACTGACTTAGGTCACACGGCTAGGCCACATGCTCGTGTGTTAGGCCTTGTACCCTTTCAACTAACCTCACACACCAGTGTGCCAGGCCATGTAACAGCCTGACTTGCAACCCTTTGAAAGCTACAAGGGACACACGACCGTGTCACCTTACTGTGTGTCACACACGGCTGAGACACACGCCCATGTCTCTACCCGTGTAGATGAAAATAGGCCATTTTACAAGCCATTTTCCTCACCCAAGTAGGCATGTACCTACAATCAACATTGCATATATTTACAAGCCATAACAATGCATCCAAATCAAGCATAAACAAGCCATAAACATATGGTATAACATCATACAACCAATACGCCTTTAGGCACATCAAATGAAAATATATAAACATGTCTAACCATGTATTCAATTTGACCAAATAATTAGCTAACTTGTATGCATATTTGCATCAATACATACCATGTAATTTACTTACCAAAACACAACCATTTGGTACCAAAATGTCATTCTATAACTAACATCAAATAACCTATTAGGTCATGCATATCAAAGTACCAATTCACAATAAGTTGCAAGACTTATACAATATATACATTCAACTATCACTTCATCTTCCATCAGGCAACTATATCAAGCATATCATCAACCATTTTTAATCTACTTATAAACATACCAAACTATACCATTTCATCAACAAAATGCTAAATCACAAGCCAAGTTAAATGGCCAAAACAACAACCAAAATATATGGTCAACATGCCATTATAACAAAAATTAAACAACCAAATGTACCAAAAGAGTCGATGGATAGTGTGATAGAACTCCAACAAGCTTCCAACCCGAACAGGCCTCTAATTCACTATAAAACACGAAAGATAAAACAGAGTAAGCATTTAAGCTTAGTAAGTTTCTATAATATAGAATAAAACTTACCATTTGATTATATAACAGGTAAGTAAACTAATCATATCCCAACATAATTTGGCCAAATGCCTAAGCACATATACAACAACCATGTTAGCCATGTAAATACATATATAAACCAATAATCATGGATGAGCACATCAAATGATTAATTTCATATACATGTATCATCAAATTCCATTTTCCATGTAACATGTAACAACATTTCCTCACTGAGCTCAGTCCAGTATAATGGAGTTCGACATTTACGACCATACAAAGCCTCATACAATGCCATCTTTATGCTCGATTGAATATTATTGTTGTACGCAAATTCAACCAATGGTAAATATTTCTCCTAGCTGCTTTCAAACTCTAAAACACAACAATAAATCATATCCTTGAGAATTTGAATTACTCGCTTGGATTGACCATCGGTCTAAGGGTGAAATGTAGTGCTAATGCAACTGCTTACCAATAGATTCTTGGAACTTTCTCTAGAATCGTGATGTAAACCATGGATCTCTATTCGAAAGGATAGAAACTGGCACCCCGTGTAACCTGAAAATCTCAAAAACATATAACTCAGCTAATCTATCAAGGGAGTAACCTGTACGTAATAGAATAAAATGTGCTAACTTCGTCAATAGATTAACAACAATCCAAATGACATCTTTCTTTCTTAGAGATAGGGGTAAACCCGAGACGAAGTCCATAGTAACTCGATTCCATTTCCAGTCTGGTATCATCGCTAGCTAAATAATCCCGAAGGTACCTAAAGTTCATCTTTTACTTGCTGACATGCTAAACATCTAGATGTGAAATCAGATATCTCACGTGTCATTCCCGGCCACCGGTACATCTATTTTAAGTCACTATACATCTTATTACTTCCCAGATGAATAAATAAGCTACCACTATGAGCTTCATGTAAGATTCTCTAAATGAGCTCTAGATTTTTCAGTACATAAATTCTACTTTTGAACAATAATCAACCATCGAATCTTATCTAAAACTCTGAATCAGAAGTCGACTCACACTGTGCCCGTTTAGCTAGCAACTCAACATCACATTTCTGAGCTTCGCAGATTTGTTGTAAAAACATCGGTCTACCTTTCAACTCAGCTAAGATCGAACCATCATCAGATAATGTCAGTCACGTATTCATCACTCCCAAGGCGAATAAAGACTTTCTACTCAAAGCACCAGCAACTATGTTCACCTTTCCCGGATGATAATCAATAATCAACTCATAATCTTTTAACAGTTTGAGCCATCTGTGCCGTCTTAGATTCAAATCTTTTTGCAACATTAGATACTTCAAAATCTTAAGATCGGTAAATATATGACATTTTTTGCTGAACAAATGATGTCACCAAATTTTCAACGCAAACACAATAGCTGCCAATTCTAAGTCATGTGACAGATAATTCATTTCGTGTGGTTTTAATTGTTTGGAAGCATAAGCCATCACTTTGCCTTCCTACATCAAAACACAACCTAAACAATTTAAAGATGCATCGCTAAAAATCACAAACTCTTTACCCAATTCAAGATGATCCAGAACTGGTGCCTTGGTTAACAGTGCTTTCAACTAATTGAAACGTTGCTAACATTTTTTAGACCATTCAAATTTCACATCCTTATGTATGAGTTGTGTCATCGGTGTAGCTATCATCGAGAATCGTTTAATGAACCTTCAATAATAACAAGCTAATACTAGAAAACTTCTAACTTCAGATACGTTTCTTGGTGGTTTCTAGTCAAAAACTTCTAAAATTTTACTCGAATCAACTCTAATGCCTTCAGCCGATACTATATATCCTAGAAAACCAACTTCTCAGAGCCAAAACTCACATTTGGTAAATTTAGAAAAAAAATTGTTTATCACGCAGGGTTTTGCAACACAATTCGCAAATGTTCAACATGCTCGAACTCATCTTGTGAATATATCAGAATGTCATCAATAAATACCTCAACAAATCTCTCTAAATACAGTTTGAATATTTTGTTCATCATATCCATGAATACTGCAGGTGCATTAGTTAAACCAAACGGCATCACAAGAAATTCATAGTGTCCGTACCTGGTTCTGAATGTAGTTTTTAGCACATATGAATCTTTCACTCGTACTTGATAATAACAAAAACGAAGATCAATCTTCGAGAATACTGTGGCATCTTTCAATTGATCGATCAATCAAGGAAAACAAGAATGGTCGAATCTAAGCTTCCATGGCTTTCTTTTTCTTTGATTTTCGATTGATATAAAGGTTAAAGATGATAACCTAATTGTTGTTTTATTTTATTTTGTCATTATTTACCAAATTACATAATTAACCTTTAAAATTAATCATAATTTCATTAATGCCAAACCATGAAAATCTACTATCAACTCTAATGGTCTACTTACCATATGAGGACTTCCACTTTAAAGTTCTATAGCTATTTAATACCTTTAGCTTCTAGAACTCAACTTTTGCATTTTACGTGATTTAGACCTTTTTATCAAATTTAGCATGTAAACGGTAAAATTTCTTAATGAAATTTTTATACGGTACTACTATCATGCTATAGGAAATAAAATAATAATAAAATAAATTTTCTAACTTCGAATTTGTGGTCTCTAAACCATTATTCCAATTTCACTAAAAATGGGCTGTTACAAAGAATAAATTAGTGCCACTAGTGAAAGATCTGTGGCGCAGTCATAACGTAGAAGAAACGTAGAAGAAGTGACCTGGTAACCAAAAGACACAATGAGATCCCAATATCCTCACCCCTTTCCAGGTAAATTTCGAGGATGAAATTTCTTAAGGGGAGAATTATAATGACCTAGTTTCTAATGATGTTGAAAAGGTAATTTTTGTGCCCCATTTTTGTAAACCGAGTCTTGGGTTATTATATAGGTGAATTGAATTTTAGATACGTAATTTAGCCGAATTAGTGATTAATTATGGTTTAAGGACTAAATTGTAAAATCAAATTACTATATATTTTTTATGAAAAAATGGCTTGAGAAATTAAATTGCAATTAACCAAATATCTAAAGTAGCAATTAGACCATGCCAAAATATAAATTAGTTGTAGTGATTATAAAAGATTAATTAAGCAAATCTTGATTTAATTATCATAAAACATTATTATCTAATTAATTATCACCTAATTTAGCTATATATATCTAATTGATGGTGGGCAAAGGGAATTATCATCTTCTCGATCCGGACAAATAAAGAAGAAGAAGAGGAAACTTCATGGCCTAATCTTTAAGCTTCTAATAAACAAATTGGTTAGTTTAATTAAATTCTTTTCTTCTCATTTTTTTTTTGTTTTTGAGGTCATTGGAGCTTGATTTAGCTAGACCATGTACCAATTTGTAAAATTTTTAAAGTTTTTAAAGATGCCATTGCTGGGAATTGAAAGTTTTAGGTGTTAAATTGATAGATTTTAAGCTTAGATGTGAAAAAGGACTAAATTGCAAAACTAAATTAATAGTTTCGTGCATTAAGAACCAAAGTGAATAAATTTTAAACTTGACTATAGAAATAAGAATTAAGAGGTTCCTAATGAGTAATAATAAAATCATATTTCAATTCATAGTTTTAAATTGAAAGTTAGGTTAGTCTTGGTTTTAGGGACTAAATTGAATAAATTGAAAAACTTTGTATAATGTGATAATAAATTGTGAATTAGTTGATAATTGATAATGATGTATGCTTTATGTTAATCTGTAGCTAACTTCAGCAAATCCATCGAGAAGGAAAGGAAAATCCAAAGCTGCCGATGAATAGCTCAAAAATTTCAATTTGTATTTCTATGATTCAGAAACACTTAATTTTCTGCGTTCGTTTGTCATTTTGCATTATAAATTCTAGGTGAGTTATAAATGATTGATTAAATAGAATTGATGTGTTTGAGATTTATTTCTAAGATAAGGACTAAATTAACTCCTTCTAGCCTCTACCTCTTGCAGTTATTGCAAATCACCCACAACATACCATCCGTTGCTGCTGTAACAACCCCTTTTTAGTGAAATCGAAATAGTGGTGTTGGGACCAAAAATTCAAAAAGTAAATATTTATTTTTTATTATTTTAGTGTATACGAAATATTAATAAGGTCATATAAAAATTTCGTTATGAAATTACGTTTTCATGCTTACTTATGTAAAAATGACTAAATCGTAAAAGGTTGAAAAGTAGAGTTCTATTAGTTAAAGGTATCTATTAGCTATGAAATTAAATTGTTAAGGGATTTATACGGAAAATAGACCATTATTATAAATATTGGAAAAAGATGGACACTTAATAAGTGAATTTTTATGTTATAACTAAGGCTAAAAAAGTAATTTAATAAAAAAATAAAATAAAATATGTAAAAGACAAGGTATCATCTTCCTCAAGTTAAATTTCCCACTGAAATTTTGAAGAGATACAGGTCATAGCTACAGTTCTTGGTTCAGCAACTTCTAATGCTTGCAAGTAAGTGAATTTTGTCCTGTTTTTAATTATTTCTATGTTTTTGCAATTGTTGTAGCTTAATCTAGCTAGCCCAGGGACTAATTTACAAAATTGTTAAAGGTTTAGCATTTTTCCATGAACATGTTTATATGGTTTTGAAATTTTAATGAAAGATTATGAGTCCTTGTTGTTAAATAAACAAGTTGTGTAAAATGATTTTTTATGAAATTATCACTTAGGGGCTTATTTGTAAAAGTAGTAAATACCATGGTAAAAATTGTGAAATGATGGTTTGAATGGATTGATATGAGTTTTTAGGTAAATAGGCTAGCATGAAATGTAGATGAAATTGCATAAATTTCCATTTACGAGCTTAAGGACTAAATTGTAAAGAAGTTGAAATATTAGGGGCAAAAGTGTAAATTTGCAAAAGTATAAATTTTGGACTAAATTGAATAGTATGAATATTAAATGAATGGATTTTGCTTATCTAGATTAAGATAAACCTCGTACGAATCTAGATTGAGGAAAAGCTAAAGCCTCGGATTAGTTGACCTTGTTTCAACATCTTTATTATCGAGGTAAGTTCATATGTTTAAATAATGTTGAAATGTTATTTTGATATTTATGAATTGTGCTATATATCATGTAATGAAATGATGAGAATCCAATGACGTTTAGACGATTATCGAGCCCCGTTTGAACCTTATGAATATATAGCATTCAAATGACACGTCATTAGAGTTACCATGTTTCGGGTGCTGGTCCTGAATGTCCTACTGATGGCTGAGTTCTGGTTTTTGTTACAGATACTCATCAGCTTGTGTGAGTGGCATCATGTAGCTTACATTCTGACCGTCAGCTTTTGTGAGCAGACCCATTTTAGCATACTTTATGTGAGCTTTCCCGCATATCCAGTATTATTCTAACTGGTTCAACGAGCATGAAAAGGGAAGGAATGGTAAATGTTCCAATGGCTATGTTATGAACTTATAGATAGGTATGAAATGATAATAATCTATGAATGTATATCTATGTTTATAGAAAGTATGAATTCAATGGCATTATGTCCAGGTGAATTTACCTTACCATGTGATAATTCAAGTGAATTATGTGTTAATGCAGTAACAATTGTTGTTGATGATGCTTAGGCTTGTGCCAAGCTATTGGTTGGTTTGTAACATGTTTAACTTTAATGTTATGCATTAAAATGGTAGGTTATGTTCATGTTATACGAACTTACTAAGCATTTTACGCTTACGAAGTTTTCTTTCCTATGTTTTATAGATTATCGGAAGCTCGATCGGTTTGGAAGCTCATTGAAGACTTATCACACTATCCAGTGATTACATTGGTAGATTTTGATGTCTTGATTAATGTTATAATGGTATATATAGGTGGACTTATGTTTAAAGTTTGGGTTGAAGGCTAAGTGCTGATTTTCGTATGTATATATATGTTGGTTGCTTGGTACCATTTGGAAATGATTGATTTGTGTCACTTATATGATTTTGATGCATATGTGTAATGGTCCAAATGGTAAATTTATGTTGACATGGTATAGGTCAAGAATGGCATGTTTTGACATGGAAATAAGTTAGTTGTGTGTGGTTGATGTATGGTCAAATATGCATAAGTTTAGATGTGTTTAATTGTTTGTGATTCAGGTGCCTTATTGGCATATTGGTTGTATGGATTAGTGGTTTAGTGAATTGGTCATTTTATGCATGTTTTGGGCACATTTTAATGCTTTGGGCATGTTTTAATTATTTGGTCATATGTACAAATTGTTTCTAGGTACATGTTTTAATGCTTTCGGACACAGGCTGGGACACGGCCATGTGTCCCTATTTCAATTGTTACAAGGCTTAAGACACGGCCGTGTGACCCTTGAAGTTTATAAGTTCTAATTTTTTCCTCAATGTTTCAAATGTTTCTGATTTAGTCCCAATTTGTTTCTAAAGTATTTCTGAGGCCTCGACAGCTCGATTAAGGGAAAATATGCCTATATATGATTGGATTATGCTATATTTATATCAATGTTTGGAAATGGATGTTTTTATGTTATGATTTTATGGTAATACTCTGTAACCCTATTTTGGCGATAGATATGAGTTAGGGGTGTTACATTAGTGGTATTAGAGCTATAGTTTAGTCGATTCTCAGACTGAACGTAGCATGTACGAGTCTAGAAATACATGTCATTACATAACCTGTAGTAGTGTGATAACTCCTGACTTGATTTGAACTATACTTTCATACAGATAATGTCATCCAACCAAGCCAATTCCTATAAGGCTAAAAGTAATGCTCAAGCCTCTATTCAAGGAGCAACGCCGAGTGGTAGTAGGCCTGTATCTGAGGCCTGGAGAGGAAAGGCTAAGGAAGCCTTCTTCCAGATGATGAATGGGTGGTTTACTGAGATCGTACGAATGAACCTGATGGCGTAACGACCTCTACACCCACTTGTTCCCCAGCTAGTCTGTAACGCCCCCATGCCCGAGATCATCGCCGGAGTCGAGCTTGAGGGGTTACCGAACAATATTTATCAAATTAAGAACTTCAAATCATTTATTTCTACATTCACAGCTTTCTAACTACCCGCGTCACAGTTACAAGAAAAATCATATCTCGAGTTATAAAACTCGAAATCAAGATCCGTAAATTTTCCCTAAATCTAGACTCATATATATATTTACTAAATGTTTTCTAGAATTTTTGGTTGGGCCAATTAGTACAGTTTATTAGTTAAAGTCTCCCCTATTTCAGGGTTCGACTACTCTGACATATATGTATTACGAATCAGATATCTCTCTATAAAGAATTTAAATGACTACAAGGTTTGTTTTTCTTAAAACTAGACTCAATAAGGAATCTGTACATATAAATAAAACTTCTAATTATTTTTTAAAATTTATTATGAATTTTTAAAGTCAAAATAGGGATCCAGAAATCACTCTGGCCCTATTTCACAAAAGTTTAAATATCTCATAAAATATAATTTATATGCCTGTTTTGTTCAATCCACATGAAAATAGACTCATTAAGCTTCAATTTCATAACTTACTCATCATTTAGTTCCATTTATATTATTTTTAGTAATTTTTCAAATTCATGTCATTGCTGCAGCAATATTCTGTTTTAAGGCAAGTTTCATCTTTCCATGAATTTTTATGAACTAGATAACCTATTAAACTTCCATAATATCAAACATGATCTAAATTAGCCATCACCATGACTTATCAATGTCAAACATTTTCTCAACCAAACATGGCCATATCATAAAATTATTTACACAAAATAAGTATATTGCTATACATGCCATACTTAAGTTTTACAAGCCATTTACCGAGATGAAAGTCCTTTGGATAGTGTGATCGAACTTTCGACCTGTCCCGATTCCTGAGCCGACTTGTTCAAAACTACAGTGAATGAAAAGGAAGGAGTAAGCATAAATGCTTAGTAAGTTCATATGTAAATAACAAGTAACATAACAATACAAATATACCAAACAACTTTAGCATGGTATCACCAAAACATATGTCATATTTCTAAACATCATTCATCATCTTACCAC
This sequence comes from Gossypium arboreum, assembly GCF_025698485.1. Lineage (NCBI taxonomy): Eukaryota > Viridiplantae > Streptophyta > Magnoliopsida > Malvales > Malvaceae > Gossypium > Gossypium arboreum. The sequence goes on from NC_069075.1 coordinate 95,292,330, forward strand.
CTTATCGTTGTTGTATCTATTTTCAACCCGAGGGTTAAGAACATACCTGTCCAAAGTGTCTATTTCACAACACTTACCAAAACGTCACTTGCATCTTAAGTGTTCTTCCATTTCACTAGAAATTTCACCCGTTGAACACATCGGAATACAACTCGGATACACGGATAATTTGCACATAAGTGCCTCATATGTAATCAAGAAATCATGTAACCTGCCCCTAAGTGAACTCGGACTCAACTCAACGAGCTCGGGCGTTCGCATCCATAAGTGAACTCGGACTCAACTCAACGAGTTCCGATGCCTAGTTACATCTCACGAACTCGGACTCAACTCAACGAGTTCGGACATTCGCATCCATAGGTGAACTCGGACTCAACTCAACGAGTTCGGATGCTCAACCATCCTAGTGACATGTCACTTGTATCCTAATCTATTCCTAAGGTTCAAACGGGCTTTTTCCCTCGATCTCACATTTGTCGTCTTCCATGGAATATCCGAACCGATACTCGGTAGCAATTCATATTTATCAAGTAGTAAACATGATTTGCATATTACTCAACATTAAACACAAAGCATAATATTTCACGATTAAAAATCAGCGTATCATATAATTAACATCAATAACTTAAAAATAACAATTATGCTACATTATTTACACATGAACTTACCTTGGTACCAAAATATAAAGATTTTGCAATTTAGTCCACAATCTTTTCTTTTCCTCGATCGCGACTTGAATCTCGTTTCTCTTGATCTATGATGCCAAATTAATCTTATTTAATACATACATTCATCAAAACAGCATTTAATACGAACTTTGAAAAAATTACACTTTTGCCCCTAAACTTTTGCATAATTACACTTTTGCCCCTAGGCTCGGGAATTAAACTTTATTCCTTATTCTTATGTTTTATAACATGCTGATCACTTTTCCCTTCTATGGCAACATCAAATTCTCTTTCTAACATATACTTGTGACTATTAGGTATTTTTGCCGATTAAGCCCTTTTACTCGTTTTCACTCAAAACCGAGTAGCACAAGTTGTCTAACATAATTTAAAACCTCATATTCCATCATAAAACATCAAAATACACAAATTTCACCTATGGGTATTTTCCCAAATATAAACCCTAGGTTGAATTATTGCTATCATAAGCTTAATCGAGCTACCGGGATTCCAAAAACGTAAAGAACATTAAAAACGGGGCTTGGAATCACTTACTATGGAGCTTGGAAGCTTGAAACAAACCCTAGCTATGGAGAACCCTTGAAATTTCGACCTAATGAAGAAGATGGACAAAAATTGGCTTTTAATTCATTTTAATAACTAAATGACCAAAATACCCTTACTACTAAACTTTCCAAAAATTCCTTCCATGTCCTAATTTTGTCCATGAACTTAAAATTGGTCAAATTGCTATTTAAGACCTCCTCATTAATATTCCAAAACAATTTCATACTAAAAACTTCTAGAATGGAAGTTTTGCAACTTATTCGATTTAGTCCCTACCTTAAATTTAAGCACTTTAGGCATAGAATTTCATCACGAAATTTTCACACAATCATGCAATCATATCATAATCATGAAAATAATTATAAAATTATTATTTCTATCTCGGATTTGTGGTCACGAAACCACTATTCCGATTAAGCCCTAATTCAGGATATTACAACTCTTCCCCCATTTTAAGGATTTTCGTCCTCGAAAATCTTACCGGTAAACAGGTGTGGATATTGGTTTCTCATAGTTTCTTCAGGTTCCCATGTAGTCTCTTCTACCCCATGCTTTTTCCACAACACTTTCACAAGTGCAACACTTTTATTTCTTAGTTGTTTGACTTCTCGAGGTAAAATCTTAATCGGTTCTTCTTCATAAGTCATATCCGGTCGTAGTTTAACTTCTGTCGGTGAAATTATATGTGAAGGATCCGAAATATACCGACGTAACATAGATACGTGAAACACATCATGAATCTTCTCTAATTCGGGTGGTAACGCTAGCCGATATCTCTGCCGTCCAACTTTTTCAATTATTTCATACGGTCCAATAAAAGCGGACTTAACTTGCCCTTTCGTCCAAATCTAAGGACTTTCTTCCATGGAGACACTTTCAAAATACCTTATCACCAACTTGAAACTCCATTTCTTTTCGTTTCAAATCCGCATAAGATTTCGTCTATCGATGCGACTTTCAAACAATATCAAATCACTTTCACCTTTTCTTCGGTTTCTTTTATTAAATCAACTCCATAAATCTGATTTTCCTTGAGTTCAGTCCAATACAATGGCGTCCGACATTTACGACCATATAATGCTTCATAAGGTGCCATCTTTAAACTCGTCTGATAACTATTATTATAAGCAAATTCTACCAATGGTAAGCACCTTTCCCAACTATCTTGAAATTCCAATACGCAACATCTGAGCATGTCTTCAAGAATCTGAATTACTCTCTCTGATTGTCCATCAGTTTGTGGATGAAAGGCAGTGCTGAAATTTAACTTTGTACCTAATGCCTCTTGCAACTTTTGCCAAAACCATGAGTTAAACCTCGGATCTTTATCCGAAATGATTGACAAAGGTATCCCATGAAGTCTAACAATCTCTCGGATATACAATTCAGCCAACTTATTAAGAGAATAATCTATACGTACCGGAATAAAATGAGCCGATTTAGTCGATCATCAACTATTGCCCAGATGGCATTTTTCTTCCACGAGTTAACGGCAACCACGATATAAAATCCATAGTAATCCTATCCCATTTCCATTCAGAACCATAATAGGTGAAGTAATCCCGAAGGTACCGGTGTTAAACTTTCACTTGTTGACAAACTAAGCACTTTGGTACAAACTCGAAATATCTCTTTTATTCCACTCCACCAAGACATTTTCTTTAAGTCATTATACATCTTCGATCTTGCTGGATGAACCGCTAAACAACTATTATGTGCTTCATGCAAAATCTTTTGAATCAACTCATCATTTTTTAATTACACAAATCTAATTTTAAACATCAAATAACCATCGAACCGATTCAAATCGATCCGTGTCGACTTCACCTTTATTTTCTTTTGGCTAGCAAATCTTGATCATTTTTTGAGCTTGAAATCTCTTGTAAAAACATCGGTCTTGCTCTTAACTCTGCTAGAATCGAACCGTCATCTGAAATTTTCAATCGGCGTTCATAACTCTCAAAGCAAACAACAACTTTCGCTTAAAGCATCGGCAACCATATTCGCTTTTCCGGATGATAATCAATAACAAGCTCGTAATCTTTCAATAACTCTAACCATCTTCATTGTCTCAAATTCAAGTCTTTTGTGACATCAAGTATTTAAGACTTTTGTGATCGGTATATACTCGGCACTTTTCACCATACAAATAATGTCGCCAAATCTTCAAAGCAAACACCACTGCAGCCAATTCCAAATCGTGAGTAGGATAATTCCTCTCATGAGGTTTTAACTGCCTCGAAGCATAAGCCACCACTTTTCCTTCTTGCATGAGTACACACCCCAAACCATTTAGAGAAGCATCACTATACACCACAAATTCTTTACCTGATTCGGGTTGTATCAACACTAGTGCTTCAGTTAATAACTTTTTCAATTCTTCGAAACTCTGTTGACATTCTTCCGTCCATTCAAATTTAACATCCTTTTGGAGTAGTCTAGTCATAGGAGCAACAATTATAGAAAATTCATTTACGAACCGCCGATAATAACCAGCTAGCCTCAAGAAACTCTTAACTTCAGTTACATTTTTCGGTGGTTTCCAATCAACAATAGCTGAAATTTTACTAGGATCAACCCGTATACCATCACCAGAAACAATATGACCCAAAAATCCAACTTCCCAGAGCCAAAATTCACTTTTACTAAACTTAGCATACAGCTGCTTATCTCTCAAAGTTTGCAAAACTATCCTCAAATGCTCAGCATGCTCTGTCTCATCTTTTGAATAAATTAAAATATCATCTATGAACACCACAACAAATCTGTCCAGGTATGGCCGAAATATGTGATTCATTAAGTCCATAAACACAGCAGGAGCATTTGTCAACCTGAATGGATAACTAAAAATTCATAATGACCATACCTTGTTCTAAAAGCAGTTTTAGGCACATCTGACTCTTTCACTCGCAGCTGATAATACCCAGATCTCAAGTCAATCTTTGAAAACCATGTCGCTCCACTTAGCTGATCACACAAATCATCAATTCTCGGCAATGGATACTTGTTTTTGATTGTCACCTTGTTTAACTGCAGATAATCAACACATAATCTCATAGAACCATCCTTCTTTTTCACAAATAACACGGGAGCACCCCAAGGTGAAAAACTTGGTCTCACAAAGCCTTTATCAGTCAACTCTTGCAACTGCGACTTTAATTCTTTCAACTCTATTGGTGCCATTCTATATGGAGCAATCGAGATCGGAGCTGTTCCCGATATCAAATCTATACCAAATTCTACTTCCCTGACTGGAGGCAAACCTGGTAATTCTTCTGGAAATCGTCCGCAAATTCACACACAACCCAAGACCGATTCAACTTTCTTTTCAACTTCTTTTGTATTAATTACATACGCCAAATAAGCTTCATAACCCTTTCTCAAATATCTCTGAACCGACATCGAAGAAATCATACTAAATAATTATAAAATTATTATTTCTATCTCGGGTTTGTGGTCACGAAACCACTATTCCGATTAAGCCCTAATTCAGGATATTACATAGTCCCCATAGTTCCTCAGGGTTTGGAACTAGTATGATTGAGCAAACCTCCAGTCAATAAAATTCATAAATATATACTGAAGAGTTTCGAGCAATGTTTAAAGATGATCTAGAGATAGTCGAGTTCTGGTTGGAAAATACGATAATATTTTTTGATGAATTATCTTGTACACATGAAGAATGTGTAAAATGTATTGTTTTCTTTTTAAAAGACCCAACCTATCAGTGCTGGAACACTTTGGTTTCAATTGTGCCGAGAGAACGAGTAGAATAGGAATTCTTTCAAAATGAATTTCAAAAGAAGTATGTAAGGTAGAGATTTCTTAACAAGAAACGTAAAGAGCTTCCTGAGCTGAAACAGGGCTGGATGTTAGTATCTAAATATGAGAGGGAATTTGTTCAATTGAGAATGTATGCTCGAGAATGTATACCAACAATGATTTCTATGTGTAAACGGTTGGAAGATGGGCTGAACGAAGACTTAAAGTTGTTAGTCGAGATTCTAGAATTGAAAGAATTTATTATTCTAGTTAACTGAGTGCACAAAGCTAAAGAATTGAGTAAAGCTAAAAGAAAAGCTGATTATTAGGATTATAATTCGAGTAAGAGATCATTGGGAAAATTATATCAATCGCCGTTAAAGAATTCAAAAGAATATCATGGTCATTCGACAGCATCAGTGGGTTACTCTTGTAGAGATCAAGGAAAACAACATGCGAGTTCAAATCCTTAGGCTACGTTTGTAGTGAGCATAGGCAGTGTTAAGAGCAACAAGCCTAAATGTCAACAATGTAGACGTCGACACTTCAGTGATTACAAGATGAAAGATAGGGTAAGTTTTAAATGTGGTTCATATGAACATTTTATCAAAAATTACTCGGAGAGGTCCGAAAAAGAAAAGGCTTAAACTATTTGACTGAGTAACAATTCTGTGAGAGCTAGACCGCCACGAAACACTAGAAATACGGGAAATAGCCATAGTGGGACAAAGGATTTTGCTGTGAGATTTGAGGCACGAACGCCGACTAGAGCTTACCTGATCTGTGCTCGAGTGGAAGATTCAACGCCAGATGTTATCATTGGTACATTTTCTATCTTTGATACTGATGTTACTGCTTTGATTGACCCGGGGTCAATACATTCATATATATGTACGACTTTAGTGTCGGATAAGAAATTTGTAACGCCCCTTTATATTACTGGACTTATCACACAAAATTTCATACAATTCCAAGTTACAAAGTTACAACCAAATTAAAACTTTTCATACTCAATCACAATGTCCCTATTACTAGCCTACGAGGCCCAGAACATGCTTTGGAAGTAGTTCGGGACTGAACCGAGAACTTTAGAAATTTTTACAACACTTAGAAAATTTTTGCTAAAATAGGGTCACACATTTGTGTCGCTTGGGACACGCCTGTGTGGGTAGGACGTGTGGTCACACACGCCCGTGTACCTAACCCTTGTAACTCTCTCTTTGTCACCCAAAAGCAAATTGAAGTCACACGGCCATGGCACAAGCTCGTGTCTCAAGGCTGTGTCCTTCATATGGATGACACATATAGCCGTGTCTCATACCCGTGTGCTCGATATTGAGCATTCTGTTTTGCAACAATTTAGGTGTAAGGGACACACAGCCAGATCACACACCCATGAGGCTAACCATGTGTCACACATAGCCTAGACACATGCCCGTGTGTCTACTCGTGTGGACAAAAACAAGGCTATTTACCAAGCCATTTTGCCACCCTTATTCACACATACACTTTCCCCAATTCAAAGACACAAAACAATACATACTTGGGCAACCAAAACATCCACATTCATGGTTAAAACATATCAACTCAATGTCTTTATCTAACATATTCACTACATTTATTAAGCCCTAAATCAAACATACAAATTTCACATTCATTAGACTTCATGCAATTACTTTCTAGTTACCAAATTATACTCAAATTCCTCATCTCATTAATAGGTCACTTTTCCAAAAATTACACAATCATGCCATGAATCACATTTCCAAATATTTCACATTCACCAAGCATGTAACACCCCTTACCCGAGTTCGACGTCGGAATAGGATACGAGGTGTTACCGAACTTAAACATATATAACCATTCATTTCCTTGATATGGAATCTCGCTCCAAATTAAAACTTTTCACAATACCTTAATGTCCCTACTATAAGCTTACAAGGCCCTGAACACACTTTGGAATTGATTCGGGACTAATTTGTGCACTCTAGAAAAATTTGTAAAATTTCAACCTGACAAGGGCACACGCCCGTGTAGAAGGGCGGCACACCCATTGTCTTCTTAACATGGCCATGTTGAAGGCCCATGTGACTCACACGGCCTAAACATATTGGGACACGCCTGTGTCCCTAGCCCGTGCAAATTTATTTTTCAATTCGAACCTACTGGGGTTTTTACACGGCTTGGCACACACCCGTGTCCATGACCTGTGTCCCCCACACGGTCTTGTCTCAGCCCGTGTGCTAAAATCTTGACATTCTGTTTCTGCCATCAGCAACCCCTTAAGGGCACACGGCCAAGGCACACGCCTATATGTTAGGCTGTGTCATCCACACGGTTGAGACACACGGCCGTGTCTTTGCCTGTGTGTTTACTACTATGCATACTGACTTGAAAATTGAGGTGCAGGGGACACACAGTCGGATACACGCTCGTGGGGTAGACTGTGTGTCACACACGGTCTAGACACACACTTGTGTGTCTGCCCGTGTGGACAAAAACAAGGCTATTTACCAAGCCTTTTTGCTACCCTTACCTGCACCAACCTACACAACATCAACGAAAACCAATCAAAGCATAACACATATAACCAAAACCACCACAACCATGAGAAATTTGCATCAAATGCATTTAATAATAATCAATATTAGCCAACATTAATGGCTTATACAAAATGAATATCACATCCATTATATGAGCCAAACTTATGGCTAAACTAATAAGACACTAAACAAAATATTCAAGTCCTTATACATGCCAAAATCAAAATATTAAACTAGCTATACCAAAGCTTCAAGTGATAGTGTGATTGATGCCTCCGACATCCCTGATCCTCGATACTAGCTTGGCGGCACTATAAGAAAATGGAAAGGAGAGGGAGTAAGCATAAAGCTTAGTAAGTTGCATATAAATAAGTAATCAAGTGATAGTGTGATTGATGCCTCTGACATCCTTGATCCTCGATACTAGCGTGGCTGCACTATAAGAAAATGGAAAGGAGAGGGAGTAAGCATAAAGCTTAGTAAGTTGCATATAAATAAGTAGCAACATAAACCATGCATGCTATAAATCAACACAACATTCTTCAGTGAACATGGGTAAATATCACTATTGGCTTATATATATATCACAAACATAAACCAAAGATTTCAATATCGTCCCAAGATCATTTATATAACTAGAACTTACTCATGTCATTCATGCCATCAAGGCAACATAACTAGACTCAAATCTCATGAGTTTCGAATAAAAACTTGTACCACTCACAGCATGATTATATCATTCCATATCATTGTCATAACCTTTTAAAATAACCCGTGAAACCATTTGGAACACTGAAGGATATCTAACAAGCTTTACACAAAAGGGTGAATTGTCGATGCAATGTTTTAAACATGGTCTTACACTGGCTCACATGTTGAGGCCAATGCCATGTCCTAAGCATGGTCTTACACTGGCTGTCATAAGGTGGTCGATGCCATGTCCCAGACATGGTCTTACACTAGCGCACATATCAATGCCGACGCCATGTCCCAGACATGGTCTTACGCTGGCTCTCATGTTGTGGTCAATGCCATGTCCCAGACATGGTCTTGCACTAGCACACACACCAATACCGATGCCATGTCCCAGACATGGTCTTACACTAGGACACACATCAATGTCGATGCCATGTCCCAGACATGGTCTTACACTGGCACTCATATCACCCAAATGTCATAGCATAGATATCCAATATATTCCTAAGTTCAATCGGGACTTTACTACATTGAATTTCATCATACATTATGCAAAAGCAATTTCAACCATATTATGCAAAATTAATCATTCAACACATAACAATGATAAAGTTGCCTTACGTACAACTTACCTCGGTATACAAAAAGTGGACGACTATTTGGATTTAGTCTACTTGCTTGGCCTTTCCCTAGTCTAGGTCCCTATTTCGTATTTCTTGATCTAAAATGATAAAAATTCACTAATTTAATCATCATTTTAATCAATGCATAACATAATTCATATTTTGGCAAAATGACCATTTTGCCCATAGATTTTCACAAAATTACTATTTTACCCCAAGGCTCGTAAATCGATTTTTATCAAATTTTCTCACTATCCAAGCCTAGCCGAATTCCTTTTATACTAGAATTAGCCTATAATTTCAATTATTTCACACATTTACTTCGTAATTTATAACTTATGCAAAATGGTCCTTAGTTAGGGTTTCCATTAAAACTACTTCACAAAAGTTGTTTATTTAACAACCAAGATTCATTTTCTTTCATAAAAATTCAACAAACAACATGAATACTCTCATAGAAAAACCCTAGACCCTCAACCATTTTTGTGACAGCCTTAAAGTGACCCTACTCGGAAAGCAGTTTCGGGACCGCTAAACCGAGTCACCAAATTATTTGAATATAATGATTATTGTCTAAAATATGTGAATATGAATGTGTGAAAGTTTTAAGCTTCGATTTAGTCAATTCATGTGAATTTAGCTAATAGGACTTATGTGTGACACTTTTGAAATGTGATAGGTTAATCTATAAGGATCTATTAGTGCATGTAATCAAAAGGGTGGACTTGCATGTCAATTTTCCCCCACTAATTAGTAGTGGCCGGCCATGAGCATGAGGGTGGACAAAATGTTATGGCTAAAAAAACATGTCATGAACATGTTAGATTAATGGTATTAAATTGCTTAATGTGATTAAAAATGCGTATGACCATTTTGTATTTGAGCTAAAGGTGGCCATATGACCTATCAAATTTATTGTCATATTCGGCCATAAGCTAGCATAATGAGACTTTAATAAGTTAAATTTGTTTGAATTAGCTCAAGAGCTTAGAGGACCAAAGTTGGATAAGGGAAAGGAAAAAGTGATCGAATAGCCGTCGAAATCGTTCGACAACCTCCGAGGTAAGTTTTCGAGTAATGAAACTTAGATTATGATTCGATTAGATTATGTTATAAGCAAATCAAAATCATGCCCTTTGTATGTAGCTTTTGAGCTGAAAATGATAATGCTTGATAAGTGACTTGTGTTTGAATTCTAGTTACGAAAATGAATATTGATGTGTCATGATTTATTGATATGTGCATGGATATTCGGATTGATAACCGGGCTAAGCCCGAAGGCATTTGTGCGAGTTACTATATCCGGCTAAGTCCCAAAGGCATTTGTGCGAAGTTACTATAACTGCCAAGTCCCAAGGCGTTGTGCGAGTTACTATAACCGGGCTAAGTCCCGAAGGCAATTGTGCGAAGTTACTATAACGGGCTAAGTCCGAAGGCATTTGAGCGAGTAGCTATATCCGCTAAACCTCGAAGGTACTTGGTTTGGGAATGAGCGATCTTGCTGTAATAATTTCAATTAATACGCTCGTAAAATCCCAACGATAAGGTACGATCGTATATGCATTGGAGTAGTGATTTCGTTTAAATATTATCCGCTCATCGATTAGTGAGCTTTGCCTTTGGTTAAGTTGATCCCTTATGTATGAATATAAGGGTTGGAAATGTGAAGTAGGACTGATTTTTGAGAACATGTGTATATGAAATTATCCGTTTAGTTATATGAATGCTATACTTCAGTTGTGCCTAATTTTATTGCTCAAAACTTACTAAGCATTAAATGCTTACTCCGTTCTTTGAATCTCTATTTTATAAATTTTGGTTCGTCAGCTATCGGGCTCGGGATTGTCGAAGTCGAAGTCGTCCACACTATCAAAGCCCTTTTGGTACACTTTTGGTTGAACTCTGAAAATGGCATGTATAGGACTACCCTTTTGTTGTTGGTCATGTACCCTTTGGTTTTGTATAAATTTGGATAGCCATGCGAAAATGGCTTATATACACTTTGAGCATAGCATTATAATCGTCTGGTATGTTGTTCATTGAGAGGTATGGAAATGTTTGGTAACGATTAGCCATTGGGAATGGTTAATTATGATTATTTTGATGCTATGTATGACAAACTCTAGTTGATTCATGGAAAACCATGAAATAGGTAAGGTTTACCTTAAAAATAGATGCTGACAGCAGTAGTGGTGTGGATTTGAAAAATCACTAAAAATAGTAAGAATTGATTAAATAGTGAATAAATTATGTAATTGAACCTTGATGAATCTATTTTCATAGGGAAGTAATGAAACGATCATATGAACAGTATTTTATGAGATTTTAAAGTTTTCGTGAAAGCAGGGCAGAGCAGTTTCGGATTCCTGTTCGGACTTAGGAAATTCATTATAAATTAACCAGAGATAGTTAGAAGTCATGCCATTTATTTATAGATTCCTTTTCGATTCTAGTTTCTTTAGAAACAAACGGCATAAGTATTGAAGCCCTGTACAGGGAGATATATAAGTCGTAATGCATGAAGGTCAGAGCAGTCGAACCCTTAAACAGGGGAGACTTTAACTAATAAACTGTACTAATTGGCCCGACCAAAAATTCTAGAAAAAAATTTGCAGAGGGATATACGAGTCTAGTTTTAGGGACAATTTACAAAACTGATTTTCGAGTTTTGGAACTCGAGATATGATTTTTAAGGTGACAGTGACGCAGTTAGCCAGCTAGTCTAAAAATTTTTAAAATGGATTGTAAAAATAAAGGAATTAAGTCTTAACCCTCGTGTCCGACTCAAAGCGGTCTCGAGTGCACGGGTGTTACAATTTTATTGGTATCAGAGCTACGGTTTAGTCGATTCTTAGACTACCATAATACGTTTGGGTCTAGCTATACATGCCATTTTGTGATTATTTGATAGTGTGGTGATTTCGACATTTGTAAATGTGTTTATTTATAGTAATGGATCCCAATCCGACCGAAGCGGTAGTGATAATCTTGAGAGTGTAGCGCTGCTCCCAAGACAAGGGACAATGTACTGGCGGACTCTCAACCTATTGCTAGCAATCCGAATGATGATGCTAGGAAAGCTTTTTATAGCGTGATGAATGATTGGTTTAACCAATACATTCGAACTAATACTACTGTTCCACAACCTCCATTCCGACTAATACCACCTCAAGACCTACAATACCTCCCAGAATCGACCAAATAAGGTCAAATAAGCCCCATTGATGTAATCCAAAACACGGGCTACTAAATTTAAAGCTCTTGACAGTGATGATGCCGAGCAAGCTGAATTTTGGTTGGACAACACTATTCGGGTACTCGATGAGCTATCTTGCACACCCGATGAGTGCCTAAAGTGTACTATCTCTTTGCTACGTGATTCTGCCTACTATTGGTGGAATACGTTGATTTCTGTTGTGCCTCGAGAGCAAGTAACTTGGGAGTTTTTCTAAACCGAGTTTCGAAAGAAGTATATCAGTCAGAGATTCATTGACCAAAAACAGAAGGAATTTCTTGAAATTAAACAAGGTTCCATGTCGGTTACCGACTATGAACAAAAATTTGTGAGGCTTAGCCGGTACGCACGAGAATGCATTTCTTCAGAAGCTGTGATGTGTAAACATTTCGAAGATGGACTGAATGATGATATAAAGCTGTATGTTGGCATTTTAGAAATCCGAGAATTTGTGGTACTTGTCGAGCGAGCTTGCAAAGCCGAGGAGCTCGAAGGAGAAAAGGAAAGGCGATATGGGAGCAAAGGAGTTTCAGAAGAGATCTTGGAAAGCCCTTCCAGATCATCGAAGAAATTTAGAGATGACTTAGGACGGTCTAGAGACGCTTCGGGTTTTGCTAGACGAGATCGTGACCGACCCCCTGTGAGTACATGAGTCACTTCGGTCGCCAGTATTGGAAACAATCGTCGAGACAGAACAGAGTGCCAGTATTGTGGTAAATGGCATTCGGGGAGTTGTAGATTCCATGACCGCTCCTGTTATAAATGCGGATCAGCTGACCATTTTATCAAGGATTGCCCGAGACTGTCTCAACCAAATGTAAATCAGAGTGGGAAACCAGGGGCTACTACTACTCGGGGTAGACCGTCTAGAAACACGGGCAATGCTAGTGGCGGTCAGAGAGGATCTAGAGATGCTACAACCAGATCTGAGGCCCGTGCGCCTACTAGAGCTTATGTTATACGTGCACGCGAGGATGCTTCTTCGCCTGATGTTATTACCGGTACTTTTACTCTCTTTGATACTAATGTGATTGCTTTGATTGACCCCGGTTCTACTCATTCTTATATATGTGAAACCTTAGCAACCAAAGAAGACTTTACTGTTGAGTCTCATCGAGTTCGTAATTCGGTGTCAAATCCTTGGGTCGTTATGTGCTTGTCGACAAAGTGTGTAAGAAATGTCCCTTAGAAATCGAGAGGTTCTGCTTTCCACCAATTTGATGCTTTTACCGTTTGATGAATTTGATGTTATCCTCGGTATGGATTGGCTAACCGTTCACGATGCGATTGTGAATTGCAAAGAAAAACTATCAATTTGAGGTGTGCAAATAATGAGATGATTCGAGTTGAGTCTCTCGACTTGAAGGGTCACCATTGTAATATCATCGATGTTGGCTCGAAATATGTAAGAAAGGGTGTGAAGCATACCTTGCGTATGTACTTGATGACAAAGAGTTAGAAAAGAAGCTCGAATCATGCGGTGGTTTGTGAATACCGGATGTTTTCCGAAGAATTACCGGGTTTACCACCTGTTCGGGAGGTAGAGTTTGGCATCGAGCTTGTACCTGGGACTACAGCGATTTCGATACCTCCGTATCGTATGACACCAATGAAATTAAAGGAATTGAAAGCTCAGTTGCAAGAGTTGACAGATAAAGGTTTCGCTCGACCAAGTTTCTCACCTTGGGGTGCACCAGTATTGTTTGTGAAAAAGAAGGACGGAACCATGAGGTTGTGCATCGACTATCATCAGCTGAATAAGGTGACAATAAAGAATAAATATCTGATACCGCGCATTGATGATTTGTTTGATCAACTAAAGGGAGCCTCAGTGTTTTCAAAGATAGATTTGTGATCGGGTTATTATCAGTTGCGAATTCGAGATTCGTATATACCCAAAACTGCTTTCAGAATGAGATACGGTCACTACGAGTTCTTAGTGATGCCGTTTGGGCTCACTAATGCCCCTGCGGTATTTATGGATTTGATGAATCGGATCTTTAGACCGTATTTGGATCGGTTTGTAGTTATGTTTATTGATGACATCTTGGTCTACTCAAGAGACGAAACCGAGCATGCTGAGCACCTGAGATTTGTGTTGCAGATTTTACGAGATAGGAAATTATATGCTAAGTTCAGTAAGTGTGAGTTCTGGTTAAGAGAGGTGAGCTTCTTGGGTCATGTGGTATCCGCATCGGGTATTCGAGTTGATCGGAACAAAATTTCAGCCATACTTAACTCGAAGCCTCCGAGAAATATTACTGAGGTTCGTAGCTTTTTGGGACTTGCCGATTACTACCGACGGTTTGTAAAAGGTTTCTCGATGATAGCCACACCAATGACGAAACTACTTCAGAAAGATGTTAAGTTTGAATGGACAGAAAAGTGTCGAAAAGTTTCGATCAATTGAAAACTCATTTGACTAAAGCTCCAAGATTAGTGCGACGAAGCGAGCAAGGAGTTCGTCATTTACAAGTGATGCATCCTTACTTGGGTTGGGTTGTGTATTGATGCAAGAAGGTCGAGTTGTAGCTTATGCGTCGAGGCAAGCTGAAGCCACATGAGAAAAATTATCCAACCCATGATCTCGAACTAGTCGCCATCGTATTCGCTTTGAAAATATGGCGACATTACTTATTTGGTGAGAAGTGCCACGTATATTCAGATCACAAAAGTCTCAAATATTTAATGACTCAAAGAGACTTGAATCTGTGACAAAGGCGTTGGCTTGAGTTGTTGAAAGATTATGAGCTTGTCATTGACTATCACCGGGAAAGGCTAATGTGGTTGCGGATGCCTTAAGTCGTAAATCACCGCTTGCTTCTGAGCGATGAATGTACACTTGTGCATTCTATCCGACAATGTATTAGTGGCAGAATTAAAGGCCAAACCATTATTGATTCATCAAATTCGTGAAGCTCAGAAAGTCGATGAGGAACTGGTTGCAAAACAGGATGAATGTGTTTCGAATATGGAATCAGAGTTTCAAATTGATGAGGACGATTGTTTGAGGTTCAGAAATCGTTTGTGTGTTCCAAGAAGTTCAGAACTTATTTCGATGATTCTGAACGAAGCTCATTGTAGCCGAATGTCAATTCACTCGGGGAGTACGAAAATGTACAACGATCTGAGACGTCAGTTTTGGTGGCATGGTATGAAACGAGACATTTCCGATTTTGTTTCGAAGTGTTTAATATGTCAGCAAGTGAAGGCGGAACATCAAGTGCCTACGGGTTTACTTCAGCCGATCATGATACCCGAATGGAAATAGGATCGAGTCACGATAGATTTTGTGTCTGGTTGCCATTGTCGACAAGTAAGAAAGATGCGATTTGGGTTGTTGTTGATAGACTGACCAAGTCGGCCCATTTTATTCCCGTACGTACGGATTATTCACTGGATAAACTAGTTGAATTGTATGTTTCTCAGATTGTGAGATTACACGGGGTACCTATTTCTATTGTGTCGGATAGAGATCGAGATTCACCTCACGATTTTGGAAGAAATTGCAAGAAGCTTTGGGTACCAAAGTTGCATTTTAGCACCGCTTTTCACCCCAAACCAATGGTCAATCCGGCGGATAATTCGGATACTCGAGGATATGTTGAGATCTTGCATCCTTGAATTTAGTGGTTCATGGGAGCGGTATCTACCTTTGATTAAGTTCACTTACAACAATAGTTTTCAGTCAAGCATTAAGATGGCGCCTTACGAGGCTTTGTACGGTCGAAAATACCGTACACCATTGTTTTGGACCGAGCTCGGTGAAAGAAAAATTTTCGAAGTTGATTTGATTAAAGATGCTGAGCAGAAAGTAAAAAAAATTCGTGAAAGTCTGAAGGCAGCATCAGATTGTCAAAAGTCGTATGCGGATTTGAAACGAAAGGACATTGAGTATCAGGTGGGAGATAAAGTGTTTCTTAAAGTTTCACCTTGGAAAAAGATACTCAGATTTGGGCGTAAGGGCAAGTTGAGTCCGAGATTCATTGGGCCGTATGAAATCTCCAAACGAGTTAGTCCAGTTGCATATAGGTTGCTTTTACCCCCTAAACTCGAAAGGATCCACAACGTTTTTCATGTTTCGATGCTTCGACGTTATAGATCTGATCCTTCGCACATAATAAGTCCCTCCGAGGTTGAAATTCAAGCCAATATGAGTTATGAAGAAGAACCAATTCATATCCTAGCTCGTGAAGTGAAAGAGTTGCGAAACAAAAAGGTTCCTTTAGTAAAAGTGTTATGGCTCAAACACGGGATGGAAGAAGCTACTTGGGAACCCGAGAACTCTATGAAAAACGATACCCAAACACATTTATCGGTAAGATTTTTGGGACGAAAATTTCTTAAGTGGGGGAGAGTTGTGACAGCCCTAAAGTGACCCTAGTAGGAAAGCGGTTTCAGGACCGCTAAACCGAGTCACCAAATTATTTGAATATAATGATTATTGTCTAAAATATGTGAATATGAATGTGTGAAAGTTTTAAGCTTCGATTTAGTCAATTGCATGTGAATTTAGCTAATAGGACTTATGTGTGACACTTTTGAAATGTGATAGGTTAATCTATAAGGATCTATTAGTGCATGTAATCAAAAGGGTGGACTTGCATGTCAATTTTCCCCCCTAATTAGTAGTGGCCGGCATGAGCATGAGGGTGGACAAAATGTTATGGCTAAAAAAACATGTCATGAACATGTTAGATTAATGGTTTTAAATTGCTTAATGTGATTAAAAATGCGTATGACCATTTTGTATTTGAGCTAAAGGTGGCCATATGACCTATCAAATTTATTGTCATATTCGGCCATAAGCTAGCATAATGAGACTTTAATAAGTTAAATTTGTTTGAATTAGCTCAAGAGCTTAGAGGACCAAAGTTGGATAAGGAAAGGAAAAAGTGATCGAATAGCCGTTTAAATCGTTCGACAACCTCCGAGGTAAGTTTTCGAGTAATGAAACTTAGATTATGATTCGATTAGATTATGTTATAAGCAAATCAAAATCATGCCCTTTGTATGTAGCTTTTGAGCTGAAAATGATAATGCTTGATAAGTGACTTGTGTTTGAATTCTAGTTACGAAAATGAATATTGATGTGTCATGATTTATTGATATGTGCATGGATATTCGGATTGATAACCGGGCTAAGCCCGAAGGCATTTGTGCGAGTTACTATATCCGGGCTAAGTCCCAAAGGCATTTGTGCGAGTTACTATAACCGGGCCAAGTCCCAAGGCGGCCAGCGAGTTACTATAACCGGGCTAAGTCCGAAGGCAATTGTGCGAGTTACTATAACCGGCTAAGTCCCGAAGGCATTTGAGCGAGTAGCTATATCCGGCTAAACCCCGAAGGTACTTGGTTTGGGAATGAGCGATCTTGCTGTAATAATTTCAATTAATACGCTCGTAAAATCCCAACGATAAGGTACGTTTCGTATATGCATTGGAGTAGTGATTTCGTTTAAATATTATCCGCTCAGTCGATTAGTGAGCTTTCGGGCCTTTGGTTAAGTTGATCCCTTATGTATGAATATAAGGGTTGGAAATGTGAAGTAGGACTGATTTTTGAGAACATGTGTATATGAAATTATCCGTTTAGTTATATGAATGCTATACTTTAGTTGTGCCTAATTTTATTGCTCAAAACTTACTAAGCATTAAATGCTTACTCCGTTCTTTGAATCTCTGTTTTATAGATTTTGGTTCATCAGCTATCGGGCTCGGGATTGTCGAAGTCGAAGTCGTCCACACTATCAAAGCCCTTTTGGTACACTTTTGGTTGAACTCTGAAAATGGCATGTATCGGACTACCCTTTTTGTTGTTGGTCATGTACCCTTTGGTTTTGTATAAATTTGGATAGCCATGCGAAAATGGCTTATATACACTTTGAGCATAGCATTATAATCGTCTGGTATGTTGTTCATTGAGAGGTATGGAAATTTTTGGTAACTATTAGCCATTGGGAATGGTTAATTATGATTATTTTGATGCTATGTATGACAAACTCTAGTTGATTCATGGAAAACCATGAAATAGGTAAGGTTTACCTTAAAAACAGATGCTGACAACAGCAGTGGTGTGGATTTGAAAAATCAATAAAAATAGTAAGAATGGAATTAAATAGTGAATAAATTATGTAATTGAACCTTGATGAATCTATTTTCATAGGGAAGTAATTAAACGATCATATCAACAGTATTTTATGAGATTTTAAAGTTTTCGTGAAACAGGGCCAGAGCAGTTTCTGGATTCTCTGTTCGGACTTAGGAAATTCATTATAAATTAACCAGAGATAGTTATGTAACACCCCAAACCCGAGACCATCGCCGGTGTCGGACCCGAGGGGTTAACAAGCCAAGTTCACATGTTTTGCCCACCAATTTGACATTTCCAGTCAGGCTGGAAAACTGCGTCACTGTCACCTTAAAAATCATATCTCGAGTTGCAAAACTCAGAAACTGGTTTCGTAAATTTTCTCTGAATTTATACTCATATATACATCCATGGATTTATTTCTAGGATTTTTGGTCGGGCCAATTGGTACAGTTTATTAGTTAAAGTTACCCATGTTACAGGGATCAACTGCTCTGACCTTCGCGCGGTATAACTTGAATATCACTCTGTACAGGGCTTTAATGTTGGTGTCGTTTGTTTCTAATGAAACTAGACTCAAAATGGAATCTGTACATATAAGGTATGTCTCCTAATCCTTTTTGGATAATTTATAGTGAATTTTTAAAGTTGCGACAGGGAACCCAGAAACCATTCTGGCCCTGTCTCACAATAGCTTTATTATCTCTTAACCTGTAACTCCTATGACCATTTCGTTTCTTCCATATGAAAATAGACTCATCAAGGTTCATTTACATAGCTTATTCACTATTTAATTCCATTCCTATGAATTTTGGTGATTTTTCACATTCACGCCACTGCAGCTGGCAGCATCTGTTTTAAGGTAGGACTTACCTATTTGGTAGTCTCCATGATTCAACTAGTCTTGCCATACATAGGTTCATATATGATCATTTTAACCATGCCAATGGCTGATCATATGACCAACATTCCCATTTCCAAGCCATAGCCACATCATGACACCAAATATATACATACAACCCACAATTAGTCTAAGTTCATGCTTCCTTTTCGAGCCATTTTCGCATGGCCGTACATACTTACATTACAACATATTTAACAAACAAGGGTAGTCCTATACATGCCATCTCAAGTTCAACCAAAATTTATACCAAAATGGAGGCTTGATAGTGTGGATGACTTCGACTTCAACGATCCCAAATCCGATTGCCTCGGCGAAATCTAGAAAAGCGAGAGCCAAAGCAACGGGTAAGCATTTTATGCTTAGTAAGTCTCAAGGAATATAATCAGCTCTAATTACAGCAATACATTCACATAGCCATATGCATCATTTCATTTATACACATTCTTACTTCACACTTCATCATTATATAATTTCACAAAGTATCAATCAATTCAATAACTGAAATTCATTAGTCAATTGAGCGAATGTTGCTCAAACATGTCGACTTTCCGATGCACATATAACGTACCTTATCCTTTGGGCTTTTCGAGTGTACTAATTGAATTCATTACAGCAACCAACACTCACCTCCAGCCCAAGATTCTTGAATATAACCGGATATAATCACGTGCACAAATGCCTTGGTCTTAGCCCGGATAGAATGTCTCGCACGAATGCCTTGGTCTTAGCCGGATGTAGCCACTAGCGCAATTGCCTTGGTCTTAACCGGATATAATTTCCAACATAATTGTCTTGATTTAGCCGGATATCATTCAATTTCCATGAACACATACATCAATTATCATTGGACATACATAATTCATTTTCGTTACTAAGGCTCAAACGCAATTATAGTCACAAGCATATTCGCCTTGGGACTTAGCCGGGTAGAATTCAAATACTCATGCATACACAATCAATAATCAATACACATCCATACTTTATTTCACACAATTCAAGTAGGGTCACTTCTTGAGGACTTACCTCGGATGTTGTCGAACGGCTTTTTCGGCTATTCGATCACCTTTTCCTTCCCTTGTCCAATTGTGGTCTTCTAAGCTCTTGAGCTAATTCAAACAAATTCAATTTATTAAAACCTCATTGTGCTAGCTTTTGGCGAATATGACAAGGAGTTTAAATGGTCATATGGCCACCCTTTAGCTTGAATACACAATGGTCATGCACATTTTATACTACATCAAGCAATTCAATACAATTTATTCGAGCATCAAGGAAATGCTAAGGCCTTCAATAGGCTACCCAAGGCGAATATTCATGTACATGTTGAGGTTAATTTTGCACTTAATACCTCACAAAAACAGCATGCAATTTACTAATTAATGCTTTGCACATTGTGGCCCAAAACTTATAATATAGCATCAAGCACCTACATGTGTGCTAGGGCAATTGTGCTTGCAATTTCACAAGCATTCTTCCACATCTTCTTCTTTAAACCAATATATTCATCACTTAGTTCATAACCAAAACATAATGTGCAATCATATATATGCATATATGAGCATGGCAATTTCAAGGTGTCCATAGCCATCCAAAACACAAATTTTAACTAACATGCAAGAAGCATGAATCATGCTCAAGAATGCATCATGGCGAATATGACAATCATGCTTCTTTTCAACTTCAATCATGATAAAACAAAAGAAAGCTCAAAATCTTACTCATAGGTAGACAATCCATCATTGCATGCATCATCATCAAGTTTCACACTTAGCATGCAATGGCTTTATCACCATAACAACTTTGGCTAAATGCCATTTCCATGGCATAACAAAGATTTGAGCCATGGCTAACATGCACATCAAATTAGCAACCAAAACATGCATGAAACTCCCAACACAACCTCATACATACCTTACTCTTGATGCAAATTTAGCCAAATCACCTTCTAGATCTCTTCTAAACAAAGGGAATGAAGCAAAAATCCCTTCTTCCTCTTAGTATTTTTGGCCAAAAAGGAGAGAACAAGGATGAACAAATTTTTTTGTTTTTTTCTTCTTGGTTGCACGGCAATGGGGGGGGATGCTACTCTCCCACACACATTTTTTTTCATTCTTTTCTTACCCATGCTTATTTGTTTATTATTTCTCCCTAATGCCCAACAAAACATGTTTCATGACATGTTTAGCCCATATCTCTTTGTCATGGCGGCCATCACTTGTAAAAAGGGGAATTTGACATGCAAGTCCATTATTTTGCATGCATGCTTTAATTAGTCATCACACATTTCCCTATCGTACTTTCAAAGTTCACTACTAAGTCCTTTCTAGTGGAATTCACCTTTATAACACTAAATCAATCATCATAAAATGTCATACATGAGCACACATATTATAGGCATCAAAATAAATTTTTAATTATTTTTATGCCTCGGTTTTGTGGTCCCGAAACCACATTCCGACTAGGGTCAATTTTGGGCTATCACAACTCTCCCCACTTAAGAAATTTTCGTCCCGAAAATCTTACCGTAAATAGGTTTGGATATCGCTCTTTCATAGAGTTCTCGGTCTCCCAAGTAGCTTCTTCTATCCCGTGCTTGAGCCATAACACTTTCACTAGCGAACCCGCTTGTTTCATAACTCTTTCACTTCCGTGATAGGACACGAATCGGTTCTTCCTCATAACTCATATTGGCTTGAATTTCAATTTCTGATGGACTAATCACGTGCGATGGATCGGATCTATAGCGTCGAAGCATCGAAACATGAAAGACATCGTGAACCTTTTTGAGCTCAGGGGGCAAAATCAAGCGATATGCCACTGGACCGACTCGCTCTGATATCTCATATGGTCCAATGAACCTCGGGCTCAACTTGCCCTTACGGCCGAACCTGAGTATCTTTTTCCAAGGCGATACCTTGAGAAACACTTTATCACCCACCTGATACTCGACATCCTTACGCTTCAGATCCGCGTACGACTTCTGACGATCGGAGGCTATCTTCAGACTTTCACGGATTACTTTCACTTTACATTCAGCATCCCTAATCAAATCCACCCCGAAAATCTTGCTTTCACCGAGCTCAGTCCAAAACAATGGCGTACGGCATTTACGACCGTACAAGGCCTCGTAGGGTGCCATCTTAATACTTGATTGAAAGCTGTTGTTGTAAGCGAATTCAATTAACGGCAAATACCGTTCCCATGAACCACTAAACTCGAGGACGCAACATCTTAACATATCCTCAAGTATCTCGAATTATCCGCCGGATTGACCATCGGTTTGGGGGTGAAAGGCGGTCTTGAAATGCAACTTGGTACCCAAAGCTTCTTGCAACTTTTTCCAAAATCGCGAGGTAAATCTCGGATCTCTATCCGACACGATAGAAATAGGCACCCGTGTAATTTCACAACTCGAGAAACGTAAAATTCCGCTAATTTGTCCATTGAAAAATCCGACGACGGGGACAAAGTGGGCCGACTTAGTCAATCGATCTACCACGACCCAAACCGCATCCTTCTTACTCACGACAATGGCGGTCCGGATACAAAGTCCATTGTGACTCGATCCCATTTCCACTCGGGTATCGTGATTGGTGAAGTAATCTGAAGAAGCACCGATGTTCCGCTTTCACTTGTTGACATATTAAACATCTCGAAACAAAGTCGGAGATGTCTCGCTTCATACCATGCCACCAAAACCGACGTTTCAAATCATTGTACATCTTCGTACTCCGGGTGGATTGCCATTCGGCTACAATGGGCTTCATTGAATTATCGAAATGAGTTCAATTCTTTGGGACACACAGACGACTTTTGAACCTCAAACAATCGTCATCGTCGATTTGAAACTCCGAGTCCTTGTTCGAACACACGCAGCCCGCTTTTGCAACCAACTCGTCATCGACTTTTCGAGCTTCTCGAATTTGGTGTGTCAATAATGGTTTGGCTTTCAATTCAGCCACTAACACACCGTCGGATCGGATAGACAAGTGCACATTCATCGCTCGTAAAGTGAATAACGATTTACGACTCAAGGCATCCGCAACCACATTCGCCTTTCCGGGTGATAGTCAATGATCACTCATAATCCTTTAACACTCGAGCCAACGTCTTTGTCGCAGATTTAAGTCTCTTTGGGTCATCAAATACTTGAGACTTTTGTGATCCGAGTATACATGGCACCTTTCACCAAATAAGTAATGTCGCCAAATCTTTAAGGCGAATACGATGGCGGCCAATTCGAGATCATGAGTCGGATAATTTTTCTCATGTGGCTTTAATTGCCTCGACGACAGGCCACAACTCGACCTTCTTGCATTAATACGCAACCTAACCCAAGTAGAGAGGCGTCGCTATAGATGACAAACTCTTTGCGGACTCGGGTTGCACTAGAATTGGGGCTTCATCAAATAAGTTTTCAGTTGATCGAAACTTTTTGGCATTTCTCGTCCATTCGAACTTAACGTCCTTTTGGAGTAAGCCGTCATCGGCGTGGCTATCGTTGAGAAGCCTTTACAAATCGTCGGTAATAACAAGCAAGCCCCAAAAAGCTTCCAACCTCGATAATATTTCTCGGAGGCTTCCAATTTAGTATGGCTGAAATTTTATTGGTCGACTCGAATACCCGATCTGAGATACCACATGACCCAAGAAGCTAACCTCTCTTAACGAACTCACACTTGCTGAACTTAGCATATAATTGCTTGTCCCATAAAATTTGCAAGCACTAACCGCGGTGTTCAGCATGTTCGGTCTCATTTCTTGAATAGACCAAGATGTCATCAATGAACACGACTACAAATCGATCCAAATATGGTCTAAAGATCCGATTCATTAAATCCATAAATACCGCAGGGGCATTAGTGAGCCCAAACGGCATCACTAGGAACTCATAGTGACCATATCTCATTCTGAAGGCAGTCTTGGGCACGTCTGAATCTCGGATTCGTAATTGATAGTAGCCCGATCTCAAATCTATTTTCGAGAACACCGAGGCTCCCTTCAGTTGATCGAACAAGTCATCAATACGTGGCAACGGATATTTGTTCTTTATCGTCGCTTTATTAAGCTGACGATAGTCGATGCACAGTCGCATGGTTCCATCCTTCTTCTTCACGAACAACACCGGCGCACCCCAAGGCGAAAAACTCGGGCGAGTAAAACCTCTATCCACCAATTCTTGCAACCGAGCTTTCAACTCCTTTAATTCGTTGGTGCCATACGATACGGAGCTATCGAAATTGGAGTGGTACCGGTACCAATTCGATGCCAAATTCTATTTCCGAACAGTGGTAAACCCGGCAATTCTTGGGAAAACATCCGGTATTCACAAACCACGGGCACAGATTCGGGTTTCTTCTCGATTCCTTGTCATCGAGCATGTACGCAAGGTACGCCGCACCCTTTTCTTACATATTTACGGGCCAACATCACGATATTACGGTGGCAACCCGTTTAAGTCCGTGGACTCAACCCGAACTATTTCATTATTCGCGCACCTCAAATCGATAGTCTTGCTCTTGCAATTTACAACCGCATCGTGCATGGTCAACCAATCCAAACCAAGAATAACATCGAACTCATCGAGCGGCAAAAGCATTAAGTCCGCGGAAAACAAGAACCTCGAAACACTAGGGGACTTTTCTTGCACACTTTGTTAACAAGCACGTAATGACCCAAGGGTTTGACACCGAATTACAAACTCAAGAGACTTAATAGGCAAAGTCTTCTTTGGATGCTAAGGTTTCACATATATATGAATGAGTAGAACCAGGTCAATCAAAGCAATCACATTTGTATTGAAAAGAGTGAAAGTACCGGTAATAACATCCAAGAGGCAGCATCCTCGGCGTGCGCGATGGCATAAGTCCTAGCAGAGCACGAGCCTCGGATCGATGGTAGCATCTCTAGATCCTCTCGACCGCCAACGACATTGCCCATATTTCTAGGTGGCCTACCTCGGCGATGGTAGCACCGGGTTTGCACTCGACTTACATTCTGTTCATGCATCCTCGGGCAATCCTTCATAAAGTGGTCGGCCGATCCACACTTATAGCGAGAGCGATCACGAAACCAACAGCTCCCGAATGCCATTTGCCACAATGTGGACACTCCGCCTCTCTCGGCGATCATTTCCACCATGGCGATCGAAGTGACTCGTGTGGTCACAGGGGTCGATCGCGTCCTCGTCTAGAAAAGCCAAACGCCTCTAGACCGGCTCGCATCATCTCGAAATCTCTTCGATGCTTGTTGAAGAGACTTTCCGAGGACCTCTTTCGAATTCTCCAATCCCCACATCAGCTTTTTGTTTCTCCTTTCTAAGCTCTTGACTTTACAAGCTCGCTCAACAAGTACTACGAACTCTCATATCTCGAGAATGCCAACAAACATCCTTATATCATCATTCAGCCTATCCTCAAGCGTTTACACATAATAGCCCGGACGAAATGCATTCTCGCGACTGGCTAAGCCTCACAAACTTTCGTTCGTAGTCGGTAACGGACATAGAACCTTGCTTAAGATCAAGAAATTCCCTCCGCTTTTGGTCGATGAATCTCGATCGATATACTTTTTTTGAACTCGGTTTGAAAGAATTCCCAAGTCACTTGCTCTCTAGGCACCACGAAGTCGAGTACTCCACCAATAGTAGGCGGACTCGCGTAGCAAGGAGATGGTACACTTTAAGCACTCATCGGGTGTACAGGATAGCTCATCAAGCACCGGATAGTGTTATCTAACCAAAATTCAGCTCGCTTCGGTATCATCATCATCCGTAGCCTTAAATTCAGTGGCCCCATGTTTTCGAATCCTATCGATCGGGGCTTACTTGACCTTATTTGGTCATCACCGGAGGTATTGTAGGTCTTGGGGTTGCATTTGTCGGGAATGGAGGTTGTGGAACAGTAGTGTTGGTTCGAATGTATTGATTAAACCATTCGTTCATCACACTATAAAAGGCTTGCCTAGCCTCGTCATTAGGATTGCTGGCCATAGGTTGAGAGTCATGCATTTGCTGTCCCTTGCGCGGAGCAGCGCCACACTCTCCACATCATCAGCTATCGCTTTCGGTTGGGATCGGGATCCATTGCTACAACAAACACAAAGTCGAATTGTCAGAATCATCACACTATCGATTCATCATTTAATGGCATGTATAGCTAGACCCCAAACACATCACGGTAGTCCTAGAATCGACTAAACCGTGGCTCTGATACCAATAAAATTGTAACACCCCAAACCCGAGACCATCGCCGGTGTCGGACCCGAGGGGTTAACAAGCCAAGTTCACATGTTTTGCCCACCAATTTGACATTTCCAGTCAGGCTGGAAAACTGCGTCACTGTCGCCTTAAAAATCATATCTCGAGTTGCAAAACTCGGAAACTGGTTTCGTAAATTTTCCCTGAATTTATACTCATATATCCATCCATGGATTTATTTCTAGGATTTTTGGTCGGGCCAATTGGTACAGTTTATTAGTTAAAGTTACCCATGTTACAGGGATCGACTGCTCTGACCTTCGCGCGGTATAACTTGAATATCACTCTGTACAGGGCTTTAATGTTGGTGTCGTTTGTTTCTAATGAAACTAGACTCAAAATGGAATCTGTACATATAAGGTATGTCTCCTAATTCTTTTGGATAATTTATAGTGAATTTTAAAGTTGCGACAGGGAACCCAGAAACCATTCTGGCCCTGTCTCACAATAGCTTTATTATCTCTTAACCTGTAACTCCTATGACCATTTCGTTTCTTCCATATGAAAATAGACTCATCAAGGTTCATTTACATAGCTTATTCACTATTTAATTCCATTCCTATGAATTTTGGTGATTTTTCACATTCACGCCACTGCAGCTGGCAGCATCTGTTTTAAGGTAGGACTTACCTATTTGGTAGTCTCCATGATTCGACTAGTCTTGCCATACATAGGTTCATATATGATCATTTTAACCATGCCAATGGCTGATCATATGACCAACATTCCCATTTCCAAGCCATAGCCACATCATGACACCAAATATATACATACAACCCACAATTAGTCTAAGTTCATGCTTCCCTTTTGAGCCATTTTCGCATGGCCGTACATACTTACATTACAACATATTTAACAAACAAGGGGTAGTCCTATACATGCCATCTCAAGTTCAACCAAAATTTATACCAAAATGGAGGCTTGATAGTGTGGATGACTTGACTTCAACGATCCCAAATCCGATTGCCTCGAGCGAAATCTAGAAAAGCGAGAGCCAAAGCAACGGGTAAGCATTTTATGCTTAGTAAGTCTCAAGGAATATAATCAACTCTAATTACAGCAATACATTCACATAGCCATATGCATCATTTCATTTATACACATTCTTACTTCACACTTCATCATTATATAATTTCACAAAGTATCAATCAATTCAATAACTGAAATTCATTAGTCGATTGAGCGAATGTTGCTCAAACATGTCGACTTTCCGATGCACATATAACGTACCTTATCCTTTGGGCTTTTCGAGTGTACTAATTGAATTCATTACAGCAACCAACACTCACCTCCAGCCCAAGATTCTTGAATATAACCGGATATAATCACGTGCACAAATGCGTTGGTCTTAGCCCGGATAGAATGTCTCGCACGAATGCCTTGGTCTTAGCCGGATGTAGCCACTAAGCGCAATTGCCTTGGTCTTAACCGGATATAATTTCAGCATAATTGTCTTCGGATTTAGCCCGGATATCATTCAATTTCCCATGAACACATACATCAATTATCATTGGACATACATAATTCATTTTCGTTACTAAGGCTCAAACGCAATTATAGTCACAAGCATATTCGCCTTGGGACTTAGCCGGGTAGAATTCAAATACTCATGCATACACAATCAATAATCAATACACATCCATACTTTATTTCACACAATTCAAGTAGGGTCACTTCTTGAGGACTTACCTCGGATGTTGTCGAACGGCTTTTTCGGCTATTCGATCACCTTTTCCTTCCCTTGTCCAATTGTGGTCTTCTAAGCTCTTGAGCTAATTCAAACAAATTCAATTTATTAAAACCTCATTGTGCTAGCTTTTGGCGAATATGACAAGGAGTTTAACTGGTCATATGGCCACCCTTTAGCTTGAATACACAATGGTCATGCACATTTTATACTACATCAAGCAATTCAATACAATTTATTCGAGCATCAAGGAAATGCTAAGGCCTTCAATAGGCTACCCAAGGCCGAATATTCATGTACATGTTGAGGTTAATTTTGCACTTAATACCTCACAAAACAGCATGCAATTTACTAATTAATGCTTTGCACATTGTGGCCCAAAACTTATAATATAGCATCAAGCACCTACATGTGTGCTAGGCGAATTGTGCTTGCAATTTCACAAGCATTCTTCCACATCTTCTTCTTTAAACCAATATATTCATCACTTAGTTCATAACCAAAACATAATGTGCAATCATATATATGCATATATGAGCATGGCCAATTTCAAGGTGTCCATAGCCATCCAAAACACAAATTTTAACTAACATGCAAGAAGCATGAATCATGCTCAAGAATGCATCATGGCGAATATGACAATCATGCTTCTTTTCAACTTCAATCATGATAAAACAAAAGAAAGCTCAAAATCTTACTCATAGGTAGACAATCCATCATTGCATGCATCATCATCAAGTTTCACACTTAGCATGCAATGGCTTTATCACCATAACAACTTTGGCCAAATGCCATTTCCATGGCATAACAAAGATTTGAGCCATGGCTAACATGCACATCAAATTAGCAACCAAAACATGCATGAAACTCCCAACACAACCTCATACATACCTTACTCTTGATGCAAATTTAGCCAAATCACCTTCTAGATCTCTTCTAAACAAAGGGAATGAAGCAAAAATCCCTTCTTCCTCTTAGTATTTTTGGCCAAAAAGGAGAGAACAAGGATGAACAAATTTTTTGTTTTTTCTTCTTGGTTGCACGGCAATGGGGGGATGCTACTCTCCCACACACATTTTTTTTTCATTCTTTTCTTACCCATGCTTATTTGTTTATTATTTCTCCCTAATGCCCAACAAAACATGTTTCATGACATGTTTAGCCCATATCTCTTTGTCATGGCGGCCATCACTTGTAAAAAGGGGAATTTGACATGCAAGTCCATTATTTTGCATGCATGCTTTAATTAGTCATCACACATTTCCCTATCGTACTTTCAAAGTTCACTACTAAGTCCTTTCTAGTGGAATTCACCTTTATAACACTAAATCAATCATCATAAAATGTCATACATGAGCACACACATATTATAGGCATCAAAATAAATTTTTAATTATTTTTATGCCTCGGTTTTGTGGTCCCGAAACCACATTCCGACTAGGGTCAATTTTGGGCTGTCACAAGTTAGAAGTCATTCCATATATGTATAGATTACTTTTCGAGTCTAGTTTCTTTAGAAACAAACGGCATAAGTATTGAAGCTTTGTACAGGGAGATATATAAGTCGTAATGCATGAAGGTCGAGCAATGAACCTCAAAGCAGGGAGACTTTAACTAATAAACTGTACTAATTGGCACGACAAAAATTCTAGAAAAAATTTTCAGATGGATATATGAGTCTAGTTTCAGGGAAAATTTACAAAACTGATATTCAAGTTTTGGAACTCAAGATATGATTTTTAAGGTGACAAGTGATGCGATTAGCCGCTTAGTGCGGAAATTTTTAAAATGGATTTGTAAAAATAAGGAATTAAGTCATTAACCCTCGTGTCCTACTCCAGGAAGCGGTCTCAGTGCAGGGTGTTACAATTTGCAAAATAGTCCCCTCTTTAGTTAGCTTATGCTACAAGGGTCCCAAAAGTACAAAAATTATCAAGAAAAGTCATCAAAATAACTTACTTATGAGAGAACTTAATGGCTGAAAATTTCAAGCTTTCAAGACCCCTTTCTTGTTGAAAATTTCGATGGAGAAGAGAAGAAGAGAAAAAAGATGATAGCTTTTCCTTATTTTATTTTATTCTAGTCAAATTGGTCACCAAATTTCACTTAATTTTGACCCTTTTTTATTTTCTTGTCCCTATGGCTGGCCATGCTATAAATAAAGGCCTATTTGCCCTTTAAAGACCTTAAATTTTGGTTCTCTAGCTATTTGACACATTTAGCTAATGAAATAAAACTTTTTTCCCTTATGCAATTTAGTCCTTTTTCGCAATTGAGTATGCAATCTCTAAAATTATTTCACCAAAATTTTCATGCGCTCATATAAGCATGCTATAACACATAAAATAATATTGAAAATAATTTCTCCGACCTCGGTTTAGTGGTTCTGAAACCACTGTTCTAACTAGGCCCAAAATTGGGCTGTTACAAAGCATATCATGATCATATCACCATAGACATTGACACATATATGAATATACTTAGGCTTACAACCATGTTATCCAATATAAGCCAACTTACATGGCCAAATAGCAAAATAAGCCTTTGCCGATTACAAGCCATTGCATTGACTAAATCATATGACGCATATAACAAAATGACCAAGTCCAATGATATCAAAATACTTGAATTCATCAAAATATTTGAATTCATCAATACCCAAAACGATAGCTTGATAGTGTGATAGGATCTCCGGCGATCTCCAACCCAAGCTAGCTTGACAGCACTATAAAACATGGGAAAGGAAGGGGGCTAAGCTATATAACTTAGTAAGCCTGTATGAAAATAATAAGAAACTCTTACTAATCATTTACCAAGTCCAATGATATCAACACAAGATATTATAAATTTCTATGAATTTGACAGTTATAATTTTACCAAGTCACAATGTTTACCCTATTAACTTACAAGCATAATTTAACATATCTTGGCATTAGCCTAACAATCGTAACCTTTCCTTTGTAACATATTACAGCAATTAACAAGTCATTTCAAACCTCTTAGTAAACATGCACATTAATTATGAGTATTCACATTTCAAGCATATATATTTTAACATCTTTCGGTTGATTAAAACTCATATCTTCCCACATTTCTGTAGTCATTTTAATAGGCAATTATGCCAATCTTTCCTTTTTCTCATATCCGATAAATCACAATTTAAGTGAATAAAACACGCTATTTCAAAACTCAATTTGGCCCAAAAGCCAATCACATGATCTTCAACCGAATTTATCATGAATTTCATACATCACAAGTATAGACCAATAATCACAAGGTTTTCACAAAATCATTCTCATGGAAATCATGAAGTCACAAATTCATGAAGTCAATGCCTATAAACTTTACGTACATACCTATACCAATCCATAATACTTACATGCTCTTTTTCTTCTTTGACATACCCATTAAATTACCCATTGAACCACTTGGAATACTAAAGGACACACGGGAATCTCGTACACATAGTACCGTACCAATGCCATATCCTAGATATGGTCTTACATGTCATCTCGTATCGATGCCAATAGCCCACCTATGGTCTTACACGAAGTCTCATATCGATTCCATATCCCAGATATGGTCTTACACAAAGTCTCATATCGATGCCATATCCCAGATATGGTCTTACATGTAATCTCAGTAACCCTAATGTCATGACATTTGTATCCAATCTATTCCTAAGGTTCAACCGGGATTTTCACTGTATCAAATCTCTGTCGGTCATTTTCGTATCATCGTACTCAATAGCATTCACATTTCATTTCAATAATATAGCATTTACCACAATTATATCAATTAAGCATTTTTACATATATAATTTAATGCTTATTAAACATACGAACTTACCTCGGCATAAAAATGGCAAAAAGGACCTAACTGTCAAATACTCATTTTTCCCTCGTTCTAGGTCCGAACCTCATTTTTCTTGATCTATAATATCACATTTAACTTATTAAATCATTATACTATTCAAATCATCCCAAAATCACATAATGGCAAAAATTACATTTTTGCCCCTAAAGTTTGACATTTTTACATTTTAGTCCCTAGGCTCGTAAAATGAAATGTACTCAATTTCTTCAATACCAATGCCTAGCCGAACCTTATACATGCTTATAGTAGCCCACATTTTTCTTTTATCCGCATTTTAACACCCATTTCACAACTTTTACAAGTAGGTCCTTTTAGGCATTTTCATCGAAAATCACTTAGAAAAAGTCGTTTATCATACACCAAACATACATTTCCTACCATTAGACATAAAAATACACAAATATCAATCATGGGTAAAATTTTAGACCATTAGACATCAAAATAAACAAATATCAATCATGGGTAAAATTTTAGACCTTGATTATTTCTTAAATTAGTGGTAGAAATAGATATATCATGATACGAGGATTTCAAAAATATAAAAATAATTAAAAATGGGGCTAGAACGGACTTACAATTGAGCTTGGAAGGTTGAAAAACCCTATCCATGGTTTCTCCTTGTAAAATTCGGCCATGGGAGGAAGATGGAGAACAATTGGCTTTTAATTTGGCTTTTTAATTCATTTAATTACCAAATTACAAAAATACCCTTAATGAAAAACTTTAGAAACATACCTAACCATGTCCATTTTTGTCCACCAACTTAACTAATGGTCTAATTACCATTTAAGTACCTCTAATTTAAAATTTCATAGCAATTAGATACCTCTAGCATGTATAACTCAACTTTTACACTTTTTACAATTGAGTGCCCAAACGTTAAAATTTTTCAACAAAATTTTCATGAAATCATTCCATAAAATTGTAGACCATAAAAATATAATAAAAAAAATTTTATACGTTGAATTTGTGGTCTCGAAACCACTGTTCTGACTAGACCCAAAATCGAGTTGTTACAAAATTGCCTTTTGAGTCTACTAAATTTGTGGTTAAAGTAACGAAACCCTTAGGTTAGTATGTGTTAGTTGATAAAGTTTGTAAAAATTGCCCTTTGATGATTCGAGGTTGCAAATTTTTGGTTGATTTGATGTTACTATCTTTTGATGAGTTTGATGTAATTCTAGGTGTGAATTGGCTAACTTTACATGATGTTGTTGTGAACTATAGACGAAAGCATATTGTGTTGAAATGTCAGAACAGTGAAAAGCTTCGTATTAAGTCAGATAGATTGGATAGTATATCTATCAGCTATGTCAGCATAAAAATATGTTAGAAAAGGCTGTGAAGCGTATCTTGCTTACATATTTCATTCTAGAGTTTCTGAGTTGAAGCTAGAGTCATACGGCGGTGTGCTAGGCCGTGCCAAACCTATAGGGTGTACTAACTTATGCCACACGGCCAAGTCACTCGCTCGTGTGTGAGGCCGTGTGAAGCATACTGACTTGGTTTCTAAATCAACCCCAGGGGACACACGGCTGTGTAAATGACCGTGTATCACACATGGCTGTGTACATGATCGTGTATCACACATGGCTGAGACACACACCCGTGACTCTGCCCGTGTGGACAAAAATAGGCTATTTAGCAAGCCATTTTTCCAACCAAACTTGCATATACCTACACCACAATTCAAAGGCACCAATGCAAGGCATAAATAAACATTAATCAACCTTAACCAAGTATCATTTATACCATTTCAGTACCAACAATATACAAGAAACACAATATTCCAATTTACCATCCAATTCATACCAATCTTTATCTTCTCAAATAATCAAAATGACCATTTACAAATATGCATCATTTGATCTAAACTTTCAAGCATTTCTGCCATTCAAAACTTAGCTATTAGATTTATAATACTAACTATGCATAAGCATCACATGTCCAACTTTCAAAACATCACACAAGCTACATACACATATAGAAATACATGATTCAAACATACCAAAATGACCCAAAATAAGCCAACACTTATGGCTATATATACAAACCAAAATATAAACATTTACAAGCGATTTCAAATGGCACAACACATTACCAAAATGACCAAAGTCCCTATACATGCCATATACTTAAAACATAAGCTCAAAAAGCACCAAAGTGATAATAGGATAGTGTGACGAAATCTTCGACGATCCCCGAATCCGAGCTAGCTTTGAAGTCACTATAAAACATGAAAAAAAAAACAAAGCTTTATAGATTAATAAGCTCGTATGAAATAAACTTAATATTAATATGAATATACAAATCATCAATTTGAACTTATCAACATGTAATTCATTAAACTAACAAACCTTTCACATTTTCAAACATAATCTTATATATGAACTTTAGAACTTCTTCGATTTAAGCTTATATGGTTCATGTACATACCTGTACCATCTTATATCAATCTCACAGACAATCATATCCTTTATTTACCCATTGAACCATTTGAAATACTATTTGATACTTGGGAATCTTGCACACTAAGTGCCAATATCATGGCCCGAAGCCAACTCCATGTATCTTGCACCTGAAGTGCCAATATCATGGCCTAAAGCCAACTCAATCTCATATCACATATACTACTCACACTAGAGCTATCAATGGGCCTACTCATACAAGCTGTCAGTCGAGACGTAGCTACATGGTGCTTCTTACACAAGCTATCAAGTATACACAACACATGCTGATATACTCAGCCACCGGTAGGATGTATAGGACCAGTACCCGGATCACATAATCACATTAATCCTCTAATGACATGTCACTAATATCCAAATCATTGTCGTTGAATCATTGTCGAACATGTCCGTAGTCTTGTATTCACAGTTTATGCAATATCAAAGCATTTAAAAAATATTTACGATGAAACTTATTACATACGAACTTACCTCGAATGTAAAAACGGCTAAACTGGTCGATTAATCAAGAACTTTTTTCCCTCGATCTAGATCCAACTTTCACTTGCCTTGATCTATATGTAATCAAAATTAACTTATCTAATCATCTCTCTATTCAATTTAGTCCAAAATTCACTTTAAGGCATTTTTACACATTGCCCCTAATGTTTCACATCTTTTACAATTTAGTCCTTATTTCATTAAAACACAAATTCATGCAATTTAACACAACCCATGCTATCTGAATTACACATAAGTCCCTAGCATCCCATATTTCAATTTATTTCACATTTTAACCACAAAGTTTCCACATTTCACAATTAAATCCCTAATTTACATTTTTACTAAAATTCACTTAACAAAACCTGTATAACTATCATCAAACATTCATAATCTATGATTAAACATCAAAATACATGATTATTCATCAATGTCAAATTTCTAAATCTTTAACAGTTTTTCAAAATAGTCCCTGGCTAGCTAAACCTAGTTGCAATGATCACAAAAACATAGAAATCATTAAAAACGAAGTAAAAATTACTTACCAATTGAGTAATGCAATGGCTGAATGTTTAAAGCCTTAGCTATGGCTTATTTTCTTTAAATTTTCGGTCAAAGATTAAAGGTTGAAGATGATACAACCATTTCACATATTTAACCTTATAAATTAACATCAAATTTACTTAGACAATGCCCATAATTGTCTACTTACTAATATAATGGGATAATTGCAACATAAATCCATCAACTATTTAATTTCATAGCTAATAAACCCTTTTAGCTTATAGAACTTCAATTTTTCACTTTATGCGATTGAACCTTTTTTTTATCAAATTAACTAATCAAACGATAAAATTTCTAAAGAAACTTTCACACAATAACATTACCATGCCACGAACATTAAAATAATAATGAAATATTATTTCAACTTTAGATTTGTGGCCCCGAAACCACTGTTCTGATTTGACTAAAAACTGGTTGTTACAACGACATTATCGATCATTCGTCACATATAATTTCACCTGTTGACGTTGAAATTTAACCTGATATGACATACAGTGAAGAACCGATCAGAATTCTAGCTCGAGGGGTTAAAGAATTGAAAAATAAACACATAGCTTTAGTGAAAGTTCTTTGGCAACATCACGGTATAGAAGATGCTACCTAGGAACCGAAAGAAGCTATGAAAGTACAATACTCGAACCTCTTTTCTAGTAAGGTTTTCAGGGACGAAAGTTCCTTTAGGAGGGAGAGTTATAACAACCCGTTTTTAGTGAAATAGGAGTAATGGTTTTGGAACCACAAATCCGACGAGTAAATATTTATTTTATTATTATTTTAGTGTCCACAAAATATCAATAAGGTCATAAAAATTTCCTTATGAAATTTTAACTTTTGCATGCTTAATTATGTAAAAAGGACTAAATCGTAAAAGATGAAAAAGTAGAGTTCTATTAGTTAAAGGTATCTATTAGCTATGAAATTAAATTGTTAAGGGATTTATATGGTACCTAGACCATTATTATAAATAGTGGCCAAAGATAGACACTAAATAAGTGGATTTTTATGTTATAACTAAGGTTAATAAAGTAATTTAATAAATAAATAAAGTAAAATATGTAAAAGACAAGGTATCATCTTCTTCAAGTTAATTTTTCCACAAAAAAATTGAAGAGAGAAAGGTCATAGCTACGGTTCTTAGTTCAACAACTTCTAATGCTTGCATATAAGTGAATTTTGTCTCATTTTTAATGATTTTTATGTTTTTTGTGACAGCCCAAAATTGACCCTAGTCGGGAAGTGGTTTCGGGACCGCTAAACAGAGTCACCGAAATGTTTGAACGTAATATTTATTGTCTAGAATATGTATTTATGAATGTGTGAAAATTTCAAGCTTCGATTTAGTCGATTGCATGTGAATTCAGTTATTAGGACTTGTGTGACACTTTTGAAATGTGATAGGCTAATCTATAAGGACCTAATAGTGCATGTAATCAAAGGGGAGGACTTGCATGTCAAATTTCCCCCCTAATAGCTAGTGGCCGGCCATGACAAGGGATTATGGGCAAAACATGTCATAGACATGTTATGTTGGTGCATCATGGGAGGAAAAAATAAATTAATGGTTATGGGTAATAAAGAAATGAAAAAAAAAAAGGAAAGAAGGTGTGTGATTCCCCCCATTGCCGTGAGTTGAAGAAAAGAAAAGAAAAAAATTTGTTCATCCTTTTCATTCTCTCTTGGCTGAAAATTCTAAGGAAGGAGGAGGGAATTCTTGCTTCATGTTTGGTTTGGAAGAGGATTAGGAAGAGGTTTGGCCATACTTGTATCAAGATTAAGGTATGTTTTATGTTGTGCTATGAGATTCATGCATGTTTTTGGTTGCTAACTTGATGTTCTTATTAGCCCATGGTTCAAATCCTTGCTATGTCATGGGGATGGTATTCGGCCAAGGTGGATTTTGTGTTAATGCCATTGCATGTTAAGTATGAAGCTTGCTAATGATACATGTGATGGTGGATTGATGGCTCTTGGACTTTCTTTTTAGCATTTTTGAGTGAGACATTAAGTTCTTTGTTTAACCATGACCAAAATTGAAATGGTATGGTGTTGTGATGTATTCGCCATGGTACATCCATAAGTATAATTTATGCTTATTGCATGGTAGGTAAGATTTGTGTTTTGGATTTATGTTCATGTTTAGTTATAATCAACTTTGAGATTTGGCTCTAGCATATATATATATATATGTTTGCACATGATGTATTGGTATGACATATATACTATCTCAAGGTATATATTTTCATATAATGATGTTTGGTTATGAAGTAAATGATTGATGCGTATTGAGTTACAATATGGAATCGTTAGTTAGTAAAATGTATGCCGTTTATGTGTGGTATTAAGTGTATAATTGGCCTCAACATGGACATGCATATTCGCCACATGAGGGGATTGGTGTGCATGCATTCGGTTAGAGGCAAGCATATTGATGCCTATTCTTGGCTTAGAAAATTGACTAAGGAGAGTACTAACTAATGTGTTGAGTTTGATTCATGATTTCGTACATATGTGACTTTAATGTCTAATGAAAATATGTGGGCTAAGTACCTTGAATTCCTCTTCGATGCTCAAATGATTAAATCAATTTATTTGTTAAATTAAGCTCAAGAGCAAAGGGGAGCTAAATCCGATAAAGGGAAGGAAAAAGTAGTCGAATAGCCATCGGAATCATTCGACAACATCCGAGGTAAGTTCTTGAGTAATAGAGCTTAAATTATGATTTGATTAGATCATGTCTCAAGTAAATCGAAATCATGCTCTTTGTGTGTGGATATTGAATCGAAATGTGCAAGAGTGATAAGTGTATTGTATTTGAGTTTTGCTAATGAAAATGAAATGCGAATGTGTCATGATTTAGTGTTAAATGTGCATGTTTATTGAATGGTGTCGGGCTAAGTCTCAAGGCTTTTGTGCTAAGTGACTAAATCCGGTCAATTCGAAGGCATTTGTGCGAGTTACCAAAACCGGGTTAAGTCCGAAGGCATTTGTGCGAGTTACCAAAACCGGTTAAGTCTGAAGGCATTCGTGCGAGTTACTAAATCCGGGCTAATTCGAGAAGGCAATTGTGCGAATCACTATAACGGGCTATGTCCGAAGACAATCGGCGAGTCGCTATATCCGGTTAAATTTCAAGGTACGTGATTCGGGAATGAGCAATCTTGCTGTAAAAATTTCAGTTAATACGCTTGCAAAAATTTCAGCAATGAGGTATGTTCGTATGTGCTTTGAATTAGTTGAGCCCTTACAAGTAAGTATTCGCTTAGTTGATAAACGAGCTACCGGCCTTTGGCTAAGTTGATCTTTGTGTATGAAC
Organism: Gossypium arboreum; assembly: GCF_025698485.1. Classification (NCBI taxonomy): domain Eukaryota; kingdom Viridiplantae; phylum Streptophyta; class Magnoliopsida; order Malvales; family Malvaceae; genus Gossypium; species Gossypium arboreum. The sequence goes on from NC_069075.1 coordinate 95,331,064, forward strand.
ATAAGGGTTGGTAATGTGAAGTAAGTATGATATTGAGAATGTGTGCATATGAAATTATCCGTTTAGCTATATGAATGCTATGCTTTTGTTGTCTTGAATCCTTGCTCAAAACTTACTAAGCATAAATTGCTTACTCCGTTTCTTTGTTCTCTGTTTTATAGATTTTGCTCGTTAGCTATCGGATTCGGGGTCATCGAAGTCGAAGTCATCCACACTATCAAAGCCCTTTTGGTACTCTTTTAGTTGAACTCTGGATATGGCATGTATAGGACTACCCTTTGTTGTTTTTCAAGTACTTTTTGTGATGTATGTGTGTACAGCCATGCGAAAATGGCTCGTAAAAGTGGAGTATGGCATTAGACCATTTGTGTTTATGTATATATGTATAGTTTCATGATGTGAATATGGACTGGAATGGAAGTGTTGGGCAATGATCAGCCCTTGGAATGGCTAAATATGATCATATGTGGACCTATGTATGACAAAACTCTAGTTGGTCCATGGAAACCACGAAATAGGTAAAGTTTACCTTGAAAATAGATGCTGACAGCAGCAGTGGTGTGGATGTGAAAAATCACTAAAAATAGAAGGAATGGAATTAAATAGTGAATAAATTATTTAAATTAACCTTGATGAATCTACTTTCATATGGAAGAAACGAAACGGTCATATGAGTTGTATGTTAAGAGATATTTAGGTTTTCGTGAAACAGGGCTAGAACAGTTTCTGGATTCCCTGTTCCGACTTTGTAAATTCATTGTAAATTAACCAGAGATAATTAGGAGTCATGCCATGTATGTATAGATTCCACCTTGAGTCTAGTTTCTATAGAAATAAACAGCATCAGTATTGAAGCCCTGTACAGGGAGATATCCAATTCGAAATGCGTGAAGGTCAGTGTAGTCGAACCCTGGATTAGGGGAGAATTTAACTAATAAACTGTACTAATTGGCCCGACCAAAAATTCTAGAAAAAAATATGTTGATGGACATATGAGTCTAGTTTCAGGGAAAAATTACGAAACTGATTTTCGAGCTTTGAAACTCAAGATATGATTTTTAAGGCGACAGTGATGCAGTAACCAGCTTGTCTGGAAAATAATTTTTTTTTATAGACTGTGAAAATAATTAAGTTAAGTCTGTGTGCACCTTGTGTTCGACTCTGGTAACGGACTCGGGTACGGGGTGTTACAATTTTATTGGTATCAGAGCTACGGTTTAGTCGATTCTAGGACTACCGTAATGCGTTTGGGTCTAGCTATACATGCCATTTTATGTGATTAATTGATAGTGTGGTGATTTCTGACATTTGAATTTGTGTTTATTTATAGTAATGGATCCCGATCCCAACCGAGCGATAGCTGATGATGTAGAGAGTGTGGCGCCTGCTACTGCACAAGGGACAGCGCCGGCAGACTCTCAACCTAATGCTAATAATCTGAATGATGAGGCTAGGCAAGCTTTTTATAGCGTGATGAATGATTGGTTCAACCAATACATATCGAACCAATACTACATTCCACAACCTCCATTCCCGACAAATACCACCCCAAGACCTACAATACCTCCCAGGCCCGACCAAATAAGGTCAAATAAGCCCCGATTGATGAGAATCCGAAAACATGGGGCTACTGAATTTAAAGCTACGGATAGCGGCGATGCCGAGCAAGCTGAATTTTGGTTGGACAACACTATTCGGCACTCGATGAGCTATCTTGTACACCGATGAATGCCTAAAGTGTACTATCTCATTGCTACGCGATTACGCCTACTATTGGTGGAGTACTCGACTTCACAGCCCCGAGAGCAAGTAACTTGGGAGTTTTTCCAAACCGAGTTTGGAAAAAGTATATCGATCGAGATTTGTTGATCAAAAGCGGAAGGAATTTCTTGAGCTTAAGCAAGGTTCTATGTCGATTCATCGATTACGGCGAACATTTGTTAGACTTAGTAGATACGCCGGGAATGTGTTTCGTCCGAGACTATCATGTGTAAATGCTTGAGGATGGGCTGAATGAAGATATAAAATGTTCGTTGGCATTCTTGAAATACGAGAATTGTAGTACTTGTCGAGCGAGCTTGTAAAGTCGAAGAGCTTAGAAAAGAAAAACAAAAAGTTGATGTGGGAACTGGAGAGTTTCAGAAGAGATCCTCGGAAAGTCTCTTCAACAGCATCAAGAAATTTCGTGATGATGTGGGCTAGTCTAGAGGCACCGGGCCTTTTAGGCGAGATCGCGATCGACCCCCTGTGAGCACACGAGTCACTTCGATCGCCAGTGTTGGAAATGATCATCGAGATAGAACGGAATGCTAGTATTGTGGCAAATGGCATTCGGAAGTCAGAGGTTCCGTGGATCGCTCTGTTACAAGTGCGGATCGATCGACCACTTTATTAAAGATTGCCCGAGGTTGCCTGAACAGAATATAAATTAGAGTGGGAAACCGGGTGCTACCACTGCTCGAGATAGACCATCTCGAAATACGGGGAATGCTAGTGGTGGTCAGAGAGGATCTAGAGATGCTACGACCAGATCCGAGGCTCGCGCTCTGCTAGGGCTTATGCTATCTGCAAGCACGCGAGGATGCTTCCTCGCCGGATGTTATTACCGTACTTTCACTCTGTTTGATACTAATGTGATTGCTTTAATTGACCCCGGTTCTACTCACTCTTATATATGCGAAACCTTAGCATCCAGTAAGACTTTACCTATTGAGTCTACTGAGCTCGTAATTGGTGTCAAATCCCTTGGGTCATTACGTCTTTGGTCGACAAAGTGTGTAAGAAATGTCCCTAGTAATTCGAGGTTCTGTTTTCCGGAGGACTTGATGCTTTTGCCGTTCGATGAATTTGATGTTATTCTTGGGTTGGATTGGTTGACCGTGCATGATGCGGTTGTGAATTGCAAAAGCAAGACTATTGATTTGAGGTGCACAAATAACGAGATGATCCGAGTTGAGTCTACGGACTTAAAGGGGTTGCCAGCTGTAATATCATCAATGTTGGCCCGAAATATGTAAGAAAGGGTCTGAAGCATACCTTGCGTATGTACTTGATGATAAGGAGTTAGAAATAAAACCGAATCTGCTTGGGTGGTTTGTGAATACCCGGATGTTTTTCTCAAAGAACTACCGGGTTTGCCACCTGTTCGGGAGATAGAGTTTGGTATTGAGCTTGTGCCTGGGACTACGTCGATTTTGATAGCTCCGTATCGTATGGCACCAACCGAGTTAAAAGAGTTGAAAGCTCAGTTGCAAGAATTGACGGATAGAGGTTTCGCTCGACCAAGTTTCTCACCTTGGGGTGCACCAGTATTGTTTGTGAAAAAGAAGGACGGAACCATGAGGTTGTGCATTGACTATCGTCGGTGAATAAAGTGACGATAAAGAATAAATATCCGTTACGCGTATTGATGATTTGTTTGATCAACTAAAGGAGCCTCGGTGTTTTCAAAGATAGATTTGAGATCGGGTTATTATCGTTATGGATTCGAGATTCGGATGTACCCAAAGCGCTTTGAGCGAGGTACGGTCACTCGAGTTCTTAGTGATGCCGTTCGGGCTCACTAATGCCCTCTTGGTATTTATGGATTTGATGAATCGAATCTTGAGACGATGATTTGGACCGGTTCGTAGTTGTGTTCATTGATGACATCTTGGTCTATTCAAGAGATGAGACCAAACATCTTTGAACACCGAGATTAGTGTTGCAAATTTTACGGGATAAGCAGGTTATATGCTAAGTTCAGCAAGTGTGAGTTACGGTTAGAGAGGTTAGCTTCTTGGGTCATGTGGTATCTGCATCGGGTATTCGAGTAGACCGAGCAAAATTTCAGCCATACTTAGCGGAAGCCTCCAGAAATATTCTCGAGGTTCGAGCTTTTGGGACTTGCGGTTACTACCAACAGTTTGTAAAAGGATTCTCGATGATAGCCACACCCATGACGAAGCTACTTCAAAAAGATGTTAAGTTCGAATGGACGGAAAAATGTCAGAAAAGTTTTGATCAACTGAAAACTTATTTGACGGAAGCTCCAATTTTAGTGCAGCCCAAATCAGGCAAAGAGTTTGTCATCTATAGTGACGCCTCCCTACTTGGGTTAGGTTGCGTATTGATGCAAGAGGGTCGAGTTATGGCCTACGCGTCGAGACAATTAAAGCCACATGAGAAGAATTATCCAACCCATGATCTCGAATTAGTTGCCATCGTATTCGCCTTGAAAATATGGCGACATTACTTATTTGGTGAGAAGTGCCATGTATTTTCGGATCACAAAAGTCTCAAATATTTGATGACTCAAAGAGACTTGAATCTACGACAAAGGCGTTGGCTTGAGTTGTTGAAAGATTATGAGCTGGTCATTGATTATCACCGGAAAGGCTAATGTGGTTGCGGACGCCTTAAGCCGAAATCTTTGTCGCTTGCGGCGATGAATGTACACTTGTGCATTCTACCCGACAATGTGTTAGTAGTGAATTAAAAGCCAAACCATTATTGATTCATCAAATTCGTGAAGCTCGAAACTTCGATGATGAATTGGTTGCAAAATGGGCTGAGTGTGTTCGAACAAGGAATCGGAGTTTCAAATTGATGATGATGATTGTTTGAGGTTCGAAGTCGTTTGTGTGCTCCAAGGAATTACGAACTCATTTCGATGATTCTGAGCGAAGCCCATTGTAGCGAATGTCAATTCACCGGGAGTACGAAGATGTACAACGATTTGAAACATCGGTTTTGGTGGCATGGTATGAAACGAGACATCTCCGACTTTGTTTCGAGATGTTTAATATGTCAACAAGTGAAAGCGGAACATCAAGTGCCTTCAGAATTACTTCAGCCGATCAAGATACCTGAGTTGAAATGGGATCGACTCACAATGGACTTTGTGTCCGGACTGCCATTGTCCGCAAGTAAGAAGGATGCAATTTGGGTTGTTGTTGATAGACCGACTAAGTGTAACACCCCGAACCCGAGACCATTGCCGGTGTCGGACACGAGGGGTTAACAAGCCAAAACCACTTATGGCACCGACCAATTTGACATTCCCAGGCAAGCTGGAAAACTGCGTCGCTGTCGCCTTAAAAGGCATATATCGAGTTTCACAACTCGGAAACTGATTCCGTAAATTTTACCTGAATTTAGACTCATATATCCCTCCATGGATTTATTTTTAGAATTTTTTGTCAGGCCAATTGGTACAGTTTATTAGTTAAAGTCACCCATGTTACAGGGGTCGACTACACTGACCTTCGCGCGTTACAACTTGAATGTCTCTCTGTACAGGGTTTCAATACTGATGCCATTTGTTTCTAATGAAACTAGACTCAAAAAGGAATCTTCACATATAAGGCATGACTTCTAATTCATTCTGGATAATTTATGGTAAATTTTCAAAGTCGCGACAGGGGACCCAGAAACCTTTCTGGTCCTGTCTCACGAGAACTTTAATATCTCTCGGTATACTGTTCATATGATCGTTTCGTTACTTTCATATGAAAATAGACTCGTCAAGGTTCGATTGAATAATTTATTCACTATTTAACACCATTCCTACAAATTTTGGTGATTTTCCACATCCATGTCACTGCAGCTGGCAGCATCTGTTTTTAAGGTAGGCTTTACCTATAATGTAGTTCCCATGGACCAACTATAGTCTAGTCATACTTAGGTCCAACTTATGATCATATTTAGCCATTCCAATGGCTGATCATGTGACCAACTCTCTCATTCCAAACCATAATCACATCATGAAACCAAATATAATTACAAACCACATGTGGTCAAATTCCATACTCCACTTTTACGAACCATTTTCGCATGGCGCACACATATACATCACAAAGTACTTAAAACAACCGAGGGTAGTCCTATACATGCCATATCCAAAACTCAACTAAAGGAGTACCAAAAAGGGCTTTGATAGTGTGGTTGACTTCAACTTCTATGATCCCGAATCCGATCGCTAACGAGCAAAATCTATAAACAGATAAACAAAGAAACGGAGTAAGCAATTTATGCTTAGTAAGTTTCGAGCCATAATATACACACAACCAAAGCATAGCATTCAAGTAGCTAAACGATAATTCATATGTACAATTTCTCAAAGACATGCTTACTTCACAATCCCAACTCTTACATTCATACACAAATAACGACTTAGTTAAGGCCGATAGCTCGTTTATCATTGGAGAAAATATTCATACGCACTTACTCCTAGTGTGCAAAGCACACACAACACATACCTTGTTGTTGGGAATTTCACAAGTGCATTAACTGAAAATTTTCCAGCAAGCTTATAATTTTCAAATCACATACCTTTGAGTTTAACCGGATATAGCTACTCGTTCAAACGCCTTGGGACATAGCCGGTTATGGTAACCCGCACAAATGCCTTGGGACTTAACCCGGATATCACAACTCGCACAATTGCCTTCGGGCTTAGCCCGGATATCATAGCTCGCACCATTGCCTTCGGGCTTAGCCCGGATATCACAACTCGCACAATTGCCTTCGGGCTTAGCCCGGATATCATAGCTCGCACCATTGCCTTCGGGCTTAGCCCGGATATCACAACTCGCACAATTGCCTTCGGGCTTAGCTCGGATATCACAATTCGCACATTCATACACATCTTTGTTTCAATTTCATAACAAACTTTTATGCACAATTTACTTAATCTAGAATATCATTTCGGCTCAATGGCCACATACAAGGGCACAATTTCAATTGCTTATTACTTTGTCCAATCGAATCAAAATCTAAGTTTCGATACTCGAAAACTTACCTCGAATGTTGTCGAAGCGATTCGATGGCTATTCGACTACTTTTTCCTTCCCTTTATCGGATTTGGTTCCCTTTGCTCTTGAGCTTAATGTTAACAAATAAATTGATTTAATCGTTTTGAATATCGAAAAGAGGAACTCATGGCACTTAGCCCACATATATTCACTAGACATTATAGTCACATGCATGCGAATTCATGAATCAAACTCAACACACAAAGCCTTCAACATGCTTACTCATGGCGAACAACACAACCTCTTAGGTACTCATTCATGGGCCGATTATGCATGTTGATGTTGAGGCCAATTACATGTTCAATACCACACATGAATGGCACACATTTTACTAGCTAATGCTTTACATATTGTGGCTCAATACACATCTATCATTTACCTCATAACCAAAACATAATCACAAGAAAATACATACTTTGAGATAGTATATATGTCATACCAACACATCATGTGCAAACATATATATACATATAGGTGCGTGGCTGAATCTCAAGGTGTTCATAACCATCTAAAACACAAATTTTACCAATCAAGTAACAAGCATAAATCATGCTCATGAATGCATCATGGCGAATACATCACAATCATACCCCATTGAACTTGGTCATAGTTAAACAAAGAACTCAATGTCTTACTCAAGATTGCTACAAAGAAATTTCAAGAGTAGTCAATCCATCATTGCATGCATCATTCGCAAGCTTCACATTTAGCATGCAATGGCTTTAATACAATAACAACCTTGGCCAAATACCATTTCCATGGCATAACAAGGATTTGAACCATGGCTAACATGAACATCAAGTTAGCAACTAAAACATGCTTGAATCTCATGACACAACCTCATACATACCTTAATCTTGATGCAAGTATAGCCAAAATCTCCTTCTAGATCTCTTCCAAACCAAAAAATGGAGCAAAAATCCCTCCTTCTTCCTTAGTTTTGGCTCAAAGAAAGGATGAACAAAAATTTTTTTCTTTCTTTCTCTACAACTCACGGCAATGGGGGGGGAATACCACACTCACACACATTTTTTTTTTCATTCTTTTCTTACCCATACACCTTTGTTTATTATTTCTCCCTAATGCACCAACAAAACATGTTTATGACATGTTTTGCCCATCCTCTCTTGCCATGGCCGCCACCACCTATAAAAGGGGGTATTTGACATGCAAGTCCATTGTTTTGCATGCATGCTTTAATTAGTCATCACACATTTCCCTATCATACTTTCAAAGTTTACTACTAGGCCCTTTCTAGTGAAATTCACATTTATAACCCTAAATCAAATCATCAAAAATGTCACACACAATTTAACACATATCATAGGCATCAAAATAAATTTTAAATTATTTTTATGCCTCGGTTTTGTGGTCCCGAAACCACATCCCGACTAGGGTCAATTTTGGGCTGTCACACTAAGTCGGCTCACTTTATCCCCGTGCGTACGGATTTTTCATTGTATACACTAGCTGAATTGTACGTTTCTCAGATTGTGAGATTACACGGGGTACCGATTTCTGTTGTGTTCGATAGAGATCCGAGATTCACCTCGTGATTTTGGAAGAAATTGCAAGAAGCTTTGGGTACCAAGTTGCATTTCAAAGACCGCCTTTCACCCCAAACCGATGGTCAATCCGAGCGGATAATTCAGATACTTGAGGATATGTTGAGATGTTGCATCCTCGAGTTCAGTGGTTCATGGGAACGATATTTACCTTTGATTGAATTCGCTTACAACAATAGTTTTCAATCAAGTATTAAGATGGCACCTTACGAGGCTTTGTACAGGCGTAAATGCCGTACACCATTGTTTTGGACCGAGCTCGGTGAAAGCAAAATTTTCGGTGTGGATTTGATTAAAGATGCTGAACAGAAAGTAAAAGTAATCCGTGAAAATCTGAAGATAGCCTCCGATCGTCAGAAGTCGTACGCGGATCTGAAATGAAAAGACATTGAGTATCAGGTGGGAGATAAAGTGTTTCTTAAAGTTTCTTCTTGGAAAAAGATACTCAGATTTGGCCGTAAAGGCAAATTGAGTCCGAAGTTCATCGGGCCATATGAAGTATCCGAACGAGTTGGTCCAGTTGCATATCAATTGATTTTTCCTCCTGAACTTGAAAGGATTCACGACGTCTTTCATGTTTCGATGCTTCGATGTTATAGATCTGATCCATCGCACATAATTAGTCCATTAGAGGTCGAAATTCAAGCCGATATGAGTTATGAAGAAGAACCGATTTGTATCCTAGCTCGTGAAGTGAAGGAGTTGCGAAACAAAAGGGTTCCGTTAGTAAAAGTGTTATGGCTCAAACACGGGATGGAAGAAGCTACTTGGGAACCCGAGAACTCTATGAAAGAGCGTTACCCAAACCTATTTACCGGTAAGATTTTCGGGGACGAAAATTTCTTAAGTGGGGGAGAGTTGTGACAGCCCAAAATTGACCCTAGTCAGGAAGTGGTTTCGGGACCGCTAAATCGAGTCACCGAAATGTTTGAACGTAATATTTATTGTCTAGAATATGTATTTATGAATGTGTGAAAATTTCAAGCTTCGATTTAGTCGATTGCATGTGAATTCAGTTATTAGGACTTGTGTGACACTTTTGAAATGTGATAGGCTAATCTATAAGGACCTAATAGTGCATGTAATCAAAGGGAGGACTTGCATGTCAAATTTCCCCTAATAGCTAGTGGCCGCCATGACAAGGATTATGGGCAAAACATGTCATAGACATGTTATGTTGGTGCATCATGGGAGGAAAAAAATAAATTAATGGTTATGGGTAATAAAGAAATGAAAAAAAAAAGGAAAGAAGGTGTGTGATTCCCCCCATTGCCGTGAGTTGAAGAAAAGAAAAGAAAAAAATTTGTTCATCTTTTTCATTCTCTCTTGGCCGAAAATTCTAAGGAACTAGGAGGGAATTCTTGCTTCATGTTTGGTTTGGAAGAGGATTAGGAAGAGGTTTGGCCATACTTGTATCAAGATTAAGGTATGTTTGATGTTGTGCTATGAGATTCATGCATGTTTTTGGTTGCTAACTTGATGTTCTTATTAGCCCATGGTTCAAATCCTTGCTATGTCATGGGGATGGTATTCGGCCAAGGTGGATTTTGTGTTAATGCCATTGCATGTTAAGTATGAAGCTTGCTAATGATACATGTGATGGTGGATTGATGGCTCTTGGACTTTCTTTTAGCATTTTGAGTGAGACATTAAGTTCTTTGTTTAACCATGACCAAAATTGAAATGGTATGGTGTTGTGATGTATTCGCCATGGTACATCCATAAGTATAATTTATGCTTATTGCATGGTAGGTAAGATTTGTGTTTTGGATTTATGTTCATGTTTAGTTATAATCAACTTTGAGATTCGGCTCTAGCATATATATATATGTTTGCACATGATGTATTGGTATGACATATATACTATCTCAAGGTATATATTTTCATATGATGATGTTTCGGTTATGAAGTAAATGATTGATGCGTATTGAGTTACAATATGGAATGCGTTAGTTAGTAAAATGTATGCCTTTTATGTGTGGTATTAAGTGTATAATTGGCCTCAACATGGACATGCATATTCGGCCACATGAGGGGGATTGGTGTGCATGCATTCGGTTAGAGGCAAGCATATTGATGCCTATTCTTGGCTTAGAAAATTGGCTAAGGAGAGTACTAACTAATGTGTTGAGTTTGATTCATGATTTCGTACATATGTGACTTTAATGTCTAATGAAAATATGTGGGCTAAGTACCTTGAATTCTCTTCGATGCTCAAATGATTAAATCAATTTATTTGTTAAATTAAGCTCAAGAGCAAAGGGAGCTAAATCCGATAAAGGGAAGGAAAAGTAGTCGAATAGCCATCGAATCATTCGACAACATCCGAGGTAAGTTCTGAGTAATAGAGCTTAAATTATGATTTGATTAGATCATGTCTCAAGTAAATCGAAATCATGCTCTTTGTGTGTGGATATTGAACCGAAATGTGCAAGAGTGATAAGTGTATTGTATTTGAGTTTTGCTAATGAAAATGAAATACGAATGTGTCATGATTTAGTGTTAAATGTGCATGTTTATTAGAATGGTGTCGGGCTAAGTCCCGAAGGCTTTTGTGCTAAGTGACTAAATCCGGGTCAATTCCGTGAGGCATTTGTGCGAGTTACCAAAACCGGTTAAGTCCCGAAGGCATTTGTGCGAGTTACCAAAACCGGGTTAAGTCCGAAGGCATTCGTATGAAGTTACTAAATCCGGGCTAATTCGAAGGCAATTGTGCGAATCACTATAACGGGCTATGTCCGAAGACAATCGGCGAGTCGCTATATCCGGTTAAATTCGAAGGTACGTGATTCGGGAATGAGCAATCTTGCTGTAAAAATTTCAGTTAATACGCTTGCAAAAATTCCAGCAATGAGGTATGTTCGTATGTGCTTTGAATGAGTTGAGCCCTTACAAGTAAGTATTCGCTCAGTTGATAAACGAGCTACCGGCCTTTGGCTAAGTTGATCTTTGTGTATGAACATAAGGGTTGGTAATGTGAAGTAAGTATGATATTGAGAATGTGTGCATATGAAATTATCCGTTTAGCTATATGAATGCTATGCTTTTGTTGTCTTGGAATCCTTGCTCAAAACTTACTAAGCATAAATTGCTTACTCCGTTTCTTTGTTCTCTGTTTTATAGATTTTGCTCGTTAGCTATCGGATTCGGGTCATCAAGTCGAAGTCATCCACACTATCAAAGCCCTTTTGGTACTCTTTTAGTTGAACTCGGATATGGCATGTATAGGACTACCCTTTGTTGTTTTCAAGTACTTTTGTGATGTATGTGTATGACCATGCGAAAATGGCTCGTAAAAGTGGAGTATGGCATTAGACCATTTGTGTTTATGTATATATGTATAGTTTCATGATGTGAATATGGACTGGAATGGAAGTGTTGGGCAATGATCAGCCCTTGGAATGGCTAAATATGATCATATGTGGACCTATGTATGACAAAACTCTAGTTGGTCCATGGAAACCACGAAATAGGTAAAGTTTACCTTGAAAACAGATGCTGACAGCAGCAGTGGTGTGGATGTGAAAAATCACTAAAAATAGCAGGAATGGAATTAAATAGTGAATAAATTATGTGAATGAACCTTGATGAATCTACTTTCATATGGAAGAAACGAAATGGTCATATGAGTTGTATGGTAAGAGATATTTAGGTTTTCGTGAAACAGGGCCAGAACGGTTTCTGGATTCCCTGTTCCGACTTTGGAAATTCATTGTAAATTAACCAGAGATAATTAGGAGTCATGACATATATGTATAGATTCCTCCTTGAGTCTAGTTTCTATAGAAACAAACAGCATCAGTATTGAAGCCCTGTACAGGGATATATCAAATTCGTAATGCGTGAAAGTCAGTGTAGTCGAACCCCGGATTAGGGGAGACTTTAACTAATAAACTATACTAATTGGCCCAACCAAAAATTCTAGAAAAAAATATGTTGATGGACATATGAGTCTAGTTTCAGGAAAAAATTACGAAACTGATTTTCGAGCTTTGAAACTTAGGATATGATTTTTAAGGCGACAGTGATGCAGTAACCAGCTTGTCTGGAAAATAATTTTTTTTTATGGACTGTGAAAATAATTAAGTTAAGTCTGTGTGCACCTTGTGTTCGACTCCGGTAACGGACTCGGGTACGGGGTGTTACATTTTTGAAGTTGTTGTAGCTTAATCTAGCTAGCCTAGGGACTAATTTACAAAACTATTAAAGGTTTAGCTTTTTAAATGAACATGTTTTTATGGTTTTTGAAGTTTCATTAAAGATTATGAGTCTTTGTTGTTAAATAAACAAGTTGTGTAAAGTGATTTTTTATGAAATTATAATTTAGGGGCTTATTTGTAAAAGTAGTAAATATCACGATAAAAATTATGAAATGATGGTTTGAATGGGTTGATATGAGTCCCTAGGAAAATCAGCTAGCATGAAATGTTGATGAAATTGCATAAATTTCCATTTACGAGCTCAAGGACTAAATTGTAAAGAAGTTGAAATATTAGGGGCAAAAGTATGAATTTGCAAATATATCAATGTTTGACTAAATTGAATAGTAAATTTCCAAAAGCTATTGGTTTGATTATAACATATTTAATTTTAAAGTTATGCATTGAAATGGTAAGTTAAGTTCATGTTATATGAACTTACTATGCATTATATGCATACGTAGTTTTCTTTCCTATGTTTTATAGATTGTCGGAAGATCGACCAGTTTGGAAGCTCGTCAAAGACTTATCACACTATCCAACTATTATATTGGTAGATTTTGATATTTTCATCAAGGTTATTGTAACACCCCTAACCCGTGTCCGTCTCTAGAATGGGGTTACGAAGTATTACCGAATGAGACACAACTTCCGGAGATTCATGGATACACATAGGAATTAATCATTTTATTCACCACATATGAACGTATACTAAACCAGACCAAAACATTACAGTTACACGTAAATCAACAAATATACAACCATAAATCATTATCAAATGGCCGAATATAAGCATAGGAATTAAACAACTCATTACTCATTATTCAGGACCAAATATACATGCAACCTTATTATAAATTTTGACTAAACCAAGCTTACTTATTTGCTATTCCATTAATACACACAAAAACGTCAATTAACATATAGTTAATAATTAAAGCACAATTAAGGAAGCCACTTACTAAACTTGCATCAAACCATCTTGTTTAATAAAAGCATAAGTTACTATTTATATGGTCAATTTCTAAAGCTTTAGCTGAATGCAAATATGCTTAATACTTATGTTTTAATAATTTTCCACTTTAACTTTATTCAATCAATTTACATGCCTAAACATTTCAATGAACTAAACCAATATATAAAACATAGTTTTCCTTTCACATCAACACATCATAAATATATATATATGCATAATACATAACAACTATTTGTCTAACACTTTAACATACCAAAACCGAATCTAAACATGCTAATATTACTTATCATGCAAAGTAACAAAAGTCATATTCAAGACTAATTCAATGATCACATGTTTGGCTAAGTACATAAATATACATATAACCAAAATTTATGTCATATCAAATATATTACAAATATATCTCAACTAATGTATAATTATTAAACCAATACATCAAATACCTATATATATATATATATATATATAAGTGCGAATCATGTTTGAATTACTAATATGATTCATATCAATTTCTTCTATATACCAATGCCATATTCACTAAAATACCAAATCATAGATCCATGCTTTAACAAGTTTATCAAACCAATTTCACCTATATGCAAGTCATAGCCGAATCACCCAAAACCAAAACCAAGCATAACCACCATTGGATTTAAACTCAAATTCCAAATTTCAATCAACTTACATCTTTTACCTATATTTAATATAATAGCCAAATTTATTTATCAATCACATATATATATTATTAGCAACTTCACTTAATCTATATATCACAACCGAATTTACCTTGACACTAAATCACATAACAAAGCATAACTTAAACATCGAAACCAAACATATTCATAATTTGATCAAGACATAAAATCCAACACAACAAAATAATAAGCCATTTTCGCATGGCATATTATATAAACAACTTCAAATATATTCGAAAAGTAGTATAGCCTATACATGCCATAGGTTTGAAATTTAGCTTTTAAAAATACCGATAAATAGACGATAGTGTGATAGACTTCATTGACGATCCCAGAGCCCGTAACTAGTCTCCAAAATCTATAAAACAGAGGCAAACATACACACACAATAAGCTATCATAGCTTAGTAAGTCATAAGCAAATAAATTACTAAAGTTATACATGATTTCACATTTTATTATAAATTCATTAGCATTAAATATCACATAGCTGAATACACAATTAACCTTTAATACAAATATATAATTTGTATCACATACCAAATAGCCAACTTACCTTATTTTTAAATAAACATTTATCTATCACACACCTGATCACTTTAGCTCGATTACACATTCGATCACAACCTATCATTGCCTTTTGAACCATTCGGAATTAAATAGGATAATCAGATAATCACACATACCGTACAATGCCAATGTCCCAGATATGGTCTTACATGTAATCACATAACGATGCCACTGTCCTCGACAAGGTCTTACTCGAGAACACATATTGATTCCAACGTCCCAGACGTGGTCTTACACGAGAACACATATTGGAAATCCTATGTCATGACATATATATCCTAGCTATTCCTAAGGTTCATACGAGGCTTTCGGACGTAGTAACTTAGTCTAATCGAACTCGTAGCCATTGCTCTCAAACATATATCATTTCGGCATATTCTCAAAAAATTATAACAATTCAATTCAGCATTTATAATATACATATATTGAAATTTACAACATCTATTGGCCTATAAACTCACCTCAGACAACGATAATCGGAATGGGACAATTATTCGACAACTTTGGTTTTCCCCTGATCCAAATCTGATTTCTTTGGTTCTTGATATTAACATATTCAAATTAAACTCATTCAAACACAATTTCATTCAATTTAGTCTAAAAACACATAAATGGGCAAATTACCATTTTCCCTGACATTTTACACTTTTTACAATTTAGTCCAAATTGCACAAAACACAAAACATGCAAAATTTGCACACACCATGCTTAGGCCAAATGTTACCCATGCTTATACAAGTCCATACATTTCATTTATTTCACATTTTCCCCTCAATTTATTATTTTTTCAATTTAGCCCTAATTACTCAAATTCATCAAAAATTACAATACAAAACATATTAATCCAAAACATATCTTTCATAATTCATCATCTAACATCTCAAAGCTCAATTATTCATCAATGTCATAACTCAAAATATTCATCAAAATTAGAAATTCAAGCATGGGCTTTGTACATTACACTACAATGATCTCACAAATGTAAAAAGTTATCAAAAACCGAGCTAGTTACATACCTTAATCAAGCTTCAACAATGGCTGAACCTTAAAGCTTTATTTTTATTTCTTTCTTTTTGTTATTCGGTCAAACCAAAAAAAATGAACACATGGGTTCTGATTTTACGTTTTATATTATTATAACTTAATAATCATTTTACATATATAACCATTATAATTCATGGTTATAACCGTCCATCTTATGTTATCATAGTAATATTGCATTATAAATACCTCAATTTAAAAAAGACAACAAAAATTCGGCCCTTTCACTTTTAACCATCAAATTTTCATTTTATGCAATTAAGCCTTTTTTATTAAATCGGCACTCAAACTACAAAATTAAAACATGAAAATTTCACCAATATAAATTCACACATAATAAACACAGAAAATAATTTTTAAAAAATTTTTTTGACTCGAATTCATGGTCCCGAAACCACCGTTTCGAATAGGGTCTAAATCGGGCTGTTACAAATCTCCTCCCCTTAGGGATTTTCATCCCCCAAAATCTTACCAATGAATAGGTTCAGATAAAGTTCTTCATTGCATCTTCTGGCTCCCATGTTGCCTCTTCAACTCCGTGTTTATGCCACAGTACTTTTACTAACGGGATTTTCTTATTTCGCAATTCTTTAACCTCACAAGCCAGAATACGAATCAGTTCTTCCTCATATGTCATATCAGACTTAATCTCAATCTCTGATGGATTAATCACATGTGAAGGATCGGATCTATACCGTCGAAGTGTTGAAACATGAAATACATTATGGATCTTTTCTAACTCAGGTGGCAACAACAGTCTGTATGCAACCGGCCTGATACGCTCAATTATCTCATACGGTCCAATAAATCTCGAACTCAATTTACCTTTACGACCGAATCTGAGAATTTTCTTCCACGGTGAGACTTTTAAAAACACTTTTTCCCTGATTTGAAACTCTATATCTTTCATTTTAAGTCCGCATACAATTTCTAACGATCTGACGCTGTTTTCAAACTTTCGCGGATTACTTTTACTTTCTGTTCAGTCTCTCTGATCAAATCCACCCCGTATAACTTATTTTCACTGTGCTCAGTCCAATACAATGGTGAACGACATTTACGACTATATAAAGCCTCGTAAGGTGCCATTTTGATACTCGATTGAAAACTATTATTGTATGCGAATTCAATCAGAGGTAAGTATCGTTCCCACATACCTTCAAACTCAAGAATGCAACTCTCAAATATCCTCAAGTATTTGAATGATTCGTTCGGACTGACCATCTGTCTGCGGATGGAAAGCAGTGCTGAAATGTAATTTTGTACTTAATGCATCTTCCAGTTTCTTCCAAAATCGCGATGTAAACCTCGGATCTCTATCTGAAACAATAGAAATAGGTACTCCATGCAATCTCACAATTTGGGAAAATACAATTCAACTAGCTTATCAAGCAAGTAATCTATGCGAACCGGAACAAAATGAGCCGATTTAGTCAATCTATCCACAATAACCCAGATCACATCTTTCTTGCTCGGTGTCAACTGCAAACCGGATACAAAATCCATCGTGACTCTATGTAACACCCCTAACCCATATCCATCACCGGATTAGGGATACGAGGCATTACCAATCAAAAACACAAATTTAAAACATTCATCTATATAAATAATTAATCAAGTCCGACTCATTTAAAAATAAAATATAATCAATTCACATTCCAGAACATATGATAAATTACACTTTGCACATACAGGTTACAACAAATCTCAACTTGATATTAACAGTATATAATGCATTTAATTGTACAGTAATATCTATTACAAACATGGTTTATCATGCTTCCATCCCCACTCATGTTATTGTACACACAGCCACCAAAATCATACACACATTCTTACAATTTAATGAATCATAATGCACATCTTAATTACCACATATACGGCTTAAGTAATAATTAATTTGAAATTGCATGCTTTACACCTTACTACAAACTGATACAACCAAGCGATATATATTATTCATACATTCCCATATAAATCATTTAAAACATTAGTTATTAAAGCCTGTACATAACTACTTCTGTCATTAAATTACACACAGTTGGCCTTAGTAAATTTTAACCATTTCATGCACATACCAACAAGAAGTACACTTATCATATATGCAAATTAGTCTACTTAAAATTTCATATTAAATAACTAAGTAAAAGAAATCATTTGGACATCTCAAATTATTGTTCCCATAATGTCATACATGACCTAACTTTAAAAGTAAACTCTTAGTAAACACGTTTAAATGTACAATCCTATTACATAAATTAATATGTAATCACATATGTATATTTAGTACATTATATCATGGCCAAACATGTTAATAATGCATATGTACATAATAATTAACTTATCCTAAAACAACGATCACACTTAGCATTGAATGCATATTAAACAATCGACCAAATATTCATGAAACACATGCAACATATATCACTTTACAACCGAATCAATCAAACTAATAAACATTTATCCATCACAGTTAACTACTTCGCATTTCATATCTCTAATACCAATTATCAATTTCAATAAATACATATAAT
The DNA here is from genome assembly GCF_025698485.1 of Gossypium arboreum. Lineage (NCBI taxonomy): Eukaryota > Viridiplantae > Streptophyta > Magnoliopsida > Malvales > Malvaceae > Gossypium > Gossypium arboreum. Next base: position 95,349,437 of record NC_069075.1, read on the forward strand.
GCTTTTATTCTTTTATAGCCAAATTTACTACCTAACACCACATGCACATCTAAGCTTCCATTAGTAGTTCAATCTAGCCAAGAACACATAAGACCAAACTTAATCATTTTAAGCAAATCATTTTCAAAGCATTTAGTACCTGTCACGAATATTATACCTTCGCAGCACATAACTATAAAAAAATAAACATAACTCATACTCACCATGACCAGATTCAAAAATAAAAGTTTATCCATTTTCGCATGGCTTATATACATAACCAACATTCAGCATTTCAAAGGTAAATTCTAGCCTATACATGCCATAATTTAAGTTTAGCTAATAAGGTACCAAAACAGTAGATAGTGTGATGAGCTTGGCTGACAGTGCCAGAGCTTGTAGCTTGACTTCAAAATCTATAAAACAGAGTAACATAATATACAAAGTAAGCTACCACAACTTAGTAAGTCATAAGCAAATAAACATCTTGATAACATATTCAAATTGATTAAGCTTGCCGAATTATAATATCATTATCAATACTTAATCTTAAATATACAAAGAAGATAAAATAATACATTCTATACACCATAATTACCTAGGCCAAATGTTCACCTAAACTGTTTAACCAAAAGTTATTCAACTTTCAAGCCACAATGTCAATACACATTCAAACATATATTTATACATTTGAATCAACTCAAGAACCATAATATGACATTTTACACATATATTTCCTATGTAGCCGATTATACACAATCACACATTTGTATATACACATAGTTAAAAATCTCTCTAATAAAACTTAAGTTACTCACTTTCCAAGCCAAGATCACATATCATATTCGTACATATTCCTTATTAAATTCATATACCACTTGTAACATACATAAATTAGCTTATTTACCTTGTTTCCATAGATAACAGATTATTACATACCTGATTTTTCAACTCATTTTTCGTATTTATTCACAAATTATCCATGCCTGATGAACCATTCGGAATTGGGTAGGACACTTGCATAATCACACAAATATCATACAATGCTAACGTCCTAGACGTGGTCTTACATGTAAGCTCTTATCGATGCCACTGTCCTAGATAGGGTCTTACTTGTAAACATATATCGGTATCACATATCAATGCCATGGTCTTACTCGTACATATATCGGAATCCTATGTCATGACATATGTATCCTAAATATTCCTAAGGTTCCTACGGGGCTTCCGGATGTCGTAACTCGGTCAAAACGAATTTGGAAACATGGTAAACAAGCTTATTCACATTCAGCTTTAACATGTAATAAATCATACAATTCATTTTAGCATATATATATTACATTTAATTACACTTAAGTACGTCTATTTGCTTATAAACTTACCCCAGACAATGAAAAATCGGTACGGATCGACTAGTCGACAACTTTCATTTTCCCCCAATCCAAATCCAATTTTTTTGTTTCTTGATCTTGATTAAGCTTTAAGATTGCTCGAACCCTAACTCTTGTTCTTTCTTTTTCTTTTGTTTATATTCGGCTAAGTGATGAAGAAATAAAAGATTATTTAAGTTATCATATAATATAACATATATACTAACTTATTATTACATGTTTTACATTTTTAATCTTATTTATCATATTATAAAACCATTATGCCATGGCCACTACCATCCACTTCACTTAGTAATGGGAAATTTTCAACTTAAAGGCTTCCACTTAAAAAGCCAAGTACAATTCAGCCCTTTTTGAATTAACCACCAAATTTTCATTTTACGCGATTAAGTCCTTTTATTTAATCGGACACCTGAATGAAAAAATTAAATCGCAAAAATTTCACAGATATGAATTCACACAAAACAAACACAGAAAATAATTTTAAATTATTTTTCTGACTCAGATTCATTGTCTCGAAACCATTGTTTCGATTAGGGTCTAAATCGGGTTGTTACAACTCTCCCCCCTTAGGGATTTTCGTCCCCGAAAATCTTACCGATGAATAGGTTTGGATAACGTTCTCTCATTGCATCTTCTGGGTCCCACGTTGCTTCTTCAACTCCTTGTTTATGCCATAATACTTTAACTAATAGAATCTTCTTATTTCGCAACTCTTTAATCTCACGAGCCAAAATGCGAGTCGGTTCTTCTTTGTACGTCATATCAGGCTTAATCACAATCTTAGACGGACTAATCACATGTGAAAGGTTAGATCGATATCTACGAAGCATCGGGACATGGAATACATTGTGGATCTTTTATATCTCAGGTGGCAACAATAGTTTGTTAGCAACCGACCCGATACGCTCTATAATCACATACGGTCCAATGAATCTTGGACTCAATTTGCCTTTACAACCAAATCTGAGTATTTTCTTCCACGGTGAGACTTTCAAGAAAACTTTATCTCTGATTTGAAACTCTATTTCTGTAACACCCCAAACCTGGCCCAGACGTTATGGCCGAATCTGATGTGCCACATTGAAGTTAAAAACCCATGTTTCATTTTAGTGCTTTAAAAACTGACTTTTGTTAAGCTAACAAAGTGAATGGGAGATGGGCACCAGTTAGGAATCCGTAACAGAGGAGGTGAGCCATGAAGGCTGCTTAAGTACCAAGCTCTTCTAATGGATCCAATCCTAGACATGCCCACAACCATTGCCACACTTGGTTAAATCGAGTTGTAATTTATTTATGTTGAAATCTTTGATAAATCGGATAATCGTGGCGTGGTGTTATTTTCAAACAATTATCATTTTGAAAACACGTCCTAAGTCTAGCCCATTTATTAACAAACAGATTAAAGTTATTAAAAATAAAATAATCCGAGAAAAAAAATTAAAATGGCCTTATTATAACCCAAAACCAAACAATAATATTAATAAGATAAAACTTATAAAGAAATAAATCGGCTACTTATTGCAATTAAAAGAAACAGAAACATTAGTGTGGCCATCTCCGAGTCCCTCACAGCTCCAATCCATCTAAGCTTAGGGATTACCTGCACAGTTAGAAACGGGGTGAGTTTACGAAAACTCAGTGTGTAATCCCAATAACAAACAAACAGTGAAAACACAGTATCAGTACAATCTGGGCCAAAGCCCTATTTAGTCTTGACATATACTAGGCCGAAGCCTTTCGTTTAACAGTTACTGGGCCGATGTGACAGCCCAAAATTGACCCTAGTCGGAATGTGGTTTCGGGACCACAAAACCGAGGCATAAAAATAATTCAAAATTTATTTTGATGCCTATAATATGTGTATGCTCATGTATGACATTTTTTGATGATTGATTTAGTGTTATAAAGGTGAATTCCACTAGAAAGGACTTAGTAGTGAACTTTGAAAGTACGATAGGGAAATGTGTGATGACTAATTAAAGCATGCATGCAAAATAATGGACTTGCATGTCAAATTCCCCTTTTATAGGTGGTGGCGGCCATGACATGGGTTATGGGCAAAGAAAACATGTTGAAACATGTTTTGTTAATGGAGCATGAAAGAAATGATTAATAATTAGATGTGGGAAGAGAAACAAAAAAAAAATGTGTGAGAGTGTAGCATTCCCCCCCATTGCCGTGCAACTAAGAAGGAAAACAAAAAATTTTGTTCATCCTTGTTCTCTCCTTTTGGCCGAAAATACTAAGGGAAGAAGAGATTTTTGCTTCATTTTATTTGTTTAGAAGAGATCTAGAAGGAGATTTGGCTAAACTTGCACCAAGATTAAGGTATGTATGAGGTTGTGTCATGAGATTCATGCATGTTTTAGTTGCCAACTTGATGTTCATGTTAGCCATGGTTCAAATCCTTGTTATGCCATGGAAGTGGTATTTGGTCAAAGTTGATATTGTGATAAAGCCATTGCATGCTAAGTGTGAAGTTTGATGATGATGCATGCAATGATGGATTGTCTACTCTTGAAATTTCTTTGTAGCCATCTTGAGTAAGACATTGAGTTTTCTTTTGTTTAACCATGATTGAAGTTGAAAAGGGCATGATTGTGATGTATTCGACCATGATGCATTCATGAGCATGGTTCATGCTTCTTGCATGTTAGTTAAAATTTGTGTTTTGGATGGCTAGGGACACCTTGAAATTGACCATGCACATATATGTATATATATGTTTGCACATGATGTTTTGGTTATGAAGTAAGTGATGAATATGTTTGTTTAAAGAAGAAAATGTTGAAGAATGTTTGTGAAATTGCAAGTACATTGGCCTAGTACACATATGATGTGGAAATCTTGGAATTTATTGTTGATTTGGTGCAAGTATGACTAAGTATAATCGGCCATATGAGTGCTTGATGCTATATTATAAGTATTGAGCCACAATATGTAAAACATTAACTAGTAAAATGCATGCTGTTTTGTGTGGTATTAAGTGTATAATTGGCCTCAAATTGGACAAGTATATTAGGCCTTAGGTAGCCTATTGATGGCCTTAGCTTTTCCTTGATGCTTGAATGAATTGTATTGAATTGCTTGATGTAGTATAAAATGTGCATGACCATTGTGTATTCAAGCTAAAGGGTGGCCATATGACCATTTAAACTCCTTGTCATATTTGGCCATAAGCTAGCATAATGAGGTTTTAATAAATTGAATTTGTTTGAATTAGCTCAAGAGCTTAGAGGGCCACAATTGGACAAGGGGAAGGAAAAAGTGATCGAATAGCCGTAAAAGCCGTTCGACAACATCCGAGGTAAGTCCTCAAGAAGTGACCCTACTTGAATTATGTGAAATGAAATATGGATGTGTAATGATTATTGATTTATGTGTGTATGAGTATTTGAATGATACGGGCTAAGTCCGAAGGCGATTATGCTAGTGATTACATTTGTGTTCGAGCCTTAGTAACGAAAATGAAACATGAATGTCTAATGATTATTGATGTATGTGTGCATGAGCAATTGAATGACATCGGGCTAAGTCCCAACGACATTTATGCTGAAATTATATCCGGTTAAGACCGAAGGCAATTGTGCTAGTGGCTACATCCGGGCTAAGACCGAAGGCATTCGTGCGAGTCGTTCTATCCGGGTAAGACCGAAGGCATTCGTGCGTGGTTATATCCGGTTGTATTCAAGAAGCTTGGGCTGGAGGTGAGTGTTGGCTGCTGTAATAAATTCCATTAGTACGCTCGAAAAGCCCAAAGAATAAGGTATGATTATATGTGCATTGGAAAAGTCGACATGCTTGAGCAACATTCGCTCAATCGACTAGCAATTTCAGCTATTGAATTGGTTGATACCTTGTGAAAGTATATAATGATGAAGTGTGAAGTAAGAATGATTATGTGAATGTGTATTAATGAAATGATGCATTTGGCTATGTGAATGTATTGCTTTAATTAAAGCTGATTTTATTCCTTGAGACTTACTAAGCATAAAAATGCTTACCCGTTGCTTTGGCTCTCTGTTTTATAGATTTTGCTCGATAGCAATCGGATTCGGGATCATTAAAGTCGAAGTCATCTACACTATCAAAGCCTCCATTTTGGTATAAATTTTTGGTTGAACTTTGAAATGGCATGTATAGGACTACCCTTGTTGGTTCAAATATGTTGTGATGTATATGTGTACGGCCATGCGAAAATGGCTCGTAAAAGTGAAGTACTGAACTTAGACTATTTGCGGTTTGTATATATATATATGGTGTCATGATGTGATTATGGATTGGAAATGGGAGTGTTGGTCACATGATCAGCCATTGGTATGGTTAAAATGATCATATGTGAACCTATGTATGGCAAGACCAGTTGGTTCATGGAGACTACAAAATAGGTAAGACCTACCTTAAAAACAGATGCTGCCAGCTGCAGTGACGTGAATGTGAAAAATCACCAAAATTTGTAGGAGTGGTATTAAATAGTGAATAATTTATGTAAATGAACCTTGATGAGTCTACTTTCATATGGAAGAAACGAAACGGTCATAGGAGTCACATGTTAAGAGATATTAAAGCTATTGTGAGACAGGGCCAGAACGGTTTCTGGGTCCCCTGTCGCAACTTTAAAAATTTACTATAAATTATCCAGAAAGAATTAGAAGTCATGCCTTATATGTACAGATTCCATTTTGAGTCTAGTTTCATTAGAAATAAACATAACCAGTATTAAAGCCCTGTACAGAGAGATATTCAAGTTGTAACGCACAGAGGTCAGAGCAGTCGATCCCTATAACATGGGTGAATTTAACTAATAAACTGTACCAATTGGCCCGACCAAAAATTCTAGAAATAAATCCATGGATGGATATATGAGTCTAAATTCAGGGAAAATTTACGAAACCAGTTTCCGAGTTTTGAAACTCGAGATATGATTTTAAGGCGACAGTGATGCAGTTTTCCAGCCTGACTGGAAATGTCAATTGGTGGGCGAAATATGTGGATTTGGCTTGTTAACCCTCGTGTCCGATAACGGCGATGGTCTCGGGTTCGGGTGTTACAATTTTATTGGTATCGAGCCACGGTTTAGTCGATTCTAGGACTACCGTGATGTGTTTGGGGTCTAGCTATACATGCCATTAAATGATGAATCGATAGTGTGGTGATTTACGACAATTTGACTTTGTGTTTGTTTATAGTAATGGATCCGGATCCCAACCGAAGCGATAGTGATGATGTGGAGAGTGTGGCGCTGCTCGCGCAAGGGACAGCGGCCGCGGACTCTCAACCTATGGCCAGCAATCCGAATGATGAGGCTAGGCAAGCCTTTTATAGTGTGATGAATGATTGGTTTAACCAATACATTCGAACTAACACTACTGTTCCACAACCTCCATTCCCGACAAATGCAACCCCCGCACCTACAATACCTCCCAGAATCGACCAAATAAGGTCAAGTAAGCCCCGATCGACAGGATTGAAAACATGGGGCCACTTGAATTTAAAGCTACGGATGATGATGATGCCGAAGCGAGCTGAATTTTGGTTGGACAACACTATCCGGTGCTTGATGAGCTATCTTGTACACCGATGAGTGCTTAAAGTGTACCACTCCTTGCTACGTGATTCCGCCTACTATTGGTGGAGTACTCGACTTGTGGTGCCTAGAGAGCAAGTGACTTGGGAATTCTTTCAAACCGAGTTAGAAAAAAGTATATTAGTCGAGATTCATCGACCAAAAGTGAAGGGAATTTCTTGATCTTAAGCAAGGTTCTATGTCGATTCATCGACTATGAGCGAAAATTTGTGAGGCTTAGCCGTCACGCGAGAATGCATTTCGTAAAAGCTATTATGTGTAAACGCTTCGAGGATGGGCTGAATGATGATATAAGGATGTTCGTTGGCATTCTCGAAATACGAGAGTTCGTAGTACTTGTTGAGCGAGCTTGTAAAGTCGAAGAGCTTAGAAAGAGAAACAAAAGTTGATGTGGGAACTAGAGAATTCGAAAAGGTCCTCGGAAAGTCTCTTCAATAGGTATCGAAGAGATTTCGAGATGATGTGAGCCGGTCTAGAGGCGCTACGGGCTTTTCTAGACGAGGACGCGATCGACCCCTGTGACCACACGAGTCACTCGATCGCCGATGGTGGAAATGATCGCCGAGAGAGGCGGAATGTCCGCATTGTGGCAAATGGCATTGGGGAGCTGTTGGTTCCGTGATCGCTCTGCTATAAGTGCGGATCGGTGACCACCTTATGAAGGATTGCGGGGTTGCTTGAACAAAATGTAAGTCGAGTGGAAACCCGGTGCTACCCTTTGCTCGAGGTAGGCCACCTAGAAATGTGGGCAATGTTAGTGGCGGTCGAGAGGATCTAGAGATGCTACCATCGGATCCGAGGCTCGGGCTCTGCTAGGACTTATGCCATCGCCGCACGCGAGGATCTTGCCTCTCCGGATGTCATTACCGGTACTTTCACTCTTTTCAACACTAATGTGATTGCTTTGATTGACCTGGTTCTACTCATTCTTATATATGTGAAACCTTAGCATCCAATAAGACTTTGCCTATTGAGTCTCTCGAGTTTGTAATTCGGTGTCAAACCCTTGGGTCATTACGTGCTTGTCAACAAAGTGTGCAAGAAAAGTCCCTAGTGTTCGAGGTTCTTGTTTTCGGCGGACTTGATGCTTTTGCCGTTCGATGAATTCGACGTTATTCTTGGTTTGGATTGGTTGACCATGCACGATGCGGTTGTAAATTGCAAAAGCAAGACTATCGATTTGAGGTGCGTGAATAACGAGATAATTTGGGTTGAGTCTACGGACTTAAAGGGGTTGCCCGGTAATATCGCAATGTTGGCCCGGAAATATGTAAGAAAAGGTTGCGGCGTACCTTGCGTATGTGCTCGATGACAAGGAATCGAAAAGAAACCCGAATCTGTGTGCGTGGTTTGTGAATACCGGATGTTTTCCTGAAGAATTCTTTGGGTTTACCACTGTTCGGAAATAGAATTTGGCATCGAATTGGTACCTGGTACCACTCCAATTTCGATAGCTCCGTATCGTATGGCGCCAACGGAATTAAAGGAGTTGAAAGCTCAGTTGCAAGAATTGGTGGATAGAGGTTTTGCTCGCCCGAGTTTTTCGCCTTGGGGTGCGCCAGTGTTGTTTGTGAAAAAGAAGGATGGAACCATGCGGTGTGCATCGACTATCGTCGACAATAAAGCAACGATAAAGAACAAATATCCGTTACCACGTATCGATGACTTGTTCGATCAAGCTGAAGAACCTCGGTGTTCTCAAAAATAGATTTGAGATCGGGCTATTATCAATTGCGAATTCGAGATTCGGACATGCCCAAGACTGCCTTTAGAACGAGATATGGTCACTATGAGTTCTTAGTGATGCCGTTTGGGCTTACTAATGCCCCTGCGGTATTTATGGATTTAATGAATCGGATCTTGAGACCATATTTGGTTGATTAAGTAGTCGTGTTCATTAATGACATCTTGGTCTATTCAAGAAATGAGACCGAACATCTTTGAACACACGAGGTTAGTCTTTGCAAATTTTACGGGATAAGCAATTATATGCTAAGTTCACAAGTGTGAGTTACGGTTAGAGAGGTTAGCTTCTTGGGTCATGTGGTATCTACATCGGTATTCGAGTCGACAGAATAAAATTTCAGCCATACTTAATTGGAAGCCTCAGAAATATTTCGAGGTTCGAGCTTTTTGGGGCTTGCGGTTATTACCGACGATTTGTAAAGGTTTCTCAACGATAGCCACGCCGATGAAGCTACTCCAAAAGGATGTTAAGTTGAATGGACGGAGAAATGTCGAAAAGTTTCGATCAAGCGAAAACTTATTTGACGGGAGCCCCAATTCTAGTGCAACCCGAATCGGCAAAGAGTTTGTCATCTATAGTGACGCCTCCTCCTTGGGTTAGGTTGCGTATTGATGCAAGAAGGTCGAGTTGTGGCCTATGCGTCGAGGCAATTAAAGGCACACGAGAAAAATTATCCGACCCATGATCTCGAATTAGCTTCCATCGTATTCGCCTTAAAGATTTGGCGACATTACTTATTTGGTGAGAAGTGCCATGTGTACTCGGATCACAAAAGTCTCAAATATTTGATGACCCAAAGAGACTTAAATCTGCGACAAAGACGTTGGCTCGGTTTGTTAAAGGATTATGAGCTGGTCATTGACTATCACCCGGAAAGGCAAATGTGGTTGCGGATGCCTTGAGTTGTAAATCATTATTCACTTTCTGACGATGAATGTGCACTTATGCATTCGATCCGACGGTGTGTTAGTAGCTGAATTGAAAGCCAAACCACTATTGATGCATCAAATTGAAAAGCTCGTAAAGTCGACGACGAGTTGGCGCAAAACGAAGTGAGTGTGTTCGAATAAGGACTCGGAGTTTCAAACTGATGATAACGATTGTTTGAGGTTCAAAGGTCGTCTGTGTGTTCCAAAGAATTGAGAACTCATTTCGATAATTTTGAACGAAGCCCATTGTAGCCGAATGGCAATCCACGGAGTCGAAGATGTACAACGATTTGAAACGTCGGTTTAGGTGGCATGGTATGAAACGAGACATCTCGACTTTGTTTCGAGATGCTTAATATGTCAACAAGTGAAAGCGGAACATCAAGTGCCTTGAGATTACTTGACCAATCACGATACCCGAGTGGAAATGGGATCGAGTCACAATGGACTTTGTATCCGCATCGCCCTTGTCGTGAGTAAGAAGGATGCGGTTTGGGTCGTTGTAGATAGATTGACTAAGTCGGCTCACTTTGTCCCCGACGCACGGACTTTTCAATGAACAAACTAGCCGAATCTGACGTTTCTCGATTGTGAGATTGCACGGGTGCCTATTTCCATCGTGTCGGATAGAGATCCGAGGTTTACCTCGCGATTTTGGAAAAAGTTGCAAGAAGCTTTGGGTACCAAGTTGCATTTCAGCACCGCCTTTCACCCCCAAACCGATGGTCAATCCGAGCGGATAATTCGGATACTTGAGGATATGTTGAGATGTTGCGTCCTCGAGTTTAGTGGTTCATGGGAGCGGTATTTGCCGATGATTGAATTCGCCACAACAACGACTTTCAATCAAGTATTAAGATGGCACCCTACGAGGCTTTGTGCGGTCGTAAATGCCGTACACCATTGTTTTGGTGAGCTCGGTGAAAGCAAAATTTTCGGGTGGATTTGATTAGAGATGCTGAATGAAAGTGAAAGTAATCCGTGAAAGTCGAAGATAGCCTCCGATCATCGTAAGTCGCGCGGATCTGAGCGTAAGGACATCGAGTATCGGTGGGAGATAAAGTGTTTCTCAAGGTATCGCCTTGGAAAAAGATACTCGATTTGGTCGTAAGGGCAAGTTGAGCCCGAGGTTCATTGGGCCATATGAGATATCCGGCGAGTCGGTCCGATGGCATATCGTTTGATTTTGCCCCGAACTCGAAAAGGTTCACGATGTCTTTCATGTTTCGATGCTTGACGCTATAGATCGATCCATCGCACGTGATTAGTCCATCGAAGTTGAAATTCAAGCCAATATGAGTTATGAGGAAGAACCGATTCGTATCCTATCACGGAAGTGAAAGAGTTGCGAAACAAGCGGGTTCCGCTAGTGAAGGTGTTATGGCTCGAGCACGGGATAGAAGAAGCTACTTGGGAAACCGAGAACTCTATAAAAGAGCGATACCCAACCCTATTCTGGGTAAGATTTTCGGGACGAAAATTTCTTAAGTGGGGAGAGTTGTGACAGCCCAAAATTGACCCTAGTCGAAATGTGGTTTCAGGACAGAAACCGAGGCATAAAAATAATTCAAAATTTATTTTGATGCCTATAATATGTGTATGCTCATGTATGACATTTTTGATGATTGATTTAGTGTTATAAAGGTGAATTCCACTAGAAAGGACTTAGTAGTGAACTTTGAAAGTACGATAGGAAATGTGTGATGACTAATTAAAGCATGCATGCAAAATAATGGACTTGCATGTCAAATTCCCCCCTTTATAGGTGGTGGCGGCCATGACATGGGTTATGGGCAAAGAAAACATGTTGAAACATGTTTTGTTAATGGAGCATGAAAGAAATGATTAATAATTAGATGTGGGAAGAGAAACAAAAAAAAAAATGTGTGTGAGAGTGTAGCATTCCCCCCATTGCAGTGCAACTAAGAAGGAAAACAAAAAATTTTGTTCATCCTTGTTCTCTCCTTTTGGCCGAAAATACTAAGGGAAGAAGAGATTTTTGCTTCATTTTATTTGTTTAGAAGAGATCTAGAAGGAGATTTGGCTAAACTTGCACCAAGATTAAGGTATGTATGAGGTTGTGTCATGAGATTCATGCATGTTTTAGTTGCCAACTTGATGTTCATGTTAGCCATGGTTCAAATCCTTGTTATGCCATGGAAGTGGTATTTGGTCAAAGTTGATATTGTGATAAAGCCATTGCATGCTAAGTGTGAAGCTTGATGATGATGCATGCAATGATGGATTGTCTACTCTTGAAATTTCTTTGTAGCCATCTTGAGTAAGACATTGAGTTTTCTTTTGTTTAACCATGATTGAAGTTGAAAAGGGCATGATTGTGATGTATTCGGCCATGATGCATTCATGAGCATGGTTCATGCTTCTTGCATGTTAGTTAAAATTTGTGTTTTGGATGGCTAGGGACACCTTGAAATTGACCATGCACATATATGTATATATATGTTTGCACATGATGTTTTGGTTATGAAGTAAGTGATGAATATGTTTGTTTAAAGAAGAAAATGTTGAAGAATGTTTGTGAAATTGCAAGTACATTCGGCCTAGTACACATATGATGTGGAAATTTTGGAATTTATTGTTGATTTGGTGCAAGTATGACTAAGTATAATCGGCCATATGAGTGCTTGATGCTATATTATAAGTATTGAGCCACAATATGTAAAACATTAACTAGTAAAATGCATGCTGTTTTTGTGTGGTATTAAGTGTATAATTGGCCTCAAATTGGACAAGTATATTCGCCTTAGGTAGCCTATTGATGGCCTTAGCTTTTCCTTGATGCTTGAATGAATTGTATTGAATTGCTTGATGTAGTATAAAATGTGCATGACCATTGTGTATTCAAGCTAAAGGGTGGCCATATGACCATTTAAACTCCTTGTCATATTCGCCATAAGCTAGCATAATGAGGTTTTAATAAATTGAATTTGTTTGAATTAGCTCAAGAGCTTAGAGGGCCACAATTGGACAAGGGAAGGAAAAAGTGATCGAATAGCCGTAAAAGCCGTTCGACAACATCCGAGGTAAGTCCTCAAGAAGTGAGCCTACTTGAATTATGTGAAATGAAATATGGATGTGTAATGATTATTGATTTATGTGTGTATGAGTATTTGAATGATACGGGCTAAGTCCCAAGGCGATTATGCTAGTGATTACATTTGTGTTCGAGCCTTAGTAACGAAAATGAAACATGAATGTCTAATGATTATTGATGTATGTGTGCATGAGCAATTGAATGATATCCGGGCTAAGTCCCGACGACATTTATGCTGGAAATTATATCCGGGTTAAGACGAAGGCAATTGTGCTAGTGGCTACATCCGCTAAGACCGAAGGCATTCGTGCGAGTCGTTCTATCCGGGCTAAGACCGAAGGCATTCGTGCGTGCGTGGTTATATCGGTTGTATTCTGAAGAAGCTTGGGCTGGAGGTGAGTGTTGGCTGCTGTAATAAATTCCATTAGTGCTTTCGAAAAGCCCAAAGAATAAGGTATGATTATATGTGCATTGGAAAAGTCGACATGCTTGAGCAACATTCGCTCAATCGACTAACAATTTCAGCTATTGAATTGGTTGATACCTTGTGAAAGTATATAATGATGAAGTGTGAAGTAAGAATGATTATGTGAATGTGTATTAATGAAATGATGCATTTGGCTATGTGAATGTATTGCTTTAATTAAAGCTGATTTTATTCCTTGAGACTTACTAAGCATAAAAATGCTTACCCCGTTGCTTTGGCTCTCTGTTTTATAGATTTTGCTCGATAGCAATCGGATTCGGGATCATTAAAGTCGAAGTCATCTACACTATCAAAGCCTCCATTTTGGTATAAATTTTTGGCTGAACTTTGAAATGGCATGTATAGAACTACCCCTTGTTGGTTCAAATATGTTGTGATGTATATGTGTACGGCCATGCGAAAATGGCTCGTAAAAGTGAAGTACGAACTTAGACTATTTGCGGTTTGTATATATATATATGGTGTCATGAAGTGATTATGGATTGGAAATGGGAGTGTTGGTCACATGATCAGCCATTGGTATGGTTAAAATGATCATATGTGAACCTATGTATGGCAAGACCAGTTGGTTCATGGAGACTACAAAATAGGTAAGACCTACCTTAAAAACAGATGCTGCCAGCTGCAGTGATGTGAATGTGAAAATCACCAAAATTTGTAGGAGTGGTATTAAATAGTGAATAATTTATGTAAATGAACCTTGATGAGTCTACTTTCATATGGAAGAAACGAAACGGTCATAGGAGTCACATGTTAAGAGATATTAAAGCTATTGTGAGACAGGGCCAGAACGGTTTCTGGGTCCCCTGTTGCAAATTTAAAAATTTACTATAAATTATCCAGAAAGCATTAGGAGTCATGCCTTATATGTACAGATTCCATTTTGAGTCTAGTTTCATTATAAATAAACGGCACCAGTATTAAAGCCCTGTACAGAGAGATATTCAAGTTGTAACGCGCGGAGGTCAGAGCAGTCGATCCCTGTAACATGGGTGACTTTAACTAATAAACTGTACCAATTGGCCCAACCAAAAATTCTAGAAATAAATCCATGGATGGATATATGAGTCTAAATTCAGGGAAAATTTACAAAACCAGTTTCTGAGTTTTGAAACTCGAGATATGATTTTTAAGGCGACAGTGATGCAGTTTTCCAGCCTGACTGGAAATGTCAATTGGTGGCCGAAATATGTGGATTTGGCTTGTTAACCCCTCGTGTCCGACACCGGCGATGGTCTCGGGTTCGGGGTGTTACAGCCAAAGCCTTTTCATAAATCATATCACTGGGCCGAAGCCTTTTCATAAATCATATCATTGGGCCGAAGCCTTTACTGTAAACGGTATGGCCCTTAGGCCCATTTCATTATCACATGTAATGCCAATGGATGTATGCAAGCCCATTTCAATATCACATGAAATACCAATGAATGTATGCAAGCCCATTTGGGGAGACTACTCAACCCACCATCCGCTACTCTCCACCCGTACCAACCAACACACCATGTGGGGAATAACTCAACCCACCCAACCAACACACCACTGGCAGCATAGCTCCTTTATCATATATCTGGAGGCCTAGCCTCTTTAATAACTGGGGCCAAGCCCTTTTCGGTAAACTGGGGCAAAGCCATTTTCAATAAACTGGGGCGTAAGTCCTTTTCGGTAAATTGGGGCATAAGCCCTTTTCAATAAACTAGGGCATAAGCCCTTTTGCACTTCCTCCATCCATATAAAAACCCAACCCAATGCAACATGTCATGTATGCAGAATGTCATGCCCATATTCGAATTAAACAATCACAGTCAAGTCTTTCATATCACCAACATATATTCACAATCAAATCCGTCAACCACACAGTCCAAGTCAGTCACTTGCCCACAAGGGCAAAACAGTAATTTTTCACATTATAAGGGTATTTTCGTAATTTTACCAAATATCAGGGTTTTCCATGTTCATTACAATTATCAATATTTCCGAGTGTTTAAACAATGATCTTTAACCCACTTTATCAAATTCGGGCTTTTAGGCCCAAAACCCCTAATGGGCCCTACGAATGCTGATTTAGCCTACTTAACCCAAATTTTACAACAATACTAACAGTGTTAACGTGCAAATTTTCCAAATTTTATTTTCTATCAATTTTACCCAAATGGGTCCAAAAGCCCATTGGGCCCAATTTTAGCCTATTGAGGCCAACTTACCATCGTGCACAAAATTGAGTTCGTACCTATTCCATCAATCCAAACACCGATCTTATTGTATTTATCGCATCTATACCCAAACGCAACATTACAAGTTCCCGAAATACCGATATTTTAGCATTTCAGCTTCTCAGCAAATATTAATCTAAGCTATTACGAGGGTTAGTACACACCTGTTACGGTACGGGTTGAGGTTGAAACGTTTCCAAAATCAATCGCCTACGATAACCACCACCTGTCACTCAAACTTAACTAATCCAATATCAATATATGTAAATCCTAAGCACATCAGTTATACGGAACATGAGGGCATATTCATCATTTAACCATACAGGGGTATTACGGTCACTTTACCCTACAGGGGCTTTACGGTCTTTTTACCTAATAGGGGTATTTTAGTCATTTCATCCTACAAGGGTGTTTTGGTAAATCTACAAACCAAGGGTATTTCAGTAATTTTGTAAACCAATGGTATTTCCATAATTTTTAGAAAGTTAAGGGTATTTCTTTAACTTTGTAAATTAGGGGTATTTTGGTAATTTTACAAATTGAGGGTATTTCGATAATTTTACAAACCAGGGGTATTTTAGCAATTTTACAGACTAGGGTATTTTGGTAATTTTACTGATCGAGGGTATTTTGGTAATTTTGTAAACCAAGGGTATTTTAGTAATTTTGTAAATCGAGGGTAAAATAGTAATTCTGTAAATCAAGGGTAAAACAGTAATTCTATAAATCGAGGGTAAAACAATAATTCTGTAAATTAAGGGTAAAACAGTAATTCTATAAATCGAAGGTACTTTGGTAATTTTACAATTTGAGGGCATTTCAGTAATTTGGTAAACTAAAGTATTCTAAACAGGGATAACAATACGAATGGGCATAAAGCCCTTTCTCAGCCCAAACGGGCCCACATGCTCGTGTGGCCCTTTTAGCCCAAATCTAGCCACAGATATGAGATTCACCTATCTTAGTCCAATATTTACTACACAATCAAACAACTTACCGAATTGGGCCCGTAGGCCCATTGGGCCCACATGGCCCTTTTCGACCCATCGCGGCCCGAAGTAGCCATCCTACAACTAGAGTAGCGAGAAATACACACCTGATTGGCGACTGGAGTTAATCCAAGCTCCGAGCACTCTTAGCCGACGCCCAACCCAAACGAGCACGCCATACAGCAAAAGGGATCAGCCAAGAAAGGTACATTTACTCTCCTCATGGTTCCCTCTATTGAAAGCCAGCTTCGCATCCACTCTTATGTTAGCTTCTCGATGTGGGATCCCTCCAACATCAGAGTTTAACTTCATCACCAACTCTTGCCGCCCCCTGTTAGAAAAATAAATGTTCCTTGCTTGCCATGGGATTCGAACCCATACCTCCTCTCAGATGCTCCACACGCTTCTTACCACTAAGCCACAAGGCTTTTTGTGTCATATTTTATCCCCAATTAATTATAAGGTCTAAAGCCCAAAGTCCAGGTTCCCTTAAAAAACCAAAATAAATTGCAAGAGCCAAGACTTGAACCCAGGCTCCCATACAACCTTAATGACGCCACAACCACTAGAATACATGCTTCCTTGTGTCATTTATTTACCACAATTATTTAAAAGGACCTCATCCAAGCATCCAGGTTTTTTTCACTTAATACCAAAATTTTTGCTAAAGCCCAAGTTTGAACCCAAGATTTCTCCAACACTTCTCAAAGCCATTAACCACTAAAGCAAACATTTAATTGTGTTATTTCATTGCACAATTAAATACCTATATACAACCTCCTTACGGACCCGCACTCAAGGCCCAATACTTCTAGGCCCAAATTCGGGGTGTTACAATTCTACCCCCTAAAAGAAATTTCGTCCTCGAAATTTTCCACTCTCAGACTACACCACCACATTTTCACTGCGCACTCTGATACTAATAATACTAACATACACCCAAAACATTTATCCATCCTAAATCCTAAACCCTAAACCTTAAAACCCTAAACCCTAAACCCTAAACCAGAGCGGATAGATTTCACATGCAAACAATTTCTACATTTCCAGAACGCACACCAAATAAATACTAAATCTAAATTCAAGCGTTACAGTTTACTCTAACTAGAGAGTTCCAATATTATGCTACTATCTATAGTAGTTTCTCAATATAGCACTTCAATCTATAATAGCAAACAGAGTTAGAGAACTTATAGATTTGGTGCCGGAGACTCGGTGTGCCACACCTCCAGTAACATCTTTTTAGAAACAAGTCAAGTTTCGTTGAGAGATTTCAAAACAAAATTTTAGAAAAACCCTTTTCAAACCCTAATTTCGAAAAAAAAAAAGAAAAAAATAACAATAATTTTTTTACTACCCATACCACAGCCGAGTTTTGTAACCTGGCTCTGATACCACTAAATGTAACACCCCAACACCAGCCCAAATGTTATGGCCGAATCTGATGTGCCACATTGAAGTTAAAAACCCATGTTTCGTTTTAGTGCTTTAAAAATCGACTTTTGTTAAGCTAACAAAGTGAATGGGAGTGGGCACTAGGTAGGAATCCAATGAGAGGAGGTGAGCCATGAAGGTCGCTAAGTACCAAGCTCTTCTAATGGAACCAATCCCAGACATGCCCACAACCATTGCCACACTTGGTTAAATTGAGTTGTAATTTATTTAAGTTGAAATCTTTGATAAATCGAATAATCGTGGCGTGGTGTTATTTTGAAAACAATTATCATTTTGAAAACACGTCCTAAGTCTAGCCTATTTATTAAAAAACAAATTAAAGTTATTAAAAATAAAATAATCCCAGAAAAATAATTAAAATGGCCTTATTACAACCCAAAACCAAACAATAATACTAATAAGATAAAACTTATAAAGAAATAAATCGGCTACTTATTGCAATTAAAAGAAATGTAAGCAAGAGTGTGGCCATCTCAGAGCCCTCGCAGCTCCAAACCATCTAAGCTTAGGGATTACCTACACAGTTAGAAACGGGGTGAGTTTACGAAAACTCAGTGTGTAATCCCAATAACAAACAAACAGTGAAAACACAAGATCAAGACAATCTCGGCCAAAGCCCTATTTAGTCTTGACATATCTTTGGTCGAAGCCTTTCGTTTAACAGTTCATCGGGTCAAGCCTTTTCATAAATCATATCCCGGGTCAAGCCTTTTCATAAATCATATCATTGGGTCAAGCCTTTATCAGAAACGGTATGGCCCTTAGGCCCATTTCAATATCACATGTAATGTCAATGGATGTATGCAAGCCCATTTCAATATCACATGAAATACCAATGAATGTATGCAAGCCCATTTGGGGAGACTACTCAACCCACCATCCGCTACTCTCCACCCGTACCAACCAACACACCATGTGGGGAATAACTCAACCCACCTAACCAACACACCACGGCGGCATAGTCGCTTTATCATATATCCGAGGCCTAGCCTCTTTAATAACTGGGCAAAGCCCTTTTGATGGCCAGGGCAAAGCCCTTTTCAATAAACGGGGCATAAGCCCTTTTTGAGAATCAGGGCATAAGCCCTTTTCAATAAATTGGGGCATAAGCTCTTTTGCACTTCCTCCATCCATATAAAACCCAACCCAATGCAACATGTCATGTATGCGTAATGTCATGCCCATATTCAATTAAACAATCACAGTCAAGTCATTCATATCACCAACATATATTCACAATCAAATCAATCAACCACACGGTCCAAGTCGGTCACTTGCCCACAAGGGCAAAAGTCATTTTCACATTATAAGGGTATTTTCGTAATTTTACCAAATATCAGGGTTTTCCATGTTCATTACAATTATCAATATTTTCGAGTGTTTAAACAATGATCTTTAACCCACTTTATCAAATTTGGGCTTTTGGGCCCAAAACCCCTAATGGGCCCTACGAATGCTGATTTAGCCTACTTAACCCAAATTTTACAACAATACTAACCGTGTTAACGTGCAACTTTTCCAAATTTCATTTTCTATCAATTCTACCCAAATGGGTCCGAAAGCCCTTTGGGCCCAATTTCAGCCTATTGAGGCCCAACTTACCATCGTGCACAAAATTGAGTTCGTACCTGTTCCTTCGACCCAAACACCGATCTTATCATATTTATCGCAGCTATACCCAAACGCAACATTACAAGTTCCTGATATATCGGTATTTTAGCATTTCGGCTTCTCAGCAAATATTAATCTAAGCTATTACGAGGGTTAGTACACACCTGTTACGGGTTGAAGTTGAAACGTTTCCAAAATCAATCGCCTACGATAACCACCACCTGTCACTCAAACTTAACTAATCTAATATCAATATTGTAAATCCTAAGCACATCAGTCATACGGAACATGAGGGCATATTCGTCATTTTACCATACAGGGGTATTACGGTCACTTTACCCTACAGGGGCTTTACGGTCTTTTTACATAATAGGGGTATTTTAGTCATTTTATCGTACAAGGGTGTTTTGGTAAATCTAAAAACTAAGGGTATTTCAGTAATTTTATAAACCAATGGTATTTCCATAATTTTTAGAAAGTCAAGGGTATTTCGTAACTTTGTAAATCGTGGGTATTTTGGTAATTTTACAAATTGAGGTATTTGGTAATTTTACAAACCGAGGGTATTTTAGCAATTTTACGACTAGGGTATTTTGGTAATTTTCTTGATTGAGGTATTTTGGTAATTTTGTAAACCAAGGGTATTTTAGTAATTTTGTAAATCGAGGTAAAATAGTAATTCAGTAAATCAAGGGTAAAACAAGAATTTATAAATCGAGGTAAAACAAGAATTTCAGTAAATTAAGGGTAAAACAAGAATTCTATAAATCGAAGGTACTTTGGTAATTTTACAATTTGAGGGCATTTCAATAATTTGGTAAACTAAAGTATTCTAAACAGGGATAACAATACGAATGGGCATAAAGCCCTTTCTCAGCCCAAGCGGGCCCACACGCTCGTGTAGTCCTTTTAGCCCAAATCTAGCCACAGATATGAGATTCACCTATCTTAGTCCAATATTTACTACACAATCAAACAACTTATCGAATTGGGCCCGTAGGCCCATTAGGCCCACATGGCCCTTTTCGACCCATCGCGGCCCGAAGTAGCCATCCTACAACTAGAGTAGCGAGAAATACACACCTGGTTGGCGACTGGAGTTAATCCAAGCTCCAAGCACTCTTAGCCGATGCCCAACCCAAACGAGCACGCCATACAGCGAAAGGGATCAGCCAAGGAAGGTACATTTACTCTCCTCATGGTTCCCTCTATTTAAAGCCAGCTTCGCATCCACTCTTATGTTAGCTTCCCGATGTGGGATCCCTCCAACATCAGAGTTTAAATTCATCACCAACTCTTGCCACCCCCTGTTAGCAAAATAAATGTTCCTTGCTTGCCATGGGATTCGAACCCATACCTCCTCTCAGATGCTCCACACGCTTCTTACCACTAAGCCACAAGGCTTTTTGTGTCATATTTTATCCCCAATTAATTATAAGGTCTAAAGCCCAAAGTCCAGGTTCCCTTAAAAAACCAAAATAAATTGCAAGAGCCAAGACTTGAACCCAGGCTCCCATACAACCTTAATGACGCCACAACCACTAGACTACATGCTTCCTTGTATCATTTATTTACCACAATAATTTAAAAGGCCCTCATCCAAGCATCCAGGTTTTTTTCACTTAATACCAAAATTTTTGCTAAAGCTCAAGTTTGAACCCAAGATTTCTCCAACACTTCTCAAAGCCATTAACCACTAAGGCAAACATTTAATTGTGTTATTTCATTACACAATTAAATACCTATATACAACCTCCTTACGGACCCGCACTCAAGGCCCAATACTTCTAGGCCCAAATTCGGGGTGTTACAATTTCTTTACAATTCAAATCTGCATATGATTTTTGTCGATCTGATGCTGCTTTTAAACTTTCACAAATCACTTTCACCTTCTATTCAGTTTCTCTGATCAAATCGACCCCGTGTATTTTATTCTCACTGAGCTCAGTCCAGTACAATGGCGTACGAAATTTACATCGGTACAAAGTCTCATAAGGTGCCATTTTGATACTCGCTTGAAAGCTGTTATTATACGCAAATTCAATCAGAGGTAGGTATCGTTCCCATGTACCTTCAAACTCGAGAATGTAACAAATCAACATATCCTCAAGTATCTGAATGATTCGCTCAGACTAGCCATCTATTTGCGGATGGAAAGCAATACTGAAATGTAATTTCTTACCTAGTGCATCTCGCAGTTTCTTCCATAACCGCGATGTACACCTCGGATCTCTATCTGAACCAATAAATATAGGCACACTATGTAATCTCTCAATCCGAGAAACATACAATTCAACTAGCTTATCTAGTGATTTGTTTGTATGTATCAGAACAAAATGAGCCGATTTGGTCAATCTATCCACAACAACCCAGATTGCATCTTTCTTGCTCGGTGACAACAGTAAACCAGATACAAAATCCATCGTGACTCTGCCTCATTTCCACTATGGTATCATAATCGGCTGAAGCAATCCAGAAGGTACCTGATGCTCAGCTTTTACTTGCTGACAGACTAAACATTTTGCAACAAAATCTGAAATGTCTCTTTTCATACCATGCCACCAATGAAGTTGTTTCAGATCATTATACATTTTTATACTACCTATATGAACAGATAACCGACTACTATGAGGTTCATTCAAAATCATCTGAATCAACTCTGAATTCCTCAAAACGCATATTCGGTCTCTGAATCTCAAACAATCATCAACATTAACTCTGAATTCTGAATCAGTATCCTCTCACACTAAGCTCATTTTGCGGTCAACTCCTTATCAATCTTCTAGGAATCACAAATTTTTTGAATAAATAACAGTCTTGCTTTCAATTTAGTTATTACTGAACCATCATCAAATATGGCCATATGCACATTCATTACATGCACAGTAAATAGTGATTTTCGACTTAAAGAATTAGCAACAATATTACCCTTCCCCGGGTGATAATCAATTACAAGCTCATAGTCTTTTAGCAATTCTAACCATCGGCGTTGCCTCAAATTCAGATCTTTCTGAGTCATCAAGTATTTCAGACTTTTGTGATCAGAATATACATGACATTTCTCACTGAACAGATAGTGGCTCCATATTTTCAATGCAAACACAATAGCCGCCAATTCTAGGTCGTGTGTCAGACAGTTCCTTTCATGTGGCTTCAACTGTCTCGAGGCATAAGCTATAACTTTGCCTTCCTGCATCAAAACACAGCCCAAACCATTCAAAGATGCATCACTATAAATAACAAATTATTTACCCGATTCTGGCTAAACTAGCACTAGAGCTTCAGTCAAAGGGCTTTCGACTGATCAATGTTTTTCTAGCACTTTTCTGACCACTCGAATTTGACATCCTTCTGCAATAGTTTCGTCATTGGGGCTACAATCATAGAGAAGCCTTCAGAAACATTCTTCGGAGGTTTCCAATCAAGTATAGCTAAAATTTTGCTCGGATCAACCTGAATACCCAATGTTGATACTACATGACCTAGAAATTTGACTTCACTTAACCAGAACTCACATTTACTGAATTTTGCATACAATTGCTTATCTCGTAAAGCCTATAACACAAGGCTCAAATGTTCAGTATGTTCAGTTTTATCACGAGAATATATTAAAATGTCATCTATAAACACAACCACAAATCGGTCAAAATACAGTCTAAAGATCCGATTCATCTAATCCATGAAAACAACATGTGCATTAGTGAGTCCGAAAGGCATAACCAAAAACTCATAGCGTCCATATCTCGTTCGAAAAGCAGTCTTTGGCACATCGGAGTCTTTAACTCGCAACTGATAGTAGCCTGACCTCAAATTTATCTTCGAAAATACTATAGCCCCTTTCAATTGATCAAACAGATCATCAATCCATGGGAACAGATATTTATTATTTATAGTCACCTTATTAAGTTGCCTATAATCGATGCACATTTTCATAGTTCCATCTTTCTTTTTCACAAATAGCATAGATGCACCGCACAGAGAAAAACTCGGTCACGCAAAACCTCTATCTGTTAATTCTTGCAACTGAGCTTTCAGTTCTTTTAATTCTGTAGGTGCCATTCTGTAGGGAGCTATGGATATCGGAGTCGTCCCAGGCATTAACTCAATACCAAACTCTACCTCCCGAATAGGTGGCAAACCTGGTAATTCTTCAGGAAGCACATCTGGATACTCACATACAACAGGTGCTGATTCAATGTTCCTTTTGGCCACTTTACTTTCAAGCACATATGCAAAGTAAGCCTTGCAACCTTTTCTCATATATTTCTGAGCTAACATCTACGAAATCACTTCTAGTAACCCCTGCAAATCACTAAATTCAATCGAACATTCTCATCATTCTGACTCTGTAGATTAATGGTCTTTCTCTTATAGTTCACAATAGAATCATGTAATGTCAACCAATCCATACCCAGAATTATGTCGAACTCATCAAACAGCAGCAACATCAAATCAGCCGAAAAGCACAAATCTCGAACCATCAAGGGACAATTCTTACATACTTTATCAACCATAACACACCGACCTAAGGAGTTTGACACTTTAATCACAAACTCAATAGACTCAACCGGTAGAGTCTTGCTGAATACTAAAGCCTCTCACACATAAGAATGAGTAGAACCAGGATCAATCAATGCAATTACATTAGCATCATAAAGAGTTAATGTACCAGTAATAACATCTAGGGATGAAGCCTCCTCTTGCAATTACATGGCATAGGCTCTAGAAGGTGCACGAGCCTCAGATTTGACTGCTGTATCTTTATTTCCTCTCTAATTGCCACTCGCATTACCCGTATTTCTCGGTGGTCTACCCTGCGCTGCAGTATTACCCGATCTCGTGTTCTGTGCTGGATTTTCTTCAGCTAACCCTAGGTAATCTCGAATCTAATGGTCTGTTGATCCACACTTAAAACAGGCTCGATCATGCAATCTGCAACTGTCAGGATGTCGTTTACCATAATGTTTACACTCGGGTTGATTTGATCTGACATTACCCATACTGGCTACGCTACTGAGGTAGCTCTCGAACTCACTAGTGGTCTATTCCGGTCTCGTCGAGAATAACCCGAAGTGGCTTTTGAACGACTGAAATCATCTCAGAACTTCTTTGTTATCGACTAGACTGACCTGCTGAATGATCTCTTACGTGAGTCTCTAGCTTCAAAATCAACTTTCTTTTTCTCTTTTCTGAGCTCTTCAGCTTTGCAGGCTCGCTCAACAAGTACTACAAACTCTTTTATCTAAAGTATGCCAACTAATAATTTAATGTCTTTGTTCAGTCCATCTTCAAATCTTTTACACATTATGGCTTCGGTAGAAACACACTTTCGGGCATATCGACTGAGTCTCACGAATTTCTGCTTATACTCTGTCATGGTCATCCAACCCTATCTCAGCTCCAAAAATTCATTACACTTCTGATCAATAAGTCTCTGGCTAATATATTTCTTACGGAACTCAGTCTAAAAGAATTCCCAGGTCACCAGCTCTCTCGGAACCACTGATACTAGGGTATTCCACCAGTGATATGCTGTGTCTTGAAGCAAAGATATGGTACACTTCAAACATTCATCTGGGGTACAGGACAGATCATCAAACACACGGATTGTACTATCAAGCCAGAACTTAGCCCGCTTAGCATCATCATCATCCGTAGCTTTAAACTCTTCAGCCCTATGTTTTCTGATTTTATCAATAGGTGGCTTATACAATCTCAACGGATCACTTACTTGTGGTACCATAGTAATCGAAGATGGATCAATCGGGGGTGGAGGTTGTTGTGCAGCTGGGTTAGTCTGAATATATTGAGTAAACCAGTCATTCATCATTTGATAGAAGGCTTGTTTAGCATCACTTTCTTGATTACTCGGAATTGGTCGAGAATCAACCAGCGTTGTCCTTTGCGCGAGAGCAGGCACTACACTCTAGACATCATCAGCTACAGCTCTGTCGGGATCCATTTACTATAGGAAAACACATTTTCAAATGTCAGAAGTCATCACACTATCGCAGTATAAAATTATGGCGTGTATAGCTAGACTCGCACCTGATAAGTTAGTCCTAGAACCGATTAAACCATAGCTCTGATACCAAAAAATAAAACACCCCTAACCCATATCCATCGCCAGATTAGGGATACGAGGCATTACCGATCAAAAAAAAATTTAAAACATTCATCTATATAAATAACTAATCAAGTCCGACTTATTTAAAAATAAAAAATAATCAATTCACATTTCAAAACATACAACAAATTACACTTTGCACATACAGGTCAAAACAAATCTCAACTTGTTATTTACAGTATATAATGCATTTAATTATACAGTAATATCTATTACAAACATGGTTTATCATGCTTCCATCCCCACTCATGTTATTGTATACACAGCCACCAAAATCATACACACATTCTTAAAATTTAATGAATCATAATGCACATCTTAATTACCACATATACGGCTTAAGTAATAATTAATTTGAAATTGCATGTTTTACACCTTACTACAAACTGATACAACCAAGCGATATATACTGTTCATAAATTCCCATATAAATCATTTAAAACATTAGTTATTAAAGTCTGTACATAACTACTTCAGTCAGTAAATTACACGTAGTTGGCCTTAGTAAATTTTAACCATTTCATGCACATACCAACAAGAAGTACACTTATCATATATGCAAATTAGTCTGCTTAAAATTTCATATTAAATAACTAAGTAAAAGACATCATTCAGACATCTCAAATTATTGTTCCCATAATGTCATACATGACCTTGCTTTAAAAGTAAACTCTTGGTAAACACATTTAAATGTACAATCCTATTACATAAATTAATATATAATCACATATGTATATTTAGTACATTATATCATGGCCGAACATGTTAATAGTGCATATGTACATAATACTTAACTTATCCTAAAACAAGGATCACACTTAGCATTGAATGCATATTAAACAATCGACCAAATATTTATGAAACACATGCAACATATATCAGTTTACAACTGAATCAATCAAACTAATAAACATTTATCCATCATAGTTAACTATTTTGCATTTCATATCTCTAATACCAATTATCAATTTCAATAAATAGATATAATGCTTTTATTCTTTTATAGCTGAATTTACTACCTAACACCACATGCACATCTAAGCTTCCATTAGTAGTTTACCAACAATCAATCTCATTTAACAATCTATCCAAGAACACATAAGACCAAACTTAATCATTTTAAGCAAATCATTTTCAAAGCATTTAGTACCTGTCACGAATATTATACCTTCGCAGCACATAACTATAAAACTAAAATAAACATAACTCATACTCACCATGACCGAATTCAAAAATAAAAGTTTAGCCATTTTCGCATGGCTTATATACATAACCAACATTCAGCATTTCAAAGGTAAATTCCAGCCTATACATGCCATAATTTAAGTTTAGCTAATAAGGTACCAAAATAGTAGATAGTGTGATGAGCTTGGCTGACAGTCCCAGAGCTTGTAGCTTGACTTCAAAATCTATAAAACAGAGTAACATAATACACAGTAAGCTACCACAGCTTAGTAAGTCATAAACAAATAAGCATCTTGATAACATTTTCAAATTGATTAAGCTTGTCGAATTATAATATCATTATCAATACTTAATCCTAAATCTACAAATGAGATAAAATAATACATTCTATGCACCATAATTACCTAGACCGAATGTTCACCTAAACTATTTAACAAAAGTTATTCAACTTTCAAGCCTCAATGTCAATACACATTCCAGCATATATTTATACATTCGAATCAACTCAAGAACCATAATATAACATTTTACACATATATTTCCTATGTAGCCGATTATTAGCAATAACACATATGTATATACACATAGTTAAAAATCTCTTTAATAAAACTTAAATTACTCACCTTCCAAGCCAAGATCACATATCATATCCGTACATATTACTTATTAAATTCATACACCACTTGTAACATACATAAATTAGCTTACTTACCTTGTTTCCATAGATAACAGATTATTACATGCTTGATTTTTCAACTCATTTTTCGTATTTATTCACAATTTATCCATGCCTGATGAACCATTTAGAATTAGGTAGGACACTCGGATAATCACACATATATAGTACAATGCCAACGTCCCAGACTTGGTCTTACATGTAATCTCTTATCGATGCCACTGTCCCAGACAGGGTCTTACTCGTAAGCACATATCGGAATCACATATTGATGCCAAGGTCTTACTCACACACGTATATCAGAATCCTATGTCATGACATATGTATCCTAAATATTCCTAAGGTTCATACCGGGCTTTCGGCCATCGTAACTAGGTCGAAACGAATTTGGAAACATGGTAACCAAGCTTATTCACATTCAATTTTAACATATAATAAATCATACAATTCATTTCAGCATATATATATTACATTTAATTAGAATTAACTACGTCTATTTGCTTATAAACTTACTCGAACAATGAAAAACTAGTACGAATCGACTAGTCGGCAACTTTCGTTTTCCCTTGATCCAAATCTAATTTCTTTGTTTCTTGATCTTGATTAAGCTTTAAGATTGGCTGAACCCTAACTCTCATTCTTTATTATTCTTTTGTTTATATTTGGCTAAGTGATGAAGAAATAAAAGATTATTTAAGTTATCATATAATATAACATATATACTAACTTATTATTATTACATGTTTTACATTTTTAACCTTATTCATCTTATTATAAAACCATTATGCCATGGCCACTACCGTCCACTTCACTTAGTAATGGGAAATTTGCAACTTAAAGGCTTCCACTTAAAAAGCCAAGTATAATTCATCCCTTTTTGAATTAACCACCAAATTTTCATTTTACGCGATTAAGTCCTTTTATTTAATCGGACACCTAAATGACAAAATTAAATCGAGAAAATTTCACAGATATAAATTCACACAAAAAACACAGAAAATAATTTTAAAATATTTTTCTGACCCAGATTTGTGGTCTCGAAACCACCATTCTGATTAGGGTCTAAATCGGGCTGTTAGACTCTATCCCATTTCCACTCTGGTATCATTATCGGCTGAAGTAACCCAGACTATACCTGGTGCTCGGCTTTAACTTGCTGACAGATTAAACACTTTGAAACAACGTTAGAAATGTCACATTCCATACCATGCCACCAGTAAAGCTATTTCAGATCATTATACATTTTCGTTCTACCCGGGTGAACAGATAATCGACTATTATGAGCATCATTCAAAATCAACTGAATCAACTTTGGATTTATCGGAACACATATTTGGTTTCTGAACCTTAGACAACCCTCAACATCAACTCGAAACTCTGAATCAACATTCGAATCACAACCCCGCTTTGCTAAAAAATCATTATCAACTTTCTGAGCATCACAAATCTGTTGAATATATAACAGTCTTGCTTTTAGCTCAGCTATAATCGAACCATCATCAGACATGGCCACATGTGCATTCATTGCACACAAAGCAAATAGTGATTTTTGGCTTAGAGCATCAGCAACAACATTAGCCCTTCCCGGATGGTAATCATAGCCCTTCCCGGATGGTAATCAATCACAAGCTCTTAGTCTTTTAACAGCTCTAACCATCAATGTTGTCTCAAATTCAGATCTTTCTGAGTCATCAAATATTTTAGGCTTTTGTGATCAGAATAAACATGACATTTTTCACCGAACAGATAGTGACACCATAGTTTCAATGCAAACACAATAGCTGCCAATTCTAGGTCGTGTGTCGGATAGTTTTTCTCATGCAGTTTTAACTGTCTCGAGCATAATCTATGACTTTGCTTTCCTGCATTAACACACAACCCAAACCATTTAAAGATGCATCACTATAGATAATAAATTCTTTACCCGATTCTGGCTGAACTAGCACTGAAGCTTCAGTCAAAAGGGCTTTCAACTGATCAAAAATTTTTTGGCACTTTTTTGACCACTCAAACTTAATATCTTTCTGTAGTAGCTTCATCATCGGGGTTCCAATCATAGAGAAAACTTTCACAAATTGTCTATAGTAACCAGCAAGTCCTAGAAAACTTCAGACTTCAGAAACATTTCTCGAAGGTTTCCAATCAAGTATAGCCAAAATTTTACTCAGATCAACCTGAATATTCGATGCTGATACATGTCCCAGAAAATTGACTTCGCGTAACCAGAACTCACATTTACTGAAATTCACATACAACTATTTATCTCACAAAGTCTGTAACACAAGTCTCAGATGTTCAACATGCTTGGTTTCATCATGGGAATAGTTCAAAATGTCATCTATAAACACAACCACAAACTGATCTAAATACTATCTGAAAATCCAGTTCATCAAATCCATGAAAAAAGCAGGTGCATTAGTATGTCCGAAAAGCATAGCCAGAAACTCATAGTGTCCGTACCTTGTTCGTAAAGCGCCAAAGACATCGAGTCTTTAACTCAGAATCGATAGTAACTCGATCTATCTTTGAAAACATCAGAGCTCTTTCGGTGATCGATTAGGTCATCAATCCGTGGCAATGGATATTTATTCTTTATAGTCACCTTATTGAGCTGTCTATAGTCGATACACATTCTCATAGTTCTGTTTTTCTTTTTCATAAATAAAACTGGTGCACCCTATGGAGAGAAACTTGGTCGCACAAAACCTTTATCTGTCAACTCTTGCAACTAAGTTTTCAATTCTTTTAATTCAGTAGGTGTCGTTCTGTACGGAGTTATCAATATCAGAGTCATCCCTGGCACTAAATCAATACCAAACTCTACTTCTCGGATAGGTGGCAAACCCGTTAATTCTTTAGGAAATACATTCGGATACTCGCACACAACTGGTACTAATTCAAACTTCTTTTCAATCAATTTACTATCAAGAACATACGCAAAGGAAGCTTCACAACCCTTTCTCACATACTTCTGAGCTAACATCGAAGATATCACTACCAGTAAACCATTCAGATCATTAGATTCAATTCAAATAATTACATCATTCTGGCACCGTAAATCAATAGTCTTTCTTTTACAGTTTATGATAGCATTGTGCAATGTCAACCAGTCTATACCCAGAATTATACCGAAGTCATCGAATGGTAACAACATCAAATCAGTCGTAAAACACGAATCTCAAATCATCAAAGGACAATTCTTGCACACGTTGTCAACCAGAACACACCGGCCCAAGGGTTTCGATACTCTAATCACAAACTTAGTAGACTCAACAAGCAAAGTCTTACTGAATACTAAGGTCTAACACATATAAGAATGAGTCGAACCAGGACCAATCAATGCAATTACACTAGTATCATAGAAAGTGAATGTGCAAGTGATAACATCTGGGGATGAAGCCTCCTCACGTGCGTGTATAGCATAAGCCCTGGCAGGTGCACGAGCCTCAAATCAAACTGTTGTGCCTTTATTTCCTCTCTGATTGTTACTCACAATACCTGAATTTCTGTGTGGTCTACCTCGAGCTGACATGTTACTCGGTCTCGCATTCTGTACTGTGTTTTATTCAGCTAACTCAGGGCATTCACGAATGAAATGTTCCGTCGATCCACATTTAAAACAGGCTCAATCAAGCAATCTACAACTGTTGGGATGTCATTTACCACAATGTTTGCACTCTGGTTGATTTGATGTAACGTTACCAACACTAGCTACTGAGGTAGCTTTTGAACTCAAAGTGGTCTATCCCAATCACGACTAGAATAACCCGTAGTAGCCTTTGAATGGCTAGAATCATCCTGGAATATCTTTGACGCCAACTGAAATGACTTACTAGATGATCTGTTACGTGAATCTCTAGTTTCAAAGTCAGCTTTTCTTTTCTCTTTCCTGAGCTCTTTGGCTTTGCATGCTCACTCAACAAGTACTACGAACTCTTTTATTTCAAGAATGCCAACCAACAATTTAATGTCTTCATTCAACCCATCTTCGAATATTTTTCACATTATAGCTTCAGTCGATACACATTCCTGGGCATATCTACTAAGTCTCACAAATTTTTGTTCATATTCTGTCACAGTCATGTGACTCTATTTTAACTCGAGAAATTCTTTGCATTTTTGATTGATGAATCTTTGACTGATGTATTTCTTACGGAATTCAGTCTGGAGGAAGTCCCAGGTCACCATTCTTTCGGAACCACTGATACTAGTGTATTCCATTAGTGATATGCGGTGTCTAGTTGCAAGGATATGGCACATTTTAAACAATCATCAGGGTTACAGGATAATTTATCAAACACGTGGATAGTATTATCAAGCTAGAATTCAGCTCGTTCAAAATCATCATCATCATTAGCTCTGAATTCTTTAGCCTCGTGTTTTCTGATTTTATCAAAAGGGGCTTATGTAATCTCAACGGATCAATCACTTGAGGTATAACAGGTATTGGAGGAGGATTAGTTAGGGGTGGAGGTTGTTGTGCAGCTGGATTTGTCCGGATATACTGAGTAAACCAATCATTAATCATTTGGTAAAAGGCTTGTTTAGCCTTTCCCTCTTGGTTACTCGAAGTCGGTCGAGAATCAACCGGTGCTGTCCCTTGCACGGAAGTAGGCGTTATACTCTCGACATCATCAACTATGGCTCGATCGGGATCCATTTACTATACGAAAGTACATGTTCAAATGTAAGGAATCATCACACTATTACAGTATAAAATATGGAATCTATAGCTAGACTCACACGCACTACGTTAGTCCTAGAATCGACTAAACTATAGCTCTGATACCAATCAAAAGTAACACCCCTAACTTGTGTCTGTCTTTGGAATGGGGTTACGAAGTAATACCGAATGAGATACAACTTCCAGACATTCATGGATACACATAGGAATTAATCATTTTATTCACCACATATAAACGTATACTAAACCAAACCAAAACATTACAGGTTACACATAAATCAACAAACATACAACCATAAATCATTATCAAATGGCTGAATATAAGCATAGGAATTAAACAACTCATTATTATTCAAGACCAAATATACATGCAACCTTATTATAGATTTTGACTAAACCAAGCTTACTTATTTCATATTCCATTAATACACACACAAACGTCATATAACATATACTTAATAATTAAAGCACAATTAACGAAGCCACTTACTAAACTTGCAACAAACCATCTTGTTTAATAAAAGCATAAGTTACTATTTATATGGTCAATTTCTAAAGCTTTAGCCGAATGCTAATATGCTTAATACTTTTGCTTTAACAGTTGTCCACTTTAACTTTATTCAATCAATTTACACGCCTAAACATTTCAAAGAACAAACCAATATATCAAACATAATATGCCTTTCACATCAATGCATCATAAATATATATATGCATAATATATAACAACTATTTGTCTAACACTTTAAGATACCAAAATCGAATCTAAACATGCTTATATTACTTATCATGCAATGTAACAAATGTCATATTCAAGACTAAATCAATTATCACATATTCGCTAAGTACATAACTATACATATATTCAAAATTTATGTCATATCAAATATATTACAAATATGTCTCAACTAATGTATAATTATTAAACCAATACATCAAATACCTATATATATATAAGTGCCGAATCATGTTTGAATTACTAATATGATTCATATCAATTTCTTCTATATACCAATACTGAATTCACTAAAATACCAAATCATAGATCCGCACTTTAACAAGCTTATCAAACCAATTTCACCTATATACAAGTCATAGCCAAATCACCCAAAACCAAAACCAAGCATAACCACCATTGGATTTAAACTCAAATGCCAAATTTCAATCAACTTACATCTTTTACCTATATTTAATATCATAGCCGAATTTATTGATCAATCACATATATATATTTTTAGCAACTTCACTTAATCTATATATCACAACCGAATTTACCTTGATACTAAATCACATAACAAAGCATAACCTAAACATCGAAACCAAACATATTCATAATTTGATCAAGACGTAAAATCCAAAAAAACAAAATAATAAGCCATTTTCGCATGGCATATTATGTACACAACTTCAAATATATTCGAAAAGTAGTATAGCCTATACATGCCAAATGTTCAAAATTTAGCTTTTAAAAATATCGATAAACAGACAATAGTGTGATAGACTTCACTGACAATCACCGAGCCCGTAACTAGTCTGCAAAATCTATAAAACAGAGGAAAACATATACACAAAATAAGCTATCATAGCTTAGTAAGTCATAACCAAATAAATTACTAAAATGCATATATCTTATACATGATTTCGTATTTCATTATAAATTCATTAGCATTAATTATCACATAGCCGAATACACAACTAACCTTTAATACAAATATATAATTTGTATACATACCAAATAGCCAACTTACCTTATTTTCAAATTACCATTTATCTATCACATACCTAATCACTTTAGCTCGATTACACATTCGATCACAACTTATCATTGCCCATTGAACCATTCGGAATTGAATAGGATAATCGGATAATCACACATATCGTACAATACTAATGTCCTAGACGTGGTCTTACATGTAATCACTTATTGATGCCACTATCCCCGACAGAGTCTTACACGAGAACACATATCGAGGCCAACATCCCATACGTGGTCTTACACGAGAACACATATTAGAAATCCTATGTCATGACATATATATCCTTGCTATTCCTAAGGTTCATACGGGGCTTTTGGACATCGTAACTCAGTCGAATCGAACTCGTAACCATTGCTTTCAAACATATATCATTTCGGAACATTCTCAAACAATTATAACAATTCAATTCAGCATTTATAATATACATATATTGAAATTTACAGCATCTATTTGCCTCTAAACTTACCTTGGACAACAATAATCGGAATGGGACGATTATTCAACAACTTTGGTTTTCCCCCGATCTAAATCTGATTTCTTTGTTTCTTGATCTAAACATATCAAATTAAACTCACTCAAACATAATTTCATTCAATTTAGTCCCAAAATAGATAAATGGGCAAATTACCATTTTGCCCCTAACATTTTACACTTTTTACAATTTAGTCCAAATTGCACAAAACACAAAACATGCAAAATTTGCACACACCATGCTTAGGACGAATGTTACCCATGCTCATTCAAGTCCATACATTTTATTTATTTCATATTTTTGTCCTTCAATTTATTATTTTTGCAATTTAGCCCTAATTACTCAAATTCATCAAAAACTCCAATACAAAACATATTAATCCAAAACATATCTTTCATAATTCGTCATCTAACATCACAAATCTCAATTATTCATCAATGGAATAACTCAAAATATTCATCAAAATCAGAAATTCAAGCATGGGTTTTGTAAATTACACTACAACAATCTCAAAAAACGTAAAAATTATCAAAAACCGAGCTAGTTACATACCTTAATCAAGCTTCAACAATGGCCGAACCTTAAAGCTTTATTTTTCTTTCTTTCTTTTTGTTATTCGGTCACACCAAAAAAATGAACACATGGGTTTTGATTTTATGTTTTATATTTTTATAACTTAAAAACCATTTTACATATATAACCTTTATATTAAAATTTTAAACCATTATAATTCATGGTTATTACAGTCCATCTTATGCTATCATGGTAATATTGCATTATAAATACCTCAATTTAAAAAGACAACAACAATTCTGTCCTTTCACATTTAACCATCAAATTTTTATTTTACGTGATTAAGCCATTTTTATTAAATTGGCACTCAAACTACAAAATTAAAACACGAAAATTTCATAGATATAAATTCACACATAATAAACACAGAAAAAATTTTAAAAAAATTTCTGGCTCGGATTCGTGGTCCCAAAACCACCGTTCCGAATAGGGTCTAAATCGAGCTATTACATTTATAATGGCATGTATAGGTGGACTTATGTTTAAAGTTTGGGTTGAATGCTAAGTTATGATTTTGGTATGTATATATTTGTTGGTTGCTTGGTACCATTTGGGAATGGTTGATTTGTGTCACGTATAGTATTTTGATGCATATGTGTAATGGTCCAAATGGTAAATTTATGTTGACATGGTATAGGTCAAGAATGACATGTTTAGAGATGGAAATAAGTTAGTTGTGTATGGTTGATGTATCGCCAAATATGCATAAGTTCAGATATGGTTAATGGTTTGTGATTGAGGTGCCTTATTGACATATTGGTTGTATGGATTAATGGTTTAATGAATTGGTCATTTGATGCATTTTTTAATTCTTTGGTCATAAATGCAAATTGCCTCTATGTACATGTTTGAATTGGGTGAAAGAAATGCCTTGATTTTTCCCAATATCTTGTCCACATGGCCTTGCACATGGGTGTGTGAGGCCATTTCGAGTGTTACATAGCCTGGCACACGGGCATGTGGCTTGGCTGTATGACCCATGTCAGAGAGTTACACGAGCACGAACACGAGTTGGGATACATATGTGTGTCCCTATTTTGATTGTTACATGGCCTAAGACACGGGCATTTGTCTCAACCATGTGAGTCACACGGGCTGGCCACAAGGCTTTGTGACCCCTGTAGTTTAAAATTTCCAACTTTTTCCTCAATGTTTCAAATGTTTCCAATTTAGTCTTGATTCATTTCTAAAGTATTTCTAAGGCCTCGAGGGCTCGATTAAGGGACAAAATGCATGTATATGATTTGATTATGCTATAATTATATCAATGTTTGGAAATGTATGTTTTTATGTTACAGTTTTATGGTAATGTTTTGTAACCCTATTCTGGCGACTGATACGGGTTAAGGGTGTTATAGCCGCCACAACCTCTTATGCACTCTCTATAAGGGCCTCCATATCCTTATGCGGTGGGTTTCAAAAAGAGCTAAGGGAAGCAGATAAACCTGCAATATCGAAAAAAAGAGGTCAGCAACAGAATTGGTAATGGTTTTGTAGGAAATGGCACACCCTACACTCGAGTGTTAAGGGAGATATGCATTGAAAAGGTATACCTTGGAAGTGGCAAGGCTCCCTTCTTCTTCTCACTAAGGACTAGGTCCGTTTATCAGAGGCCCCATAAGTTCACACTTCACTGGCAGGTTTTACTCTTTGGGGGTCTACGCCCAATGCTAAATCTATCGATCTAATGAAATGGAAATTGAATACCCTATTAGTTGTTCAGACCGAGTCAGAATGTTAATTATAGCCATCATTTTCAGGCAATCTAAGTTGGTAGTTTTTATACTTTGAGTCATCATTATCAGGCAATCCTGGGTGACAGTTTTATCAAATTGAGAAAAAAACCATCATTGTTGGACAATCCGAGGTGGTAGTACCTATTTGTATAGCATCATCGTTGTTGAACAATCTAAGGTGACGGATCCACGTATTCGTTCTAAGTCCATATTTGGTTAATAGGGTTATAAATACTTGAATTGGCTGAATGATACAAGAAATGAAATGACATTGAATTGTGATATGTAATAGCATGCGAAAGAAGTGAAAATAAGCTATAGGGGCGGAATAGTTATGAAAGAGACAATTTGATCGAAAAATTATTGAAATGCTAAAATGAAATGGAATATATGATTTTAATTGTTGTTTACATTGAATGAATGAGTATAAACACTTGTAAGTGATAATGAGGATGAAATGTAATGTTTATTAATGAATGTTATAAGGCAAGCTAGTATGTATGCTTAGTGAATTAGGGAACTAACATGAAGATAAACATGCTATATGGAATTAGAAAATTCAGTTTCATGAAATTGTGTTTGAATTAGTTTTAAGATTAAGTTAAACTAAATGTATGCATTAGTTTATATTTGTTTAAATTTTTAGGAATCATAGATTTACCACTTAGCATTTTTCTCAGCATATAGTTTGTTTTCCATGCATAGGTTAGGTTCAATTCAAGATCTTGAACATCGACTTCAGCATTCAATCAACGATCCCAGACAAAAAAATGTTTGTTCATTTTTTTGTTTCGTTTTTAACTTGGCATGTACCTAATAGGTTGAGTTATGTCGGTATAGCAAGTTACTCACAAACTTAGATGTTGGATTTGGTGTCTTAAAGATGATATATATTTGATGTATATATATAGGGTATATTGTGTTGTTTTGATATTTTGATTCATATATTAAGTTGAATGTGTAGGGATTTCATGCTAATAATGTGAGATTCAATAAGTGTATTATTTTTGTCTAAGTACACTTGTAATTTTTTGAACAGATTGGTTAATAAAATTATTCATGAATTACATTAATACTTTGTATAATGTATTCATATGGTTTTTTCACTCAAAGAAAAATGGAAGCAAATGTTGCTTACTTGTTGTCTAATGTTGAACTAATACTAAGCGATATTACGTAGTCGGATCATAATACAAAAAAATATCTGATATTAGTAGATGAACCTAAACATGTCCTTAGTCTAATCGGATATGAGTAAACTGATTAAAAGACTAATATCTTATCTATCAAGTCCAATTAGGGAGATGTTTTGTCTTGGGCATCGAAGTGGATGACTCCTAGAAGAAAGAGACATAAATGTGACTAACTGGACTGACAGTACATATGACAGGACCAAAGTAGAATAGATTCTAAATTCATTTACGGATTTATTCACTTGTGACGTACATAGTGTGGCATACCTAAATCCTGAGTGGATGATGAATTATATATGCGTGACTCGTACATTTTGATCTAAGTAAAAGTCTAAGTTCAAATAAATAAGGAACTGGAAGCTGGTGCGTTGGATGTATGACTTCTACAGTATGTAGCATTATTCAAAAATGTGAAATTCATAGCCCAAAACATGGGTAAATGATATCCTCTCATTAGCATTACATGGTTGATGAAAAGGAAACATGGCAACAGGTTGTCCTTCTTTGTGATGGATGATTTGACCACTATTTGATAATGATTGACTTTCCATGAAGGAAGATGTAATGGTTACCATGAGATACAATAGAATCATTTTGGGAGAATAGATATTATCTTAAAGTTATCAAGGTTATCCTCTAAGAGTAACATACTTATGACAAGGTCATTGGACGAGCACTGAGTAGTTACTTTCGTAATGGTATGTAGTTAGGGAGAGCACAGTTGTAACACCCCTTACTCGTATTCGACGTCATAATAGGGTACGAGGTGTTACCGGACATAAACTCAGATAGTCTTACAAAATCGAGACATGAACTTCCACCCAAATTTAGAACTTTTCATTCACATGCGTATCATCCCTTATGTGGGCCCACGAGGCCCAAAACATACATTGAGGGTGGTTCGGGACTAAACCGAAAACTTTTAGAACTTTTACCACACTTAGAAAATTTTCTCATTTTGGAGGGTCATACGTCCGTGTGGGCAGGCCGTGTGGTCACACATGCCTGTGTGGCTTGGAACATGCCGGCGTCCTCAGCCCGTGTAACTCTCTATTTATGACGTCATGCAGAAAATGTGGTTACATGGCCAAGGCACATGCCTGTGTCCTTAGACCGTGTAGCAAATTAAATTCCAAAATCAGGTGCAGACTTCACACGGCCTGGGCATACACCCATGTCCTGTGGTCTTGGCCCTCACACGGCCGTGCCTCTGCCCTTGTGCTTACTACTAGACATTATGTTTTGTATTAATTAGGGAGAAGGGGACACATGGCCGGACCACACGCCCATGGGGCAGACCATGTGTCACACACGGCCTGGACACATGCCCATATGTCTACTCGTGTGGACAATTATTGAGGCTATTTTCCAAGCCAATTACCATCCTTAATTGTTCATACACAAACAAGACTTCAATGGCACTTAGAAGGGCATAATTATGCACTTAAACATACACAAACAAGACATTATCATGATCATTTCATCTCTACTTACACATGCATAAGACTTCATACTTTGTCAAACCAAATTTATAATTTTGCATGCATTAAGAGTGGTCGATTACTGTAACACCCCTAACCCGTATCCATCGCCGGAGGGATAAGGAATATTACCAAACAAGCACAAAAATTCATTTGACAATATTCAGGTAATTTCCGATAGCATACCTTTGAATTCGAATTGCGTTTATACAATAGGCAAAGCAATCTTCTCAATTTAAATAGTACATTAATTCATTCCTAAGTTTAATTCACATCAAAACGTTTAAAACATTAATCGATTATCATCCACACATACACATTAATTATGTGGAGCGCATATAATAACTTAACAAGCCATTTTCGCATGGCTATATATATATACATCGCCAAAAAGATACGTAATTAACATCAAAAGTCAATCCTATACATGCCATTATCAAAGTTCATCTACAAGAGTACCGAAAGGTTTAGATAGCGGGGACAACTTCGACTTTGGATCTCCCGAGTCCGATAGCGCACGAACAAAATCTATAAAATAGGGAATTAAGGCAAAAAGAGTAAGCATTTCGATGCTTAGTAAGTCTTAAGTAATGGAATCATTTATAACTAAATCATAGCATTCATAAGGCTCATCATCTTTCTGACTAAATGTAGTCA
Organism: Gossypium arboreum; assembly: GCF_025698485.1. Lineage (NCBI taxonomy): Eukaryota > Viridiplantae > Streptophyta > Magnoliopsida > Malvales > Malvaceae > Gossypium > Gossypium arboreum. Next base: position 95,389,421 of record NC_069075.1, read on the forward strand.
TGATTAAATATACCACTATTGTTCATACATGTCATCTTAAATTTTTCCTTAAACACGAATTCGTATCATGTAGATAATCTCTTTTTACCCAACTAACCTCATAATTAGGCCGAATACATCTAATTTGATTACAAGGCTAAATAAATGAAAATACGCAAAATCACATACTTATGTTACTACACACTTCAACCCATACACTTACATGCTCATAGTCAATCTTAACTTAATTTCAATGTATATACGGTGCATACCTGATCATCTTAGGGTTGTAAGCACATCAATAGAAATTATTACGACAAGATCGCACATTTCCAACCCAATTGCCTTCGGGATTTAGCCCGGATATAACAACCAGCACAAATGCCTTCGGGACTTAACCCGGATATAACAACCAGCACAAATGCGTTTGGGACTTAACCCGGATATAATCCTCAATTGTCATGCACAAAATATATTTATATTATAAATCATTAACAATTCATTTACATTATTAGATCACAAACACAACATTATAATCCATCATTCCATTTTCGGCTCAATAGCTCATACAAATAACACGATTCCGTTTCGCTACTCTACAGAATTTTCTATAACCATTCGACTACAAGCCGATGCACTACCTATTTATTTCAATATGTAAATCAAGAGAAACCATTAAGTCACAATTTATTTATTATGCTATATAAATAAATATATAACATTGTTTAATCATCATAAGCTAAGTTCCATTACTCAAAGACTTACCTCGAGTTTATTTGAACGCTACGGATAGGTTACTCGATTGCTTTCTCCTTTCCTTTATCGATTTGATCCCTTAGCTCTTGAGCTTAAATTCAAAATAATTTATTTAATTATTTTTCAATTGAGCAATTCAATTTAATACATGTGTATTGTACAATTAAAGTACAAATAACCTTATTCACTATTATTTTAACATCATGCCTATGCTCCACTCATTACAACCGAACATGTTACTAGATGATCACCTTGCATTATCGATTTTCTTAAATAACATGATCATATATATATATTTAATACTATGTCAAAACAAAACATAACATATGGCTAAACAAGCATTCGTACATGAACCATTAGTCAACTTTACCAAATGGACGATATGCTTAAGATATCATATAGAAATATCCAAATTCTTTTCTCATCAACTCGACCAACTAAGTAAATGTTATGACACATTATAAAATAACCTTACGGCCCCAAAGTAAGATAAATAATAAGTCACAACCTAATCACATCCCTCGGTCATATTTTCTTCACCTAAACCGAATTAGCAAGCACATATAGTCCTTGGCCGAATGTCATTTCACACAAGTCATTAAGAATTTTATCATTTATCACCCTAGATATTATTAGCTAAGTAGATCAATTGTACATATATACCGCCAAAACCGTACCTAATAATTTTACTTATACATAACATTACCCAAATTATTCAAAATCATACTAACCAAAAATATCATGTACCATGCTAAACCTTTAGGAAATCAAGCACCTAATTTATCCATTTCAAAACACCTAATCGGCATTTGTTCAAGACATTAAGCAAAGTCTATGTTCGCTATTACACATATGAGTATTAGAAATTATAGTTTTTAACAAGATCAACTTCTTTCATCAACAATTTCTTCATCAAAACTTAAAGATAAAAATCAAATTCCTTCCTTATCTACCATAACCGAATGTTCAATTCAAGCATCCAAATTCAAAGTTTTGGCATGGGCTAAGTAAGTAGCATGATGAGTGACCTAAAACAAACTAAAATTTCAAAAATCTGACTTGATTTACTAACCTTCCTTAGGTTTCAAATGGCCGAATGTTTGCTCCCCTTTTTCTCCCTTTTGGTTCGGCTAAGAAGAACAAAGTTGAGACTTTGTTTTCTGAACCATTCTTTCTATTATTATTTTCATTTTATTAATCTATATTATAAAATATAAACCCATTAACTAATAATTAATACATATTTTTATATATCACTTCATCATGGCCGGCCACTACTTGTCAAAAATGGATATTTGACATGCAAACCCATCCTTTTTCTAACATGCATTATTAAACCACTTTGAAATTAACCTATCATCTTTCACATTTATTTCACATGAGTCCTATTTAATAAATTTCACATACAAATGATAAAATTAAAGCATGAAACTTTCACACATGCCCTTTTACATACAATAAGCACAAAATTTAACGGTTAATATTTTTTTCAACTCATTTTTGTGGTCCCAAAACCACTTTCCGACTAAGGTCAAATTAGGGCTGTCACAATTCTCCCCCACTTAAGAAATTTTCGTCCCCGAAAATCTTACCAGAAATAGATTTGGGTATTGTTCTTTCATAGTGTTCTCAGGTTCCCAAGTAGCTTCTTCAATCCTGTGCTTGAGCCATAACACCTTTACTAACGGAACCGTTTCATTTCGCAACTCTTTCACCTCGCGAGCTAGGATACGAATCGGTTCTTCTTCATAACTCAAATCAGATTGTATTTCAACCTCTGATGGATTTATTATGTGCGAGGGATCGGATCTATAACGTCGAAGCATCGAGACATGAAAAACGTTGTGAATCTTTTCAAGTTCAGGGGGCAAAATCAATCTGTATGCGACTGGTCCAATTCGTTCGGATATTTCATATGGCTCGATGAACCTCAAACTCAATTTGCCCTTACGGCCAAATCTGAGCACCTTTTTCCAAGGTGTAACATTAAGAAACACTTTGTCTCCAACCTGATATTCAATGTCTCTTTGTTTTAAATCCGCATATGACTTTTGACGATCTGAAGCTGCTTTCAAACTTTCACGAATTACTTTTACTTTCTGCTCAGCATCTATAATCAAATTAACCCTAAAAATTTTACTTTTACTAAGCTCAGTCCAAAACAACGGTGTACGGCATTTACGACCGTACAAAGCCTCGTAAGGTGGCATCTTAATGCTTGATTGAAAACTATTGTTGTATGCGAATTCAACCAAAGGTAAATATCGTTCCCATGAACCACTAAACTCAAGGATGCAACATCTCAACATATTCTCGAGTATCAGAATTATCCGCTCGGATTGACCATCAGTCTGGGGATGAAAAGCAGTGCTAAAATGCAACTTGGTACCCAAAGCTTCTTGCAATTTCTTCCAAAATCGTGATGTGAATCTTGGATCTCTATCCGACACAATAGAAATAGGTACCCCATGTAACCTTATGATCTGAGAAATGTACAATTCAGCTAGTTTTTCCAGTGAATAATCTATACGTACAGGAATAAAATGAGCCGACTTTGTCAATCTATCAACAACGACCCAAATCGCATCTTTCTTACTTGGCGATAATGGCAACCCAGATACAAAATCCATCGTAATTCGATCCCATTTCCATTCAGGTATCAAGATTGGCTGAAGTAACCCCGAAGGCACTTGGTGTTCTGCTTTCACTTGTTGACATATCAAACACTTCGAAACAAAATCAGAAATGTCTCGTTTCATACTAGGCCACCAAAACTGACGTTTCAAATCATTGTACATTTTCGTACTCCCTAGGTGAACTGACATTCGGCTACTATGAGCCTCGCTCAAAATTACTGAAATAAGTTCCGACTTTCTTGGAATACATAATCGACTTCTGAACTCAGGCAATCATTGTCGTCGATTTGAAACTTTGATTCAACATTTGAGACACATTCGGTTCGTTTAATAACCAATTCTTCATCGACTTTCTGAGCTTCACGAATTTGATGAATCAATAATGGTTTAGCCTTTAATTCTGCTACTAACACATTATCGGATGACACAGACAGATGTACGTTCATCGCTCGCAAAGTAAACAGTGATTTACGACTTAAAGCATCGGCAACCACATTAGCTTTTCCTGGGTGATAATCAATGACAAGCTCGTAGTCTTTCAACAACTTAAGCCAACGTCTTTGTCGTAGATTCAAATCTCTTTGAGTCATCAAATATTTGAGGCTTTTGTGATCCGAATACACATGACACTTCTCTCCAAACAAGTAATATCGCCAGATTTTTAAAGCAAATACGATGGCAGCTAATTCGAGATCATGGGTCGGATAGTTTTTCTCATGTGGCTTTAATTGCCTCGACGCGTAAGCTACAACTCGACCTTCTTGCATCAACACACAACCCAGCCCAAGTAAGGATGCATCACTGTAAATGACAAACTCTTTACCGGATTCGGGCTGTACTAGCACTAGTGCTTCAGTCAGATAGGTTTTTAGTTGGTCGAAACTTTTCTGGCACTTTTCTGACCATTCGAACTTAACATCTTTCTGAAGTAGCTTCATCATTGGTGTAGCTATCATCGAAAAACCTTTTACAAACCGTCTGTAGTAACCGGCAAGTCCTAAAAAGCTCTGAACTTCAGTAACATTTCTAGGAGGCTTCCAATCAAGTATGGCTGATATTTTACTCGGATGAACACGAATACCCGATGCGGATACTACATGCCCCAAAAAGCTAACTTCTCTCAACCAGAACTCACATTTACTGAACTTAGCATATAACTACTTGTCACGTAAAATTTGCAACACTAATCTCAGGTGCTCGGCATGTTCGGTTTCATCTCGCGAATAGATCAAAATGTCGTCTATAAACACAACTACAAACCGGTCCAAATACTGCCTTAAGATCCGATTCATCAAGTCCATAAATACCGCAGGGGCATTAGTGAGCCCAAACAGCATCACTAAGAACTTGTAATGACCGTATCTCGTTCTGAAAGCAGTTTTGGGCACATCTGAGTCTCGAACTCGCAACTGATAATAACCCGATCTCAAATCTATCTTTGAAAACACTGAGGCTCCCTTCAGCTGATCAAACAAATCATCAATATGTGGTAACTGATATTTATTCTTTATGGTCACTTTATTCAATTGACGATAGTCGATGCACATTCTCATGGTTCCGTCTTTCTTTTTCACAAACAATACTGGTGCACCCCATGGTGAAAAACTCGGTCGGGCAAAACCTCTATCCGTCAACTCCTGCAACTGAGCTTTCAATTCCTTTAATTCGGTTGGTGCCATATGATATGGAGCTATTGAAATCGGTGTAGTCCCAGATACTAGTTCATCAAGTACTCGAATAGTATTGTCCAACCAAAATTCAGCTTGCTCAGCATCATCACAGTCTGTAGCTTTAAATTCAGTAGCCCGGTGCTTTCGAATTCTGTCAACCGGGGGCTTGTTCAACTTCATCTGATCAATTATAGGAGGTATCATAGGTGAAGGGGGTGTATTTGTTGGAAATGGGGGTTGTGGAGCAGCCGCATTATTTCAAATGTATTGGTTAAACCAATCATTCATCACGTTATAAAAGGCTTGTCTAGCCTTGTCATTTTGATTGCTCGCTATAGGTTGAGAGTCTATCGGCGCGGTCCCACGTGCAGGAGCAGGCGCTACACTCTCAACATCATCAGCTATCACTCGATCGGGATCCATTGCTATATAAAATAAAACATTTTTAATTGTCAAAAATCACCACACTATTGTATTAACACATAATGGCATGTATAGCTAGACCCAAACGTTTTACGGTAGCCCTAGAATCGACTAAACCGTAGCTCTGATACCAATAAAATGTAACACCCCTAACCCGTATCCGTCGCCGGAGGGATAAGGAATTTTACCAAACAAGCACGAAAATTCATTTGACACTATTCAGGTAATTTCCGATAGCATACCTTTGAATTCGAATTGCATTTATACAATAGGCAAAGCAATCTTCTCAATTTAAATAGTACATTAATTCATTCCAAAGTTTAATTCACATCAAAACATTTAAAACATTAGTCGATTATCATCCACACATACACATTAATTATGTGGAGCGCATATAATAACTTAACAAGCCATTTTCGCATGGCTATATATATATACATCGCCAAAAAGATACGTAATTAACATCAAAAGTCAATCCTATACATGCCATTATCAAGGTTCATTTACAAGAGTACCGAAAGGTTTAGATAGCGTGGACGACTTGACTTTGGATCTCCGAGTCCGATAGCTCACGAACAAAATCTATAAAACAGGAATTAAGGCAAAAGAGTAAGCATTTCGATGCTTAGTAAGTCTTAAGTAATGGAATCATTTATAACTAAAGCATAGCATTCATAAGGCTCATCATCTTTACGACTAAATGTAGTCATGATTAAATATACCACTATTGTTCATACATGTCATCTTAAATTTTTCCTTAAACACGAATTCAGTATCATGTAGATAATCTCTTTTACCCAACTAACCTCATAATTAGGCGAATACATCTAATTCGATTACAAGGCTAAATAAATGCAAATACGCAAAATCACATACTTATGTTACTTCACACTTCAACCCATACACTTACATGCTCATAGTCAATCTTAACTTAATTTCAATGTATATACAGTGCATACCTGATCATCTTAGGGTTGTAAGCACATCAATAGAAATTATTACGACAAGATCGCACATTTCCAATCCAATTGCCTTCAGGATTTAGCCCGAATATAACAACCAGCACAAATGCCTTCGGGACTTAACCCGGATATAACAACCAGCACAAATGCGTTTGGGACTTAACCCGGATATAATCCTTAATTATCATGCAGAAAATATATTTATATTATAAATCATTAACAATTCATTTACATTATTAGATCACAAACACAACATGATTATCCATCATTCCATTTTTGGCTCAATAGCTCATACAAATAACACGATTCCGTTTCACTACTCTACAGAATTTTCTATAACCATTCGACTACAAGCCGATGCACTACCTATTTATTTCAATATGTAAATCAAGAGAAACCATTAAGTCACAATTTATTTATTATGCTATATATATAAATATATAACATTGTTTAATCATCATAAGCTAAGTTCCATTACTCAAAGACTTACCTCGAGTTTATTTGAACAGTTAGGGATAGGCTACTCGATTGCTTTCTCCTTTCCTTTATCTGATTTCGATCCCCTTAGCTCTTGAGCTTAAATTCAAAAATAATTTATTTAATTATTTTTCAATTGAGCAATTCAATTTAATACATGTGTATTGTACAATTAAAGTACAAATAACCTTATTCACTATTATTTTAACATCATGCCTATGCTCCACTCATTACAACCGAACATGTTACTAGATGATCACCTTGCATTATCGATTTTCTTAAATAACATGATCATATATATATATATATTTAATACTATGTCAAAACAAAACATAACATATGGCTAAACAAGCATTCGTACATGAACCATTAGTCAACTTTACAAAATGGACGATATGCTTAAGATATCATATAGAAATATCCAAATTCTTTTCTCATCAACTCGACCAACTAAGTAAATGTTATGACACATTATAAAATAACCTTACGGCCCCAAAGTAAGATCAATAATAAGTCACAACCTAATCACATCCCTCGGTCATATTTTCTTCACCTAAACCGAATTAGCAAGCACATATAGTCCTTGGCCGAATGTCATTTCACACAAGTCATTAAGAATTTTATCATTTATCACCCTAGATATTATTAGCTAAGTAGATCAATTGTACATATATACCGCCAAAACCGTACCTAATAATTTTACTTATACATAACATTACCCAAATTATTCAAAATCATACTAACCAAAAATATCATGTACCTCTTTGAACCTTTAGGAAATCAAGCACCTAATTTATCCATTTCAAAACACCTAATCGGCATTTGTTCAAGACATTAAGCAAAGTCTATGTTCGGCTATTACACATATGAGTATTAGAAATTATAGTTTTTAACAAGATCAACTTCTTTCATCAACAATTTCTTCATCAAAACTTAAAGATAAAAATCAAATTCCTTCCTTATCTACCATAACCGAGTGTTCAATTCAAGCATCCAAATTCAAAGTTTTGGCATGGGCTAAGTAAGTAGCATGATGAGTAACCTAAAACAAACTAAAATTTCAAAAATCTGACTTGATTTACTAACCTTCCTTAGGTTTCAAATGGCCGAATATTTGCTCCCCTTTTTCTCCTTTTTGGTTCGGCTAAGAAGAACAAAGTTGAGACTTTGTTTTCTTCACCATTCTTTCTATTATTATTTTCATTTTATTCATCTATATTATATAATATAAAGCCATTAACTAATAATTAATACATATTTTTATATATCACTTCACCATGGCCGGCCACTACTTGTCAAAAATAGATATTTCACATGCAAACCCATCCTTTTTCTAACATGCATTATTAAACCACTTTGAAATTAACCTATCATCTTTCACATTTATTTCACATGAGTCCTATTTAATAAATTTCACATACAAATGATAAAATTAAAGCATGAAACTTTCACACATGCCTTTTTACATACAATAAGCACAAAATTTAGCGGTTAATATTTTTTTGACTCGGTTTTGTGGTCCCGAAACCACTTTCCGACTAAGGTCAAATTAGGGCTGTCACAATTACTCCTATTTGACATAATAAAGTCTTAATTGTCATAATGCATTTCATTCACAATTCCATCACATACAAACAACAATCAACCACATTACAATTGCATAGACACATGCATGCACAAACAATTAGGTTTACAACCCAATAATCAATATAAGCCACATCTCATGGCCTTATACAAATTGGACCACAAGCCATTCTAGGCCAACTCATTTGGTCACTATAACATCCTGATTTTCGGGTTTATTCGCGATTTTCAATATTTTGTAAAGATTTTTAAAATTTTGTATTTGGATGTGGAATTAGTATTTTGAGTAGGTAAATGGGCTTATAGAAGGCCCATGAGTTGGCCAAAACCCAGTTGAATTTTTGGAATTTTAGACTTAGGAGTTAGGGGTTCTGGCTAAGTGGCCTTAAGTGGAGTGATGGGTAAATTGCATCACAAAAAGAGCCTTGGTTAAGTGGCAAGGGTGACGCCACTAGGCTCCTAGAAAAGTGGCGTGTGGAGCTTTGGGAAGGCAAGGGATCGATTCCCTGTGTTGGCAAATAGATGCATTTATTTTTTAGTGCGGGAGGGTAAGTGTTGGAGTTCAGGTGGATTCTGCTAAAGGAGAGTTGGATCAGTTTAAATGCTTGGATTAAGGAGGGATAAGGGGAGAGATTTAAGGGATTTGGATGAGGCTAGGAGTTGGCCGAATTATGGGAATTGAAGAGGGAAAAATCGGCAGGGGGCTATGTTGTTAGTATTTCGGCACTTAGGGTATTGAGTGGTGCCGTTTTTCTTCTGCTTTAACACCTTAGGGTTGTTTTTCCTCTCTTTTTCCTCTCTAGCCAAACTACCACCTCCCTATTCCTCTTCTTCAATTTTTCTTTCTTCTTCTTCAAAACTATTCATCATACCTGCTATTCATCAATACTTTTGCCGAATCCATAAAAGCCGAAATCCTGTGATCATTGCTTGTGCCGATTTCTTCAAAGCCAGGTTCTCCTATGTTCTTTTGTTTTTATTAATTTGCAATTATCTTTTCTTAATCCTAGATCTCTGACTGCAATTCTACTTCAAGGTTGTAGCCCCACATTATCATCTTCTTCATCACACAAAAGCCGAAAAACCATAGATTTGGGAGCTTATAGCGAAACTTCAAGACTTTGGGGAATCGAAGTTCTACCGTCGTTTGATAGATAAATCTACACTAGATTGCGTGGAAATCAAGTGGGAGTAAGGGGTAAGTACGTATCATCTCAGATCTGTTCTTATTTTGCAAAGTTAAGAAAAGCCGAAGTCCCTAAAATTAGGGAGGCTGTCGATTTGGGCATATGGCTCTAAGAGTCTTTAATCGATGTTTTCTTTCGGTGACTAGAGTCTTCTTAAGCATTGAATCTAAGGCGTGGTTCATTGGAGCAATCGGATTGAGCTAACTATCGATTTTGGCAAAAGGTAAGGTTTCAAAGGTTTTGAGGGATATGGTTCGATCATGGATAAGTAAGTTTTGGGGTTTAGTGATTATGGTTTGTAAATAAGAACTGTGCTAATAAATTGTAGGACATCGAAAGGGATCTCAAAAGCGATCGTCATGAATCGGTGTGTACGAACACCTTTCTTAGTTCAATTAAGAAAAGCCGAAATGCCAAAATTCGGCATTTCATGGTCATGTAAGTATGTGAATGCTCTCAAGTCATAGAGGAATTGTTAGATCTGGCACCGCAAGGTGGTAAGCACGTTCAGCGTGATTCTTTAGCGTATTTCGAGAAAAAGGGCTTGATGGGCCAAAGCGGGCCCAATGGGCTTACTGGACCAATATGGGTAAGAGATGGGCAAATTAGCTGTTAGGTAGATGGTGGAATCAAATTGCATAAAACCGATAAAATTATGAATTAGCTTGTGCGAGAGCGTAGATCACTTAAATTACCCTAAAGAGCAAAATTATGAAATTACCCTAAAGAGCAAAATTACCGATATACCCCTAGGGTTTTAAATTGGTGAACTGCATGATTGATCAATGTTGTATTTTACATGATATGCTTTTATTAATATCTGTTGCATGGGGTTGGGATATTAATGGAGGAAGTATGAAAGTGGTTCATCCACGTCGGAGGCTTTGCCTCAATCGATCGAATTTGAGTGGCGTTCTTCGCAACTATGGTGTGTAATTTGGGTGGGTTGAGATTTTCCCCACATGGTGTGTAGGGCTGATGCAGGCGGTGTAGCGGTTGGTGGATTGAGTAGTCTCCCAGATGGGCTTGCATTCATTATTTCGTTGATACTCATGTTATTGAACCGGGCCTATGGGCCACACTGTTATGTAAAAGGGCTAAGGCCTTGCTACATGTGATTCGAAAAGGGCTTGACGTCTTGTGTAATTGTTATCTGAATAGGGCTTAGGCCCAATGGGCTCGAGCTGAATTGGGCTTTGGATGGGTTCTCAGATACACCTGAGTTTTCCAAACTCACCCCTTCCTCTTCCCTCCTTGCGGTGAGCCCTAGTTGGTGGACTTGGAGTGGGCGGTGATTCAGAGTGGCCATGAAGATGGATTGCCAATTTCAAATAAGTTTAGCATTTAATTTGGATTATTTTATTTTATTATGTTTAAAGTTGTAATAAGGCCGCTCTTTTTAATTATTTTTATTTTGGGGATTATTAAACTGGTTAGCACTAGGGTTCATTTTATAAAAACTACTTGATTTTTAAAAGATCACGATGACGCGCAAAGTTTCATAAAGTAAATGTTTTTCCAAGGAAATAAATATTTTAAACAAACGTTTTCAACTTAAACATTTTCTTAAGACGGACATAATCAAACGATTTTCTCAAAATTATACGAGATGTTAGAGTGTGGCAATGGTGGTGTGCATGTCTAGGATTGGATCCGGGAAGAGCTTGGTACTTAAGCAATCCGACGGACTCACCTCCTCTTTTTCCCGGTTTCCTACCGGTGCATGACTTCTATTCATTTTAACCTACCTTTAAAAGTGTCTTTACAACACCAACTCACTTTTCCAAACTAAGTAATCGGAATGTTTTGAACGCATCAATGTGGCGCATCAGATCCGGTCATAACGTTCAGGCCGGGTTTGGGGTGTTACATTTAGTGGTATCAGAGCCAGGTTGCAACAACTCGGCTGTGGATCGGGTCCGAAAATCTTTTTAAAAACTTGGGCCTAAGAAGGGTATTTTTTAGAAATGGTAAGTTTTTCGAAGATGTTCAAGTTTTTTTCTATTTGTTAAACGGGGTTAAATCAATAGTTTTAAAATAAAAGTGTTTTCAAATAAAATCTTTTATTTTCGGTAAACAAAACATGGTATTTGAAATTTTAAATAGATCGATAAATGAGTGGCACACTAAATCCCCGCACCAAATCAGTAAGTATCTTTCGCTCTATATATATCTGCATCGCATCTTGTAAATAATCACGTAGATAATCTTGAGCCTTAGAGATAGAGCTATTGATGATGTAGTATTAGGACTACAAGATCGGAACCATAGCTAAATTATGATTGCGCTGAAATAACTTTAAAACTTTATCTGTTCATAAGACATTCGGTATTAAACAGTTAAACCAGTAAACTAATGTCATAAAATTCGTAATCGATAAATCGTTATGAGTACAAGGGCTACTCGAGGAAGAGGCCGTGGTCGAGGCCGAGGTAGCACTCAAAGTGGATCGGCGTCATCCGAACACGTGCCGGTGGCGGTACGTCCACCACCGATTAATGAAAATGGGCCGTATGACCGGGCTGCAGGGATGACGCTTTGTCTCGTGCCATGTTGAGGGTTTTGGAAAGGGTGGCGGAGCTAACGTCGGGCCCATGAATAGGGGTCCATTTCGAACAACTTCGCCAACGGAGCTAAGATTTTAGGGCGATCTGGAGTGGCCCCAAATGTGGTCGAATCTTGGTTGGAAGCCACGAACGGATCATGGACGACCTTGCTCGCTCAGAGAGCGAAGTTGAAAGGGCGATGTCATTGTTTGCGGGATGAAGCGTGTCGGTGGTGGATTATCGTGAGAGAAGGTACCCACTAAGAGGGTAACATGGGAGCTGTTCAACATGACCTTTAAGGCGAAATATGTTGGAGCTAGCTATGTAGATACACGCAGAAAGGTGTTCTGAATCGACTCGGGAAATAAGACCATTCTGAATATGAGGCGGAGTTTCTACGATTGAGTCGGTATGCTAATGGCATCGTTTCCATCGAATATGAGCGTAGCGACGTTTTGAGGATGGCCTTAGAGATGAGTTAAGGGTGCTCATAGCTCGCAGAGGGAGCGAGATTTCACAGACTTGGTAGAGAAGGCTAAGATAGCCGAGGAAGTGAAGCAAACCGAACGGAGGAATCGTGATAAGGACCGGAATCGGTTCGGGAGGGATCTTGGACCCGTGGTGTCAGAATCGAAATGTTAAGAGAGCTAGGATGGGGAACCGGTTCGGCAGATTCCGGTGAACACAAGTAGACCGCAAGCTTGTGGAGATTGCGGCGAGAATGCATCAAGGAGAGTGCTTGGAAGCGTTAAGGGCTTGTTTTCGTTGTGGGTCTAAGGAGCATAGGATTAAGGATTGTCCTAGGAGGGCCACTCCACTCAAGTGGTGAACAAGGGCCGAGCGACCGGCTCAACTTGTGGGGATGGACCACCGCCAAGAGGTCGTGGACAAGGTCGCGGAGGTAATGGCCGTGGACGTGGGGCACCGGCAGGGTATTGGTAACGCGGATGCTCGTCGGCCACTTTGGTGTATCTTTTCGTCGCATGAGGAGGTGACGTACTGATGTCATAACTGCACGTTTTTATCTATGGTGTACCTTATCTTCGCTCGATTGATGTGGGATCAACCCATTCGTATGTGGCATATAACATTTCTGGGGCACTGGGCGTGCACTTCGAGGAGACCGTATGTGGGGTGTCTGTGATAAGTCCTTTAGGTCATTCGGTTAAGGTAGAGAAACTCTTCAAGGAGGTGCCTCTGGAGATTCAAGGCAAGGTTTTCTGTGGGGATTTGATGGAGTTACCATTTGAAGAATTCGATCTGATCCTAGGGATGGATTGGTTGACCAAGCATAAGGCAACTTTGGATTGTGCACTAAGAGGATGGTGTTAAGAAGCTGTCAATGATGAAGAGGTTATGATCATTGGAGAACGAAGGATTACTTATCCAATGTAGTATCGGCGTTGAGGGTCGAGAAACCGATGCGCAAGGGATGCGAGGCATATCGGCTTTGGTAAGTCAAGTGGCGAGGATCCGATTGTGGAGACCATCGAAGCTGTTAGGGAATTCGGGATGTTTTCCGGAAGAGCTTCTGGATTACCTCCCAATCGGAAGTTGAGTTTGGAATCGATTTGTTACTGTGGACAGCTCCGGTCTCTATTGCACCCTATAGGATGGCACCAAGGAGTTGGTGGAATCAAGGCTCAAATTCAAGAGCTATTAGATAGAGGCTTCATTAGGCTCGTGTGTCTCCTTGGGGAGCACCGGTCTTGTTTGTAAAGAAGAAGGACGGAACGATGCGCATGTGCATCGATTATCGCAAGTTGAACAAACTGACGATTAAGAATAAGTATCCACTACCAAGGATTGATGACCTGTTCGATCAATTTAGGGGAGCTTCGGTATTCTCCAAAATCGATCTTCGTTCTGGATACCATCAACTAAGGGTAAAAGAAGGGGATATTCATAAGACAGATTTGAACTCGATATGGACATTATGAGTTTGTGGTCATGCCGTTTGGGCTAACGAACGCACCTGCAGCTTTTATGGATCTGATGAATCGAGTATTCCAACCTTACTTGGATCGGTTTGTAGTCGTCTTTATCGACGATATCTTGGTATACTCAAACGGAGGCGAAGCATGATGAGCATCTCCGTATTGTCTGCAAGTGTTAAGGAGAAGGAGCTCTATGCAAAATTTAGCAAGTGTGAATTCGGTTGAAAGAGGTAACCTTCCTAGGGCATGTGGTCTCTGCCGGGGATTAAGGTGGATCCTCGTAAAATTGAAGCTATTCGGAATGGAAGCCACCTAGGTCAAGATCGTAAATTCGGAGTTTCCTAGGGTTGGCGTGTTACTACTGAAGGTTTGTGGAGGGTTTCTCGGTAATGGCGGCGCCTTGACAAAACTCATAAGGAAAGGAGTACCATTTGTGCGACCGAGAAACAGCAAAAAGCTTTTGATCGCTTGAAAAAGGTATTGACCAAGCGCCGGTGTTGATTCAACCGGTGTCCTGGAAGGACTTCACCGTATATAGCGATGCGTCGCATGTGGGGTTAGGTTGCGTCTCGATGCAAGAGGGCAAGGTGGTCGCTATGCATCACGACGACTTAAGGCTCATGAGGTGAATTACCCTACGCATGATTTGGAGCTAGCGGTGATTTTTGCGTTAAAAATTTGGAGACATTACTTATATGGGGAGAAGTGCATCATATACACAGATCATAAGAGCTTAAAGTATTTGTTGACTCAGAAGGAGTTGAACCTTAGGCAACGAAGGTGGGTGGAGTTGCTTAAAGACTACGATCGCTCGATAGAGTACCATCCAGAAAGGCTAATGTGGTGGCGGATGCATTGAGTCGAAGGGTTGTTACGGATTTGAGAGCCTTGTTCGCACGATTAAGTCTATTCGATGATGGAAGCTTGTTGGCAGAACTGCAAGTAAGGCCTACTTGGACTGAACAGATTAAGGAAAAATAGTTGAAGGACGATTCATTAGCTCTTGGTGCCCAGCAAGTTAAGAGTGGTGAGAACGAGGATTTTGGGTTGAACAGTGAAGGAGTTCGTGTTTTCGTGGAAGGGTTTGTATTCCAAAGGATCCCGAATTGAGGCGATTAATTCGAAAGAGGCTCATGGTGGACTCGTGCCATGCATCCTGGAGGGAATAAGTTATACCGAGACTTGCGAGAGGTGTACCGTGTGGCGGATTAAAACGAGAGGTGACTGAATTTGTTGGGAAATGTCGACGTGCAAGCAGAGTTAAGGTCGAGCACCAACCGCCGTCGGGATTACTACAACCAGTGAAAATTCCACTATGGAAGTGGGAAAGAGTAACAATGGACTTTGTGAGTGGGTTACCTTTGACACCCACCAAGAAAGATTCGGTGTGGGTAGTTGTGGATAGGTTAACAAAATCGCTCATTTCATACTGCTCGCACCGACTACTCACTACAAAAGTTGGCTAAACTATATGTGGCGGAGGTAGTGCGTTGCATGGGGTGCCAGTGTCAATAATCTCGATCGAGACCCTAGGCTTACGCCTCGCTTTTGGCGGAAGTTGCAAGAAGCGTTGGGAACACGATTGGATTTTAGCACGCTTTTCACCCAGCAGATGGACAATGAAAGGGTTATTCGAGTTCGGAAGATATGTTGAGAGGTTGTATCATCGATTTTTGTGGAAGTTGGGAGGACTACTTACCATTGGCGGAGTTTGCGTACAATAATGACTATCAAGCAAGTATTCAGATGGCACCATATGAAGCACTTTATGGGCGAAGATGTCGTACGCCGACGTGTTGGACAGAGTTGGGTGAACGACGAGTGCTTGGACCAGAATTGGTGGCAGACACTGAAAGCAAGGTTAAGCTGATAAGGGGTCGGTTAAAGGAGGTGTCCGATAGATGTAAGTCGATGCGGATTTGAAGCGCAAAGAGATTGAGTTCACTTGTGGGGATATGGTTTTCTTGAAGGTATCCCTTGGAAGAAAATTTTGAGATTTGGTAAGAAGGGTAAGTCGAGCCCACGGTTTATTGGGCCTTACCGAGTTGTTAAGCGGGTTGGACCAAGTGGCTTATCAGCTAGAGTTGCCACCGAAGCGCATCGTATCCACGACGTTTTCATGTATCCATGTTGAGGCGGTATCGATCGACCCAACTCATATCATACCGATTCTTTGAAATTGAAGTACTGACCAGATTTAACCTTCAAGAGGAACTGTGCAAATACTTGATCGTGACGTCAAGATGTTGAGAAGGAAATCAATTCCACTAGTGAAAGTACTTTGGAGAAACCATGGCAAGGAGGAAGCTACGGGAGATCGAGGAGGCTATGCAAAGAACAATACCCTCAACTGTTTCGATAAGGTAAAATTTCGAGGTCGAAATTTCTTTAAGGAGGGTAGAATTGTAACATCCTGATTTTCGGGTTTATTCGCGATTTTCAATATTTTGTAAAGATTTTTAAAATTTTGTATTTGGATGTGGAATTAGTATTTTGAGTAGGTAAATGGGCTTATAGAAGGCCCATGAGTTGGCCAAAACCCAGTTGAATTTTTGGAATTTTAGACTTAGGAGTTAGGGGTTCTGGCTAAGTGGCCTTAAGTGGAGTGATGGGTAAATTGCATCACAAAAAGAGCCTTGGTTAAGTGGCAAGGGTGACGCCACTAGGCTCCTAGAAAAGTGGCGTGTGGAGCTTTGGGAAGGCAAGGGATCAATTCCCTGTGTTGGCAAATAGATGCATTTATTTTTTAGTGCAGGAGGGGTAAGTGTTGGAGTTCAGGTGGATTCGCTAAAGGAGAGTTGGATCGGTTTAAATGCTTGGATTAAGGAGGGATAAGGGAGAGATTTAAGGGATTTGGATGAGGCTAGGAGTTGGCGAATTATGGGAATTGAAGAGGGAAAAATCGGCGGGGGCTATGTTGTTAGTATTTCGCACTTAGGGTATTGAGTGGTGCCGTTTTTCTTCCGCTTTAACACCTTAGGGTTGTTTTTCCTCTCTTTTTCCTCTCTAGCCTAAACTACCACCTCCCTATTCCTCTTCTTCTATTTTTTCTTTCTTCTTCTTCAAAACTATTCATCATACCGCTATTCATCAATACTTTTGCGAATCCATAAAAGCCGAAATCCTCGTGATCATTGCTTGTGCCGATTTCTTCAAAGCCGTGTTCTCCTATGTTTTTTGTTTTATTAATTTGCAATTATCTTTTCTTATTCCTAGATCTCGACCGCAATTCTACTTCAAGGTTGTAGCCCCACATTATCATCTTCTTCATCACACAAAAGCGAAAAACCATAGATTTGGGGGCTTATAGCGAAACTTCAAGACTTTGGGGAATCGAGTTCTACCGTCGTTTGATAGATAAATCTACACTAGATTGCGTGGAAATCAAGTGGGAGTAAGGGTAAGTACGTATCATCTCGGATCTGTTCTTATTTTGCAAAGTTAAGAAAAGTCAAGTCCCTAAAATTAGGGAGGTCTGTCGATTTGGGCATATGGCTCTAAGAGTCTTTAAGCGATGTTTTCTTTCGGTGACTAGAGTCTTCTTAAGCGTTGAATCTAAGGCGTGGTTCATTGGAGCAATCGGATTCGAGCTAACTATCGATTTTGGCAAAAGGTAAGGTTTCAAAGGTTTTAGGGATATGGTTCGATCATGGATAAGTAAGTTTTGGGGTTTAGTGATTATGGTTTGTAAATAAGAACTGTGCTAATAAATTGTAGGACATCGAAGGGATCTCGAAGCGTTATCGTCGTGAATCGGTGTGTACCGAACACCCTTTCTTAGTTCAATTCGGCAAAAGCGAAATGTCAAATTCTCGCATTTCATGGTCATGTAAGTATGTGAATGCTCTCAAGTCATAGAGGAATTGTTAGATCTGGCACCGCAAGGTGGTAAGCACGTTCAGCGTGATGCTTTAGCGTATTTGGAAAAAGGGGCTTGATGGGCCAAAAGCGGGCCCAATGGGCTTACTGGACCAATATGGGTAAGAGATGGGCAAATTAGCTCGTTAGGTAGATGGTGGAATCAAATTGCATAAAACGATAAAATTATGAATTAGCTTGTGCAAGAGCGTAGATCACGAAATTACCCTAAAGAGCAAAATTACCGAAATTACCCCTAAAGAGTAAAATTACCGATATACCCCTAGGGTTTTAAATTGGCTGAACTGCATGATTGATCAATGTTGTATTTTACATGATATGCTTTTATTAATATCTATTGCATGGGGTTGGGGTATTAATGGAGGAAGTCTTGAAAGTGGTTCATCCACGTCTTGGAGGCTTTGCCTCAATCGACTGAATTTGAGTGACGTTCTTTAAACTGTGGTGTGTAGGGTTGGGTGGGTTGAGATATTCCCCACATGGTGTGTAGGGCTGGTACGAGGCAGTGTAGCGGTTGGTGGGTTGAGTAGTCTCCCCAGATGGGCTTGCATTCATTATTTCTGTTGATACTCATGTTCTTGAATCGGGCCTATGGGCCACCTGTTATGTAAAAGGGCTAAGGCCTTGCTCTTCAGATTCAAAAGGGCTTGACCTCTCTGTGTCTTGTTATCTGAATAGGGCTTAGGCCCAATGGGCTCGAGCTGAATTGGGCTTTGGATGGGTTTCAGATACACCGAGTTTTCCAAACTCACCCCTTCCTCTTCCCTCCTTGCAGGTGAGCCCTAGTTGGTGGACTTGGAGCTGGGCGAGATTCAGAGTGGCCATGAAGATGGATTGCCAATTTCAAATAAGTTTAGCATTTAATTTGGATTATTTTATTTTTATTATGTTTAAAGTTGTAATAAGGCCGCTCTTTTTAATTATTTTTATTTTGGGGATTATTAAACTGGTTAGCACTAGGGTTCGCTTTTATAAAAACTACTTGATTTTTAAAAGATCACGATGACGCGCAAAGTTTCCATAAAGTAAATGTTTTTCCAAGGAAATAAATATTTTAAACAAACGTTTTCAACTTAAACATTTTCTTAAGACGGACATAATCAAACGATTTTCTCAAAATTATACGAGATGTTAGAGTGTGGCAATGGTGGTGTGCATGTCTAGGATTGGATCCGGAAGAGGTTGGTACTTAGCGGTCGACGGACTCACCTCCTCTTTTCCTGGTTTCCTACCGGTGCATGACTTCTATTCACTTTAACCTACCTTTAAAAGTGTCTTTACAACACCAACTCAGCTTTTCCAAACTAAGTAATACGGAATGTTTTGAACGCATCAATGTGGCGATCGATCCGGTCATAACGCCCGGCCGGGTTTGGGTGTTACTGACCACATTTACTGGTGACCTAATTACTCAAAAGAAAAAGTCCTTATACATGCCATAGACTCAAACTACTTGAATTCATCAATACCCGTAGTGATAGCTTGATTGTGTGAAGGTCTCTTTGGCAATCTCCAATCCGAACTAGCTAAATTAACCTATAAGAGATGAGAAAGTAAGGGGAGTAAGATTTAGAGCTTAATAAGTTCATATGCAAATAATAAAAAATTATTAAAATCCATTTAATTTACCCATCCATAAGAACATTATTAATACAAATTGTATTAATTCTCATGATTACCACTTACTCGTTTATAATGCTTATTCTTTTATTTTATAAATTCGATTTACATGCCTTGGCATTAGCCTAACCACCATAGTCTCTCCAATATAACTTATCACATTATTTAACAAGTTATTCCCAAACTCCTAATCACATGCACATCATTTATGAGTAATCATAATTTCAACACATCGTTCAGCCACCTTTCACTTGTCTAAGCTCATATCTTACTATGTTCTCATAATGACTTTATTCAGCAATTATGCCCATTTTTTTTTCCTAATATCCAATGAAACACAATTTACATAAATGAACCGTAAAATAACACAAATTAATTAGGCTCCTAAGCCTATAACATGATGATTATCAAATCTTAACATGCATCCATTTATCATAAATATAGATAATTTGCCACAATGTTATCATTATTTCACAAGTAATTTGTTCATGTACATTTTCACCAAGAATTCATCATACACCAAATCAACCTCACAAGAGTTCTGTGTACATACCTGTACCACTCATAATATGGTCACACACTTTCTCATTCTTAACATACCCCGTTGAAATACAATTCAAGCATATAAACATATTAGCTCATATCTCAATTCAGCCCAACAGCCTAACACATAATCATCATGTAACACCCCAAACCCGAGACCATCGCCGGTGTCGGACCCGAGGGGTTAACAAGCCAAGTTCACATGTTTTTGCCCACCAATTTGACATTTCCAGTCAGGCTGGAAAACTGCGTCACTGTCGCCTTAAAAATCATATCTCGAGTTTCAAAACTCGGAAACTGGTTTCGTAAATTTTCCCTGAATTTAGACTCATATATACATCCATGGTTTTATTTCTAGGATTTTTGGTCGGGCCAATTTGTACAGTTTATTAGTTAAAGTTACCCATGTTACAGGGATCGACTGCTCTGACCTTCGCGCGGTATAACTTGAATATCTCTCTGTACAGGGATTTAATGCTGGTGTCGTTTGTTTCTAATGAAACTAGACTCAAAATGGAATCTGTACATATAAGGTATATCTCCTAATTATTTTTGGATAATTTATAGTGAATTTTAAAGTTGCGACAGGGAACCCAGAAACCATTCTGGCCCTGTCTCACAATAGCTTTAATATCTCGTAACCTGTAACTCCTATGACCATTTCGTTTCTTCCATATGAAAATAGACTCATCAAGGTTCATTTACATAGCTTATTCACTATTTAATTCCATTCCTATGAATTTTGGTGATTTTCACATTCACGCCACTGCAGCTGGCAGCATCTGTTTTAAGGTAGGACTTACCTATTTGGTAGTCTCCATGATTCAACTAGTCTTGCCATACATAGGTTCATATATGATCATTTTAACCATGCCAATGGCTGATCATATGACCAACATTCCCATTTCCAAGCCATAGCCACATCATGACACCAAATATATACATACAACCCACAATTAGTCTAAGTTCATGCTTCCTTTTCGAGCCATTTTCGCATGGCCGTACATACTTACATTACAACATATTTAACAAACAAGGGGTAGTCCTATACATGCCATCTCAAGTTCAACCAAAATTTATACCAAAATGGAGGCTTGATAGTGTGGATGACTTGACTTCAACGATCCCAAATCCGATTGCCTCGGCGAAATCTAGAAAACCGAGAGCCAAAGCAACGGGTAAGCATTTTTATGCTTAGTAAGTCTCAAGGAATATAATCAACTCTAATTACAGCAATACATTCACATAGCCAAATGCATCATTTCATTTGTACACATTCCTACTTCACACTTCATCATTATATAATTTCACAAAGTATCAATCAATTCAATAACTGAAATTCATTAGTCGATTGAGCGAATGTTGCTCAAACATGTCGACTTTCCAATGCACATATAACGTACCTTATCCTTTGGGCTTTTCGAGTGTGCTAATTGAATTCATTACAGCAACCAACACTCACCTCCAGCCCAAGATTCTTCGGAATATAACCGGATATAATCACGTGCACAAATGCCTTCGGGTCTTAACCCGGATATAATTTCCAGCATAATTGTCTTCGGGATTTAGCCCGGATATCATTCAATTTCCCATGAACACATACATCAATTATCATTGGACATACATAATTCATTTTCGTTACTAAGGCTCAAACGCAATTATAGTCACAAGCATATTCGCCTTCGGGACTTGGCCCGGGTAGAATTCAAATACTCATGCATACACAATCAATAATCAATACACATCCATACTTTATTTCACACAATTCAAGTACGGTCACTTCTTGAGGACTTACCTCGGATGTTGTCGAACGCCTTTTTCGGCTATTCGATCACCTTTTCCTTCCCCTTGTCCAATTGTGGTCTTCTAAGCTCTTGAGCTAATTCAAACAAATTCAATTTATTAAAACCTCATTGTGCTAGTTTTTGGCGAATATGACAAGGAGTTTAAATGGTCATATGGCCACCCTTTAGCTTGAATACACAATGGTCATGCACATTTTATACTACATCAAGCAATTCAATACAATTTATTCGAGCATCAAGGAAATGCTAAGGCCTTCAATAGGCTACCCAAGGCGAATATTCATGTACATGTTGAGGTCAATTTTGCACTTAATACCTCACAAAAACAGCATGCAATTTACTAATTAATGCTTTGCACATTGTGGCCCAAAACTTATAATATAGCATCAAGCACCTACATGTGTGCTAGGTCAATTGTGCTTGCAATTTCACAAGCATTCTTCCACATCTTCTTCTTTAAACCAATATATTCATCACTTAGTTCATAACCAAAACATAATGTGCAATCATATATATGCATATATGAGCATGGCAATTTCAAGGTGTCCATAGCCATCCAAAACACAAATTTTAACTAACATGCAAGAAGCATGAATCATGCTCAAGAATGCATCATGGCGAATATGACAATCATGCTTCTTTTCAACTTCAATCATGATAAAACAAAAGAAAGCTCAAAATCTTACTCATGAGTAGACAATCCATCATTGCATGCATCATCATCAAGTTTCACACTTAGCATGCAATGGCTTTATCACCATAACAACTTTGGCCAAATGCCATTTCCATGGCATAACAAAGATTTGAGCCATGGCTAACATGCACATCAAATTAGCAACCAAAACATGCATGAAACTCCCAACACAACCTCATACATACCTTACTCTTGATGCAAATTTAGCCAAATCACCTTCTAGATCTCTTCTAAACAAAGGAAATGAAGCAAAATCCCTCTTCCTCTTAGTATTTTTGGCCAAAAGGAGAGAACAAGGATGAACAATTTTTTTGTTTTCTCTTCTTGGTTGCACGGCATGGGGGGGAATGCTACTCTCTCACACACATTTTTTTTCATTCTTTTCTTACCCATGCTTATTTGTTTATTATTTCTCCTAATGCCCAACAAAACATGTTTCATGACATGTTTAGCCCATATCTCTTTGTCATGGCCGGCCATCACTTGTAAAGGGAATTTGACATGCAAGTCCATTATTTTGCATGCATGCTCTACTTAGTCATCACACATTTCCCTATCGTACTTTCAAAGTTCACTACTAAGTCCTTTCTAGTGGAATTCACCTTTATAACACTAAATCAATCATCATAAAATGTCATACATGAGCACACACATATTATAGGCATCAAAATAAATTTTTAATTATTTTTATGCCTCGGTTTTGTGGTCCCGAAACCACATTCCGACTAGGGTCAATTTTGGGCTGTCACAACTCTCCCCCACTTAAGAAATTTTCGTCCCGAAAATCTTACCGTAAATAGGTTTGGATATCGCTCTTTCATAGAGTTCTCGGTCTCCCAAGTAGCTTCTTCTATCCGTGCTTGAGCCATAACACTTTCACTAGTGGAACCCGCTTGTTTCGCAACTCTTTCACTTCCCGTGATAGGATACGAATCGGTTCTTCCTCATAACTCATATTGGCTTGAATTTCAATTTCTGATGGACTAATCACGTGCGATGGATCGGATCTATAGCGTCGAAGCATCGAAACATGAAAGACATCGTGAACCTTTTTGAGTTCAGGGGGCAAAATCAAGCGATATGCCACTTTGGACCGACTCGCTCGATATCTCATATGGTCCAATGAACCTCGGGCTCAACTTGCCCTTACTACCGAACTCGAGTATCTTTTTCCAAGGCGATACCTTGAGAAACACTTTATCACCCACGATACTCGACATCCTTACGCTTCAGATCCGCGCACGACTTTCGACGATCGGAGGCTATCTTGAGACTTTCACGGATTACTTTCACTTTCATTCAGCATCCCTAATCAAATCCACCCGTAAATCTTGCTTTCACCGAGCTCGGTCAAAACAATGGCGACGGCATTTACGACCGTACAAGGCCTCGTAGGGTGCCATCTTAATACTTGATTGAAAGTCGTTGTTGTAAGCGAATTCAATTAACGGAAAATACCGTTCCCATGAACCACTAAACTCGAGGACGCAACATCTTAACATATCCTCAAGTATCTGAATTACCCGCTCGGATTGACCATCGGTTTGGGGTGAAAGGCGGTGCTGAAATGCAACTTGGTACCCAAAGCTTCTTGCAACTTTTTCCAAAATCGCGAGGTAAATCTCGGATCTCTATCCGACACGATAGAAATAGGCACCCCGTGTAATTTCACAACTGAGAAACGTACAATTCCGCTAATTTGTCCATTGAAATATCCGTGACGACGGGGACAAAGTGGGCCGACTTAGTCAATCGATCTACCACGACCCAAACCGCATCCTTCTTACTCACGACAATGGCGGTCCGGATACAAAGTCCATTGTGACTCGATCCCATTTCCACTCGGGTATCGTGATTGGTCAAGTAATCACGAAGGCACGATGTTCCGCTTTCACTTGTTGACATATTAAACATCTCGAAACAAAGTCGGAGATGTCTCGCTTCATACCATGCCACCAAAACCGACGTTTCAAATCATTGTACATCTTCGTACTCCCGTGGATTGCCATTCGGCTACAATGGGCTTCATTGAATTATCGAAATGAGTTCAATTCTTTGGGACACACAGACGACTTTTGAACCTCAAACAATCGTCATCGTCGATTTGAAACTCCGAGTCCTTGTTCGAACACACGCCCGTTTTGCAACCAACTCGTCATCGACTTTACGAGCTTCTCGAATTTGGTGTGTCAATAATGGTTTGGCTTTCAATTCAGCCACTAACACACCTGTCGGATCGGATAGACAAGTGCACATTCATCGTCGTAATGTGAATAACGATTTACGACTCAAGGCATCCGCAACCACATTCGCCTTTCCGGGTGATAGTCAATGATCACTCATAATCCTTTAACATACTCGAGCCAACGTCTTTGTCGCAGATTTAAGTCTCTTTGGGTCATCAAATACTTGAGACTTTTGTGATCCGAGTATACATGGCACCTTTCACCAAATAAGTAATGTCGCCAAATCTTTAAGGCGAATACGATGGCGGCCAATTCGAGATCATGAGTCGGATAATTTTTCTCATGTGGCTTTAATTGCCTCGACGATAGGCCACAACTCGACCTTCTTGCATTAATACGCAACCTAACCCAAGTAGAGAGGCGTCGCTATAGATGACAAACTCTTTCTTGGGACTCGGGTTGCACTAGAATTGGGGCTTCATCAAATAAGTTTTCAGTTGATCGAAACTTTTTGGCATTTTCGTCCATTCGAACTTAACGTCCTTTTGGAGTAACCGTCATCGGCGTGGCTATCGTTGAGAAGCCTTTACAAATCGTCGGTAATAACTAAGCAAGCCCCAAAAGCTTGAACCTCGTAATATTTCTGAGGCTTCCAATTTAGTATGGCTGAAATTTTATTCGGTCGACTCGAATACCGATGCGATACCACATGACCCAAGAAGCTAACCTCTCTTAACGTAACTCACACTTTGAACTTAGCATATAATTGCTTGTCCCGTAAAATTTGCAAAGACTAACCGCGGTGTTCAGCAGATTCGGTCTCATTTCTTGAATAGACCAAGATGTCATCAATGAACACGACTACGAATCGATCCAAATATGGTCTAAAGATCCGATTCATTAAATCCATAAATACCGTTAGGGCATTAGTGAGCCCAAACGGCATCACTAGGAACTCATAGTGACCATATCTCGCTCAAGGCGGTCTTGGGCACGCTCGAATCTCGGATTCGCAATTGATAGTAGCCCGATCTCAAATCTATTTTCGAGAACACCGAGGCTCCCTTCATTGATCGAACAAGTCATCAATACGTGGCAACGAATATTTGTTCTTTATCGTCGCTTTATTAAGTCGGACGATAGTCGATCTACGATCGCATGGTTCCATCCTTCTTCTTCACGAACAACACCGGCGCACCCCAAGGCGAAAAACTCGGCGAGCAAAACCTCTATCCACCAATTCTTGCAACCGAGCTTTCAACTCCTTTAATTCCGTTGGTGCCATACGATACGGAGCTATCGAAATTGGAGTGGTACCGGTACCAATTCGATGCCAAATTCTATTTCCGAGCAGGTGGTAAACCGGCAATTCTTGGGAAAACATCCGGTATTCACAAACCACGGGCAGATTCGGGTTTCTTCTCGATTCCTTGTCATCGAGTACGTGCGCAAGGTACGCTTCGCACCCTTTTCTTACATATTTCGGGCCAACATCGGCGATATTACAGTGGCAACCCTTTAAGTCCGTGGACTCAACCCGAATTATTTCATTATTCGCGCACCTCAAATCGATAGTCTTGCTCTTGCAATTTACAACCGCGATCGTGCATGGTCAACCAATCCAAACCAAGAATAACATCGAACTCATCGAACGGAAAAGCATTAAGTCCGCGGAAAACAAGAACCTCGAAACACTAGGGACTTTTCTTGCACACTTTGTTAACAAGCACGTAATGACCCAAGGGTTTGACACCGAATTACAAACTCGAGAGACTCAATAGGCAAAGTCTTCTTTGGATGCTAAGGTTTCACATATATATGAATGAGTAGAACCAGGGTCAATCAAAGCAATCACATTTGTATTGAAAAGAGTGAAAGTACCGGTAATAACATCCGAGAGGCAGATCCTCGGCGTGCGCGTATGGCATAAGTCCTAGCAGAGCACGAGCCTCGGATCCGATGGTAGCATCTCTAGATCCTCTCGACCGCCATCGACATTGCCCATATTTCTAGGTGGCCTACCTCGGCGATGGTAGCACCGGGTTTGCACTCGACTTACATTCATTCATGCATCCTCGGGCAATCCTTCATAAAGTGGTCGGCCGATCCACACTTATAGCAGAGCGATCACGAAACCAACAGCTCCCGAATGCCATTTGCCACAATGTGGACACTCCGCCTCTCTCGGCGATCATTTCCACCATGGCGATCGAAGTGACTCGTGTGGTCACAGGGGTCGATCGCGTCCTCGTCTAGAAAAGCCCAAACGCCACTAGACCGGCTCGCATCATCTCGAAATCTCTTCGATGCTTGTTGAAGAGACTTTCCGAGGACCTCTTCGAATTCTCCAATCCCACATCAGCTTTTTGTTTCTCCTTTCTAAGCTCTTGACTTTACAAGCTCGCTCAACAAGTACTACGAACTCTCGATCTCGAGAATGCCAACAAACATCCTTATATCATCATTCAGCCCATCCTCGAAGCGTTTACACATAATAGCCCGGACGAAATGCATTCTCGCGATACTGGCTAAGCCTCACAAACTTTCGTTCGTAGTCGATGCGGACATAGAACCTTGCTTAAGATCAAGAAATTCCCTCCGCTTTTGGTCGATGAATCTCGATCGATATACTTTTTTGAACTCGGTTTGAAAGAATTCCCAAGTCACTTGCTCTCTAGGCACCACGAAGTCGAGTACTCCACCAATAGTAGGCGGACTCGTAGCAAGGAGATGGTACACTTTAAGCACTCATCGGTGTACAGGATAGCTCATCAAGCACCCGGATAGTGTTATCTAACCAAAATTCAGCGCTTCGGCATCATCATCATCCGTAGCCTTAAATTCAGTGGCCCCATGTTTTCGAATCCTATCGATTGGGGCTTACTTGACCTTATTTGGTCGATCACCGGAGGTATTGTAGGTGCGGGGTTGCATTTGTCGGGAATGGAGGTTGTGGAACAGTAGTGTTGGTTCGAATGTATTGATTAAACCATTCGTTCATCACACTATAAAAGGCTTGCCTAGCCTCGTCATTAGGATTGCTGGCCATAGGTTGAGAGTCCACGGCTGTCCCTCTTGCCAAGAAGCGCCACACTCTCCACATCATCAGCTATCGCTTTCGGTTGGGATCGGGATCCATTGCTACAACAAACACAAAGTCGAATTGTCGTAATCATCACACTATCGATTCATCATTTAATGGCATGTATAGCTAGACCCCAAACACATCACGGTAGTCCTAGAATCGACTAAACCGTGGCTCGATACCAATAAAATTGTAACACCCCAAACCCGAGACCATCGCCGGTGTCGGACCCGAGGGGTTAACAAGCCAAGTTCACATGTTTTTGCCCACCAATTTGACATTTCCAGTCAGGCTGGAAAACTGCGTCACTGTCGCCTTAAAAATCATATCTCGAGTTTCAAAACTCAGAAACTGGTATCGTAAATTTTCCCTGAATTTATACTCATATATACATCCATGGTTTTATTTCTAGGATTTTTGGTCGGGCCAATTGGTACAGTTTATTAGTTAAAGCTACCCATGTTACAGGGATCGACTGCTCTGACCTTCGCGCGGTATAACTTGAATATCTCTCTGTACAGGGCTTTAATGCTGGTGTCGTTTGTTTCTAATGAAACTAGACTCAAAATGGAATCTTTACATATAAGGTATGTCTCCTAATTATTTTTTTATAATTTATAGTGAATTTTTAAAGTTGCGACAGGGAACCCAGAAACCATTCTGGCCCTGTCTCACAATAGCTTTAATATCTCTTAACCTGTAACTCCTATGACCATTTCGTTTCTTCCATATGAAAATAGACTCATCAAGGTTCATTTAAATAGCTTATTCACTATTTAATTCCATTCCTATGAATTTTGGTGATTTTTCACATTCACGCCACTGCAGCTGGCAGCATCTGTTTTTAAGGTAGGACTTACCTATTTGGTAGTCTCCATGATTCAACTAGTCTTGCCATACATAGGTTCATATATGATCATTTTAACCATGCCAATGGCTGATCATATGACCAACATTCCCATTTCCAAGCCATAGCCACATCATGACACCAAATATATACATACAACCCACAATTAGTCTAAGTTCATGCTTCCCTTTTCGAGCCATTTTCGCATGGCCGTACATACTTACATTACAACATATTTAACAAACAAGGGGTAGTCCTATACATGCCATCTCAAGTTCAACCAAAATTTATACCAAAATGGAGGCTTGATAGTGTGGATGACTTGACTTCAACGATCCCAAATCCGATTGCCTCGAGCGAAATCTAGAAAAGCGAGAGCCAAAGCAACGGGTAAGCATTTTTATGCTTAGTAAGTCTCAAGGAATATAATCAACTCTAATTACAGCAATACATTCACATAGCCAAATGCATCATTTCATTTGTACACATTCCTACTTCACACTTCATCATTATATAATTTCACAAAGTATCAATCAATTCAATAACTGAAATTCATTAGTCGATTGAGCGAATGTTGCTCAAACATGTCGACTTTCCAATGCACATATAACGTACCTTATCCTTTGGGCTTTTCGAGTGTGCTAATTGAATTCATTACAGCAACCAACACTCACCTCCAGCCCAAGATTCTTGGAATATAACCGGATATAATCACGTGCACAAATGCCTTGGTCTTAGCCGGATAAAATGTCTCGCACGAATGCCTTGGTCTTAGCCCGGATGTAGCCACTAGCGCAATTGCCTTGGTCTTAACCGGATATAATTTCCAGCATAATTGTCTTCGGATTTAGCCGGATATCATTCAATTTCCCATGAACACATACATCAATTATCATTGGACATACATAATTCATTTTCGTTACTAAGGCTCAAACGCAATTATAGTCACAAGCATATTCGCCTTCGGGACTTGGCCCGGGTAGAATTCAAATACTCATGCATACACAATCAATAATCAATACACATCCATACTTTATTTCACACAATTCAAGTACGGTCACTTCTTGATTACTTACCTCGGATGTTGTCGAACGGCTTTTTCGGCTATTCGATCACCTTTTCCTTCCCCTTGTCCAATTGTGGTCTTCTAAGCTCTTGAGCTAATTCAAACAAATTCAATTTATTAAAACCTCATTGTGCTAGTTTTTGGCCGAATATGACAAGGAGTTTAAATGGTCATATGGCCACCCTTTAGCTTGAATACACAATGGTCATGCACATTTTATACTACATCAAGCAATTCAATACAATTTATTCGAGCATCAAGGAAATGCTAAGGCCTTCAATAGGCTACCCAAGGCCGAATATTCATGTACATGTTGAGGTCAATTTTGCACTTAATACCTCACAAAAACAGCATGCAATTTACTAATTAATGCTTTGCACATTGTGGCCCAAAACTTATAATATAGCATCAAGCACCTACATGTGTGCTAGGTCAATTGTGCTTGCAATTTCACAAGCATTCTTCCACATCTTCTTCTTTAAACCAATATATTCATCACTTAGTTCATAACCAAAACATAATGTGCAATCATATATATGCATATATGAGCATGGTCAATTTCAAGGTGTCCATAGCCATCCAAAACACAAATTTTAACTAACATGCAAGAAGCATGAATCATGCTCAAGAATGCATCATGGCGAATATGACAATCATGCTTCTTTTCAACTTCAATCATGATAAAACAAAAAGAAAGCTCAAAATCTTACTCATGAGTAGACAATCCATCATTGCATGCATCATCATCAAGTTTCACACTTAGCATGCAATGGCTTTATCACCATAACAACTTTGGCCAAATGCCATTTCCATGGCATAACAAAGATTTGAGCCATGGCTAACATGCACATCAAATTAGCAACCAAAACATGCATGAAACTCCCAACACAACCTCATACATACCTTACTCTTGATGCAAATTTAGCCAAATCACCTTCTAGATCTCTTCTAAACAAAGGAAATGAAGCAAAAATCCCTCTTCCTCTTAGTATTTTTGGCCAAAAAGGAGAGAACAAGGATGAACAATTTTTTGTTTTCTCTTCTTGGTTGCACGGCAATGGGGGGAATGCTACTCTCTCACACACATTTTTTTTCATTCTTTTCTTACCCATGCTTATTTGTTTATTATTTCTCCCTAATGCCCAACAAAACATGTTTCATGACATGTTTAGCCCATATCTCTTTGTCATGGCCGGCCATCACTTGTAAAAAGGGGAATTTGACATGCAAGTCCATTATTTTGCATGCATGCTCTACTTAGTCATCACACATTTCCCTATCGTACTTTCAAAGTTCACTACTAAGTCCTTTCTAGTGGAATTCACCTTTATAACACTAAATCAATCATCATAAAATGTCATACATGAGCACACACATATTATAGGCATCAAAATAAATTTTTAATTATTTTTATGCCTCGGTTTTGTGGTCCCGAAACCACATTCCGACTAGGGTCAATTTTGGGCTGTCACACATCATTTATATTTATCATATATCCAACATCACAAGATGTGCACTATAAACCACAATGGGAAATAAACAATTATTTCCACAACAATCATGAATTTACAATTATAGGCTTACGTACATGCCTATTTACTCGTAGCAATTTTATTCTCATACCCTCTTTGATTTACCTTTTTAACACATTGGACTAATAAGGATGCTCGGGGATCTCATACTCTTAGTACCTTATCAATGCCTGTAACATCCTTGTTTCACTGTCTGACAGTTCTGACCCTTTTTCACTAAGAATTAATTATCTTCTCATACGATATTCAGAAGATGTTCCCTTTTGTTTCTTTTGAAAATAGACTCATTAAGGATTCTAAGAATATAAATTATAACCCAAAATTATTTTCACAAATCGAAACAGGGGATTTCGAAATCATTCTGACTCTGTCTCACAACAATTCAAATATCTCATAATATGAACTTTTTTTTCTTACTCTTCTATATGAAACTAGACTCAATAAGATTTAATTCATATTTTATTCAGCCTCTAGTTCGATTTCCACAATATTTTGTGGATTTTCAAAGTCGGACTGCTGTTGCAATCCAAAGCTATTTCAATGTTAATTTTACCCTTTCATGATTATCTTTAAATAGGCTTTTGTGCCAATCAATTTCTCTTTTCATATTCATTAGGCCATAAGGTGAAGGGATACACATATCATGTCCCATTTTAATTCGACTTGAAAGCCTTACACATAATCACCCATTAAATTTACCACATAATTATACACCATAGGTATCGACCTAATATTTACAAGGTCGTCACAAAGTCATTCTCATAGGTATGACTTACTCATTTACATTCTTACCAAAAGTCCAATATAAATTGAGCTCATTACTCGTGAATTTTTAGTACATTCCTGTACCCTTTCAACAAGATCATAAACATAGCTTACTCATTTTCATTCCTTACTAATCATACAACATAAATTGAGCATGCATTTCATGAATTTCATGTAAGTACCTGTACCACTCACAACATGGTCATAACCTCTCTTCCAAAATAAATCGTAAATTTCCCGTTGAACCATTTGGAATACTAAAGGAAATTAAATAAGCCACAAGCATAGGGTAAGGTGCAGACGCCATGTCCCGGACATGGTCTTACACTGGCTCACATCAAAGTCGATGACATGTCCCAGACACGGTCTTACACTGACTCTCGTGCATCGAGGCCAATGCCATCTCCCAGACATGGTCTTACACTGACTCTCGTATATCGGTGCCTGTAACACCCCAAACCCGACCTAGATGCTACGGTCGAATATGGTGTGTCACATCTGAGTGTTTTCAAAACCTTGTACCTGATGGTGGAAATCGTTTTTAAGTTAAACCCATCCGATTAAAAACTGCAGAAGCTTCTTTAGTTGAAAACCTTAAGGTTAGAAATGCAGGTTTTTATTTGAAAAGTTATTATTTTGAAAATTCGATGCTCCTACTCTAGAAGTTTAGAATATGAAATCGAAAGCCCATTAAAAGTTAAATCCCCCCCCAAATGGCCTTATTACATAATTAAAACCCAAATATGGAAGCTTAAATAAATTGAGTTATTAACAACCAATCTGCGAACGTGTGGCCACCACTGAGTCCCTCGTGGCTCCAAATAGGCTAAGGATGGGGATTACTTGCATAGTTAAAAGAAGGGTGAGTTTATTAAAACTCAGTGTGTAATCCCCTATCGGTCAACAGTAACAGTGCATACAGTAACAATCTGGGCCTGAGCCCTATTCAATAACAGTACAGTCTGGGCCTAAGCCCTATGCAGTAATAGTGTGGGCCTATGCCCAAAATAGTATAATAACAATACAGGTATGCAACCTAACCTAATCCATCCTGCTCACCACCTGTACCAACCAAGTCACTATGTGGGGAATAAATCGACCCACCCAGCCAACACACCAATATCGCAGCGTAGCTGCTAATAGTAATGCAACAAAGCTACTAGTAGTAACATAGCAAAGCTGCTAATAGTAATGAAGCAAAGCTGCTAATAGCGGTAAACGTGGCGTAGCCAATAATATCAAAATACGTGGAAAAGCCACCAGAACAGTACTTCCTCCAAATCAAAATCCCAACCCCAATGCAGTATGTCATGTTATAATATTTCGTGTATGCAAGGTTCCATACTCAGATACAGTCATGCATATATCATACACTCATCAATTAACCTACCTCTAAGGTATAACACTCATTTCCACCCATTAGGGGTAGAATAGTAATTTTTACTCGTCAAGAATATTTTGGTCATTTTACCCTCTAGGGCCTCGGTACAAATAATCGACCTTTAAGAAGGTCTACAGTCCCCTCGAGCGACTTAAGTAACCTAAACAGACCTAACAGTGTAAATGGCCTAAGACCCATTATTTGGCCCAAGTGGGCCCACATGTTCGTGTGGCCCACTTAGCCCAAATTTAGCTACGGCTATGTGACCAACATAGCCTAGTCCAAAATTTATCACTTACCGTAGATTTAATTTGTGTGGAGCCCACGAGCCTGTTGGGTCCTCGCGGTCCATTTTGACCCAACGAAGCCCTTAACAGCCTATGCCATGTACATGACATGACAAGCCCAACTACTTCCCACCTATCAGTTAGATTTACACAAGCGGGCCCACGGGGCCCATTGGGCCCATTTGGCCAATCTAGGCCTAGTACACGAGAACTCTCATGGCGGCCTCTACAGTTTATCGCCCATGGTTTGTGGGCTCATTTTACCCCACGAGCGGTTGCATGCTCGTAAGGCCTCAAATGCTGAAGTTTTGGCTTTTCAGCTTTTGTCGATTTCCTACAAAGAAGGGCGTGAATTCACACCTGTTTATGAGAATGCGCTGAAGTCCACGATCACCAACTTTGGCACATCCTGCATTGAGTCTTAATCACTTTCCCTCTCACCAACTCATCTGGTTCGCTTTATTTAAAGCCAGCTTCTCACTAATGCTCATGTTAGCTTCCCGATGTAGGATTACTTTCAACTATGAGGAAAGTTCCTTATTATTTTTTTATGACCACTTCAACCATAGAGTTCCAGTCCAACTCCACCTCCTACACAGCTCAAACAGTAAAATAAATACTCCATTGCACATCCTAGGACTTGAACCTCAGACTCATAGTTACACAACACACCACCTTGCCACTCCACCACAGGCTCTTTCTGTTTCACAAAATATCCTCTATTAATTATAAGGTCTATAGGCCAAAGTCCAGGTTCCTTTAAAAGAAAAACCAAAATAAGTTGCAAGAGCCAAAACTTGACCCCAGGCTCCCTTGAAACCTTAATGACGCCACAACCACTAGACCACATGGTTTCTTGTGTCATTTACTTAACACAATAATTGAAAAGGCCATCATCCAAGCATCCAGGGTTTAATTCACTTAAAACCAAAATTTTTGCTAAAGCCTAGGTTTGAACCCAAGATTTCTCAGACACTTCACAGAGCACTTAACCACTGAAACAAACACATAATTGTGTCATTTCCTAGCACAATTAAATACTTATATTCAACCTCCTTACAGACCCATACTCAAGGCCCACTACTTCTAGGCCCAAATTCAGGGAGTTACAACTTTACCCCCTTTAAGAAATTTCAGCCTCGAAATTTACCTGTTACAATAAGTGAGGGTATTGCTGCGCATCGCCTCCTCATGCTCCCACGTGGCTTCCTCTGAACCGTGATTATGCCAAAGCACTTTGACCAGTGGAACAGATTTCTTTCTTAATACCTTAACATCACGATCCAATATCTGCACCGGTTCCTCCTCGATAGTCAAATCAGGTCCAACCTCAATTTCCTCAACTGATATAATGTGCAAGGGATCAGAATAGTACCGCCTCTGCATTTAAATATGAAACACTTCATGAATCCTATCCAACTCTGGAGGCAACTCAAGTTGATAAGCGACCGGTCCCATCCACCTAAGTATTCAATAAGATCCAATAAACCTAGGGCTAAGCTTGCCATTCTGCCCAAACCTCAAAATTTTCTTCCATGGTGAGACCTTGAGAAAGACATAATCCCCTACAGAGTACTCGGTATCTTTACGCTTCAAGTCAGCATAAGACTTCTGCCTATCAGATGCTTCCTTTAACCGGTCTCAAATCAGTTTCACCTTATCTCTTGTATCAGAAATTAATTCTGGCCGCAGAACTCGCCGCTCACCCAGCTCAGTCTACAAGTAAGAGTACGACACCTACGACCATACAACGCCTCAAACGGTGCCATTCGAATACTGGATTGGTAGCTGTTATTATAAGCAAACTTTTCCAATGGAAAATAATCCTTCCAGCTACCTCTGAAATCAATTACACAACCTCTTAACATGTCTTCCAGTATCTGAATCACCCTCTCTGACTGCGTATCCGTCTAAGGGTGGAACGCAGTACTGAAATCTAGCCTTGTACCCAAAGCCTTGTGTAATATTTTCCAGAACCGAAATGTGAATCTAGGATCTCAGTCAGATATAATAGAAACCGGTACACCATGTAGCCTCACAATTTCAGCCACATATAACTTGGCCAATTTCTGTAACGAATAATCCGTGTGGATCGATATAAAATGGGCAGATTTAGTCAATCGGTCCTTAATCACCCATATCGAATCCTTCTTAGTCGGCGTTAAGGGTAGCCCACTCACAAAATCCATGGTTACCCTCTCCCACTTCCAGAGTGGAATTTTAACTGGTTGTAGTAACCCAGAAGGTAATTGACACTCAGCCTTAACTTGCTAGCATGTCAGACACTTACTCACATACTCAGTAACTTCGTGTTTCAACCCTGGCCACCAATACAGCTCACAAAGATCTTGATATAACTTGTTTCCACCAGGATGCATAGTATATGGACTACTATGCGCCTCTTGTAGTATAGACTGCCTCAGATCAGAATCCCTCGATATACATACTCTTCGATGGAAGCATAATACTATTTTCTCATTTAGCCCAAAATCCGTGGCCTTACCATTCTCAACTGTCGAAAATGAGAAGCTAGCGACTCATCTAGAAATGTTTCTCCTTAATTTGATCAATCCAAGTCAGTCTCACTTGCAATTCAGCTAACAAGCTTCCATCATCGAACAAGCTGAGACAAGCAAACATTGCTTTCAATCAGATACAACCCTACGACTCAGTGCGCCAGCTACCACATTAGCTTTACCAAGGTGATACTCAATTGAACAATCGTAGTCCTTAAGCAACTATCCACCTTCGTTGCCTAAGATTCAACTCCTTTTGAGTAAGAAGATATTTGAGGCTTTTATGATCTATGTAAATAATCGTCTTTTCACTGTATAAGTAATGTCTCCAAATCTTCAGTGCGAATACCACCGTAGCTAATTCCAAGTCATGAGTGGGGTAATTTGTCTCGTGACGCTTGAGGTGATGAGACGCATAAGCAACCACCCTACCCTCTTACATCAACACACAACCCAAGCTAATATGCGACGCATCACTGTAAACAGTAAATTCCTTCCTAGACTCTGGCAGTATCAAAACAGGGGCCTTAGTCAAAACATCCTTTAGTTTCTCAAAACTCTCTTGCTGCTTATCAGTCCAATTAAATGGTACCCCTCTATGCAGTAACTTAGTCAGAGATGTAGCAATCAATGAAAATCCTTCAACAAAACGTCTGTAATACCTAGCCAGGCCTAGAAAGCTTCGAATCTCAAATACCGTCTTTGGTGGTTTCCAATCCACTACAGCTTCAATTTTCCGAGGATCCACCCTAATTTTCTCTGCTAACATTACATGTCCTAGAAATGTCACTTTTCGCAGCCAAAATTTGTACTTGCTGAATTTTGTATAAAGCTGCTTTTCCCTTAGAACTTACAAAACAATACGAAGATGTGCATCATGCTCCTTCTCGATTTTTGAATACACCAATATGTTGTCTATAAACACAACTATGAACTAATCCAAATAAGACTGGAATATCAATTCATTAGATCCATAAAAGCCGCTAGTGCATTCTTCAACCCAAACGACATCACTAGGAACTCGTAATGACCATAACAAGTTCTAAAAGCAGTCTTATACACGTTAGCATCCTTAATCTTTAGCTGATGATACCCAGACCGAAATCTAGCTTAGAAAAATTGTAGCTCCTCGTAGCTAGTCAAACAGATCATCTATCCTCGGTAAAGGGTACTTATTCTTGATAGTCAGCTTGTTCAATTGACGATTATCAATGCACATGCGCATGGATCCATCCTTCTTCTTCAAAAACAACATTGGTGCTCCCTACGGAGACACACTCAGTCGAATGAATCCTCGATCCAATAGCTTTTGGATTTGAGCCTTTAGCTCTACTAGCTCTTTCGGTGTCATCCTATAAGGGGCAATGGACACCGGAGCTGTTCCAGGTTGGAGTTCAATACTGAATTCAACCTCACGATCTGGAGGCAACCCCGGAAGCTCTTTAGGAAATACATCCAAAAAATCTTTTACAGTTCTGACATCTCCGACAGAAGGACTTTTAGAATCGAAAATACTACCATATGCTAGGAACGCCTCGCAACCTTTGCGAACCAGCTTCTCGGCCCTTAACGCAGAAATTACATTAGATAAATAATCTCTTCACTCCCTTATCGTCGTCACCTCCTTATCCTCCATAGACTTTAACACCATACGCTTAGCAGCACAATCCAATTTCAGAAAATGTTTCACTAACCAATCCATGCCCAATATAATATCAAATTTCCTAAACGACAGTTCCATCAAATCTGCCGAAAAGACCACCTTTGGACTTCTAAGGGCACATCTGAGAACAACTTACTCACCCCAACTGGTTGTCCCAGTGGACTCAACATAGTCATTTCACTAACTATATTTTTAGACTGAATACCCAATGTCTCAGACACAGTGCACGTAACATACGAGTGTGTAGAACCAATATTAATTAAAGTAGTGTATGGTAAATTATAAATCAGCAACGTACAAGTTATGACGTCAGGGTCATCCCTATCCTCTCAGCAACGAGCAGCATAGACCAAGGCTGGTTGTCTTGCCTTAATGTTTCCAGCACCTCTGCCTGGTGCTTCACGACCTCGACCAAACCCATTTCCACCTCTGGCCTAACCTCGGCCTCTCGGTGGCTGCTGACCACCTCTCACAGGCTGAACATGACCCTTTCCTACAGCTTTCATTTGAGTAAACCCCTGAATACAATTCTTAACCTAATGATCCATAGACCCACATCTAAAGCATGCCCCAGTTCGTTTCCAACACTCACCCTGGTGAGCTCTCCCACAATCGGCGCAAAGCTGCGGTCTTGTAACAATACCAAGAACCGCTCAAACTGGCCCATCAAACCTGGCCCTCTTTATAGGCCTTCCAGAAGAACCTGAGAGTCGAAAATCCCTTTTATTTTTGTCCCTATATTTCTCGCGGTTCTGGTGCTCAGAGCGCTTCACATCCTCGTCAATTTTTTATTTTTCCATAAGAGCAGCAAAGTCCTGCTCCCTCTATGGGGCTATCAGCACACATAACTCGTCTCAGAGGCCATCCTCAAACTGCACGCAGTGTTCATATTCAGTTACGACTATCCCGCGTGTATACCGACTCAACCGTAGAAACTCTCCCTCGTACTTCGCCATGATTTTATTCCCCTGAGTCAAATTCAGAAATTCCTTCCTTCGGGCATCTATATAACTTGCACCCACATACTTCCCTGAAAAGGCTGCTTTGAAGAAATCCCATGTCAAACGGTCAGCTTGCGTACCTTCTCTCACAGTGAGCCACCACTGGTAGGCCTCATCATGCAGTAAAGACACTGTCCCTTTTAATTTTTGCTCTGAAGTACATTCAAGGTCATCCATTACTAGCTCGGTAGCCTTTAACCAATATTCTACCACATATGGGGCTACACCCGAAACACCCTTGAAGATTTTTGCTCCATTAGATCAGAGTCGCTCTGAAATTGACCCCCAACCTAAAGATCCAGTACTTGTTCTAGCAACCCTTTCAAGAACTCGTAGCATTGCTTGAGATAAAGCATTATCCCCAACTGCTCGATCATAAGACCCTGATTCAATTACTGGCGAGGCTGGTGCCTCTCTAGCCGGCATGTGGCCCGATGCTGAAGACCCAGCTCTAAAACTTCCTCAGCCTCTACTGCGGCCTCGTGTACCCCTTCCGCAAGTACCTCTTGTGCTCATATCGATAGCAAATTGTCTGTTTTAAAGTCTTATAAATCAGTTTATAATTTCAATAATTATTAACAATGTGTTATGAAATTAGCAATTAGAGTTTGTTTTCGCAGAACAAAATTGTCTACAGTTGTCAGTCTTCTATAATCTCGGTCTACTCTAACTACGGAGTTTCAGTGTAATTCTACTACCTATGGTGGTCTTCAATAATACATTTCAGTTCATAACAATAATCAGTGTCAAAAAACTTACTGATTTGGTGCCGGAGACTTAGTGTGCCACATTTCCAACCACAAAATTTAACATTCAAATCCACAAAAACCCATTCCACAGCCGAGTTTCGTAACTTGACTCTGATACCACTAAATGTAACACCCCAAACTTGGTCTAGACGCTACAGTCGAATCTGGTGTGTCACATCTGAGTTTTTTTTGAAACCTTGTACTTGATGGTGGAAACCGTTTCTAAGTTAAACCCATCCGATTAAAAATCGCGAAAGCTTCTTTAGTTGAACACCTTAAGGATAGAAATGCAGGTTTTTATTTGAAAATTCGATGTTCTTATTCTAGAAATTTAAAATATGAAATCAAAAGCCCATTAAAAGTTAAAAACCCCCAAATGGTCTTGTTACATAATTAAAACCCAAATATGAAAGCTTAAATAAATTGAGTTATTAACAACAAATCTGCGGACGTGTGGCCACCACTGAGTCCCTCGAGGCTCCAAATCATCTAAGGCTGGGGATTACCTGCACAGTTAAAAGAAGGGTGAGTTTACGAAAACTCAGTATGTAATCCCCTATTGGTCAATAGTAAAAATGCATACAGTAACGGTCTGGGCCTGAGCCCTATTTAATAACAGTACAATCTGGGCCTAAGCCCTATGCAGTAACAGTGTGGGCCTATGCCCAAAACAGTATAATCACAATACAGGTATGCAACCCAACCCAATCCATCTTTCTCACCATCCGTACCAACCAATTCACCATGTGGGGAATAAATCGACCCACCCAGCCAACCCAGCAATATCCCAGCATAACTACTAATAGTAACGCAACAAAGCTGCTAGTAGTAACACAATAAAACTACTAATAGCGGTAAACATGGCGTAGCCATTAATATCAGAATACGTGGCAAAGCCACCAGAATAGTACTTCCTCCAAATCAAAATCCCAACCCTAATGCAGTATGCCATGTCATAATATTTCGTGTATGCAAGGTTTCATACTCAATACGGTCATGCATATATCATGCACTCATCAATTAACCTACCTCTAAGGTATAACAGTCATTTCCACCCATTAGGGGTAGAATAGTAATTTTATCCCTCAAGGGTATTTTGGTCATTTTACCCTCTAGGGTCCTGGTACAGATAATCGATCTCTAAGAAGGTCAACAGTCGCCTCGAGGGACTTAAGTAACCTAAACAGACCTAATGGTGTAAATGGCCTAAAACCCATTATTCGGCCCAAGTGGGCCCACACGCTCGTGTGTCCCACTTAGCCCAAATTTAGCTACGGCTATGTGACCTACATAGCCCAGTCTAAAATTTATAACTTACCGTAGATTTAATCTGTGTGGGGCTCACGAGCCCATTGGGTCCTCCTAGTCTATTTCGGCCCAACGAAGCCCTTAACGGCCTATGCCATGCACATGACATGACAAGCCTAACTACTTCCCACCTATCAGTTAGATTTACACAAGCGGGCCCACAAGGCCCATTGGGCCCATTTTTCCCATCGAGGCCCAGTATACGAGAATGCTCGTAGCGGCCTCTATAGTCTATCGCCCATGGTTTGTGTAACGCCCCAAACCCGGCCCAGACATTATGGCCAGATCTGACGTGTCACATGGACTTACGACTTAGTATGCATTCGTTGGTTTAAGTGATTGGAGTGGTCTTTGTAAAAACAGCGGTTGAATGAAAAGCCGGTTTATCAATCTTTAGGCTATCCATTTGTTGTGTTTGTTGAGTCTTGAAAACGTTCATTAATTTTGAAAACCCGCGCAGCCTAACACTAGCAGTTTCGTCATAGTGTAAATATAATCAGAAAATAAAACCATAACGGAAAAAATAAATTTAAATAGCGGCCTTATTACAACTTAAAACCCAAAATTAAATCAGAATATAAAAATAATAAAAATAAACTAACTTAGGAAAACCAACTTTGCAAATGATGTGGCCGCTCCGAATCTCTCACAGCTCCAAGCCCACTATCTTTGGGGATTTTGTGACAGCCCAAAATTGACCCTAGTCGGAAGGTGGTCTCGGGACCACAAAACCGAGGCATAAAAATAATTAAAAATCTATTTTGATGCCTATAATATGTGTGTGCTCATGTATGACATTTTATGATGATTGATTTAGTGTTATAAGGGTGAATTCCACAAGAAAGGACTTAGTAATGAACTTTGAAAGTATGATAGGAAATGTGTGATGACTAATTAAAGCATGCATGCAAAATAATGGACTTGCATGTCAAATTCCCCTTTATAGGTGGTGGCGGCCATGACAAGGAGGATGGGCTAAACATGTCATGAAACATGTTTTGTTGGTGCATTAGGGTGAAATAATAAACAAAGGTGTATGGGTGATAAAAAATGAAAAAAATGTGTGTGAGTGTGGTAATCCCCCCATTGCCGTGAGTTGTAGAGAAGGAAAGAAAAAAAATTTGTTCATCCTTTCTTTGAGCCAAAACTAAGGAAGAAGGAGGATTTTGCTTCATGCTTGGTTTGGAAGAGATCTAGAAGGAGATTTGGCCAAGTTTGCATCAAGATTAAGGTATGTATGAGGTTGTGTTAGGAGTTTCATGCATGTTTTGGTTGCTAACTTGATGTGCATGTTAGCCATGGCTCAAATCTTTGTTAAGCCATGGAAATGGTATTTGGCCAAAGTTGTTATGGTGATAAAGCCATTGCATGCTAAGTGTGAAGCTTGATGATGATGCATGCAATGATGGATTTTCTACTCATGAGTAAGATTTTGAGTTTTCTCTTTGTTTTATCATGATTAAAGTTGAAAAGGAGCATGATTGTCATACTTGGCCATGAT
Source organism: Gossypium arboreum (assembly GCF_025698485.1). Classification (NCBI taxonomy): domain Eukaryota; kingdom Viridiplantae; phylum Streptophyta; class Magnoliopsida; order Malvales; family Malvaceae; genus Gossypium; species Gossypium arboreum. The sequence goes on from NC_069075.1 coordinate 95,432,006, forward strand.
GCATTCTTGAGCATGATTCATGCTTCTTGCATGTTAGTTAAAAGTTTGTGTTTTGGATGGCTATGGACACCTTGAAAATTCGCCATGCTCATATATGCATATATATGATTGCACATTATGTTTGGTTATGAACTAAGTGATGAATATATTGATTTAAAGAAGAAAATGTGGAAGAATGCTTGTGAAATTGCAAGCACAATTCGCCTAGCACACATATAAGTGCTTGATGCTATATTATAAGTTTTGGGCCACAATGTGCAAAGCATAAATTAGTAGATTGCATGCTGTTTTGTGAGGTATTAAGTGCAAAATTGACCTCAACATGTACATGAATATTCGGCCTTGGGTAGCCTATTGAAGGCCTTAGCATTTCCTTGATGCTCAAATAAATTGTATTGAATTGCTTGATGTAGTATAAAATGTGCATGACCATTGTGTATTCAAGCTAAAGAGTGGCCATATGACCATTTAAAATCCTTGTCATATTCGCCATAAGCAAGCACAATGAGGTTTTAATAAATTGAATTTGTTTGAATTAGCTCAAGAGCTAAGAGGGCCACAATTGGACAAGGGGAAGGAAAAGGTGATCGAATAGCCGAAAAAGCCGTTCGACAACATCCGAGGTAAGTCCTCAAGAAGTGACCTTACTTGAATTATGTGAGATGAAATATGGATGTGTATGATTATTGATTATGTGTGTATGAGTATTTGAATTCCACCGGGCTAAGTCCCAAGGCGAATATGCTAATGATTATAATTGTGTTTGAGCCTTAGTAAGGAAAATGAAATATGTATGTCCAATGATTATTGATGTATGTGTGCATGAGAAATTGAATGATATCGGGCTAAGCCCCAAGACAATTATGCTGAAATTTATATCCGGGTTAAGACCGAAGGCAATTGTGCTAGTAGCTATATCCGGGCTAAGACCAAGGCATTCGTGCAAGTTGTTAAATCCGGGCTAAGACCAAGGCATTTGTGCAAATCGTGATATCCGGGTAAAGTCCGTTGGCCTTGGTGCGGGTTACCATAACCGGGCTATGTCCCGAAGGCGATTGAACGAGTACCGACATCCGGCTAAACTCGAAGGTATGTGATTTGAAAATTATGAGCTTGCTGGAAAATTTCAGCTAATGCACTTGTGAAATTTCCCAATGATAAGGTAAGTGCGGTGTGTGCTTTGCGCTAGGAGTAAGAGCGTATGAATATCCGCTCCTATGATGGAGCGAGTTATCGGCCTTAATGAAGCCGCTATTTGTGTATGAACATAAGAGTTGGGATGGTAAAGTAAGTATGATTATGTGAATGCGCATTAATGAAATGATGCATTTAACTATGTGAATGTATTGCTGTAATTAGAGTTGATTATATTCCTTGAGACTTACTAAGCATAAAAATGCTTACTCATTGCTTTGGCTCTTAGTTTTCTAGATTTCGCCGAGGCAATCGGATTTGGGATTGTTGAAGTCAAGTCATCCACACTATCAAGCCTCCATTTTGGTATAAATTTTGGTTGAACTTGAGATGGCATGTATAGGACTACCCTTGTTTGTTAAATATGTGGTGATGTAAGTATGTACGGCCATGCGAAAATGGCTCGAAAAGGAACATGAACTTAGAATAATTGTGGTTTGTATGTATATATTTGGTGTCATGATGTGGCTATGGCTTGAAATGGGATTGTTGGTCATATGATCAGCCATTGGCATGGTTAAAATGATCATATATGAACCTATGTATGGCAAAGACTAGTTGGTTCATGGAGACTACCAAATAGGTAAGACCTACCTTAAAAACAGATGCTGCCAGCTGCAGTGACGTGAATGTGAAAAATCACCATAATTCATAGGAATGGAATCAAATATTGAATAAGCTATGTAAATGAACCTTGATGAGTCTATTTTCATATGGAAGAAACGAAACGGTCATAGGAGTTACAGGTTAAGAGATATTAAAGCTATTGTGAGACAGGGCCAGAATGGTTTCTGGGTTCCCTGTCGCAACTTTAAAAATTCACTATAAATTATCCAAAAAGAATTAGGAGATATACCTTATATGTAAAGATTCCATTTTGAGTCTAGTTTCATTAGAAACAAACGACACCAGCATTAAAGCCCTGTGCAGAGAGATATTCAAGTTATACCGCGCGAAGGTCAGAGCAGTCGATCCCTGTAACTTGGGTAACTTTAACTAATAAACTGTACCAATTGGCCCGACCAAAAATCCTAGAAATAAATCCATGGATGTATATATGAGTCTAAATTCAGGGAAAATTTACGAAACCAGTTTCCGAGTTTTGAAACTCGAGATATGATTTTTAAGGCGACAGTGACGCAGTTTTCCAGCCTGACTGGAAATGTCAAATTGGTGGGCAAAAACATGTGAACTTGGTTTGTTAACCCTCGGGTCCGACACCGGCGATGGTCTCGGGTTTGGGGTGTTACAATTTTATTGGTATCAGAGCCACGGTTTAGTCGATTCTAGGACTACCGTGAGGTGTTTGGGGTCTAGCTATACATGCCATTAAATGATGAATCGATAGTGTGGTGAATTCTGACAATTTGACTTCATGTTTGTTTATAGCAATGGATCCCGATCCCAACCGAGCGATAGCTGATGATGTGGAGAGTGTGGCGCCTGCTCCCGCGCAAGGGACAGCGCCGGCGGACTCTCAACCTATGGCCAGCAATCCTAATGACGAGGCTAAGTAAGCCTTTTATAGTGTGATGAACGAATGGTTTAATCAATACATTCGAACTAACACGGCTGTCCCACGACCTCCATTCCCGATTTAATGCAACCCCAAGCACCTACAATACCTCCGGTGACTGACCCAATAAGGTCAGGTAAGCCCCCAGTCGATAGGATTCGAAAACATGGGGCCACTGAATTTAAAGCTACGGATGATGGTGATGCCGAACGAGCTGAATTTCGGTTGGACAACACTATCCGGGTGCTCGATGAGCTATCTTGTACACCCGATGAATGCTTAAAGTGTACCATCTCCTTGCTACGTGATTCCACCTACTATTGGTGGAGTACTCGACTTCGTGGTACCTAGAGAGCAAGTGACTTGGGAATTTCTTGATCTTAAGCAAGGTTCTATGTCGGTTACCGACTATGAACGAAAATTTGTGAGGCTTAGCCGATACACGCGAGAATGCATTTCGTCCGAAGCTATTATGTGTAAATGCTTCGAGGATGGGCTGAATGATGATATAAGGATGTTCGTTGGCATTCTCGAAATACGAGAGATCGTAGTACTTGTTGAGCAAGCTTGTAAAGTCGAAGAGCTTAGAAAGGAGAAACAAAAAGTGATGTGGGACCGGAGAATTCGAAGAGGTCCTCGGAAAGTCTCTTCAACAGCAATCAAGAGATTTCGAGATGATGTGAACCGGTCTAGAGGCGCTTTGGGCTTTTTAGACGAGGACGCGATCGACCCCTGTGACTACACGAGTCACTTCGATCGCTGATGGTGGAAATGATCGCCGAGAGAGGCGGAGTGTCAACATTGTGGCAAATGGCATTCGGGAGCTGTTGGTTTCGTGATCACTCCGCTATAAGTGTGGATCGGCCGACCACTTTAGGAAGGATTGCCCGAGGAAGCTTGAATGAATGTGAGTCGAGTGGAAACTCGGGTGCTACCATCGCCGAGGTAGGCCACCTAGAAATATGGGCAATGTCGATTGGCGGTCGAGAGGATCTAGAGATGCTACCATCGGATCCGAGGCTCGTGCTCCTGCGAGGACTTATGCCATACGCCGACGCGAGGATCTTGCCTCTCCAGATGTCATTACGGTGCTTTCACCCTTTTCAATACTAAAGTGATTGCGTTGATTGACCCCGGTTCTACTCAATCTTATATATGTGAAACCTTAGCATCCAAGAAGACTTTGCCTATTGAGTCTCTCGAGTTTGTAATTCGGTGTCAAACCCTTGGGTCATTACGTGCTTGTCAACAAAGTGTGCAAGAAAAGTCTCCTAGTGTTCCGAGGTTCTTGTTTCCGGCGGACTTGATGCTTTTGCCGTTCGATGAATTCGACGCTATTCTTGGTTTGGATGGGTTGACCATGCACGATGCGGTCGTAAATTGCAAAAGCAAGACTATCGATTTGAGGTGCGCGAATAACGAGATAATTCGGGTTAAGTCTACGGACTTAAAGGGTTGCCACCGTAATATCGCAATGTTGGCCCGAAAATATGTAAGAAAAGAGTCTAAGCGTACACTGGCGTCGTGCTCGATGACAAGGAATCGAAAAGAAACCCGAATCTGTGCCGTGGTTTGTGAATACCGGATGTTTTCCACGAAGAATTGCGGGTTTACCACTGTTCGGAAATAGAATTTGGCATCGAATTGGTACTTGGTACCACTCCAATTTCGATAGCTCCGTATCGTATGGCACCAACGGAATTAAAGGAGTTGGAAGCTTCGATTGCAAGAATTGGTGGATAGAGGTTTTGCTCGCCGAGTTTTTCGCCTTAGGGTGCGCCGGTGTTGTTCGTGAAAAGAAGGATGGAACCATGCGGTTGTGATCGACTATCGTCGACTTAATAAAGCGACGATAAAGAACAAATATCCGTTGCCACGTATTGACGACTTGTTCGATCAACTGAAGGGAGCCTCGGTGTTCTCGAAAATAGATTTGAGATCGGGCTACTATCAATTGCGAATCCGAGATTGGACGTGCCCAAGACCGCCTTGTAAGCGAGATATGGTCACTATGAGTTCCTAGTGATGCCGTTTGGGCTCACTAATGCCCTGCGGTATTTATGGATTTAATGAATCGGATCTTTAGACCATATTTGGATCGATTAAGTAGTCGTGTTCATTGATGACATCTTGGTCTATTCAAGAAATGAGACCGAACATCTTTGAACACCTGCGGTTAGTGCTTTGCAAATTTTACGGGACAAGCAATTATATGCTAAGTTCAGCAAGTGTGAGTTCGGTTAGAGAGGTTAGCTTCTTGGGTCATGTGGTATTCAGATCGGTATTCGAGTCGACCGAATAAAATTTCAGCCATACTTAATTGGAAGCCTCCAGAAATATTCTTGAGGTTCGAGCTTTTTGGGGCTTGCTTAGGTTATTACCGACGATTTGTAAAGGCTTCTCAACGATAGCCACGCCGATGACGGCTACTCCAAAAGGACGTTAAGTTCGAATGGACGGAGAAATGCCAAAAAGTTTCGATCAATGAAAACTTATTTGGTGAAGCCCCAATTCTAGTGCAACCCGAGTCCAAGCAAGGAGTTTGTCATCTATAGGGACGCCTCTCTACTTGGGTTAGGTTGCGTATTAATGCAAGAAGGTCGAGTTGTGGCCTGTCGTCGAGGCAATTAAAGCCACATGAGAAAAATTATCCGACTCATGATCTCGAAATGCCGCCATCGATTCGCCTTAAAGATTTGGCGACATTACTTATTTGGTGAAAGGTGCCATGTATACTCGGATCACAAAAGTCTCAAATATTTGATGACCCAAAGAGACTTAAATCTGCGACAAAGACGTTGGCTCGAGTTGTTAAAGGATTATGAGTGATCATTGACTATCACCGGGAAAGGCGAATATGGTTGCGGATGCCTTGAGTCGTAAATCGTTATTCACTTTCTGAGCGATGAATGTGCACTTGTCCGTCCGATCCGACGGTGTGTTAGTGGCTGAATTGAAAGCCAAACCATTATTGACACACCAAATTCGAGAAGCTCGTAAAGTCGACGACGAGTTGGTTGCAAAACGGGTGCGTGTGTTCGAACAAGGACTCGGAGTTTCAAATCGACGATGACGATTGTTTGAGGTTCAAAAGTCGTCGGTGTGTCCCAAAGAATTGGAACTCATTTCGATAATTCAATGAAGCCCATTGTAGCGAATGGCAATCCACCCGGAGTACGAAGATGTACAATGATTTGAAACGTCGGTTTTGGTGGCATGGTATGAAGCGAGACATCTCCGACTTTGTTTCAAGATGTTTAATATGTCAACAAGTGAAAGCGGAACATCGGTGCCTTGAGATTACTTCACCAATCACAATACCCGAGTGGAAATGGGATCGAGTCACAATGGACTTTGTATCCGGACCGCCATTGTCGCAAGTAAGAAGGATGCGGTTTGGGTCGTGGTAGATCGATTGACTAAGTCGGCCCACTTTGTCCCCCCGACGCACGGATTTTTCAATGGACAAATTAGCGGAATTGTACGTTTCTCGATTGTGAAATTACACGGGTGCCTATTTCTATCGTGTCGGATAGAGATCCAAGATTTACCTCGCGGTTTTGGAAAAAGTTGCAAGAAGCTTTGGGTACCAAGTTGCATTTCAAGACCGCCTATCACCCCAAACCGATGGTCAATCCGGCGGGTAATTCGAGATACTTGAGGATATGTTAAGATGTTGCGTCCTCGAGTTTAGTGGTTCATGGGAACGGTATTTGCCGTTGATTGAATTCGCCACAACAACGACTTTCAATCGAGTATTAAGATGGCACCTACGAGGCTTTGTACGGGCGTAAATGCCGTACACCATTGTTTTGGTGAGCTTGGTGAAAGCAAGATTTTCGGTGGATTTGATTAGGGATGCGAGCAGAAAGTGAAAGTAATCCGTGAAAGTTTGAAGATAGCCTTCGATCGTCGGAAGTCGACGCGGATATGAAGCGTAAGGATATCGAGTATCGTGGGTGATAAAGTGTTCCTCAAGGTATCGCCTTTGGAAAAAATACTCGTGTTCTACCGTAAGGGCAAGTTGAGCCCGAGGTTCGTTGGGCCATATGAGATATCCGGCGAGTCGATCCGGTGGCATATCGTTTGACTTTGCCCCCGAACTCGAAAAGGTTCACGATGTCTTTCACGTTTCGATGCTTCGACGCTATAGATCCGATCCATCGCACGTGATTAGTCCATCAGAAATTGAAATTCAAGCTAATATGAGTTATGAGGAAGAACCGATTCGTATCCTATCACGAGAAGTGAAAGAGTTGTGAAACAAGCGGGTTCCGCTAGTAAAAGTGTTATGGCTCAAGCACGGGATAGAAGAAGCTACTTGGGAGACCGAGAACTCTATGAAAGAGCGATATCCAAACCTATTTACGGTAAGATTTTCGGGACGAAAATTTCTTAAGTGGGGAGAGTTGTGACAGCCCAAAATTGACCCTAGTCGGAAGGTGGTCTCGGGACCACAAAACCGAGGCATAAAAATAATTAAAATCTATTTTGATGCCTATAATATGTGTGTGCTCATGTATGACATTTTATGATGATTGATTTAGTGTTATAAGGGTGAATTCCACAAGAAAGGACTTAGTAATGAACTTTGAAAGTATGATAGGAAATGTGTGATGACTAATTAAAGCATGCATGCAAAATAATGGACTTGCATGTCAAATTCCCCCTTTATAGGTGGTGGCCGGCCATGACAAGGGAGGATGGGCTAAACATGTCATGAAACATGTTTTGTTGGTGCATTAGGGTGAAATAATAAACAAAGGTGTATGGGTGATAAAAAAATGAAAAAAAATGTGTGTGAGTGTGGTAATCCCCCCCCATTGCCGTGAGTTGTAGAGAAGGAAAGAAAAAAATTTGTTCATCCTTTCTTTGAGCCAAAACTAAGGAAGAAGGAGGATTTTTGCTTCATGCTTGGTTTGGAAGAGATCTAGAAGGAGATTTGGCCAAGTTTGCATCAAGATTAAGGTATGTATGAGGTTGTGTTAGGAGTTTCATGCATGTTTTGGTTGCTAACTTGATGTGCATGTTAGCCATGGCTCAAATCTTTGTTAAGCCATGGAAATGGTATTTGGCCAAAGTTGTTATGGTGATAAAGCCATTGCATGCTAAGTGTGAAGCTTGATGATGATGCATGCAATGATGGATTTTCTACTCATGAGTAAGATTTTGAGTTTTCTCTTTGTTTTATCATGATTAAAGTTGAAAAGGAGCATGATTGTCATACTTGGCCATGATGCATTCTTGAGCATGATTCATGCTTCTTGCATGTTAGTTAAAAGTTTGTGTTTTGGATGGCTATGGACACCTTGAAAATTCGGCCATGCTCATATATGCATATATATGATTGCACATTATGTTTGGTTATGAACTAAGTGATGAATATATTGATTTAAAGAAGAAAATGTGGAAGAATGCTTGTGAAATTGCAAGCACAATTCGGCCTAGCACACATATAAGTGCTTGATGCTATATTATAAGTTTTGGGCCACAATGTGCAAAGCATAAATTAGTAGATTGCATGCTGTTTTTGTGAGGTATTAAGTGCAAAATTGACCTCAACATGTACATGAATATTCGGCCTTGGGTAGCCTATTGAAGGCCTTAGCATTTCCTTGATGCTCAAATAAATTGTATTGAATTGCTTGATGTAGTATAAAATGTGCATGACCATTGTGTATTCAAGCTAAAGAGTGGCCATATGACCATTTAAAATCCTTGTCATATTCGCCATAAGCAAGCACAATGAGGTTTTAATAAATTGAATTTGTTTGAATTAGCTCAAGAGCTAAGAGGGCCACAATTGGACAAGGGGAAGGAAAAGGTGATCGAATAGCCGAAAAAGCCGTTCGACAACATCCGAGGTAAGTCCTCAAGAAGTGACCTTACTTGAATTATGTGAGATGAAATATGGATGTGTATGATTATTGATTATGTGTGTATGAGTATTTGAATTCCACCCGGCTAAGTCCCCGGCGAATATGCTAATGATTATAATTGTGTTTGAGCCTTAGTAAGGAAAATGAAATATGTATGTCCAATGATTATTGATGTATGTGTGCATGAGAAATTGAATGATATCCGGGCTAAGCCCTCAAGACAATTATGCTGAAATTTATATCCGGTTAAGACCGAAGGCAATTGTGCTAGTAGCTATATCCGGGCTAAGACCAAGGCATTCGTGCAAGTTGTTAAATCCGGGCTAAGACCAAGGCATTTGTGCAAATCGTGATATCCGGGTAAAGTCCGTTGGCCTTGGTGCGGGTTACCATAACCGGGCTATGTCCCAAGGCGATTGAACGAATCTTGACATCCGGCTAAACTCCGAAGGTATGTGATTTGAAAATTATGAGCTTGCTGGAAAATTTCAGCTAATGCACTTGTGAAATTTCCCAATGATAAGGTAAGTGCGGTGTGTGCTTTTGCTGCGCTAGGAGTAGAGCGTATGAATATCCGCTCCTATGATGGAGCGAGTTATCGGCCTTAATGAAGCCGCTATTTGTGTATGAACATAAGAGTTGGGATGGTAAAGTAAGTATGATTATGTGAATGCGCATTAATGAAATGATGCATTTAACTATGTGAATGTATTGCTGTAATTAGAGTTGATTATATTCCTTGAGACTTACTAAGCATAAAAATGCTTACTCATTGCTTTGGCTCTTAGTTTTCTAGATTTCGCTCGAGGCAATCGGATTTGGGATCGTTGAAGTCGAAGTCATCCACACTATCAAGCCTCCATTTTGGTATAAATTTTGGTTGAACTTGAGATGGCATGTATAGGACTACCCCTTGTTTGTTAAATATGTGGTGATGTAAGTATGTACGGCCATGCGAAAATGGCTCGAAAAGGGAACATGAACTTAGAATAATTGTGGTTTGTATGTATATATTTGGTGTCATGATGTGGCTATGGCTTGGAAATGGGATTGTTGGTCATATGATCAGCCATTGGCATGGTTAAAATGATCATATATGAACCTATGTATGGCAAAGACTAGTTGGTTCATGGAGACTACCAAATAGGTAAGACCTACCTTAAAACAGATGCTGCCAGCTGCAGTGACGTGAATGTGAAAAATCACCATAATTCATAGGAATGGAATCAAATATTGAATAAGCTATGTAAATGAACCTTGATGAGTCTATTTTCATATGGAAGAAACGAAACGGTCATAGGAGTTACAGGTTAAGAGATATTAAAGCTATTGTGAGACAGGGCCAGAATGGTTTCTGGGTTCCCTGTCGCAACTTTAAAAATTCACTATAAATTATCCAAAAAGAATTAGGAGATATACCTTATATGTAAAGATTCCATTTTGAGTCTAGTTTCATTAGAAACAAACGACACCAGCATTAAAGCCCTGTGCAGAGAGATATTCAAGTTATACCGCGCGAAGGTCAGAGCAGTCGATCCCTGTAACTTGGGTAACTTTAACTAATAAACTGTACCAATTGGCCCGACCAAAAATCCTAGAAATAAATCCATGGATGTATATATGAGTCTAAATTCAGGAAAATTTACGAAACCAGTTTCCGAGTTTTGAAACTCGAGATATGATTTTTAAGGCGACAGTGACGCAGTTTTCCAGCCTGACTGGAAATGTCAAATTGGTGGGCAAAAACATGTGAACTTGGTTTGTTAACCCTCGGGTCCGACACCGGCGATGGTCTCGGGTTTGGGGTGTTACAGATTTCCTGCAAAGATGAAAATAAAGGGTGAGTTCGGTAAACTCAGTGTGTAACATAACCCAACCATAGCCCAAAACAGATCAAACCTCAGAGTCAGACTTATCTGGGCCTTGTCTCAGTACAGAAATCAGAATGAAACCCATAGGCCCATAGAAGATACAGAACAAATATATAATGAATGCAGAAATCCCAACCCAGAGCCATCTATAACACCCCCGTACCAGCCTTACACCAAGTGGGGAGACTACTCGACCCACCCAACCACTACACACCACAGAAATTGCAGCGAAGCTGCCAGATATTATGATGAAGTCACCAGATACAGATATTGTGGCTAAGCCACCAGAATAGATATATATGTGTGGCAAAGCCACCAGATTGCAGCGAGGTTGCCAGAACGCTTCCTCCATCAATATAAACCCATGTCCCATGCAACAGAAATAATATGTCATGGCATACGTATACAGAAACAGAACATCATCCTTTTCAGAAAAAAAACCCTAAGCGTAAAATCGTAATTTTGCATGCATAAGAGTATTTCAGTAATTATCACCTATTGCTAACTCGTCTTTTTACCAAAGTAGGCCCGTTAACCTATTGGCCCGTTTTCGGCCCATTAAGCCCAAAAATACCGTTGTGCACGAAAATGCACATTCTGCACTCTAATCATCCAAATGCACCATATTCATTAACAACTGTCTCACGAGGGCTCGCATGCTCACGAGTTCATAAAATACCAATGTTTCGGTATTTCAGCTTTTACCGATTCAGTCTAAGGGAGGGTGTCGTTTACACACCTGGTTGATGATGATTGATGATGATATCTCCCATGCGATAATCCTACAATCAATCACTAACACATTAGACTTAAGAATTAACGATAACTAACATAAATCCACGTCAACTAACCCAATCATCACACAAGGTAGTCATTTACGCACGAGGGGCAAAATAGTCATTTTACCCTCCAGGGGTAAGTCGGTAGTCCTACCTTACAGGGGTATTTTAGTAATTCTACAACTTATCCACTTGGGCCTACGGACCCATTGGGACACATGTCCTATTTTAGCCCATCGCGGCCCGAAATAGCCATCCTACTGCTAGAGTAATGAGAAATATACACCTGTTAGGAGACTGCAGTTGATCCGCGCTCCAAACACTCTTAGCTGACGCCCAACCCAAACGAGCACATCACAAAGTGAAAGGGATCAACCAAGAAGGGTATGCCTACTCTCCTCATGGTTTGCTCTATTTAAAGCCAGCTCTCCATCTACTCTTATGTTAGCTTCCCGATGTGGGATCCCTCCATCACCAGAGTTTAAAACCAACACCAACTCTTACCGTCCCAACATAGCAAAATAATCAACCTTTACGTGCCAAGGGATTCGAACCAAAGTCCTCTCACATGCCAACTCACGCCACCACCACTAGGCCATTAACTCATTTGTGTCATAAATCCAACACATTAAACTTTAAAGCGCACCTACTTGCTTCCAGATTTATTGAAAAGAAAAACCAAATTATATTGCAAGAGCCAAGACTTGAACCTTGGACCCCTTGCTTCCTCTATGGCGTCACTTCCTTGTCTCCTAAGTTGCGCCACCTTGCCACTACACCACACTCCTTTTTGTGTCATCTTTTACCCCTTTACTCTTAAAAGCCCAAACGCCAGTTGCATCACCTGTTCATAAAATTAAAATTCCAAAGACTACCACGGATTTAACTTAAGTGGAAGGCCCACTAACCTACTAAAATATATATTTTAACCAACCAGAAGACACACAAATTTTAAAAATCACAGAAATACAGAAACCCAAAAATTGGGGCGTTACAACTCTACCCTCCTTAAAGAAATTTCATCCTCGAAATTTTACCTGAATCAAACAGATAAGGATATTGTTGACGCATCGCCACTTCTAGCTCCCAAGTAGGTTCCTCTCTGCCATGATTACACCACAGCACCTTTACTAGCGGAACTGATTCCCTCCTCAAAGTCTTAACATCTCGATCCAAAATCTGCACAAGCTCTTCCTCAAAAGTCAAATCTGTTTGGACCTTGATCTCTGCAACCGGCACAACATGAGTAGGGTCAGAACGATACCACCTTAACATGGAGACGTAAAAGACATCATGAATCCTATTCAACTCTGGAGGTAGCTCCAACTGATAAGCCACTGGACCCACTCGCTTAAGAATTTGATAAGGCCCAATGAACCACGGATTTAACTTGCCTTTCCTCCCAAACCTTAATATTTTCTTCCAAGGTGAAACCTTCAAGAAGACCATATCACCCACAGAGTACTCAATTTCCTTGCGCTTCAAATCTGCATATGACTTCTGTCTATCATATTCTTCCTTCAACCGGTCTCTAGTCAACTTGACCTTATCCTCAGTATCTGCCACCAACTCAGGTCCAAGAACCTGTCGTTCACCCAACTCGGTCCAACAACTAGGTGTACGGCATCTTCGCCCATACAGTGCCTCATAAGGAGTCATTCGAATACTTGCCTGATATGCAAACTCTGCCAATGGTAAGTAATCCTCCCAACTGCCTCAAAAGTCTATAACGCATCCCCTCAACATGTCTTCCAGAATCTGAATAACCCTTTCCGACTGACCATCAGTCTGAGGATGAAAGGCTGTACTAAAGTTCAACCGCGTACCCAATGCCTCATGTAACTTTTTCCAAAACTAAGATGTGAATCTAGGATCTCGATCAGAAATAATCGACACTGGCACTCTATGAAGTCACACTATTTTCGCCACATACGATTTGGCTACACTGGCACTCCGTGAAGTCACACTATTTTTGCCACATACAATTTGGCTAACTTCTGAAGTGAATAATCAGTGCGGATAGGTATGAAATGAGCAGATTTGGTCAACCTATCCACAATTACCCAAATCGAGTCCTTCTTCGACGGTGTCAAGGGTAACCCACTCACAAAATCCATGGTTACCCTCTCCCACTTCCAAAGTGGTACTTTCACTTGCTGCAAAAGTTTGGAAGGTAATTGATGTTCAGCTTTCACTTCCTGACAAGTCAGACATTTTCCCACAACTTCCGTTACCTCTCGCTTCAATCCAGGCCACCAATACAACTCCTTTAAGTCGCGATACATTTTACTCCCTTCAGGATGTATAGCACACAGACCTCCATGAGCTTCTTTTAGAATTGCTTGCCTCAAGTCAGAGTCCTTTGGAATACAAACTCTACCTCTGTAACACAGAACTCCCTCACTGTTCAGTACGAACTCAAAAGTATCCTCATTCTTAACCTGCCAAAATCGAGAAACCAGGGACTCATCCCTCGACTGTTTTTCCTTAATCTCATCCACCCAGGTCAGCCTAACTTGCAGTTCTGCTAACAGACTACCGTCGTCATACAGACTCAAACAAGCAAACATGGCTCTCGGATCGACATCTGCTTCTCGACTTAGGGCATCAACCACCACATTAACTTTGCTCGGTGATACTCAATCGCGCAGTCATAATCCTTAAACAACTCTATCCATCTCCGCTGCCTAAGGTTCAGCTCCTTCTAAGTTAGCAAGTACTTAAGACTCTTATGATCTGTGTATATAATACACCTTTCTCCATACAGGTAATGTCTCCAAATCTTAAGCGCAAAGATTACCACTGCCAACTCCAGATCATGAGTAGGATAGTTAACTTCATGTGGTTTAAGCTGTCGCGATGCATAAGCAACCACTTTACCCTCTTGCATCAGCACACAGCCCAACCCTACATGTGATGCATCACTGCATACGGTAAAATCTTTTCCAGACTCTATTGAATCAAGACAGTGCCTTGGTCAGAACTTTCTTCAGCTTCTCAAAAGATTCCTGTTGTTTCTCAGTCCAAACAAACGATACACCCTTCCTTATAAGCTTTGTCAAAGGCGCTGCCATCACATAAAATTCTTCCACAAACCTTCTATAGTACCCAGCTAAACCCAGAAAACTTTGAATTTCTGACACTGACCTCGGTGGCTTCCATTCCAGAATCGCTTCAATCTTTTGAGGGTCTACCTTGATCCCTTCAGAAGAGACAACATGCCCCAAGAAAGTTACCTCTCTCAACCAGAACTCACACTTCATCGAATTTAGCATAAAGCTCCTTCTCCTCAAAGACTTGCAGACAATACGAAGATGCTCATCATGCTTCTCCTCAGTTTCAGAATAAACCAGAATATCGTCGATAAAGACGACCACGAATCGATCCAAGTATGGCTGGAACACTCAATTCATTAGATCCATAAATGCCGCAGGTGCGTTCGTCAACCCAAATGGCATAACCAAGAACTCATAGTGGCCATACCGAGTTCTGAATGTCGTCTTGTGAATACCCACCTCCTTAACCCTCAATTGATGATACCCAGATCGAAGGTCAATCTTGGAAAATACTGAAGCTCCTCTAAGTTGGTCGAATAAATCATCGATTCTCGGCAGTGGGTACTTGTTCTTAATCGTCAGTTTCTTCAATTGCCGATAATCAATGCACATCCGCATTGACCTATCTTTCTTCTTTACGAACAACACTGGTACTCCCCACGGAGACACACTTGGTCTAATGAAGCCTCTATCCAATAACTCTTGAATTTGGGCTTTCAGCTCCACCAACTCCTTTGGTGCCATCCTATAAGGTGCAATGGACACCGGTGCCATCCCAGGCAACAAGTCGATTCCAAACTCAACCTCTCGGTTCGGGGGCAAACCCGGAAGCTCCTCTAGAAAAACATCTTGAAAATCCTTGACGGTTCTAACTTTATCTGTAACACCCCGAACCCGAGACCGTTGCCGGTGTCGGACACGAGGGGTTAACAAGCCAAAACCACTTATGGCACCGACCAATTTGACATTCCCAGGCAAGCTGGAAAACTGCATCGCTGTCGCCTTAAAAAGCATATCTCGAGTTTCACAACTCGGAAGCTGGTTCCGTAAATTTTCCCTGAATTTAGACTCATATATCCATCCATGGATTTATTTCTAGAATTTTTGGTCGGGCCAATTGGTACAGTTTATTAGTTAAAGTCACCCATGTTACAGGGGTCGACTACACTGATCTTCGCGCGTTACAACTTGAATATCTCTCTGTACAGGGTTTCAATACTGATGCCGTTTGTTTTTAATGAAACTAGACTCAAAAAGGAATCTGCACATATAAGAAATGACTTCTAATTCATTCTGGATAATTTATGGTAAATTTTCAAAGTCGCGACAGGGGACCCAGAAACCGTTCTGGCCCTGTCTCTCAAGAACTTTAATATCTCTCGGTATACTGTTCATATGATCGTTTCGTTACTTTCATATGAAAATAGACTCGTCAAGGTTCGATCACATAATTTATTCACTATTTAACGCCGTTCCTACAAATTTTGGTGATTTTCCACATCCACGTCACTGCAGCTGGCAGCATCTGTTTTTAAGGTAGGCTTTACCTATATTGTAGTTCCCATGAACCAACTATAGTCTAGTCATACTTAGGTCCACATATGATCATATTTAGCCATTCCAATGGCTGATCATGTGACCAACTCTCTCATTCCAAACCATAATCAAATCATGAAACCAAATATAATTACAAACCACAAATGGTCTAATTCCATACTCCACTATTACGAACCATTTTCGCATGGCCGTACACATATACCTCACAAGTACTTAAAAACAACCGAGGGCAGTCCTATACATGCCATATCCAAAACTCAACTAAAGGAGTACCAAAAAGGGCTTTGATAGTGTGGTTGACTTCAACTTCTATGATCCCGAATCCAATCGCTAACGAGCAAAATCTATAAACAGAGAAACAAAGAAACGGAGTAAGCAATTTATGCTTAGTAAGTTTCGAGCCATAATATACACACAACCAAAGCATAGCATTCAAGTAGCTAAACAATAATTCATATGCACAATTTCTCAAAGACATGCTTACTTCACAATCCCAACTCTTATATTCATACACAAATAACGGCCTAGTTAATGCCGATAGCTCATTTATCATTAGAGCGAATATTCATACGCACTTACTCATAGTGTGCAAAGCACGCACAAAACATACCTTGTTGTTGGGAATTTCACAAGTGCATTAACTGAAAATTTTCCAGCAGCTTATAAATTTCAAATCACATACCTTTGAGTTTATCCGGATATAGCTACTCGTTCAAAACACCTTGGGACATAGCCCGGTTATGGTAACCCGCACAAACGCCTTCGAGACTTAACCGGATATCACAACTCGCTTTAATTGCCTTGAGCTTAGCCCGGATATCATAGCTCGACAATTGCCTTGGGCTTTAGCCCTGATATCACAATTCACACATTCATTCACATCTTTGTTTCAATTTCATAACAAACTTTTATGCACATTTTACTTAATCAAAATATCATTTCGGCTCAATGGCCATATACAAGGGCACAATTTCGATTGCTTATTACTTCATTCAATCGAATCAAAATCTAAGTTTCGATACTCGAAAACTTACCTCGGATGTTGTCGAAGCGATTCCGATGGCTATTCGACTTTTTCCTTCCCTTTATCGGATTTGGTCCCCTTTGCTCTTGAGCTTAATTTAACAAATAATTTGATTCAATCATTTGAGTATCGAAAAGAAGAACTCAAGGCACTTAGCCCACATATATTCACTAGACATTAAAGTCACATAAGTACGAATTCATGAATCGACTCAACACACAAAGCCTTCAACATGCTTACTCATGGCGAACAACACAACCTCTTAGGCACTCATTCATGACCGATTATGCATGTTGATGTTGAGGCCAATTACATGTTTAACACCACACATGAATGGCACACATTTTACTAGCTAATGCTTTACATATTGTAGCTCAATACTTATAATATAGCATCAAGCACTCATATGGCCGATTATACTTAGTCATACTTGCACCAATCAACAATAAATTCCAAGATTTTCACATCATATGAGTACTAGGCGAATGTACTTGCAATTTCACAACCATTCTTCAACATTTTCTTCTTTAAACAAACATATTTATCACTTACTTCATAACCAAAACATCATGTGCAAACATATACACACATATAGGTGCAAGGCCAATTCTCAAGGTGTTCACAACCATCTAAAACACAAATTTTTACCAATCAAGTAACAAGCATAAATCATGCTCGTGAATGCATCATGGCGAATACATCACATTCATACCCCTTTCAACTTCGGTCATGGTTAAACAAAGAACTCAATGTCCTACTCAAGAATACTAAAAGAAATTTCAAGAGTAGTCAATCCTTCATTACATGCATCATCAACAAGCTTCACATTTAGCATGCAATGGCTTTAACACAATATCAACCTTGGCCAAACACCATTTTCATGGCATAACAAGGATTTGAACCATGGCTAACATGCACATCAAGTTAGCAACCAAAACAAGCATGAATCTCATGACACAACCTCAAACATACCTTAATCTTGATGCAAGTATGACCAAATCTCCTTCTAGTTCTCTTCCAAGCCAAGCATGAAGCAAAACTCCTATCTTCTCCCTTAGTATTTTCGGCCAAGAAGGAAAGAACAAGGATGAACAAATTTTTTTCTTGTTTTTCTTTCACATACACGGCAATGGGGGAAATGCCACACTCACACACATTTTTTTTTTCTTCTCTTCCCACAACTTAATTATTAAATCATTTCCCTCATCATCCATTAACAAAACATGTTTCAACATGTTTTCTTTGCCCATAACCCTTGTCATGGCGGCCACTAAGCTTCCTTTGGGGAAATTTGACATGCAAATCCCTTATTTTTGCATGCATGATTAACTAGTCATCACACATTTCCCCATCATACTTTCAAAGTTTACTACTAGGTCCTTTCTAGTGAAATTCACCTTTATAACACTAAATCGAATCATCAAAAATGCCACACACAAATTAACACATATCATAGGCATCAAAATAAATTTTAAATTATTTTTATGCCTCGATTTTGTGGTCCCGAAACCACATCCCGACTAGGGTCAATTTTGGGCTGTCACATTGTTCACTGTCAGATCCTCAGTTTTTGATTGGCTTACAAATGCCAAATAAGCCTCACATCCCTTTCGAATCCACTTCTCGGCTCTCAATGCCGACACCATATTAGACAGATAATCCCTGCACTCGCCTATCACCAAAACCTCCTCATCCTTTATGGTCTTTAACATTATTCGCTTAGCAGCACAATCCAGAGTAGCCCTATGCTTAACAAGCCAATCCATTCCCAAAATTAGATCGAATTCTCCGAAAGGTAGCTCCATCAGATCTCCAGAGAAAACTTTTCCTTGAGTTTCTATAGGCACATCTCTATACGGTTTATCTACCCTAACCGAAAGTGACCCAAAGGACTTAGTACAGATACCCCACTCACGGTCTCCTCAGCGCACACACCACTACCCAAATATAGCACATGCAACATATGAATGGGTAGATCCAACATCTATCAATGCGATGTATGGCATCTCGGAAATCGAAACGCATCCGTTATGACGTCAGGTGCATCACCCTTCTCTCGGCGACGAGCTGTATACACCAATGTCGGCTGACGAGCCTCAACAAATCCAGAACCTCTGTCAAGTGCTCCTCTTCCTCGACCGTTTCAATTACCACCTCTGCCTTGCCCACGTCCTCTCGGAAACTGTGGTCAGTGGCTGAGCAACCCTCTACTCTAACACTTGAACCTGATATGGTTCCTAGGGACAATCCTTAACCCTATGCTCTATAGATTCGCATCGAAAATAAGCACCAGAACATTTCTGACACTCGCCCATATGCATCTTCCCACAATTCCTACAACCCTGTGGTCTAACAACATTCATTGGTACTGCTTGAACTGGCTCCATTACCCTTGCTCTCTTAACATTCCTATTCATACCACCTGAAAGTCCTGAATCTCTCCTAAAATGCTTTCGATCTTTCTCATTATTCTGTCTTTCTGCATGTTTCACTTCCTCAGTTATCTTAGCTTTCTCCACTAAAGCAGCGAAGTTATGCTCCCTCTGCAGAGCAATCAGCACCCTAAGTTCATCTCTCAGACCATCCTCAAAGTGTACGCTACGCTCATACTCTGTAGCGACAATCCCAGAAGCATACCGGCTCAGTCTCAGAAACTCAGACTAATACTCAACCACTGACTTACTCCCTTGGACCAGGTTCAGAAATTCTTTCTGGCGAGCGTCCACGTAACTAGCCCCAAGATACTTTCCTTTAAAGGCTGTCTTAAACAGCTCCCAAATCACACTGTCAGCAGGAGTTCTTTCTCTCACCGTGAGCCACCATTGATAAGCCTTATCCCTGAGTAACGATATGGCTCCCTTCATCTTCTACTCCACAGAGTAGTCTAGATCATCTATAATCCGCTCTGTGGCTTCTAACCAATACTCAGCCACATTCAGAGCTACACCAGATATGCCCCTAAATATCTCTGCTCCATTGGCCCGGAGCCACTCAGAAATGGACCCCCGAATTTCATTTCCCATACTTGCCCCAGCAAACCTTTTCCAAAACTCGAAGCATTTCCTGGGACAGAGCATCGTCCCCGGCACCTCGATCATGAGACTCTACCTCCGTTGCCGGTGGTACCAGTGCATCTGCTACCGGCACATGTCCTAAAGATGAAGATTCAGCCTGAGCATTACCCCAGCCACGTCCACAGCCTCTTCCACAAGCTACTCGTGTACTCATTTCGTATTATCTGGTTAAGAATTTTATGAATCAGTTTAATATTTCAGTGTTTATTACAAATGTCTTATGAATAAAAGTAATTCACAGTTTGAGTTTCTTTCCTTTTGCGGTAGCCTAGCTACAGTCTCAGTATATTTATCAAAGTTTCTATAGTTCCAGTGTTACCCTAACTAAAGTACCATGATAAGGTTTTGTACAAGCATATAACAGATATTTCAGAAACAATCAGAAAGGCTCAAAAAGCTTACAGACTTGGACCGGAGATTCGGTGTGCCACCTTCTAAAAAACCTAGTTTTAGAAAATCGATTTTAATCTTTAAAATCATCTATTTGTAAAGAGAAAATATTGGAAACATTCTCGAAAACAATTTATAATCAAGTTCCAAAAAAAAATGATTTCGAAAACTTTTATTCAGTGTTTCTTTACAAACTCCCGTTTTTAGACCCGTTCCACAACCGAGTTGTTGCAACTTGGCTCTGATACCACTAAATGTAACACCCCAAATCTGACCCAGATGTTATGGGCAGATCTGAGGTGTCACATGGACTTACGACTTAGTATGCATTCGCTGGTTTAAGTGATTGGGGTGGTCTCTGTAAAAACAGCGGTTGAATGAAAAGCCAGTTTATCAATTTTTAGGCTATCCATTTGTTGTGCTTGTTGAGTCTTGAAAACGTTCATTAATTTTGAAAACCCGCGCAGCCTAACACTAGTAGTTTCGTCATAGTACAAATATAATCAGAAAATAAAACCATAGCGGAAAAAAGAAATTTAAATAGCGGCCTTATTACAACTTAAAACCCACAACTTAAAACCCAAAATTAAATCAGACTATAAAAATAATAAAAATAAACTAACTTAGAAAAACCAACTTTGCAGATGATGTGGCCACTCCGAATCTCTCACAGCTCCAAGCCCACTATGGTTGGCGATTTCCTGTAGAGATGAAAATAAAGGGTGAATTCGGTAAACTCAGTGTGTAACGTAACCCAACCATAGCCGAAAATAGATCAAACCTCAGAGTCAGACTTATCTGGGCCTTGGCCCAGTACAGAAATCAGAATGAACCCATAGGCCCATAGCAGATACAGAACAAATATATCATGAATGCAAAAATCCCAACCTAGAGCCATCCATAACACCACCGTACCAGCCTTACACCATGTGGGGAGACTACTCGACCCACCCAACCGCTACGCACCACAGAAATTGCAGCGAGGTTGCCAGATATTGTGACGAAGTCACCAGATACAGATATTGTGGCTAAGCCACCAAAACAGATATATATATATATGACGAAGCCACCAGATTGTAGGGAGGCTGCTAGATATTGTGACGAAGTCACCAGAACAGATATATGTGGCGAAGCCATCGATGCAAATGAGGTCGCCGTAACGCTTCCTCCATCAATATAAACCCATGTCCCATGCAACAGAAATAATATGTCATGCATACGTATACAGAAATAGAACATCATGCTTTTCAGAAAAAATAACCATAGGGGTAAAATCGTAATTTTGCATGCATAAGGGTATTTCAGTAATTATTACCCATTGCTAAGGTTTCATGCTCATTCTAACGTTTACCAAGTAATTAGAAGTACTTACCTCGTCTTTTTACCAAAATAGGCTCGTTGGCCCATTGGCCCGTTTTTGACCCATTAAGCTTAAAAATACCATTGTGCACGAAAATGCACACTCTGCACTCTAATCATCCAAATGCACCATATTCATTAACAACTGTCTCACGAGCGCCTTGACGTCATGAGTTCTAAAATACCAACATTTCGGTATTTCAGCTTTTACCGATTCAGTCTAAGGGAGGGTGTCGTTTACACACCTGGTTTATGACAATTGATGACAATATCTCCCACGCGATAATCCTACAATTGATCACTAACACATTAGACTTATGAATTAATGATAACTAACATAAATCCACGTCAACTAACCCAATCATCGCACAAGTTAGTCATTTACGCACGAGGGGCAAAATAGTCATTTTACCCTCAAGGGTAAGTCGGTAGTCCTACCCTACAGGGGTATTTTAGTAATTCTACAACTTATCCACATGGGCCTAAGGACCCATTGGGACCACATGGCCCATTTCAGCCCATCGCCGCCCGAAATAGCCGTCTTACTGCTAGAGTAATGAGAAATACACACCTGTTAGGAGACTCCAGTTAATCCGCGCTCCAAACACTCTTAGCTGACGCCCAACCCAAACGAGCATGTCACAAAGCAAAAGGGATCAACCAAGAAGGGTATGCCTACTCTCCTCATGGTTTTCTCTATTTAAAGCCAGCTCTCCATCTACTCTTATGTTAGCTTCCCGATGTGGGATCCCTCCATCACCAGAGCTTAAAACCAACACCAACTCTTGCTGTCCCAACATAGCAAAATAATCAACCTTTGCGTGCCAAGGGATTCGAACCAAAGTCCTCTCACATGCCAACTCACGCCACCACCACTAGGCCATCAACTCATTTGTGTCATAAATCCAACACATTAAACTTTAAAGCGCACCTACTTGCTTCCAGATTTATTGAAAAGAAAAACCAAAATATATTGCAAGAGCTAAGACTTGAACCTTGGACCCCTTGCTTCCTCTGTGGCTTCACTTCCTTATCCCCTAAGTGGCGCCACCTTGCCACTACACCACACTCCTTTTTGTGTCATCTTTTACCTCTTTACTCTTAAAAGCCCAAACGCCAATTGCATCACCTATTCATAAAATTAAAATTCCGAAGACTACCACGGATTTAACTTAAGTTTGGGCCTTCCAAAGGCCCACTAACCTACTAAAATATATATTTTAACCAACTAGAACACACACAAATTTTAAAAATCACAGAAACATAGAAACCTAAAAATTAGGGCGTTACAGTTTGTGGGCTCGGTTTACCCCAAGAGCGGTCGCACGCTCGTGAGGCCTCAAATGCCGAAGTTTTGGCTTTTTGGCTTTTACCAATTTCCAAAGAAGAAGGGCGTGAATACACACCTGGTTATGAGAATGCGTCGAAGTCCACGACCACCAACTTTGGCACATCCTACATTGAGTCTTAATCACTTTACCTCTCACCAATTCATCTGGTTCGCTCTATTTAAAGCCAGCTTCTCACCAATGCTCATGTTACCTTCTCGATGTGGGATTACTTTCAACCATTAGGAAAGCTCCTTATTATTTTTTTATGACCACTTCAACCACAGAGTTCCAGTCCAACTCCACCTCCTACACAGCTCAAACAGCAAAATAAATACTCCAATGCGCGTCTCAGGACTTGAACCTCAGACCTCACAGTTACATAACACACCACCTTGCCACTCCACTACAGACGCTTTCTGTGTCACAAAATATCATCAATTAATTATAAGGTCTATAGGCCAAAGTCCAGGTTCTTTTAAAAGAAAAACGAAAATAAATTGCAAGAGCCAAGACTTGAACCCAGGCTCCCTTACAACCTTAATGGCACCACAACCACTAGACCACATGCTTCCTTGTGTCATTTACTTAACACAATAATTTAAAAGGCCATCATCCAAGTATCCAGAGTTTTATTCACTTAAAACCAAATTTTTTGCTAAAGCCCAGGTTTGAACCCAAGATTTCTCAGACACTTCACAGAGCACTTAACCACTGAAACAAACACAAAATTGGGTCATTTCCTAGCACAATTAAATACTTATATTCAACCTCCTAACGGACCCATACTCAAAGCCCAATACTTCTATGCCCAAATTTGAGGTGTTACAGTGCCGATGCCATGTCCTAGACATGGTCTTACACTGACACATATCAAGCTGATGTCATGTCCAAGACATAGTCTTACATTAGCTCTCATATCTCGTGGCCGATGCCATGTCCCAGACATGGTCTTACACTAGCTCTGATTTCTCGAAGCCGACGTCATGTCCCAGACATGGTCTTACACTAGCTTTCGTATCTTGAGGTCGATGCCATGTCCCAGACATGGTCTTACACTAGCTCTCATATATCCCCAGCATCATGGCATGAATATCTGATCTATTCCTGTAACACCCCACACCCATACCCTCCGCCGGGACAGAATACGAGGCATTATCTAACTTTAAACTCGTGTTTTCAAACATTTTTGAGTCACCAAAGCTCTATTCAATTTGATTTTTTTTTCAATTTCTACTTTAAAATTCTTATCATGGGCCTACGAGCCCCAAAATGACCATTGGAAAACACTAGGGATCAACCCTGGCCCTTAACCCATCTATAGAAAATTTGTCTTAAAAGTAGGGCACACGCCCGTATGGAAGGGCAACACGCCCATGTGACCAATTTGACATGGTCGGGCTATTGGCCTATATGACTCATACAGCCTAAGCAATATAGGGACGCGCCTGTGTCCTCCACCCTTGTGGAATTAATTCTAAATGCACACCAACAGGGGTTTTCACACGGCCTGGCACACACCTGTGTTCCTGGCCCGTGTCCCTCACACAGCTATGACACGCCCGTGTCCTAGCCCGTGTACAAAAACATGGACATTCTGTTTTTGACGTTAGCATCCCCAAAATGTCACACAGCCAAGGTACACACCCATGTGCTAGGCCGTGTCCATCAAATGGCTGAGACACTCAGCCGTGTCTCTGCCCGTGTGTTTACTATCATGCATACTGACTTGAAATTTTTACATGCAGGGGACACACGGTCAGACCACACGCCCATAGGGCAGACCGTGTGTCACACACGGCCTAGACACATGCCCGTGTTTCTACTCGTGTGGACGCTATAAGGTTATTTACCAAGCCTCTTTGCCACCCTTACTTACACAACCTATACAGAAGCAACCAAACCAATACAAGAATAACTTATTTAAACCAATCAGCCACAATAGACTACATATCAATTAAGCAATTACTCATTCATGAGAGTAACTTCATTTGCATATAAATCAAAATGAATATTTGCCATCATGCAAGGCTTAATACAAAATGAAGGGTTTCCAACGCAAGACAACACATTTGGTCAGTTCTCAATGGCACAAAAATAATAATTTCTAAGCCCTATACATGCCATATTCATCGAATACTTTGATTGATAGTGTGATCGATATCTCTGACTTCCTTTGGTCCTTGAGCTAGATAGACGGCACTATAAGAAAATGAAAAAGGAGAGGGAGTAAGCATAAAGCTTAGTAAGTTGCACATAAATAAATATACAATATAACTTTACCATTCATCAAAAAGTATCATAATACACAAGTGGCATAAGCAAAACTTACTCATCAATATTCAATACACCTCATATAGCATACATTGAGTTCACATTTCATACATACCATATAGGTACCTGCACCACTCGTAACACAATTATACTTTCCTTGTTAACTTGAAATCATACTTTCATTGTTGAACCATTTGGGATATTATCGAATATTCATTTAGACTTAAACATGGGGTCAGGTGCCAATGCCATGTCCCAGACTTGGTCTTACACAAATTCTACCATATCTATGTCGATGCCATGTCCCAGACATAGTCTTACACTGGCTCTCATAATGTGGCCGATGCATGTCCCAAACATGTCTTACACTAGCTCACACAAGAGACCCAATCGTCATGGCATAAATATCCAATTTATTTCCTAAGGTTCAATTAGGAATTCTATTATCTCTATTCTCATCACATTTTCTCAATTCCACAATCAAGAAATTTATGCTATAATAATTTCAATACAATTCAAATACATATATTATTAATGTAGTTGTACTGTTTACATACAACTTACCTCGGATTACAAAATGTGGCGACTAGTTGATTTAGTTGATTTGCTTGGCTTTCCCCCGGTCTAGGTTCGAATTCGGTATTTCTTGATCTATAATAACAAAATGCACTTATTTAATCACTTTATCAATATAGGCACTCCAAAATTCATAGTTGGACAAAATGACCAATTTGCCCCTAGACTTTTGCAAAATGATTATTTTACCCCTGAGCCCCAAATTTCATTTTTATCGAATTTCTTCACACCTTAAGCCTAGATGAACCCTTTCTACTCTTATAAAAACTCCAAATCCCCACTACATCACACATTTATCATCTATTTTACAACTTATGCAAGATAGTCCTTTTAGGTGTTTTCATGCTAACACCTTTCACAAAAGTTGTTTATAAGACACCCAAGACTCATTTTCTTCCATAAAAACTCAGTAAAAATTACAAATCCTTTCATGGCAAAATCGTACACTCTTGATCATTTTTCAAAATAGTACCCTTATTTGAAAGCTCATGCTTCAAGGGTCTCAAAAGTATAAAAATATTCAAGAAAAGCCATTAAAATCACTTGCTTGTGAAGGCTTAAAGTTGCTAAAGTTTCAAGCTCTTAAAACCCCATTTCTTTGCTAAAACTTTCGGTCAAAAGAAAGGATTGTGAAAGGAAAATGATAGCTAGGCTTTTTGGTATTTTTATAATACACGTTATGTCATCAACATTACCTAATGTTGACTTTATCACACTTTTATCTCTCATGGCCAGCCAAGCTATCATAATAGGGTCTAATTGCCCTTTAAAGACCCCCAATTTTTATTCTCTAGCTATTTGATAGCTTTAGCTATCAATTTAGGACTTTTGCATTTTATGCATTTTAGTCATTTTTCTCAATTAAGCTCACAAACGCTAAAATTACTTCACCAAATTTTTCATGCACTCTTAAAAACATGTTATAATATCAAAATAATAATAAAATAATTTCTCTAACTTTGAATTTGTGGTGCCGAGACCACTATTTTGACTAGGCCCTAAATCGGGCCGTTACAATTCCTACAGTTCAACTGGGAGTTTCCCGTATTAATCTCATCGTACTTTACTCATAGCCACATTCAAAATTTTATGCAAAATCAATCATTAAATGCATAATAACGATAAAGTTGTAATATTTACGCACATCTTACTCGTTTCAATGGAATATCATATTCCATCAAATTTCCAATGTATCTATTCATCACATAAATGTTATTAACATTTGGCATCACTTTTTCATACTCAATATCACCAAATATAAATCAATATAGTCATAGCAAGATATATTTCAAGTATATTAACAATAAAATGAATAATATTCTTATTTAGTCACACGGACTTACCTCGAATGCAAAAACGGCTAATTATTCCCTTTTTGTCTTCAACCATGTACTTTCTCGATTTAAGCTCGAATCTCAATTTTCTTGATCTAAAATAATAAAATTTACTCATTTAATCATCACATTAAATTAAGCGTTCCACAATTCATACTTTGGCAAAATGACCATTTTGCCCCTAGACTTTCACAAAAATTATGATTTTGCCCCTAGGCTCGTTAAACGATTTTTATCAAATTTCCTCATTAACCAAGACTAGTCCAACCTTTATTACTCTTGTAGCAACTCAAAATTCCAATTATTTCACACAATTCCCATCCATTTAACAAACTTTACAAAATGGTCCATATTAGGTGTTTTTATAAAAACCCCTTTCACAAAAGTTGTTTATTTAACAACTAAGATTCATTTTCTTCCAAACAAATTCAGCAAACAGCATGAACACTCTAATGGAAAAACCCTATACTTTCAACCATATTTCAAAATAGTCCCCTCATTAGCTAGATTAAGCTATGAGGGTTCCAAAAATATAAAAATCAACAAAAATGACCATCAAAATGACTTACTAGTAAGGGTTGGAAGTTACTAAAAATTTCAAGCTTCCATAGAGGTTTCTCCTTCAATATTTCAGCAGAGAAAAGAAATGGAGAAGAGAATTGGCCACTTGTTTTATTTTATTAGTATTTGCTTTTGTCATCAAATACCAAACCATACCAACTTTGACCCCTTTTTGACTCGTCATTTATTACATTTCATGTACAGCCATACACATGTAATGGCCTAATTACTCATTAAGGACCATAACTTTTAAGTTTTATAGCTATTTAACACTTTTAGCTAATGGAACACAACTTTTGCATTTTGCGCGATTTGGTCCTTTTTCACAAATTGAACTATTAAACAATAAAATTAGCACATAAAATTTTCACACATCCATGTTCACATGCTATAAACACTAAGAATAATGTTAAAATAATTTGTGGTCCAGAAACCACTGTTCCGACTAGGCCCAAAACCAGGATGTTACAACTTTCCCCCCTTTAGGGATTTTAGTCCCCAAAAATCTTACCAGAAAAATGGTTTTGGTATTCACATAAACTTTTCTTTTCCATAATCATTGATAAAGAACTTTCACTCGACTGTGTCTTTAATACTTATCTCTTTACTTTTTCATATTAGTCTCATAAGCGATTCATTGCTATACTACACCACGGCTAAATTTCAACCTCTATCTGAGAGTTCATAAACACAAAAGTTTGATCTATGTCATCATATCACATATACACACATACTTGAATCTTTTCGAATTCAAATAGTAAAACTAGTCAGTTCATCCTAACCTTATATTCTCTAATTTCACACAGTCTGATTAATGAAGACTAGTATTCCAAGAAATTCGACAATTATAAAGACACAAAGTCTCATTAATCTGATGAGCGGGAATTCAGTACATACCGGCATGATTTACAGATCTCGTCAAACATTTAACAATAAGCTACATCACATTTTTCTCTTTCCAAGATGGGAATAATTCTAATATGGCCTTGAGAATAATCCTTTTTCATTTCTATTCTAATATCAACACTGGAGAAGATAGCTCTGGTAAAACCTGATGCTCAGCTCTAACCCTGCTAACAACACAAATCTTTCTATGGTATCGAATGCTCTAAGCTATCACATTATCTTATTGTCTTAAAACACATCACAATTCATACAACAATGCATCACTGAAAATTAAGAAGTCTCTTCCCAAATGCAGACTAGACCAATTCAAATGCTTCGGTTAACAGTATTCTCATTTGTCCAAGCTTTGCTAACCTGGAATAAGCTATTCAACTTTCTCATGACAAAAATTTTTCCAATTGACATTCACAATTTCACCATTAATACTTTTGCCGATGTCAAATCCTTACATGGAAATTTGAGAAATCCAAATACTAAAATTACCACATTACCAAAATCAAATCAGAAGCATAATCACACATGACATAATTATCACAAGCTGAAGAACTCACTCTGAACATGAGTCATAATTAACAAATAATGGAACAAAGATAACAAGAAAACCAAGTAAGAAATCCAATAGAGAAATCCAGGATAAAGAAACCCAAGATACGATACTATATTGGAAGACCGAAAACAAAAATCATAAGAAAATATGAAAGACCTCGATAACCCCTCAGAGGGAAAATGTCCAGAAGAAAGCATTATTTAATCCCACTAGAATAAAATGCAACAATTAAAAGAAACAGAATCATAGCATCATGTGCATGTTCTCATAAATTCCCAATAGACAGGATATAACAGAATACCAGAGAGAAGTAGAGCAAAACAGATTATAAATCGGTCAGACCGACAATGCCTTCATCTGACATTTAGATCATATAGCATTCTCATATAACAAGAATGTCATTAGAAGATAGATAGCTACTATAACACTTCCGATAACAATGATCTTTTAGAATATATCAAGAGAGGCAGTCGTCATCTGTTCACTGTAATTACCATACTCAGACATCTCACATTTCAAATATTATTTCTCCAGCTATTTCTGTCATCATAAATCCCATATTATTCTTTTCACTAAAGAAGATTAGTTCTGAGAATGTCACAATCATTACATTTCCTCAACCTTGTACCTGAGTAATTCGATTTACCAAAGTAAATTTCTTCTCTAACTGTGGAGTGCATAACTCAAATAATCTTTATGTTAACCTAATACTTCTCTAGCTCTGGCTTACTTATCAAATCATTCTCAATCTCTAATCATGTTTATAGTTATTCCCCCACTGAACTCTTTGGTTTCACACTTGTGAGTTTATTCACTGCAAATCTCATGAAGTTCCATTACAAAACACCACTCTGACTTGACTCTCATATACATATGCATATGACACAACTTTCATCATCATAGCAACACCATCACAATCATGCCATTCATTTCAGGAAAATTACCGTTCATATTTGTGTTTCACAATTTTTCGATTATCTTATTCACTCAAGTTCACTTATGCACACATTCTATGAATTCTGGATGACTTTTTTCGTCACATTTACTTAATTAAACATATCAACCACATAGTATCATATGAGGGCCAACAAACATGGATGAATACATTACAATCGAAACTTTAACGTCGCACATCATCATGTGCATGTCATTACAATCATATAAATCTATCCAAATAATTTAACACATTTACTTAAGTTATACAATCTTGCCAATCGTAATCATTCAAATAATTATATGTTAACATTCGTTCTACCTGTATTTTTAGTAAGTTATCTAAACACATGCATTCACTCGAACAAATCAATCATATACACCATGGAATTGTCAATCAATCATAGATAAGCTCATTATGCCATGAACACATTCTATTTTATGCTTCTAATATCATAAATATGTACATATACATTTCACGAATTCTTATTTGTACCTTCCCAAGTTTCAACTCCTCATAACTGCACTTTATTTGAATACTTTAGTATCACTATCTACGTGATCAGGTGTAGCTCAGTTGGAGAGTACCTTTATCTAAACAAGATAGTTCTCATTCGCGTCGGGAGACATAACACTATAACAAATTTCTGGCATGTATAGCTAGACTCTTACACTTACTAGGTTAGTCCGAGAACCGACTAAACCATAGCTCTAATACCGCTAAATATAACACCCCTTATTTTGCTGTCTGACAATTCTGACCCTTCTTCATTAAAAATTAATTATCTCCTTATACGGAATTCAGATAATGTTACCTTTTGTTTCTTTTTAAAAAAGACTCATTAAGGATTCTAAACATATAAACTATAACCCATAATTATTTTTGTACAATTTTTAATGATTTTCCCAATTCAGAACAGGGGATTTCAAAATCATTCTGACTCTGTCTCACAACAATTCAAATATCTCATAATATGAACTTGTTTTTGCTTACACTGCTTCTTTTATATGAAACTAGACTCAATAAGATTTAATTTCATATTTTATTCAGCCTCTTGCTCAATTTCCACAATATTTTGTGGATTTTT
This sequence comes from Gossypium arboreum, assembly GCF_025698485.1. Lineage (NCBI taxonomy): Eukaryota > Viridiplantae > Streptophyta > Magnoliopsida > Malvales > Malvaceae > Gossypium > Gossypium arboreum. The sequence goes on from NC_069075.1 coordinate 95,463,252, forward strand.
AAAGTCAGACTGCTCTTGCTATCCAAAACTGTTTCAATGCTAATTTTACCCTTTCATGATTATTTTTAAAAAGGGTTTTATGCCAATCAATTTCTCTTTCCATATTCATTAAGCCACAAGGTGAAGGGATAAACATATCATGTCCCAATTTAGTTCGACCTAAAAGCCTTACACAAAATCATCTATCAAATTTACCACATAATTATACAACATAGGTATCGACCTAATATTTACAAGGTCGTCACAAAGTCATTCTCATAGGTATGACTTACTCATTTACATTCTAACCAAAAGTCTAATATACATATAGCTCATCACTCATGAATTTTTAGTACATACTTTTACCCTTTCAACAAGATCATAAACATAGCTTACTCATTTTCATTCTTTACTAATCATACAACGTAAAATGAGCATGCATTTCATGAATTTCATGTAAGAACCTGTACCACTCACGACTTGGTCATAACCTCTCTTATTCTGACATAAACCATAAATTTCCTGTTGAACCATTTGGTACAGGATATTCAATAAGCCTTAAGCATAGGGTCAGGTGCCGATGCCATGTCTCGGACATGGTCAAACACTGGCTCACACATCAGAGTTGATGCCATGTCTTAGACATGGTCTTACACTGACTCTCGTATATCGAGGCCGATGCCATGTCCCAGACATGGCCTTACACTGACACATATCAAAGCCGATACCATGTCCCAGACATGGTCTTACACTAGCTTTTATATCTCGAGGCCGATGCCATGTCCCAAACATGGTCTTACACTAGCTCTCATATCTCGAGGCCAATGCCATGTCCCAGACATGGTCTTACATTAACTCTCATATCTCGAGGCTGATACCATGTCCTAAACATGGTCTTACACTAGCTCTCATATCTCGAGGCCGATACAATGTCCCAGACATGATCTTAGACTAGCTCTTATTTCTCGAGGCCGATGCCATGTCCCAGACATGGTCTTACAATAGCTCTCATATCTCGAGGCCGATGCCATGTCCGAGACATGGTCTTACGCTAGCTCTCATATATCTCTAGCATCATGGCATGAATATCCGATCTATTCCTACAGTTCAACCGAGAGTTTCTCGTATTAATCTCATCATACTTTACTCAGAGCCATATTCAAACACTTTATGCAAAATCAATCATTAAATGCATAATAACGATAAAGTTGTAATATTTACGCACATCTTACTCGTTTCAATGGAATATCATATTCCATCAAATTTCCAGTGTATCTAATCATCACATAAATGTTATTAACATTTGGCATCACTTTCTCATACTCAATATCATCAACATATAATTCAATATAATCATAGCAAGATAGATTTCAAGTATATTAACAATAACATGAATAATATGATTATTTAGTCACACGGACTTACCTCGAATGCAAAAATGGCTAATTATTCCCTTTTTGTCTTAAACCACGTACTTTCTCGATTTAAGCCCGAATCTCAATTTTCTTGATCTAAAATAATAAAATTTACTTATTTAATCATCACATTAAATTAAGCGTTCCACAATTCATACTTTGGCAAAATGACCATTTTTCCCCTAGGCTCGTAAAACGATTTTTATCAAATTTCCTCATTAACCAAGCATAGTCCAACCTTTATTACTCTTGTAGCAACTCAAAATTCCAATTATTTCACACAATTCCCATCCATTTAACAAACTTTACAAAATGGTCCATATTAGGTGTTTTTATAAAAAGTTGTTTATTTAACAACTAAGATTCATTTTCTCCCACAAAAATTCAGCAAACAGCATGAACACTCTAATGGAAAATCCCTAGACTTTCAACCATATTTCAAAATAGTCCCATCATTAGCTAGATTAAGCTATGAGGGTTCCAAAAACACAAAAATCAACAAAAATGACCATCAAAACGACTTACTAGTAAGGGTTGTAAGTTGCTGAAAATTTCAAGTTTCCATGGAGGTTTCTTTTTCAATATTTCGGCAGAGAAAAAAAATAGAGAAGAGAATTGGCCACTTGGTTTATTTTATTAGTATTTGCTTTTGTCATCAAATACCAAACCATACCAACTTTGACCCCTTTTTGACTCTTAATTTATTACATTTCATGTACAGCCGTACACACATGTAATGGCCTGATTACTCATTAAGGACCTCAAATTTTAAGATCTATAGCTATTTAACACTTTTAGCTAATGGAACACAACTTTCAGATTTTGCGCCATTTCGTCCTTTTTCACAAATTGAGCTATTAAACAATAAAATTAGCTCATAAAATTTTCACACATCCATGTTCACATGATATAAACACTAAGAATAATATTAAAATAATTTTACAACCTTGTATTTGTGGTCATGAAACCACTATTCTGACTAAGCCCAAAATCGAGATGTTACAATGCCATATCTTGGATATGGCCTTTCATAAAATCGACACCATGTCCCTGATATGGTCTTGTATGAAATCATATACCGATGCCATATCCCAGATATGGTCTTATACAGAATCTCGGTAGTCCTAATATCATGACATTTGTATTATACCCTTGAGGTTAAATCGAGATTTCTCATTTCTTGAAACTTCGTCAGAATCGCCATTAATCAATTTAATAAAACAAATGTATTCAATTCATGCAACATCAAAAATAGTAAATACATAACATAAGTTTGTATTACTTACGCATGAACTTACCTCGATACTGAAATGGCAAAAAGGAACCTAACCGTCAATTTCACATTTTTCCCTGTTCTAGGCCCGAATCTCATTTTCTTTGATCTATAATATCATAATTTAGCCTATTTATTAGTCACATTTTTCAATATGATCCAAAAATCATATTATGGCAAAATTACGTTTTTGCCCCTAAAGTTTAACGCATTTACAATTTTGCCCCTAGGCTCGTAAAATGAAATGTGTTCAATTTCTTTACTACCCATGCCTAGCTGAATCATTTTCATGCTTATAGCAGCTCACACATTTCACAATTTTACACATTTAACTCATAAATTTCGCATTTCACAAATTAGTCACTATTTCACATTTTCATCAAAAGTCCCTTAACAAAAGTTGTTCAACACACAACAAGGTTTCATTTTCTTCCATTAAACTTCAAAAATAGCAAATATTATCTTATGGGAAAAATCTATATTTCCAACCATATTGCAAATTATTCCCCTATTTAGCTAGTTTAAGCTTTAAGGGTTCCAAAAACATAAAAATCAACAAAAACTAACACCAAAATGACTTACATGTAGAGGGTTTCCCTTTGTCAAAATTTCAAGATCCCAAATGGCTATTCTTTCTGAAATTTTTAGTGCATGAAGGAAATGAAAAAGATGACGATTTTTATTTTCTTAATCTATCTTAAGTCATCAAAATACCAAACCCCACCTACCTTGACTTTTCATTTATTACACTTCATGTACATCCACTCACACATATAGTGGTCTAATTACTCAATCAAGACCTCAAATTTTAAGCTCTATAGCTATTTAACAAATTTATCTAATAGAAGCACTTTACGCGATTTAGTCCTTTTTCACAAATTGAGCAATCAAACGACAAAATTTCTTAACAATTTTTTTCCACAATCATATTATCATGCCGTGGACCTCAAAATAATACTAAAATAAATTTTATGACCTCAGATTTATGGTCTCGAAACCACTGTTTTGACTAGGCCTAAAATCGAGTTGTTACAACTCTTCCTCCTTTAGGGATTTTCGTCCCCTAAAATCTTACCAGAAGGTGTTGCTTCTGACTCTTATGAATCACTTTCACTAATTTATCAGAATCACAAATCGACTTAACTTCGTATATCTCTTTCCAATAACCTTTGAACTTAAGAAAATAGTGTCAGATTTCTAAATTACTCTTTCAGAAACACACAACGTAGTTGATCTGTCAATTAAGAACTCTGTACATACTAAAATGATCATACAAATCTTTCTTTGTCAGATGATTAACCGCAATTCAATTTACATCTTCCTTTTTAGAGATATAATAATCTTGGTATAGAATCGATAGCAATGCTATCTCATATCACACTAGTATTATCACTGACTGTATTAGTCCTGAATACACTTGATTTTCAACTTTTATCTCTTAACATTTCGTCATTTGAATACGAATCCAAAAATATCATGTAACATATGCAATCACTAGCATATCTACTTTATATAACTGTACATTTTATTACTCTTGGATGAACAGACGTATTACTACTGAGTCTCGTACAAAAAACCCTGTATAAGTTCTAAATTCATCAATACGCACATTCTATCTCGAAACAACAATAATAATAGGAATCATGTCTGACCTAAAATTCAAAATCAGAAGTAAACTTGCTCTGAAGTCATTTAAATTACCATTCACTATCACATTTCTGAGCTTTTCAGTTTCACAAAGACAATTTCGCTTTAGCTTTTATTTTAGTTAGAATTAGACCATCATCAAATAAAGTTAATCATGTATCCAACTCTCACAAAATAAACAAAAATTTCCATTCAAGCATTTATAACCATACTTGCTTTCCAAAAGGTAAATTGATAATTTCTCGAAATTATTCAATATCTAAATCCGTTAACAATGTCTTAAACTTTAGATCTTTTTCTATAACATTAGATACTTTATACCATTAGAACCAGGAAACATATAACATTTTTCGTTGAACACACTATATCATTGAATTCACAACACCGACATAAAAGTGGTCGTCTCTAAATCACCATTCGAACAGTTCTTTTTTATGTGACTTTAACCCTCTAAAAGTACAAACTACGTTTTTACACTCTTGTATTAAGGCACATACCAATTCGTTCAATAACATATCACTGAAAATCATAAATTCCTTACTTAATTCAAACTGATCTCAGAACCAGAGCATCGGTTAATAATACATTCAACTATTTTCAACCTTGCCAACATGCGACAGACCATTCAAATTTTCACACGTGATAACTTTATCAAGCAGAACAGCTTTAATCATGATAACATCATTCGATTAGAACAAATCTAATAGATATGTATATATCTTTGTATCAGGCTTTCAAGAATGTAAATTCTCTACATTAGACAATCATCCATAAACTCGTGGATGCACAACATTTATTACCATACTCGAGGATGCTTTAAATACATATAACACAAGTCATATTTCAACTGACCAGTTCACTTTGACAAAAATGACTGAGTCGATCTCAACTATCGAATAATACATAACAAATTACTCATTTCTTCATGTTGAGGACACAACTCAAACACACAATCTTTCAAAATTCCTTAACATGTAAATCAAAGATCTTTGCAACCGCATTAGCTCAAAGAGACAAAATATTCGACTTAACACATTGACTGTAGTCAAACTTACTTGAGAAAAAAGAGCCGTCATACCAATTAGAGCTTGTGATTTCACCACTTATTCTATTGCCATCGTCAATTTCTTTCACAAAATTAAAGAATTCCAGGTACCAAAATCACTACGTTTCTATGATTGAACCAGAAACATGATCATAATAGACATAGTTATCACAAGTCAAAGAACACACTTCAAACATGAGCCATGATTAATAATTATGAAGTACGAATAATAGGAAAACTAAGATACGATACCATTCCGGAAAACAATAATTCATAAGAAAATAATAAATGTCTTGATGATTTCCCAAAGAAAACGAGAAGAAGATACTGCTTATAAACCGATCAAACCAACAGTGTTTCCTTCTAGTATTAGCGTTAGCTAACATTCTCAAATGATAGGAACTTCCTCAGAAAACAAACAATCTCTAAGGATAACAATTATATAGAATACCCAGAAGAGGTCATCGTAGTTTATTCAACTATAACTGTCACACACAGATATCTCTATAGCTCAAATATCACTTTTCTGACTAATTCTGTCATCATAAATCCCATATTATTCCACTCATAACAAACATCAATTCGGGAGAAATTTCAAGTGAATACATACTTTCGTCATTATTCTTGGATGAGTGAATAGCCGGGACTAACAAATTTTTTATACGTGACATTGCATAACCTGTATAATCTTTAAAACATTCTGATATTGATCCCAAGACTGCTTTTGTAACACCTCTTACTCGTACCCGAGACCGGGATCACGTACGAGGCGTTACTAGACATGTTCGAACATTTGCGGGAAATATAGGTTATAAAATTTTGTTCCAATTTGAACCTAATCAATCAACATTTTAGTGTCCCTGTTATGGGCCTACGGGGCCAAAAAAATACATTGAGAAAGGTTCGAGACTAAACCGAGGACCTAAGAAAGTTCTTGAAAAATTTTCTAAGTTAAGCCTCACATGCCCGTGTAGAGGCAATGCACAAGCCCGTGTGCTTTAAGACACGCCCATATCCCCTACCCGTGTGGAATTATTGAATTTATTTTCTATTTCGAACCTACAGGGATTTTCACACGGCCAAGCACACACCTGTGTCCCTGGCCCTTTTCCTTCACACGACCTAGACATGCCCATCTGGTCACCCGTGTCCAAAAACTCAAGCATTTTGTTTATGACATCAGCATGCATTTAGGGGCATACGGCCAAGACACACGCTCGTGTGCTAGGTCGCGCCCTCCACATGGTTAAGACACACGGTCGTGTCTTTACCTGTATGTTTACTACCATGCATTCTGACTTAATATTTTTAAGTGCAGGGACACACGGCCATTTCACACGCCCATGAGGCAGTCCGTGTGTCACACACGGCCTAGACACATGCCCGTGTGTCCACCTGTGTCGACCTTATTAGGCTATTTTCCAAGCCTTAGGTCACCCTCTAATAACCATATCCACTTATAGTTTTCAATAACACTTAACATGGTCTAATTATACTCTTAAATGACCTTAATATACCTCATTGCATGTAAACCTCATCTCATCACTTTTTATACATGCTAGGTTGTCCCCTTTTATCTTAAGGATTTCCATGTCTTGTGACTCAATTAAGATTGGCTCGTTATCGTAACTCATTTCCAAAATTGTGGGCTAACCACCCCATGTGATTTGGTCATGCTACATATGACTAATTGTATTACACCATATTTAATCATCACAAGAACATTGGAACATAACATGCACAATTTAGTAGGTCATAACCTACACCAACATGAGCCAATTTCCATGGCCATATACAAGTGAATGTGTATACTTTTATAAGCCTTCATATTGGCTAAACAAATGACACATATAACAAAATAACAAATGGCCTATACATGCTATTGAACAAAATAAGAGTATCTATATCCCAAAGCTAGACAAGATGATAGTGTATTGACTCTCCAACCGTCTCCCAGTCTTCGCGAGTCCATGAGCTCTGTAAGATAGGGAAAAGAGAGGGGTAAGCATTTACATGCTTAGTAAGCCCGAATAACTAGAAAGTAAACTTACCAATTAATTAGCATGCACCCATATTAGGAAATGAAACCAACAAGCATGAAATAGTTTCCTTATCACATGCACTCAATCAACAAGTTAGTCTCATAACAATGTACCATGTAATTTGTCTTAGATGAGCTCATCATTCAACATTTTCATTTGTATATCTTATGTTAATCCCGTTGAGTTTCCCAAAAGTCTCGATAGATTATCCATTTACCGTCAAGTCATAAGAGCGATCATCTCAAGTATGCACTCTCGCGCACATCATACGGTGGGATTACCAGTCCAAGCTAAATCCCCCACAATGTAAACTCATAGGGTGATGTTGGGATTACAGTCCAGACTAAATCCCTTGCAGCAAAAAACACCCATAATGACCTCGAATTTGAATTACCAGACCAATCTAAATTCAGACCGTAGTCAGATTACCCGTCCGGGCTAAATCCACAATGCACATATATTCTTCGGGAGGCTCGATCACTCAAGGAACACTCGTCCGGGCTAGATCCTTCCTATATTTGAGATCAACAGATTACTCGTCTGGGCTAAATCCTTTTCTGCAACACATGCAGGATCTCAAATCATGTAAGCCATGGTTTATCCATCAAGCTTCCCTTCTGACTTCAACCAGGACATTTTTTATCATTTTATTATTATTAACATACTTCATGGATTTTCATGCCATCATTATAACCAATTATCATACATTCATAACACATGTAATTAGGCATATTAATATTTTACTTAAAGTTATTCAAACTTACCTGGCATCCGTTTCAGTATTGTGTCTCAATTATTCCAAAACCTTTCATTATTTTCGATTGACCACCATAATTTGTTCCTCGGGGTCTATAACAATAAAAATGAATCATTAATACCTCACATTATTCTTTTCGAGTCTAAATTTCACCCCCGGACAAAATGACTGTTTTGCCCCTAACCTTTCACATTATTTACGATTTAGTCACTAGGCTCGTATAATGAAATGCATGAATTTTCTACATTACCCAAGCTTAGCCGAATGTTCTTTCCTCTTATGGTAGCCCACATTTTTCCATTATTTTACATTTCTACTACATATTTTACACTTTTTGCAAAAAGGTCCTTTTCGGGATTTTTCATGAAAATCACCTAGAAAAAGATGTTTAACACACATCCAACTTTCATATTCCTCCATAAATCATCAAAGAATAAAAATATCACATATGGGTCACTTTACATACATGAACCCTAGCTCAAAATATGGGTAGAAATGGAGAGAGTAAGTTATCGAGATTTCAAAAATATGAAGAACATTAAAAACGGGGCTTGGGAGTACTTACTATTGAGCTTGAAAAGTAAAGAAACCCTAGCTATGGTGGCTCTCAAATTTCGGCTGCAAGGCAGAGAAGATGAGCTGAGTTTTGGCTTATTTTCCCATTTTATTTCATTAATTAGCCAAATGACCAAAATGCCCTTAAGCCCTTTATTTTAAATTTTATCCATACAATGCCCATTTTTGTCCAAAAACTTAAAAATTGGGCAAATTGCTCTTTAAGGACTTCTAATTAATAATCTAAAGAAATTTCATACAAATTGCTTTTAAAATCCAAGTTTTGCACTTTATTCAATTTGGTCATTAATTTCCAGTTGGACACCTTACTCATAGAATTTCTTCATGAAACTTTAACACATGCATATTCTCATATTCCAGACCTCATAATAATCATAATATATATATTTCAACATCAAATTTGTGGTCCCGAAACCACTATTCCTACTAGGCCCTATTTTGAGATGTTATATTTCTCCCCCTTTAGGGACTTTCATCCTCGAAAGTCTTACTAGTAAACAGGTTCAGATATTGGCTTCTCATGGTTTCTTCTGGCTCCCATGTAGCCTCTTCCACACCATTTCGATGCCATAAGACTTTTACCAAAGCCACATCTTTATTTCTCAGCTGTTTAACTTCACGAGTTAAAATCTTTACCGGTTCTTCACCATAGGTCATGTTCGGTCTAATTTCGATCCTCGTCAGTGAAATTACATGAGAAGGGTCTGATCGATATCTCCTTAACATAGATACATGGAATACATCATGAATCTTTTCCAGTTCTGGTGGCAATGCCAAGCGATAGGCTAATGGTCCAACTCTTTCAGTGATCTCGTATGGTCCGATAAATCGCAGACTCAGTTTGCCTTTCCGGCCAAATCTCATTACCCTTTTCCATGGAGATACTTTCAAGAATACTTCATCTCCAACTTGGAACTCAATCTATTTTCTTTTCATATCAGGATATGACCTTTTTCTATCCGATGACACTTTTAAACAATCACGTATCACTTTAACCTTTTCTTCAGTTTCCTTGATTAGATCAACTCCATGAATCTGACTCTCCTTAAGTTCTGTCCAATACAATGGAGTTCGGCACTTTCTGCCATACAAGGCCTCATAAGGCGCCATCTTCAAACTCATTTGAAAACTGTTGTTATAGGCGAACTCTACCAATGGCAGGTATTTTTCCCAACTGCCCTAAAATTCAAGGATGCAACATTGCAACATATCCTCAAGAATCTGAATCATCCATTCAGACTGACCATCAGTCTGTGGGTGAAAAGTTGTACTAAAACTCAACCTAGTACCCAAGGCTTCTTGTAACTTCTTCCAGAATCTCGAAGTGAATCTTGAGTCTCTGTCTGAAATATTCAATAATGGTACCCCGTGTAATCTCACAATTTTAGATATATACAAATCAGCCAACTTGTCAAGTGAATAATCTGTCCTTACCGGAATAAAATAAGCCGAATTTTTCAACTTATCAACCACAACCCATATAGTATCTTTCTTTTTCGGGGTCAATGGTAATCCTGTCACGAAGTCCATAGTGATTCTGTCCCACTTCCATTCGGGGACCATCGTAGGCTGTAGTAAACCAAAAGTTACTTGGTGTTCAACTTTGACTTGCTGACATATCAAGCATTTCAATACAAACTCGGAGATGCCTCTTTTCATGTTGTCCCACTAGTACATTTTCTTCAAATCATTATACATCTTGGTACTACCCGGATGAATAGACAAATGGATATCATGTGCCGCTTGCAAGATTTTCTAAATAATTTTATCGTCCCTTGGTATAGAAACTTTGTCTCTGAACATCAAGCATCCATCAGGACTAATCTGAAAATCTGATTCATTGCCCGACTCACATTGAGCTCTTTTAGCTTGCAGGACACTATCATTAGTCTGAGCATCATAAATTTCCTGAAGAAATGTCGACCTAGCCCTTAGTTCTACCAAAACCGAACCATCATTAAACAACGCCAATCGAGCATCCATGGCCTTTAATGCAAACAAAGATTTTCTGCTTAACGCGCCGGCGACCACATTCGCCTTTCCCGGGTGATAATCAATGATCAGCTCGTAATCTTTAATTAATTCTAACCATCTCTGCTGTCTCAGATTCAATTCTTTTTGAGTCATCAAATACTTCAAACTCTTGTGGCCTGTGAATATACGGCAAGTCTCACCATATAAGTAATGCCTCCATATTTTCAAGGCAAAAACAATGGTGGGAAGTTCTAAGTCATGCGTCGGATAATTCTTCTCATGTGGCTTCAACTACCGCGAAGCATAGGCTATCACCTTGCCATCTTGCATAAGTACACAACCCAGTCCATTTAAGGGCGCATCGTTGTAGACCACAAACTCTTTTCCCGGCTCAGGCAATACTAAAACTAGAGCTTCAATCAGCAATGTCTTCAACTTCTCGAAACTCTGCTGACACTTTTTTGTCCATTCAAACTTCACGTCTTTCTGTAGTAACCTCGTCATTAGAGTCGCTATCATGGAGAATCCTTTCACAAATATTTGGTAGTAACCGGCTAAGCCCAAAAAGCTTCTAACCTCGACTACATTTTTAGGTGGTTTCCATTCAACAATAGCAGAGATCTTACTTAGATCAACTCAGATGCCATCACCCGAAACAATATGACCCAAGAACCTTACTTTTTGGAGCCAAAATTCACTCTTGCTAAACTTAGCATCCATTGTTTTTCCTGTAAAGTCTGTAACACAGTTTTCAGATGCGAAGTTTTCAGATGCTTCGCATGCTCTGTCTCATCCTTGGAATAAATCAAAATGTCGTCAATGAACACGATGACGAACTTGTCCAGGTATGGTTGAAATATCCTATTCATTAGGTCTATAAATACGACAGGTGCATTTGTTAGACCAAATGACATGACAAGGAATTCATAGTGACCATAGCTCATTCTAAAAGCTATTTTAGGCACATTCGATTCCTTAACTCGCAACTGATAGTAGCCAGATCTCAGTTCTATCTTAGAGAACACAGTGGCTCCCCTCAACTGGTCGAACAAATCATTGATTCTTGGCAAAGGATACTTATTCTTAATAGTCACCTTTTTCAGTTGCCAATAATCTATGCATAGCCTCATCGAACCATCCTTCTTCTTTACAAACAATACGAGAGCATCCCAAGGCCGAAAAGCTCGGCCTTGCGAAACCTTTATTCGTTAGTTCTTACAACTGTGCTTTTAACTCTTTCAACTCGGTTGGTGTCATCCTATACGGAGCAATAGAAATAGGAGTTGTTCCTGGTACTAGTTCAATACTAAACTCTATCTCTCTATTAGGAGGTAGTCCGGGTAATTTTTTCAAGAACACGTCTGGATATTCACATACTATTGGTACGGACTCAATCTTCAACTCAATTTCCTTAGTGTTCAGTATAAAAGTAAGGTAGGCTTCGTACCCTTTTCTCATATATCTTTGAGCAACTATTGTTGTGATTACAATTAGTAGAGTATCCAACTCTCTTGAATCAACCCATAGAATCTTGCCATCTGGGCACTTCAATTCAATATACTTGCCACCACAATTTACAATTACATCATGTAGGGTTAACCATGTAACATCTCAAAATAGGGCCTAAATGGAATAGTGGTTGCGAAACCACAAATTTGAGATAGAAAAGTTTATTTTTATTAATTTTTATGATTTATCGAGTGATTAGATGCATGTGTTAGAGTATTGATAAGAAATTTTATAGATTGCATGTTTAATTTGCCAATTAGGGCTTATTTATAGAAGTTGCTGTAACAGCCCAATTTAGGACCTAAACGGAACGATGGTTTTAGAACCACGAATTCAAAGTTGAAAATTTTATTCCAATTAAGTTTTAAGGTTTATTTATTGATTAAAATATTGTGTAAAAATATCGTTAAGTAATTTTACTGATAAAGTGCTTAATTAAACTTTTAGGACTAAATTGCAAAAGTTGCAAAATATGTGTTCTAGTTCATAAGTACTTGATTGAAATGGAGGTTTAAAGAGGAGGTTCTTAAATGGTAATTAGACCATTATATTTTTTTGGGAAAAAAATGGGCATGACTAGGACAAAATTTTAAAGAAAGGCCTTAAGGGCATTTTAGTCATTTGGTAATTAAAAGAAATAAAAAGGGAAAATAAAGCCAAAATTGACTCATATTTTTCAAGGAGGCTGAAATTAGCATGGGGGAAGCGATGGCTAGGGTTTTCAAGCTTTCCAAGCTCAATAGTAAGTCCGTTCTAGCCCCGTTTCTCAAGTTCTTTACGATTTTAGAATCCTGGTAACTTGATTAAGCTCATTCTAGTAATAATTTAAGCTAGGGTTCATATTTGGAAAAATACCCATAGGTGAAATGTGTTTATTTTGATGTTTTATGGTATAATATGAAGGCTGAAATTATGTTAAAAACTTTTGCTAAGCGGTTTTAAGCAAAAATGAGTAAAACGGCTTAATCGGTAAAAGTTGTTATTGTTCATAACTATGTGTTAGAGTTAGAATTTGATGTTGCCATAGAAGGGAAAAATGATCAGAATGTCATAAAACATAAGAATAAGGGATGAATTTTAATTCCCGAGCCTAGGGGCAAAAGTGTAAATATGCAAAAGTTTAGGGGCAAAATTGTAATTTTTCCAAAGTTTGATTTAAGGACTTTTTTGAATATTACATTAATTAAATAAGTAAAATATGATGTTTTAGATCCTGAAAAATAAGATTTGAATCTAGAATGGGAGAAAAATCAAAAATCGGGAAAGTTGGTAAAATGGCCGTTTTAGTATCGAGGTAAGTTCATATGTATAATAAGCATTAATTTATGCATGTTTCAATGTAAAATTGATATATTTACTATGGTTGTCAAGGTGTTGAAAGTAAGTATAATTATGATGATTTAAATGTTCAATATTAATTCGACATGAAAATGAGAAAGTATGTAAGTTTGTATGTAAATAATACATTATCTTTATTATGTTTTTGTATTTCAGCATATTTTATGTATTGTAGAGGATTTTCGAATCATAATTGACTATTGGAAGTATGGAATCAACTATTACAAAGAGAGGAAAATCTCGGTTGAACCTTCGAAAAGATTGGATGATACAGATGGTATGTAGCTAGGTCACATGTATGGTGCTGAGTGCACATCATGTGTACAAGAGAGCTACGAGACATTATGATGTAGCTAGGTTGCATGGGTGATACTATATGTACACCACGTAGATAGGAGAGCTACAGGATATATGTAGCTAGGTCGCATGAGTGGTTCCAGGTGAAGGACACCATGTAGACAAGAGAGCTACGAGATAAACTAGCTAGGTCACATGGGTGGTACTAAGTATTCACCATGTGTACAAGAGAGCCAAAATTATGTGTACAATTGAGTTAGGTCACATGAGTGGTGCTAAGTGAAGGCCACTATGTGTACAAGAGAGCTTCGATTTTAAAGGTGGGTTGTGTGCGATACCATCGCGTATCTGTTATTATTCCGAAGCGTTCAACTGGGAAATTGATTAAATGAAATTGTGTATGACTTTGTGATGATAAGAGTAAGTATATACTTGTGTAACTTATGAGCAATATGCTCGATATGTGATTGGAAATTGGAAAGATTGTTATGGGAAAGTGATGAATACAATTGAAGTGTGAAAGATCAAAATTGACAATAAAACTGTTCTGGATAGTTGCAATGACGTGAATCTAAAAATTTACCAAAAATAGTAGAAATTGAATCAGAGACTGAATGAGATATCAAATTAGAGCTTAATGAGTCTATTTTCATATAACAGAAACATAGCAAGCAAAGGAATTCTATATTATGAGATATTTAAGTTTTTGAGAGACTAGTTTAGAATGACTATGTGATCCCCTATTCTGACTTGGAAAAATCATTAAAGATTGTACAAAACTAATTAGGGGATATAATTTATATTCTTGAAATCCATAATGAGTCTAGTTTCAAATTAAATAAACTAGAACATCCTTTGAATTCTTTACAAGGAGAAAATTGATTCGTAGAGAAGAGTGGTCAGAACAGTTGAACAGTGAAATAGGGGTAACTTAAATGAATAAACTGTACTAATTGACTAGACCAAAACTTCTGAAAATTTTATGGTAAGAATATATATGAATCTAGTTTCAAGGAAAATTAATGTTTTGTAATTTGGAGTTCTGTAGCTCTAGAAATAAATAATTTAGTTTCTGGAACTCTGCTAGACAGCTTATTTTGAACCTGTTTATGATTGTAATAGTGAAAGTATGTGTGTTTGTGATGGTAATACTCCGGGAACATATTGTGAAGTATGATAATGTATTGTTTATTAATATTTACATACCTACTTACTAAGCTATAGTGCTTACTCTCTTCCTTTCCTTTTTCCTATAATGTCGCAGATGTTAGCTCGAGTTGGAGGGCACCGGAGGTTAAGTCACACTATCAAACTATTAATCGATATATAAACGTTTTAAAGTATTTTAAGTCTTTGGCATGTATGGAGACTCGTTTAATTGTTATTAAGTTGCTAGGAATTGGCTTAAAATACTGACCTATGTTATTTGAAGGTCTCTATTGTCTAAAGCTATTTAATGTAGATAGTCTTGATTATGTTATTAATTAAATGATGCAATTTATGAATATGCATGCTTGCCTGTGTGTGTGGTTGAATTAAAGCATGATATGGACCTTGTAAGCTCTTTTTAAAGGACAACTTGAATGTGTTTGAAAAATTTTTAAATTAGAGTGAAATTATGAATCGGTTTTTATATGATGATTAGTGATTAAGTCCGGTAATGCCTCGTACCCTGTTCCGGCGTCAAACACGGGTAAGGGGTGTTACAAACCAAGCCATGTCAAGTATTACATCAAAATCATCAAATGGAAATAACATAAGGTTACTCGAAAAATAATAACCCTGAATCGTCAAAGGACAATTCTTACAGACTTTATTGACCAAGACTGACTTGCCTAATAGGTTCGACACTCTGATTATAAATTTTTGTAGGTTCAATGGATATATTCATACTAGACACCAATCTCATGCAAATGTATGAATATGTTGATCCCGCATCAATTAAGCCAACAACACAAGTGTTAAAAAGACAAAAAGTACCCGTGATGACATCAGGGGTAGAGGCTTCCTCTCGAGCGCATATTGCATACGTTCTTGCCGGGGCTCGAGTCTCTGATTTTGCAGTGTCTTTGGCCGTAACCCGATTGCCACTAGCACTTCCAGGATATCTCAGAGGTCTACCTCGTGGAATAGGAGCACTCGATTTCGGGGCTACTTCCACCTCTTCGTCGGTTCGCTCTTGGCAGTCTTTGAGGAAGTGGTCAAGATAACCACATTTATAGCATGCACCGTTCTTCATCCGGCACTCTCCGAAGTGAAATTTATTGCAGCTTTTACACTTTGGATTTTGGTCATCTACACTCCCCACACTAGTCACCATAGGGGAGGAAGACTTCTAATTACGTCATTTGGAGCCTCTCGCTCTACCTGAATATCCTACCGATGAAGTGGAGCGTTCATGCTGACTCCTTGACTTCTTTGTGGGAAATGAAAGCGTCTTACCGCTGGATCTCTTATTCACAACTCGAGCTTCTCTTTTAGCTTACTTCCTTTCATTATTGAGTTCATCGGCATTCTTGGCCCGATCAACTAATGCAGCAAACTCTCGTATTTCAAGAATCCCAATCAATAGCTTTATTTTTTCATTTAGACCTTCCTCAAAGCGTTTACACATTTCTAACTCTGTTTGAACCCATTCAGTTGCATACTAACTTAGCCTTACAAACTCCCTTTCATATTCCGCTACAATCTTATTTCCTTGTTTGTGTTCCAGGAACTCCTTTCGCTTCGGGTCTAAGAACCTTTGACTAATGTATTTCTTCTTAAACTATGCTTGGAAAAATTTCCAAGTAATGTTTTCCTTTAGTACCACTGAAGATATGGTCTTCCACCAGTGGTACGCAATATCCTTTAGGAGAGATACATCACACTTTAAACACTCCTCAGGTGTGCACGATAACTCATCCAACACTCATGTAGTATTCTCGAGCCAGAAGTCAACTCGTTCATCATCATCATCAATCTTAGCTCTAACTTCTTCAACCCCATACTTTCTAAGCTTGTCTACCGGGGCTTTACCAACTCTTGTAGGTGCCATACCCCGTGGCACTTCCTCATCAGGTCAGTTAGGGGGCGGGGGAGGTTGTGGTATGTTGGGGCGATTCCTCAAATAATCCCCAAACCATTCATCCATCATGTCAAAGAAGGTAGCTCTGGCCTCTTCCCGGCCTTCAGACATAGGCCTTCTATTACTACTAGAAATTGCTCATTCTGTAGAAGCTAGAGCATGGCTTTCGGCTCCCTCAGACTCATTTTGTACATGATTGGAAGACATTTACTATATTCAAAGACAATTAAATAGTTAGGAGATATCACACTATCACGTTCGTATAATGGCATGTGAAGTTAAACTCGATACACTCTATGTTAGTCCTAGAACCGACTAAACCATAGCTCTGATACCACTAAATGTAACAACCCTTACCCTTACTTGAGATCGGGATCAAGTGCGAGGCGTTACCAGACATGTACACGAACATACTTGGGAAATATGGGTTATAAAATTTTGTTCCAATTTAAACCTAATCAAACAACATTTTAGTGGCCCTATTATGAGCCTACGAGGCCCAAAACATACATTGACAAAGGTCTGAGACTAAACCGAGGACCTGAGAAAGTTATTGAAAAATTTTCTAAATTAAGCCTCACACGTCCTTGTAGAGGCAATACACACGCCCATGTGCTTTGGAACATGCTCGTGTCCCCTACCCGTGTGGAATTAATTGAATTTCTTTTCTTTTTTGAACCTACAAGGGTTTTCACACGGCCAACCACATGCCCGTGTCCTTGGCCCGTGTCCTTCACATGGCCTAGACACGCTCGTCTGGTCGCCCGTGTCTAAAAACTCGAGCATTATGTTTATGACGTCAGCATGCATTTAGGGGCACACGGCCAAGACACACGTTCATGTGCTAGGCCGCGCCCTCTATACGGTTGAGACACATGGCCGTGTCTCTACCCGTGTGTTTACTACCATGCATTCTGACTTAATATTTTTGGGTGCAGGGGACACAGCGCCATTTCACACGCCCATGGGGCGATCCGTGTGTCACACACGGCCTAGACACACGCCCGTATGTCCACCCGTGTGGACCTTGCTAGGCTATTTTCCAAGCCTTAGGTCACCCTCTAATAACCATATCCACTTATAGTTTTCAACAACACTTAACATGGTTTAATTATACTTTTAAATGACCTTAATATACCTCATTGCATGTAAACCTCATCTCATCGATTTTTATACATGCTAGGTTGTCCCCTTTTATCTTAAGGATTTCCATGTCTTATAAACCTGGTATTCGTTTCGATTTTGCGTCTCAGTTATTCCAAAACCTTTCGTTTTCCTCGATTGACCTCCGAAATTTGTTCCTCATGGTCTATAACAATAAAATGAATCATTAATACCTTACATTGTTCTTTTCGAGTCTAAATTTCATCCCCAGACAAAATGACAATTTTGCTCCTAACCTTTCACATTATTTATGATTTAGTCCCTAGGCTCGTATGATGAAATGTATGAATTTTCTACTTTACCCAAGCCTAGCCGAATGTTCTTTCCTCATATGGTAGGCCACATTTTTCCATTATTTCACATTTCTACCACATATTTTACACCTTTTGTAAAAAGGTCCTTTTAGGGATTTTTCATGAAAATCACCTAGAAAAAGATGTTTAACACACATCCAACTTTCATATTCCTCCATAAATCATCAAAGAATAAACATCTCACACATGGGTCACTTTACATACATGAACCCTAGCTCAAAATATGGGTAGAAATGGAGAGAGTAAGTTATCGGGATTTCAAAAATACGAAGAACATTAAAAACGGGGCTTGGGAGTACTTACTATTGAGCTTGAAAAGTAAAGAAATCCTAGCTATGGGGGCTCTCAAATTTTGGCTGCAAGGCGAAGAAGATGAGTTGAGTTTTGGCTTATTTTCCCATTTTATTTCATTAATTAGCCAAATGACCAAAATGCCCTTAAGCCCTTTCTTTCAAATTTTATCCATACAATGCCCATTTTTGTCCAAAAACTTAGAAATTTGGGCAAATTGCTCTTTAAGGACTTCTAATTAATAATCTAAAGAAATTTCATACAAATTGCTTTTAAAATCCAAGTTTTGCACTTTATTCAATTTGGTCAGTAATTTCCAATTGAACACCTTACTCATAGAATTTCTTTATAAAACTTTAACACATGCATATGCTCATATTCTAGACCTCATAATAATCATAAAATATATATTTCAATGTCAAATTTGTGGTCACGAAACCACTGTTTTGACTAGGCCCTATTTTGGGATGTTACAGTTTTGACCTTCCCAACTATTCTCATCGTAAGACAACACTGGTTGCAATGCCCCAAATTTGTGCCTAGAAGAATTAGGTCTTGAGTAGGGGTGCAGTTAGGAGACTGCACATAAATATTTAATTGTGCAAGGAAGTGACACAATTGTGTGTTTGGCTTAGTGGTTGTGCGCTTTGGAAGTGTCTGGGAAGTCATGGGTTCAAGCCCTGGCTTCCACAAAATTTTGGTTTTTTGAGGATAAAACCCCTATCTTTCGTCAGTAGGGTTATAAGTTTATTTTGGTAAAGTATGATATAAAAAGCCTACTAGTTTAGTGGATAGTGGCGTGTGGAATGTGCTAATGGTCTGAGGTTCGAATCCTTACTTTTGCAAATGAAGGTTATTTTTGCTGCTGGCCATGGGAGGTAGTTGTGTTTGACCGAAACACCAAGAATTTGAATAGATTTGAATGGATTGGTTGTTAGCCGAATGCAAGGAGATGGAGGGGAGGAAATCGGGGAGTTTGAGTGGTTTGAAGGTGTTGTGCCGAAATTGGACTGTTGGTTTCAAGTAGTCCCTAAAATTTTCCAAGTGTGCTGTCAAGTTCCCCTTATTCTTGGTCGATTTCTTCTGTCCCCTATCTTCTTTTCTACCGATTTTGTCTTCTCCTCTGTCTCAACTTGGCCAATTGTCTGAGTAACACTTCCCTCTCCATCGATTCTTCTTTGCTCTTCTTTTGTGTTGGCCGAACCCTTATACTCTGTTTTGCAAACTGAACATCTTGTTTCAACATTCTTTCTTCTCTTGGCCGAATACCTCTGGCATTTGTGGCTGATTCTTCTCTCCCTCTCAATCGTGCTACCTTCTCTGGCTAAAATCGAATACCCTTTTGGCTATTTAGGTGGCGACTAGACTGGGGTCTTGGCTGTTTATTGGGGCGCGATCTCCATAGTCAAGGGGTTAGGCTGATTGTTCCTTCACGGCAAGTGATCTTTTTGCTTGTGGTAAGTACTTTAAGTAGTGATTATATTGATAAGGGATTATAACTTCTGATGAATCGGCTAACTGTTTCGTAAAGGTTAAAGCTTTAGGGAGAGTACGTTGAGCTTAGAGCAAAAGGGGTTATGCGATAGTTCGATTGGTAAGTAGCGATGATTTGGTTAAAGTATTGGCGATACTATGGTTTTTGGATTAACCGTAAATATGAACTAATGGTGGAGTTGTTGTTATGAATCATAGGTGCTTTAAATCTCGGAAGTGTTGAGGCTACAGTTTCATTACAGGCGTGTAAAACACTGCCATTACGTAAATCGACAAAAGTCGAAAAATGAGACCGTTGATGCCACATGGGCATGCGATCGCTCGTTGGTTACCCTGAACGCATAAACGTGGGGACTGAATTACGAGAGGCCACCATGGGCAATACTATGGACTTAGTGTAACACCCCGAACCCGAGACCATTTCCGGTGTCGGACACGAGGGGTTAACAAGCCAAAACCACTTATAGCACCGACCAACTTGACATTCCCAGGCAAGCTGGAAAACTGCGTCACTGTTTCCTTAAAAAGCATATCTCGAGTTACAGAACTCAGAAACTGATTCCGTAAATTTTACCTGAATTTAGACTCATATATCCATCCCTGGATTTTTTTCTAGAATTTTTGGTCGGGCCAATTGGTACAGTTTATTAGTTAAAGTCACCCATGTTACAGGGGTCGACTACACTGACCATCGTGCGTTACAACTTGAATATCTCTCTGTACAGGGTTTCAATACTGATGCCGTTTGTTTCTAATGAAACTAGACTGAAAAAGGAATCTGGAAATATAAGGCATGACTTCTAATTCATTCTGGATAATTTATGGTAAATTTTCAAAGTTGCGACAGAGAACCCAGAAACCGTTCTGGCCCTGTCTCACGAGAACTTTAATATCTCTCAGTATACTGTTCATATGATCGTTTCATTACTTTCATATGAAAATAGACTTGTCAAGGTTCGATCACATAATTTATTCACTATTTAACACCATTCCTAAAAATTTTGGTGATTTTTCACATCCACGTCACTGCAGCTGGCAGCCTCTGTTTTTAAGGTAGGCTTTACCTGTATTGTAGTTCCCATGGACCAACTATAGTCTAGTCATACTTAGGTCCACATATGATCATATTTAGCCATTCCAATGGCTGATCATGTGACCAACACTCTCATTCAAACCATAATCACATCATGAAACCAAATATAATTACAATCCACATATGGTCAAATTCCATACTCCACTTTTACGAACCATTTTCGCATGGCGCACACATATACATCACAAAGTACTTAAAAACAACCGAGGGTGGTCCTATACATGCCATATCCAAAACTCAACTAAAGGAGTACCAAAAGGGCTTTGATAGTGTGGTTGACTTCAACTTCTATGATCCCGAATCCGATCGCTAACGAGCAAAATCTATAAGCAGAGAAACAAAGAAAGCGGAGTAAGCAATTTATGCTTAGTAAGTTTGAGCCATAATATACACACAACCAAAGCATAGCATTCAAGTAGCTAAACAATAATTCATATGCACAATTTCTCAAAGACATGCTTACTTCACAATCCCAACTCTTATATTCATACACAAATAACGGCCTAGTTAATGCCGATAGCTCATTTATCATTAGAGCGAATATTCACACGCACTTACTCATAGTGTGCGAAGCACACACAAAACATACCTTGTTGTTGGGAATTTCACAAGTGCATTAACTGAAAATTTTCCAGCAAGTTCAAAGTTCTCGAATCACATACCTTGGAGTTTATCCGGATATAGCTACTCGTTCAAACGCCTCCGGGACATAGCCTGGTTATGGTAACCCGCACAAAGGCCTTGGGACTTAACCGGATATCACAATTTGCACAATTGCCTTGGGCTTAGCCGAATATCATAACTTCGCCTAATTGCCTTGGGCTTAGCCCGGATATCATAACTTCGCACAATTGCCTTGGGCTTAGCCGGATATCATAACTCGCACAATTGCCTTGGGCTTAGCCCGTTATCACTCGAACATTCATACACATCTTTGTTTTGATTTCATAACACAACTTTTATGCACAATTCACTTAGCAAAATATCATTTCGGCTCAATGGCCACATACAAAGGCACAATTTCGATTGCTTATTACTTCATTCAATCGAATCAAAATCTAAGTTTCGATACTCGAAAACTTACCTCGGACGTGGTCGAACGATTTCGACGGCTATTCGACGACTTTTTCCTTCCCTTATCGGATTTAGCTCCCTTTGCTCTTGAGCTTAATTTAACAAATAAATTGGTTTTATTATTTGAGCATCGAAGAGGAATTCAAGATACCTAGCCAATATATATGCTCATTAGGCATCAAAGTCGCATATGTACGAAATCACGAATCGAACTCAACACATTAGTTAATGTTCCTCTTAGCGAATTTTCTAAGCCAAGAATAGGCATCAATATGCTTGCCTCTAACCGAATGCATGCACACCAATTTCCCCTCATGTGGCGAATATGCATGTCCATGTTGAGGCCAATTATGCACTTAATACCACACAAAACAGCATGCATTTTACTAACTAACGCATTACATATTGTAGCTCAATACACATCTCTCATGTACTTCATAACCGAACATCATCACAAGCAAATATATACCTTGAAATAGTATATATGTCATGCCAATACATCATGTGCAAACATGTATACACATATAGGTGCAAGGCCGAATCTCAAGGGGTTCATACCCATCCAAACACAAATTTTTACCAATCAAGTAACAAGCATAAATCATGCTCATGAATGCACCATGGCTGAATACATCACAGCCATACTCTTTCAACTTCGGTCATGGTTAAACAAAGAATTCAATGTCCTACTCAAGAATACTAAAAAGAAATTTCAAGAGTAGTCAATCCATCATTACATGCATCATCAACAAGCTTCACATTTAGCATGCAATGGCTTTAACACAATATCAACCTTGGCCAAATACCATTTTTCATGGCATAGCAAGGATTTGAACCATGGCTAACATGCACATCAAGTTAGCAACCAAAACAAGCATGAATCTCATGACACAACCTCAACATACCTTAATCTTGATGCAAGTATAGCCAAATCTCCTTCTAGATCTCTTCTAAACTAAAAATGGAGCAAAATTTCCTTCCTTCTTAGAATTTTCAGCCCAAAGAAAATGAGAATGGATGAACCAAATTTTTCTTTTCCTTTCTCTCAACTCACGGCCAAGGGGGGAAGCATGGATGAGACCATTTTTTTTCTTTCTTTGCCCATGCTCTTTATTTTATTATTTCACCCTAATGCACCAACAAAACATGTTTCATGACATGTTTTGCCCATCCACTCTTGCCATGGCCGGCCACTTCATGTTGGGGGAATTGACATGCAAATCCTTATTTTTGCATGCATGTTCAACTAGTCATCACAGACTTTCCCCATCATACTTTCACAATTTACTACTAGGTCCTTTCTAATGAAATTCACATTTATAACTCTAAATTGAAACATCAAAATGTCACACATGAATTAACACATATTATAGGCATCAAAATAAATTATAAATTATTTTTATGCCTCGGTTTTAATGGTCCCGAAACCACCTCCCGACTAGGGTCAATTTTGGCTGTCACAACTCTCCCCACTTAAGAAATTTTCGTCCCGAAAATCTTACCGTAAATAGGGTTGGGTATCGCTCTTTCATAGAGTTCTCGGTTTCCCAAGTAGCTTCTTCTATCCGTGTTTGAGCCATAACACTTTCACTAGCGGAACCCGCTTGTTTCAGTAACTCTTTCACTTCACGTGATAGGATACGAATCGGTTCTTCCTCATAACTCATATTGGCTTGAATTTCAACCTCGATGGACTAATCACGTGCGATGGATCGGATCTATAGCGTCGAAGCATCGAAACATGAAAGACATCGTGAATCTTTTCGAGTTCGGGGCAAAATCAAATGATATGCAAGCTGGACCGACTCGCTCGGATATCTCATATGGCCCAATGAACCTCGGGCTCAACTTGCCCTTACTACGAATCGAGTATCTTTTCCAAGGCGAAACCTTGAGAAACACTTTATCTCCCACGATACTCGATGTCTTTTCGTTTCAGACCAGCGTCGACTTCTCGACGATCGGAGGCTATCTTGGACTTTCACGGATTACTTTCACTTTCATTCAGCATCTCTAATTAAATCCACCCGAAAATTTTGCTTTCACCGAGCTCGGTCCAAAACAATGGTGTACGGCATTTACTACCGTACAAAGCCTCGTAGGGTGCCATCTTAAAACTTGATTGAAAACTATTGTTGTGGCGAATTCAATCAAAGGCAAATATCGTTCCCATGAACCATCGAACTCGAGGATGCAACATCTTAACATATCCTCAAGTATCGAATTATCCGCTCGGATTGACCATCGGTTTGGGGGTGAAAGGCGGTCTGAAATGTAGCTTGGTACCCAAAGCTTCTTGCAACTTCTTCCAAAATCGCAAGGTAAATCTCGGATCTCTATCCGTACGATGGAAATAGGCACCCGTGTAATCTCACAATCGAGAAAGCGTACAATTCGCTAGTTTTTCCATTGAAAAATCCGCACGTAGGGGGATAAAGTGAGCCAACTTAGTCAATCTATCTACCACGACCCAAATCGCATCCTTCTTACTTGCTGACAATGGCAGTCCGGATACAAAGTCCATTGTGACTCGATCCCATTTCCACTCGGGTATTATGATAGGCTGAAGTATCCTGAAGGCACTTGATGTTCCGCTTTCACTTGTTAACATATTAAACATCTCAAAACAAAGTCGGAGATGTCTCATTTCATACCATGTCACCAAAACCGACGTTTCAAATCGTTGTACATCTTCGTACTCCCGGGTGGATTGCCATTCGGCTACAATGGGCTTCGTTCGAATTATCGAAATAAGTTCGAATTCTTTGGAACACTGAGGCGACTTTTGAACCTCAAACAATCGTCATCATCGATTTGAAATTCGAGTCCTTGTTGAACACACTCGGCCGTTTTGCAACCAACTCATCGTCGACTTCACGAGCTTCACGAATTTGACGTATCAATAATGGTTTGGCTTTCAATTCAGCTACTAACACATTGTCGGGTAGAACAGACAAGTGTACATTCATCACTCGTAAGCGAATAATGATTTACGACTTAAGGCATCCGCAACCACATTCGCCTTTCCGGGTGATAGTCAATGACCACTCATAATCCTTTAACACTCGAGCCAACGTCTTTGTCGCAGATTTAAGTCTCTTTGAGTCATCAAATATTTGAGACTTTTGTGATCCGAATACACATGGCACTTCTCACCAAATAAGTAATGTCGCCATATCTTTAAAGCGAATACGATGGCGAGCAATTCGAGATCATGGGTCGGATAATTTTTTTCTCGTGTGGCTTTAATTGCCTCGACGCATAGGCCACAACTCGACCTTCTTGCATCAATACGCAACCTAACCCGAGTAGGGATGCGTCACTATAAATAACAACCTCTTTGCCCGATTCGGGTTGCACTAGAATTGGGGCTTCATCAAATAAGTTTTCGATTGATCGAAACTTTTTTTGACATTTCTTCGTCCATTCGAACTTAACATCCTTTTGGAGTAGCCGTCATTGGCGTGGCTATCGTCGAGAAACCTCTTACAAATCGTCAAGTAATAACCTAGCAAGCCCCAAAAGCTCCGAACCTCGGTAATATTTCTCGGAGGCTTCAGTTAAGTATGGCTGAAATTTTGTTCGGTCGACTCGAATACCCGATCAGATATCACATGCCCCAAGAAGCTAACCTCTCTTAACCGAACTCACACTTGCTGAACTTAGCATATAATTGCTTATTAGTAAAATTTGCAGCACTAACCTCGGTGTTCAGCATGTTCGGTCTCATTTCTTGAATAGACCAAGATGTCATCAATGAACACGACTACGAGCCGATCCAAATATGGTCTGAAGATCCGATTCATTAAATCCATAAATACCGCAGGGCATTAGTAAGCCCAAACGGCATCACTAGGAACTCGTAGTGACCATATCTCGATTCGAAGGCAATCTTGGGTACGTCTCGAATCTCGAATTAGAATCGATAATAGCCCGATCTCAAATCTATTTTCGAGAACACTGAAGCTCCTTGAGTTGATCGAACAAATCGTCGATCTGTGATAGCGGATATTTGTTCTTTATCGTCGCTTTATTAAGCTGACGATGGTCGATGCACAGCCTCATGGTTCCATCCTTCTTTTTCACAAACAACACTGGTGCACCCCAAGGTGAAAAATTCGGGTGAGCAAAACCTTTATCCACAAATTCTTGCAACCGAGCTTTCAACTCCTTTAATTAGTTGGTGCCATACAATACGGAGCTATCGAAATTGGGTGGTACGGTACCAATTCGATGCCAAACTCTATTTCCGAACAGTGGTAATCCCGGAAATTCTTGAGGAAAACATCCGGTATTCACAAACCACTAGCATGATTCGGGTTTCTTTTCTAACTCCTTGTCATCTAGAACATACGCAAGGTATGCTTCGCACCCATTTCTTACGTATTTACGGGCCAACATTGCTGATATTACGGTGGCAACCCTTTAAGTCCGTAGACTCATCCCGAATTATCTCGTTATTTGCGCACCTCGGATCAATAGTCTTGCTTTTGCAATTTACAACCACATCGTGCATGGTCACCAATCCAAACCAAGAATAACGTCGAATTTGTCGAACGGCAAAAGCATCAAGTCCACGGAAAACAAGAACCTCGGAATACTAGGGACTTTTCTTACACACTTTGTTGACAAGCACGTAATGACCCAAGGGGTTTGACACCGAATTACAAACTCGATGGTGAATGGGCAAAGTCTTCTTTGGATGCTAAGGTTTCGCATATATATGAATGAGTAGGACCGGGGTCAATCAAAGAAATCACATTAGTGTAAAGGAGAGTAAAAGTACCGGTAATAACATTTGACGAGGAAGCATCCTCACGTGCGCGTATGGCATAAGTCCTAGCAGAGACACGAGCCTCGGATCGATGGTAGCATCTCTAGATCCTCTCGACCGCCACTAGCATTGCCCATATTTCTAGGTGGCCTACCTCGAGTTGTGGTAGCACCGGGTTCCCACTTTGATTTACGTTTTGTTCGGATAAACTCGGGCAATCCTTAATGAAATGATCGGTGATCCGCACTTGTAACAGAGCGGTCACGAGTCTACAACTCCCGAATGCCATTTGCCACAATATTGGCACTCCGTTACGTCTCGACGATCATTTCCAACACTGGCGATCAAGTGACTCGCGTGCCCATAGGGGTCGATCGCGGTCTCGTCTAGAAAAGCCCGAAGTGTCTCTAGACCGCCTAAGCCATCTCTAAATTTCTTTGATGAGTGTGGGAAGGGCTTCCCAAGACCTCTTCTGAAACTCCCTTGCTCCCACTTCACTTTTCTTTTCTCCATCTTGAGCTCCTCGGCTTTGCACGCTCGCTCGACAAGAGCCACAAACTCTCGGATTTCCAAAATGCCAACATACGACTTTATATCATCATTTAGTCCATCTTGAGCGTTTACACATCACGCTTACGAAGAAATGCATTCAGCAGCGTCTGGCTAAGCCTCACAAATTTTCGTTCGTAGTCGGTGCCGACATGGAACCTTGTTTAAGTTCAAGAAATTCCTTCCGTTTTTGATCCATAAATCTCGATGATATACTTCTTTGAACTCGGTTAGAAAGAACTCCCAAGTTACGTGCTCCTAGGCACTGTGAAGTCGAGTACTCCACCAATAGTAGGCGAATCGCGTAGCAAGGAGATAGTACACTTTAAGCATTCATCGGTGTACATGATAGCTCATCGAGCACCGGATAGTGTTGTCCAACCAAAATTCAGCTTGCTCGGCATCGTCGCTATCCGTAGCTTTAAATTCAGTAGCCCCATATTTTGAATCTCGTCATTGGGGCTTACTTGACCTTATTTGGTCGATTCTGGGAGGTATTGTAGGTCTTGGGGTTGCATTAGTCGGGAATGGAGGTTGTGGAACAGTAGTGTTAGTTCGAATGTATTGGTTGAACCAATCATTCATCACGCTATAGAAGGCTTGCTTAGCCTCATCATTCGGATTGCTAGCAATAGGTTGAGAGTTCGCCGATGCTGTCCCTTGTGCGGGAGCAGGCGCCACACTCTCCACATCATCAGCTATTGCTCGGTTGGGATCGGGATCCATGGCTATAAACAAACACAAATTTCAAAATGTCAGAAATCACCACACTATCAATTATCACTTAATGGCATGTATAGCTAGACCCCAAACATATCACGGTAGTCCTAGGATCGACTAAACCGTAGCTCGATACCAATAAAATTGTAACACCCGAACTCGAGACCGTTGCGGTGCCGGACACGAGGTTAACAAGCCAAAACCACTTATAGCACCGACCAACTTGACATTCCAAGGCAAGCTGGAAAACTGTGTCACTGTTGCCTTAAAAAGCATATCTCGAGTTACAGAACTTGGAAACTGATTCCGTAAATTTTCCCTGAATTTAGACTCATATATCCATCCCTGGATTTTTTTCTAGAATTTTTGGTCGGGCCAATTGGTACAGTTTATTAGTTAAAGTCACCCATGTTACAGGGGTCAACTACACTGACCTTCGCGCGTTACAACTTGAATATCTCTCTGTACAGGGTTCAATACTGATGCCGTTTGTTTCTAATGAAACTAGACTGAAAAAAGAATCTGGACATATAAGGCATGACTTCTAATTCATTCTGGATAATTTATGGTAAATTTTCAAAGTCGTGACAGGGGACCCAGAAACCGTTCTGGCCCTGTCTCACGAGAACTTTAATATCTCTCAGTATACTGTTCATATGATCGTTTCGTTACTTTCATATGAAAATAGACTCGTCAAGGTTCGATCACATAATTTATTCACTATTTAACACCATTCCTACAAATTTTGGTGATTTTTCACATCCACGTCACTGCAGCTGGCAGCCTCTGTTTTTAAGGTAGGCTTTACGTATTGTAGTTCCCATGGACCAACTATAGTCTAGTCATACTTAGGTCCACATATGATCATATTTAGCCATTCCAATGGCTGATCATGTGACCAACACTCTCATTCAAACCATAATCACATCATGAAACCAAATATAATTACAATCCACATATGGTCAAATTCCATACTCCACTTTTACGAACCATTTTCGCATGGCGCACACATATACATCACAAAGTACTTAAAACAACCGAGGGTGGTCCTATACATGCCATATCCAAAACTCAACTAAAGGAGTACCAAAAGGGCTTTGATAGTGTGGTTGACTTCAACTTCTATGATCCCGAATCCGATCGCTAACGAGCAAAATCTATAAACAGAGAAACAAAGAAACGGAGTAAGCAATTTATGCTTAGTAAGTTTGAGCCATAATATACACACAACCAAAGCATAGCATTCAAGTAGCTAAACAATAATTCATATGCACAATTTCTCAAAGACATGCTTACTTCACAATCCCAACTCTTATATTCATACACAAATAACGGCCTAGTTAATGCCGATAGCTCATTTATCATTAGAGCGAATATTCACACGACTTACTCATAGTGTGCGAAGCACACACAAAACATACCTTGTTGTTGGGAATTTCACAAGTGCATTAACTGAAAATTTTCCAGCAAGTTCAAAGTTCTCGAATCACATACCTTGAGTTTATCCGGATATAGCTACTCGTTCAAACGCCTTCGGGACATAGCCGGTTATGGTAACCCGCACAAAGGCCTTGGGACTTAACCCGGATATCACAATTTGCACAATTGCCTTGGGCTTAGCCGGATATCATAACTCGCCTAATTGCCTTGGGCTTAGCCCGATATCATAACTCGCACAATTGCCTTGGGCTTAGCCCGATATCACTCGAACATTCATACACATCTTTGTTTCGATTTCATAACACAACTTTTATGCACAATTCACTTAGCAAAAATATCATTTCGGCTCAATGGCCACATACAAAGGCACAATTTCGATTGCTTATTACTTCATTCAATCGAATCAAAATCTAAGTTTCGATACTCGAAAACTTACCTCGGACATGGTCGAACGATTTCGACGGCTATTCGACGACTTTTTCCTTCCCCTTATCGGATTTAGCTCCCCTTTGCTCTTGAGCTTAATTTAACAAATAAATTGGTTTTATCATTTGAGCATCGAAAGAGGAATTCAAGATACCTAGCCAATATATATGCTCATTAGGCATCAAAGTCGCATATGTACGAAATCACGAATCGAACTCAACACATTAGTTAATATTCCTCTTAGCGAATTTTCTAAGCCAAGAATAGGCATCAATATGCTTGCCTCTAACCGAATGCATGCACACCAATTTCCCTCATGTGGCGAATATGCATGTCCATGTTGAGGCCAATTATGCACTTAATACCACACAAAAACAGCATGCATTTTACTAACTAACCCATTACATATTGTAGCTCAATACACATCTCTCATGTACTTCATAACCGAACATCATCACAAGCAAATATATACCTTGAAATAGTATATATGTCATGCCAATACATCATGTGCAAACATGTATACACATATAGGTGCAAGGCCGAATCTCAAGGGGTTCATACCCATCCAAACACAAATTTTACCAATCAAGTAACAAGCATAAATCATGCTCATGAATGCACCATGGCGAATACATCACAACCATACTCTTTCAACTTCGGTCATGGTTAAACAAAGAATTCAATGTCCTACTCAAGAATACTAAAAGAAATTTCAAGAGTAGTCAATCCATCATTACATGCATCATCAACAAGCTTCACATTTAGCATGCAATGGCTTTAACACAATATCAACCTTGGCCAAATACCATTTTTCATGGCATAGCAAGGATTTGAACCATGGCTAACATGCACATCAAGTTAGCAACCAAAACAAGCATGAATCTCATGACACAACCTCAACAAACCTTAATCTTGATGCAAGTATAGCCAAATCTCCTTCTAGATCTCTTCTAAACTAAAAATGGAGCAAAATTTCCTTCCTTCTTAGAATTTTCAGCCCAAAGAAAATGAGAATGGATGAACCAAATTTTTTCTTTTCCTTTCTCTCAACTCACGGCCAAGGGGGGAAGCATGGATGAGACCATTTTTTTCTTTCTTTGCCCATGCTCTTTATTTTATTATTTCACCCTAATGCACCAACAAAACATGTTTCATGACATGTTTTGCCCATCCACTCTTGCCATGGCCGGCCACTTCATGTTGGGGTGGGGGGGGGAAATTGACATGCAAATCCCTTATTTTTGCATGCATGTTCAACTAGTCATCACAGCTTTCCCCATCATACTTTCACAATTTACTACTAGGTCCTTTCTAATGAAATTCACATTTATAACTCTAAATCGAAACATCAAAATGTCACACATGAATTAACACATATTATAGGCATCAAAATAAATTATAAATTATTTTTATGCCTCGGTTTTGTGGTCCCGAAACCACCTCCCGACTAGGGTCAATTTTGGTGTCACAACTCTCCCCACTTAAGAAATTTTAGTCCCGAAAATCTTACGATAAATAGGGTTGGGTATCGCTCTTTCATAGAGTTCTCGGTTTCCCAAGTAGCTTCTTCTATCCGTGTTTGAGCCATAACACTTTCACTAGCGGAACCCGCTTGTTTCATAACTCTTTCACTTCACGTGATAGGATACGAATCGGTTCTTCCTCATAACTCATATTGGCTTGAATTTCAACCTCTGATGGACTAATCACGTGCGATGGATCAGATCTATAGCGTCGAAGCATCAAAACATGAAAGACATCGTGAATCTTTTCGAGTTTACCCTTATGTGATAAAATGACGATATTGCCCTTATGTGATAAAATAACGATTTTACCCTGATGTGATAAAATGACGATAAAATGACGATTTTACCCTTGTGATAAAATGACGATATTGCCCTTATGTGATAAAATGATGATTTTACCCTTGTGATAAAATGACGATATTGCCCTTATGTGATAAAATGACGATTTTACCCTTATGTGATAAAATGACGATATTGCCCTTATGTGATAAAATGATGATATTGCCCTTATGTGATAAAATAACGATTTTTCCCTCATGTGATAAAATGGCGATATTGCCCTTATGTGATAAAACGATGATTTTACCCTTATGTGATAAAATGACGATATTGCCCTTATGTAATAAAATGACAATTTTACCCTTATTTGATAAAATGACAATTTTACCCTCATGTGATAAAATGGCGATATTTCCCTTATGTTATAAAATGACGATTTTGCCTTTATGTGATAAAATGACTGAAATACCCTCAGGGTAAAATGACTAAAATACCACCATAGGGTAGAATGACCAAAATATCCCTGTAGGGTAAAATGACTGTAATACCCCTGTAAGGTAAAATGACTTATTTTCCCTACAATTTGTATGATTGTATTTAAGCGTGCCACGTTATATGTATGTTGCATCCATGTAAAATACTATGATACGATGCATGAAATGTTGCATGGGGTTGGGATTGTTATTTTGGAGGAAGTGTACTATACTGATATGGTCGCACGAGTCGCCCAAGACGACTGTGGACCTACTGATGGCTTTAAGCTTATTACTGGTAGCTCTGCTACAATTACTGATTAGTGCCGCAACCGATGCTATATTTGGAGCGTAGGGATGAGTGAGTCGATTTTATCTCCACATGGAGTGTAAGGTTGAACGGAGTGGAGTGTAGAGGATGGATGGGTAGGATTTTTCTATTTGCATTCTGCACTGATTACTGTTACTGTATTGATCACGCTTACTGCACTGATTACTAGCACTGCTACTGTTTCTGTTATAGTCCAAGGCCCTAACTGATATTGAACTGTTACTGATATGGGCTTAGGACAGGCTGTGTTGTTCACTGTTGTTAATTATTTGGATTACACACTGAGGTTTTGTAAACTCACCTATCTATCTAACAGTGCAGGTAATCCTTAGTAGGATCGGTGCAGTGAGGGACTCGGAGGTGGCCACATGATCGCTCATGCTTTCATATTTGGTTTTAATTTATAAGTAATTTAAATTTTGGGGTATTTTACTATAATTATGGCCTTTATGGATTTTAAATTTTTATTTGCTTTGGTTTATAACTGCTAGTGCTAAGAAAACACGAGTTTTCAAAATAAATAATGTTTTTACAAAGTGAACGGCAAGTACGCAACTGTTTTAAAAAGCTTTCGCTATAAAATGATATTGTGGAAATGAATAACGTTTTAAAATATAATAAGGTCATTTTAATATGAATAAATTTTGGCAAACAACTCACATTTTGAACCTAAACGAATGTCGTTAAAATCACACAAAGATTATTAAATAGAGACTGGGTTTCTTAACAAGATCTCGCTTTACGAAAAACACTTTAATGTGACATTGCCAGATTTGGCCATAATGTCTAGGCTGGATTTAGGGTGTTACACTGGTAAGGGGGTGAGGTTGTAAAGCCTCTACTTGACTCTCATAAATGCACACATATGACTTAACATTCATCATTGGTATAATATCATCATAATCACATAGTTCATTCTAATCAAATTAACACACTTATTTATTATACAAATGTTTTTTACCATTCACAATTTTGAACAATGTATTCACTTAATCAAACTTAATATCAATATCTAATTAAATTCCAACATTTAACTTCAATTTTATTTACCATCACTTGTCAAATTAGAGAACGTCTTACGGGTATGAGTATGTCGTTTAGTTGATGCCATAGTCCAACTATGGTCTTACTCATATAACAATGTCATATCCCAGCTATGGTATTACATGTCATCATGATGCCATAGCCCAACTATGGTCTTACACAAAGTCTCATATCGATGCCATGTTCTAGACATGGTCTTACACGAAATCACATACCGATGCCATATCCCAGATATGGTCTTATACGGGATCACATATATATATCAATGCCAATGCCATGTCCCAGACATGGTCTTACATGGGATCACAATGCCATAGCCCAGCTATGGTCTTATACATACTCATATATACCACCAAGGTCCAACCATGGTCTTATCCGTCAATTCATCATCGAACGATCGTACTCTTCTCCTACATTCTACTCAATTTGATCTTCCAATTCAATCTTCATACCATTATAATATTCAGGGTTCCATAACAAAGTCATAGAGCAAAACATTATATATTCTCTAATTTAACAATTAAACATGAGATTCACCTAAATGGACATACTGATTATGCATTATTCAAACAAGTATACATACACACACATTCCATCCATTGGATAAGTCTACTTATCATATTCACTTAATCAAATAGGTTGGGTACATAACATCATATGAATACCAACATACATGTATGAGCTTATCACAACATAAACTTTTGTTTCATTACACTTTTCCACATTTCTCAACTTATGGTTATCTCTTTTCATATATGAACACATGCATATCATGAATTTCTATTCATACCTTTCTGAATTTCAACACATCATAACCACATTTCAATCATCTTAATATCATTTTCATCATTATCGAAAATAGCTCGGTTAGAAGTCATCTCTGTCTTAACAAAATAATTTCGTTAGAGCCGAGAGATGTCACACTATCACGGGTAGTAATATGGCATGTATAGCTAGACTCACATACGCTAGGTTAGTCTGAGAATCGACTAAACCATAGCTCTGATACCATTAAATGTAACACCCCTTACTCGTATTCGATGCTGGAATAGGGTACAAGGCGTTATCAGACATAAACTCAGATAATCTTACAAAACCGAGACATGAACTTCTGCCCAAATTTAAAAATTTTCATTCACATGTATATCATCCCTTATGCGGGTCCACGAGGCCCAAAACATGCATCGAGGGTGGTTCGGGACTAAATTGGAAACTTTTGAAACTTTTACCACACTTAGAAAATTTTCTCATTTTGGAAGGTCACACGCCTGTGTGGGCAAACCGTGTGGTCACACACTCCCGTGTGCCTTGGGACATGCCCGTGTCCTCAGCCCGTGTAACTCTCTGTTTATGACGTCATGCTCAAAATATGGTTACAGGCCAAGACACATGCCTGTGTCCTTAGATTGTGCGGCAAATTAAATTCCAAAATCAGGTACAGACTTTACACAACCTGGGCACACACCCATGTCCTGAGGCCGTGTCCCTCACACGGTAGAGACACACAGCTGTATCTTTGCCCGTGTGTTTACTACTGAGCATTCTATTTTGCATTAATTAGGGAGTAGGGGACACACGACCGGACCACATGCTCATGGGTCAGACCGTGTGTCAAATACAGCCTAGACACATGCCCGTGTGTCTACCCGTGTAGACAATTATTGAGGTTATTTTCCAAGCCAATTACCACCCTTAATTGAACATACACAAACATGACTTCAATGGAACTTAGCGGGGCATGATTGAGCACTTAAACATACACAAACAAGACATGATCATGATCATTTCATCTCTACTTACACATGCATAAGACTTCATACTTTGTCAAACCAAATTTATAATTTTGCATGCACTAAGAGTGGTAGATTACTCCTATTTGACATAATCAAGTCTTAATTGTCATCATGAATTTCATTCAGAATTCCATCACATACACAAAACAATCAACCATATTACAATTGCATAGACACATGCATGCACAAACAATTAGGTTTACAACCTAACAATCAATATGAGCCACATCTCATGGCCTTATACAAATTAGACCACAAGCCATTCTAGGCCAACTCACTTGATCACATTTACAGTGACCTAATTATTGAAAATACAAAATCTTTATACATGCCATAGACTCAAACTACTTGAATTCATCAATACCTATAGTGTTAGCTTGATAGTGTGATAGTCTCTCCGACGATCTCCAACCCGAACTAGCTAAATTAAACTATAAGAGATGGGAAAGTAAGGGGAGTAAGCTTTAGAGCTTAGTAAGTTCATATGAATATAATAAAAAATTATTAACATCCATTTAATTTACCCATCCATAAGAACATTATTAATACAAATTGTATTAATTCTCATGATTTCTATTATTAATACAAATTGTATTAATTCTCATGATTTCTACTTACTCGTTCATAATGCTTACTCTTTATAATAAATGCCATTTACATGCCTTCGCATTAGCCTAAACACTATAGTCTCTCCAATATAACTTATCACATTATTTAACAAGTTATTCCCATCCTCCTAATCACATACACATCATTTATGAGTAATCATAATTTCAACATATAGTTCAATCACCATTCACTTATCTAAGCTCGTATCTTACTATGTTCTCATAATGACTTTATTCAGCAATTATGCCCGTTTTTCTTTTCCTCATATCCAATGAAACACAGTTTAAATAATTGAATCGTAAAATATCACAAATCAATTAGGCTCCTAAGCCTATAACATGGTCATTATCAAATCTTAACATGCATCCATTTATCATAAATGTAGATAATTTATCACAAGGTTATCATTATTTCACAAGTAATTTGTTCATGTACATTCTCACCAAGTATTCATCATATACCAAATCCATCTCACATGAGTTTTGTGTACATACATATACCACTCGTAATATAGTCACATACTTTCTCATTCTTAACGTACCCGTTGAAATACAATTCAAGAATATAAACATATTAGATCACATCTCAATTTGGCCCAACAGCCTAACACATAATCATCATTTATATTTATCATATATCCAACATCACAAGTATGTGTACTATCAACCACTTGTTTATTTCCACAATAATCATGAATTTACATTTATAGGCTTACGTAAATGCTTGTTTACTTGTAGTAATTTCATTCTCATACTCATCTTTGATTTACCCGTTGAACACATTGGAATACTAAGGATGCTCGGTGATCTCATACTCTTAGTATCTTGTCAATGCCATATCCCAAATAGGGTCTTTCATGAAATATCATATCGACGCCATGTCCGTGACATGGTCTTATACCAAATCATATACCGATGTCATATCCCAGATATGGTCTTATACGGAATCTCGATAGTCCTAATATCATGGCATTGTATTCTACCCATGAGGTTAAATTGAGATTTCTCATTTCTCCAAACTTCTTCAAAATTGTCATTAATCAATTTCATAAAACAAATGTATACAATTCATGCAATATTGAAATAGTAAATACATAACATAGGGTTGTATTACTTATGCATGAACTTACCTCGATTCTGAAATAGCAAAAAGGAACCTAACCGTCAATTTCACGTTTTTCCCCGTTCTAGGCCTGAATCTCATTTTCTTTGATCTATAATATAACATTTATCCTATTTATTAGTCACATTATTCAATATGATCCAAAAATCATATTATGGAAAAATTACATTTTTGCCCCTAAAGTTTGACATATTTATAATTTTGCCCCTATGCTCGTAAAATGAAATGTGTTGAATTTATTTACTACCCATGCCTAACTGAATCATTTTCATGCTTATAGCAGCTCACACATTTCACAATTTCACACATTTAACGCATAAATTTCACATTTCACAAATTAGTCCCTATTTCACTTTTCACAAATTAGTCCCTATTTCACATTTTCATCCAAAGTCCCTTAACAAAAGTTGTTCAACACACAAAAAGGTTTCATTTTCTTCCATTAAGCTTAAAAAATAGTAAATATTCCCTCATGGAAAAACTCTAGATTTCCAACCATATTGCAAATTAGTCCCCTATTTAGCTAGTTTAAGCTTTAAGGGTTCCAAAAACATAAAAATCAACAAAAACTTACACCAAAATGAATTACATGTAAAAGGTTTATCTTTGTCAAAATTTCAAGCTCCAAAATGGATATTCTTGCTGAAATTTTTGGTGCATGACAGAAATGAAAAACATGACCATTTTTATTTTCTTTTATTTAATCTATCTTAAGTCATCTAAATACCAAACCCCACCTACCTTGACTTTTCATTTATTACACTCCATGTACATCCAATCACACATATAGTGGTCTAATTACTCAATAAGGACCTCAAATTTTAATTTCTATAGCTATTTAACATAGTTAGCTAATAGAATACAATTTTAGCACTTTACGCGATTTAGTCCTTTTTCACAAATTGAGCATTCAAACGACAAAATTTCTTAACAAATTTTTTTCACAATCATATTAACATGCTGTAGACCTCAAAATAATACTAAAATAAATTTTATGACCTCAGATTTGTGGTTCCGAAACCACTATTCTGACTAGGCCTAAAATCGGACTGTTACATCAGTCATGATACTATAGTGGAATGACTTCGTGACTAAATAAGTTTATAATTAATAGGAAAAAATTCAAAACTTAATTATAAATCATTTGATCTCTAGTTACATATGTCCAATCGAACCCTCCACTAGCTCACTAAAACCAGAAATGAATTGCGTGTTTGGATCAAAATGAATATAATTAACAGAAATGGAGAATAATCGAAAACAGTTTTGGTTTTATTCAAAATAGAATCATCTGGAAATGAATGTGGTTTTCTCAAAATGAAAATGAGAAATGATTCATTTGCAAATGTAGATGAATTAGTTAAAGATGATCGGAGAATGAGTTTATGTTTTTAAGATATTTTAAAACTCAAAAATGAAAATAAACCATTTGATCATAATGAATAAGTTGAATTGTCAAATATTAATTATATTTCCCAAAAAATTTACCATGGCTAAAATCATCATAATTTTATCAAGGCTAAAATTGGGATGTGAAAATTATTTAATTGGAAAATTAATATTTATTTTTGAAAATAAAAATATGTATTGGGTTGGATTAAATTATAAAGTGTTGGGCTAAAAGTCTATAAAGCACATATTAATTGGGCACAATACAATGAGAGGCTCAAATCCCCATCATAATACATATGAAGGGAAACACACCCTATTAGCCCCTCTCCCTCTCCTAGTAGGACTAGGAAGCTATTTTCTATTTGAAATAAACATTTACAATTCAACAAGGGTTCTACATTCTCTTTCTATGAATAGATTACATCGGCAGGGCTATTAACACAATTTTAAGACATTGTTACTATGCCAAAAATAGAGAAAACTTGTTCTAAACTATTAAATATATTTTCTAGGAATGAAAATTTTGTTTGTTTCTACTTGAATAGAAAATTTTTATTTTCACCCCAAAAATAAAAGAAAATTATTTCAAGTTTTGTGTTTTGATTCAATTGATTCAAGGCCACAATCAAAGCAATTCGTGGTATGAGAATAGTAGAGAAAATCATTTTGTTGAAAGCTGGAAAACATTAAGGATTCGGTCATCCGAAAACACAAGTATGATTTCAGCCTAGAGGTTTATTATTATAAATATCACAGGCCTGGTCAATTTCAAAATTTTAATTTTTTGATGTGTAAGAATACTATTTTCAAATCAGATTTTTTTCCTACAATTGGTATCAGAACTCCAGGTTGTGCTTTGTTTGTAATATAAATCGAGATCGAATCTCTCTCTTCATCTTATTTGATTAATATTTGATAACATGTGTCATTCTTGTAATTATTTGCATGTTTAGGGAAATGTTTGTGAATGTATGTATATAATTATTTTATTGTTATGGTTGATAAAGTAATTTTTCCAAAGTTGTGATTTCTAGAAATTTAATTGTAATTTATTAATCTATCAGACATGTATATTTTAGATCCTGGACTATAATCTTCACATAAGGTTTTATTTTATTATTTATTTAGAATAAAATATGTGAGTCGAAAAGGGACATAGGAATTTCGTAACCTAATTTTTCTCAGCGAAACCCAAAAAATTAAGACGCACCAAACCAATTGAGATGACACAAACCCGACCTAGCCAAACTAGGAAGTGGTCAAAGGTGGTTTGGCAACAATAGGTTGTTGATGGTCCAATGATGGTCGGCGGTGGACCAACAGTGGCTTGACAGTGGCTGACAGTGGTAGTGACACGGAAGTGACAACAGAAAGATGACGAAGAAAAAACATGAACCGAAATTGTAGCAGAAGACCCAAAGTATGCTTTGCGGTGAATTTTGAAATTTTGAAATTTTTATTTTTTTGGATAGAATCGTGGAAACTTTGGCTAGTCAGAGTCTTTAAAATTTTTATGATTTTATATTCATAAGACAAGCATCATGATAATTATATGACCAAGAATATATGTTCATGCATATATGAGATAAGCATGTCATATAGATTAAGAAGAATGTTACATGTACTTGTCATGCATATTGATTATTCATGATTGAAACTAGACATTAAAAAGCTTTTATGTTGTTAAAATATTGAGTAGAAGAAGGTCCCTAAACAAGACCTACGACCTCCATCAATGGTTTTTTGTGATGGCATGAAAAGGACATGCCCCAAGGTAGAAGTTGTCATATAGATGTCACTAAGGATACTTCTTGAAAGTAAGAAAAATTTTCTTATAGTTGTATGATAGTTGGATCGACCTTTGTGGTAGGTATTATATGCGATATATCAAGAAATTCTATCTTCAAAGAGGATAACTAGTCACACCATTGTACTCAGTGAGATTGTCCAAGGATGACTCATTTGTGATGCATGATGCGATAGGTGTTGACTTGATGGTTATACACTTAAGACCATCTAGTAAGTAACTCCGCAAGGAGCTATGCTTAAGTTAAAATAATGGTCAAATGTCACGCGATCATTAGTGCATGTGAATGCATAAGAAATTAGGTTCATGTACTAATTGGATGGAAATCCATGTTCTTACCAGTTGGTCATAATCACCCTAAGGTGGCTTGATTCAATCAATGTAGGAATTCTCATTTTCAAAGGCTTACAAATATTTTCAAGGTTTAATCTAAGACACATGCATCATCTTAATGCATATTGTAATGTTGCAAAAACATTTTCAAACATTTTCTTAATACAAAAATATCAAGATATGAATGTTTTATTTTTAGTTCAAAAATGGCATCAACTCCCTTATTGAACATACTCACTAAAAACAAACTGAACGAAAATAACTATAAGGAATGGAAAAGGAACCTGATAATCATCATGAGTTGTGAGAAGCTTAAAAAAATCCTTAATAATAAGTGTCCTCCAGTCACTCAAGGTAAGGCTAGAAAATGTTGGGAGGAGTCTAATGAGATAGCTCATTGTTATATGCTGGCAAGTGTGAGCAACACCATATATAAGCAACTGAAAAGTTGTAAGACTGCCAAAGTGATTCTAGATAAGCTAGAAGACCTGTTCGAAGGCCAAGCTATTTTTGCTCGTCAGTCTGCTATAATTAGCTTGATGTTGAATGGCGGTTAGTCAGCTGTAGCTTCTTCTTCAAAAGGGAAGGGAAAACACACTAAGAAAGGAAAAGCAAAGGTCTCTGGGTCACCAGAAGTGGAAAGGAAGAGAACTAGAAAGCCTAAAAACTTATCTAAGTCTAAATGCTTTTCTATAATAAGAAATGACACTTCAAGGTGAACTATAAAAAGTGGAAAGAATACTTGGCCACCAAAGGCAAAGGTATAGAGCTCTTTACGATTGAAGCTTGTTTATTGGAAGATTCAATACACCATTAGGTCATTGATTCGGGAGCCACTAGTCATGTTTGTGTTTCTCTATAGGGGTGCGAGGAGACCAAAGATCTTAGAGATAAGAGTCTATCGTTGCAGACCGAAAATGAGACAACTGTGGCAACTGGAACAGTGGGAGATGAACATTTTTACTTGAATAACCTTAGAAAGATTATTTTGAAAGACATTTTCCATGTACCAAGTTTCAAAAGAAACTTAATTTTAGTTGATTATTTATATAAGACAGCTTGACCGTGACTTTTAATAATGGTATTGCAATATTTATAAATCACAATCTTATCTATAATGTCAAATGATCTCTATTTTATCCAAACTAAATATGTACACATTGCTTGTGGCTGAATTATTGTAACAACCCGCCTAGCGAAGTCTCTATTTATGGTTATTGTTTATTGTATTAAGTGTAGTTATGAGTAAGTTTAGTATTAGTTATGGATAATTGGACTTTGTTTATGCATCAATTTGCGAAATCTGCGTCATGGTGAGTTCAATTATTTGCGGAATTCTATGTTTTGGAGAGATCTGTGGCTTGGCGGATTCTTCTATTTATTATACGCCACCCAGATGTTTTGGCGAAGATTTCAAATTTGTAGTTTCATAGATTCGTTTATTATTTTTGTAAGTCTATTTAGTTAGTCCAGTAACAAGTGGTTAGAATAAAACTAAGATACTGTACTTGATAAGATTTAAATTATGATAAATGTAACAGCACATTTTCAGTGAAATCGGAACAGTGGTTTTGGGACCACAAATCTGATGTGAAAATATTTATTTTATTATTATTTTAAGGTCTATAGCATGTTAATAGAGTCATATTTAGAGACTTAATTTAGTGAAAAGGACAAAATTGAAAAAGGTGCAAAATTAGAGTTCTATAAGTTAAAGGTACTAAATGGCTATGAAATTAAGTAGTTAGGGGATTTATGTTGTAATTATACCATTTTTATTATGACTGAACTTTTATGATCATTAAAATGAAATTATAAAAGATATATGTTAAGGTTAAATTAGTAAATAGCCAAATAACATAAAATTAAAATAAGTAAAATTAAGGTATCATCTTCTCAAAAGAAAAACACCATCGAATTTGAAGGTTGAGAAACCATGGTTAGGGTTTGAAGCATTCGGCCAACATTTCTAGTGCATGTAAGTGCAATTTTGCTCGGTTTTTAATGATTTTTATGTTTCTAGAGTTGTTGTAACTTAATCTAGCTAGCCTAGGGACTAATTTGTGAAACTGTTAAAGTACTAGGGTTCCACCATTGTTGAATGTGTATGTGTTTTGATTTTTGATGGTAGAAGATAAATGGTTGTTGTTAGATAAACAAGTTCTATAAAGTGGTTTTGGTTGAAAATGTCAACTAGGGATTAAATTGAAAATGTAAAATTTATGTGGTAACTGTGTGAAATAATGAAATGTATGGGATGCTATAAGCTTGTATAAAATTCGGCTAGCATGGGTGTGGATTAAATTGCATGAATTTGCCCATTTTTATGAGCTAAGGACTAAATTGTAAATAACTTAAAATATTAGGGGCAAAAGTGTAAATTTACAAAATATGTATTTTGGGCTGAATTGAATAGAATGAATACTAAATGGATTGAATTTGATTAT
Organism: Gossypium arboreum; assembly: GCF_025698485.1. Taxonomy (NCBI): domain Eukaryota; kingdom Viridiplantae; phylum Streptophyta; class Magnoliopsida; order Malvales; family Malvaceae; genus Gossypium; species Gossypium arboreum. The sequence goes on from NC_069075.1 coordinate 95,506,666, forward strand.
TTAGATCAAGTTAAGCCTCGTACGGAACTAGATTGAGGGAAAGATAAAGTATCGGACTAGTTGATCTTATTTCGTCGTTATTGTGATCAATGTAAGTTCGTGTGTTAATAAGCATTAAATTAATTGTGTTTTAAATGCTTTATTATTGCATTCTTGATGAATACAACTTCACAGAAATACTCAATGAAGATTTGGCATTGTATGAGATCCCGATTGAACTTTAGGAATAGATAGGATACAAATGACATGTCATTAGGGGTTACCGTGTTTTGGACGCTGGTCCTATACGTTCTATTGATGGTTGAGTTTTTTGGCATGTTTTGCGGTTACTCATCAGCTTGTGTGGCCAAACCCAGTGATAGCTCGAGAGTGAGCATTTATTGAGATATGAGATTGAGATGGTTTCGACCATGTAATGGCACTTAGTGTGGGAGATTCTCAAGTATCTGATATTATTCCAAATGGTTCAACGGGTATATTGATGTTATGAAAGAGAAAGAGATTGATATGTACCAGTACAGGTATGATCATGAATTATATAAACATTGAATCTATGAGATTTGTGAATTCATGTCTAACCTTTTGATTGAATATGTGTTAGGCTTTTGGATTCAAATTGAGTTGCATTATGCTATGTTTATTTACCTAAATTATGAATGAATGGTAAGATGTACTCTTTATCCATACGAGCTTACTAAGCTTAATAGCTTGCTCTGTTTATTTTTTTCTGTGTTCTATAAGGATTTTGAAGCTTGCTCGAAATTGGAAGTTGTCGGAGATCTCATCACTATCCAGCAGTTGTTTTGGTACTTTTGGACTTAATATATTTTGGTTATATGGCATGTATAGGTATTTGGTTAATAAAAGCCTATATGTTTTGGTTAGGTAATTAGTCATTTAATATGGTTATATAAACATGTATAAATGATCCTTTTTGGTATGTGATGTATTGATGCTTGGTGAATGCCTTAATTGTGTATTTGGTATTTTGAGTACCAATTGTTTGAATTTGAGATGTGGTATGCATGTTGAATTGGAAAAAAGTTTATTAAGTGAGTTTGATCATGTAGGTGAATTTTGCAAGTAATATTAGTATGATTATGAATGGCCAATTGTGATGTTTATGAGCATTGTTGTTGTTGGTATTCGTATTGCATTATTTAGACTTGCTTGTGATTGGTTTGAATGCTTATTGAATGCTCATTCGTATTGCACTATTGGATGTGTTTAGGTTGATGCAAATTTGGGTGAGAAATGTGGCTTGGAACATAGCCTATTTTTTTTGTCCGCACGGGCAAAGACACAGGCATGTGTCCCAGCCGTGTGTGACACATGGCCAGTTGACACGACTCACTTGGTACTTATTTAGAAATCAAGTCAGTAACTTCACACGGTCTGGCACACGGGCGTGTGGCTTGGCCGTGTGGTACAAGTTAGTATACTCTCCAGTTTTCACATGGGTGTGTGAGGCCATTTCGAAGGGTACACGAGCTAGTCACACAGGCGTGTGGTTGGCTGTGTGACCCAAGTTAGTGAGTTACACGGGTTGGACACGGCCATGTGATCTCATTTCGAATGTCCACACAACCTGTGACACGGGCATGTCTCTTGGCCATGTGAGACACACGGCCTGGCCACACGAGGGTTTAGGGTTTTAAGGTTTAGGGTCCCCTACACTTTGAAAATTTTCTATGTTTTTTTAAAAATTTATTAAGTCTTCAATTTAGTCTCGAACTACTTCTAATGCTTGTTTTAAGCCCCAAGGGTTTGTGTTAGGGACTATATGACTGTATTTGAATGAATTTTGTTTCGATTTGAGAAATGAATACGAAATGTATGATAGTTTAAGAAATAAGTTCAGTAATGCGTTGTAACCCTATTGCAGTGACGGATACGAGTTAGGGGTTTTACAATAAGCACACTTAATCATGAAAATCAAGTGTTCTAGTGGAATAATCTGATTCTTCTACTAAACATTTACGTTTTCTTTGCATTTATCTTTTTCTTGATTTTCTCTGCACTCTCTTTGAAATGCTTAAGTCCAGAAATCTTTCTAAAGTTGGGTTCACTGTATTCAACCAACCCCCACTATTGTTTTAGCTTTCTAGTAAATACTGATGAATCCTAGGTTATTTTCATTGTTATTTACGTATTTTTAGCTATGCATGCATAAGTGTTAGATGTATATGTAAGGAAGAAAACCTCCTAATTTTGGGTTATATATTAATGTTTCTTGCATGCATGTTTGGATTCAATAGTGTAATGATATCATAAATTTAATTATCCATATTTTAGCTCAATATGTTGTAGAAGGTCCTAGTGACAAAGGCAAAGGTCCTGCCATCTAGACTTTGTTGTATTTCTAGTGAGTTCTTTTTTGCTTCCATGTTGTAATATTCTTGCTTTATAACTCGTGTAAGGTAAGTACTTGTACTCTATAAAGGTATAATGTGTATATGAAAAGGGTGCTCAGAGTTTTCAGTCTGAGTTTGTTATGTATGTGTTAAATTGTAAGAGCCACTCTTCATGCTAAGCCACTACCCTCTGCTTCTAACAAGAATGATATAGACTGACTCATTGAAATAATGTTAAAGAATTATATTCACGGTGTTCCTTTGAATGGAATGTAAATTGAACTGGTAGGTCACAATACATGAAAATAGTTGTGTAGCCTCTGATACAGCAAATGTATGTTGCAAACTAGATTGGAAAATCATGACAATAGATACAAACCAAAGGAATATGAATGGAATGAATGATATGATTTTAATTATGGATTTGGGTCTATGGCTAACATGAAGAAGTTTTGTATGAATGGTTATATGGGCATATTGTATACGCCAAAGGAATAGTAAACCAGCGTATAGTCTTTGTATTGTACTCACCATTTGGCGAATTGTGTGATTTTGTTTAAATCTTTGAAAGGATCTGCTTGAAGTATTAGTATCGATTGTTATGTTTTCTTCTGGAACTCACTAAGTTCTTTTGAATGTACCCCATTTCCCTTTCCTTCTCAGGCTTATTATTGAAGGAAGACTTTCTATTAGACTACGCCAGAGGACATCTACTGCTATGAGACTTCTTTTGCTTTGTATTATGCATGATGACGGGTGTAACAACCCATTTTCAGTGAAATCAAAACAGCAGTTTCGGGACCACAAAGGCAATGAGTAAATTATTATTTTATTATTATTTTAAAGTCTATGGGACATTAGTAAGGTCGTATTAGAATTTCATTAAGAAATTTTGACATATGCATGCTTAATTACGTAAAAAGGACTAAATTGAAAAAGGCGCTAAAGTAGAGTTTTATTTGTTAAAGGTGTCAAATAGCTATGGAATTTTAATCTAAGGGACATAGATGGTAAATAGACCAATTAAAGGGTTGGTGGACATTCATAGATAAGGTATTAATGAAAATTTGAATGATTTTAAAGGTTAAAAGTGTAAATAAGTAAATAAGTAAAAAACTAAATAAAACAAAATGTGTTCATCTTTCCCAAATGCTAAAACCACAGAAATTTGAAAGAGGAATAGCCTTGCTTAGGGTTTCTTGTTTTGGCAAGCTTGGGTGGTGCATGTAAGTAATTTTTTATTATATTTTTAATGATTTTTATGTTTTCGGTCGACGGTATTAGAGTTGATCCAAGCAAAATTTCAACTGTGGTATATTGGAAGCCTCTGAGAAATGTGTTTGAGGTCAGAAGTTTTTTGGGTTTGTCTAGATATTACAGAAGATTTGTGAAGGGATTTTTAATGATTGCTACATCATTGACGAAATTATTGCAAAAAGATGTTAAATTTGAATGGTCCAAGAAATGTCAACAAAGCTTTAATCAAATGAAAGTCATGTTAACGAGGCACCAATGTTAGTTCAGCCAGAGACCGGTAAAGAATTTGTGATTTATAGTGATGCTTCATTGAACGGTTTGGGATATGTTTTGATGCAAGAGGGCAAAGTGATAATATATGCTTTTAGATAGTTGAATCCGCATGAAAAGAATTATCCGACTCATGATTTAGAGCTTGCAGCGATTGTATTTGCTTTGAAGATTTGGCGACGCCATCTATACGGAGAAAAATGTCATATCTTTACGGAACATAAAAGTATGAAGTATTTGATGTTACAAAAATTTTTGATTTTGAGACAGAGCAGATGGCTAAATTTATTGAAAGATTATGATTTGATTTTAAACTATCATCCGGGAAAGGCTAATGTTGTTGTTGATGCGTAGAGTAGAAAATCTTTATTTGCTTTGTGAGCGTTAAACATGAAATTAATGTTGATTGATGATGGTTCAATTTTAGTCGAATTAAAAGCTAGACCAACGTTTTTGCAATAGATCTACGAAGCTAAAAAATGTGATGATGTGTTGATAGCTAAACGATAACAGATTGAGACAACTCCTGATTCTAATTTTCATGTTGGTTCCGATGATAGTTTGTACTTCAAAGGTAGAATTTGTATACCGAGAAATTTCGATCTTGTTTAAAAGATTTTAAAGGAAGCTCACAATAGTAACTTGTCTATTCATCCTGGTAGCAATAAAATGTACAATGATTTCAAACAGATGTACTTGTGGTAAGGTATGAAAAGAGAAATTTTAGAGTTCATATCGAGATGTTTGGTTTGTCAGCAAGTTAAAGCTAAGCACTAGGTGCCTTCAGGTTTGTTACAACCATGATGATTCCAAAGTAGAAATGGGAACGGGTCACGATAGATTTTCTTTTGGGATTGCCTCTATCTCTAAGAAAAAAAGATGTTGTGTGGGTTGCTATAGATCATTTGACGAAATCCATGCATTTCATTCCAGTGCGTATGGATTTTTCACTCAAGCTATTGGCAGAGCTCTATGTTATTGAGATTGTTAGATTTCACGGTGTGCCAGTTTCTATCATTTCCGATAGAGATCCACAGTTTACGTCTAGATTCTGGAGCAAGTTGCACAAAGTTCTATGTACTCAGTTGCATTTTAGCACAACGTTTCATCCATAGACCGATGCTCAATCTGAGCAAGTAATTCAGATACTCGAGGATAAGCTCTGCTGTTGTGTTTTAGAGTTCGAAAGTAACTAGGAGAGATTTCTCCTATTGGTTGAATTTGCATACAGTAACAGTTATCAATCGAGAATTAAAATGGCACCATATGAAGCTTTGTATGGTCGAAAGTGTCGAACTCCATTATACTAGACTGAACTCGGTGAGAACAAGTTATTCGGAATTGATTTAATAGGGAAACCAAAGAAAAAGTTAAAGTGATACGTGACAATCTGAAAGCGGCTTTAGATCGACAGAAATCTTACGCAAATTTGAAAAAAAAAAGACATTGAATTTCAAGTCTACATTAGAAACAAGTTGGGACTAAATCAGAAACATATAGAACTTTTCAGAAAAAGAAGAAAACTTTCAAACTGCAGGGGTTACACGGCCGTGTGGCCAAGCCATGTGGCATTCGAAGTAGGGATACATGGTTGTGTCCTAGCCCGTGTTCGTGCCCGTGTAACTCTCTAACTTTGGTCATACGACCAAGTCACATGCTCATGTGCCAAGTCATGTACCCTCGAAATGCAACCTTTAAAACCTACAAGGGACACACAGCCATTTCGCGTGGCCATGTGTCACACACGATTGAGACACACGCCCGTGTCTTAGGCCGTGTGAACGAGAAAGAGGCCATTTTCAAGCCATTTCTTTCACCCTAAACATGCTCACACATACAAAACATTTGTACGTACAATCAAGCTTTCAAACATACCTAAAATATGCATAATAAGATCAATTCAATAGGTCATTTATCCATACACCAATATGCCAAAAGGCACCCCAAACCTAATTATCAAATCAATCTAAATATGTGCACATTTAACATTTATCATCTATTTTGTCTCCATGCCAAAACATACAACCAACATACTAAATCAGTCATTCAAAGTATACTTTCACTTGACCATTCCAACACCAACCATTTAAGCATCAAGACCATCTAAATGGCACCAATCTAGCCAATTCCAAATGATATATATACATGCCAAACTCATCAAACTAACATATACCACAATTCCACCTATACATTTCATTATAACCTTGATCAAGACATCAAATTCTACCAATAAAATTGATGGATAGTGTGATGGATCTTCGACTAGCTTCCAACTCGATCGAGCTTCCAATAATCTGACAAGTAAAGGAAAAATAACAATGTAAGCAATAAATGCTTAGTAAGCTTGTATAAATTTTAAACATAACATTCCATTTCAATAATGAACTTTATAAGGTAAACATAAACCTATACCAATGCCTCAAGACTTATCAAACCGTAATCAACTCACAAATTAGTGTATTTATCCATAACCAAGATAAATTCATCCATAACTTAAGTAAATTTCTCGCATATAAGTAAACCCTTTAACTAATCAATGCATTTACATTACCTCATTACGTCTTAATTATGAACTTATCATTTTATTACATTTCCTTACTCATATCATTTGTATAACACAAGACATAAGCATAAATATATCATCATCAATACACAAGTTAGTGCATTTACTCATAATTCACTCAAAATATCATAAGGTGAGTCATGTACATGAATAACATCACTTGTAATCATCAATTTCATGAACATAAACATACTTTCATTGAACATTACCTTTTTATTCCTTTTCATAGATTCATGATATAAGTCATTTGTGTACTTATGGATCCCTTCCTTTTCATACCCGTTGAATCAAATTAAATAGAATCGAATAATAAAAATAATATTTTCAGTACAACTTACCTGTTACAATACATTGACACAAAGACTACTAGGCCCAAAGCCTGATATAACACACCGGCATGAAGCCTGCTAAGCACAAAGCTTGATATAATACACTGGCATAAAGCCTACTAGGCACGGTGTAATACCCCGAATATTACTACAGTAAGAAAGTAAGATATTATCCTTGATATAGTAAAACAAGGAAATAAAGTGGCAAAAAAGGAAATTTTGAGTTATGTCAACATTGGGAAGTATATTATGATATATTAATTCAAGAAAGGACTAAATCATAAAAGTGACAAAAGTTTTGTTGTCCAAGAGTAAATACTTAAAATTTGAGGGTTAAAGTGTAAATAAGAAAAAGTTGAAAGACCAATAGTGAAAATATTTTAAGGGTGGAATGATCTAGAAACTAAGGAAAATGGATGAATTAGGACCAAATTGAATGGGTGAAGAATTATGAGGGACTTAATAGTAATTTTACCAAATCAACTGATGAATCAAGGATGGAATTTTAAAAGATCATAAAGGACAAGATGGTTAAATAGAAAGAGAGTGAAATCTAGAAGGCTATGATGATGTTGGTGATATTTTAGATTAATTAAATAAATAAAATTAGTTTATTAATATTTTAATGAGATATTTTATTATTATTTTATTATTTTATTTAATATGTAAGGAGAGAAAGATAAATAATTCTCTTCATCTTTCATGCAACCAACGTGAGAAAGAGAAAAGAAAGAAAGAAATTTTATTTTCTTACAATTTAGTCATTTCACCAAAAATCCACCATTTTCACTTAGAAATCAAAAATATTTCCATAGCCATCAAGAGAGAGATAATAAGGAGACTATGGGGAGCTAGAATATCAAGCTAGATTCAAGAAATAGAAGTTGGAGGGGAGATAAAATCAAGTTAAAGATTGAAATCAATAGAACAAGGTAAGAACATCAAGACTCCAACAAATTTTTTTTAAGTTGATGTTATTGAAAAAGCATGAAAATGATGCTAAAGTAGAGTTTTTTTTTAAGGTTCTACGTTCTTGATATGTTAGTGAAAGGAAATAAGAGGAAGTGATTGGAAATATGAGAAAGGAAATAAAGGTGTTATAAACTTGTTAATCAACATTTTCCACTAAAATAGTTTTGGACAGCAGCAATAGTCTAACTTTGAAAAATCACCAAAAATAATGAAAATCGAATTATAGGTTTAATACAATGTGAAATTAAATTTTATTGAGTCTAGTTTTTCATATAAGAAACAGTGTAAGCAATGAAATTGTAAATTATGAGATATAATAAATTTTGTGAGACAAGGTCAAAATGATTTCGAATTCCCTAGTTCTGACTTTGGAATATCATTAAAAATTGTAAACCAATACTTATGGGTTTAAATTTATATTTTTAAATTATTAATGAGTCTATTTTCAAGAGAAACAAACAAAAACATCATCCAAACCCCGTACCAAGAGATAATTAATTTTTAGTAAAGAAAGGTCGACGCTGTCAAATCGAAGAATAGGGATAAATTTAAAGATTTTACTATACTTATTGGCTAAATTATAAATTTTGAATTTTTTATGGTAGGAAGATACTTTATTCTAGTTTCAAAAACATCAAGTAGATCTTAATTTAGAATTATATAGCTTAAGATATAAATAATTTAGTTACTATGACTCAACTGGACAGCTTGATATGAACATATAAGTAAATAGCGGAATTATATATACTAAGGATGTGGAATGGAGAGGAGGAGGAGGAAAACATATGAATATTCAGCTAGCATGGGTTTATATTAAAAATGGCTAATTTATATGTTTTAGGCTCAGGGACTAAATTGAATAAAAGTAAAATTTTAAGGGTAATTTTGTAAAAATGTCAAAAATGACCAAATTGCATGAAATGAATTGTTTTATTATTTAAATTAATAAATTGAATGAAATTATTAATTTAGATGAAGATCGGGTGGAATATAGAGGAAAATAGAAAATTTCTAAAATGCCCCTGAATCTTGGTATTTCTACAAGTTAGCCAGGTAAGTTCGTGTAACTAAATTGTGTTTATTTTTATGTTTGAATTGAGTGTGGTACGTGTTTATGTGAATTATATAAATGTTATGATGTATGAAATAATCACATGTCCGTTAATGTCAAGAAAATATTAAGTTTCGTTTGAATAATGAAATTTGATGGATACATGATTTCCCATATTGAATGTGGTCCTGCATATGTTGCAGACAGAATATAGCTTGAATGAGCAATCCTGTTATAAGCCCTCTCAAGTGTCCTGTTATATTGTTCCTGCGAGCATCCTGATCGATAGTGATTGTAACACCCTTCGCCCGTACCCCTCGCCGGAACAGGGTTCTAGGTGTTACCCGACTTAAACTCAATCAATCACACAAAAACCGTGCCGTAAAATTTCAACCAATTTAAAAATTTTCTTTTCACATGCAATCTGTCCCATATATGGGCTTACGAGGCCCAAAACATACATCTGGGGTGGTTCGGGACCCAACCGAAACTCATGAAAAACTTAGAAAATCTCTTGCATCAAAGCTTCACACGCCAGTGTGGGTATAGAGCACACGCCCGTGTGCTACTACCATGCATACAAACTTGAAAAACTTAGGTGCAAGGGACACACGGTTGGACAACACACCCATGGGGGCAGACCGAATGCCACACACGGTCTAGACACAAGCCCATGTGTCTTCCCGTGTGGACAATTACAAGGCTGTTTTCCAAGCCATTTGTCACCTTCTCAACATGTGCACATATACTTATCCAATAACATACAACATGGCATAAATGAGCTCTTAAACATCTACAAACGTTATGCTCAAGTCATTTTATTATGCAATAAATACCATAGAATTTGCTCACATCACAAGAGATAGTATCATACATATATATGAATAAACATTTAGGTCCACAACATCATTAGCCAACATAGGCCAATTCACATCGCCAAAACACTTTATCAATACAAGCCAACACCTTTGGCTAGATTATAATATCACATACTCAACATTAAAACCCTATACATGCCATAGACTCGAAACACTAGGATTTACTTACACCAATAGCGTGAACTCAACAGTGTGATAATATCTCTGATGGCCTCCAACCTGAGCAAACCTGGCAACCCTAGAGAACATGGGAAAGAAGGGGGGTAAGCTTTACGCTTAGTAAGTTCTTAAGAAAACAATTAGTAGCTCATTTATATGTTTTATCAATGTTTACAACATATACTCAAGTTCACAACAAGCTGTCGTCCTGAGAAACAGTCACTAAATTATTTATAACTTGAGGTACGAAACTCCAAATCAATTGATGTTAATTTTCCCTAAAAATAGACTCATATATCTTCTATCTATAAAATTTTCAGAATTTTTGGTTTGGCCAATCAATACCAGATTTTTCTTAAAGTTTCCCCTGTTTCACTGTTTGACTAATCTGACCACTCTTCACTACAAGTCCAATTTCTCATTTTACAGAATTTAAAATATGTTCTCATTGATTTCATTTGAAACTAAGCTCATTAAGGAGTCTAAGCATATAAACTTTATCTTATAACCATTTTTGTACAAATTATAATGATTTTCTAAAAACAGAATAGCGGACCCGAAGTCATTTGATTCTGTCCCATGCCACTTCAAATATCTCATTATCAGCAATTCTTTTGCTTACACGTTTTATTTTAAAAGAAACTAGATTCATTAAGCATTAATTACATAATTTATTCAGCTTCTAACTCAACTCCCACAATTTATGGTGATTTTCCAAAATCACATTACTGCTGCTGTCCCAAGCAGATTTATTACAAATTTACTCTTTCACACATTCTTTGCATTCATATTATTTAAACATGTATATCACCAATCAATTTCATCACATATATATACTTTTACTTAAGCATACTCTCAATACAATACATCATGCTCAATGATTCGCACACAACCATTCAAATTAGCAATTATAAGGTGGTTCCGCACATAGCCCACCCTTATCGATAATTTACGATGGCTTTACCGTTACTCACATATATGACATAGGCATTTTCACCTATGCTTCTCAATTCACATTCGTGATTCAATTCCAATTGATCTAACATGCATAAGTACATATCGCATACCTTGCCAACTTAATGTATTGAACGAATTCAATTGTTGATTTAACACAAGGTCTCATAGTTGAACATAAACATGAAACCATTTCTCATATGTTCGATTCACATCAATCATCAAATTCATTTAATTCACATGTACATAATTAGGTTGTTCGTACCTGAATAATTTACTTTACGGAATGAATCCACATATCGTATTAGCCCATAGTCTTATAGCATCACACTTTTAATAGTTCACTGGAAATTTGCCTGTTAGGTAATAACCTGATTTCATCACCGGCCATAAGCCTGCTAGACCTTTAAGTCTGAATTCATTCACCGGCATTTCGCCTGCTAGGCTTAAAGCCCGATATCATTTCACCGGCATTATAGTCTGCTAGGCTCGAGGCCCGATATTATCTCCCCGGCATTATAGCCTGCTAGGCCTGAAGCCCGATATCATTTCACTGGCATTATAGCCGGCTAGGCCCGAAGCCCGTATATCACATGTCAATAAAAAATTCACCTGTTCTTTCACACTTTCATAACTTATACTTCAATTACGTATAACTGAAACACATATCTATGAACAAATATTTTCATCCTTTCAACCACATAGGGTTTAATTTCCACATTGGAACACATATCTTAGTACATCATTTAATAGTATCAAAGTCGACTAGATATGCTAGTCACATACGGCTCATAACTTTAATTTAATATTCATTCAACACAAAGAACATATGTATATATATACATATATACAATCAAACATTTCTTAATTATGATTATTCAACTCTTAAGCATATAACATGATCACACAAACACTTAAGAACTTACCTTGGATTTTATCGAATAACTACGGATTGACTAATCGACTAGTTTCGCTTTCCCTTTATCCAAAATTAGCCCCTTATGCTCTTGAGCTTGAATTAAACAAATTTAACTTATTGTTAATCAACTAATCAAGCATGGTATCATGAGTATATTCGGCTTTCACACATTTTAAACATAGTAATAATCATGCACATTAAAATCAAAGTGCAATTAATCCCATACACAAAAATAAACGACACTTCATTTCCATCTACTTATATAAACGTATCACATAAGACGATTTCATACTTTCTATCACCTAAATAAACAACAAATTTTCCAATGAATTTCTTAAGTCCACATTTGGCATCTATATCCACAAAAACACATTAGCCGATTACTATAAATCATCTAAACATTTTTCACTTAAATCACACATACATATCATGCTAGCACATAACACCATGATTTTGTCCTAATTTGGACAGCCAATAATTTACAATATTACAGCAGCATATTAATTAGCTAAGCACAATAAATTTGTCCTAATTTGGACAGCCAATAATTTACAGCATTACAGCAGCAAATTAATTAGTAATAAACTATCTTAAGTTCAATTTTAACTCCCTCATACAGTAACCGAACAGCATGCAAGTTAACTTCCAACATTCGGTCAAAGCATTTAAATAAAAGAATATGCATGCTAAATTTCCAGCATTTGGACAACATTTCAACTTGAAATTTTCCAGCTTTTCACCTTCAATATTTCGAATATTCAAAAGCAAAAAGAAGAGTACAACTAATCAATTAAAATTTTTGAACATAATTCAATGTATATGTTCAACTGAACATTCATGTTAACTCATAATCAATAAGGTATTAAGTAGAAAATAAAAACATTATTAGCATGCATGCTATCTACATACAACAACCATTCAACTTCCATCTATTATCAACCCTCAATACACAAAACATCAAAAACAACATCAAAGAAATATAAACATCCATGACCGAATGTCATCTTCATCAATTTACAAAAATTTTGCCATGAGCTAACTTCTATACTTGATGACCACTCTAAATATACAAAGATTTTCAATGAAGGAGCATTAAACATACCTTAATCTATACATTCCCCATAGCCGAATCCCTTAGCTTCATTTTCTCTTCTTTTCTTTATGGTTTTTGGCAATAATTGGGAGAAAAGATGGGTGTAACTTTGTTTTTATCACCATTTTCTATTATAAAAATTCATATTTCATCCTATTAATCTATTAAACATTTAATTCTTTAATATAAAAGACATGAAATGCCCATCATCCACTAACTATTATAATGCTAAAATAAAATGCATATATTATTTGCACCATACTTAAGCTATAATATAAAATGCACATATTGCTTATCATTCCCATCATGGCCGGCCACTACAACTAAAGTGGGAACATGAAAATCCTCCTATTTTGCACTACAATTTATTTGGCCACTACAAATTAACCTATCACATTTTCAAGAATTTTCTCATAAGTCCTATTTCATAATTTCACTCACAAATGACAAAATCAAAGTATGAAATTTTCACACATGCACTTTCACATATAATAAGCACAGAATATAACATCTAATTATTTTTGTGACTCAATTTTGTGGTCCCAAAACCACTTTCCAACTAGGGCCAAATTAGGGTTGTCACAGTGATCCTGCATATGTTGCGCATTACGCAGCTCTTTGTGAACGTTCTTTTACATGATCAGTTGTGATCTTGCATCTATTGCGAACACAAACGTAGCTCTTCATGAGCGTCTTGATATAAGCTCTTATGAGCTTCCTGATATGGCTCGCTTGAACTTCCTGTTACGCTATCCTAAGCTCCCTGTTAATAACTCTTTAGAGTTACCTGTTAAGCTCAATGAGCTTTCTATTCTAAACTCTTATGAGTTTCCTATTTGGCCCGGATAAGCGTCCTATTACATGGCTCATCTGAGCATCCTGTTATACGGGTCGAGAGTGTGCTTCTTGATTATGTACCTTAAAGGGTACCCCTGAATATGGATTGACAAATCACTGATTTGTATACCTCGTGTATACTACCTGGGTATCCATCGATATTTCAATGATTCAACGGACAAAACTCTTGATGTGAGAAAATATGAGTTTAATATAATTTATTTCTTAAATATCCCTAAAATACATGGAAATGATATTTATTTGATATATTGAAACATGACATGGAAAATACATGTGTATGAAACTTGCTTGATAATTATGTATATTCATGATTATGAATAGTTTCCGGAAAAATTATATACGAAATTCATGAAAATGATGGTATATGAAATATTGATATAATGAAATGAATGATATATGTTTATAAGGAAATGGCAAGAGAATTGTATGTATCATGACATGTAAATATGTGACAATTTTTGATATGTTGATACAAGGAAATTATGTAAGTTGAGACGAGGAATAAACTCAAGTGTGACATGTCGAGAAAATAAGTTTATCAATGTTGAATTTATATGAAATATGTGCAAGTACGCTAACAAGTGTTGTTGTTGATGTTTAGGCAAGTGCCAAGTTATTGGTTGAATGGTAATATATTTATTTATATGAAGCATTGAAATGGTAAGTACTCAAGAGAAAACATGTTAATGCTCATGAAAGAGTGGTAAGTTTAAATTGTGCAATTTCTTATGAAATGATTTGTCATGTGATTAATTCGAAAAAGGTCTATGTTTAAATGCACTAGCTTGTAGCTATGATGGAATGATATGCTTATTACTAGTGCGTTCTGCATACAGTATGAATGTGGAAAAGTTAAAGTTGCTTAAAATCCTACCATGCTAGGAATAATATGTATAAGTGATATTGTAGATTATTCACTTGGTGAGTTGTTAAATATAACTTCATGAGTATTGTGGTATCAATAATGGATTATTCTTGATATAAATAAATTCCATATTTGAAAAGAAGTTTTATGATCAAAGATTATACTAGCTTACTAAGCATTCATTGCTTAAGTATTTCTTTTTATTTACCTTACAAATTATCAAAAGCTTGAATGGGTTGGAAGCTTGTCGGAGCTATATCACACTATCCATCAGTTCTATTGGTAATTTTGGATAATCTAATTCTGGTTATAATGGCATGTATAGATTATTTTGATTAAACATTAGCCTTATGTGTTTTGGTATTTTGGCATATGCACAATTTGCCTTATAATGATGATGTTCTAAAATGTTTGATTAGTTTGATGACAAGTTGGGTAAGATATGAGGCTAGGAAAAATGGCCTATTTCATCCACACGGGCGTGTGTCTCAGCCATGTGTGGCACACGGTCAGATGACACGGCTTTGTGTCCACTGCATCTTTTAATTTATGAAAAACAAAATGCCCACATGGTCTAAAGACACGGGCGTGTCTCTTGGCCGTGTGACCCCTGCAATATTGAAAATTTTAAATATTTTTGAAATTTTTTATGAGTTTCCGGTTTAGTCCCAATATGTTTCTAATGTATATTTTGGGCCTCGATGGCTCACATAAGGACGTTATGATTAAATTTGATTGATTTCAGGTATGAATGTTTTATGAAGTGAAATTTCTATTAAATGATCTGTAAATTTCGGTAATGCTCTGAAACACTATTCCGGTGATGGATACAGGTTAGGGGTGTTACACATGGAGCTTGAATATCACCGGCACAAAGCCTGCTAGGCACAAAGCCCAAATATCACCGGCACAAAGCCTGCTAGGCACGGAACCCGAATATCACCACGTTTCTATTTTTTAAAATATAGCTAAATGACAAGTAAGTTTTAACCAATAATGAAATAGTATCAAAAATATTCAATACAATTAATAATAATCGTATAACGAACTTACCTGGCTAAATTGCGGAAATATCAAAGTATAGGGGCTTTTTAGTAATTTTCCATTCTCCTTGATTTTCCACTCGATCTTGATCTAAATTCATAATTTCATCTAATTTATTAATTTAGAAAATAAAATGCAATTTAGTCATTTTGACATTTTTACTAAATTGCCCCTAACATTTTACTTTTATTCAATTTAGTCTCTGAGCCTAAAACATGCAAATTAACCATTTTTAATGCAAATCCATGCTAGTTGAATATTCATGGCAATCAGTACAGCCCAAATTTGCAATAATTTCATAACAAACCCTTGTATTTTTACTATGTTAACAATTTAGTCCCTAATCGAAAAATTCATCAAAAATCCCTTAACAAAATACTTTTAAATACCAACCAACATTTCAAATTCATAATTTAACATAAAAAAATCACTAGATTCATCAATGGCAACATTCAAAATCTTTAACAATTTCAAAATCGAAGGTACGGGTTTGCTGGACCTAATTGCAACAATCTCAAAAACATAAAAATTAAAAGAAGCGGGGCTATACTTGTAACACCCCAAACCCAGCCTGGACATTATGGCCGAATCTGGCGATGTCACATTGAAGTGTTTTTCGCAAAGTATAATCTCGTTGAAAACTCATTCTTTATTTAACCTTTTTATGTGATCTTAAGATACGTTTATTCATCTTCAAAATAAAAGGTGTTTGTCAAAAAGTTAATCATATTAAAACATCATTATGATTAATTTATTTTAAAACGTTATTACTTTCGAAAGCTTTTAAAACAAGTTTTGTATTCGTGGTGGCTTTGAAAAACATTTATTTATTTGAAAACTCGCGTCATTTTCCTGCTGCTAGCAATTATAAATAAAGCAAATAACAATCCCACATTAAAAATAAAAATCAAAGAGGCCTTATTACAATAAAATACCCAGAATAAAATTACTTATAATTTAAAATCAATTAAGGAAGTATATGCAGTTATGTGGCCACCTTTGAGTCCCTCGCAGCACTGATCCACCTAAGTCTGAGGATTACCTGTACAGATAAATAGATGGGTGAGTTATGAAACTTAGTGTGTAATCCCATAACAATTAAACCAACAGTGAGCATACGCAATCTGGGCCTAAGCCCATATCAGTGACAGTTCAGTATCAATTAAGGACTTAGCCCATTACACTATCAGAATCAGTTTGGGCCAGAGCCCATCTTAGTGACTGTACAATACAGATATACAATCAAGAGATCCTACCCAGCCAGCCTCTACACTCCATCTCCGTTTAACCCTGTACTCCATGTGGGGATATAATCAACCCATCCATCCCTACACTCCAAGTAGCTTTGTTGTGGCACTAACAAGATTTGCAGCAATTGCCAAGACTGAGACACTTCCTCCAATCATAATAAAACCCATCCCCATGCAACATATCATGCATCATGTCATGTCGTGTCATAATATCATACGTGTATTCAATATTTTTAAAATGGCATGCTCAAATATAATCATATATCTCATAGGGGCATAATAGCCATTTTATCGATTAGGGTCCAAGTACACTTACTGGCCCAACAGAAGGTCCACAGTCATCTCGGGCGACCCATGCAACCTTAACAGTTAAACAGTATAAAGGGGCCCACGGCCCATATTGCTGGCCCATGTGGGCCCACACGCCCTTGTGGCCCACATAGCCCAGAATTGGCCTTGGCTATATGGATTACATAGCCTAGCCCAATGTTCTCCAGAAGTCCATGTGGTTTACCCATGTGGGGCCCACATGCCTGTGGGGCCCACACAGCTCAGTTCGGCCCAAAATGGCCCAAAATGACCTCGGCCCATGACATTACTCATGGTCGGCCTCAACTATCATACACCCATGTTTGGGCATACGGACTACCACACGAATGAGCGCACTCCTATGTAGCGTCAACGGTTACTTATTTTGGCCTTTGCCGATCTACGATTAGGGGCAGTGTTTTTACACACCTAACGTGATTTGAAGTTAACCGCGCTCCGAAAACTCTTATACCTGAATTAAATCAAGCCGACATCTAATCAGTTACTTAAGTCATGTTTCAAAAAGGACCTAATGGTGTTCCAAATAGATCGCAATTTCCTTACCTAAAATCAATCATAGTTGCACCATTGGTTCTTAGGAGACGTGCCAATCAACCTCGGTCACCACCTACACGAAAGTCACAACCTTTTTATTAAACCCATACTTGGAGTACAATACAATCTCAACTGAACCACACTTACCGCTCAACACCACCTTTCATATAGTAACCTATGATTCTTTACAACAACCCTAAACTACTTACCAACAACGACAGAGTAGATTGTAGATCAGTGATTAGTGTACAAAGAACAGAGAAGAAGGATTGACCAGAAAAAGTAAACAGAGGGTTAATGGCAAGAAAAGGAAAAGAGAAGAGATGGTTCCCAGAAAAGTGAAAAGAGGAAAGGGAAAGAAGTAAGGCAAAGGCTTACCTACCAATATTTGGCCAAGGAAAATCGATAAAGAGAGAGGGAGAGAAGAACCGTGCCGTCGAACCCGATTGATTAAAGAACACTTGCCAAATCCGAAAACAAAAATAGAAAGGGAGAGATGAAGTATTCGGCCAAGGTAACAAGATGAAAAGGGGAAAGAATTGAGAGAGAAAGAAGAGGGGGTATTCGGCCAAAGCTTGAGAGAGGGGGAGAAGAGAATCAACCAAGGCAAAAGGAGACAGAGAGAATGACTAATAGAGGAGAGTCAATCGGTCAAAAAGAACTCGAGGGAAGTGTAAACTCAGAATAAACAACAACAACAAAAAGGAAACGAAACTACCTAAATGGTCTTTTGTAATATTCAACCACAAAACTAAGAAGTGAAAAGAAGCAAAAAGAAAAAAAGTCAGAAACCGAAAATGAGGAGAGAAAACATACCAATCCCTAGCTGAATTCTTGAGTGGCTAGCATACCAATTCGGCACTAACTCTCCCACACTTCAAAATCCCAAATTTTCCTCCCTAAATCACTCAAACCGTCCACCAATCCCTTGATCCACTCCTCAAAAATTTCCTCCAATCTCTCCACCCTCTAATTTGAAGCTCCTTCAAACTCTTTAGAGTTTCGGCCAAGCTAGAACACTCCAATGTACTCACAGCAAAATAAAATCCATTGCGTAGACCAAGACTCGAACTTCAGACCTCAGACATTGGTAACACGCTACTTATCCCCTAGACCTGCAAGCCCTTTCTGACATGTTTCACCTACATTTATTTAAGAACCTACTAACCAGAGACAGGGCTTATTCAAAAGAAAAATAAAACTTTTGCACAAGCCAAGGCTTGAACCCAAGACTTCTCAAACTCTTCCCAGGACACTTAACCACTGAAGCAGACATGCATTTGTGTGACATAAACATACATAAAAATACTTAGAAATTTTTTTGGGGGCGTTTCAAAAATGACATACCAATTAAGCTTTTGAACATGCCAAAATTCCTAGGACTAAAATGGCTCCCTTTTTTTCTTTACAATCGGTGAAGAAGACATGAAAATGGTGATAATGGCTTTTCTTTTATTTAATTAAAGTTTAATAATCAAATTACAATTTTGTCGATTTAAAATTCAACCAATTTTCAAGCTTTTAATTACCCAAAACCTTCCACTAACTCCTTAAATGGTTTAATCACCATTTAATTTCCCTTTCCTTTATTTAATAAGCAATTTAATCACTAAATCAACTAGTGATCAAATTTTACATCCTTTACAATTTAGTCCTTTTTAATTAATTAACTATCAAAACGTTAAAATTTTTCAACGAAACTTTAATATCACCTTAATGACACTTTGTAAATATTTATAAAAATATTTCTAACTCGGTTTACAGAAATGAGAACTCGATACCTCATTCTCTAAAACTATGAAGGATCTCGATAATTCCTCAAAGAAAAGAAATCCAGAAGAATACATCAATCCAATCCCCTGGAATTAAATGCAACAAGGATAATATACCTTCCCACATATGTATTGAACAGAACACCAATTAGAAGAAATAGAATTATAACATCATGTGTATTTTCTCATAAAATCCCAATAGATGAAATGTAATAGAATGCTAGATAGAAATAGAGCAATACAGGTTATATACCAATCGGACTATCAATACTTTCATCTATACATCATGATTAGAAAACTTTCCCATAGAACAACAATTTTATCAGAAGAGCAATAGCCATAGGAATAATCCCAATAACAATTAAACTTATAGAATACCTCAGAAGAAGCTGTCGAAATCTGTTCAGCCATAACTGTTACACTCGGATATCTTACCCTTCAAATATTATTCCCTCAACTATTTTTTTCATCACAAATCCTGTATTATTCGTTTCACTGAAGAAAATAAGTTCAGAAGGGATTCTGATTACTACATTCTTTCAACATCGTGTCTGAAAAAGTTAATTTACCAAAGTTAATTTCTTCTCTCATTGTGATGTTTCGTAAACCGAATAATCTTTAAATTAATATGATACCTTTCTAGTTCTATCTTTACTTATCAACTCATTCTCAAATTTTGTCCATATTTATAATCATTCTACAGTTGAACTCTTTGGTTTCACACTTGTGCACTTATCCCACAGATCTCATAAAATCCTTTATAAATACCACTCTGGTAAAGGGGTGGAGTTGTAAGGTCCCTAACTCTCCTCTCATACACGTATGCATATAACACTATTTCATCATCATAGCAACAGTTTTGCAAGCATACCATTTATTTCAGGAAAAATTATCGTTCATATTTGTATTTCACAATTTTTCGATTATCTTATTCACTCAAGTTCACTTATGCACACATTCTATGAATTCTGGATAACTTTTCTTGTCACATTCACTTAATTTAACATATCAAGCACATAATATCATATGAGAGTCACCAAACATGGATGAATACATTACAATCAAAACTTCAACCTCACACATCATCATATGCATGTCATTACACGCATATAAATCTATCTAATAAACATGTTAATTTGCATGTTTTTTGTGTTTAAATTGGTTTATTTTTGAACTGAACCCTGCTAATTAAGTGCTTTTATGATTTAATATTGTCAGGGATGCAATTAGTCAAAAACAAGCTAAAAAGAGCCAATTTGAAAGAAAATCATTAAAACGGGGCCAAATCAAAAAGGTGGAGGAATCCAAGGACACATCAAATATTTTGACTTTGTAAAAGCCAAAAATAGGAAAATCTTATTTTATTTTATTTTATTTTTTATTTTATATTAAATTAGTTTAGGCTAAATTTAGTAAACCCCATGTATATAAAAAGGGGAATTTTTTTCTTTGAAAATCATCCATCACTTTTGTATTCCTACTTCAATTTGGAATTGGATTATTCTCTATTTTCCTATTTCCATTTGGAATTGAATTATTTTCTTTTCTCTTTCAATTTGATGTGGGAATTTTGTCCAATTCATTTCAATTTCTTTGTTTTTTTCTAAATTCGTCCAATTGCTTTCCAAGCCCTTTTATCCCTCAATTTCTTCCATTATCACTCAAATTCAATCACCTTCCATAACTTACAAGTATGAATAAATTCATGCTTCACTAAATTTCATCTTAGCTTTAGTGTTCTTTCGGGTCGGGAATCATGAGATACGAATTCGTGCTAAAATCCAACCAATCGGTATTCATTCTTTTCCTAAGTATCGAGATTGACAACTCATCCCTTAAGGTTAACTCAATTACAAGTCAAAAAGTGCACGTTGGTTGGAGTTGTGTTAGTTGACAGTTGGAGAAACGAGTCGGTCATGCTGTATTCAGATCTCTAAGAACAAATCGAGGAAGAGGTTATCAGATTTAAATGGCCCACACAGTTGAGGCCGTTAATTCCAGTTGGGTTATTCAAAACGCAAGGCTGCTGGAATCTTTAATCAGGAACACGTGTATCTCGGTTAGATAATCGGTAAGGGTTGGTTTGTAGGTCGTACCGAAACCAACTATGAGAGGAAGAATTGGTGGTTAGGATGTTCTTAACTGCTATAACCAGCTTATCATTTGGAGGAGAAGATAAATTTTCAAGGATCAATTCTTGATACGAAATTTATCGTGTCTAAGGCTAAGGCTTATTTTATCTGTTGCAAAATTCTGAATTTATTTTCTAATTTATTTAATTAATTATTTATGCTGTTTCAATTATCTAGCTTCTAAACATTTCAAAAATCCTCGATTTACTTTTATTTCTAAGTTTTTCAAGTACGATTGGAGTCGTGGGCACGACTATTGCCACGACCTTCGACACGACAAACAATCTGATCATATGCTATACGCGGAAGTTGATTATAGCATCCAATCCTTGTGGACTCGTCCCTACTACCACTCTACTACTAATTAGAGTTATTTTGTAGGAATTATATTTAGTGGTTTCGATGCCCATCAAATTTTGGCGCTGTTGCCGGCAACTGGAGATATTCTTCTAATTTCTATTTGTTTTCCTTATAAGCAGATTAGAACCGGGAACTTTAGAATTTGAACGAGAAATTGAGAAATTGGCCCGACAACTGCGAAAAGAAGCTATTCGACGCAGTAAACAGCCAAATCTCAGACTTGAAACTATACCGTATACTGAAGAAATTTTCTCGTTTGACAAACCAAACAAGATGGCTGAATAGACGATACGCCAACTCATTGCAACATCGGATGAATAACAACCCTTATGCATAACCTATCCGGCAGGAAGAACGTCGTTCGAGTTAAAATCTGGATTGATTCATTTACTACCCACTTTCCATGGACTAAAGAATAAAAATCCGCACACCAACCTTAAAGAATTCCATATGGTGTGCACAAGCATAAAGCCTCAGGGAGTAACAGAAGACCAAATCAAACTTCGTGCTTTCCCTTTTTCATTAGCCGACTCTGCTAGAGAGAGACTATTTTATTTACCTTCGAAATCTATCAACACATAGTCTGACATGTATCGTTTGTTTCTTGACAGGTTTTTCTCTACAGCCCGAGCAGCTAAACTAAGAAGAGACATTATGGGAATCCATCAAAAGGACGCTGAATCACCCTACGATTAGTGGAAGCGCTACAAAAAGTTGTGTACAAGTTGTCCACAACATGGACTCACTGAATAGTCACTCTTGTAGTATTTCTATGAGGGATTACTCCCGATGAAGATAAGGATGATAGATTTTGCAAGTGGAGGGGCACTAGTCAATATGACTCCTCAGAGAGCACGAGAGTTGATTTCAACCATGGCTGCTAACTCTCAACAATTTCGACCAGCCACAGAACCTATGAGACGGGTTCATGGCTAGAAAATAAAATTGATAAGCTGGCCAACATTATTCAGACTTTTCTTACAGATAAAATGAGCCCAGCACCATTGTGCAGAATTTACGCTAAGCTAGACCATCCGACAAACTCTTGTCCGATATTTCATGAGGATTCGACAGAACAAGCAAATGCTGTCGAGAACTTTCCAGGACCGCTCCAAAGGTTATATGACCCCTACTCAAACTCGTATAATGTGGGGTGGAAAGATCACCCAAATCTTAGTTATGGGACGAGTCTTGAGTTCAATCAACCTTACCAACAAATGTTGCCTTTGAATCAACAATTACCACCCCCAAAGTCATCTTTGGAAGCCATAGTGGAAAAGCTACTCTATAATACTGAGAATTTTCAGCTAAAAATTGAAATGCACTTGCAGGAGTTAGATAAGCAAGTGACTAAGCTTGTGCTGACGGTTAGCCGTTTGGAGTCTCAAGGTAAGCTGTCCTCCCAAACTGAGCCTAATCCAAGACACAATGTAAGTGCTATGACGTTAAGAAGTGGGAAGGTTTTGGAGCCTGTACCTGGCATGAGTCGTGCCCACAATGCTGGTCGAGATGAGAAAAACTTGACACAGAGACTCTAGTAGAGCGGCACCACAAAAATCATTTGTAGTACCACCTCCGTTTCCTGGAAAACTTGTCCAATGCAAGAAGGAGCGAGAATAGGACGAGATCCTTGACACCTTATGAAAGGTAGAAATCAACATACCTCTTCTTGATGTGATTAAACAAATTTCACGGTATGCAAAATTCTTAAAAGAGTTATGCACAAGTAAGAGGAAGCTCCTAGACAATGAAAATATGAGTGTCAGAGAAAATGTTTCGGCCATTTTACAAAGCAAAATACCACCTAAATGTAAAGACCAAGGTATGTTTTCCATATCTTGCAAAATAGGTAGTGTCGGTATTAAAAAAGTCATGTGTAACTTAGGCGCATCAATTAATGTTATGCCTTTGTCAATTTATAAACTACTTAATATGGGTCTTTTAAAGGAAACAGGTGTAATTATTCAGCTTGTAGATAGATCTATAGTGCATCCAGAAGGAGTGCTAGAGGACGTTCTTATTAAGGTAAACGAGTTAATATTTTCTACAGACTTCTACATTATCGACATAGAGGATGACAACTCAGCCAATTCGTCTGAGATACTTCTTGGGAGACCATTCTTGAGTACTGCGCGAACAAAAATTGATGTTTGGAGTGGAAAACTCACCATGGAATTTAACGGTGAAATGGTTAAGTTTAATGTTTAAGAGGATATGGGACATCCCAATGATAAGTTACAAATCGTGCATTGTAGGAATGTAGATCTCGATGTTAAGCAAGAGGAATTATTGATGATCCAAAAACCAATACGTGAAGCTGTCATGAAGGACTCGAAATTAGAGTTGAAATCATTTCCAGAACGTACAAGAATTTTGATAGAGAATAATGCAAACTTGAACAGAGAAGCTTAAAGACACCTTAATCCACTAATGATAGGGGAATCCAGGAAGGGCTTCAAAGATAATGGGCAAAGGTCAAAACTTTTCTGCAAGAACATCCAAGTGCACGAGATGGAAAAATTAAGTCTCAATGAGCCAAACGGATAACATTTATGGTCATCGAGCTAATGACATTAAACAAAAGTGCTTTTTGGGAGGCAACCCAAATTTATTTTCATTTATTTAATTTTAAGTTTTAGTAAGATTTAGGTTGTAAATAAATAAATTTTTATTTAATCTAGTGAATTTGTTGTTTTTAGGAACATAATGGAGGTTTTCCAGAAGTCGGATAATGATGGTAGCGTGGGCACGCCGTGCTAAATGTTGACAATTATTTCCCAATGCTAACAACATCGATTGAAACACATGGGGAGTATTTTTAACCTTTCTCTTTGCTTGTTGTTTGAGTTACTAAACTTTATTGCATATAACACATGCTTGAGGACAAGCATAGATTAAGTAGGGGGTTGAGTTGGTAAGTAAATATGCATGATTTTTGCTGCATGTCTCTCTTTTGCATGTGTTCAATCTTACGTTGAATTCATTCGATAGTTTACTTGACATTGAGCCTTTACTCTCATACTTAGTCAATTTGGACAATTAGGCAAATTTTTTATTTTAAACGTTCAAGTGTATAGATTAGTCAACATTTTTGTTTTAACGTTGATATATGTAGCTAGATTTTTCATATAAATTGATTGTTTGGAAAAATATTTGCTTGTGCATAAATAAATTAATAAAATAAAAAATTTTAAGGCTCAAGTTATGAGTGAAGTTTCGAAAACGTGACCAAATTTAGTAACTAGGGTAAGGTTCTTGGGTTGTCATCTTATCTCGCGTAAAAAGGTTCGAGTGACAAGTCGATAACTTACAAACATTCCGCTAATCGAGCCTTTAAAAGTTAAATAAAAAAATGTTGATAACAAATAATAATAAAGACTGTTTGAACTGAGTAACTGGGATAGGGTGCTTGGATTGTCATCCTAGTTAGCGTAAAAAGGTTTGACCATGTCTAATTTTTTATTTTTTTTACTAATGCGTAGTTAACAATGCCTTGCAAATTACTAGATTCAAACTCAATTTGATTAAATTGTTTAGCTCACATATTTCAGTCTTATGACACTTGTTGATCAAACTATATATTCTGAACATTCATTTATTTTTATGCCTATGTTGTTTGCATTGATTAAGGATGCGGAAAAGATGCTCAATTTTTAATAAATTATAAAATGAATTCTAATGTTTGAAGGAACAATATGCTTGAGGACAAGCATGAGCTATGTAGGGGGGATTTGATAAACATGTTAATTTGCATGTTTTTTTGTGTTTAAATTGGTTTATTTTTGAACTGAACCCTGCTAATTAAGTGCTTTTATGATTTAATATTGTCAGGGATGCAATTAGTCAAAAACAAGCTAAAAAGAGCCAATTTAAAAGACAATCATTAAAATGGGGCCACATCAAAAAGGTGGAGGAAGCCAATGACACATCAAATATTTTGACTTTGTAAAAGCCAAAAATAGGAAAATCCTATTTTATTTTATTTTATTTTTTATTTTATATTAAATTAGTTTAGGCTAAATTTAGTAAACCCCATGTATATAAAAAGGGGAATTTTTTTCTTTGAAAATCATCCATCACTTTTGTATTCCTACTTCAATTTGGAATTGGATTATTCTCTCTTTTCCTATTTCCATTTGGAATTGAATTATTTTCTTTTCTCTTTCAATTTGATGTGGGAATTTTGTCCAATTCATTTCAATTTCTTTGTTTTTTTCTAAATTCGTCTAATTGCTTTCCAAGCCCTTTTATCCCTCAATTTCTTCCATTATCACACAAATTCAATCACCTTCCACAACCTACAAGCATGAATAAATTCATGCTTCACTAAATTTCATCTTAGCTTTAGGCCGGTGTTCTTTCCGATTGAGAATCGATGCAAATTCATGCTAAAATCCGTCCAATTGGTATTCATTCTGTTCCTAAGTATCGGGATTGACAACTCATCCCTTAAGGTTAACTCGATTACAAGTCAAAAAGTGCACGTTGGGTTGGAGTTGTGTTAACTAAAAATTGGACAAATGAGTCAATCATGCTGTATCCAGATCTTTAAGAACAAATCGAGGAAAAGGTGATCAGATTTAAACGACTAACACGGTTGAGGCCGTTAATTCGAGTTGGGTTCTTCAGAACGCAAGGTTGTCGAAATCTTGAATCGGGAACACATGTATCTCGGTTAGATAATTGGTAAGGGTTGGTTTGCAGTACGTATCGAACCAACTACGAGAGGAAGAATTGGTGGTTAGGATGTTCTTAACTGCTATAACCAGCTTATCGTTTGGAGGAGAAGATAAATTTTCAAGGATCGATTCTTGATAAGAAATTTACCGAGTCTAAGGCTAAGGCTTATTTTATCTGTTGCAAAATTCTAAATTTATTTTCTAATTTATTTAATTAATTATTTATGTTGTTTCAATTATCTAGTTTCTAAACATTTGAAAAATCCCCGATTTACTTTTATTTCTATTTTTGCAGGTACGATTGGAGTCGTAGGCACGACTATTGCCACGACCTTCGACACGACAAACAATCTGATCATAAGCTATACACGGAAGTTGATTATAGCATCCAATCCTTGTGAACTCGACCCTACTACCACTCTACTACTAATTAGACTTACTTTGTAAGAATTATATTTGGTGGTTTCGACACCCATCACTATCCAAACAATTTAACACATTCACTCAAGCTATACGAGCTTGCCAATCATAATCATTCAATTAATTATACATGAACATTCGTTCTACCTGTATTTCGAGTAAGTTTTCTAAACACATGCATTCACTTGAGCAAATCAATCATATACAC
This sequence comes from Gossypium arboreum, assembly GCF_025698485.1. Taxonomy (NCBI): domain Eukaryota; kingdom Viridiplantae; phylum Streptophyta; class Magnoliopsida; order Malvales; family Malvaceae; genus Gossypium; species Gossypium arboreum. Next base: position 95,533,917 of record NC_069075.1, read on the forward strand.
CATGGGATTGTCAGTCAATCACAGATAAGCTCATTATGCCACGTACACATTTTATTTCATGTTTCTCATATCATAAATATGTATATATATACATTTCATGAATTATTATTCATACCTTTCTGAGTTTCAACTCATCATAATTGCACTTTATTTGAATACCTTAATATCTTTATATGCGTGATAGGGTGTAGCTCGATTGGAGAGTACCTTGTCTACACAAGATGGTTCTCATTCACGCCGGGAGATATCACACTATCACAGATTGGTGGCATGTATAGCTAGACTCTCATGCATGCCAAGTTAGTCCGAGAACAGACTAAACCATAGCTCTGATACCCCTAAATGTAACACCCCTTACCTGTATCCGACGCCGGGACAGGGTTTAAGGCGTTATCAGACTTAAACGTACACAATTTCATGAAATCAGGCCATAAAATTTTCATTGAAATTAAAAACATTCAATCACATGCATAATGTCCCTTACTTGAGCTACCGAGGCTCTAAACATGCATTAAAGGCGGTTTAAGACTAAACCAAAAACTTTAGAAAGTTTTGAAAAAACTTAGAAAAATTTTCAAGAAACAGGGTCACACGCCCGTGTGTCTTCAACACGCCCGTGTCCTCAAGACGTGTCTCTGCCCATGTGGCTAGCACTTAGGCTATTTTCCAAGCCTTTTTGTTACCATTAATACCTTACACACTTAAATACATTATAGACACATATAATGTAGCATCAAGTAAATGATTAAACATCCTCCATTAAGACTCAACTGTAATATTCATATGTCATGATACATGTGTTTTGCTTACTTATTTTATACCAAGTCTAAACACACCAATTCACAATCAATTAAACATGTCATTTTGATTATCACTTATACACTTATACCCTGCTTGCCTACGTCATTCCACACAAATTTCATGTTCAAGCATTATTGACTTATTGCCATATCACACTTTTATTTTCTGATTATAACCACTTCGTTTGGTCATAATACATTCATCAAACACACATACCGTAATACTAACCATTCATATCAAACAAATATAATCACACGACCACATCACAAGGCATTAATACTTAGCTGGGATAAATAGGCTTACAAGCCATGACCATCATAAGCCACATCTCATGGCTATATACAATGTACTAATATAAGCCAACATCTTGGCCAAATCATAAAATCACATATCAATAACTAAGTCCCTATACATGCCACTCACTTGAAGACGTTCAAGATTCATCGATACCCCAAAAGCGATGGCTTGATAGTCTAATGTTGCCTCCGACGATTTCCAATCCCGAGCTAACTTAACAACACTAAAAGAATTGGAAAAGAGAGGGTAAGCTTTATAGCTTAGTAAGACCGTATGAAAATAATAAGCAATTTATTAACTTGCTTCTCAAGGTAATACAACCATATTTGTACTTTTATTGATCTTTAGGTCAAGCTGTTTTCTCGAGTCACAATCACTAAATTATTTATATCTGAAGTTACAGAACTCCAAATTAAGATCTGATAAATTTTCCTAAAACTAGACTCATATATCTTCTTGCCATAAAATTTTCAAAATTTTTGGTCTAGCCAATAAGTACAGTTTATTCTTCGTATTTACCCTTATTCTGCTGTTTGATAGCTTTGACCTTTCTTTACTAAATTTCATATATCCCTTAGTACGGGATTTGGATGGTGTTTCCGTCTATTTCTCTTGAAAATAGACTCAGTAAGAATTTATTCATATAAATTCTAACCCATAATTATTCTTGTACAATTTTTAGTGATTTTTCAAATTCAAGATAGGGGACTTCAAAACCGTTCTGACTCTGTCTCACACAAATTCAATTATCTCATAATATGAAATTCTTTTGCTTACACCGTTACCTTCATAAGAAACTAAACTCAATAAGCTTTAATTCCATATTTTATTCAATCTCTAACTCACTTTCCACTATTTTTCGTGTATTTTCAAAGTCAAACTACTGCTGCTATCCAAAACTATTTTAGTGCAATATGATGATAACTATCATAAGTTCATTTTCAACTAATCATGAACTCACCATTTCGTGGATTCCATGTTCAATTACCCAAACACATAATAAAATAACCATAAAGATTATTCATCATTCATGTGACAGCCCAAAATTGACCCTAGTCGGGATGTGGTTTCGAGACTACAAAACCGAGTCACAAAAATAATTAGGTGTTATATTCTGTGCTTATTGTATGTGGAATTTGTATGTGTAAATATTTCGTGCCTTGATTTTATTAATTAGGTGCTAATTTATAAGAAAGGACCCATGTGATAGGACTTGAAAATGCGATAGGTGAAATTTTAAGTGGCCAAATAATGCATGAAGTAAAGACATGAGGGATTTGCATGTCAATTTAGCCAAACTATAGGAAGTGGCCGACCATGGTAATGAAGATAGACAAAATGTGATGGGTAAAGAATATAATAAACATGTTGTGATAACATGTTGTGGGAGGAACAATAAAATATGAGGGAGTGGGAAGAGAAACCAAGGTTGTTTCATCCTTGCCCCCCATTGTGCCGTAACTAGAAAAAAAAAAAAGAAGAAAAGTGTTCATCCTCCTTAGCTTGGCGAAACTCAAAGGAAGAAGGGAGATAGCCAATCGGTCACCCTTAAGCTTGGAACAAGGTAAGTGATTTCATGTTAGTTCTTGAAATATTAGCATACATTAAGCTAGTTACTAAGTTTCCTACTTAGCCTTGTCAAAATCTTGATTGTGTGGTGATAGTGGGTAATCACCATGGAAGAAATGGAGGAAAATGATTGTTGTCTTGTGTTTTAAGGAGAAATGGTGGATGGGTGAAAGAAACAAGTTTTGTTCTTGTTTCTTCTTGGCGATTCTAAGGGAGCAACCATTCGGTTTCTAAGCTATAAATAAAGTGAGAAATTCATGTGAATTCTTGAAACGTTAGATGAAATTGAGTTAGTTACCAAGTTCTCTAGGTAACCCATGCTAGAAATTGTGATTTTGGGTTGACTAGGATTTTCGGCCATAGTGGTCATTGAGGATTAAGGTTTATGTTTCATGCTAAACTTGATGAATCTTGGTGTATGGGTGTTTGAACTAAACTAATGATCAAATAGATGCACAAATACAAAGTAAGAAGAATCGGCTATTGTATGTAATACTATTGCCGAATGTGAAAATACTATACTTGAGTAATGAATGTGGTTGGAGTTGATAATCTGAAAGGAATGCTTAAATGTGTTTGTTTAAAGAAGAAATTGATGAAGAATGTATGTGAACCTAGCAAGTGTATTCGCTTAGTACCTTATAATGTGAAAACCTTGGAATTTATTTTTGATTTCGTGTATGTATGACCAAGAACAATCGGCCTTATAATGGCGTTTTGGTTTAAAAGTCGATTGATAGTTTATAATAAAATGAGTTGATATGAGATGCTGAATGTGATTAACAAGTAAACATTATTGAGAAAATATTGAATACTTCTACTTGCATTCGTTAAGCTCAAGAGCAAAGGGAGCTAAATCCGATAAAGGGAAGGAAAAAGTGATCGAATAGCCGTTGAAGCCGTTCGACAAAGATCCGAGGTAAGTCCTCAAGAAATGACCCTACTCGAATTATGTGAAATGAAATATGGATGTGTAATGATTATTGATTTATGTGTGTATGAGTATTTGAATGATACCCGGGCTAAGTCCCGAAGACATTTATGCTAGTAATTATATCCGGGTTAAGACCCAAAGGCCATTGTGCTAGTGACTACATCCGGGCTAAGACCCGAAGGCATTCGTGCAAGTTGTTAAATCCGGGCTAATACCCGAAGGCATTTGTGCAAGTCGTTCTATCCGGGCTAAGACCCGAAGGCATTCGTGCATGTGGTTATATCCGGTTGTATTCCGAAGAAGCTTGGGCTGGAGGTGAGCGTTGGTTGCTGTAATAAATTTAATTAGTATGCTCGAAAAGTCCAAAGGATAAGGTATGTTTATATGTGCATTGGAAAAGTCGATATGTTTGAGTAACATTCGCTCAATCGACTAACGAGTTTTCAGCTATTGAATTGGTTGATATCTTGTGAAAGTATATAATGATGAAGTGTGAAGTAAGCATGATTATGTGAATGTGTATTAATGAAATGATTCATTTGGCTATGTGAATGTAATACTTTAATTAAAACTGATTTTATTGCTTGAGACTTACTAAGCATAAAAAAATGCTTACCCCGTTGCTTTGGCTCTCTGTTTTATAGATTTTGCTCGTTAGCGATCGGATTCGGGATCATTAAAGTCGAAGTCATCTACACTATCAAAGCCTCCATTTTGGGTATAATTTTGGTTGAACTTTGAAATGCCATGTATAGGACTACCCTATTGTAGAAGGTCATGTACCTTTTGGTTTTATGTAAGCTTGGATAGCCATGCGAAAATGGCTTATATACGTTGTTAGTATGATTCTATAATCGTTTGTATGATGATCATTATGGGGTATGGAATGGTTTTGGAAAGATTAGCCATTGGAATGGTTAATCATGATCACACTTGTGCTATGTATGCAAAAAGGGCCAATTGAATCGTGGAAATCATGAAATAGGTAAAGGTTACCTTGAAAACAGATGCTGGCAGCAGCAGTGGTGTGGTTTTGAAAACTCACCAAAATTTGTAGGAATGGTATTAAATAGTGAATAAGTTATGTAAATGAACCTTGATGAGTCTACTTTCATATGGAAGAAACGAAACGGTCATAGGAGTTACATGTTAAGAGATATTAAAGTTATTGTGAGACAGGGCCAGAACGGTTTCTGGGTCCCCTGTCGCGACTTTAAAAATTTGCTATAAATTATCCAGAAAGAATTAGAAGTCATGCATTATATTTGCAGATTCCATTTTGAGTCTAGTTTCATTAGAAACAAACGTCACCAGTATTAAAGCCCTGTACAGAGAGATATTCAAGTTGTAACATGAGAAGGTCAGAGCAGTCGATCCCTGTAACATGGGTGACTTTAACTAATAAACTGTACCAATTGGACCGACCAAAAATTCTAGAAATAAATCCATGGAAGGATATATGAGTCTAAATTCAGGTAAAATTTACGGAATCAGTTTCCGAGTTTTGAAACTCGAGATATGATTTTTAAGGCGACAGTGATGCAGTTTTCCAGCCTGTCTGGAAATGCCAAATTGGTTTATGCCTTAAGAGGATTTAGCTCGTTAACCCCTCGCGTCCGACACCGGCGATGGTCTCGGGTTCGGGGTGTTACAATTTTATTGGTATCAGAGCTACAGTTTAGTCGATTCTAGGACTACCGTGATATGTTTAGGGTCTAGCTATACATGCCATATAGTGATAAATTGATAGTGTGGTGATTTCTGACAATCTGAATTTGTGTTTGTTTATAGCAATGGATCCCGATCCCAACCGAGCAATAGCTAATGATGTGGAGAGTGTGGCGCCTGCTCCCGCGCAAGGGACAGCGCCGGTGGACTCTCAACCTATGGCCAGCAATCCGAATGATGAGGCTAGGCAAGCCTTTTATAGTGTGATGAATGATTGGTTCATCCAATACATTCGAACTAACACGGCTGTTCCACAACCTCCATTCCCGACTAATGTAACCCCCGCACCTACAATACCTCCGTGGAATCGACCAAATAAGGTCAAGTAAGCCCCAATCGACAGAATTCGTAAACATGGGGCCACTTGAATTCAAGGCTACGGATAGCGACGATGCCGAGCAAGCTGAATTTTGGTTGGACAACACTATCCGGTGCTCGATGAGCTATCTTGTACACCGATGAGTGCTTAAAGTGTACCATCTCCTTGCTATGCGATTCCGCCTACTATTGGTGGAGTACTCGACTTCGTGGTGCCTAGAGAGCAAGTGACTTGGGAATTCTTTCAAACCGAGTTCAAAAAAGTATATCGATCGAGATTTATCGACCGAAGCGAAAGGAATTTCTTGATCTTAAGCAAGGCTCTATGTCGATTCGACTACGAACGAAAATTTGTGAGGCTTAGCCAGATGCTGCGAGAATGCATTTCGTCCGAAGCTATTATGTAAACGCTTCGAGGATGGGCTGAATGATGATATAAGGATGTTCGTTGGCATTCTCGAAATACGAGAGTTCATAGTACTTGTTGAGCGAGCTTGTAAAGTAGAAGAGCTTAGGAAGGAGAAACAAAAGTTGATGTGGGAACCGGAGAATTCGAAAAGGTCCTCGGAAAGTCTCTTCAACAGCATCGAAGAGATTTGAGATGATGTGAGCCGGTCTAGAGGCGCCGGGCTTTTCTAGGCGAGATCGCGGTCGACCTCCTGTGACCACACGAGTCACTTCGATCGCCGATGGTGGAAATGATCGCGAGAGAGAGCGGAGTGTCTGCATTGTGGCAAATGGCATTCGGGGAGCTGTAGGTTCCGTGATCGCTCCTGCTATAAGTGTGGATCGGCTGACCACTTTATCAAGGATTGCCCGAGGTTGCTCGAACAAAATGTAAGTCAAAGTGGAAACCCGGTGCTACCATCGCTCAAGTAGGCCACCTAGAAATATGGGCAATGTTAGTGGCGGTCGAGAGGATCTAGAGATGCTACCATCGATCCGAGGCTCGTGCTCTGCTAGGACTTATGCCATCTGCACGCGAGGATCTGCCTCACCGGATGTTATTACGGTACTTTCACTCTTTTCAATACTAATGTGATTGCTTTGATTGACCACGGTTCTACTCATTCTTATATATGTGAAACCTTAGCATCCAGTAAGACTTATCTATTTTCGAGAACACTGAGGCTCCCTTCAGTTGATCGAACAAGTCATCGATACGCGGTAATGGATATTTGTTCTTTATCGTCGCTTTATTAAGCTGACGATAGTCGATGCACAGCCTCATGGTTCTATCCTTCTTTTTCACAAACAACACTGGCGCACCCCAAGGCAAAAAACTCGGGCGAGCAAAACCTCTATCCACCAATTCTTGCAATCGAGCTTTCAACTCCTTTAATTCGTTGGTGCCATACGATACGGAGCTATCGAAATTGAGTGGTACCGGTACCAATTCGATGCCAAATTCTATTTCCCGAACAGGCGGTAAACCCGGCAATTCTTCAGGGAAAACATCCGGGTATTCACAAACCACTGGCACAGATTCGGGTTTCTTTTCTGACTCCTTGTCATCGAGCACATACGCAAGGTACGCTTCACACCCCTTTCTTACATATTTCTGGGCCAACATTGCTGATATTACAGCTGGCAACCCCTTTAAGTCCGTAGACTCAACCCGAATTATCTCGTTATTCGCGCACCTCAAATCGATAGTCTTGCTTTTGCAATTTACAACCGCATCGTGCATGGTCAACCAATCCAAACCAAGAATAACATCGAATTCATCGAACGGCAAAAGCATCAAGTCCGCCGGAAAACAAGAACCTCGGAACACTAGGGGACTTTTCTTACACACTTTGTTGACAAGCACGTAATGACCCAAGGGGTTTGACACCCGAATTACCAACTCAGTAGACTCAATAGGCAAAGTCTTACTGGATGCTAAGGTTTCACATATATAGGAATGAGTAGAACCAGGGTCAATCAAAGCAATCACATTAGTATCGAAAAGAGTGAAAGTACCGGTAATAACATCTGGTGAGGCAGCATCCTCGCGTCTTGGCGTATGGCATAAGTCCTAGCAGAGCACGAGCCTCGGGTCTTGTTGTAGCATCTCGACCCTCTCGACCGCCACTAGCATTGCCCGCATTCTGGATGGCCTACCTCAAGCAAGTGGTAGCACCGGGTTTCCACTTTGACTTACATTTTGTTCAAGCAACCTCGGCGATCCTTGATAAAGTGGTCGGCCGATCCACACTTATAGCAGGATCGATCATGGAACCTACAGCTCCCCGAATGCCATTTGCCACAATGCAGACACTCCGCTCTCTCTCGCCGATCATTTCCACCATGGCGATCAAGTGACTCGTGTGGTCACGGGGTCGACCGCGATCTCGTCTAGAAAAGCCCAAGCGCCTCTAGACCGGCTCACATCATCTCGAAATCTCTTCGATGCTGTTGAAGAGACTTTCCGAGGACCTTTACGAAATTCTCCGGTTCCCACATCAACTTTTGTTTCTCCTTTCTAATCTCTTCGCTTTACAAGCTCGCTCAACAAGTACTACGAACTCTCGTATTTCGAGAATGCCAACGAACATCCTTATATCATCATTCAGCCCGTCCTCGGCGTTTACACATAATAGCTTCGGACGAAATGCATTCTCGCGTCTGGCTAAGCCTCACAAATTTTCGTTCATAGTCGAATCGACATAGAGCCTTGCTTAAGATCAAGAAATTCCTTTCGCTTTTGGTCGATGAATCTCGATCGATATACTTTTTTGAACTCGTTTTGAAAGAACTCCCAAGTTACTTGCTCTCTAGGCACCACAGAAGTCAGAGTACTCCACCAATAGTAGGCGGAATCGCGTAGCAAGGAGATGGTACACTTTAAGCGCTCATCGGGTGTACAAGATAGCTCATCGAGCACCCGGACAGTGTTGTCCAATCAAAATTCAGCTTGCTCGGCATCGTCATCATCCGTAGCTTTAAATTCAGTGGCCCCATGTTTTCGAATCCTGCCGACTAAGGGCTTACTTGACCTTATTTGGTCAGTTACCGGAGGTATTGTAGGTGCGGGGGTTGCATTTGTCGGGAATGGAGGTTGTGGAACAGCCGTGTCAGTTCGAATGTATTGGTTAAACCAATCATTCATCACACTATAAAAGGCTTGCCTAGCCTCATCATTCGGATTGCTGGCCATAGGTTGAGAGTCCGCCGGTGCTGTCCCTTGCGCGGGAGCAGGCGCCACACTCTCCACATCATCAACTATTGCTCGGTTGGGATCGGGATCCATTGCTATAAACAAACACAAAGTCAAATTGTCAGAAATCACCACACTATCAATTCATCACTTAATGGCATGTATAGCTAGACCCCAAACATATCACGGTAGTCCTAGAATCGACTAAACCGTGGCTCGATACCAATAAAATTGTAACACCAGAACCGAGACCGTCGCGATTGTCGGACGCGAGGGTTAACGAGCCAAATCCACATATTGCACCGACCAATTTGACATTTCCAGACAAGCTGGAAATCTGCGTCACTGTCGCCTTAAAAAGCATATCTCAAGTTTCACAACTCGGAAACTGATTCCGTAAATTTTCCCTGAATTTAAACTCATGTATCCATCCCTGGATTTATTTCTAGAATTTTTGGTCGGGCCAATTGGTACAGTTTATTAGTTAAAGTCAACCATGTTACAGGGGTCGACTGCTCTGACCTTCGCACGTTACAACTTGAATATCTCTCTGTACAGGGCTTTAATACTGGTGCCGTTTGTTTCTAAAGAAACTAGACTCAAAATGGAATCTATACATATAAGGTATGACTTCTAATTCTTTCTGGATAATTTATTGTAAATTTTCAAAGTCGCGACAGGGGACCCAGAAACCGTTCTGGCCCTGTCTCATGAGAACTTTAATATCTCTTAGTATACTGTTCATATGACCGTTTCGTTACTTTCATATGAAATTAGATTCATCAAGGTTTGATTTCATACTTCTTTCACTATTTAATACCATCCCTACAAATTTTGGTGATTTTTCACATTCACGTCACTGCAGCTGGCAGCATCTGTTTTTAAGGTAGGTCTTACCTATTTTGTAGTCTCCATGAACCAACTAGTCTTGCCATACATAGGTTCACATATGATCATTTTTAACCATTCCAATGGCTGATCATGTGACCAACCTCCCATTTCCAATCCATAATCACATCATGAAACCATATATATATATACAAACCACAAATGGTCTAAGTTCAGTACTTCACTTTTACGAGCCATTTTCGCATGGCCGCATACATATACATCACAACATATTTGAACCAACAAGGGTAGTCCTATACATGCCATTTCAAAGTTCAACCAAAATTATACCAAAATGGAGGCTTTGATAGTGTGGATGACTTGACTTCAATGGTCCCGAATCCGATCGCTAACGAGCAAAATCTATAAAACAGAGAGCCAAAGCAGCGGGTAAGCATTTTATGCTTAGTAAGTCTCAAGCAATGAAATCGGCTTTAACTAAAGCATTAAATTCACATAGCCAAATGAATCATTTCATTATTACACATTCACATAATCATACTTACTTCACACTTCATCATTATATACCTTCACAAGATATCAACCAATTCAATAGCTGAAAATTCGTTAGTCGATTGAACGAATGTTACTCAAACATATCGACTTTTCCAATGCACATGTAAACATACCTTATCCTTTGGGCTTTTCGAGCGTACTAATTAAATGTATTACAGCAACCAACGCTCACCTTCAACCCAAGCTTCTTCGGAAACCTTCAACCCAAGCTTCTTCGGAATACAACCGGATATAACCACACGCACGAATGCCTTCGGGTCTTAGCCCGGATATAACGACTCGCACAAATGCCTTCGGGTATTAGCCCGGATATAACAACTTGCACGAATGCCTTCGGGTATTAGCCCGGATAAAGTCACTAGCACAATTGCCTTCGGGTCTTAACCCGGATAACATTCAATTGCTCATGCACACATACATCCATAATCATTATACATTCATGTTTCATTTTCGTTACTAAGGCTCAAACACAAATATAATCACTAGCGTAATTGCCTTGGGACTTAGCCGGGTACCATTCAAATACTCATACACACGTATATTAGTAATCATTACACATCCATAATTTCATTTCACATAATTCAAGTAGGGTCATTACTTGAAGACTTACCTCGGATGTTGTCGAACGGCTTCAACGGCTATTCGATCACTTTTTCCTTCCCCTTATCCAATTGTGACCCTCTAAGCTCTTGAGCTAATTCAAACAAATTCAATTTATTAAAGTCTCGCTTGCTAGCCTTGGCCGAATACACACATCATTGACTCAACATCACATAACTAAGCACTTTAGTCAATTTTCTTTAATTACGCACACATTCGGCCTTAGCTCACAACAAGGTAGCCGATTACCTAAGTCAAGAATAGGCACCATTAAGCTTGCCTCTAACCGAATGCATGCACAATAATTCCCCTCATGTGGCCGATTATACTTAGTCATACTTGCACAAAATCAACAATAAATTGCAAGATTTTCACATCATATGTGTACTAGGCCGAATGTACTTGCAATTTCACAAACATTCTTCAACACTTTCTTCTTTAAACAAACATATTTATCATTTATCTCATAACCAAATCATCATGTGCAAACATGTATACACATATAGGTGCAAGGCCGAATTTCAAGGTGTTCATAACCATTCAAAACACAAATTTTTAACTATCATGCAAGAAGCATAAACCATGCTCATGAGCATACCATGGCCGAATACATCACATACCACACCCTTTCAATTTTTGGTCATGGTTAAACAAAAACAAAAAAAAACTCCATGGCTTACTCAAGAATGCTAAAAGAAATTTCAAGAGTAGTCAATCCATCATTACATGCTTCATCATCAAGCTTCACATTTAGCATGCAATGGCTTTAACACAATATCAACTTTGGCCAAATACCATTTCCATGGCATAACAAGGATTTGAACCATGGCTAACATGAACATCAAGTTAGCAACTAAAACATGCATGAATCTCATGACACAACCTCATACATACCTTAATCTTGATGCAAGTATAGCCAAATCTCCTTCTAGATCTCTTCTAAACCAAAAGATGGTGCAAAAATCCTACCTTCTTCCTTAGTAATTTCGGCCAAAAAGGAAAGAACAAGGATGAACAAATTTTTCTTTTCTTTTCTTTCACTCACGGCACAAGGGGGGGAAAGGATGAGCAATTTTTTTTTGATTTTTTTGTTTCTCATCCAACATCATTAATTTTTTTATCATTTAACACATCATGCATTAACAAAACATGTTTCAACATGTTTTCTTTGCCCATAAACCATGTCATGGCCGCCACTAAGCTTCTTTTGGGGAAATTTGACATGCAAATCCTTTATTTTTGCATGCATGATCAACTAGTCATCACACATCTTCCCATCATACTTTCAAAGTTTACTACTAGGTCCTTTCTAGTGAAATTTACCTTTATAACTCTAAATCGAAACATCAAAATGTCACACATGAATACACATATTATAGGCATCAAAATAAATTTTAAATTATTTTTATGCCTCGGTTTTGTGGTCCCGAAACTACATCCCGACTAGGGTCAATTTTGGGCTGTCACAAAGTGCCTTCAAGATTACTTCAACCGATCACGATACCCGAGTGGAAATGGGATCGAGTCACAATGGACTTCGTATCCGGACTGCCATTGTCGGTGAGTAAGAAGGATGCGATTTGGGTCGTTGTAGATAGATTGACTAAGTCGGCTCACTTTGTCCCCATACGTACGGACTTTTCAATGGACAAACTAGCCGAACTGTACGTTTCTCAGATTGTGAGATTGCACGGGGTGCCTATTTCCATCGTGTCGGATAGAGATCCGAGATTTACCTCACGATTTTGGAAAAAGTTGCAAGAAGCTTTGGGTACCAAGTTGCATTTCAGCACCGCCTTTCACCCCTAAACCGATGGTCAATCCGAGCGGATAATTCTGATACTTGAGGATATGTTGAGATGTTGCATCCTCGAGTTCAGTGGTTCATGGGAACGGTATTTGTCGTTGATTGAATTCGCTTACAACAACAGCTTTCAATCAAGTATTAAGATGGCACCTACAAGGCTTTGTACGGTCGTAAATGCCGTACACCATTGTTTTGACCGAGCTCGGTGAAAGCAAAATTTTCGGGTGGATTTGATTAGAGATGCTGAGCAGAAAGTGGAAGTAATCCGTGAAAGTCGAAGATAGCCTCCGATCGTCGAAGTCGACGCGGATCTGAGCGTAAAGACATCGAGCATCGTGGGAGATAAAGTGTTTCTCAAGGTTTCACCTTGGAAAAGATACTCGATTCGGTAGTAAAGGCAAGTTGAGCCCGAGGTTCATTGGGCCATATGAGATATCCGAAAGCGAGTCGGTCCGATTGCATATCGTTTGATTTTGCCCCCGAACTCGAAAAGATTCACGATGTCTTTCATGTTTCGATACTTCGACACTATAGATCTGATCCATCGCACGTGATTAGTCCAACAGAGGTTGAAATTCAAGCCAATATGAGTTATGAAGAAGAACCGATTCGTATCCTAGCACGTGAAGTGAAAGAGTTGCGAAACAAGCGAATTCCGCTAGTGAAAGTGTTATGGCTCAAACACGGATAGAAGAAGCTACTTGGGAACCCGAGAACTCTATGAAAGAGCGGTACCCAAACCTATTTACGGTAAGATTTTCGGGACGAAAATTTCTTAAGTGGGGGAGAGTTGTGACAGCCCAAAATTGACCCTAGTCGGGATGTGGTTTCGGGACTACAAAACCGAGTCACAAAAATAATTAGGTGTTATATTCTGTGCTTATTGTATGTGGAATTTGTATGTGTAAATATTTCGTGCCTTGATTTTATTAATTAGGTGCTAATTTATAAGAAAGGACCCATGTGATAGGACTTGAAAATGCGATAGGTGAAATTTTAAGTGGCCAAATAATGCATGAAGTAAAGACATGAGGGATTTGCATGTTAATTTAGCCAAACTATAGGAAGTGGCCGGCCATGGTAATGAAGATAGACAAAATGTGATGGGTAAAGAATATAATAAACATGTTGTGATAACATGTTGTGGGAGGAACAATAAAATATGAGGGGAGTGGGAAGAGAAACCAAGGTTGTTTCATCCTTGCCCCCCCCTTTGTGCCGTAACTAGAAAAAAAAAAAAGAAGAAAAGTGTTCATCCTCCTTAGCTTGGCCGAAACTCAAAGGAAGAAGGGGAGATAGCCAATCGGTCACCCTTAAGCTTGGAACAAGGTAAGTGATTTCATGTTAGTTCTTGAAATATTAGCATACATTAAGCTAGTTACTAAGTTTCCTACTTAGCCTTGTCAAAATCTTGATTGTGTGGTGATAGTGGGTAATCGGCCATGGAAGAAATGGAGGAAAATGATTGTTGTCTTGTGTTTTAAGGAGAAATGGTGGATGGGTGAAAGAAACAAGTTTTTGTTCTTGTTTCTTCTTGGCGATTCTAAGGAGCAACCATTCGGTTTCTAAGCTATAAATAAAGTGAGAAATTCATGTGAATTCTTGAAACGTTAGATGAAATTGAGCTAGTTACCAAGTTCTCTAGGTAACCCATGCTAGAAATTGTGATTTTGGGTTGACTAGGATTTTCGCCATAGTGGTCATTAAGGATTAAGGTTTATGTTTCATGCTAAACTTGATGAATCTTGGTGTATGGGTGTTTGAACTAAACTAATGATCAAATAGATGCACAAATACAAAGTAAGAAGAATCGGCTATTGTATGTAATACTATTGCCGAATGTGAAAATACTATACTTGAGTAATGAATGTGGTTGGAGTTGATAATACTGAAAGGAATGCTTAAATGTGTTTGTTTAAAGAAGAAATTGATGAAGAATGTATGTGAACCTAGCAAGTGTATTCGACTTAGTACCTTATAATGTGAAAACCTTGGAATTTATTTTTGATTTCGTGTATGTATGACCAAGAACAATCGGCCTTATAATGGCGTTTTGGTTTAAAAAGTCGATTGATAGTTTATAATAAAATGAGTTGATATGAGATGCTGAATGTGATTAACAAGTAAACATTATTGAGAAAAATATTGAATACTTCTACTTGCATTCGTTAAGCTCAAGAGCAAAGGGAGCTAAATCCGATAAAGGGAAGGAAAAAGTGATCGAATAGCCGTTGAAGCCGTTCGACAAAGATCCGAGGTAAGTCCTCAAGAAATGACCCTACTCAAATTATGTGAAATGAAATATGGATGTGTAATGATTATTGATTTATGTGTGTATGAGTATTTGAATGATACCGGGCTAAGTCCCAAGGCGATTATGCAAGTGATATGTTTGTGTTTGAGCCTTAGTAACGAAAATGAAACATGGATGTGTAATGATTATTGATGTATGTGTGTGCATGAGCAATTGAATGATATCCGGGCTAAGTCTCGAAGACATTTATGCTAGTAATTATATCCGGGTTAAGACCCGAAGGCCATTGTGCTAGTGACTACATCCGGGCTAAGACCCGAAGGCATTCGTGCAAGTTGTTAAATCCGGGCTAATACCAAGGCATTTGTGCAAGTCGTTCTATCCGGGCTAAGACCCGAAGGCATTCGTGCATGTGGTTATATCCGGTTGTATTCCGAAGAAGCTTGGGCTGGAGGTGAGCGTTGGTTGCTGTAATAAATTTAATTAGTACGCTCGAAAAGTCCAAAGGATAAGGTATGTTTATATGTGCATTGGAAAAGTCGATATGTTTGAGTAACATTCGCTCAATCGACTAACGAGTTTTCAGCTATTGAATTGGTTGATATCTTGTGAAAGTATATAATGATGAAGTGTGAAGTAAGCATGATTATGTGAATGTGTATTAATGAAATGATTCATTTGGCTATGTGAATGTAATGCTTTAGTTAAAACTGATTTTATTGCTTGAGACTTACTAAGCATAAAAAATGCTTACCCGTTGCTTTGGCTCTCTGTTTTATAGATTTTGCTCGTTAGCGATCGGATTCGGGATCATTAAAGTCAAGTCATCTACACTATCAAAGCCTCCATTTTGGGTATAATTTTGGTTGAACTTTGAAATGCCATGTATAGGACTACCCTATTGTAGAAGGTCATGTACCTTTCGGTTTTATGTAAGCTTGGATAGCCATGCGAAAATGGCTTATATCGTTGTTAGTATGATTCTATAATCGTTTGTATGATGATCATTATGGGGTATGGAATGGTTTTGAAAAGATTAGCCATTGGAATGGTTAATCATGATCACACTTGTGCTATGTATGCAAAAAGGGCCAATTGAATCGTGGAAATCATGAAATAGGTAAAGGTTACCTTGAAAACAGATGCTGGCAGCAGCAGTGGTGTGGTTTTGAAAAATCACCAAAATTTGTAGGAATGGTATTAAATAGTGAATAAGTTATGTAAATTAACCTTGATGAGTCTACTTTCATATGGAAGAAACGAAACGGTCATAGGAGTTACGTGTTAAGAGATATTAAAGTTATTGTGAGACAGGGCCAGAACGGTTTCTGGGTCCCCTGTCGCAACTTTAAAAATTTGATATAAATTATCCAGAAAGAATTAGAAGTCATGCCTTATATTTGCAGATTCCATTTTGAGTTTAGTTTCATTAGAAACAAACGGCACCAGTATTAAAGCCCTGTACAGAGAGATATTCAAGTTGTAACGCGCGAAGGTCAGAGCAGTCGATCCCTGTAACATGGGTGACTTTAACTAATAAACTGTACCAATTGGCCTGACCAAAAATTCTAGAAATAAATCCATGGAAGGATATATGAGTCTAAATTCAGGGAAAATTTACGGAATCAGTTTCCGAGTTTTGAAACTCGAGATATGATTTTTAAGACGACAGTGACGCAGTTTTCCAGCCTGTCTGGAAATGCCAAATTGGTCGGTGCCTTAAGAGGATTTAGTTCGTTAACCCCTCGCGTCCGACACCGGCGATGGTCTCGGGTTCGGGGTGTTACAATTCAAGCCTTTTTTCATACTTATCATATGTTCATATATATACATATACATAAACTTTCTCACCATAAGTCATTCCTCATCAAGGCATTGCTCATGAGTTAGCGTACATACCTGTACTCACTCGTAGTATATCACATAACCATACCTTCTTTAACATGCCCTCCTTGGGTATTTCATTACATTATCCATTGCATTACCCGTTGAACACTCGAAATACTATTGGATACACGGGAAGTTTGCACCTAAGTGGCATGTAAGAAGCCAGAGCTACCTCATACTATGTAATGCTCGCATTTTGAGCTACTCACGGGCCTATTCATCAGTTAGTACCCCGATCCCATAGCACTATCATGTAACACTCGCTCATTGAGCTACTCATGGGTCCACATTATTTATACTTTTATGGTAACAAGTAAGATTATGATACATGATAATAATAAAACATTTAAACATATATATATCACCTATTTCCTATATCACTTGTCATATATCATCATTTTCTTGCATTTCATGTAACATTCTTCCATTTCATATTTCCACATCATGTACACAATTCCATCAACTTTTTCAATGTATTCAATCATACAAGTTATGCAATAATAGTAAAGAATTACAATTCAAACATAACATTGTATTATTGTTATCATACGAACTTACCTCAAATCCGAGCACGGCTAATTATTTCATTTTAGTCCATAATCTCATACTTTCCCGATTTAAGCCCAAATCTTGATTTTCTTGATCTAAAATAATAAAATCCATTATTTTAATAATCATATTAACCAATACATTCCATAATTTATACTTTGGCCAAATGACCATTTTTCCCCTAGACTTTCACAAAATTATGATTTTACCCCCAGGCTCGTAAATCGATTCTCATCTAATTTTCTAACTAACCAAGCCTAGTCGAATTCTTTTTATACTAGAAGCAGCCCACAATTATTTCACACATTTACAACCTATTTTATAAACTTCACAAAATGGTTCTTTTAGGTGTTTTCATGAAAATCCTTTCACAAAAGTTGTTTATTACACAACCAAGACTCATTTTCTTCCATAAAAATTTAAAAAACAACATAAATTCTCTCATTGAAAAACCCTAGGCTTTCAACCATTTTGCAAAATAATCGCCCCATTAGCTAGATTAAGCTACAAGGGTTCCAAAAATACTAAAATCAACAAAAAACAACCACAAATTTCACTTACAAGCAAAGGATTTAAGTTGCCGAAAATTTGAGCTTCAAAACCCCCATGTTTGTTGCCATTTTCGGTGGTTGAAGAAGAAGAAATGAAAAAGATGACAACCTTTTTCCTTATTTTATTTTATTACCAAAAAAGTCACCTGATGCCACCAACCTTTGACTTTTCAAATTTTTTTGTCCCTATGGCCGGCCATCACTCCCCAAAAGGGTCTATTTGCACTTTAAAGACCTAAACTTTTGGTTCCCTAGCCATTTAACATATTTGGGTAGTAAAACAAAACTTTTGCCTTTTATACGATTTAGTCCTTTTTGCAATTAAGCTCACAAACGCTAAACTTAATTCACCAAATTTTTCATGCACTCATATTAATCATGCTATAACATATAAAATAATATTAAAATAATTTATTGACCTCGGATTTGTTGTTCCGAAACCACTGTTCTGGCAAGGCCTAAAATCGGGCTGTTATAGGAACAGTGGTTTTGGGACCACAAATTCGAAGTTAAAATTATTATTTTATTATTATTTTAACTTTTATTGCATGATTTAATGATTGTTTGAAAGTTTCGTTTGTTTGAAAGTTTCGTTTAGAAATTTTATCGCTTAATTGGTTAATTTGATGAAAAGGACTAAATCAAATGTTTTATTAGCTAAAGGTGTCTATTAGCTATGGAACATTAAAGTGGAGGTCGTTATGTTGTAATTATACCATTATAATGGTATGTTGACAATTATGGGTATATATTAAGTGATATTTAATGTTTTAAGCTAAGGTTAATATGGTAATTTGTAAAATAACTTAAGTTAAAATAAAAGAAATCATAATTCATCATCATCTTTTCTTCATTCCACTAAAAGTTCAAGAAAATAAAGAACCAATGGAGCTTTCTAGGGTTCGACCATTTTAGTGCTCAATTGTAGGTTCATTTTTGTCCCATTTTTAATGACTTCTACATTTTTGAGATCGTTGTAGCTAGGTCTAACTAGCCCAAGGACTATTTTGCAAAAATGTTAAAGATTTTGATGTTTCAATATATGAATAAGCATGTATTTTGAATTTTCTTGATAGTTTTTGAATGTTTGATGATAGTTATACAAGTTTTGTTAAGTGAATTTTAGTTAAAATGCAATTTAGGGGCTAAATTGTGAAATGTGTAAATTTAGTGGTTAAAATGTGTAAATTTAGTGGTTAAAATGTGAAATAAATTAAAATTATGGGTTGCTAGGGGTATTATAGTAATTCGGCAATCATGAGTATTAAAGAAATTTCATGAATTTGTGATTTTGTGTACTAAGGACTAAATTGTAAAAGTGGTGAAATTTTAGGGGTAAAAGTGTAAATGTAATTAAATGTGTGTTTTGGATTAAATTGAATAGAGAGATTATTAAATAAGTTAATTTTTTAATATATTTAGATCAAGAAAAGTGGAATTCGAATCTAGATTGGGGGAAAACTAAAGTTATCAACTAATCGACTTATTCTGTCATTTTCACATCCGAGGTAAGTTCGTATGTGATAAATTTCATTATAAGTGTATTTTAAATGCTTTTATATTGTATAAGTTGTGAATACGAGACTTTAGATAAGTTCAACAATGAATTGATGGTAATTTTGCATTCAAAATCCCGGTTGAACCTTAGGAATAGTTTAGGATACTAGTGATATGTCATTAGAGGATACATTGAGTTGGCTTTGGGCCATGATATTAGCACTTTGGGTGCGAGTTATACCAATTTAGCTTCGGGCCATGAATATTGATTGATTTGGCTTCGGGCCATGATATTAGTACTTCGGATATAAGTTACCTTGATTTGGCTTCGGGCCATGGTATAGGTACTTAGTGTACAAGACTCTTGAGTGTTCGACTTCTATTCCGAATCGTTCAACGAGTAAATTGAAAATGTGAATTGGTGAGAAATAGAAAAGCAATGGTACAGGTATGTACTGAAACCTATACGAGCATTGAATCAATGGAATTTTTGAGCTATTAGCAGCTTTGCTGCGTTACTACTAGCAACTTTGCTGCGTTACTACTAGCAGCTTTGCTGCGTTACTATTAGCAACTACGCTGTGATATTGGTGTGTTGGCTGGATGGGTTGATTTATTCCCCACAAGGTGAGTTGGTTGGTACAAGTGGTGAGCAGGATGGACTGGGTTGGGTTGCATACCTATATTGTGATTATCCTGTTTTGGGTATAGGCCCACACTGTTACTGCATAAGGCTTAGGCCCAGACTGTACTGTTATTAAATAGGGCTCAGTCCCAGACCGTTATTGTATGCACCGTTACTGTTGACCGGTAGGGGATTACACACGGAGTTTTCGTAAACTCACCCTTCTTTTAACTGTACAAGTAATCCCCAGCCTTAGACGATTTGGAGCCGCGAGGGACTCAGTGGTGGCCACACGTCCGCAGATTGGTTGTTAATAACTCAATTTATTTAAGCTTTCATATTTGGGTTTTAATTATGTAATAAGGCCATTTGGGGGTTTTTAAATTTTAATGGGCTTTTGATTTCATATTCTAAACTGCTAGAGTAGGAACATCAAATTTTCAAAATAATAACGTTTCAAATAAAAACTTGCATTTCTAACCTTAAGGTTTTCAACTAAAGAAGCTTCCGCAGTTTTTAATTGGATGGGTTTAACTTAAAAACGGTTTCCACCATCAAGTACAAGGTTTCGAAAAACACTCAGATGTGACACACCAGATTCAACCGTAGCGTCTAGGCTGAGTTTGGGGTGTTACACACAAAGTCCAAAATAAATAGTAAACAAAAATGGAAGAGAAGGCTCAGAATTTAAATTTGGCCCGGATAAAAGAAATATTCAAAAAATAAACTAAATTAAGAACAGTCTAAAAACTCATAATTATCACCACTACTATGCCCAATCAAAAAACTTTGATGCACGTCTTGTCTATCCATCTACCATTTCTTCTTAAAGACGTTTCCAGATTTTCAAGGAAAGCTTTTATCACCTAAACTATTGATCTACTCATTTCAAACATTCCTTTATTCCTCTTCTTCTCTATCCATTTTCAATCTAGTTCTCGCACTCTATCATTTTCATCCTGGTTTTCAGCATATTTAGGGAAGCTTCCTAACAGGTATATCTCCTCCTTCTTCTTCAACGATTCAGTTGCTAATGTATGTGCTAAACTGTTTGTTGTTCTTGGAATATATTCAAACATTAAGTTTCTAGATCTAGACATTATCTGTTGAATATCGTGTATATATGCTCCTACCTGTGATTTATCTTGTCTTTTTGGCTTGCACTTTTTGATTATTGATAATGAGTTGCCTTTATAATGAGCTTTGGCCATTGCATGTCTATTCCGATTTGAGCTGTTTTGCGGCAAGCGAGAGCCTCAGCAAGGAAGGCTGAAGTAACTTGTTGATGAATCTCTGAGTACGGTAAGAGAACATTACCTTCACTATTTCTGGCCACAATCCCCAAAGTCGAATGACAAAGTCTTCCATCGTATGTTACATCAAAATTGATCTTCACTGACTGACCAGGTGGGTGCTTCCATTTTCTGACTTCTTGTAAAATTTTGAGGGTTCTTTTTTCAACCCCTCTGTAATATAACTATTGACAAAGCTCACTATTTCTTTCCCAGTTCTACTTACCTTCTCATGCATTCTAGCATTTCTTTCTCCCCAGGTTGCCCATAACGTACAACAAAATAATCTACATTGTGAGGGAGTGTTCTAAGAAAAAACCCAGGTGAGCCACTGTAAAAACTCCAAATTAGATTCCTGTAAGAAATTCGGGATTGATAATTTTGTCTATACTAACACTGAAACAAGACATTCGCGAAAGAGGTGATCCATAGGTTTTGCTCTTTTTTCAGGGACAAATTGCAATATTTGTTAACTTCTTGTATTGCATGTTAACCCATGTAGACAAATAATTCCATGATATTTTCCAAACTATAATCTTAATTTTTGAAGGTAGATTTAGTAGCCAGAGTTTTTTGTAAAAATTTTTGTAGTCGGTTTGTAAAGCATAAGCTCTAGGATCTTCAAAACTTTGTAATATTTTATAAGCGCTACGAACCGAGTATTCTCCCGAAAGTTCACCACTCTAGGCCAGGAAATCATTGTGAGGTTCTTTCACCAAAGGAATACGAAGAATATTTTTAGCTACTTCCTCTGAAAAGGTATTAACAATAAACTCCCTTTTCCATTTTCTGTCATTAGTATCAATTAGCTCAGTAACTTTAAAATCACTCAAATTATTAACAAATGACAATAATCTAAAATTTCTTGCATCTAGAATCCAAGCATTGTTAATAACTGAAACGTTCGTGCCCCTACACACCTTCCAGCAAAATCCCTTTGCCAAAGTGCCCTTTGTCACCCATATGTTTTTCCATGTATACAAACTATTATTCCCCAAACACGAATTTAAAAAATTCTCATTCGGAAAATATTTTGCTTTTAGTACTTGCGCAACTAAAGAGTTTGGACTATTTAAAATCCTCCATCCTTTCTTTGCTAATAATGAGATATTAAATTGAGTCATACTCCTAAAACCCATTACTCCCTCATCTTTAGTTCGACACATATGCTTCCACTGACATCAATGTATTACTTTTTCCCATATCCCTTTTTCCACCAAAATTTAGTAAAAATGTTTTTTAATTCCCCACATAAAGATTTTGGTAGAAGAAAACAGGACATAGCATAGGTTGGTATTGCCTGAAGCACTGATTTAATGAAGACCTCCTTACCCCTTTGTAATGATATTCTGGTGCTCCAAACTTCAATTCTGGAATAAACCCTCTCTTTAAGATTTTGAACAGATTCTTTCTTTCATCTGCCAACCATATTAGGAAGTCCTAAGTACTTTTCCTGATTTGTTGACCTTCTTACCCCTAATAGTGTTGAGATTTCATCTTTTTTTTCTTCTAATGTGTTCAAACTATAAAAGATTGTAGATCTATTAAAATTCACACATTGACCTGAGCATTTTTCATATTCCTTCAGAATTCTATCAATAACATCGCTCCTCTATTTGTTGCTTCACCGAACAATATATAGTCGTCTGCAAAAAGTAAATGTGATATCTCTGGACCTCACCTACTAGCCTTTGTACCTTTTAACAAACCATCTTTCATTTCCAATCTCATCAACAATGAAAGTCCCTCACTGCATAAAAGAAAAAGAAAAGGACTAAGAGGGCCTCCTTGTCACAACCCTCTAGTAGATCGAAAAATTTTTCCTTTTCCTCCATTGATATTTACTGAATAAGAAGCTGTGGTAATGCGTTTTATAATTAGTACCACCCATTCCTTTGCAAAACCCATCTGTGGCATTACTTCCTTTAGAAAACCCCATTCGACTCTATCATAGGCTTTACTCATGTCAAGTTTCACTGCCATATATCCTTTTTTCCCTATACGCTTTTGTCGAAAAGTGTGCAGAATTTCATAAGCTAAGAGCACGTTATCAGAAACTAATCTTCCAGGGACAAAATCACTTTAGGTCGTATCAATACATCTCCCAATTACTTCTTGAAGTCGATTGGCTAATGTCTTCGCCACAATTTTTTAAATAATCGTACACAAACTAATAGGTCTGTAGTTGACAAGTTTTATGGGATTTGGGATTTTTGGGATCAACACAATATTCGTTAGATTAAGAGAGCCAAAATTCTGATTATTATTTAAAATTCCCAAACAAAAATTTGTGACGTCTTTACCTACGATGTGCCAAAATCTTTGAAAAAATAATGCTGGAAAACCTTCAGGTCCTGGTGCTTTAGTAGGCCTCATTCCTTTCAAAGCCGAATGTACTTCTTCTGTCGTATAAGTTGACACTAAAGTAGTATTTATATAATGTGAAATATTGTTTTCTATGCCCGTTAAGAGATAAGATAGATCCCCAACTCCATTTGACGTAAATAGCTTCTGAAAAAAATAAGGTAGAAGCCTCATTGATCTCAATTTCATCAGTAACCTCTCCTTCTTCATCTAATTCTAGCCTAGATATTGTGTTTATTCGTCTACAAATTAGGGCATACTTGTGAAAAAAGGCTGAGTTCTTATCCCCTAATTTAAGCCAATTTGCCATTACCCTTTGTTCCCAGCACATGTAACTAGACTCAATAAGATTTAATTTCATATTTTATTCAATCTCTAATTCGATTTCCACAATTTTTGGTGATTTTTCAAAGTTGTACTACTGTTGCTGTCCAAAACTGTTTTAATGCTAATTTTACTCTTTCATGATTCCCTTGTACTAACTTTCATTAACATACCATTATAAACCACATCACACAATGACATTGGCATAGGCATAAGAGTAATTAATATGCTTGCAACCCATTAGTCAATATAAGCCAATTTATATGGCTACATACCAAATCAAATCGTTATTCATTACAAGCCAATACATTTGGCCATATCATAATGACACATACACAAAATGACTAAGTCCCTATACATGCTATAGACTCAAAGGTTTGCGTTCATTTACCCAACATGATAGCTTGACAGTGTGATAGAATCTCTAACGATCTCCAACCCAAGCTAGCTGAATAAACCTATAAGAGGTGGGAAAGAAAAGAGGGTAAGCTATATAGCTTAGTAAGTCCGTGTGAAAATAATAAGTGAATCATTTACATGAATTTACCAATTTCATCAATATGTTCTCGTGGTTACAAATTAATCAATTGCAATACCCATCTTTTAATCTATAAACATAAATTTATCCTATCTTAACATTAGTCAAGCAAACATAAACTCTCATAATAAAACACTTCAACATTTGACAAATCATTTAAGTATTCATAATAAAAGTGCGTATTAATTATGTATGTTCATATTTCCCAATTCATATAGCTTAACATCCTTCAATGGTCCAAAACTCTTAGTACTTTCATATCCATTTTTTATTAGGCTTTTATGTCAATCTTTCTCTCTTTTCATTATTTATTGAATTACAACATTAAAACAATAAGCACATTGTGTCTCAATTTAATTTGGCCTAAAAGCCTTACACATGATTCACAATCGAATTCACCATATATTTTTACGTCATAAATATAAACCTATAATCACAAGGTCATCATAAAAAATCATTCTCATAGACATAACTCATTCATTTGCATTCTTACCACATACCAAGCTTAATGCTCATGAGTTTTGAGTACGTACCTATACTATCTCATGACATAACCATATACTTATTCTTCTCATTGACTTACCCCTCGGGTTTTCCATCAAGTTACTCAATAATTTACCAGTTGAACACTTGGAATACCATCGGATACATCGAAATCTCGAACCTAAGTGCCCCATATGTAGCCAACGCTACCTCATACCACATATCACATATCATATGTTGCTCAGTTTCGAGCTATTCTCGGGTCTGCTCACACAAGCTGTCGGTTAGGATGTAGCTACACGGGTTGCTCAGACAAGCTGTTAGGTATCCGCAACACATGTCGGACTACCCAGCACCGGTAGAACATACAAGGCCAGCACTCGGACAGCCATAGCATGTGTCACATATATCATGAATTCAGACCACAACTCATGAGCTCAGATCACATAATTCCTAGTGACATGTCACTTGTATCCTAAACTATTCCTAAAGTTCAAACGGGATTTCCGTCTTTGTTGAACTTGTCTAGAGGACCAATCATATAACTCATGATAATGATTAATCACATAATTCTTCATAATGATAATAATAAAGATAATCACATTTGAACATGAAATTACAGCTCATCACAATGTCATCAAGTATCATAGACATATTTTAGATCATATCATTGCATAGTGTATCAAAAAATCTCATGGTCATTTCCATAATACCGTACTCTATAGCGCATTTCATTTTAATAATAAGTCATTTATCGTAATTATATCAATTAAACATTTATACATGTTGTGACACCCCTAATTTGACCCTAGTCGGAAAGTAGTTTCGGGACCACAAAACTGAGTCACAAAAATAATTAATTGTTATATTTTATGCTTATTATTTATGAATAAGTATGTGTGAAAATTTCATGCTTTAAATTTTGTCATTTGGATGTGAAATAAATAAAAAGGGGCTTATGTGAAAAAATCTTGAAAATGTCATAGGTTAATTGGAAGTGGTTAAAAATTGCATGGTTTGAAGCATGAGGGACTTGCATGTCAAACATTCCCTTTTCTTGGTAGTGGATGGCAAGGATGGGCATGAATGACACAATTTGGCATTTTGTGCTTTGTATGTTAGTAAATAATGTTAATAATATATTTGTTTATATTAAAGAAAATGGTTTCATAAAATAGAATAATAAAAGTTAATGAAATAAATGAATAAAACATGTTTGAGGTGAAAATAACAAGGCCATTTCCTTCTTCTTCTTGCCGTGAGTTGAGAAAGAAAATAGAAACCTTTGAGCTTAGGGCATTCCGCAAAAGAAGGCTTCAAATAAGGTAAGGTTCATGTTATTTTCTTTGAAAAGTTGTGAATTTTGGTTGGTTTTGAAGCTTGCAACAAGACCCATGTGAAAATTTTTGTGTTCATGAAGCATGTAGCAATCGGTCATGATCTTAATGGGGTATATTTTGTATGTTTGATGATTTTGGGAGGATAATTGATTCTAGTTGAGTATGAACAAACTAAATGTGCTTGATGGCTCAAATGATCTTGGAAAGTTGGCCAATGTTGTTTAAGTTCATGAATTAGGGCATAATTCATTCAGCCATGGAAATTGAGCATGAAAAAAAAATCTGGTGGGGGATATATGAAGCTGAAAATTTAGTTTGAAGTGTGATAATTGTGTTAAAGATGAACATTAAACCTTTATGTTTTATGGTCTTGTAAGTTAGGTGTAAAACCAATGGCCTTTTTATGCTTGGCATGGAATTAGTGGTCAAATGTGTTAAACCTTAAAGCATGATTTAGTTTAACCAAGGGAGAACTTATATATTTGTAGGAGGGCATGTTTGAACGTGTATTGATAATTGATTTTGAAGGTCCAGCTTTATGCTTTGATAGTTGGTTTTGAAGTATATGATGTCTTGGTATAAATATATGTGCATTCGGTTACTTTCATAACATGCATTTAAAGTGTCCTTTGGATGCAATTGCTTATGCACTTGAGGGTATATGAGTTAATTTTCTTTATGGCAAATTTGGATAAGAAGCTAACTAATAATATGCTAAGGTAGTCATGTGGATAATCAGCTTTGTGAATATTCTTAAAGGTGTAATTAGTTATATGCATAGGTCATCGGTAAAAATTGACCACATAACTAGTATATGTATATAAGGCGACATGGTGATACCTAGGTAAATGTATTTGGGATGGTTTTTATGAAATACCGAATGTGTGCAAATGTATCGAGGTGTTGCCTTATGTATGAGTGTAACACCCCGAACCCGAGACACGTTGCCGGTGTCGGACACGAGGGGTTAACAAGCCAAAACCACTTATGGCACCAACCAATTTGACATTCCCAGGCAAGCTGGAAAACTGCGTCGCTGTCGGATTAAAAAGCATATCTCGAGTTTCACAACTCGGAAACTGATTCCGTAAATTTTCCCTGAATTTAGACTCATATATCCATCCATGGATTTATTTCTAGAATTTTTGGTCAGTCCAATTGGTACAGTTTATTAGTTAAAGTCACCCATGTTACAGGGGTCAACTACACTGACCTTCACGCGTTACAACTTGAATATATCTCTGTACAGGGTTTCAATACTGATGACGTTTGTTTCTAATGAAACTAGACTCAAAAAGGAATCTGAACATATAAGGCATGACTTCTAATTCATTCTGGATAATTTATGGTAAATTTTCAAAGTCGCGACAGTGGACCCAGAAACCGTTCTGGTCCTGTCTCACGAGAACTTTAATATCTCTCGGTATACTGTTCATATGATCGTTTCATTACTTTCATATGAAAATAGACTCGTCAAGGTTCGATCGCATAATTTATTCACTATATAAAACCATTCCTACAAATTTTGGTGATTTTTCACATCCACGTCACTGCAGCTGGCAGCATCTGTTTTTAAGGTAGGCTTTACCTATATTGTAGTTCCCATGGACCAACTATAGTCTAGTCATACTTAGGTCCACATATGATCATATTTAGCCATTCCAATGGCTGATCATGTGACCAACTCTCTCATTCCAAACCATAATCACATCACGAAACCAAATATAATTACAAACCACATATGGTCAAATTCCATACTCCACTTTTACGAACCATTTTCACATGGCGCACACATATACATCACAAAGTACTTAAAACAACCGAGGGTAGTCCTATACATGCTATATCCAAAACTCAACTAAAGGAGTACCAAAAAGGGCTTTGATAGTGTGGTTGACTTCAACTTCTATGATCCCGAATCCGATCGCTAACGAGCAAAATCTATAAATAGAGAAACAAAGAAACGGAGTAAGCAATTTATGCTTAGTAAGTTTGAGCCATAATATACACACAACCAAAGCATAGCATTCAAGTAGCTAAACAATAATTCATATGCACAATTTCTCAAAGACATGCTTACTTCACAATCCCAACTCTCATGTTCATACACAAATAACGGCTTAGTTAATGCCGATAGCTCATTTATCATTGGAGCGAATATTCATACGCACTTACTCATAGTGTGCAAAGCACACACAAAACATACCTTGTTGTTGGGAACTTCACAAGTGCATTAACTGAAAATTTTACAGCAAGCTTATAATTTTCAAATCACATACCTTCGAGTTTAACCGGATATAGCTACTCGTTCAAACTCCTTGGGACATAGCCGGTTATGGTAACCCGCACAAATGCCTTCGGACTTAACCGGATATCACAACTCGCACAATTGCCTTGGGCTTAGCCCGGATATCATAGCTCGCACCATTGCCTTGGGCTTAGCCCGATATCACAACTCGCACAATTGCCTTGGGCTTAGCCCGATATCACAATCGCACATTCATACACATCTTTGTTTCAATTTCATAACAAACTTTTATGCACAATTTACTTAATCAAGAATATCATTTCGCTCAATGGCCACATACAAGGGCACAATTTCGATTGCTTATTACTTCGTTCAATCGAATCAAAATCTAAGTTTCGATACTCAAAACTTACCTCGGATGTTGTCGAGCGATTCGATGGCTATTCGACTACTTTTTCCTTCCCTTTATCGGATTTGGTCCCCTTTGCTCTTGAGCTTAATTTAACAATTAATTTGATTCAATCATTTGAGTATCGAAAAGAGGAACTCAAGGCACTTAGCCCACATATATTCACTAGACATTAAAGTCACATAAGTACGAATTCATGAATCGACTCAACATACAAAGCCTTCAACATGCTTACTCATGGCGAACAACACAACCTCTTAGGCACTCATTCATGGCCGATTATACTTAGTCATACTTGCACCAAATCAACAATAAATTCCAAGATTTTCACATCATATGTGTACTAGGCGAATGTACTTGCAATTTCACAAACATTCTTCAACATTTTCTTCTTTAAACAAACATATTTATCACTTACTTCATAACCAAAACATCATGTGCAAACATATATACACATATAGGTGCAAGGCCGAATTCTCAAGGTGTTCACAACCATCCAAAACACAATTTTTAACTATCATGCAAGAAGCATAAACCATGCTCATGAGCATACCATGGCCGAATACCTCACACACCATGCTCCTTTTAATTTTTTTGGTCATGGTTAAACAAAGGACTCAATGTCCTACTCAAGAATACTAAAAAGAAATTTCAAGAGTGGTCAATCCATCATTACATGCATCATTAGCAAGCTTCACATTTAACATGCAATGGCTTCAACACAATACCAACCTTGGCCAAATACCATTTCCATGGCATAACAAGGATTTGAACCATGGCTAACATGAACATCAAGTTAGCAACTAAAACATGCATGAATCTCATGACACAACCTCATACATACCTTAATCTTGATGCAAGTATAGCCAAATCTCCTTCTAGATCTCTTCTAAACCAAAAAATGGAGCAAAAATCCCTCCTTCTTCCTTAGTTTTGGCTCAAAGAAAAGATGAACAAATTTTTTTCTTTTCTTTCTCACAACTCACGGCCAAGGGGGGGTAGCATGGATGAGACCATTTTTTTTTCTTTCTTTGTCCATTCTCTTTATTTTATTAATTCACCCTAATGCACCAACAAAACATGTTTCATGACATGTTTAGCCCATCCTCCCTTGTCATGGCCGGCCACTTCATGTTAGGGGGGGAAAATTGACATGCAAATCCCTTATTTTTGCATGCATTATCAACTAGTCATCACACATTTCCCATCATACTTTCAAAGTTTACTACTAGGTCCTTTCTAGTGAAATTCACATTTATAACTCTAAATCGAAACATCAAAAATGTCACACATGAATTAACACATATCATAGGCATCAAAATAAATTTAAAATTATTTTTATGCCTCGGTTTTGTGGTCCCGAAACCACATCCCGTCTAGGGTCAATTTTGGGCTGTCACAATGAGTTTCATTGAGAAGATTTACCTTGTTCTTTTTAATGATATAACAAGGTGATTAAAATAGTTTAAATTTTGTTAATTAAGCTCAAGAGCATAGAGGGGCAATTTTGGATAAAGAGAAAGTAAACGAATAGCCGTGGATATCTAGTCGTCGACCACTTCCGAGGTAAGTTTTAAGTGATTAAACGTTGAGTAAAATCAATCAT
Organism: Gossypium arboreum; assembly: GCF_025698485.1. Lineage (NCBI taxonomy): Eukaryota > Viridiplantae > Streptophyta > Magnoliopsida > Malvales > Malvaceae > Gossypium > Gossypium arboreum. Next base: position 95,564,484 of record NC_069075.1, read on the forward strand.
AATAGGACATGATGAGTTGATTTAATAAGATATGATGTGGCCATGATATGTTCTAAAAACAAATGGTAAGTTCTTAAGTGTTTGAGCTTGGAAATTTAAGTGTAATTTGAAATAATCTGCTTAGGACAGCAGCAGTAACGTGACTTTAGAAAATCACCATATATTTATGGACTTTAATTAGAGGCTGAATAAAACATGAAATTAAATCTTAATGAGTCTAGTTTCTTATAAAATAAACCGTGTAAGCAAAGGAATTTCCGATAATGAGATATTTAAAGTTGTGTGAGACAGTGCAGAATGACACTGTAATCCTCTGTTCTGTTTTTAGAAAATCGTCATAAATTGTACAAAAATTGTTAAAAGACAAAATTTTTATTCTAGATGCCTTAGTGAGTCTAGTTTCAAATGAAATAAACTAGAACATATTTTGAATTTTGTACAATTAGAAATTTGATTCGTAGTGAAGAGTGGTCAGAATAGTCAAACAGTGAAACAGGGGAAATTTAAGAAAAATCTGGTATTGATTGGCCAAACCAAAAATTCTGAAAATTTGTTGGATAAAATATGTATGAGTCTATTTTCAGGGAAAATTAACGGCACTTCGTTTGGAGTTTTGTAGCTCCATTTACGAATAATTTAATGACTGTTGCTCCAGAAAAACAGCTTGTGCTGAATTTGTGATTATGTTGTAAACCTTAATAAAACTATTTGAGTTGCTTATAAGCTATCGATTAAATATTGGTAACCAAAGTACCAAATCTGTATTAAAGTGAAGCTATAAGCCGTAAATGACTAGTATACCTAGTCAATTTTGTTATGATGAAATTGATGTACAAGATATGTATATGTGATAAGGCCGAATGGCCAACGTGATGAATGTGAAAGTGTATGTATGTGATAAGGCCGAATGGCCAATGTGATGAATGTGAAGGTGTATGTATATGTGATAAGGCCGAATGGCCAATGTGATGAATGTGAAAGTATATATATATGATAAGGCCGAATGGCCAATGTGATGAATGTGATGGTGTATGTATATGTGATAATTTGAATGGCCAATGTGATGAATGTGCAAGTGTATGTATGTGATAAGGCCGAATGGCCAATGTGATGAATGTGAAAGTATATATATATATGATAAGGCCGAATGGTCAATGTGATGGAAGTGGAAGTGTATAAGCGTGATAAGACCGAAGGACAATTGTGTCAAGATACTATATCAGGGTTAAAATCCATGAGCTTTATGCGAGAATATTATCTGATTAATGTCCGTGAGGCCGTGCTCGTACTATATCCGAGCTTTAAAGACCCGACGGCTAAATGCTAGGATTCAAGTAAGACTTTGATATTGAGTATCTGCAATAAGTTACCATCAAATAAGTATTATGTATTTAAGATGTTCAGTGCGTATTACTTACTCATCGGTGGAGTGATTTGAGGTGAATTATCGATTATCAAAGAGGTAGGTAAATGTGATTAATATTATAACTCAAAATATGAGAATGATCTAATTGGTAATGGTATGCTTGTATAATGAAGTATGTGATGAAATATTCTTATGTATTAGTGCATATTCTGCCCAAAAGCCTTATGATTTGAGTATGGGTTGGGTTCACTAGATATGCCAATTACAAGGTAAGGATTATGTTTTGTAAGCTTACGTATATGTGACAAGGAATATGTTTGATTCTTTATGTGCCTACGGTCATTTAGTACTTGTCATGTTGAAATACTTAAAAATATGGATGTGATTATGAACAAGTGGAAAGGATTATTGAGAGTTGAAAATTGATGAAGAATGTGCTTTGGAAATATTCGACCATCTAGATCACTATTGTACGAAAGTATATATATGTGAGAGTTAAGTGATGCGTTTATTGATATTATAGTTCGAGATGAAGCTCTAGATTAACTTCATCGAACAGTTGAAATGAATGACCAAAGATATTGAATGAAAACACTTTGCGACTTAAAACTCAGGGCTAAAGAAAGGCGAATTAAATTATGTGAAATTTTGGTTAGGTATATTGGGTCAAATGAGATTTTATCTAGATTAAGTATATGTGAAAAACGTCATTGATTCAACAAAATTATCGTTTTGCTTAAAACTTACTAAGCTTACAAAAGCTTACTCTGTTCGATCATGTTTTGGTTTATAGGTTGTGGATTCGACTACCGGTTCGGGATCATCGACGCCGTCACACTATCTACCATTACGGCAATTATGTGATTAGACTTAGCTTATGGCATGTATAGGATAGACAATATAGTAGAATGATATTTTGACTATTGTATATAAGCCATATGAAAATGGCATCTTTTGAATGTTTACTTATAGAAGTTTACAAGTTAACATTGGCTGTGTTTAGTGTTTATCCAAATGAATGATCAAAAAAAAAAAAGAAAAAAAAAGTTTTACCGTTCTGTCATGAGTTACAAGTCCGGTAATGCCCCTTACTTATTCCGGCGATGGTTACGGGATAGGGGTGTTACACATGTACAATTAAATGCTTATTAAACATACGAACTTACCTCTATACCAAAAATGGTGAAAAAGACCTAACTGCCAAATACGCGTTTTTCCCACGTTCTAAGTCCAAACCTCATTTTTATTGATCTAAAATATCACATTTAGCTTATTTATTAGTCATATTATTCATTGTGACCCAAAAATCATATTATGAAAAAATTATATTTTTTCTCCTAAACTTTGTAATATTTACATTTTTACCCCTAGGCTTGTCAAATGAAATTTATTCAATTTCTTTTTACCTTAAGCTAGCCAAACCATTCTCATAACTATAACAGCCCAACATTTCCACTAGAACACACTTTTACTACATATTTTATAACTTTTACAATTTAGTCCTTTTAAGCATTTCACCGAAAATCACTTAGCAAAAGTTGTTTCTCCAACCATAAACATGCATAATCTACCATTAAACATCAAGATGCACAAATTTCTAACATAGATCAAACCCTAGACCTTCATCATAACTCAAATAAATGGTAGAAATAGGTAGATCTTGTTACGAGAATTTCAAAAACATAAAAATCATTAAAACTGGGGCAAGAAAGGACTTACAGTCGAGCTTGGAAGCTTGGAAAACCCTAGACATGGTTTCTTCATGTAAAATTCAGCCAAGGAAGAAGATGGACAAGAAATTTTGGCTTTTATTTTGTTTTTAATTCATTTTAATTACTAAGTGACCAAAATGCCATTAACTTAAAAATATTCCATTTCACCTATTTCATGTCCATTTTTGTCCAACAAATTTACCAATGGTTTAATTACCATTTAAGGACCTCCAATTTAAAATTTCATAGCAATTAGACACTTCTAGCTTCTAGAACTCAAGTTTTTCACTTTTTACAATTTAGTCCTTTTGACTAAATTGAGTGCCCAAACGTTGAAATTTTCGAACGAAATTTTCACGAAATCATTTCGTGAAATTGTAGACTATAAAAATATAATAAAAATAAATTTTTCGTCTTCAGATTTGTGGCCCCGAAACCACCGTTCCAACTAGGCCCAAAATTAGGCTGTTACACTTAAAGCTTCTAGAATACAAGTTTTACAACTTATTCAATTTAGTCCCTAAAGTCAAATTGGACATCTTAGGCATAGAATTTCTTCATGAAAATTTCACACAAACATGCAATCATATCATGGATCATCAAATTATCATAAAATAATTATTTTTATTTTGAATTTGTGGTCTCGAAACCACTATTTCGACTAGACCCTAATTCGGGATGTTACAGCTCTCCCCCCTTTAGGGATTTTTGTCCTCGAAAATCTTACCGATAGAAAGGTTTGAGTATTGTTTCCTCATGGCCTCCTCGGGCTCCCATGTAGCCTCTTCAACCCTATGTCTTTGCATAACACTTTCACTAAGGCAATGCTTTTGTTTCTTAATTGTTTAACTTCTCGTGCCAAAATCTTAACCGGTTCCTCACCATAAGTCATATCCGGCTGAATCTCAACTTCTATCGATGAAATCACATATGAAGGATCTGATCTATATCGGCATAACATAGATACATGAAATACATCATGAATCTTTTCCAACCCTGATGGTAAAGCCAACCGATAGGCAACCGGCCCTATTCTCTCGGTGATCTCACATAGCCCTATAAAATAAGGACTCAACTTGCCCTTCTTGCCAAATCTCAAAACCTTTTTCCACGGAGACACTTTCACAAATACCTTATCACCGACTTGATATTTAATTTCTTTCTGTTTCAAATCCGCATAGGATTTCTGTCTATCCGAAGCGGCTTTCAGAGAATCTCGAATTACCTTCACTTTCTTTTCGGTTTCTTTGACTAGATCGACTCTGTGAATCTAATTTTCTCTAAGCTCAATCTAATACAATGGCGTTCGGCACATACGCCCATATAATGCCTCATAAGGTGTCATTTTCAAACTCCACTGATAACTGTTGTTGTAAGCAAACTACACCAACGGTAAGTACTTTTCCCAACTACCTTGGAATTCCAACACACAATATTGGAGCATGTCTTCCAAGATTTGAATTACTCTTTCAGACTGACCATCAGTCTGTGGATGAAAAGCAGTGCTAAAATTCAGCTTTGTACCCTAAGCTTCTTGTAACTTTTTCCAAAACCGTGAAGTGAACCTCAAATCTCTATCCGATACAATCGATATAGGTACTCCATGAAGTCTAAAAATTTCACCAATATACAATTCGGCTAACTTATCAAGTGAGTAATCGGTACGCACTGGAATAAAATGAGTTGATTTAGTCAGTCTATCGACAATAACCCATATGGCATCTCTCTTTCTTAGAGTTAAAGGCAAACCTGTCACAAAGTCCATAGAAATCCGGTCTCATTTCCACTCTGGAATCATGATGGGCTGAAGTAAACCTAAAGGTACTGGGTGTTCAACCTTTACTTGTTGACAAACTAAGCATTTCAATACAAACTCTGAGATATCTCTTTTCATACCATTCCACCAATACATTTTCTTCAAGTCATTATACATTTTTGTAATGCCTGGGTGAACTGAAAAACAATCATTATGTGCCTCATGTAAAATATGTAACACCCCTAACTCGTGACCGACGCCGGTGTCGGACACGAGGGGTTAACGAGACAAATCCTCTTAAAGTACCGACCAATTTGGCATTTCTGGACAGGCTGGAAAACTGCGTCACCGTCGCCTTAAAAATCATATCTCGAGTTCCAAAACTCGGAAACTGGTTTCGTAAATTTTCCCTGAATTTAGACTCATATATCCATCCATGGATTTATTTTTAGAATTTTTGGTTGGGCCAATTGGTACAGTTTATTAGTTAAAATCACCCATGTTACAGGGATCGACTGCTCTGACCTCCGCGCGTTACAACTTGAATATCTTTCTGTACAGGGCTTTAATACTGGTGCCGTTTGTTTCTAATGAAACTAGACTCAAAATGGAATCTGTACATATAAGGCATGACTCCTAATTCTTTCTGGATAATTTATGGTAAATTTTCAAAGTCACGACAGGGGACCCAGAAATCGTTCTGGCCCTGTCTCACGAGAACTTTAATATCTCCCAGTATACTGCTCATATGGTCGTTTCGTTTCGTCCATATAAAATAGATTCATCAAGGATCAGTTCCATAATTTACTCACTATTTAATTCTACTTATACTATTTTTAGTGATTTTCAATCTCATCTCACTGCTGCTGTCCGCAACAGTTACTGCAGTAGACTATGCCAATTTCATGAATTTTTCCTTGGCCTTAATCATCCATCATACATGACACAAATTATGGCCACCTTAACAAAATTTGAGTTTCTAAGACTCGTGGCTATAGGTTCTAGCATCCCACTCGACGACCACATAGGCCATTTTCACATGGCTTAAAGTTTACAATCCCACAAATCGACAAAATATAATAGCCTATACATGCCAAATGTTCTTCAACAACAAAAAAAGTAATACCACAAGATTTCAGCCGGTGTGATGACTTCAACGACGGTTCCGAGCACACAACAAGACGAGTCCCAGTGACCTAAAATGGGTGACAAGAAAACACTGAGTGAGTTTACAACTCAGTAAGTCATAAGCATTCGTCAATCCACCGATAAAATTACTACTACATGTACAACAAATGAAACTAGGTACTCGTCCATATCGAATCCATACCATAATACCTCGAACCTTTCGGTCCAATCTCGCACCAATTCATACATCCACATTTCATATTCTACACAACAAGATAATCAAGCATTTTTTTACACATTAACTCATTTTCCAGCACAACCATACAATTTCAATCATCACATAGATTTAAGGCTTACCAATTCAACCCCAAGCATGGACGTATTTTCTATTCATCATGAGCTCGAGGTACTTACCCGATCCGCTGTCCGTGATCAACTCGATAATATCGCACACTCAGTGCCAATAGTGATGCAAAAGCATATAATAAGTCCGCACACTTAGTGCTATATAATCAGCTCGCACACATAGTGCTATATAATCAAATTCGCACACTTAGTGCTGTACAAATTTTAAATCCGACACTTAGTGCCAATCTTGTCACCGTGTCCATTTATACCCGCACACTTAGTGCCAAGACCAATACGTTATGCATTTTACTACCTTTATACATTCAACAATGGCATCATTCCATACACATACATTTCCACTTACACATCAATTCATTAAACACAATTGCATATATATATTATGATCATTTAAATCAATGCCAAATATATGCTTTATGACTTACCTTATATTGGATGAAACGATTTCCAATCGACTACTCGATTATCTTTCCTTTGCCTTTGCTTGATTCTCCACCTCTAGCTTCTTGAGCTAAATTTAACAAATAAATTGGTTTTATCATTTGAGCATCGGAAGAGGAATTCAAGATGCCTAGCCAATATATAAATATCTACTCATTAGGCATCAAAGTCGCATATGTACAAAATCATGAATCGAACTCAACACCTTAGTTAGTATTCCTCTTAGCGAATTTTCTAAGCCAAGAATAGGCATCAATATGCTTGCCTCTAACCGAATGCATGCACACCAATTTCCCCTCATGTGGCGAATATGCATGCCCATGTTGAGGCCGATTATGCACTTAATACCACACAAAACAGCATGCATTTTACTAACTAACGCATTACATATTGTAGCTCAATACACATCTCTCATGTACTACATAACCGAAAACATCATCCCAAGCAAATATATACCTTGAAATAGTATATATGTCATACCAATTCATCATGTGCAAACACATATTCAAAGCTCAAATCTTACCTACCATGCAACATGCATGAATCATACTTGTGGATATACCATGACCGAATACATCACAACACCATCATTTTGGTCATGATTAAGCAAAGAACTTAATGTCTCACTCAAAAATACTAAAAAGAAAGTCCAAGAGCCATCAATCCCCATCACATACACCATTAACAAGCTTCATATTTAACATGCAATGGCATTAACACAAAATCCACCTTGGCCAAATACCATTTCCATGGCATAACAAGGATTTGAACCATGGCTAACATGCACATCAAGTTAGCAACCAAAACAAGCATGAATCTCATGACACAACCTCAAACATACCTTAATCTTGATGCAAGTATAGCCAAATCTCCTTCTAGTTCTCTTCTAAACCAAGCATGAAGCAAAAATCCTCCTTTTTCCTTAGTATTTTCGGCCAAAGAAGAGAAAAATGGATGAACAAAATTTTTCTTTTCTCTTCCACAATGCACTGCAAGGGGGGTTTCACTCACACACACATTTTTTTTTTCTTTCTTTATTACCCATACTCATTTGTTTATTGTTTCTCCTAGTGCACCAACAAAACATGTTTCATGACATGTTTAGCCCATGATTCCTTGTCATGGCGGCCACTTCATGTTAAGGGGAAATTTGACATGCAAATCCCTTATTTTTGCATGCATTATCAACTAGTCATCCCACATTTCCCCATCATACTTTCAATGTTTACTACTAGGCCCTTTCTAGTGAAATTCACATTTATAACTCTAAATCGAAACATCAAAATGTCACACATGAATTAACACATATTATAGGCATCAAAATAAATTATAAATTATTTTTATGCCTCGCTTTTGTGGTCCCGAAACCACATCCCGACTAGGGTCAATTTTGGGATGTCACAACTCTCCCCACTTAAGAAATTTTCGTCCCGAAAATCTTACAGATAAATAGGCTCGGGTATCGCTCTTTCATAGAGTCCTCAAGTTCCCAAGTGGCTTCTTCAATTCCGTGTTTATGCCATAACACCTTCACTAACGGGATTTTCTTATTGCGTAACTCCTTTACTTCACGCATCATAATGCGAACCGGTTCCTCTTCATAGCTCAAATTAGGCTGAATCTCAATCTCGGATGGAGCAATTACGTGTGATGGATCGACCTGATCGTCAAGCATCGAGACATGAAAAACGTTGTGAATCCTTTCGAGCTCAGGGGGCAAAATTAATCGATATGCGACTGGCCCAACTCGTTCGGATACTTCATATGGCCCGATAAACCTCGGACTCAATTTGCCCTTACGACCAAATCTAAGCACCTTCTTCCAAGGTGAAACTTTGAGAAAGACCTTGTCTCCAACCTGATATTCAATATCTTTTCTTTTCAAATCCGCATACGACTTTTGGCGATCCGGCGACTTTCAAACTTTCACGAATTACTCGAACTTTTGCTCGGCATCCTTAACCAAATCAACCTCAAGAATTTACCTTCACTAAGTTCACCCGAATAATGGGTACGGCATTTACGATCGTATAAAGCCTCGTAAGGCGCCATCTTAATGCTTGATTGAAAGCTATTGTTGTAGGCGAATTCAATCAAAGGTAAATACCGTTCCCATGAACCACTAAACTCAAGGATGCAACATCTCAACATATCCTCGAGTATTTGAATTATCCGTTCGGATTGACCATCGGTTTGGGGATGAAAAGCGGTGCTAAAATGCACTTGGTACCCAAAGCATCTTGCAATTTCTTCCAAAATCGCGACGGAAATCTTGGGTCTCTATCCGACACGATAGAAATAGGCACCCGTGTAATCTCACAACTGAGAAACGTACAATTCCGCTAATTTGTCCATTGAAAAATCCGTGCGACGGGGATAAAGTGAGCCGACTTAGTTAGTCTATCGACAACGACCCAAATCGCATCCTTCTTACTCATCGACAATGGCGGTCCGGATACAAAGTCCATTGTGACTCGATCCCATTTCCATTCGGGTATCATGATCGGTGAAGTAATCCCGATGGCACTTGATGTTCCGCTTTCACTTGTTGACATATCGACACCTTGAAACAAATTGAAATGTCTCGTTTCATACGGGCCACCAAAATTGGCGTTTGGTCATTGTACATTTTAGTACTACCCGGGTGGATTGACATTCGACTACAATGGGCTTCATTTAGAATTATCGAAATAAGTTCAATTCTTTGGAACACACAGACGACTTCGAACCTCAAACAATCGTCATCATCAATTTGAAACTCGATTCCTTGTTCGAACACACTCACCCTTTTGCAAGCAACTCCTCATCAACTTTCGAGCTTCCCGAATTTGATGAGCCAACAATGGTTTGGCCTTCAATTGGCTACTAACACATTGTCGGGTAGAATAGACAAGTGTACATTCATCGTCATAAAGCAAATAGTGATTTCGGCTTAAGGCATCCGCAACCACATTAGCCCTTCCGGGTGATAATCAATGACGAGCTCATAATCCTTTAACAACTCGAGCCATCGCCTTTGTCGCAGTTCAAGTCTCTTTGGGTCATCAAATATTTGAGACTTTTGTGATCCGAATACACATGGCACTTCTCACCAAATAAGTAATGTCGCCATATCTTTAAGGCGAATACGATGGCGACCAATTCGAGATCATGGGTCGGATAATTTTTCTCATGTGGCTTTAGTTGCCTCGACGATAGGCCACAACTCGCCCTTCTTGCATCAATACGCAACCCAACCCAAGTAGGGATGCGTCACTATAAATGACAAACTCTTTGCCCGATTCGGGTTGCACTAGAATTGGGGCTTCATCAAATAAGCTTTCAGTTGATCGAAACTTTTCGACATTTCTCCGTCCATTCAAACTTAACATCCTTTTGGAGTAGCTTTGTCATTGGCGTGGCTATTGTCGAGAAACCTTTTACAAATCGTCGGTAATAACCGCAAGCCCCAAAAGCTCCTAACCGGTAACATTCCTTGGTGGTTTCCAATCGACTATGGCGAATTTTGTTGGGTCCACCACGACACCGTCACGGACACCACGTGCCCCAAAAAGCTAACCTCTTTCAACCAAAATTCACATTCTTGAACTTTGCGTATAATCGCTTATCTCGTAAGATTTGCAACACTAGCCTCGGTGTTCAAGCATGCTCGGTTTCATCTCTCGAATAGACCGAATGTCATCGATAAATACAACTACGAACCGATCCAAGTATGGCTGAAAATTCTATTCATTAAATCCATAAACACCGAGAGGGCATTAGTGAGCCCAAACGGCATCACCAAGAATTCGTAGTGACCATACCTCGTTCTAAAAGCGGTTTTGGTATGTCCGATTCTCGGACCCTCAACCGATAGTACCCGACCTCAAATCTATCTTTGAAAACACCGAGGCTCCCTTTAATTGATCAAACAAATCGTCAATTCGTGGCAATGGATATTTATTCTTTATCGTCACTTTATTGAGTTGACGATAGTCGATGCACAACCTCATGGTTCCGTCCTTCTTCTTCACAAACAATACAGTCGCCCCATGGAGAAAAACTCGGTCGGCGAAACCTCTATCCGTCGGTTCTTGCAATTGAACCTTCAATTCCTTTAATTCCGTTAATGCCATACGACACGGGCTATTGAAATCGGCGTAGTACCGGTACAACCGATGCGAATTCCACTTCTCGAACCGGTGGCAATCCGGTAACTCCTCGGAAAAACATCTGAATACTCACAAACCACTGGTACCGATTCGAGTTTCCTTTCCGTCTCTTTACTTCCAAACACATACGCAAGGTATGTTTCACACCCTTTTCACGTACCTCGGCGGTCATAGAAGATATCATCGTTGGCGCTCCTTTTAAATCGATGAGACTCGACTCGGACTACCTCATTATTTGTACTCCTCAAATCAATGGTTTTCCTTTTGCGATCCACCATTGCATCATGTACGTCACCAATCCATACCAAGAATAACATCGAATTCATTAAATGGTAAAAGCATCGATCGGTAGGAAAAGCAGATTCTCGAATTATTAGGGGCATCTCTTGCACACTTTATCAACGAGTACGTATTGACCCAAAGGGTTTGACACTCGAATTACGAACTCGAGAGACTCAACAGGTAGAGTCTTCTTGGATGCTAAAGTTTCACATACATATGAATGAGTAGAGCGGGGTCAATCAATGCAATCACACTAGTATCAAAGAGAGTAAAAGTACCGGTGATAACGTCGGGGAGGATGCCTCCTCTCGTGCGCGGATGGCATATGCTCTAGCAGAGCTCGGGTCTCGGATCGAACAGCCGTATCGGTGGCTCCCCTCGATTACCGCCCTACCTCCCGAAACCCTCGGGGTCTACCTCTAGTTGTCGCCCCACTAGATCTCGCACCTTGCATCTTATTCTTCTCATCTAGCTCCGTGCAATCCCTAATGAAGTGGTCCTTGAACCGCATCCATAACAGCCCTATTAACAGACTTACCCCAACATTCACCTAGGTGTCGTCTTCCACATTGGGGCATTGGTCTCTCTTGACGATTATTGCCCACACTAGCTCTCAAGTAGCTCTGGAGTCCGTCGATGGTCGGGTTCTAATGGAAATTCCTGATCGTCCTCGACTTCTTGGTGTCCTCCCCGAACCTCTTTGTAGCCGAGAACGAGCTTTACTCGTCGATCTTTTACGGTAATCTCTTGCTTCAAATTCAGCCTTCTTCTTCTCCTTCCCAAGTTCTTCCGCCTTGCGTGCTCGTTCGACTAGTGTCACGAACTCCTTTATCTCCAAAATTCCCACTAGTAACTTTAACTCTTCATTCAATCCTTCTTCAAATCTTTTGCACATCGCAACCTCATCAGCCACACACTCCCGAGCATACCGACTAAGTCTTACGAACTCATGTTCAGATTCGAATCTGATCATCCGGCCTTGCTTGAGTTCCAAGAATTCCTTACGCTTCGATCGATGAACCGTTGACTAATGTATTTCTTTGAAATTCGGATTGGAAGAAATCCCAAGTAACTCGTTCATTTGGGACTATGGAAATTAAAGTCCTCCACCAATAGTAAGTGAGTCTCTTAACAAGGATATAGCACACTTAAGACATTCGTCGGTGTGCATGACAGATTCATCTAACACTCTAATGGTGTTATCGAGCGAACTCGGCCTTTTCGGCATCATCGGTAACTATGGCCTTGAACTCCTCGCCCCACGCTTCCTAATCAAGTCCACGGTGGTTTACTCACCTCACAGGATCGATGAATCGGAGGCATTGCGGGCTCTTGGGGTGGAGTGTTTAAATTCGGAATGGTTGGACAGCCGGGTTGGTTCGGGCATATTCGCGACCCACTCATTCATCATAGTGAAGAAGGCTTGTTTCGCCCCTTCATTTTGATTATTCGCGGATGACCGAGGCTCAACAGCGGTGTCCCTTGCGCAGAGCAGCCGCTACACTTTCAACGTCATCCGCCAAGGGTCTCTCTACCGGGTTCCATCGCTAATTAAAACAAAAATTTCAACCGTCGAAGTCATCACATTATTAAGCACTATCAATTTGGCATGTATAGCTAGACTCACACGCGCTATGGTAGTCCTAGAACCGACTAAACCATAGCTCTGATACCAATAAAATTGTAACACCCTAACTCGTGACCGACGCCGTGTCGGACACGAGGGGTTAACAGACAAATCCTCTTAAAGTACCGACCAATTTGGCATTTCTGGACAGGCTGGAAAACTGCGTCACCGTCGCCTTAAAATCATATCTCGAGTTCCAAAACTCGGAAACTGGTTTCGTAAATTTTCCTGAATTTAGACTCATATATCCATCCATGGATTTATTTTTAGAATTTTGGTTGGGCCAATTGGTACAGTTTATTAGTTAAAGTCACCCATGTTACAGGGATCGACTGCTCTGACCTCCGCGCGTTACAACTTGAATATCTTTCTGTACAGGGCTTTAATACTGGTGCCGTTTGTTTCTAATGAAACTAGACTCAAAATGGAATCTGTACATATAAGGCATGACTCCTAATTCTTTCTGGATAATTTATGGTAAATTTTCAAAGTCACGACAGGGGACCCAGAAATCGTTCTGGCCCTGTCTCACGAGAACTTTAATATCTCCCAGTATACTGCTCATATGGTCGTTTCGTTTCGTCCATATAAAATAGATTCATCAAGGATCAGTTCCATAATTTACTCACTATTTAATTCTACTTATACTATTTTTAGTGATTTTCAATCTCATCTCACTGCTGCTGTCCGCAACAGTTACTGCAGTAGACTATGCCAATTTCATGAATTTTTCCTTGGCCTTAATCATCCATCATACATGACACAAATTATGGCCACCTTAACAAAATTTGAGTTTCTAAGACTCGTGGCTATAGGTTCTAGCATCCCACTCGACGACCACATAGGCCATTTTCACATGGCTTAAAGTTTACAATCCCACAAATCGACAAAATATAATAGCCTATACATGCCAAATGTTCTTCAACAACAAAAAAAGTAATACCACAAGATTTCAGCGGTGTGATGACTTCAACGACGGTTCCGAGCACACAACAAGACGAGTCCCAGTGACCTAAAATGGGTGACAAGAAAACACCGAGTGAGTTTACAACTCAGTAAGTCATAAGCATTCGTCAATCCACTGATAAAATTACTACTACATGTACAACAAATGAAACTAGGTACTCGTCCATATCGAATCCATACCATAATACCTCGAACCTTTCGGTCCAATCTCGTACCAATTCATACATCCACATTTCATATTCTACACAACAAGATAATCGAAGCATTTTTTTACACATTAACTCATTTTCCAGCACAACCATACAATTTCAATCATCACATAGATTTAAGGCTTACCAATTCAACCCCAAGCATGGACGTATTTTCTATTCATCATGAGCTCGAGGTACTTACCCGATCCGCTGTCCGTGATCAACTCGATAATATCGCACACTCAGTGCCAATAGTGATGCAAAAGCATATAATAAGTCCGCACACTTAGTGCTATATAATCAGCTCGCACACATAGTGCTATATAATCAAATTCGCACACTTAGTGCTGTACAAATTTTAAATCCGCACACTTAGTGCCAATCTTGTCACCGTGTCCATTTATACCCGCACACTTAGTGCCAAGACCAATCGTTATGCATTTTACTACCTTTATACATTCAACAATGGCATCATTCCATACACATACATTTCCACTTACACATCAATTCATTAAACACAATTGCATATATATATTATGATCATTTAAATCAATGCCAAATATATGCTTTATGACTTACCTTATATTGGATGAAACGATTTCCAATCGACTACTCGATTATCTTTCCTTTGCCTTTGCTTGATTCTCCACCTCTAGCTTCTTGAGCTAAATTTAACAAATAAATTGGTTTTATCATTTGAGCATCGGAAGAGGAATTCAAGATGCCTAGCCAATATATAAATATCTACTCATTAGGCATCAAAGTCGCATATGTACAAAATCATGAATCGAACTCAACACCTTAGTTAGTATTCCTCTTAGCCGAATTTTCTAAGCCAAGAATAGGCATCAATATGCTTGCCTCTAACCGAATGCATGCACACCAATTTCCCCTCATGTGGCCGAATATGCATGCCCATGTTGAGGCCGATTATGCACTTAATACCACACAAAAACAGCATGCATTTTACTAACTAACGCATTACATATTGTAGCTCAATACACATCTCTCATGTACTACATAACCGAAAACATCATCCCAAGCAAATATATACCTTGAAATAGTATATATGTCATACCAATTCATCATGTGCAAACACATATTCAAAGCTCAAATCTTACCTACCATGCAACATGCATGAATCATACTTGTGGATATACCATGACCGAATACATCACAACACCATCATTTTGGTCATGATTAAGCAAAGAACTTAATGTCTCACTCAAAAATACTAAAAAGAAAGTCCAAGAGCCATCAATCCCCCATCACATACACCATTAACAAGCTTCATATTTAACATGCAATGGCATTAACACAAAATCCACCTTGGCCAAATACCATTTCCATGGCATAACAAGGATTTGAACCATGGCTAACATGCACATCAAGTTAGCAACCAAAACAAGCATGAATCTCATGACACAACCTCAAACATACCTTAATCTTGATGCAAGTATAGCCAAATCTCCTTCTAGTTCTCTTCTAAACCAAGCATGAAGCAAAAATCCTCCCTTTTCCTTAGTATTTTCGGCCAAAGAAGAGAAAATGGATGAACAAAATTTTTCTTTTCTCTTCCACAATGCACTGCAAGGGGGGTTTCACTCACACACACACATTTTTTTTTTTCTTTCTTTATTACCCATACTCATTTGTTTATTGTTTCTCCCTAGTGCACCAACAAAACATGTTTCATGACATGTTTAGCCCATGATTCCTTGTCATGGCGGCCACTTCATGTTAAGGGGAAATTTGACATGCAAATCCCTTATTTTTGCATGCATTATCAACTAGTCATCCCACATTTCCCATCATACTTTCAATGTTTACTACTAGGCCCTTTCTAGTGAAATTCACATTTATAACTCTAAATCGAAACATCAAAAATGTCACACATGAATTAACACATATTATAGGCATCAAAATAAATTATAAATTATTTTTATGCCTCAGTTTTGTGGTCCCGAAACCACATCCCGACTAGGGTCAATTTTGGGATGTCACAAAATATTCCAACTCAATTCAGTGTCCTTTGAAACACAAATCCTACCACGGAATCTCAAACAACCATCGGAGTCACTCAGAAAATCCGGTTCACTACTGGACTTACACTGAAATCTCTTAGCTTGCAACTCTTTATCAACTCTCTGAGCATCGAAATCTATTGAAGAAAAGTCAGTCTAGCTCTCAACTCGGCTAGAATCGAACCATCATCGGACCAAGTCAACCATGTATTCATAGCCCTTAAGGCAAACAACAACTTCCTACTCAAAGCATCAGCGATCACATTGGCCTTACCCGGATGATAATCAATCACAAGCTCATAATCTTTTAACAGTTCCAACCATTTTCGTTGCTGCAAGTTCAATTCCTTTTGAGTCATCAAGTACTTAAGACTTCTGTGATTGGTATAGACATGGAATTTTTCACCAAATAAACAATGTAATCTTTAAAGCAAACACTATAGCGGCCAACTCTAAGTCATGTGTCGAATAGTTCTTCTCGTGAGGCTTCAATTGTCTCGAAGCATAAACTACGACTTTACCCTCTTGCATAAGTACACATCCCAAACCATTTAAGGAAGCATCACTATAAATCATGAATTCTTTACCTGACTCGAATTGTACCAAAACTGGAGCCTCGGTCAATAAAGCTTTTAATTTCTCAAAACTCTGCTGGCACTTTTCTGTCCATTCGAACTTGACATCTTTCTGTAACAACCTCATCATCGGAGTAGCAATCATGGAGAATCCTTTAACAAACTGTCTGTAGTAGCCGACCAAGCCTAGAAAGCTTCTAACCTTGGTTACATTCTTCGCATGGTTTCCATTCAACAATAGCCGAGATCTTACTCAGGTCAACTCTAATACCATCACCCGAAACAATGTGGCCCAAGAATCTAACTTCTCGAAGCCAAAACTCATTTTTACTAAACTTAGCATACAACTGTTTGTCTTTCAAGGTTTGCAAAACATTTCTCAAGTGTTCAACATGCTCAGATTCATCACAAGAATAAATTAATATGTCATCAATAAAAACAACAACAAATTTATCCAAGTACGGTTGGAAAATACGATTCATTAAGCCTATAAATGCGGCAAGAGCATTCGTTAAACCAAAAGGCATGATAAGAAATTTATAGTGACCATACCCCGTTCGAAAAGTAGTTTTTGGCACATCTGAGTCTTTCACTCTCAACTGGTAGTAACCGAACCTCAAGTCTATTTTAGAAAACCATGTCGCTCCTTTCAACTGGTCAAATAAGTCATCAGTTCTTGGCAAAGGATACTTATTCTTAATCATTACCTTATTGAGCTATCGGTAATCTATACATAACCTCATAGATCCATCTTTCTTTTTCACGAATAATACCGGAGCACCCCACGGTGAAAAGCTCGGTCTCACAAAACCCTTGTCGGTCAATTCTTGCAACAGTGACTTCAATTCTTTCAATTCAGTCGGGGCCATTCTATATGGAGCAATTGAGATAAGTGTTGTACCAGGGACTAACTCAATACCAAACTCAACTTCCTTAATAGGAGGTAATCCAGGCAGCTCTTTCGGGAACACATCCGGATACTCACATACAACAGGCACTAATTCAATCTTCAATTCAGACTCTTTTTGTATTCAACACATAAGCTAAATAAGCTCCACATCCTTTTCTAATACATTTTTGAGTTGACATAGAAGAAATCACTATTGGCGACTTAGCTCACTCATCTGATTCAACCCAGAGAATTTCACCATTTTCACATTTCAAATCAATAACTTTTTGTCTACAATTTACTATAGCATCATGAAATGTTAACTAATCCATGCCCAAAATAACATCAAATTCATCGGACGGTAATAACATCAAGTCAGCCAAAAAACAATGATCTCTAATCATCAAAGGACATTACTTACATACCTTATCAACTAAAACATGCTTGCCTAGCAGGTTTGACACTTTAATCATAAATTTCGTAGACTCAACAGGCATATTCATATTAGATACCAATTTCATGCACACATATGAATGAATAGAACCAGGATCAATCAAGGCAATAACAGAAGTGTCATAGAGAGAAAAAGTACCCGTAATCACGTCAGGAGAAGATGCGTCCTCATGCGCACGTATGGCATAGGCTCTAGCCGAAGCTCTAGCTTCAGATCTCACTGATGTATCCCTTGTTACATTTTTACTACTAAACCCATTACCAGCATTTCTCGAGGGTCTCCTCTTTGTAGCCATACTACCCTGCCTTGTACTCTAAAATTTTTCTTTCTCGACCATCTCAGGACAGTCCTTGATATAGTAGTCTTGAGAACCACATCGGAAACAAGATCCATTGCTCACCCTACACTTACCAAAATGACCTTTACTACATTGTTGGCACTCGAGTTTGGAAGCTCTATCATTACCCACACTAGCCACAGACGTAGCATGAGATTTAAAACCCAAATTTTGCTTCTTACATTTTCTGTACGAATGCCCAATCGAAACATAAGAACGGGAATACATATCTCTGGATTTCTTAGACTGGGATGGGAGTGACTTACTCATCAGCCTCTTCCTTATATCTCGAGCCTCAGCCTCGGCTTTTCTCTTTTCATTAGTCAATTCCTCAGCTTTACTAGCCCAATCAATAAACACAACAAATTCTTTCAGCTTAAGAATACACACTAACACTCTAATGTCCTCATTATGTCCGTCTTCAAGCCTTTTACACATTTTAGCCTCGGAGGATACACACTCTCGAGCATACTTACTGAGCCATACAAACTCTCTTTCGTACTTAGTAACTGACATGCGGCATTGTTTCAAATCAAGAAATTCCTTACGCTTTTGATTAATGAATTGCTCACTGATGTATGTCTTTCGGAACTTCTCTTGAAAGAATTCCCATATGACCCTTTCTTTCGAAACCACTGAAATAAGCGTCTACCACCAATGATATGTCGTGTCTCTCAACAAGGAAATAGCACACTTCAAACATTCTTCAGGTGTGCACGATAGTTCATCGAATACTCAAATAGAATTCTCAAGCTAAAATTCCGCTTTCTTGAGGTTATTATTAGCATTGGCCCTAAATTCCTCGGCTCCTTGCTTTCAAATTTTATCAACTGGGTTCTATGAAATCTCATAAATTCCATACCTTGGGGCACTTAGGGTACGGGTTGGGGATTTAGAGGGGTGGGGAAGGTTGAGCGTTCGGGTTCGTTCAAACGAACTCCGCATACCAAACATCCATCATATGGTGAAAGGCTTCTTTGTCTCCTTCACCTCTACTAATAGTTGTGGCTCTACTATCAGACGGCACTACTCCTTCAGCAGGAGCAAACGCATTACTTTCAACATCATCTGCCACTGCTCTATCAAGATCCATTACTATATGAAAAACACAGTTTAAAATAGTCAGGAGTCGTCACACTATCACGATTTATGTATGGCATGTATAGCTAGACTCAAACACATGCTACGTAGTCTAAAAACTGAATAAACCGTAGCTCTGATACCATTAAATGTAACACCCCTTACCTGTATCCAAAGCTGGGATAGGGTTTAAGGTATTATCGGACTTAAACGTAACCAATCATACGAAATCAGGCCATAAAATTTTCGTTCAAAACAAATTTATTCATACATGTGCAAACTGTCCCTTATATGAGCCTACGAGGCCCAAAACGTACCTTAGGAATGGTTTGGGACTAAATCGGGAACTTTGGAAACTTTTGGGAAACTTAGAAAATTTTCATACTTTGGAGAGTCACACGCCATTGTGGGTAGGCCGTGTGGTCACACACACCTGTGTGGCTTGGGACACGCCCATGTCCTCAGCCCGTGTAACTCTCTCACTATGATGTCATCAACTAAATAAGGTCACACAACCAAGTCACACGCCCGTGTGCTTGGGTCGTTTGGCCAATTAAATTCCAAAAATCAAGTGCAGACTTCACACGACCTGGGCACACACCCATATCCTAAAGTCGTGTCCTTCACACGGTTGAGACACGCGGCCATGTCTCTACCGGTGTGTTTACACTGGGCAATCTGTTTTGCATTATTAGGGTGCATGGGATACACGGCTAGATCACACACCCATGGGTCAGACCGTGTGTCACACACGGCCAAGACATATGCCCATGTGTCTAACTATGTGGACAATTTCTAGGCTATTTTCCAACCTAATTGCCACCTTTAAAAACTCACATACTTATACTCACTTCATGGCATGCAACATGGCACATTTGGCTACTCAAGCATTCACATTCATGGTTAAATTATGACTTGGTAATACCAACATATCACTCATTCAAACTATCATGCTTTCATATGGCATTCCACACGAATTTCATATTTGTCTATCATTTTTACTAATCGACTTTCAAGTTACCCACTTGCATCATCTTTATTGACATACACATTAATCATATTTCACATACTAAATATATATGCCATCCATCACACATATTAACCATAAGCAACCATAACCACATTAAAGCATAAGCACATTTGCATACATGCACTAATAATGAGGGTTACAACCCAAATACTCAATATGAGCCACTTCTCATGGCCATATACAAAATGATAATAATACTTTCATGAGCCAACTCATTTGGCTAATCAATATGACACGTAACAAAAAGACCAAGTCCCTATACATGCTATACTCAAAATGATGAGACTACCTATACCAAATATTCAATTGATAGTGTGATCAAGTCTTCGACGTCTTCCAATCCCCGAGCTAGCTTGGCGACACTATAAGAAAGAGAAAGGAAAGGGAGTAAGCATTAAAGCTTAGTAAGTTCACAAGCAAATAAAATATAACTTAAATAAGTATTAATCATACATTTAACATAATGAACATAATCTTGCATTTTATCAGATCTTTTAAACTCATTCTTCATATATATATATATATATATATATTCAAATTCTCACCACAAGTTCATCATATCTCATGACATTCTCATGAGTCGATGTACATACCTGTGCCCACTTGCACATAATAACTTACTTTCTCGTATTCGACGTATTTATCAAGATTACTCATTGAACTTCCTTTAGAACTACCCGTTGAACACTTGGAATACTATCTGATACAACGGAATCGCACACCTAAGTGCCTCATATGTAGCCAATGATACTTCATATCACATATCACATGTTGCTCACTCTCGAGCTACTCACGGGTCTGCTTACATACTCTGTCGGGTATCCGCAACACATGCTGGACTACCCAGCCATTAGTAGAATATATAAGACCAGTACCCAGATGCCAAAACATGTGCCACATACATCATGAACCCAGACCATAACTCAATGAGTTCAGATGTCACATATATCATGAACTTAGACCACAACTCAACAAGTTCAGATCACATAGTTCCTAGTGACATGTCACTTGTATCTTAAACTATTCCTAAGGTTCAAACGAGATTCTTTGATACCACATTTTTGTCGAACTTGCTCGTAACGTCGATTTCAATACTCAGCACCAATCACATATTCATGGGATAATCAAAGTATAATTCATGATAAAATTTAGGCAATAAACACATGATACTTAAAGCTTTTAAAGTATGGTACATGTTGCATTATTTGCAAATGACTTACTCGGTACAAAATGATAAAAATGAGTCCAATCCTTGTAAACCTTGTTTTTCCCCCCAATCAAGACCTGAATCATATTTTTAACTTGTTCAATACACATGTTGCTCATATGACACATAACACATACTTTGGTAAAATTACCTTTTTACCCCTAACTTTCCATTTATTTACACTTTAGTCCCTATGCTCGAAAAATGAAATGCATGCATTTTCTTTGTTACCCAAGCCTAGCCGATTCATATTCTAACTCATATCAGCCGATATTTCACATTAAACCACATTTCTACTGCCCATTTCTTCATTTTTTACAAATAAGTCCTTTTTAGGTATTTTCACTAAAAATCACTTAGTAAAAGATGTTTATCATACATCGAACTTTCATATTTCTCTATTAAACATCAAAATACAACCATGTCATACATGATTCAAGTTTCATACAAGAGCCCTACTTCAAAATATGGCTAGAAATGGATAGATCATGCTTCAAGGATCTCAAAAATGTAAAGAAAATTAAAAACGGGGCTTAGGAGTACTTACAATCAAGCTTGAAAAGATGAAAAAAACCCTAGCTATGGCTCTTGGAAATTTCGGCTAGCATTTGGAGAAGATGAGCAATTTTTTGACTTATTTTCCATTTTTATTCTTTTATTAACCAAATGACCAAAATGCACTTGAAGCCTTTCTTTCAAATTTTTCCTATTCATGCCCATTTTTGTCCAAAATTTTAGAATTTGGTCAAATTGTTATTTAAGGACCTCTAGTTAATAATCTAATGCAATTTCATGCTTGAAGCTTCTAGAATGCAAGTTTTACAACTTATTCAATTTAGTCCCTAAAGTCAAATTGGACATCTTAGGCATAGAATTTCTTCATGAAAATTTCACACAAACATGCAATCATATCATAAATCATCAAATTATCATAAAATAATTATTTCTATTTTAGATTTGTGGTCTCAAAACCACTGTTCTGACTAAACCCTAGTTCGGGATGTTATAGTACATTTCATATTTATCAATTTCCATATTAATATAAACTTTGGTATCAATAATCTTTGCCATTGTGTCATCATCCCTTTCTTTCTCCCTCATTATCTCAAGTTCCTTAGTGAGCTTCTTCGTTAGCCCCTCTCATCCTTTTTTAATTTTGCCTTCCCATCTCTTTAAATCTGATTGTAATCTTTCAAGTTTCTCAATTATCATGCCTGTTGATGATTCCCATGATGCTTTAATTTCTTACTTGAGAGACTCCTCCCTGGTCCACCACACCTCAAAATTAAACCATCAGTTTCCCATATAAATGTTTCCACTTTTTGTATTTAGAAAAAGTGGACAATGATTTGACATTAAATGGGTTAAATGTTGAATGTTACCTGTTGGAACAAGATGCCTCATTTTTCATTCGCAACTCCCCTATCAAGCCTTTCCTTGATATTTGTTTCTGGCAAATTCCCCCTTTCCCATGTAAACCAAACCCCCAAATACCCTAAATCCTCTAGTTGACATTCCTCTAGAGTCTCACAGAAGGCCTCCATTCTTCTCTCTTCTCTTGGTATACCTCCACTTTTTTTAAAAGAATACATGATTTCATTAAAGTCACCATTTACTAACCATGGATGATTTTGATCTTGACCCAATTTCCTTAACAGATTCCAAAAAACAATCTTGTTATTAGTATAAAGTGAACCATAGAATCCCGTGAATCCCTATTCTTCTTTGACACTTTTCTCCTTTATCATTACATCAATGTGGCTTTTTGAGAAACTTCTCAAATTAACTGTGATATCCCCTTTCCATGCCAAACGTAATCCACCACAAGAACCCTCTTCTTCAACATCGATCTCATTCAAGAAACCATAGCTCTTTCTTACCTTTTCCATACGTTTCTTATCAATTTTTGTCTCTATTAATAAGACCATATGGGGATTGTGCTGCTTTAAAAAATACCGCAGCCTTCTTACCGCTCATGAACTCCCCAATCTACGGACATTCCAACTTATGTTTTTCATTGCGTCCGGTGGGCTTGCCTCTTGGTAGCCGCCAATCCTATAAAGTTTAGAACATCACTCTGCTCCATATTTCAATCACCATACTTAATTGAGCTTCACCTCGATCCTCTTTTTCTTTGCATTTCAATCTTTTTGCTCTTTCTTCGTATACAACTCCTATATAGCAGATTTCGTTTTCTTCTTTTGGGGCTTTCCTCTTCCTCATAATGCTATCTTTCTTTCTTTGATTCAACATGGCCACTGGAGCTATTTTTTTCCAGCTTGTCTTCTTAGCTAAATTTGAATTATTTACCAGCTTGCTATTACTTTTATTCACCTTTTCAACTTTTTTTATTGTATATTCTTCCTCCTGCTTCTTCATTACCTCCTCTAATCCTGTCAGTTGTAGTTTTTCTTGAGGCCTCCAAATCATATATTCCCATCTTCAGGTGTTTTAATACAAGTTGGTAACAACACTGTACCTCCTATATAAGAGCATTGAGGCACCATCTTTTTTGAGAAAGCATTAAATTTCATATTTTCCTTCCCAATTAAATTTGATTTTGTTTTTAATGCCAAAGAGTATGGTGGATCATCTCTAATTTTATTCTTTTCTGCAAGATTTAGCCCAAGACAGTCTTTGAGACCATGCCCCATTCTTCCAGATTCAAAATAAAACATCGGTAACTTCTCATACTTAAAAGAAATTCATGATTTATATTTATTATTTATTGAGACAAAAATACCTCGTCGAAGGGGCTTCTGCACATCCAAATTTATCCTAAGACTACAAGAATCACTAATAATTTCAGATCTAATTACCCCTCCAAAAGTAACTCCAATGGCATGCAAAAGATCTTTTTGTCAAGTTCTAGTAAACACGAACATATTTTAATCCAAAAATGGTGAAGAATTAAGCCGAATCTAATTCCTTTCCATCAGTTTAATCAACCTATTAAATAATATAAGGTTTTTACGAAAGAGCCATGGCCACCCCTCCATAATTGTCTCCAGATCTTCTTCTAAATCAAACAAAATCAAAAATAGATTTTACCCTGCCATCTGAATCTTAAATTTCTTCATTGTCTTCCATATGCTTTTCATCTGTGCCCTAAAACTTTCCGGATTGTAGGGCTTTCCTATCCACATCGTACAGATCAGAGTTGGTTTCGCACTTTGTACCACCATTGAACATTTAACCAATAATTAAATTAGTTCTTCTGCCAGGAGGGAGATCTCATCCCTCCCCTCTCGATCACCGCCACCACTTTCCTCCATCCCAAGCTGTAGCAGATACTACTTTCTCTAGGACTCTAAGCAAAGCACTCTTGGCTTTTTTAGTTTGCAGTTTTTCAAAATTTTTATTTTTATGATATTTTACGATTTTTTTCCTTTTTTATAGTTTTTTTTTATAAATTTTAATTATTAATTTTTTTTATCTTTTTTTATCAAATAATGATTGTATGTCTTAATTTGAAGTTGGCATGTGAAGTTGTGTTATTAGTTGCAATGTTAAATCATAACAAATTTGACTGAGTTAATTAGGTACCTAAAAAGTATTCTAATTGAAATCATTAATCAAGTTGTATTTTTTACATACCTAATTAATTCCTTCAATTGTTTTCCATTTGACACTAACACCAATAACACAACACCATGTGACAACTTAAAATTAGGACATGTGCCAAGTATTATATGAAAATAAATAAAAATAAAAAATTTCTAAAAAATCTAAAAATTATAAAAACAATAAAAATCTAATAAATGGAATTTTTTAAAATTATTTTAATAAAATATAAAAATACTAAAATAGAC
The DNA here is from genome assembly GCF_025698485.1 of Gossypium arboreum. Lineage (NCBI taxonomy): Eukaryota > Viridiplantae > Streptophyta > Magnoliopsida > Malvales > Malvaceae > Gossypium > Gossypium arboreum. The sequence goes on from NC_069075.1 coordinate 95,589,878, forward strand.
GATAACTTGGACAAATAAAAACAAACAATCCTAAAAATTCTTTTTTTTTTAATTTTTAGGACATATGCTGCTATTTTAGTAGTTGCGAATACAAAAGCAAACTATGCTAGATAGGGGTGTTCAATCGGTTAACTGACCGGTTTACTGACCTGAAATAACATTAACCGAATTAACTGACCTTTCAAAATTTTTAATCGTTAACCGAACAAAAATTTTTTCAAAAAAATTAATCGAATCGAAAATTTTTCGGTTAATTCAGTTGGTTAACCGAATTAACCGAAAATTATATATTTTTTAATTTTTAGTTAAAATAAGTATAAAATTAACCGAATTAATCGAATTAACCGTATTACCCGAATTGCCCAAATTAATCGAATTAACTGAATTAACGAATTATTTTTATAAAATTATATGTTTTTTTATTTTTATTTTTATTTTTAGTTTTAGTTTTAGAATTTTATTTTTATTTATTAAATTATTTGTAATTTTTATGATTGAGTTGGGTAATTGGGTTGGGTTGGGTACTTGGGTTAATATATATTAGATTGGGTATTTGAGTTTATGTTGGATTGGGTTTGAGTGAATAGTGGGCTATTTATATATTATAATTTTATTTATTAATTTTTTCGGTTAAACTGAAAAAATTCGGTTAACTGATCGGTTTCAAACCGAATTAACCGTAACTGAAAAATTAAAAAATTATTAACCGACCTCCGACCGAATTAATTCAGTTAACCGATCAATTAACCGAATTCGGTCAGTTAATCGAATTTTTTCGGTTTCACCCGAATTTTGTACACCCCTAATGCTAGAGAATATTAACTTAGACCAAAATTTTCAAATTCAAATATCTAAATGAATTAAAAAAAAAATTACACGTACAAGTAAAAATTGCCCAGTTTATATATTGTCCCCCAAACCCTAGCACAAAATAGTTAGATTAATAAAAGAAAGTTCACGTGTTTTTAAATTTTAAATTGTCTACTCTGGAATAAATGCAGCTATATTTTCCCTCCAACGACGCTTCCAAACAAGTAATGCAAGTGAAGTTCCCTCCAACTTTGTCCCTCATTTCCCTTAATTTTCCACCGATAAAGGAATACACCAGGTAAATGCTGTGAAAATCCTTAGAAACTTATAACTGTAAACCTACTTTGCCAAAGAAAAAAAAAACACAGAGTAAATTCTTTTCCTTTTGTATTGAAAGGGCGTTAAACCCAGAATTCCTACAATTTGTAATGTCTTCTTCTGATACAAAATGAACCAATCAAAAAATCTGTACAGAAGGATCTAGTATTGAAAAGAATTCATATATCATCTTTTTCTAACTCTATTCACTCTAAATTGAAACCGGGAATGTACTCGAGTCTGGCTATTGAATGTTTGCTACAACTGCTCCTCTTAATAATGGGGAGAGTAGTATTTGGAATGCATACTTCTCTGTAATAAATTTCCCTTCTTGAGCACAGGTAAACTTAGGGTTCTCATTTCTTCACTTGCACTTGCTGGTGTGGAAACTTTTTGACTGAGGCTACTAGTAGACCCAGAAGAAAAGTACAATTTTGAATAGCTTGCACTTCTTGGGGACAATTTCACATGCTCCAAAGCCTGGAATTGGAGTTCCAAGGGATAGTCCCTCAGATAACCAATCCGGGGCCCTGCTCCTGTAGTCCACTTGCATGACAACTGCTTCCCTAATTGATAGGACTTCATTTCTTTTCTAGAGTTAACTCTTTTAAGAATCAATTCATCAGGAATGCCTTCTACCCCGTTTTCTAAATTATGTTCATCGGTCTTTTCTTTTGGAACAACTGAATCCTGTTCCAAAGCAGTGACTTCCTCTTCCGTCTCATAACCATCTTTCAAAGGAGAATCTATCATATTATCATAGTAACTTGGCACAACAGCTCTATGGTCACCATTTGACATCTCAACCAATTCTGTTCTTTTCAGTATTTCAAGATTTGTCAAGGTTCTGCTAAGGTTGAGGAGTCTCCTTGACTTGGGGTGTTGTTGAGCTGCACTAGTTTGTTGTTCCCTTGAATCAACGACCTCTTTGATAGAGTCTCTGACACTAATCTCTTCAGGCTCTAAGCTAAAGTCCTCTTCAGATGAGTTGCATCTAAGATGGTTACTACTTTGTTTTCCAACCAAGGTTTCTTCCTCATCCACCGGAGTCATCTGAATGTAACAAGTGGCACTGTCAGCATTTCTTTTTGCTTTAGGGGATTAAATGATACTTGAAGCATATAATATATATATATATATATTTCTTACCTTGACATCTGTAAGATCCATGTTGTTCTCCCTTAGAAATGAAATGAAATCATTAAAATTTTGTTCTGTAGGACGATAATGGCCACTGTGAGGCCAAACTGCCTGTTGAACAGAGTAATAGTAAGTGTTGTTAAGAGAGTGGCATAACAAAAGGAGTACTGAAAAAACAAAAGTTATGAAAGATATTATCCACAGCTATACCTTAAGGACACCGCTATCAACAACTAATCTTCCAGCAGCAGTGGTAGCACCTCCAGCCAAGAAGCTAGAATGTTGAAATGTACCCTTCCTTTTAATGCCAACATACAAGATCTTTGATGTGCTAAGAACAAAAATCCACTTAGCATTGCCAGTTTCTTCAATAGTATGGAGAAGCTTCCCTGTTTGCTTATATATAAACTTCCCATCTACCACGATAACTTCATAGGGCTTCCTTTCCATCTGTAAGGAGGATAATTGTTTCAGTGAAGGTTTGAACATAAACCCAGATAAAATTTGATGAACAAAAGAAATAAAGACCCACCGGACCAAGATATTTGATGCACTGCTGTTGAAGCTTGGATCTAGGACATTTCTCTATATTTACTTCTTTCCCTTCTCCAATGTCCAGCCTGTACTTTAGAAACAAGTATATCCATTTTCAGTTTCACTTTGTAGAAAAAGTATTAGTAATGAACCAAAACACTAGGTTAAAGAAAATTACCAGTAAAAGAAGGGCTCATGACTCTGAGAATGGAGCCATTGATTATAATAGAAGTGTAAATTGTGTCCATAGCGATGCCTTGGATCAATCTGAATAACACATGAAACAGGAATTAGTAATACTAATAAATAATAAAGAACTGCTGTAAACTAAATTCATTTTTACTGCAAGTGACTTACTGCCTCAAGCCAGTGTTGCAAAGCAAGCTTTTGAGCTTTACCGTTCTTCGATAAACCTTTTCCAACCTTGGCAGCTCTAGTTCTTGCCCTTGACCAACGTGAAATTGCAGTCTCATGTTTATCCATATCAAAGAATGAGATGGAACTCCTCTCGAGTTCAGCATAATCTAAGAGCTTCCACCACCTACATTACAACAAATAATTGCATTAGAAAAAAACAAAAAAAGTTATGCATAGAAAGGTAATATAGAACATACAAATATAATACACACCAGCTATGCTCAACAAGAACTGCACAATCTGCTAGCTTTCTCCTTGTTCGAAAGCTCTTATATACCTTCTGTAATCTTATTGCTGCCTTGTGTTGTGGATTGTTGGGATCTAAAACGGGTGATGGTTTTGGAGTCTCTATTAAACCATCTGGTTTTGGGGATTGAATATTCATTCGTTGGCTATTTAAACTGACAGCTTGAATGAGCAAATTCTCAGCTTTATCCAATGAAGGAGACTTAAATGAAAGCATTCTCCCCAAATCTCTCCCTTTAAAGCTAACAGACCCCTCCAGTATCATCTTTCCGGAACCTACTGATCTAAATATCATTGGCTCGGAATCTAAACTTCTGAAACTGGTGGATCTAACTGGTGCTTTGACTTCATCATCACCGAAACTAATGGACTTCACGGTGATGGATTCTAAGCCATTCTCCACATCACTGCATTTAGCAAATAGGCAGGAAAAAGAAACGCCCATCCCACAATAAAGCACACTGATTTCTCTGAAACAAAAATCAACTCAGGCGTTTTAAATGGTAAATATATCAAATTTATTGATGTTACAACAAACAAGATACAGCATGATTCATGTTATCCACAAAATGGTTAACCATTTTCACAAACAACACCACTTGTTGAACATATAACCCCCCCAAGCAAAAATAAAATAAAAGCTTGTTAACTTGAAAATCTACCATCTTAGTAGAATCAAATGCAAATCTTTTCTCTTCTTCACATTGTCTGATGAATGAAAATAAAGGGGGAAAAAAGAAGAAGCGCATTTCATTAATTCAAAAGCAAATAAAGAAACCCTTATCGACATCCTAGAACATGGATTCTTGATCTGCCAAGACCATTAAAAAAAACAGCAATATTCTCAGAGCCCCGCTTGAGAAACAAAAAAAAAAAAAAACACATTTCTAAAAAACATATGACTGAAAAATAACAAATTAATGGAACCCATTGCATCAAAACAAAAACCAAAAGAGAAACCAGCACTGGGCAAGTAAACAGTAGAGAATAAAGAGAATATTACCTTAAAAATGAAAAGCAAACAAATGGGCTAAAAAGAACAGGAAAGAAGCAGATTGTTGAGAATTTTCTCAGTTGTTTGTTGGATTTTGGTTTCAGATTGCTTTCTCTCTATCTCTCAGGAATTCAAACTCTTTCAAGTCTCAATGCAAAAATCAAACTACAAATACTAACTTCAACCTCGGATTATATTTATATGTGACGACCACTTCGAAATTCAAAGACTCAAAACAGTGTTGCCTTTGTTTTTTTTGTTTTTTGTTTTTTTTTCTACCACGTGGTTGCGGGCCTCCTTTCCTTTCTTTCAACTTATTTTTTGCCTAGTACTATTTTCCCTTTTTATTCCATTTTGGTACATTTTAGAGCAAACATTTTGTACTTTGTTTGAAAACATAGGGAAAAAAAAGAAAAGAAATTGACATCTTCAAAAGTAGAACATATTTTTAGTCTATATATTCAAATCCATTTGAATGATACTTTTTTTTTTCAGGCTGATTAGTAATTTCCTTATTTTATAATTTTACCGAACTAAGTACAAACAGAGTTATTTCCACCCTATTTGTAAAACATATTGATTTATCTATTTCAGTTTTGTTTTCAGAATTGTTCATCAATTTAGATTAAATTTTAATAAAAAATAAACTCTCATTAGACCTTTAAGAAAATTTAATTTTTTGAAGGTCAATTTTTATATTATATTAAAATTAACTTTGTATATTTCAAATGTGATGTTTGTATTATGACTCGGTAAAAAATATTATTTATATTTGTTAATAAAAAATTTTAATTAGCATAAAATTTAAATTAAATTGAGTTTAAAAGAGTGAAATGTGACGTAGTCAAAGTTTAGTGGTGGAAATTGGAAAACATAAACGCCAGCGCTGACGCGATTCGTTACTTCAGGTCATGCATTACATTACATACCATTTGGAACTTGTAAAAAACGTAGCTTCGTTCCCAAGTCTTTAGCTTCTAAACTAAACATCATTCTAAAAGACTTTTCTTTTTTATTCTTTTATAACTATTTGAACTTGTAATAAACGTAGCTTCATTCCCAAGTTTTTAGCTTAAATTTTTAGCTTAAATTTAAACCTTCTTCCAAAAGATTATTTTATTTATTTTATATTTACAACCGCTAAAAATTATGATTTCAAGTTAAAAGAATAGTAGTTAAAATCTCTTATTTGTGTTTCAAGAGTTTAATTTTTTTTATATGTGAAACGATAATTCGAATTAACTTAATCTCGAAAAAGTACCCAAAGTTCTGCAACTAATCCACTAAGGCAAATGAGCTCCAGCTATCGCTAGGATATCTCATTGTTAAGCATTATTTTTTTTCGATACTTTCTTTTTTGTTAAAAAAATAAAATTTTGTTGTCAACAATATAAGAAAGTACTGATTAAACTCCTTATTGACATCTCAAATATCAAAGTTTAAATCTTGATATTATCATGTCCTTCTTAATATGTAATATGTACCAAAAAATTAAAAGTTAAAAGCAAATTTATTGTTAAAAGATATTAATTAAAATAGTATATACAAAAATTAAAATTAGTGATTTTTAAATTTAATAAAATTAATATGTTAGATATAAATTAATTAATTAATCCTTAATTAACATGCATGCGGACAAAGCTAACCCACTTATTAAAATAAAAGCTAAAATGGGGTGAAACTTCCATACATTAAAAGCATCTTTGTAGTTTTATTGCAATCTAATGCAAGAAAATCTGTATAATAAAATAAAATAAAATGTTGAAAAACTTTAAAGAGAATCCTAACAATATTAAAAAAGAGGCAAAAGTTTTTTTCGTAAATTGTTCCAATAAAACAAATCCGACTTCAAGTAATGAATAAATAAACGAATGAATTTAAGGATATTTGTTTCTTACCGTATTAATAATTTATAAAAATTAAAAGCAATATCATAATATTATATTAGGTCATCATTAATTAATAAAATAGTATATTTTTCTCCAGTATTATTATTATTCAAAATAATTCAATTTTGTCTCTTCAAATAATCATTACTTTAATACTGTTCTTTTACCGATAATTTTTCTTAAATGATACTTGATTGAAGATATCTAACTACTGAATGTTATTTATAAAGTTAAAATTAATTTTTAATTGGTATATAACTCTAATACTAATTAAGTGATAATTAATATGTTTAAAATTTAATTAATAACTCTATTTTACATAGATAATATTAGCATAACTTTTTTAAAATAAAAAGTCATTTTTATAAAAATTTCAAATTTATTATAATTATTTTTAATTAATAATTTTAAATTGAATTAAATTATAATTATCACAACTTTTTCTTATATCTTATGCTTAGAGTTTTATTCAAATAATAATTTTATTTTAAAATTAGCATAACTTTATTTACACCAAACTTTTTTAACTATTAGTTGTAAATTAAATTATACTTATTTTTAATTGTGTAATTATCAAAATTTTTATTAAATTATAATTAATTTTAAATATATAATTATCACAATTTCTATTTTATGTCAATTTTTAATTAATTTTAAATATTATAATTATTTTTAAATATCAATTTAGTAATACGATGAGAATAAAGAATATTCTTATCTGTTCAAAAAGAATTTCAAATTAGTACTCTTATATATACATTATAGATAAAAAAATTAAAACAAAATAGATTTTAAAGGTATTATTTAATTTTAAAAGCGTTTTTCCTATAATGAAACAATAAAAAGCGACAAATAAATTTGTAATATAACAATGACATTTATAAATATATCATATATATTATCTAAAGTAATACATTGAAGCAATTTAGGAAACAATATTAGACGGAGTAGGTTATTGTTGAATAAGTGACATAGTTTTTTTTTTTGATACCTCATCAGTCATAATACTAAGATAACGTAGGCAATTATTTAGTATCTGCTGGAAATTTTAAACTTCACATGTAATATTTATTTTTTTTAATTTTTAAATATAATTTAATAATATATATAGCAAAATCTTAATTAAGTGGAATTAAATTTTTTTGTAAATTAAAATTTTATGTAAATTGTAAAACACTTTTTATTATTACGTTTTTCAAATGCAACCATAATATGTTTGAAAATAGTTAATTTTCGGGTTTGTGAAGGTAAAATACAAAGTTTATTATAGTAAAATTAATTGTGCTCATATTACGTAAACATGTAATTGTTTTCTATGTATTTGAATAATGAATATATAAATTTCATATTTCACTATTATATCTTTTATATTTTTGTCTTTCATATTTTGCATGCATAGTGAAATTATGACAATCAAATATTAGCTCATTAATTGTTTAAGTTCAAATTGATAATAAGTGGCATAGTGAGAACATTTACATTGTGAGAAAGACAACTTACTTCAGTGGATAATCTAAACTAGTCCGTAATCCCATAAAAGAATTAAAGTGAGCATTTAAGTCAAATACTGAAAAGGATTATTTTGTTGTCTACAATTCCAATTGAGGAGATGACTAGCCTTGGCTATCGGAGCAGTTGACTCTACGAGTAAAGACATAGATATATTCATTAACAGAATGATACATTGGACTGGACCCAAGATGAATTAATTCTAAATCCGTTTGTGAATTAATTCACTTGTAACATTCATGGTGTGATTTACCTAAATCTTGAGCTAGTCACTGACCATGCATATGTTACTCATGTGCTTTGATATAAGTGGAAGCTTATGCTCTAAAAATAATCGAGCCGATAGCTGGTATGTTGGATACATGACTTGTGTATAGTATGGCTTTACTAGCAACAGTGAAAATCATAGCTCAGTTAAAGAGTTAACAGTATCCTCTCATTGGCATTGTGTGGATTGGTAAATATGGAACGTGGCCACGGGTTACTTATTCTCGAACGAGCAATTTATCACAGTCATTTTTTGACAATGATCATATTAATCATTAAGAAGACAAAATAGTGATAATGAGATAAAATAGGATTGTATTAATTGAATGGATTTAACTCAAAGGAATTAAAGATATCATATGAGGGTAACACATTGTGACAGCCCTAATTTGGCCCTAGTAGGAAAGTGGTTTCGGGATCACAAAATCGAGTCCTAAAAATAATCAAATGTTATATTATGTGTTTATTTCATGTGAAAGTGCATGTGTGAAAATCCTATACTTTGATTCTGCCATTTGTGAGTGAAATTATGAAATAGGACCTATGTGAAAATTTTTTAAAATGCTATAGGCTAATATGTAGTGGCCTAATAAATAGTAGTGCAAAATAGGAGGATTTGCATGTCAAACTCCCCATTTTATGTGTAGTGGCCGGCCATGGTGTTAATGGTAGACAACATGTGCAAATTTTTTTATTGAAGTTATGGCATAAGTATGGCACAAATAATATATATTATTTTGTGTCATAAAATGTTTAGTAATAGAATAACAAAAAGGAAGAAAAGAAAGGTTTTTGTTCATTCTTGTTCATGAAAGCTGAAAATAGAAGAGAAAGGAGAGGAAAAGAGCTCTTGAATGTTCGGTCACTTGGGGAAGAAAAATCCAAGGTAAGTTCATGGTAGTTGGCTTCTATCTTGATGTTCATGAGTTCTTCTTGATTCTACCCTAACTAATGAAGGATATTTTGATTTTTGGTTGTGTTGTGAGCATTCGGTCATGAATCAAAATGAAGGAAATGGTTGTTGTTTCATGTCCTTTTGATTTTAAAATGGAAGATAGGTGAAGTTGAGCCAAGCAAATGAGCATGCATGTGCCTTAGATGCTAAGGAAAAAATCGGCTAACATGTTGTGCTTTAAAATGATGAAATGAAGATTATGCTTAAGTAAAATTATAGATATGTGATAATTGATTGGTGATATGCATGTTTAAATAACATGTATGCAAGGTATGTGTGAAAGAGTGATTTGGTAATAAATCTGTTTGGGACAGCAGCAGTAACGTGATTTTGGAAAATCACCATAAATTGTGGGAGATGAGTTAGAAGCTGAATAAATTATATAATTAAATATTAATGAGTCTATTTTCTTATAAAACAAACCGTGTAAGCAAAAGAATTTCCGATAATGAGATATTTGAAGTGATGTGGGACAGGGTCAGAATGACTTCTAGATCCTCTATTCTGTCTTTATAAAATCATTATAAATTGTACAAAAATGTTCATAAGATGAAATTTATATTCTTAGACTCCTTAATGAGTCTAGTTTCAAATGAAATAAACGAGAACATATTTTGGATTCTGTACAATGAGAAATTTGATTCCTAGTGAGGAGTGGTCAGATTAGTCAAACAGTGAAACAGGGGAAACTTTAAGAAAAATCTGGTATTTATTGGACAAACCAAAAATTCTGAAAATTTTATGGATGAAATATATATGAGTCTATCTTCAGGGAAAACTAACGGCACTTGATTTGGAGTTTCGTAGCTCCAGTTATAAATGATTTAGTGATTGTTGCTTAGGAAGACAGCTTGCAGTCAAATTATGATTATGTGGTAAACATTGACAAAAATTTGTTAATGAGTTGCTTATTGATTTCTTATAAGCTTACTATGATCAGTAGGTGTGAAAGTCGAATATATATATATGTATATATTATATTTTTAAAGTGATGCTCGAATAGTCAAATGGTCACTATGGGTTAAGTTTGAATGGTGAAATGGATATGTGATATTTATGAATGACTTTTGAACCGAAATGTAAACGATGGTGTTCATATGGAGCTTATACCCGAATGTTGCAAATGACTACCAATGTGATATGTTGAATGAGATGTATTAATATATGATTAAATATGCATGATATTTGATGTCTATTCGGTTAAATCCATGAGCTTCGTGGTTGGTATTATATCCGGATAAATCCCGCAGCCTAGTCTTTGGTATTATATTCGCCTTCGTGCCTAGCGAGCTTAGTGCCGGTGATGTGTATTCGCCTTCGTGCCTAGCGAGCTTAGTGCCGGTGATGTGTATTCGCCTTCGTGCCTAGCGAGCTTCGTCTTGCGGTGATGTGTATTCGCCTTTGTGCCTAGCGAGCTTCGTCTTGCGGTGATGTGTATTCGCCTTCGTGCCTAGCAGCGTAATGCCGGTGAAATGATATGTTATGTGAATTGGTGTTCCTTGTAAGATAAGGGTTTAGCGAATGTTAAAGATGAAATGATAGTGTATTGTATCATGCTTATATGGCCTAATGGCAAGTATAACATGTTGGTAAAAATGCAATATGCTTTTATAATCGAATGATAAGTTTGAAATGAACGTGAGTGAAATGTTATGCATAAGCTATCAAATGCTAAGTGTGAAAATGAGATGAAAGAAAAGTGTTTGAGATGTATAATTATATACGTTCGAATGATGTTAGTACTTAATTGATATGAATATGTTATATGGAACTTGTTGACTTGATTATTCGGCCTTTGAGCTTAGCAAACTATAATGCCGGTGAGATACTATTCGGCCTTCCATCCTAGCGAGCTATAATGCCGGTGAAGCGATATCGGGCCTCGAGCCTAATGAGCGAAATGTCGGTGATTTGAGAAAAGTCCATGACTAAGGTACCTCGTGTTAGGTTGACAAATGAATACATTCAAGACGTTAAGTGGGCAGTCGCATTATGTACTCATATGTGAGTTTGATCGTAATGAATCATAAGCGTGCATTGTGATACATATGTGAATAAATGTTATAACTATATCTATGATCATGATACACCGGTCGAGGTGTGAAAGTATGTGAAAGTATTCGATTTAATTATGTTATACTGAATTGATTAAGTGTGATAAGAATGTTGAACGTGCATTATGTGTTTATGTGTATTCGGCCAGATGGCAATATACCTAGAATATGGCCACTTAAGAAATTGAATAATCGAAGTATAATTGCGTTTATTTGTTTGCATTGCTTAAGACTTACTAAGCTTATGAAAGCTTACTCTGTTGTTACATTCCTCTGTTTTATAGATTGTTGACTTGATTTACTCGCTTTCGGGTTGGAGTTCACGGAGATATTATCACCCGTCGAGCTCACGCTATTGGTGTAAGTAAATCCTAGTATTTTGAGTCTATGGCATGTATAGGGTTTTAATGTTGAGTATGTGATATTATAATTTAGCCAAAGGTGTTGGCTAGTGATGTTTTGGGCCTCGTAAGCCCATATATGGGACAGATTGCATGTGAAAAGAAAAGTTTTAAATTGATTAAAATTTTTCGGCACTGTTTTTGTGTGATTGACTGAGTTTAAGTTGGGCAACACCTCGAACCCTATTCCGGCGAGGGATACAGGCGAGGGGTGTTACACACACACATGACGAGGTCATTGGATAAAGCAGTTGGATGAATTGTTTTCGTAAAGAGTATACAATAAGGAGTTTTCAATAATGGTACTTCTTATGGATTGACTCAATGATTAAGTAATTGCGAATTATTAAAACGATACTTCTGGGCATAATTGCAATTACTATAGTCTAATTGTATATGTCCAATTGGCCCCCCTACTAGCTCGACAAAAGCACGATTGGACTACATTTGAATTAGAAGTAAATTCTATGACTTTAGAAATAATTTAATTGAGTTGATTTATTCGATATGGAGTTAAATTTGGCATTCGCAAGAATTGTTCAACTAGAGAATTTGATTAAATAATTTTCTTGAAAAATTAATTTGGAAAATTTAAGTGATTTTTGGGGAAATTAATTTTGATCAGGTAAAATCATATTAATCAAATTAATTAAAATTAATATGATATTTTAAAAAATTAATTTTGAAGTCAGACAATTGGCCTAATGGGTAATTGAACTTAAAAATTGGACCTGAGATCATAAATTAGGTCCGAGAACCCAAAACTGAGACCAAAACCCAAAAACTGGTCGAACCAGGCTTGGTATGAGAAACAGATCTGACGGTCTGACTGGTTGGGCCATCACTAGCCCGAACTAAAACTATAGAAATTGAACCAGCTCGAGGTATTGACGGCTACGACTGCAGTATTCCGATGGCCGAAAAATGGTCGACGGTGGTGGGTGTTCGATGGTTAAGCAATGAAAGAATTACACTCCTATGGGACTCTACTAGAGAATTTGATTTCAGATTAACTATTCTAAAAATAATATTATTTGAATATATTTAATATTAAATTTAATTTAATACTTATCTTAATAGTATTTTATTAATTTAATATTAAAGTGGTTATCTTAATATTAAAATTAATTTAATGTTTATCTTGTTGGTAAATATTCTATTAATTTAGTATTAAAGTGATTAAGTTTAGTCATATAGTTGAACTCTCTAAACTCTTCTTATATAAAGAGAGTGTTAGGTCATTATTTTTCATACACTTGAATTCAAGAGAAAGTTATAGAGAGAAAATTATCTGAATAAATTATTTTAGAAAATTTCTAGAGATATTTTTCTTATTTACAACTTAGCTCAAAATTTATTTTCTGCTGCATTTTTCAAACACAATTTTTAACAATTAGCATCAGAGCCAGGTTGCACTCTATCTATAAGTATAAACAGAAAATCAAAATAAATTTTTCTTCTTCTTGAATGATTTGATTACATAGAAAGTGACATTCTTTAGATCTTATGCATGTTTTGAGTTATATATGGAAATGGATGAATATTATATATTTGTTATATAATTTTTTTTTGAGGTTGTGATTATTAGGAAATAGATCATAGACTATCATCTCCATGTAGGACTTTTTTTTTTAAATCATAGAATTCTTGTGAGCCAGAAACGAACATAGGACTTAAATGTAATTTTTCCAAAAAGAGTCCATGACGAGGAGAAGATGGAGCGATGGCAGTAAAAAATATAAAGAATGCCTTGTGGCGAAAAGCTATGTATTTCTTTTTAGTTTTTCATTTATTTTATAGAAATAGAACCATGAAAACCTCGACTGACAATTTTATTTTATTACCCATCTCTTTATATATATCTATTTAATAATTATTTATAATATAATTGTGATATATATGTATGAGATGATCCACAGTTGATCTATTAAAGATAAGAAGTATGATAATAAGAAAATACATGTGTTGTATTGTTCTATTCACTTCTTTAGGTTATTCGATTACTGTGAGAAGTGTGGTAATGAGAAAGTGCATATCTAAGATTGGCTCTGGCTAGTGCTTGGTTTTTAAGCCGTCAAATTTGATTCACCTCCCTTTCTTAGGACCTTTCCTGGTGCACAATTCACATTTACTTATTCAGTTTTCCCCTCAAAAGAAAAACAGTGGATAATCAAAAGTGTTTGTTTTACAATTGATTTATTCTTGTGAATAAATGAACGTGAATACTATATAATTATCGTAGCATGCTATGCATGTAACAGCCCGTTTGTTAGTGGTGTCGGAAACAATGGTTTTAGGGCCACCAAATTCAACGAGTAAGTTCGTAAATATTATTATTTAATATTTACAAGTCAAATATGATTTTAAAAAGGTTTTTGATTTGATAATTTATGTTATATAAGCAATTTATTAAATTCAAGTGGTATGACCCTAAAGTCAAGTGGTTTTAGAAAATGTGTTTCTATAAATCGAGCCATAAATACTTTTATAAATATTTACGGAATGTAATTAAGGTGTTATTAAAGTTTCGTTGAAAAATTTTAACGTTTTGATAGTTAATTAAGTGAAAAGGACTAAATCATAAAAGATGTAAAATTTGATTACTTTTTGATTTGAGTGATTGAATGACTTTTTGAATAAATGAAAAGGGACTTAAATGGTAATTAGACCATTTAAGAATTTAGTGGACGGTTTTGGGCAACTAAAAGCATGAAATTTTGATGATTATTAAAAGGACAAATGGTAATTTCATAATTAAATTAAAATAAAAAACAAAACAATTAAGCTATCATCTTTTTCCTTGGTGTTTGCCGAAATTGGAGAAATATGGAAGCCATGTATGATAGCTTAAGCATTCGGTCAAAGTCTTCTTTTGTATGTAAGTCCCATTTAGCCCCATTTTAAATAATTTTTATGTTTTTGAGATCGCTGCAATTAGGTCCAACTAGCCCGTACCTTTGTTTTTGAAACTGTTAAATATTTTGAAATTTTTTCATTGATGATTCTTGTGATTTTAGATGTTAAATGATGAATTTGAAATGTTGGTTGATATTTAAAAGTATTTTGTTAAGTGATTTTGATGAATTTTCCGATTAGGGACTAAATTGTTGAAATAGTAAATAAACAAGGATTTAATGTGAAATTATTGCAAATTTGGGCTTTCTTGTGTGCCATGAATATTCGGATGATGTGAATTGGCATTAGAAATGGTTAATTTGCATGTTTTTAAGCTCTGGGACTAAATTGAATAAAAGTAAAATTTTAGGGGCAATTTTATAAAATATCAAAATGACTAAATTACATAAAATACATTGTTTTACTGTCAAAATTAATAGATTGAATGAAATTATTAATTTAGATAAAGATCGGGTGGAAAATCGAGGAGAATAGAAAATTACCAAAATGCTTTTGTACTTTGTCATTTCTGAAATTTAGCCAGGTAAGTTCGTATGAACTGTATTATGTATAATTTTGATTAAATTGAATTTTAATATATGATTTTATTGAAAATTAATCAATATATATATATATATATATATATATATGTTATTATACAAGTTATCATGTTGTGAGACGACGTAAATCCAACGACGTATCGGTGATCATCGAATATGAAAAGGGATAGCTTCAGCTATCGATTATGAAAAGGGATAGTTTCGTTTATCGATTATGAAAAGGAATGGTGACGACCATCAACTATGAAAAGGGATGGTAACGACCATCGATTAATGAAAAGTGATGGTTTTGACCATCGAATATGAAAAGAGACGGTTACGACCATTGTTTAGCACACTTTGTGTGAGCTCCAGTAAGGGTTCCGATTGACTTCACTACGACAAATATGGAAAGGTATGATGTACCAATGATCAAAGTATGAATATTCATGTTTATGAAAGGTATGATATAAATGATGTTATGTTATACCCATATCTTACCATGTGATGATATTTCTAAGTTTGTGTTTAATCACTAGCTTGTGGCTATGGTTAATGTTATATTTATGTCTAATGTGTATGCAAATGAAATGGTATGTAATAGCCCGATTTTGGGCCTAGTCGAAATAGTGGTTTCGGAACCACTATTTCGAAGCTGGAGAAATTATTTTAATATTATTTTATGTGTGACAGCATGACTATAAAGGTGCATGAAAAAATTGGTGAATAAATTTTAGCATTTGATAGCTTAATTGCGAAAATGGACTAAATCGCATAAAGGGTAAAAGTTCAATTTCACTTAATAGACATACCAAATAGCTAGAGAGCCAAAATTTAAGGTCTTTAAAGGGCAAATAGACCCTTAAATTACAGCATGGCCGGCCATAGGGACAAAGAATTAGGCTAGTCAATGTTAGGTAAAAATTTGGTGACTTGTTTGACTAAAAAGAAATAAAATAAACAAAAAATGTTATCATCCATTTCACCTCTTCTTCTTCATTGAAATTCTCAGCAAAAGTAAGGGTTTTGAAGCCTTGAAATTTTAGCCAAGCTAGCCTCTTACAAGTAAGTCAATTTGAGGGTTATTCTTGATAATTTTTGTACTTTTGGGACCCCTAAAGCTTAATCTAGCTATTGAGAGGACTATTTTGTGAAATGATTGATAGTCTAGGGACTTACCATGAAAGTATTTGTATGTTTGCTAAGTTTTTATGGAAGAAAATGAGTCTTGGTTGTTGAGTAAACAACTTTTGTGAAATGACTTCTCATGAAAACCCTAATAGGACCATTTTGTAAAGTTTGTAAAATGGATAGTAATGTTGTGAAATATTGAGAATTTGGGGTGGTCATTAGAGAAATAAATGGTCGGTTAGGCTTCGTTAATAAGGAAATTTGATAAAAATTGATTTTCGAGCTTAGGGGTAAAATCATAATTTTGCAAAGTTTAAAGGCAAAACGATCATTTTACCAAAGTATGAGTCTTAAGTTGAATTGAATGATTTGTGTATTAAATAAGCTAATTTTTGACATTTTAGATCAAGAGAAACGTGATTCAGGTCTTGGTCGAGGGAAGAATAAAATTTACGAGGATTAGGCTCGTTCCCATCATTTTGTGCTGAGGTAAGTACATATGTAAATAATGTGTCATTGTAGATTACTTTTAAATGTTTTATTTTTATTATGTATCATAATCTACTCGATACCATGAAAGTATAAATAATGCAATATAAGAGTAACCTATATTATGAACAAGTGCAACAATATTAGGTTAGATACGAGATCCTGTCGAACCTCAGAAATAGTATAGGATACAAAAAGGTAAGTCATGAGAAATTGAGTGGTTTGAACTCATAAGTTGAGTCTGAGTTCATGGGACAAGTGAAATATGTAATGTGGGTCTGGGGTACTGACTTTTTATGCAGACTCGTGAGTAGCTCAATGAGCAGGCATTACATGATAGAGCTATGGGGTCCGGGTATTGACTTGGTGAAAATGCCCATGAGTAGCTCAAATATGCAAGTATTACAAGGTACGAGGTAGCTTTGGCTACTTGTATAGTACTTAGGAGAAAACTATCTGTGTATTCATTGGTATTTCCGAGTGTTTAAAGGGTAACTCGATGAATGGATGAACGATACTTCCAATGAGGTTGTAACACCCCGAACCCGAGACCGTTGCCGGTGTCGGACACGAGGGGTTAACAGCCAAAACCACTTATGGCACCGACCAATTTGACATTCCCAGGCAAGCTGGAAAACTGCGTCGCTGTCGCCTTAAAAAGCATATCTCGAGTTTCACAACTCGGAAACTGATTCCGTAAATTTTCCCTGAATTTAGACTCATATATCCATCAATGGATTTATTTCTAGAATTTTTGGTCGGGCCAATTGGTACAGTTTATTAGTTAAAGTCACCCATGTTACAGGGGTCGACTACACTGACCTTCGACCGTTACAACTTGAATATCTCTCTGTACAGGGTTTCAATACTGATGCCGTTTATTTCTAATGAAACTAGACTCAAAAAGAAATCTGAAAATATAAGGCATGACTTCTAATTCATTCTGGATAATTTATGGTAAATTTTCAAATTCGCAACAGCAGACCCAGAAACCGTTCTGGTCCTGTCTCACGAGAACTTTAATATCTCTCGGTATACTGTTCATATGATCGTTTCATTACTTTCATATGAAAATAGACTCGTCAAGGTTAGATTGCACAATTTATTCACTATTTAACACCATTCCTACAAATTTTGGTGATTTTTCACATCCACATCACTGCAGCTGGCAGCATCTGTTTTTAAGGTAGGCTTTACCTATATTGTAGTTCCCATGGACCAACTATAGTCTAGTCATACTTAGGTCCACATATGATCATATTTAGCCATTCCAATGGCTGATCATGTGACCAACTCTCTCATTCCAAACCATAATCACATCATGAAACCAAATATAATTACAAACCACATATGGTCAAATTCCATACTCCACTTTTACGAACCATTTTCGCATGGCGCACACATATACATCACAAAGTACTTAAAACAACCGAGGGTAGTCCTATACATGCCATATCCAAAACTCAACTAAAGGAGTACCAAAAAGGGCTTTGATAGTGTGGTTGACTTCAACTTCTATGATCCCGAATCCGATCGCTAACGAGCAAAATCTATAAACAGAGAAACAAAGAAACGGAGTAAGCAATTTATGCTTAGTAAGTTTCGAGCCATAATATACACACAACCAAAGCATAGCATTCAAGTAGCTAAACAATAATTCATATGCACAATTTCTCAAAGACATGCTTACTTCACAATCCCAACTCTCATGTTCATACACAAATAACGGCTTAGTTAATGCCGATAGCTCATTTATCATTGGAGCGAATATTCATACGCACTTACTCATAGTGTGCAAAGCACACACAAAACATACCTTGTTGTTGGGAACTTCACAAGTGCATTAACTGAAAATTTTACAGCAAGCTTATAATTTTCAAATCACATACCTTCGGAGTTTAACCGGATATAGCTACTCGTTCAAATGCCTTCGGGACATAGGCCGGTTATGGTAACCCGCACAAATGCCTTCGGACTTAACCGGATATCACAACTCGCACAATTGCCTTGGGCTTAGCCCGATATCATAGCTCGCACCATTGCCTTGGGCTTAGCCCGATATCACAACTCGCACAATTGCCTTGGGCTTAGCCCGATATCACATTCGCACATTCATACACATCTTTGTTTCAATTTCATAACAAACTTTTATGCACAATTTACTTAATCAAGAATATCATTTCGGCTCAATGGCCACATACAAGGGCACAATTTCGATTGCTTATTACTTCGTTCAATCGAATCAAAATCTAAGTTTCGATACTCGAAAACTTACCTCGGATGTTGTCGAACGATTCGATGGCTATTCGACTACTTTTTCCTTCCCTTTATCGGATTTGGTCCCCTTTGCTCTTGAGCTTAATTTAACAAATAATTTGATTCAATCATTTGAGTATCGAAAAGAGGAACTCAAGGCACTTAGCCCACATATATTCACTAGACATTAAAGTCACATAAGTACGAATTCATGAATCGACTCAACACACAAAGCCTTCAACATGCTTACTCATGGCGAACAACACAACCTCTTAGGCACTCATTCATGGCCGATTATACTTAGTCATACTTGCACCAAATCAACAATAAATTCCAAGATTTTCACATCATATGTGTACTAGGCGAATGTACTTGCAATTTCACAAACATTCTTCAACATTTTCTTCTTTAAACAAACCTATTTATCACTTACTTCATAACCAAAACATCATGTGCAAACATATATACACATATAGGTGCAAGGTCAATTCTCAAGGTGTTCACAACCATCCAAAACACAATTTTAACTATCATGCAAGAAGCATAAACCATGCTCATGAGCATACCATGGTCGAATACCTCACACACCATGCTCCTTTTAATTTTTTGGTCATGGTTAAACAAAGGACTCAATGTCCTACTCAAGAATACTAAAAAGAAATTTCAAGACTGGTCAATCCATCATTACATGCATCATTAGCAAGCTTCACATTTAACATGCAATGGCTTCAACACAATACCAACCTTGGCCAAATACCATTTCCACGGCATAACAAGGATTTGAACCATGGCTAACATGAACATCAAGTTAGCAACTAAAACATGCATGAATCTCATGACACAACCTCATACATACCTTAATCTTGATGCAAGTATAGCCAAATCTCCTTCTAGATCTCTTCTAAACCAAAAAATGGAGCAAAAATCCCTCCTTCTTCCTTAGTTTTGGCTCAAAGAAAAGATGAACAAATTTTTTTCTTTTCTTTCTCACAACTCACGGCCAAGGGGGGGTAGCATGGATGAGACCATTTTTTTTTCTTTCTTTGTCCATTCTCTTTATTTTATTAATTCACCCTAATGCACCAACAAAACATGTTTCATGACATGTTTAGCCCATCCTCCCTTGTCATGGCCGGCCACTTCATGTTAGGGGGGAAAATTGACATGCAAATCCCTTATTTTTGCATGCATTATCAACTAGTCATCACACATTTCCCCATCATACTTTCAAAGTTTACTACTAGGTCCTTTCTAGTGAAATTCACATTTATAACTCTAAATCGAAACATCAAAAATGTCACACATGAATTAACACATATCATAGGCATCAAAATAAATTTAAAATTATTTTTATGCCTCGGTTTTGTGGTCTCGAAACCACATCCCGTCTAGGGTCAATTTTGGGCTGTCACAGAGGTATGTCAATAGAGAGAATGAACTTGAGTTATTTTACGGGTAACTACATGTATGTATACTAAACTCTCAAACGAAGACCGTAGTATGTGATGAGATGTAGTAAGTATGATAAGCCATTGTTTGACGAATGTGTTTCTAGTTACACTTATTTGCATATATGTACTTACTAAGCTCCCATGCTTACCTTTTTTCCTTTCTATTTCCATTTAGTGCCAACAGAGTAGTTCAAGGATCGTCCTCTACGTCGGATAAGCCAGTCACACTATCCTTGAAGCACTTGGTATAACTGGTTTTATCATTTTGATTATAGCATGTATAGGAATCTTTGACTTTATTTTTGTGTCATATTATTTTGGGACCAAAGGTGTTGGCTTGTTTTAGCATTTGACCAATTTTGTATAAGGCCATGAAAATGGCTAATATTGTAAGTCATTATATGAATGCAAGATAGTCTTTTACGAATGTGAAATTGTTGACATGGTTAAATTTGTGAAATGTATATAGGCCTTAGCTATGGTTGTTGGTTGAGAACTCATATTAAATTAGACCTTGATATGTTGATTAGTATTAAATTTTGTTTCAAGGAGGCATAAGGCTTGGTAAATAGCCTTATATTGTCCACACAGGTAGACACACGGGTGTGTGTCTAAGCCGTGTGTGACACACAGCCAGCCCCATAGGCGTGTTGTCCGGTCGTGTGTCCCCTACACGTAAATTTTACAAGTCAGTATGCATGGTAGTAAACACGAGTAGAGACACGACCGTGTGTCTCAACCATGTGAAGGGCATGGTCTAGTACACAGGCGTGTGCCTTGGCCGTGTGCCCCCAATTGGTTGCTGACGTTAGAAACAGAATGTCAAGGTTTTTAGACACGGGCGTGTCATGGCCGTGTAAGGGACACGGGCGTGTACCTGTAACACCCCTTACCCGTATCCAAGGCCGGAACAAAGTACGAGGCATTACCAGACTTAACAATACACATAGACCAAAACCGGGCCATAAAATTTCATTTAATTCAAAACTTTTCAAACACATGCATAACAAACAAAGCTAACTATATCATCACATCAAAACATAGGACATGGCACGATTAATTAAACTTATAAACCATAATGGATAGGGACCACATCTCATGATTTTATACGATAACTCAATGTAGACTGATACGTATGGTCAAAATCATAATAAAAATACATATCACAAACCAACTTCCTATACATGCCACTCACTTGATATTTCTAATATTTGAATTAATTTTCCCAAAAATGATAGTTTGATAGTGTGATTTTGCCTCCGATGATCTCCAACCCCGAGCCGACCTGCCAATACTAAAGAAATGGAGAATATGGGTAAGCTTTACGCTTAGTAAGTTCATATGAAAATAATAAGCAATTACTACCATGCTTTTCAAGATAAAACACTATAATTGTACAATTACACATATTCAGGACAGGCTATTTTCTAGAGTCCCGGTGTTAAAAAAGATCATATCTCAAGTTAAAAAACTCAAAATCTAATTTCGTAAATTTTATATGAAACTATACTCATATTTCTACTTATAATTTTTTTCTAGAATTTTTTGTCGGTCCATTTAGTACAGTTTATTAGTTAAAGTCTCCCCTGTTTCAGGGTATGACTACTCTGACCCCTGTGCACTCCGAACCGAATTTCTCCTTGTACAGAATTCCAACGACCATGCCGTTTGTTTCCCTTAAAATTAGATTCAATAAGGAATCCATAAATGTAAGGTATGACTCTCAATAAGTTTTGTACAATTTATAGTGAATTTCTAAAGTCAGAATAGGGGATCTCGAATTTATTCAGACCCTGTTTCAGAAGAATTCAAATATCACACAATATATAATTCTTTTGCTTCCCCTGTTTCTTTCATGTGAAAATAGACTCATTAATATTTATTTCCATAATTTTTTTTAAATTTAATTCAACTTACATAATTTTTGGTGAATTTTCAAAGTCATGCACTGCTGATTCACTTTTACACAATTTCACTTAATCCATTCCATTTTACCGAGGTTCGCTCAAATATTGAGCATATTGCTCATAAATTCAAATAAACATATACTTGCACTTGTTCATCACATAATCACTTTCACATGTATTTTCATTTAATCGATTTCCCGTTGAACTCATCGGAATAATAACAGATACACAATTGCCTGCACATTTTCCCATTTCCACACTTGTAGCCGAAGCTATCTGGTACGCATAGTAGCCTGCACTTAGTACTACACATGCGACCTCACAATAGATCATTCGTATCGTTTTTATTCCGAAGGTTCAATCGGGAAATTCCTCACTTTTCAACATTTTACTAAATTGTCCGTAATCAATTTAAATTCACAATTTACATCAAATAACCATTTGGTAGGCAGCCACATTTTATATGATATCAAAATATAATAACATAAAAAGAATCGATAGATTATTTATGTGCAATTTACTCAAGTGTCGATCTCACTATCCATAGTACCAATTGTCCATTCATAGTATAATAAGACACAACTCAAATATTAAATCGACTTTTAAGAATTTACATAACATATATCACATATTTCATATATCACTTGTCATGTATCTTCATTTTCTTGCATTTCATGTAACATTCTTTCATGTCATATTTCCACATCATAAACACCATTCCATCAACTTTTCCAATATATTAAATCATAAAATATATGCAATAATAGTAAGAAATATAATTCAAACATAACATTGCATTATTATTATCATACGAACTTACCTCGATCCAGAAACAGGAATTTACCATTTTAGTCAATAACCTTGTATTTTCCCGATTTAAGCCCGAATCTTGATTTCCTTCATCTATAATATCACACTTAGCCTAATAATTAGTCACACTATTCATACGGGTCCAAAAATCATATTTTTAAAAATTTTCATTTTGACCCCTATACTTTTGCATATTTGCACTTTTGCCCCAAGGTTCAGAAATTAAACTTCATCCTATTTTCTTATGTTTTATGACATGCTGATCATTTTTCCCTTCTATGGCAACATCAAATTCTCACTCTAACATGTACTTATGACTATTAGGTATTTTTACCGATTAAGCCCTTTTGCTCGTTTTCACTTAAAACTAAGTAGCACAAGTTGTCTAACATAATTTAAAACCTCATATTCTATCATAAAACACCAAAATACACAAATTTCACCTATGGGTATTTTTCCAAATATGAACCCTAGGTTGAATTATTGCTAGCATAAGCTAAATCAAGTTACCGGGACTTCAAAAACGTAAAAATCATTAAAAACGAGGCTAGAACGGACTTACAATCGAGATTGGAAGCTTGGAAACCCTATCCATGGAGTCTCCCTTGGTATACACGTCCATGGTGAAGAAGATGAGCAAAATTGGCTTTTAATTTTGTATTTTAATTCATTTTACCCCTAAATGACCAAAATGCCCTTACTACTAAACTTTCCAAAAATTCCATTCATGTCCAATATTTGTCCATAAACTTTGAAATTGGTAAAATTCTATTTAAGACCTCCTAATTAATATTTCAAAGCAATTTCATACTAGAAACTTCTAGAATGCAAGTTTTGCAACTTATTCAATTTAGTCCCTAACTTCAAATTAAGCACTTTATGCATAGAATTTCTTCACGAAATTTTCACAAAATCATGAAATCATATCATAGACCTCAAAATAATCATAAAATAATTATTTATATCTCAAATTTGTGGTCACGAAACCACTATTTTGATTAGGCCCTAATTTGGGATATTACAGTGCCAGGCCGTGTGAAAACCCCTGTAGGTTCGAATTTAGAATTTAATTCACACAGGCATGGGACACGGGCATGTCCCTAGATGCTTAGGCCGTGTGTGCCACATGGGCTATCAGCACGACCATGTTCAAGTTCTACATGGGCGTGTGCCCTGTTTCAAAGGTTACTTTCCTAGTGTTGATTAAAGGACCCGAATTGGTCCCGGGTGATTCCAAGTGATGCTCTTGATAAGAAGTTCTGGAAGATCAAAATGTTTTTGAATTTAATCAAGTCTTGGTGACTCATAAATGTTTGAATGCATGTGTTTAAGTTTAGTAATGCCTAGTATTCCATCCCGGCATAGGGCACGGGTGTGGGGTGTTACATTTAGTGGTATTAGAGCTATGGTTTAGTCGATTATCGGACTGACCATGCGTGTGTACGAGTCTAGCTATGCATGCCATAAATAAATTGTAATAGTATGATGGCTCCTGATTTTGTTATCATGTTTTCTTATAGTGATGGATCCCAATCGAACTATGGTGGACGATGTAGAAAGTAACGCACTGGCTCCTGCCGAAGGGGCTGTGCCATCTGATAATCGACTTCCCAAGGTTAGTTAAGAAAGAGGAGAAGGGGCTCGGGAAGCCTTTCTCTACATGATGAATGAATGGTACACAGAGTTTGTCTGAGCGAACCCGAATGCTCAACCCCCTCCACCTCCATTTATTCCTCAACCTATCCCTGTAGCACCCCAGGGTATGGATTTTGTGAGACTGAATAGACCCCCAGTGGATAAGATCTAAAAGTATGGAGCCCAGGAGTTCCATGCAAATAAAGATGATGATCCCAAAAGGGCAGAGTTCTGGCTTGAGAATACCATCAGGGTATTCGGTGAATTATCTTGTACTTTTGAAAAATGCTTGAAGTGTGCCATATCCTTGTTGAGGGACTCGCCATACCACTGGTGGAAAACATTAATTAAAGTGGTACCTTATGAGAGGGTTAGATGGGAATTCTTCCAAGAAGAATTCTGGAAGAAATACATTAGTGAGAGATTCATAGATCAAAAGTGTAAGGAATTTCTTGATTTGAAACAAGGCCACATGACGGTTACTGAATATGAAAGGGAGTTCATCCGACTTAGTAAGTATGCTTGGGAGTGTGTGTCCTCTGAGGCTAAGATGTTTCGAAGGTTTAAAGACGAACTTAATGAGGATATCAGATTTTCAGTGTGTGTCCTTGAATTGAAAGACCTTGTGGTGCTCATTAATCGGGCTTGTAAGGCTGAAGAATTGATTAAGGAGAAGAAGAAAACTGAGGCGGAGACTAGGGATGCAAGGAAGAGACATTCGAGCAAGTTATTTCCATTTCAGTCTAAGAAATCTGGAGACGTTTACTCCCATTCTCATGTGTCAGCTGGGCACTCGTACAAAGATCGTAGGAAGCAAGATTCAGATTCTAAATCTTGGGCTACATCAGTGGCCAGTGTGGGTAATGCCAAATCTTCTTAACTAGAGTGCTAGCATTGTGGTAGAAGTTATTTTGGCAAGTGTAAAATGAACGATGGATCTTGTTTCTAATGTGGTTCTCAAGACCATTTTATCAAGGATTGCCCTGAGATGAACGAGAAAGAAAAATTTCAAAGTACAAGGCCAAGTGGCACAAATTCTAAAGGAAGACCACAGAAAAATGTTGGAATTGAGGCTAGCAGCAAGAATGTGACGAGAGACACCACAAGGAGATTCGACGCTAAAACTCTGGCTAGAACCTACGCCATACGTGTACGTGAAGATACATTTTCCCCTAATGTGATCACCAGTACATTTTCTCTCTATGATAATACTGTTATTGCTTTGATTGACCCTGGTTCTACTCATTCGTATGTGTGAATGAAATTGGTGTCTAGCATAAACATACCTGTTGAGTCTACGGAGTTTATGATTAAGGTGACAAACCCCTTAGGCAAGCATGTGATAGTTGATAAAGTATGCAAGAAATGTCCTTTGATAGTTAGAGGTCATTATCTTCCAACCAATTTGATGTTGTTACCATTCAATGAGTTTAATGTCATATTGGGTATGGATTGGTTGACACTCCATGATGCTAGAGTAAATTGTAGGAAAAAGGTTATTAAATTGAAATATGAAAATGGTGAAACTTTTTGGGTTAAATCAGATGAACCAGAGAATTTGCCTATTGTGATATCCTTCACATCTGCCAAGAAATGTTTGAGGAAAGGTTGTGAAGCTTATTTGGCTGTTATATTGAATGCTAAGGAGTATGAGCTGAAGGTTGAGATAGTACCGGTTGTGTGCGAGTATGCAGATGTATTTCTGGAAGAATTGCCTAGGTTACCCCCTAATAGAGAAGTTGAATTTGGTATAGAGCTAATGCCGGGTTACCCCCTTTTTCATTTCTATTTCCTTTTAGTGCTGCCAAAGTAATTCGAGGATCATCGCCTACGTCGGAGAAGCTAGTTACACTATCCTTGAAACACTTGGTATAACTAGTTTTATCATTTTGATTATGGCATGTATAGAAATCTTTGATTTTATTTTTGTATCACATTATTTTAGGGCCAAAGGTGTTGGCTTGTTTTAGCATTTGACTCATTTTGTATAAGGCCATGAAAATGGCTCATATTATAAGTCATTATATGAATGCAAGATAGTCTTTTGCGAATGTGAAATTGTTGACATGGTTAAATTTGTGAAATGTTTATAGGTCTTAGCTATGGTTGTTGGTTGAGAACTCATATTAAATTAGACCTTGATATGTTGATTAGTATTAAATTTTGTTTTAGGGTGGCATAAGGCTTGGTAAATAGCCTTATATTGTCCACACGGGTAGACATACGGCCAGCCCCATGAGCGTGTTGTCCGGCCGTGTGGCCCTTGCACGTAAATTTTACAAGTGTGAAGGGCACGATCTAGAACACAGGCGTGTGCCTTGGCCATGTGCCCCTAATTGGATACTGACGTTAGAAACAGAATGTCA
The DNA here is from genome assembly GCF_025698485.1 of Gossypium arboreum. NCBI lineage: Eukaryota > Viridiplantae > Streptophyta > Magnoliopsida > Malvales > Malvaceae > Gossypium > Gossypium arboreum. The sequence continues at coordinate 95,616,891 of NC_069075.1, forward strand.
AGGTTTTTAGACACAGGTTAAGACACGGGCGTGCCATGGCCGTGTGAGGGACACGGGACATAGATACTGTGACAGCCCAAAATCGACCCTAGACGGGATGTGGTTTCGGGACCACAAAACCGAGGCATAAAAATAATTTAAAATTTATTTTGATGCCTATGATATGTGTTAATTCATGTGTGACATTTTTGATGTTTCGATTTATAGTTATAAATGTGAATTTCACTAGAAGGGACCTAGTAGTAAACTTTGAAAGTATGATGGGGAAATGTGTGATGACTAGTTGATAATGCATGCAAAAATAAAGGATTTGCATGTCAAATTTCCCCAAAGGAAGCTTAGTGGCCGGCCATGACATGGTTTATAGGCAAAGAAAACATGTTGAAACATGTTTTGTTAATGGATGATGAGGAAATGATAAAAAATTAAGCATGTAGGAAGAGAAACAAAAAATCAAAATTTGCTCATCCTTCCCCCCTTTGTGCCGTGAGTGAAAGAAAAGCAAAGAAAAAATTTGTTCATCCTTGTTCTTTCCTTTTGGCCGAAAATACTAAGGAAGAAGATAGGATTTTTGCTCCATTTTTTGGTTTAGAAGAGATCTAGAAGGAGATTTGGCTATACATGCATCAAGATTAAGGTATGTATGAAGTTGTGTCATGAGATTCATGCATGTTTTAGTTGCTAACTTGATGTTCATGTTAGCCATGGTTCAAATCCTTGTTATGCCATGGAAATGGTATTAGGCCAAGGTTGATATTGTGTTAAAGCCATTGCATGCTAAATGTGAAGCTTGATAATGATGCATGCAATGATGGATTGACTACTCTTGAAATTTCTTTGTAGCAATCTTGAGTAAGACATTGAGTTCTTTGTTTAACCATGACCAAAATTATAAGGAGTATGGTGTGTGATGTATTTGGCCATGGCATGCTCATGAGCATGGTTTATGCTTCTCGCATGATAGTTAAATTTTGTGTTTTGGATGGTTATGGACACCTTGAAATTCGGCCTTGCACCTATATGAGTTATATGTGATTTTACATGATGATACAATGGATGTGAAAATATATGCTAGATTAGGAAAAAAATTGATTAAGTGTTCATAAGGTGAAATTAGGTGTTTAAAAGATGTTATAGTTGACATTGTATATATATATATACATATATACATATATACATACATTCGGCCATATGGGAGTATAAATGGGCATAGGTGTTAAATACCTTGTATTGGAAATTTTGGATAAATAAGTAGCAATAAATTAAGATGAGATTGAGTAAATTTTCAGCTTAGTTGTGTTAAGTATTCGGCAATAATCATAATAATGTATGTGAATGCCGTATGTTTGTGTTTGATGGAGAGGTAAATTGTTTGATTAAGCTCAAGAGCAAAGGGGAACTAAATCGGACAAAGGAAAGGAGAAAGCAAACGAGTAGCCGAATTGGAACCGTTCTACCCAAAACAAGGTAAGTCATTAAGCATATATTTGGTGTTGATGTAAATGACCATAATATATACGCAATTGTGTTTAAATGAGTTGATGTGTAAATGAAAATGTATGTGTATGGAATGATGCCATGGTTGAATGTATAAAGGCAGCAACATGCATAAGGTATTGGTCTCGGCACTAAGTGTGCGGGTTTAAAAATTGTACAGCACTAAGTGTGCGAACTGAAAATATATAGCACTAAGTGTGCTAACTGAAAATATATAGCACTAAGTGTGCGAGCTGAAAATTATATAGCACTAAGTGTGCGAGCTGAAAATATATAGCACTAAGTGTGCGGATTCACTATATGCTCTTGCGTTACAATTGGCACTGAGTGTGCGACATTATCGAGTTAATCCCGGACAGCGGATCGGGTAAGTACCTTGAGCTCATGACGAATAGGCAATACGTTCATGCTCGGGGTTGAGCTTGGTAAGCTTTAAATCTATGTGATGATTGCAATTGTATGATTGTGGTGTGAATGAGTTGGTGTGTAAAAATGCCTCAAATATCTTATTGTATAGAATATGAAATGTGGATGTATGACTTGGTATGAGATTGAACCGAAAGGTCCGAGGAATTATGGTATAGTTTCGATATGGATGAAGTACCTAGCCTCGTTTATTGTTTGATGTTGTGAAAATTTTATTAATGGATGGTTGATGAATGCTTATGACTTACTGAGTTATAAACTCACTCGGTGTTTTCTTGTCACCCATTTTAGGTCTCTTGGACTCGTATTGTTGCGTGCTCGAACCGTCGTTGAAGTCATCACACCGGCTGGAAATCTTTTGGTATTGTCTTCGCTCGTTGAACTAGGAGAACATTTGGCATGTATAGGCTATTATGTTTTGTTGAATTGTGGGTTGTAAGCTTTAAGCCATGTGAAAATGGCCTATGTGGTCGTTGAGTGGGATGCTAGAACCTATAGCCACGAGTCTTAGAAACTTTAATTTTGATAAGGTGGCCATAATTTGTGTCATGTATGATGGATGATTAGTAAGGCCAAGGAAAGATTCATGAAATTGGCATAGTCTCTGCAGTAACTGTTGCGGACAGCAGCAGTGATATGAGATTGAAAATCACTAAAAATAGTAGAAGTAGAATTAAATAGTGAATAAATTATGAAATTGAACCTTAATGAATCTATTTTCATATGGACGAAACGAAACGACCATATGAGCAGTATACTGAGAGATATTAAAGTTCTCGTGAAACAGGGCCAGAACGGTTTCTGGATCACCTGTCTCGACTTTGAAAATTTACCATAAATTATTCAGAAGGAATTAGAAGTCGTGCCTTATATGTGCAGATTCCCCTTTGAGTATAGTTTCATTAGAAACAAACGACATGAGCATTGAAGCCCTGTACGAGAAGATATCCAGGTCGTAATATGTGAAGGTCAGTGTAGTCGACCCCTGTAACATGGGCGACTTTAACTAATAAACTGTACCAATTGGCCCGACCAAAAATTCTAGAAATAAATCCAGGGATGGATATATGAGTCTAGTTTCAGGGAAAATTTACGGAACTGATTTTCGAGTTCTGGAACTCGAGATATGATTTCTAAGGTGACAGTGACGCAGTTAGCTAGCCTGCCTGGAACAGAAATCAATTATTTCAAAGAGAGAAATAAGGGAAGTAAGCCCGGTAACACCACGTGGTCAAATCCGGTGACGGTCACGGGTTTGGGGTGTTACAGATACAGGCGTGTGCCAGGCTATGTGAAAACCTCTGTAGGCTCGAATTTAGAATTTAATTCACACGGGTATAAGACACAAGTGTGTCCCTAGGTGCTTAGGCCGTGTGTGCCACACGGGCCATCAGTACGACCATGTTCAAGTTCCACACGGGTGTGTTGCCCATCCATACGGGCGTGTGCCCTGTTTCTAAGGTCACTTTCCTAGTGTTCATTAAAGGACCCGAATTGGTCCCAAGTGATTCCAAGTGATGCTTTGGGCCTTATAGGTCCCTGATAAGAAGTTTTGGAAGTTCAAAAAAGTTTTGAATTTAATTAAGTCTTGGTGACTCGTAAATGTTTGAATGCATGTGTTTAAGTTTAGTAATGCCTCGTATTTTGTCCTAGCGTAGGGCACGAGTGTGGGGTGTTACATGGTAAGTGTTCAATAAGAACTAAGACATGTTTATATGAAACTCAATGGAATGGTGATACTTGGAAAAACATGACATGTTGTGATAGATGATAAATCTAATTGAATCACACTCAAGAATAATGGTTATCCATGTCAAATTCATAATCATGTTTAAATAAACTAACATGTGATGTTGATGTGCTAGGGCTTATACCAAGCTTGTGGATATGATTGATTTTTATGACAATGCTTGTACTATGCATATGAAACGGGTAAGAAAAGGAAATGAAACGGTAAGTACGTAGTTAGGAGGTATTATGATGTATTATATGTGAGCAAATTGCTTATGCTATGGATAAATACACTGATTCAAGAGTTAATAATGTTGTTTAGGCTTATGATAAGCATTGGGGACGGAATGGAAAGTAAGTAAATAGAAAGATATATAATCTTATAAAAGGTTGATGATTATATATTATGTCTTATGAAATTTCAATAAATATGCGACGTTAACGAACTTACTCATTTGTGAGTTGATGATCATATCAATTTATGAATCTTATAGTATTGGCATAGGTTTATGTTTATTCTATAAATTTTATTATTGAAACAGATTATTATGATTAACTTTTATACGAGCTTACTAAGCATTCATTGCTTACGTAGTTTTTCCTTTACCTTACAGATTATCGAAAACTCGATCGGGTTAGAAGCTAGTCAGAGATCCATCACACTGTCCATTGATTTTATCGGTAGATTTTGATGCTTTGGTCGTGGTTATAATGGCATGTATGGGTGGACGTATGTCTAACATTTAGTTAATGATATCGACATGTAATGTTGCTTTGAATTTATGAAACTTATGATATTTGGTGCCTTGATGATTGGTGTCCTTTTGGCACTTTGATGTTTAAAGGTTGGTGTTTATAAGATCAAAATGATGCATAGTTTTATGGTTAAAGTGGTAAGAGTTAGAATGTTTGCAAAGTGAACATTTAGGGTATGTTTGATATAGAAACAAGTTAATCAAAAAATGGTGAAATATGTACATGTGTAGATATTTTGTGCTTGATGATATATCCAATATGTTTGGCTTGTAATTATGGTATATTGGATGATGCATTAGTTGTTATGTTGACATGTATATGTGGTCTATTATGGTTGATATTTTTACATGTTGGTGCTTAAAGATTGGGACATGGAATGGTGTATAAAATGCAGGTTATGAAATGTTGCTTTGATATGCTTGAATGTGATCATTGAGGTATGGAAATTGATAGTGAACATTGAGTTAATAAATGGCTAGGTTGGTGTGTTTGGAGGTGTTGACGTGTGGTCAAGTTTGCTAAGGTAGTGATGATAGGTGTTGAATAGTCAAATTGGTGTTTTTGAGTATGATATTGGCATGTGAACATTGTGGTAAATGTTGGCATAAAATAAGTTATAAAGGCTAGTTGATTTGTGGTTAAACTTAGCAAATGTATAATCATGTTTGATTATTGTGATTGAGGTGCCTTTTGGGCATATTGGTTGTATGATTAAATACTATGATGATCTAGCTTAAATATGCATGTGTTAGGTACATTTTGAATGCTTGAATATAGGTGCAAATGACTTGTAAGTGTGTACTTGAATTAGGTGAAAAAAATGGCTTAAATTTGGCCTATTTCTTATCCACACGGCCAAAGACATGGGCGTGTGTCTCAACCGTGTGTGACACAAGGCCACGTGACACGGTTGTGTGTCCCTTGTAGGTTTTTAAAGGTTGCATGTTGAGAGTTACATGGCCTAGCACACGGGTGTGTGGCTTGGCCATGTAAACCAAGTTAAAGAGTTACACGGGTACAGACACGAGCTGGGACACGGCCATGTGTTCCTACTTTGAATGGCCACACGGTCTGAGATACGAGTGTATGTCTCAACCATGTGAGTCATATGACTTGGCCACACGGCCATGTGACCTCTGTAGTATGAATTTTCTATCTTTTTCCATGAAGTTCTAACTATTTTCGATTTAGTCCTGAATCATTTCTAAAGTGTTTCTAAAGCCTCTAGGGCTCGAACAAGGGATGTTATGCAAGTGTTTGCATGGATTATGATATAATTTATGAAATATTTGAGAATGAATGTTTTTATGTTAAAATTTTCCAGTAATGATTCGTAGCCCTATTCTGACAACGGATACGAGTTAGGGGTGTCACAATCCATATATTAGAAGCATGTTATATAGATTAGGTAAGAATGTCACCAGAACTATTGTATGGTCATTCTTGAAATATGGGATAAAAAAACTTTGCATGTTATTTTAAAATATTGAATGGGAAAAGGTCCTTGAACAAGACCTACGACAGCCATTAATGGACCCTAAGTGATAACATGATAAAGTTTTGAGTCGGTTCCTACCTTGGTCGCACCCTAAGATAAACTTTATCATGTGGGTTCACTGGATGAGATTTCCTTTTAAGGATAACTATTATGCATGACTTTCAGTGAGATTATCCCAAGATGACTCACAAATGAAAGTGTGTTCATGATGGGTGTTGAGTCAATGGTTACACACTCAAGATATTCTCTTAGGGTCTGTTTATTTCACTGAAAATGGCTTCTAGAAAAGGATTTCTGGAAAATTACTTGCTTTCCTGGAAAATGACTTACTTTCCTAGAAAAGTTAATATTTTCTGGTGTTTGGATGAATTTGTGTAAAATATTTTCTATTGTTTGACAAATTTCTTAAAAATATTTCATAAAAGCTGTTTTCAATGAAACGAACATACATTTGAGATTTTCTTTTTTTTCATTGTTTAATTGAGTTTGTTTTATATCTATAAATTTATATTTTACATTGTTTTTGCATATACTAAATATATTTTGTTAAATTGATTCATTACGACGTCATTTTTAGTTGCATGACTACCAAGTGAGTATTTTTTATTTAAAATATGACAACAACAAAATTGAAAAACAACAATGTCAACAATTACACTTGAATTTCAAATATGAAAAGTAGAGAGACTAAATTCCTTAAAATGAAAATACGAAGACTAAATTGCAAATTTTGAAGAGTGCATAGACTTATGACATTTATATTATAATATATTCATTATTAATATATTTATATTTGTAATAAATATTTATTATTAAAATATTAATATTGAATATTTTCAATAATATGTGATGAATATTATTTAAAACTAACATTTTTAAAATTTATTATTAAAATAAAATTAAAATATTAAATAATTTATTAAAGTAATAAATTAAATTAATTGTATTAATAAATTATTATGTGACTAAATATAAATAATTAAATATGTATGTTTAATAATATTGAAAAATATAATATTTTGTATTAGTATTTTAATTTTTTACATATTTTAAAAATAAAAATAAAATTCATTATCAATATAATAATATTAAACTTGATTTAAGTTAATTTTTTTATAAAAATAAAATTACCTATAGAGGAGCTCTTTTCAGGAAAATGGGCTGCTCTTTTCAAAAGGGTAAGTCATTTTACAAGAAATGTGACTTATTTTCTGTTGACCAATAAGTCATTTTCCATTGACGAAGCTATTTTCTGTAAAACAAACATAGGAAAAAATAAAAAATATTTTTTGTAAAACCTTTTATATGTAAACAAACGAACCCTTATTAAATAGTTTCCCAATAAACGATATTCAAGCCAAAGATGATGACCAAACGTTAAATGGTCATTGGTTCATATGGAGTCTTGAGAATTAAGATTCACGAACTGATTAGATGTAATCCATGTTCTTACTAGTTAATCATGGGACCCAAGACGACATGGTTGATGGGTGTGAGAATTGTCGTAGCAACGGAAAAATGTTTATTCAAGGTTTTAATAAAGGACGCATGCATCATATTGCATTCTTGATATGTTGCTGAAATGAAAATATTTGCTTAATACAAAGATAATAATTAGTGAATCTTCATTTTTTTAGTTCAAATATGTCTCCTACTCCTCTTGTTAGCATTCTTACTGAGAATAAATTGAAAAGGGATAACTTTTGAGAATGAAAAAAAAATTGTTATTACTTTTTAGCTGTGAGAAATACAAATTCGTTCTTGACAAAATGTGCCCTCTTGAAGCTTAGCCCAAAGCGAGAAATTGCTAAAGAGATTCTAACGTGATTGTTTGTTGTTATATGTTAGCGAGCATGAGTGTAACGCCCCGAATTTGGGCCTAGAAGGATTGGGCCTTGAGCGTGGGAGCACATAAAAGTTTATGTGTGTGAGAAATATCACAATTGCATGTTGGCTTTAGTGGCCAAGTATTTGGGCATATTTGGGAGTGTTGGAGAAGTCTTGGGTTCAAACTTGGGCTTTAGCTCAAATTTTGATTTAAGTGAATAAAACCCTTAGTACTTGGAAGTGAGCCTTTTAAATAATTAAGAATAAAATGTGACACAAGATGAGCTTGTAGTCCAGTGGTTGTGGCGTCATTATGGTGGCAAGGGATCTTGAGTTCAAAACACATGGAATGCAAAGGGATTTTATTTTATTTCCATGTGGTGAGAGAGGTAGAGTTGGATTAAAACTCTCCTGAGGTGGTTGTTGACTTGGTCTTGGATGAGGTTGTTGGGAGTAAATCAAGGAGGTTTCTAGAAGAGTTTGAAAGGAGTTTGAATAAGTTTTGAATAAGTTGTTGCTAGCCGAATGGGTGGAGGAGGCTGAAGTAATTCAAATTGGTAGGTAGAGTGTTTGTAGGAGAAAATTTTGGAAGGTTGAGGGGAGTGTTTGAGTTGGCCGAATGTGGGACTCCCCATCTTGGAAAATTTGGTCATAGGACCTTTTGTTTCATAGGAGCCGAATTCTTTTATGCCATTTCTTAGGTTCTCGTTTTTTTTTGGTTTCCCAATTTTCTATATTGCCGAGCGTATACTAAAAAGTGACCTCTCATGCTTTCTGTTTGTTTTTCTCCTTTCTAGCTGAATTGGTGGGTGCCACTCAAGTATTCTATTTTTCTTTTTCTTTTTCTAGTGACCGATTCTTTCCCTTCACAGCCTGCTGAATCTGTTTATCTTCCCCTTCTTCGACATCTCTTTCTTTTCTTCTCATTGGTGGCCGAATACTCCCAAGTCTCCCAAACCATTGACGCAACCGATTGTTATTTTCTTCCTCTCTATTTACTTCCCTTTCTCCTTTTTCTCTCTTAAGCCGAATATCTTATTCCTTTTCTCTTAAACACCTCTGGTTAAATCTAGTCTTTTTCTCAAATTCTTTTCCCTCTCAAACCCCTTTTCGCTCTCTTTCTATTTTTATTTTCAGTTTGGTAAGCAGCTTCTGCTAATCGAACTTTAGATGGAAAAAGGGGGTGTTAGTGATAAAGTGATAGCAAGGGTGTCGACTAAGATTGAACGCGTAGCCTCTAGCCCTAAGTTTAAATGACGTAGGGTGTCGACAGTTCGGGACTTTCTGCCAGGTTGCGGAAGGGTGACTGCACCAAACTTTGGATTAAGTAGGCAAATCACAGTCGATCGATCTACTCAAGGCAAGTGGTAGTCGATCTTTCGATTAGGTGGTTGTTAAGGGTTTTTCTAACACTATTTGATTAGTGATTAACTGAATGTTATGTTTGAATATAGGTTCTGGCGATCGTGAATTCTTAGTATTCTACGTGATTAGGTGTGTAACCGTATGCTATGTTTGATGATCGGCAGAAAAGTCGAAAGTGTGTGTATTTATGTGCGGTTTTCGATAATTGTTTAAAAGCCGAAAGTATGTGTTGTTTACACTGCTATGACTGTAGATCGGCAAAATGCCGAAAAGCCAAAAATATGGCATATGATGCCACACGAGTGTGCGATCGCATATGTGGTGAACCAAGCCCACGAACATGGGCAATAGACTGTAGAGGCCACCACGAGCACTCTCGTGGTCATGGGCTGTTCTGGGCCTCGTTGGGCTAAATAGGCCGTGTGGGCCCAATGGGCTCGTAGGGCCACATGGTTAAAATGTATGTGAAGTGTTGTTTGGACTGTGACATTTGCATAGCTGTGGCTGTTTTTGGGCTAAATGGGTCACACGGGTGTGTGGGCCCACTTGGGTCGAGTATGGGCCTCAGGCCCATTTACACCTTTATGTCTGTTAGGTTACATAAGTCGCTCGGGGCGACGGTGGACCTTTTGTTGGTTTGTTAAGACCCTGGTCTGTAAAATTATTGAAATACCCTCAGTTTGTAAAATTATCGAAATACTCCCAGTTAAAATTACTGAAATACCCCTAATTTGTAAAATTATCGAAATACTCCCGGTTTGTAAAATAATCGAAATAACCCTAGTTTGTAAAATTACTGAAATACCCTCAGTTTTTAAAATTACCGAAATACCCTTATAGTGTAAAATTACCGAAATACCCCTGTAAGGTAAAATGACTGTTTTGCCTTTGTGGGAAAATGACCGACTTAGACTATGAATTTGACTGATTTGACTGTGATTGTATGACTGTGTTTTAACTGACTTGACTGTGGTTGTAAAATTGATATGTTTTTAATATATGCTTAAATGACTGTTATTGAGCATGGCCATTCTACATACACGTGTGATGAATGAGCATGACATACATGACATATTGCATGGGGTTGGGACATTGATATAGAGGAAGTACTATTCTGATAAGATCGCACGAGTCGCACGAGACGATTTTGGATCCAGTTTTGATCTGTTAAGGTCGCACAAGTCACACGAGACGGCTATGGACCGATGGACGACTTAGTGCTGCTTAATCTGATTATGGCTCTATGCTAACCTAAATATGGCTTTGTGCCATCTTGGTTATGGATTTGTGCTAATCGTATTTACCTGTGGCTATGTGCCTATAATATTTATTGATAACTCTGTGTCGACCATATTTACCCATGGTTGTGTACCAATCATATTACAACTATTGATGGCTTTGTGCCGATCAAATTACCGCTACTAATGGCTGTAAGCCGTGTATATATCTGGCAGCTTTGCTGCGTTATTATTTCTGGTTGCTATGTTGCAATATTGGTGTGATGGGTGGGTGGGTCGATTTTATTCCCCACATGGTGTGTTGGTTGGTACGGGCGGTGTGTTGGTTGGATTGGGATGAATTGTATTATTGCACTGTTGCATTTCTGTTACTGATACTGTCACTGTAATGGGCTTAGGCCCACATGTATTATGTTTCTGATTCTAATACTGTATTGGGCTTAAGTCCACACTGTTCTGTTATTAAAAAGGGCTTTGGCCCAAACTGCTTCTGCATTTTGTTATCTTACTGACTATTTTTATTTTAGGGGATTACACATTGAGTTTTCGTAAACTCACTCCGTTTTTAACTGTGTAGGTAATCCCTAGCCTTAGACGATTTGGAGCCGCGAGGGACTCGAAGGTGGCCTCACGACCGTAGCTTATTAATTCTTAACTTTATTTATATTTAAAATTTCGTTTTTGGTTTTGATTCTGTAATAAAGCCTCTTAGACTTAAATTATTTTATTTGGGCTTTTTTTATTTGATACTTAACTGATAGTGATAGAATCCTGGTTTTCGAAAAGATTAAATATTTTATTTATTTATTTGATAGTGATAGAATGCTGGTTTTCGAAAAGATTAACTATTTTCAAAATACCGCGTGTTTGCAACATTTTTGGATATTGCTTCCGCAACAACAATTTTTTTAAAGTAAAGACATTTTGAATGGTTAATAAATGGTTAAGATGATTTGAGTTTTTAACAAAGAGATTTCAACTCAGAAACGAATTTCTACCAACAAGTCCAATTTTTGAAAGACACTTCAACATGACATGCCAGATTCGACCATAACGTCTAGGCCGGGTTTGGGGTGTTACAATGAGTAGTGTGTTGCAAAAGAAACACGAGAGTTTCTATACTACCAAAGAGATCATGAAAAATTTGGATGATTTGCTCAGAGATCAAGTCGCATTGGTTCGACAATTCGCTATTACAAATTTGATGAACTCTTAACAGAAACTTGGCACTCCGGTCAAAGAAATATGTTTAAGCTTATGGGATTATTTGCGGAAGCAGAGGAAAATAGGGCTAAACTAGATGTAAACATTCAGATTGAAATAGTGTTCAAATCCTTATCCAAGGAGTTTATTGGTTTTAAGGCCTCTTACAATTTGGGGAACAAGGCGCTTACCTTAACTCAGCTCATGAAGGAATTACAATCCTATGAGTTAATACTGAATGGTGGTAAGTCAGTTTAGGAGAAACTTGAAGCAAATTTAGTTGTAAGCTTCTTGTTCTCTAAAGGGAAGTAGAAAGTTAAGGGAAAGAAGAAACTGACTAAGTCTTCTGTTCCACCCCGTGCGGATAGAAAGAAGGAAAAGAAGTCAAAAAATCCTAAAAAGATAAAATGTTTCTTCTATAACAGGAAAGGGCATTTTATATCAAACTGCAATGAGTATTTAGATTACCAAGCTAAAAAGGGAAAATGTATGGAACTCTTTATGGTTGAAGCTTGCTTAGTGGAAGAATCAATTAACAACTGGACATTCAATAGAGGGATTGCTATTCAAACGTATTTTATGTACCTCATTTTAAGAGGAATTTAATTTCTGTAGCATGTTTATTTTATGATGGTTATACCGTGACATTCAATAAAGGGATAGCTATTCACAGAAATCATTCTTTAATATGTAATAGGTGGATATAAAACAATCTTTACTTAATGAAACGAAATAACTACTCAATGCTTCAAACTAAAATAGTGAATAAAAAAAAACTTAAAACTTCTTACTCTAATGAGGGGTACCTATGGCATTTAGACATGATCATATTACCAAGAAAGAATAACTAGACTCGTGAAAGATGGTCCATTAAGTATGCTTAAGGAAGTTAATCTTTCACAATGTGAATCTTGCTTGGAAGGTAAAATGACTAAAAATTCTTTTAATGCAAAAGGTACAAGGGCTAACCAACCTTTAAAACTTGTGCACATTGATGTATGTGGTCCCATGAGCATTAGTGCCCATAGAAGTTACAACTATTACATGACTTTCATCGATGACTATTCTTGATATGGATATGTGTATTTAATGCATTGCAAAAGTGAAACCTTTGATAAATTTTGAGAGTTTCGTGTGAAAGTGGAAAAGAAATTAGGTTTATCCATAAAGAATCCTTGATTTGAATGAGGTGGGGAATACTTGTCTGATGAGTTCTTAGGATACCTCGTAGAGAATGAGATTTTATCCCAACTGACTACTCCGGACACTCTACAGTAGAATGGCATAGCTGAGAGAATGAATAAAAACCTACTTGACATGGTTCATTCAATTTTAAGCTATTCACAACTCCCTGCTTTCTTTTGGGGATATGTGATACAAACAGCTTGCTATATTCTAAATAATGTGCCAACCAAGCTTGCTTGTAAGACACCTTATGAACTATGGTATGGAAAGAAACCCACTATAAATCACTTTAGAATATGAGATTGTCCAGCATACATTTTAGATAAGGATGAAAAGAAGTTGGATGTGTAGATAAAATTGTGCATGTTTGGAGGATATTCGAAAAGTATAAAGGGTGGATTATACTACAATTCGAAAGATAATATGATCAAAGTTTCTAATTATGCTACTTTTCTAGAGGAAAACTACATGGATAACTTTAAGCCTCGAATTAAAGTGGTACTCGAGGAACTTTCGAGAGTTGTAGAAAATCATCAAGTTCAATTCTCGAGAAACTTGTAGAAAGACCTGCAAACGATCAACAGCATAGGGAATCCGTCATAGTGGGAGAGTTTCTAAGAAACTGGATTAAACCCATTGGGTGTAAGTGGATTAACAAGAAGAAGAGAAATGCGGAAGGGAAATTGAAAAGACATAAATCTAGACTTGTAGGAAAATGCTACACATAAAAAGAAAGCATCGATTACGATGAGACCTTCTCTCTGGTAGCCATGCTCAAGTCTATCTGTGTACTCTTATCCATTGTCACTGCTTTCAATTACAGGATCTGAAAAATGGATGTCAAGACAGCATTCTTGAATGGCTATCTTGATGAGACCATTTATATGGTTCAACATATTAGCTATGTTGTCAAAGGAAAGGAGGGGAAAGTTTGCGAACTGCTAAGATCCATTTATGGGCTTAAGTAGGCGTCTTACTCATGGAATAAAATATTTGATCAAACGATCAAGATTTTTTGGGTTTGAGCAAAACGTTGATGAACCTTGTGTTTATAAGCGTATAAAAGACAAAAAGTTAGTCTTCTTCATTTTGTATGTCGATGATATTCTACTTATCAGAAACAATATAGGAGAATTATCATCGGTTAAACTGTGATTAGCTCAACAGTTTAACATGAACGACTTGGGTGAAGTTAGTATATTCTTAGAATTTAAATCCTTAGAGGTGGAAAGAATAAAATGATAGCTCTATCACAAGCTTCATACATCGATAAGGTACTAGAACATTTTACAATGATCAATGTGAAGCCAAGCGCTCAACCGACCGCTTTAGGTTTTCATCTTTCTTAGGGTGGCTGTCTTAAGACAGAAGAAGAAAGAGAGCATATGAGTAAGGCTCCATATGCTTCGACAGTTGCAAGCCTTATGTATGGACTTCTTTGCACACATCCAAATATCTGTTTCGCAGTAGGAATTGTTAGTCAATATCAAGCGTATCTGTAACACCCCGAACCCGAGACCATCGCCGGTGTCGGACACGAGGGGTTAACGAGACAAATCCTCTTAAAGTACCGACCAATTTGGCATTTCTGGACAGGCTGGAAAACTGCGTCACTGTCGCCTTAAAAATCATATCTCGAGTTCCAAAACTTGGAAACTGATTCCGTAAATTTTCCCTGAATTTAGACTCATATATCCATCCATGGATTTATTTCTAGAATTTTTTGTCAGGCCAATTGGTACAGTTTATTAGTTAAATTCACCCATGTTACAGGGGTCGACTACACTGACCTTCGCGCGTTACAACTTGAATATCTCTCTGTACAGGGCTTTAATACTGGTGCCGTTTCTTTCTAATGAAACTAGACTCAAAATGGAATCTGTACATATAAGGCATGACTTCTAATTATTTCTGGATAATTTATAGTAAATTTTCAAAGTTGCGACATGGGACCCAGAAACCGTTCTGGTCCCGTCTCACGAAATCTCGAATATCTCTTAAAATACGGCTCATATGGTCGTTTTGTTTCGTCCATATGAAAATAGATTCATCAAGGTTCAATTTCATAATTTATTAACTATTTAATTCTACTTCTACTATTTTTAGTGATTTTTCCATCTCACCTCGCTGCTGCTGGTAGCATCTGTTACTAAAGCAAACAATGACTATTTCATAATTCTTCCATGGCCAACTATTTCATCATACGTAATGCAACTATGGCCACCTTATCAAAATTAAGGTTTCTAAGGCTCGTGACCATAGGTTTTAGAATCACACTCAACCGACCACATAGGCCATTTTCGCATGGCTTAAAGTTTACAACCCACAATTCAACAAAACAAAATGGCCTATACATGCCAAATGTTCTCCTAGTTCAACTACGAAGACAATACCAAAAGATTTCCAGCCGGTGTGATGACTTCAACGACGGTTCCGAGCACACAAACGATACGAGTCCAAGAGACCTAAAATGGGTGACAAGAAAACACCGAGTGAGTTTATAACTCAGTAAGTCATAAGCATTCATCAACCAACCATTAATAAAATTATCACAACATGAAACGATAAACGAGGCTAGGTACTCCATCCATATCGAAACTATACTATAATTCCTCGGACCTTTCGGTTCAATCTCATACCAAGTCATACATCCACATTTCATATTCTATACAATAAGATATTTGAGGCATTTTCACACACCAACTCATTTTCACCACAATCATACAATTGCAATCATCACATAGATTTAAAGCTTACCAAGCTCAACCCCGAGCATGAACATATTGCCTATTCGTCATGAGCTCAAGGTACTTACCGATCCGCTGTCCGGGATTAACTCGTAATGTCGCACACTCAGTGCCAATTGTAATGCAAGAGAATATAGTGAATCCGCACACTTAGTGCTATATACATTCAGCTCGCACACTTAGTGCTATATAATCAAACTCGCACACTTAGTGCTGTACAATTTTAAACCCGCACACTTAGTGCCAATCTTGTCACCGTGTCCATTTATACCCGCACACTTAGTGCCGAGACCAATACCTTATGCATTTTGCTGCCTTTATACATTCAACAATGGCATCACTCCATACACATACATTTCCATTTACACATCAACTCATTTAAACACATTTGCATATATATTATGATCATTCTAATCAACACCAAATATATGCTTAATGACTTACCTCGTGTTGGGTAAAATAGTTCCAAGTCGGCTACTCGATGATCTTCGTCTTTCCCTTGCTTGATTCTCCTTCTTTAACTCCTTGAGCTTAATCAATAAATCACTAGTTTAACCATCTTGCTAAACATTCATAATTCAACTACACATGCATATGTATGCTTGTATATTCGCAACCATTCTTACTAATCGCCCATTTGGTCGATTATACACCTAACCGAATATGCACCAAAAACTTGATTCAACATTACCTACATACTCACTTTAATGGTCAATATATATATATATATATATATATATATGTACAATGTCAACTAACATCTTTTAATCACCTAATTTCATCTCATGAACATTTAATCAAATTTTCCCAATCTAGCATATATTTTCACATCCATTTGTAACATCATGTACAAACACATATACACATATATCAAAACACAAATTTTACCTATCATGCAACAAGCATAAATTGCACTTATGAGCATGCCATGGCGAATACATCCCACACCATCCCCTTTCAATTTTTGGTCATGGTTAAACAAAGAAAACTCCATGTCTTACTCAAGAATGCTAAAAGAAATTTCAAGAGTAGTCAATCCATCATTACATGTATCATCAACAAGCTTCACATTTAGCATGCAATGGCTTTAACACAATATCAACCTTGGCCAAATACCATTTCCATGGCATAACAAGGATTTGAACCATGGGCTAACATGAACATCAAGTTAGCAACTAAAACATGCATGAATCTCATGACACAACCTCAAACATACCTTAATCTTGACACAAGTATGACCAAATCTCCTTCTAGTTCTCTTCTAAACCAAGCATGAAGCAAAAATCATTCCTTTTCCCTTAGTATTTTCAGCCAAGATTTGAGAATGGATGAACAAATTTTTCCTTTCTTTTTCCTCTACTCACGGCAACAAAAGGGGGCATCCATGCTCATTTTTTTTCATTTCTTTATTTTTCCTACATAATCCACTAACTAAACATGTTGGAAACATGTTCCCTTGCCCATATTCTTGTCATGGCGGCCACTCTTCCCTTTTTTGGGCAAATTGACATGCAAAACCACTCTTTTGCATGCATGTACTATTAGACCATTGTAAGATTAGCCTATCACCTTTCAACAATGTTTCATACAAGTCCATTTTAATAAATTCACATAGAAATGATCAAATTAATGCATGAAACTTTCACACATGCATTTACTAACATCATAAACATAGAATATAACTTTTAATTACTTATAAGACTCGGTTTAGTGGTCCCGAAACCACTTTCTGACTAGGGTCAAATTAGGGTTGTCACAATTTTCGCATGGCTTAAAGTTTACAACCCACAATTCAACAAAACAAAATAGCCTATACATGCCAAATGTTCTCCTAGTTCAACTACGAAGACAATACCAAAAGATTTCCAGCCGGTGTGATGACTTCAACGACGGTTCCGAGCACGCAAACGATACGAGTCCAAGAGACCTAAAATGGGTGACAAGAAAACACCGAGTGAGTTTATAACTCAGTAAGTCATAAGCATTCATCAACCAACCATTAATAAAATTATCACAACATGAAACGATAAACATAGAATATAACTTTTAATTACTTATAAGACTCGGTTTAGTGGTCCCGAAACCACTTTCCGACTAGGGTCAAATTAGGGATGTCACAGTATCCTAGTTTTAAGAATTGGCAAGTTATAAAACATATATTAAGGTATCTTAAAAGAACCAAGGATTATATGCTTGTGTATCCTAGGGAGAACCTTACTTCTATTGGATACAAAAACTTAGACTTCCAAATCTGTAAAAATTCGAGGAAATCGACATTGGGAAATATATCCGTCCTAGGTCATAGAGCCATAGTATGGAGAAGTGTAAAACAGACTTGCACTCTTGACTCTACTATGGAGGCTGAGTATGTGGCTAATTCTGAGGCAACGAAAGAAGCATTATGGCTTCAAAAGTTATTAATCGATCTTGAAGACATTCTTAGTATGGAAAAAGCTATAGCACTATATTGTCAGATAGTGCTGCAATAGTTAATACCAAGGAAATGAAAAGTCACAAAAAGACGAAACATATTGATCAGAAATATCACTTGATACGAGAGGAAGTAGTTGAAGAAATTATAGATGTGGTGAAAGTAGCTTTTAAAGATAACCTTATAGATACGTTTACTAAGACTCTTGTAGTTAGGAGTTTTAATTAACACGTCAAGGGTATGGGAATAGAAAACATAACGCATTTACTTTACTACGGCAAGTGGGAGATTGTTGGAAATGTGTCCATTTGTAGTAGACATGTAATTGTTTTCTATTTATTTGAACGATGAATAAATAAATTTCACATTTCATTGTTATGTCTTTTGAGTTTCTTTCTTTCATATTTTGCATGCATAGCGAAATTGTGACAAGCAAATATTAGCTCATTGATTGTCTAAGTTCAAATTGATGATAAGTGGCATTGTAACAATGTTTACATTGCGAGAAAGAAAACTTTCTTCAGTAGATAATCTAAATGAGTCCGTAATCTTGTGAAAGAACCAAAGTGAGAATTTGATTCAAATAATGAGAAGGATTATTATGTCGTCTACAATTCCAATTGAGGAGATGACTAGTTTTAGCTACCGGAGTAGTTGACTCCACGAGTAGAGACATAGATGTATTCATTAACAATATGATACATTGGATTGGACCTAAGATAAATTAATTCTAAATCTGTTTATGAATTAAGTTACTTGTGACATTCATGGTGTAATTTACCTCAATCCTAAGCTAGTCACAGACCATGCGTATGAAACTCATATGCTTTGATATAAGTGGAGGCTTATGCTTTAAAGTTGATCGAGTTAATGGCCGGTATGTTGGGTACACGACTTATGTATGGTATGTCTTTACTAGCTACAGTGGAATTCATAGCTCAATTAAAGAGTTAATGGTATCCTCTCATTGACATTATGCTTATTGATAAATTTGGAATGTGACCATGGGTTGCTTGTTCTCAAATGAGCAATTTATGATAGTAAATTGTTGACATTGATCATATTAATCATTAAGAAGATACAATAGTGAAAATAAGATAAAATAGGATTGTATTAAGTGAATGAATTTAACTCAAAGGAATCAATGATATCATATGAGGGTAATACACACATGATGGGGTCATTGGACAAAGCAATTGGATGATATTTTTAGGAAAATTAATTTTGATTAAGTAACATTAAATTAATTAGATTAATTAAAGTTATATGATATTTTTAGAAATTAATTTTGAAGTTAGAAATTGGCTCAATAGGTAATTGAACTTGAAAATTGGACCTGAGATCGTAAATTGAGCCCGAAAGCCCAAAATCGAGATTAAGACCCAAAAATTGGTTGAAGCAAGCTTGATATGAGAAACCGCGCCAACGATCCAACTGGTGGCTAGACCAGATCGGTCAGGCTGTAACTGGCTTGGACCGAACTGATGAAATCTAACTAGCTTGGGGTACCAATAGCTGCGACGACGACATTCTAGTGGCCAAAACAAAGGTCGACGAGGGTGAGTCTTCGATGATTATGCAGTGCAAGAATTACACTGCTACTGGGATTGTACCAGAGAATTTGATTTCATATTAACTATTCCAAAAGTAATATTATGTTTATAGGTTTAATATTAAATTTAATTTAATACTTATCTTAATATTATTTTATTAATTTAATATTAAAGTGATTATCTTGATATTAAATTTAATTTAATGTTTATCTTGTAGATAAATATTATATTAATTTAATATTAAAATGTTTAAGTTTAATCATAATTGAACTCTCTAAGCTCTCCCTATATAAAGAGAGCTTTGGTCATTATTTTTCACACACTTAAATTGAAGAGAAAGTTGTAGAGAGAAAATTCACTGCAGAAATTAATTCAGAAAATTTCTAGAGATATTTTTCTTATTTACAACTTGAAAAAAAAGTTTAGAGACATTGTGAAATTACCCCACTAGTAGTTTTTGTGAAATTTTTTTTGATTCAAAGCAAGTCCCTACTCGACAGACATGAGCTTGAAGATAGCAGAGAAGACTACTCGGTCGAAGCGTTCAACCTAGAGAAATAAAAAAAGGTACAATTTTGATTAAGTTTTTATTACTTTAGTTATCACAACCAAGTTCTTATTTTGGAAAAAAAATTAAAACTCTGTTTTTTTCCTAAATTTATTTTTCATTGCGTTTTCCAAACCCGAATTCTAACACTTACTCTATTACTTTTCATTCTTAGTCTTTTTTATAGTAGAAGAAGGATCAGTTGAAAGTGACTATGCCAGAGTTGCGGTTACAAGTGAACCACTTGTTTATTTTTGTATCATGCATGGCTATTTTTAATATCGCATATACATATGTTTTGTGTTTAACTTTTCCAATTAACGTCGTCGTTTGTATTTTGCTATCTTAAAATGAGAATTTGTCCCTTATTATGATAGTGTACGCTAAACTTCCTTAATTTGTTGTTTAAACACTTGTCTTTTATATGTATTTGCCATTGATGGAAGTGGATGATTAATAGATTATCTTATTCTTTAAAGATGCGTTACTAAATAAGAGAAGAATAATATATATTTACACCAAAGAAAATCTTCATAATTGTTTTTCTAAATGTTTTATGTTAATTTGAAGGGTTTGTATCTGTCAGTAATGCCCTAGTTCGTTGGGCAGTTTGTTTGGCTAAATGATACACGCCATGTCTTCTTGACGGGCTAAGGGGTGTTACAAGTTTGGTATTAGGGCTAAGGTTGAGCCGATTCTCAAAAAATCAAAGGCTAAGTCATGCTCTGCCATGTATGATATATCTTTGGCTTAGTCCTTGCAGTTTTGATTAACTTAAGTTGTGTTGTAGCTAAAAATAATGTTTGAAAGCTCAAGAGAAGTGATGGGTGAGGAAATTGAAAGTCATGCACCTCTGTTACAAGGAAAGGGTCCTGTAGCTAATTCGGGCACGACTGAAAACAATTTCTGCAATATTTTTAGCACAATGATGGGTTAATGGTTTGACCAGTTCATGGGAATAACTCAAGTACCTCAACCACCATAACAACCTCCACCTGAAGTGGTACAACTAGTACCTCCTACACATCAAGTATCGACTACAACTCAGTTTAAAGGAGATCCCTTGAGAGACATACATAAATGAGGCACTAAAGAGTTTCTAGGGGATAAGGGCGATGACTCCGCATCAACAGAACAATGGCTATCTCATGTACGTAGAGTAATTTTAGAGCTTCAGTGCACTTTAGCGGATAATCTATTATGCGTTTTCCTTGTTGGAAAGGGAAGCGTATCGATTGTGGGGAACGCTGTTAAGTGTGACCCTAGAAAAGTTGATAGATTGGGAGTTTTCTTAACAAAATTCAGAGAAAAAATATGATAATCAGATGTATGTTGAGCAAATGAAGAAAGAGTTTCTATATCTCAAACAGGGATGAATGTTGGTAATAGAATATCAGCAAGAATTTGTTAGACTTAGTCACTAAGTGAGAGAAATGTTTCAGACTAAAAAACCCTTGTGCGTCAAGTTTGAGTAGGGCTTAAGGGATGAAATCAACACCCTAGTGCTAACATCAGAAGTTTAGAGTCTATCAGCCACGACAACCAAAGCTCAGGAGATGGAAATGATTATCCAAGAAAGAAGTAGAGGGTAGGATAGAGACAGAATGAAGCGTGGGATCTCCAGTCCAAAAAACTCCATGAATTTTAAGAAGCCAAAAGATAGAATTTTCTTTGCACCAAGGAGAGATTTTCAGCCTTCGAGTTTTTAACGAGAAGGAGGTAGATGAAAAGCTACCTCGATAGCAAGTACAGGTGGGACTAGGATGGTAAGGGTGTTGAGAAATGTGCCAATATTATAGTAAACATGTAACTATTTTCTATTTATTTTAATGATAAATAAATAAATTTAATTTCACATTTCACTATTATGTCTTTTATATTTTACATGCATAGCGAAATTGTGACAAGCAAATATTAGCTCATTGATTGTATAAAGTTCAAAGTATAGATAAGTGGCATTGTAAAGAACGTTTACTTTGCGAGAAAGATAACTTACTTTAGTAGATAATCTAAATGAGTTCATAATATCGTAAAAGAATCAAAGTGAGCATTCGATTCAAATACTTAGAAGGATTATTATTTCGTCTACAATTCCAATTGAGGAAATGACTAGTCTTGGCTATCGGAGTAGTTGACTCCACGAGTAGAGATATGGATGTATTCATTGGTAGAATGATACATTGGACTAGACCCAAGATGAATTAATTCTAAATTCATTTGTGAGTTAATTCACTTGTGACATTCATGGTGTAATTTACCTAAATTTTGAGTTAGTCACTGACCATGCGTATGCAACTCATGTGCTTTGATATAAGTGAAGGCTTATGCTCTAAAGATGATCAAGCCCATAGCCAGTATGTTGGGTACATGACTTGTGTATGCCATGACTTTACTAGCAACAGTGGAGTTTATAGCTCAATTAAAGAGTTAACAGTATCCTCCTATTGGTATTGTATAGATTGATAAGTATGGAATGTGGCCACGGGTTGCTTGTTCTCTAACGAGCAATTTATCATAGTCATTTGTTGACAATGATCGTATAAATTATTAAGAAGACAAAATGGTGACAATGAGAGAAATAGGATTGTATTGAGTGAACAAATTTAACTCAAAGGAAACAAGGATATCATATAAGGGTAACACACACATGACGAGGTATTTGGACAAAGCAATCATCCAATTTCTTTCGTAAAGAGTATAAAATAAGGAGTTTTCAATCATGGTACTTCTTGTGGACTGACTCCATGATTAAGTAATTGCGAATTATAGGAATGATGCTTTTGGACATAAATTGCAATCACTAGAGCGTAATTGTATATGTCCGATTGGTCTCTCTACTAGCTCAATAAAAGCTCAATCAGACTGCATTTGAATCAGAAGAAAATTTTACGACTTTGGGAATAATTTAATTGAGTCGATTTATTCGATGTGGAATTAAATTAGGTGGTCATAAGAATATTTCAACTAGAGAATTTGATTAAAGAATTTTCTTGAAAAATTAATTTCAAAAAATTAATTTTTGATCAAATAAAATTAAATTAATTAAAATGAATATGATATTTTTGAAAATTAATTTTCAATTCAGACAATTAGCCTAATGGGTAATTGAACTTGAAAATTGGATCTAAGATCGTAAAATGGGCCGAGGAGCCTAAAACTGAGACTAAGACCTAAAAACTAGTCGAACCAGTCCTGATATGTGAAACTAGGTCGACAGTCCAACCAGTGGCTAGACTGGACTAGTCGGGTCATCATTGACCCGGATTGAATCAGGAGCAGCCGAATCGACTCGGGATGCCATAGGGATGTCGCACCTGCATCACTAGACACAATGATGACGATGACTGCGATGGTGACATCTCGGTGGCCGGTGACAGTTAGTCGTCAGTGGTTGAGCATTGGAAAGATTATACTTCTACTGAGGCTCTTCCAGATAATTTGATTTCAAATTAATTATTCCAAAAATAATAATATTTTAATAGTTTAATATTAAATTTAATTTAATACTTAACTTAATAGTATTTTATTAATTTAATATTAAAGTGATTATCATAATATTAATATTAATTTGATGTTTATCTACATTTTATCTTTTTAATAAGATTTAATATTAAATTTAATCTAATATTTATCTTGATAAATATTATGTTAATTTAATATTAAAGTGATTAAGTTTAATCATAGTTGAACTATCTAAACTCTCCGTATATAAATAGTGCATTGGGTCATTATTTACACACACTTGAATTTAGGAGATAGTTGTAGAGAGAAAATTCTCTGAAGAGATCATTCTAGAAAATTTCTAGAAATATTTTTCTGTTTTACAACTTGACCCAAAATTTTAGAGAAATTGTAAAATTAGCCCACTGGTATTTTTGTGAAAAATTTTCTGATTCAAAGCGAGCCCACACTCGGCAAATGTGAGCTTGAGGATGGCGGAGAAGACTACTCAGTCGAAGCGCTCATCTTAGACGAATCGAAAAAGTACAATTTTGATTAAGTGTTTATTACTTGAGATGTCACAACCAAGATCTTGCTTAGGAAAAAAAATTTAAAACTCTAGTTTTTCCCTAAATTTATTTACCACTTCATTTTCCAAACCCGTTTTTCTAACAAAGGGACCCCATTTATGAACAATTGGAAAGAATCAAATGAGAAAATATTGGAGACATGTAGGAGCTTGTTATGCATGTGGATCTTTGGCTTAACGAATGAACCCGAAATATTCATGGATAGAGTCTTTTAGTCCTTCTTGGACCATTTCGTAATCATTTTTAGTGATGATATTTTGGTCTACTCTAAAAGTGTGACAAACCATGAAGAACACTTAGAGATTGTGTAAAGAACCTTGTGAGAGAACAAGTTGTATGTCAAATTCAATAAGTGTAAATTTTGGTTGAGGGAAGTCCATATTTTGGGTCATGTCATTTTCGTTGAGGGCATCAAGTTAGACCCTGATAAAATCAAAGTTGTAATCGATTGGAATCCGACAAGAAATAGCACTAATGTACGTAGTTTCCTAGGTTTACCAGGCTACTACAGGCAATTTGTAAAAGGGTTTTCCATGTTCGTGACACCTCTCACGTGACTGTTAAAAAAGAAAGGGAAATTTGATTGGACAGAGGTGTTCAAAGAAGCTTTGACAAGCTGAAAGTAGTTTTAAATGAGGCCTCAATTGTAGCTCGACTGTAATCAAGCATGGAGTACATTGTGTTTACTAACACATCCCTAAATGGACTGGGATATGTGCTCATGCAAAGTGGGAAGGTCATGGCTTATGCATCTCTCTAGCTCAAGTCACATGAGAAAACTATCTGACACATGACTTGGGACTAGCAGTAGTGGTGTAGCACTAAAAATCTGGAGACATTATCTTTTTGGGAAAAGTGTCGCATGTTATCAAACCATAAGATCTTAAAGTACTTGATGACACAAAAGTATCTGAATCTACACTAACGATGGTGGATAGAGATACTAAAGGACTATGACCTAGCAATCGAGTACTATCCTTGAAAGGCTAACGTAGTGGTGGATGCTTTAAGTAGGAAAATTGTGGCAGCTTTGGTATTTCTTTGAGTGAATGTACGCATGATAGACGATGGATCGTTGCTTGTTGAATTAATTGTCCAACCTATCTTTCTTTCTTAAATTTTGGAAGAACAACTAAAGAATGTAAAGTGTGATGAATACAAGAGGCGATGACATCTAACGAAGCAACGAACTTCAGCCTAGGAAAGGATGACAAACTTTGATTTATGGGTAGAATGTATGTGCCAGCAGGAAGTGAATTGAAGTAAGAATTTTTAAATGTGGCTCACGAATGAAATTTCTCACTTCATCCAGGAAGCATTAAGATGTATCGTTTTTTAAGGTGTTTGTATTGGTGGCTTGAAATGAAGAGGGAGTATCGAAGTATGTGTCGAGTTGTCTGACACGCCAGCAAGTACATCAAGTTCCCTCAAGGAAGCTGTATCCTCTAGAAATTCCTAAGTGGAAGTGAGACAAGATCACCATGGATTTTGTTTCAGGTCTTCCTCTTGGTCCTTCTAAAACGAACGCAGTTTGGGTGATTATTTATCGGCTTACTAAGTCAGCCCATTTCCTTGTAGTACGCACAAGCTATTCATTGGAAAAATTGGTAAAAATCTACATATTTAAAATTGTACGCCTCCATGAGATACCAATATCCATAGTGTCAGATTGAGATCCAAGGTTCACTTCGAGGTTTTGGAAATAGTTGTAAGAATTCTTAGGAACCAAGCTACAGTTTAGTACTACTTTCCATCCTCATACAAATGGGAAATCAGAAAGAGTAATTCAAGTTTTTGAAGACATGCTTAGAATTTGTATAATAGATTTTGAATTGAACTGGGAAAAATATCTTCCCTTGTTAGAGTTTGCATACAACAACAGTCATCATATATAACCTGGAAATGTTGTCTTTTGAAGCACTGTATGGAAGAAGGTGCAGATCACCCACCTATTAAATAGAGCTCAGTGAAAGGAAAATAGTTGGTTTAGACTTGGTACGAGAAATAGAAGAGAAAGTTTGATCATTCTAACCTATTTAAAGGTTGTCCAAGATCGAAAAAAGGCTTACGTTGACAAAACAAAATAAGGATGTTTTGTTTTTGAAGTGGGAGACAAGGTATTTTTGAAAGTTTCTTCTTGAAAAAGAATTATAGGGTTTGGACTAAAAAGGAAGTTGAACCCACGATTCATAGGACTATAGGAAGTTTTAGAGTGAGTTGGTCCAGTGGGATATAGATTGGAACTACCTCCAGAGCTATCTAAGATTCAAGTATGTTCTATGTATCCATACTAAGAAGATATCAATCGAATCCAGACCATGTGGTGCAAGTAGAAACACTAGAGGTGGAACCCAACTTATCTTATGAAGAAGAGTCTATTCGTATTTTGGCAAGAGAAGTGAAAAAACTGAGAAATAAAAGAATTCCACTAGTAAAAGTAATGTGGGGGAACCATAATATGAAGGAAGACACTTGGGAGAGATAAAGTTTGATGAAAGAGAAATATCTTCAACTATTCACAGGTAAGAATTTTGAGAACGAAATTTTCTAAATAAGGGAGAGTTATAATAGTTCGCCCAACATCTACCGTCTAGATATGCTGTTTGGCATATAGTTGAGTAAGCCGGGGTAGAAAAAAGGGTGAAGTATCTGTTAAGTTTCTGGTGGCGTATTGCGTGGATTTAGCAGTACACCCAATTGAGGGACACATTACTGGAATTCACCATTTGGTGAACTCTAAAGTTTGACGGACTCTTTTGTGTGACAATCCTCCAATCCCTAATACTTGGGGCGATTTCATTAGTTCTCGAATCGATAGACTTGTTTTACATGTTTTAGCGTGAAAATAATGGCTTCGTGAGTATTGTTCTAGTTTAGTTAAGACCTAATTGGAATTGAACTAGAGTACTGTAGATGACAACTTAATGTGTTTATGTAGTTGAATGAATTGCTTAGGTAGCTTGTTTTATTGTACAAGCAATGCTTTACTACTTGCTAAACTGATTAATGGTAGTAGTTAAGTTTGGTAGCTGTTTAAGCAAGTCTATTCTCGAGTTTCAGGGGCTATAGTGGGATTTTTTTTACCCTCCCACTAAGCTTTGTTCCCGTTGTCTGTGCTATACAAGGATGTCAATAGCCGATATGTTTCACATTTGTTTTTCTCTTTGTTATTTTCTAAGTTTCTGGAAAATTTTAAGGTATCTTTGTTAAAGAGGATGAGGAAGGTTTCTAGTAGCTAGTTAAAACACCCTTGTTAAGTATCAACTTACTGATAATTTTAAAAAGCCCTTAGGTTGTTGTTGAACGGATTTACATTTTTGCATTACTGCATGCATGATTAAATTAGATAAATAGTCTGATGGTTATAACTGTTTCTTATTTAGCTCAATAAGCTACTAAAGGTCCAAGCAATAGAGGCAAAGGACTAGTAGAGTAGATTCTGTTATGAAGTTTGTTGGTGAGTTCCTTCTTACTTCATTTGAGGAATGAAATTTCCATGATATATGGGTTGTGTACGGTAAGTTGCTCGTACTATAAATTAGTTGATGTGTTGCATCTTGCGTGTGTGTGTTAGCCAGTAAAGTATGTGTAAGTATGACCATTTTCAACATAAACATAAGCCCATTAGTAAACACTTTATGATATGTGAAAATTGTGGAAATGAGATCTATATGTGATGCCTCTGGTAGGGCAGCTATATTGCAAACTGAACTGGCAGATCATAGCCCAACCTTACGGGAGAACACATGTTCAACATAACAAGGATATGAATATGAAAATAAATATGGCCGATATGTGATTCTGATTTCTAAGATATGGGTCTAAGGCTAGCACAAGGATGGGTCATTAAGTACTATGGAGGGTTGTGGGAGATGTGTATAAGCTGGTAGAATGTGTCCACCTAAGTGTTGTATATGTTATGTTAAATTGACGTAGTGTTGCCGCCAAGGAACTATGGATTGCAATTAGTGTATTATGTCTATATAACAAAGTCTCATGAAAAAGTACCTGTAACACCCCCTACCCGTATTCGACGCCAGAACAGGGTACGAGGCATTACTGGACTTAAACACTAGCAAACATACAAAATCGAGATGTAAATTTCTATCCAAATTTAGAAGTTTTTACATTCAATCATAAAGTCCCAATTACGAGCCTCTGAGGACCAAAACATGCATTGGAAGCGGCTCAGGACTAAATCGAGAACTTTAGAAAGTTACCCAACACTTATAAAATTTTCCATCAAAACAGGGGTCACATGCCCGTGTGGCTTTGGGACACGTCTGTGTGGTCACACACGCCTGTGCCCCTAACCCTTGTAACTTTCTGTTTATGACGTCATCAACATGTAAAAGTTACACGGCCAAGTCACACGCCTATGTGCTTAGACCATGTGGGCGATTTAATTTTCATAAATTTTCATAAAATAGGTGCAGACTTCACACGCCCTAGGCACCTGGGCCGTGTCCTTCACACAGCTGAGACACACGGTTGTGTCTCTACTCGTGTTGCCAATTCAAAGCTAAAATTCAAAATGTAGGGGACACACGACCGGATCACACACCTATGGGACAAGCCTTGTGTCACACACGGCTTAGCCACACGCCCATGTGTCTACCCGTGTGGACAAAATAAGGCTATTTACCAAGCCATTTTGCCACCCTTTTCTTGCACCATCCTACACAACAACAAGCAACACCAATCCAAGCATATACACACAACCAATTCAACCACAACCAAGTCATCCACACATCAATTACATGCTATTTTCTATCACATACAACATCTCATACTTATCATTTCAAACCATGCAAAAATCCATATCCACGAAAGACATCATCATATTCATATATACTTAATGAATATTAGCCAATTTCAATGGTCATTTACAAAATGAACCATCAACCATTATAAGCCAACACATTTGGCCAAATCGAATATGACACATAACAAAATGACCAAGTCCTTATACATGCCATAACTCAAAATCATGTAATCATAAGTACCCAAAATGATACTTTGATAATGTGAATGGATCTCCGACTGTCTTTAACCCCCGAGCTAGCTTGGTGAGGCTATAAGACAAGGGAAAAGAAAGGGGAGTAAGATTTAAAGCTTAGTAAGTTCCTATGCAAATAATAGGCATCATACATACTTTAGCATAAATTTAACATGAAGTAATTTAACATAAATGTCATAGTAAAATGTCATAATCAAACTTAACATAGATGTTATTAAAACCTTAACATCATAACTTACTCAATCATACCACACCTAGGGTTCATCACATATCGAGCTCATTAAGCATGAGTTTTACGTGCATACCTGTACCAGCTTGCAACTTACCATAGTCTTTCACAACTTAAACATTGCCGTTAAGTTTCCCGTTGAACCACTTGGAATACTAAAGGATACTCGGGATATCTCATACACATAGTACCATACCAATGTCATATCCCACATATGGTTTTACATGGGATCTCATATCGATGCCAATAACCCAGCTGTGATCTTACACGAAGTCTCGTATCGATACTATATCCAAGATATGGTCTTACACGTAATCTCAACTAACCTTAATGTCATAACATTTGTATCCAACTATTCCTGAGGTCCAACTGGGATTTTCTCACTTGTCAAACTTTTTCGAATTCATTCAAAGAGTAAATCATAATTCATACAATAATAACACAATTAAAGCATAAATAATAATGCATTATTTATATACGAACTTACATCGGTACAAAAATAGTAAAAAAGGATCTGATTGTCAAACACCTTATTCTTTCCCCGATCAAGGTCCAAACTTCATTTTTCTTGATCTATAATAGAAAATTTAACTTATTCAATATTCACATTACTCAAATCAGTCCAATCATCACATTAAGACAAAATTACCTTTTTTCCCCTAAAGTTTCACATTTTTACAAATTAGTCCCTAGGCTCGTAAAATGAAGTGTATTCAATTTATTTGTTACCAAGCCTAGCCGAACCATATACATGCTCATATCTGCCCACATTTTCATCAAATTTTTTTTACTACCCATTTTACATCTTTTTACAAATAAGTCCTTTTTAGATATTTTCATGAAAAATCACTTAGTAAAAGTTGTTTATTACACATCAAACTTTCATTTTCTACCATTAAACATAAAAAAACATGCATGTCACACATGGGTAAATTTTTAAAGATGAACCCTACTTCAAAAC
This sequence comes from Gossypium arboreum, assembly GCF_025698485.1. Classification (NCBI taxonomy): domain Eukaryota; kingdom Viridiplantae; phylum Streptophyta; class Magnoliopsida; order Malvales; family Malvaceae; genus Gossypium; species Gossypium arboreum. Next base: position 95,647,136 of record NC_069075.1, read on the forward strand.
AATGGTAGAAATGGAAAGATCGGGTGAGTACGACTTCAAAAACGTAAAGAGCATTAAAAACAGGGGTAGGATGTACTTACAATCAAGCTTGAAAGATGACAAAACCCTAGCTATGGAGAGCTTGAAAATTTCGGCCAAGGGTTGGAGAAGATGGACAATTTTTTGCTTTTTTTTCCCTTTTTATTCTTTTATTTACTAAATGATCAAAATGCCCTTTTTTCCAAACTTTAAAATTTTATTTCACCATGTCTATTTTTGTCCACTAACTTAACAAATGGTCTAGTTATCATATAAGGACCTCTAATTTAAAATCTCACGACAATTGGACAACTTTAACATATAGACCCCAACTTTTTCACTTTTTACAATTTAGTCCTTTTTACTAAATTGAGTGCCCAAACATCAAACTTTTCGAACAAAATTTTCATGAAATCATTCCATGAAACTATAGACCATAAAAATCTAATAAAATTTAAATTTTTTACGTCAAATTTGTGGTCCTGAAACCACTGTTTCAACTAGCCCCAAAATCGGGCTGTTACAACTCTTCCCCCTTTAGGGATTTTTGTCCTAAAAAATCTTACCAGAAAATAGGTTTGGGTACTATTTTCTCATAGTCTCCTCTGATTCCCACATAGCCTCTTCAACACCATGTCTTTGCCACGAAACCTTCTCTAGGGCTATAATTTTATTTCTCAACTATTTAACTTCCCAAGCTAAGATCTTAATCGGTTCTTCACCGGACGTCATATCCAGTCGAATCTCAATTTCTGATGGAGAAATCGCACGTGAAGGATCGAAATGATATTGTCTCAACATCAACACATGAAACACATTATGAATTCTTTCTAATTTTATCGGTAAAACTAACCGATATGCCATTAGCCATATCCTTTCAATAATTTCATACAGCCCAATGAAACGTGAACCAACTTGCCTTTATGGCTGAATCTAAGAATCTTCTTCCACGGAGATACTTTCAAAAATACTTTATCCCCAACTTGAAACTCAATCTCTTTCTTTCCAAATCCGCGTATGACTTTTGTTGGTCTGAAGCTGCTTTCAAACAATCACAGATTACCTTTACTTTTTCTTCGATTTCCTTAACCAAGTCAACCCCGTGAATCTGTTTCTCGTTAAGCTCAGTCCCATAGAAAGGCGTTTGGCACTTGCGGCCATACAATGCCTCATAAGGTGCCATTTTTATACTCGACTGATGACTGTTGTTATAGGTAAATTCGACCAATGGTAGATATTTTTCCCAACTACCCTTAAATTCACAGCATCGAAGCATATCTTCAAGTATCTGAATTACCCTTTCGAATTGACTGTCGATCAATGGATGAAATGCAATACTAAAATTCAATTTTGTACCCAAGGCTTCTTGCAACTTTTTCCAAAATCTTGGATACCTATCCTAGATAATAGAGATTGGCACCCTGTGTGTGATATCCCGAATTAGGGCCTAGATAGAATAGTGGTTTCGAAACCACAATTCTGAAGTAGAAAAATTTATTCTGATTAATTTTTATAATTTATTGAGTGATCAGATGCATGTGTTAGAATATCGATAGAAAATTTCACGAATTGCATGTCTAATTTACCTATTAGGACTTAATTGCAAAAGTTGATAAATATGAGTTTTAGATGTTAAAGGATTTAATTGAAGAGCATAATTGAAGTAGAGGTCCTTAAATGGTAATTATACGATTAGGTTTTCATGGACAAAAGTGGACATACATAGGTAGAAATAACCAAAGTTTTTAATGAAGGGTATTTTAGTCATTTGGTAATTAAAAGATTAAAAAAAGGAAAAAGATGGAAAAATATGTCCATCTTCTTCATTAGGACGAAATTTCAAGGGTTCTTCATAGCTTGGGTTTGTTTCAAGCTTCCAAGCTCCATAGTAAGTGATTACAAGCCCCGTTTTTAATGTTCTTTACGTTTTTGGATTCCCGGTAACTTGATTTAGCTTATTCTAGCAATAATTTAACCTAGGGTTTATATTTGGAAAAAAACCCATAGGTGGAAAAAAACCCATAGGTGAAATGTGTTTATTTTGATGTTTTATGGTAGAATATGAAACTTTTGCTAAACAATTTTACGTGAAAACGAGTAAAATGACATAATCGGTAAAAATACCTAATGTTTATAACTACATGTTAGAGTGAGAATTTGATGTTGCCATAGAAGGGAAAAATGATCACATGTCATAAAACATAATAATTTTGGAAAAAAAATTAATTTTTGAGCTTTGGGGCAAAAGTGTAAATATGCAAAAGTTTAGGGGTAAAATTGTAATTTTTCTAAAGTTAGAGTTAAGGACTATTTTGATAAATGTGAGTATTAAATTAGCTAAATGTGTTATTTTATACCAAGAAAGATGTGGAATCGACCTTGATCGGGGAAAGGAAAAGATTGTGGACTAAATTGCAAAATTTCTTTATTTTGTACCGGGGTAAGTTTAGGTGTAAATGTAGTAACATAATTGTCATTTTAAGTAATTTAATGTTATTTATATGATATGATGATTAATATCATGAAATATTATGCTTTGTGGTTATTATTGAGTAATATGCAAATTATGTGCGCTACTTGTTAAATATGAATTGCTACTGAGTATCGGTTTCGATATTCTGTGGAAGACGACAAAGATGTGTGATTGAGGAAAAAGCCATTTGAACCATGGGAATAGATTAGAATACAGGTGACATGTCATTAAGATATTTGAGTTCCGAGCTCGTTGAGTTGAGTCCAAGTTCACTTATGGATGCGAACGTCCGAGCTCGTTGAGTTGAGTCCGAGTTCACTTATGGGCGGGTTACATGGTAGCTTGGCTACATAATTTTCGTAGGCTATTGAGTTTGTCTAGTTGCAGGTATGGCACTTATGTGCATGAAATCCATGTATTCGAATCATATTCCGATGTGTTCAACGGATAAATCTTAAGTAGATAAGGTGAGTACCTAAAACGAAGGTGAAATGTTGGTAAGTGTGGTAAATGATAAAATTTGCACAGGTATGTACTTAACCCTCGGGGTGAGACTTCAATATAACAATAATATGGTAGGATCATGAATGAGAAATATGATATGAATGCTTTGGTGATATTATGCAAATGTGGATTTCGTATTATTGCATGGTTATGTTACTTGCTATTTACATGTGAACTTACTAAGAAATTATGCATACTCCCTCCTCTCTATTCTTTGTAGTTTTGTCAAGCCGGCTAGGAGATCGGGAATGGTCGGAGGCGCGCTCACATTATCAACAAACTATTTCGGTATAATGACTTGTATATTTTGGGAATATGGCATGTATAGCATTATAATCATTTTGTGTATATAATCTTATGATATGGCTCATGGATGGCATGGAAATGTTTGAGAATGATTAGCTATTGGAGTGGCTAATCAAGATTATATTTGATAACACGTATGCTTTATGTGCTAACTAATCTATGGAAATCCATAAAATGGTGAAATTGGCTATAAAACAGAATCACACAGCAGCAGTGATGTGAGTTTGAAAAATCACTAAAAATACTAGAGATAGAATTAGATGATGAATAGAATATGGAATTTAAGCTTAATCATGTGGAAGAAACAAAATAGGTAAAAGAGTTGTATTTTATGAGATATTTACGTTTTGGTGAAACAGGGTCAGAGCGATTTCTGGATTCCCTATTCTGACTTTATAAATTCATAATAAATTGTGTAAAATTAATTAAGGCTTACACTTTATATGTATGGATTCCTTATTGAGTCTATTTTTAGGAGAAACAAACGGCATGGTCATTGGATCTCTGTACAAGAAGAAATTTAATTCGTAGTGCACAGGGGTCAGAGTAGCCGAACCCTAAAATAGGGGAGACTTTAACTAATAAACTGTACTAATTGGCCCTACCAAAATTATAGAAAACAAGTGTACGTAGATATATGAGTCTAGTTTCAGGGAAAATTTACGAAATTTAATTTTGAGTTTCATAACTCGAGATATGATTTTTTTAGCGACTGTGACACAGATGGACAGTTTACTACGAGAATTGTTTGAACTTGTTTAAATGCTAAAATAAGTTTAGTACTGTCTCATGCTCGACTTCAGCGATGGTATCGGGTAACGGGGTGTTACATTTGGTGGTATCAGAGCTACGATTTAGTCGGTTCTCGGACTAACGTGGCATATGTACGGGTTTTGCTATACATGTCATATATATATATTGTGATAGTGTGACGACTCCTGACCTTTAAAATGATTTTTTTTGTAGTAAATGGATCCCGATCCAGCTATGGCTGATGATGTAGAGAGCAATGAGCCAGCTCCTTCTGAAGGGGCGGTGCTGACTGAAAGTCGACCTCCTACTGTTGGTCAAGGAGGAGGAGAAAGGGCTCAGGAAGCCTTCTCCAGATGATGAATACATGGTACATCGAGTTCGTTCGTACGAACCTGAATGCTCAACAACCTCCCCCACCTCCCCTGATTCCTCAACCAGTACCCCTGATGCCTCAAGGTATGGATCTGATGAAATCTCATAGAACCCTAGTTGATAGAAGTCACAAGCAAGGGGCTGAAGAATTCAGGGCAAATGTTGATGATGATGCCGAGAAAGCAGAATTTTGGCTTGAGAATTCTATTCGGGTATTTGATGAATTGTCTTGTACACCTGAAGAGTGCTTGAAACGTGCTATATCCTTGTTGAGAGATTCAGCCTATTATTGGTAGAAGACATTGATTTCAGTGGTACCAAAAGAGAAAGTGACTTGGGAGTTCTTTCAAGAAGAATTTCGAAAGAAATACATCAGTGAAAGATTTGTTGATCAGAAGCGTAAAGAGTTTCTCGAGTTGAAACAAGGCAACATGACAGTTACTGAGTATGAAAGCGAGTTCGTTTGATTGATTAAGTATGCTAGAGAATATATTCCTTCAGAGGCTAAAATGTGCAGACGATTTGAAGACGGACTCAATGAAGACATTAAAGTATTTTTGGGAATTCTTGAGTTGAAAGAGTTCGTAGTACTTGTTGATCGGGCTTGCAAGGCTGAAGAACTAATTAAAGAAAAGAGGAAGGCTGAGGTTGAAACTAGAAATTTGAAGAAAAGACCGATGAGCAGTGCATTTCCACCGCAATCTAGAAAATCCAGAGATATGTGCTCTCTTTCTCATGTTTTGGCTGGACATTTGTATGGGAATCGTAAGAAGCAAAATGCGGGTTTTAAATCCCAGACTACTTCTGTGGCTAGTGTGGGAAATTCGAGATTTGTTCGACCCGAGTGCCAACGATGTGGTAGAAGTCACCTTGGTCCATGTAGAACTAATGAATGTTATCAGTGTGGTTCTCTAGATCATTTTATTAGAGGCTGTACCGAGAGAATTGAGAAAGAAAAATTTCAGAATGCAAAACCTAGTGGTGTAGTTTCGAGAGGAAGATCTTCGAGAAATGCTGGGAATGAGGCAAGCAGTAGGAATATAGTCAGAAGTTCAGCATTTAAAACTGGAGCTAGAGCTCCTGCTAGAACTTATGCCATAAGGGCGCGTGAAGATGCTTCATCTCCCAATATGATCCCTGGTATTTTCTCTCTTTATGATGTTAATGTTATTGCTTTGATTGACCCTGGTTCTACTCATTCATATGTGTGCATGAAATTGGTGTCTAATATGAGTATACCTATTGAGTCTACGGAATTTATGATTAAAGTGTCAAACCCGTTAGGCAAATGTGTTATACTTGATAAAGTATGCAAGAAATGTCCTTTGATGATTAGAGGTCATTATTTTCCAGCCGACTTGATGTTGTTTCCGTTTGACGAATTTGATATTATTTTGGGTATGGATTGGTTGACATTGCATGATGCTATAGTAAATTGTAAACAAAAGGTTATTGAATTAAAATGTGAAAATGGTAAAATTTTGCGGGTTGAATCAGACGAATCAAAGGCATTGCCTAGTATGATTTCTTCGATGTCGGCTCAGAGATATTTGAAAAAGGGTTATGAAGCTTATTTGGCGTATGTGTTGAATATAAAGGAATTTGAGAAGAAAATTGAATCAGTGCCGATTGTATGTGAATTTGGGGATGTATTTCCAGAAGAGTTGCCGGGTTTGCCTCATATAAGAGAAGTAGAATTTGGTATTGAGTTGATACCAGGAACAACTCCGATCTCGATTGCTCCATATAGAATGGCACCAACAGAGTATCCATTGCCGAGAATTGAAGATTTATTCGATTAGTTGAAAGGAGCGACATGGTTCTCAAAGATTGACTCGAGGTCTGGGTACTACCAGTTACGAGTAAAAGAGTCAGATGTGCCTAAAACTACTTTTAGAACAAGGTACGGCCATTATGAATTTTTAGTTATGCCATTTGGTTTGACAAATGCTCCTGCCGTGTTTATGGATTTAATGAATTGCAAATTTCGGCCATACTTGGACAAGTTTGTTGTGGTATTTATTGATGATATCTTAATTTATTCAAAAGATGAGATAGAGCATGCTGAGCACTTGAGGTGTAACACCCCGAACCCGAGACCATCGCCGGTGTCGGACACGAGGGGTTAACAAGCCAAATCCACATATTTCACCCACCAATTTGACATTTCCAGACAGGCTGGAAATCTGCGTCACTGTCACCTTAAAAATCATATCTCGAGTTTCAAAACTTGGAAACTGATTCCATAAATTTTCCCTGAATTTAGACTCATATATCCATCCATGGATTTATTTCTAGAATTTTTGGTCGGGCCAATTGGTACAGTTTATTAGTTAAAGTCACCCATGTTACAGGGATCGACTGCTCTGACCTTCGCGTGTTACAACTTGAATATCTCTCTGTACAGGGATTTAATACTGGTGCCGTTTGTTTCTAATGAAACTAGACTCAAAATGGAATCTGTACATATAAGGCATGACTCCTAATTCTTTCTGGATAATTTATAATAAATTTTTAAAGTTGAGACAGGGGACCCAGAAACCGTTCTGGCCCTATCTCACAATAGCTTTAATATCTCTTAACATGTAACTCCTATGACTGTTTAGTTTATTCCACATGAAAGTAGACTCATTAAGGTTCATTTACATAATTTATTCACTATTTAATACCATTCCTACAAATTTTGGTGATTTTTCAAAACCACACCACTGCTGCTGCCAGCATCTGTTTTCAAAGTAACCATTACCTATTTCATGATTTCCACGATTCAAATGGCCCTTTTGCACACATAGCACAAAGTGTGATTATGATTAACCATTCCAATGGCTAATCCTTTCAAACAATTTCATACCCCATAATGATTATCATACAAACTATTATAGAATCATACTAAAACGATATAAGCCATTTTCGCATGGCTATCCAAGCTTACACAAAACCGAAAGGTACATGACCTTCAACATTAGGGTAGTCCTATACATGCCATTTCAAAGTTCAACCAAAATTATACCAAAATGGAGGCTTTGATAGTGTAGATGACTTCGACTTTAATGATCCCGAATCCGATTGCTACCGAGCAAAATCTATAAAACAGAGAGCCAAAGCAACGGAGTAAGCATTTTTATGCTTAGTAAGTCTCAAGCAATAAAATCAGCTTTAACCAAAGAATTACATTCACATAGCCAAATGAATCATTTCATTAATACACATTCACATAATCATACTTACTTCACCATCCCAACTCTTATGTTCATACAAAATAACGGCTTCGTTAAGGCCGATAACTCGTTCCATCATAGGAGCGAATATTCATACGCTCTTACTCCTAGCAAAGCACACACAACACATACCTTGTTATTGGGAAGTTTCACAAGTGCATTAGCTGAAAATTTTCCAGCAAGCTTATAATTTTAAATCACATACCTTCGGAGTTTAACCGGATATAGCTACTGCTCAAACGCCTTGGGACATAGCCCGGTTATGGTAACCCGCACAAAGGCCTTCGGACTTAACCCGGATTTCACAATTTGCACAAATGCCTTGAGTCTTAGCCGGATGTAGTCACTACCACAATTGCCTTCGGTCTTAACCCGGATGTAATTACCAGCATAAATGTCTTCGGACTTAGCCGGATATCATTCAATTGCTCATGCACACATATACATCAATAATCATTTCCCATTCATATTTCATTTTCGTTACTAAGGCTCAAACACAAACATATCACTAGCATAATCGCCTTGAACTTAGCCCGGTATCATTCAAATACTTATACACACATAAATCAATAGTCATTACACATCAATTTTTCATTTCACATAATTCGAGTAGGGTCATTTCTTGAGGACTTACCTCGGATGTTGTCGAACGGCTTTGACGGCTATTCGATCACTTTTTCCTTCCCCTTATCCAATTGTGGCCCTCTAAGCTCTTGAGCTAATTCAAACAAATTCAATTTATTAAAGTCTCGCTTGCTAGCCTTGGCCGAATACACATATCATTGATTCAACATCACATAACTAAGCACTTTAGTCAATTTTCTTTAATTACGCACACATTCGGCCTTAGCTCACAACAAGGTAGCCGATTACCTAAGTCAAGAATAGGCATCATTAAGCTTGCCTCTAACCGAATGCATGCACAATAATTCCCTCATGTGGCCGATTATGCTTAGTCATTCTTGCATAAAATCAAAAATAAATTGCAAGATTTTCACATCATATGTGTACTAGGCGAATGTACATGCAAATTTCACAACATTCTTCAACAAACTTCTTCTTTAAACAACATATTCATCACTTTCTTCATAATCAAAATATCATGTGCAATCATATATACACATATAAGTGCAAGGCCGAATTTCAAGGTGTCCATAGCCATCCAAAACACAAATTTTAACTAACATGCAAGAAGCATGAACCATGCTCATGAATGCATCATGGCGAATACATCACAATCATGCCCTTTCAACTTCAATCATGGTTAAACAAAAAAAACTCAATGTCTTACTTAAAATTGGTACAAAGAAGTTTCAAGAGTAGTCAATCCATCATTGCATGCATCATTAGCAAGCTTCACATTTAGCATGCAATGGCTTTAACACAATAACAACTTTGGCCAAATGCCATTTCCATGGCATAACAAGGATTTGAACCATGGCTAACATGCACATCAAGTTAGCAACCAAAACATGCATGAAACTCCTAACACAACCTCATACATACCTTAATCTTGATGCAAATTTAGCCAAATCTCCTTCTAGATCTCTTCTAAACCAAGCATGAAGCAAAAATCCTATCTCCTCCCTTAGTATTTTCGGCCAAAAGGAAAGAACAAGGATGAACAATTTTTTCTTGTTTTTCTTTCACTTGCACGGCAATGGGGAAAGGATGAGCTATTTTTTTGATTTTTTGTTTCTCATCCAACATCATTAATTATTTTATCATTTAATTCATCATGCATTAACAAAACATGTTTCAACATGTTTTCTTTGCCCATAAACCATGTCATGGCCGGCCACTAGCTTGTTTTGGGGAAATTTGACATGCAAGTCCATAGTTTTGCATGCACGCTTTAATTAGTCATCACACATTTCCCTATCGTACTTTCAAAGTTCACTACTAAGTCCCTTCTAGTGAAATTCACCTTTATAACACTAAATCAATCATCAAAAATGTCACACATGAGCACACACATATTATAGGCATCAAAATAAATTTTAAATTATTTTTATGCCTCGGTTTTGTGGTCCTGAAACCACATCCCGACTAGGGTCAATTTTGGGCTGTCACATGAGGATAGTTTTGCAAACTTTGAGAGATAAGCAGTTGTATGCTAAGTTCAGTAAAAGTGAGTTTTGGCTTCGAGAAGTCGGATTCTTGGGTCATATAGTTTCGGGTGATGGTATACGGGTTGGTCCCAGTAAAATTTCAACTATTGTTGATTGGAAACCACTGAAGAATGTAACTGAGGTTAAAAGTTTCTTGGGTCTAGCTGGTTATTATCGACGGTTTGTAAACGGATTTTCTATAATTGCTACTCCTATGACCAGAGTACTCCATAAGGATGTTAAATTTGAGTGGACGAAAGAATGTCAACAGCGCTTTGAGAAATTGAAAAAGTTACTGACTAAGGCACCAGTGTTGGTACAACACGAGTCAGGTAAAGAATTTGTGGTGTATAGTGATGCTTCTCTAAATGGCTTGGGATGTGTATTTATGCAAGAAGGAAAAGTTATGGCTTATGCTTTAAGGCAGTTGAAACCTCACGAAAGGAATTATCCAACTCATGATTTGGAACTGGCTGCTATAGTGTTTGCTTTGAAGATTTGGCGACATTATCTGTATGGTGAAAAGTGCTGAGTATATACCGACCACAAAAGCCTCAAGTACTTGATGTTACAAAAGACTTGAATTTGAGACAGCTGAGATGGTTAGAATTATTGAAAGATTATGAGCTTGTGATTGACTACCATCTGGGAAAAGTGAATGTGGTTGCCGATGCTTTGAGTAGAAAGTCGTTGTTTGCTTTGAGAGCTATGAATACTCAGTTGACGGTGTCTGACAATGGTTCAATTTTAGCAGAGTTGAGAGCAAGACCGATGTTTTTACAAGAGATTTGTGAAGCTCAGAAAAGTGACCAAGATTTGCAAGCCAAGAGAAAGCAATGTGAGGCTGATACGGGATCAGATTTCAGAATCGGTTCTGATAGTTGCTTGATGTTTAAAGATCAGATTTGTGTACCGAAGAATGATAAGTTGATTCGGAAGATCTTGCACGAAGCACACAGTGGTTGTTTGTCAATGCATCCGGACAGTACAAAAATGTATATTGATTTGAAAAAAATGTATTGGCAGAACGGAATGAAAAGAGATATTTCTGAGTTTGTATCGCGTTGCTTGATTTGCCAGCAAGTAAAAGCTGAACACCAGGTGCCTTCGAGTGTACTTCAACTTATCATGATTCCCGAGTAGAAGTGGGATCGAGTTACCATGGACTTTGTGTCAGGGTTGCCGTTAACTCCGAGGAAGAAAGATGCCATCTGGGTAATAGTTGATAGATTGACTAAATCAGCAAATTTTATTCTGGTACGTATTGATTATTCTCTTGATAAGTTGGCTGAATTATATATCAGTGAGATTGTTAGACTTCACGGAGTACCTTTATCAATCATTTCAGATAGAGATCCGAGGTTTACCTTGCGGTTTTGGCAAAAGTTGCAAGAGGCATTAGGTACGAAGTTAAATTTCAGCATTGCCTTCCATTCGCAGACTGATGGACAATCAGATAGAGTAATTCAGATTCTTGAAGACATGCTCAGATGTTGTGTATTGGAATTCCAAGGTAGTTGGGAAAGATACTTACCGTTGGTAGAATTTGCCTACAATAATAGTTATTAGACGAGTTTGAAGATGGCACCTTATGAAGCATTGTACGATCGTAAGTGTCGGACGCCATTGTATTGGATTGAACTCAAAGAAAATCATATTTACGGAGTTGATCTAATTAAAGAAACCGAAGAAAAAGTGAAAGTGATTTGAGATTGTTTGAAAGCTACTTCAGATAGACAGAAATCCTATGCGGATTTGAAAAGAAAAGAAATCGAGTTTCAAGTTGGTGATAAGGTATTTTTAAAAGTGTCTCCATGGAAGAAAGTTCTTAGATTTGGTCGTAATGACAGATTGAATCCGCGTTTTATCGGACCGTATGAGATAATTGAAAGAGTTGGATCGGTAGCATATCAGTTAGCATTACCACCTGAATTAGAGAAGAATCATGATGTGTTCCATGTATCTATGTTACGTCGGTATCGTTTGGATCCTTCACATGTAATTTCACCGACGGAAATTAAGCTACAACCGGATATGACTTACAATGAAGAACTGATTAATATCTTAGCTCGAGAAGTCAAGCAACTAAGAAATAAAAGTATCACTCTCGTGAAAGTATTATGGAAAAAGCACGGAGTAGAAGAGGCTACATGGGAGCCCGAGGAAACTATGAGAAATCAATACCCACACCTGTTTACCGGTAAGATTTTCGGGGACAAAAATCCCTAAAGGGGGGAGAGTTGTGTATCCCGAATTAGGGCCTAAATAGAATAGTGGTTTTGAAACCACAATTCTGAAGTAGAAAAATTTATTCCGATTAATTTTTATAATTTATTGAGTGATTAGATGCATGTGTTAGAATATCGATAGAAAATTTCATTAATTGCATGTCTAATTTGCCTATTAGGACTTAATTGCAAAAGTTGATAAATATGAATTTTAGATGTTAAAGGATTTAATTGAAGAGCATAATTGAAGTAGAGGTCCTTAAATGGTAATTATACGATTAGGTTTTCATGGACAAAAGTGGACATACATAGGTAGAAATAACCAAAGTTTTTAATGAAGGGTATTTTAGTCATTTGGTAATTTAAAGATTAAAAAAAGGAAAAAGATGGCAAAATATGTCCATCTTCTTCATTAGAACGAAATTTCAAGGGTTCTTCATAGCTTGGGCTTGTTTCAAGCTCCCAAGCTCCATAGTAAGTGATTCCAAGCCCCGTTTTTAATGTTATTTACGTTTTTGGAGTCTTGGTAACTTGATTTAGCTTATTTTAGCAATAATTTAACCTAGGGTTTATATTTGGAAAAATACCCATAGGTGAAATGTGTTTATTTTGATGGTTTATGGTAGAATATGAAGTTTTAAATTGTGTTAAACAACTTTTGCTAAACGATTTTACGTGAAAACGAGTAAAATGACATAATCGGAAAAAATACCTAATGTTTATAACTACATGTTAGAGTGAGAATTTGATGTTGCCATAGAAGGGAAAAATGATCACATGTCATAAGACATAATAATTTTGGAAAAAAAAATTAATTTTTGAGCTTTGGGGTAAAAGTGTAAATATGCAAAAGTTTAGGGGTAAAATTGTAATTTTGCAAAAGTTAGAGTTAAGGACTATTTTGATAAATGTTAGTATTAAATCAGCTAAATGTGTTATTTTAGATCAAGAAAGACGTGGAATCGACCTTGATCGGGGAAAGGAAAAGATTATGGACTAAATTGGAAAATTTCTTTGTTTTGTACCGAGGTAAGTTCAAGTGTAAATGTAGTAACATAATTGTCATTTTAAGTAATTTAATGTTATTTATATGATATGATGATTAATATCATGAAATATTATGCTTTGTGGTTATTATTGAGTAATATGCAAATTATGTGCGCTACTTGTTAAATATGAATTGCTACCGAGTATCGGTTTCGATATTCTGTGGAAGACGACAAAGATGTGTGATTGAGGAAAAAGCCCATTTGAACCTTGGGAATAGATTAGAATATAAGTGACAAGTCACTAAGATATTTGAGTTCCGAGATCATTGAGTTGAGTTCGAGTTCACTTATGGGCGGGTTACATGGTAGCTTGGCTACATAATTTCCGCAGGCTATTGAGTTTGTCTAGCTGCGGGTATGGCACTTATGTGCATGAAATTCGTGTATTCGAATCATATTCCGATGTGTTCAACGGGTAAATCTTAAGTGGATAAGATGAGTACCTAAAATGAAGGTGACATGTTGGTAAGTGTGGCAAATGAGAAAATTTGTACAGGTATGTACTTAACCCTCGGGTTAAGACTTCAATATAACAATAATATGGTAGGATCATGAATGAGAAATATGATATGAATGCTTTGGTGATATTATACAAATGTGGATTTCGTATTATTGCATGGTTATGTTACTTGCTATTTACATGTGAACTTACTAAGCAATTATGATTACTCCATCCTCTCTATTCTTTGTAGTTTTTTCAAGCCGGCTAGGAGATCGGGAACGATCGGAGGCGCGCTCACACTATCAACAAACTATTTCGGTATAATGACTTGTATATTTTGGGAATATGACATGTATAGCATTATATTCATTTTGTGTATATAATCTTATGATATGGCTCATGGATGGCATGAAAATGTTTGAGAATGATTAGCTATTGGAGTGACTAATCAAGATTATATTTGATAACACGTATGCTTTATGTGCTAACTAATTTATGGAAATCCATAAAATGGTGAAATTGGCTATAAAATAGAATCACACAGCAGCAGTGACGTGAGTTTGAAAAATCACTAAAAATATTAGAGATAGAATTATATTATGAATAGAATATGTAATTTAAGCTTAATGAATCTATTTTCATATGGAAGAAACAAAATAGGTAAAAGAGTTGTATTTTATGAGATATTTATGTTTTGGTGAAATAGGGTCAGAGTAATTTTTGGATTCCCTATTCTGACTTTAGAAATTCATCATAAATTGTGTAAAAATAATTATGACTCAAACTTTATATGTATGGATTCGTTATTTAGTGTAGTTTTAATAGAAGCAAACTACATGGTCATTGGATCTCTGTACAGGAAGAAATTTGATTTGTAGTGCATAGGGGTCAAAGTAGCTGAACCCTGAAACAAGGGAGACTTTAACTAATAAACTGTACTAATTGGCCCTACCAAAAATTCTAGAAAAAAATTAGTAAGTAGATATATGAGTCTAGTTTTAGTAAAAATTTATGGAATTTTAGTTTGAGTTTCGTAACTCAAGATATAATTTTTTTAGCGAATATGACGCAGATGGACAGTTTACTACGAGAATTGTTTGAACTTGTTTAAATGCTAAAATAAGTTTTGTAATGTCTCATGCTCGACTCCGGCGACAGTCTCGGGTAAGGAGGTGTTACACCGTGCAATCTCACAATTTCAAAAATGTACAGCTCAACTAGCTTATCAAGCGAGTAATCAGTATGTACTGATATAAAGTGAGTCGATTTTGTCAATCTATCAACAACAACCCATATGACATCTTTCTTTTTCTGAATCAAAGGCAAACCCGTTACAAAATCCATCGTAATCTTATCCCATTTCCACTCGGGTACCATCATTGGCTGAAACAAACCTGAAGGTACTTGGTTTTCAGCTTTCACTTGCTGACAAATTAGACATCTCAAAACAAACTCGGAGATATCTCCTTTCATGCTCGACCACCAATACATTTTCTTCAAGTCATTATACATTTTTGTACTACCCAGATGTACAGATAAACAGCCATAATGTGCTTAATGAAGAATTTTCCAAATAATTTGATCATTTTTTGGTACACAAATTCTACCTCGGAACATCAAACAATCATCGGATCCGACATTAAAATTTGAATCACTAACCGATTCACAATAAGCTCTTTTGGCTTGCAAATCATTGTCACATTTCTGGGTTTCACAAATCTACTGAATAAACATCGACTTAGCTCTCAACTCTGCTAGAATAGAACCTTCATCGGATAAAATCAATCTATTGTTCAATGCCCTCAAGGCAAACAAAGCCTTCCTACTCAAGGCCTCTACGACTACATTCGCTTCACCCGGGTGATAGTCAATCACTAACTCATAATATTTCAACAATTTGAGCCATCTTTGTTGCCGTAAGTTCAAGTCCTTATAAGTCATCAAATACTTTAAACTCTTATGGTCGGTAAAAGCATGGCATTTCTCACCATACAAATGATGTCTCCATATCTTCAAAGCAAATACAATAGCGGCTAATTCCAAATCATGCGTTGGGTAATTCTTCTTATGCAGTTTCAACTGTCTCGAGGAATAAGCTATTACTTTTCCCTCTTGCATCAACACACATCCTAATCCATTTAGTGATGTGTTGCTATAAATTACTAATTCTTTTCCCGGTTTAGGTTGCACTAAAATCGGTGCCTCGGTCAATAAAGGTTTCAATTTCTCAAAACTTTGCTAACATTTTTAGACCATTCAAACTTGACATCTTTTGCAACAATCTCGTCATAGGAGTAGCAATCATAGAAAATCCTTTAACAAACCGTCTGTAATAATCGACTAATCCTGAAAGGCTTCTAACCTTAGATACATTCTTTGGTGGTTCTACTCAACAATAGCAGAAATCTTACTCGGATCAACTCGAATACCATCACCTGAGACAATATGGCCCAAAAATCCAACTTCTTTGAGCCAAAAATCACTTTTACTGAACTTAGCATACAACTGTTTATCTCTCAAAATTTGTAAAATAGTTCTCAAGTGCTTGGCATGCTCAGTCTCATCACGAGAATTAATTAGTATGACATCAATAAAAACAACTACAAACTTATCCAAATATGGTCGAAAAATTCAGTTCATCAAGTCCATGAAAATGGAAGGGGCATTAGTTAATCCAAATGGCATAATAGAAATTCATAGTGCCCGTACCTTATTTTGAAAGCGATTTTCAGCACATCTAACTCTTTAACTCATAACTGATAGTAGCCGGATCTCAAATCAATCTTTGAAAACACGGTTGCTCCTCTCAAATGGTCAAACAAGTCATCAATCCTTGGTAAAGGATACTTATTCTTTATGGTAACCTTGTTGAGCTGTCGGTAATCAATGCACAATCTCATGGATCCATCTTTCTTCTTTACAAATAACAATGGAGCACCCCAAGGGGAATAACTCAGTCTCACGAATCCCTTATCTATCAACTCTTGCAATTGAGCTTTCAATTCTTTTAATTCAGTCAGAGCCATCCTATACGAAGAAATCGATATCAATGAAGTACCAGGAACTAACTCAATGCCAAACTCAACTTCTCTAACTGGAGGTAACCTGGGAAACTCTTCTGGGAACACATCTGGATATTCACAAACTAAAGGCACTAATTCACAGCCTTTTCTTATACATTTCTGAGCTGACATCGAAAAAATCACCACAGGCAATCTATCTGACTCATTTGATTCAACCCGAAGAATTTCACCATTTTCACATTTCAATTCAATAACTTTTTATCTGCAATTTACTATAACATCATGCAAAGTCAGCCAATCCATTCTCAAATTAACATCAAACTCATCAAATGGCAACAACATCAAGTCAGCCAGAAAACAGTAACGTCTAATCATCAAAGGACATTCCTTACACACTTTGTCAACTAAAATATGCTTGCCTAAAGGGTTTGGCACCATAATCACAAATTTGGTAAACTCAACAGGCAATTTCTTATTATTTACCAAATTCATACAAACATACAAATGAGTAGATCTAGGGTCAAGCAATGCAATAACATCAGTATCATAAAGAGAAAAAGTACTAGTAATAACATTGGGAGACGTCACTTCTTCGCGAGCACGGATGGCATAAGCTCTCGCCGGTGCTCTCACTTCCAATTTCATGGCTGTATCTTTAATCATACCTCTACTACTAGCTCTATTTCTAGTATTCCTCGGAGGTCTTACTCTAGAAGCAGTATTACTAGGCCTTGCACTTTGGAACTTCTCTTTCTCTGCCATCTCCGGGCAATCTCTGATAAAATGATCTTGAGAACCACACTTAAAACAAGCCCTGTCATTCTTTTTAAATTCGTCGAGATGACGTCTGCCATACTGCTAACATTCGGGTCTATTAGACTTTACATTACCCACACTCGCCATTGAGGTGGCTTGAGATTTAAAACTCGAATGTTATTTCCCACGATCTCTGTGTGAATATCTCGTTGAAAAATTGGAACTAGAATACATTTCTTTAGACTTCTTGGACTGAGATGGAAACGACTTACTCATCGGTCTCTTCCTCAAGTCTCTAGCTTCAAGATTAGCTTTCCTCTTCTCTTTGTTCAATTCTTCGGCCTTACAAGCCCATTCAACCAACACCACAAGCTTTTTTAGGTCTAAGATCCCGGCTAACACATGAATGTCTTTATTCAATCCATCCTCAAATCTCTTGCAGATAATGGCCTCGGTGGAAACACACTCCCGAGCATACTTACTTAGTCTGACAAATTCTCGCTCATACTCTGTTACGGTCATACGACCCTATTTCAGCTCAAGAAATTCTTTACATTTCTGATCGATGAACCGTTGCCTAATATACTTCTTTCGGAACTCCTCTGGAAAGAAGTCCCATGTTACTCTTTCTCTCAGAACCACAGATACAAGTGTATTCCATCAATGGTATGCAGAATCTCTCAGAAGAGAGATAGCACACTTTAAACACTAGTGTGCAAGAAAATTTATCGAATACCCTGATGGATTTTTCGAGCCAAAATTCAGCTCTCTCGGGATCATCATCTGCATTTGTTCTGAAATCCTTGGCCCCATGCTTCCAGATTTTATCAACCAGGGGCTTATTCATTCTTACAAAGTCCATACCTTTTGGGGCTACCGGAACCAGTCGAGTAATAGGTGGGGATGGAAAAGGCTGGGCATTCAGATTTGTTCGAACAAATTCCGTATACCACTCATTCATTATATGGAGAAAGGTTTTCCTACCTCATTCTCCTTGACTAACCGTAAGGGGTCTACTATTAGACGGTGCTGCTCTTTGAGCGGAAGCCAGCGCATTATGATCGCGTGATTCGTAACAAGTAATAAATATTTATAATGAAGATCAAACCTAGACTAACTATTATCACGATGAAAAGGCAAGCTGTAACACCCCGTACCCGAGACCGTTGCCGGAGTCGGACACAAGGGGTTAGCAGACTTAATTCACTTATTCACAGTCCATTTTAAAAATTTCCAGACAAGCTGGCTAACTGCGTCACTGTCACCTTAAAAATCATATCTTGAGTTCCAAAACTCGAAAATCAGTTTTGTAAATTTTCCCTGAAACTAGACTCATATATCCATCTAAAAACTTTTTTTTTTAAATTTTTGGTCGGGAAAATTAGTACAGTTTATTAGTTAAAGTCTCCCCTGTTACAGGGTTCGACTGTTCTGACCTTCTTGCATTACGACTTATATATCTCCCTGTACAGGGCTTAAATACTTATGCCGTTTGTTTCTGTTGAAACTAGACTCAAAAAGGAATCTATAAATATATGGCATGACTTCTAATTATCTCTGGTTAATATATAATGAATTTCCAAAGTCAGATCAGGGGATCCAGAAATTGCTCTGGCCTTGTTCCACGGAAACTTACATATCCCTTAAAATACAACTCATATGATCGTTTAGTTTCTTCCGTATGAAAGTAGATTCATCAAGGTTCGATTACATAATTTATTCACTATTTAATTCCATTCCAACTAGTTTTAGTGATTTTTCAAACTTACGCCACTGCTGCTGTCAGCATCTGCCTTTAAGGTAGACTTTACCAATTTCATAGTTTCCATGATTCAACTAGCCCTTTAGCATATATAGCAAAAATTATGATCATGATTAACTATTCCAATGGCCAATCATTGCCAAGCATATCCACACCTCTCAATAACCATATACATACAAAATGATTATAACACTATGCTTAAAATATATAAGCCATTTTCGCATGGCTATCCAAATTTATACAACACCAAAGTAGTTGACTAATAACACAAGGGCAGTCCTATACATGCCATTTTCAGAGTTCAACCAAAAGTGTACCAAAAGGGGCTTTGATAGTGTGGACGACTTCGACTTCGACAATCCCGAGTCCGATAGCTGACGAACCAAAATCTATAAAACAGAGATTCAAAGAACGGAGTAAGCATTTCATGCTTAGTAAGTTTCGAACAAGGAAATTAGGCACAACTGAGGCATAGCATTCATATAACTAAACGGATAATTTCATATACACATATTCTAAAAAAAAAATCAGTCCTACTCCACATTTCCAACCCTTATTTTCACACATAAGGATTCAACTTAGCCAAAGGCCAGAAACTCATTAATTGACCGAGCGAATACTATTCATAAGGATCAACTAATTCAATGCATATACGAAACATACCTCGTCGTTGGGGTTTACGAGCGTATTAATTGAAATTATTACAGCAAGATTGCTCATTCCCAAGCCAAGTACCTTCGGGATTTAACCGGATATAGCTACTCGCTCGAATGCCTTCGGGACATAGCCCGGATATAGTAACTCGCTCGAATGCCTTCGGGACATAGCCCAGATATAGTAACTCGCACCAATGCCTTCGGGACTTAGCCCGGATATAGTAACTTGCACAAATGCCTTCGGGACTTAGCCCGGATATAGTAACTCGCACAAATGCCTTGGGACTTAGCCGGAACTAGTCACTAAGCGCAAATGCCTTGGGACTTAGCCGGTTATCATCCAAATATTCATGCACATATCAATAAATCATGACACATCTATATTTCATTTTCATAATTAGAGTTCAAACACAAGTCACGTATTAAGAAATCCCATTTTCGGCTCACTAGCCACATACAAATAGCATGGTTTAGTTTGCTTTATGACACGATCTCTATGCACATACGGCTACTCGTCATACATATAGACTAATTAACTTAACATATAATTCAAGTAGAATCATCATATCACCGGATATTTGTTATGCTCATACGTCATGACTTAATCAAATTGTAAACTAAGTCTCGTTACTCGAAAACTTACCTCGGATGTTGTCGAACGATTTCGATGGCTATTCGACCACTTTTTCCTTCCCTTTATCGGATTTAGTTCCTCTTTGCTCTTGAGCTTAATTTAACAAATAAATTGATTTAATCATTTGAGCATCGAAAAGAGGAACTCAAGGTACTTAACCCATATATACATTAGACATTAGAGTCACATATATATGTAATCATGAATCAAACTCAACATTTTCGCCCACACTCTCTTTTAGCCGATTATCTAAGCCAAGATAAAAGCATTAATATGCTTGCCTCTAATTGAATACATGCATCACCCATCCATCTCATGTGGCCGAATATGCATGTCTATGTTGAGGCCAATTATATACTTAATACCACATATAAATGACATACATTTTACTAACTAATGCATTACATATTATAACTAAATCTGTATCCATCATTTACTCCATAACTGAAACACCACCATATATAAATATATATCTTGAGATAATATATAATGTCATACCAATACATGATGTGAAAATATATATATATGTGCAAGAGCCGAATCACAAAGTTGATTATAACCACCTCATATATTTTCATCATATACCCGAATGCACAAGTACATTATAATAACTTCCAACTCAATTCATGTTACAAATTTATACTTCACAAGAATAAATCATTAACCAAATATAATGATATATCCAAAACACAAATCTTACCTACCATGTAATAAGCATATCAAAATAAACTCTTCCTATGTTCGAATATAACCTAATATCATTTAATACCAAATCATGTATAACCAAATTCACATGTATATTTTATTTTTTTACATGAACCATAGCCGAATCATTTTAACCATGAGTAACATAACAAGCATAAATCATACTTATGGATCTAAGGTAGAACCAAGAAAGGAACTCATAAATATCAAGATGTAAACAAACTACCATTGTTCATCTAGATTTAGCATGAAACACAACCATCACCCTTATTAATCTCCATAGCCGAAAACCTTACTTATTCCAAAATCACAATTTCAACATGGGTTACCAACAATAACTTGATATCTCACTCAATATCAACTAGGATTTCAAGAACTAGTATCAACTTCCTTACCTTATTATTGGCCTAAGATGACCGATTGCTTCACTCCTTTCTTCCTCCTTTCAATTCGGCCAAGAAGAACCAAAGAACACAACTTGTTTTCATCACCGAATGCTCTTGCTCTCTCTCTTTTTTTTTTCTCTTTAGAATCGGCTAGGAAGAAACATGGATGATGACCTCTTTTTTTCCCTTTTTTTTTTCTTTCACCCATCCCTTCCTTTAATTATCATTTCTTTATTTTATTACATCCTCCATACTAACATGGCACCTAGCTAATTAAAGTTAATATAAAATTCACACTTGATTATATAATTTGTAGCATGGCCGGCCACTACCTATAGTTTAGCTAATTTGACATGCAAGGACAAGCACTTTCCCACATATATTAATAGGCCACTTTAGCACTTGCCTAGCATATTTCTAAATTGTCTCACATAAGTCCCTACTAATAAATTTCACATACACTGACCAAATTAAAGTATGGACCTATCACACAAGCATTTACGCATATCATAAACACAGAATATAACCTTTAATTATTTATAAGACTCGGTTTTGTGGTCCCGAAACCACTTTCCGACTAGGGTCAATTTAGGGCTGTCACACAAGCGCACCTATCAAACAATAGTATAGTAATGGCAAGACCGGGATATCGTACCCAAGAGAACCAAAATTACTAGTAATAACTATCTTTTTATTATCTAGCCTAAGAATAAAAGGGGTTGGTTTTAATTAACTAATTATTTAAACTAAAAAACGCACAGAGAAAAGAATTAGGGAATTGCTTTTGGGAAAACCGAGTGACTTGAGACAATACCTAAGGAAAAATCCACCTAAACTGTACTTGTTATTCTGGCTCCGAATTGGATGATTTATTCATTCAACTTGTTCCGTAGAGATCCCTAAGTTATGTTATTATCCCTATTCAAGACTAATAACGTCTAATCCATAGATTGAATAACCAAGACTTTTCTCTAATTAACACTCTAGGGTTGCATTAACTTGATCTATGGATCCCCTTATTAGGTTTCACCCTAATCCGGCAAAATCTTGTCACCCTATTTCTGGGCACGCAATCAACTCCGCTTAATTATGGCAAATGTACTATTAGACAGGGTCTATTCCTTCTCTGAATAAGAGCTTGTCTTGAATCAGTATCCTGGGATATCAAAGCAAGAATTAAGAACACATAATTAAGAACAAGTTAAATATTTATCATACGATTCAGAAAATAATAACAAGATTCATCTGAGGTTTCATTCCCCTTAGGTATTTAGGGGATTTAGTTCATAACTAAATAAGAAAACATCTCAGAAGAATAAAGAATACAAAACATAAAGAAAACCCAAAACTCCTAAAGGGAAATTGAGGAGAGATCTTCAGTCTTGATGATGAATCCGGCTTCTGAGATAGATCAATCGGCTTCCTTGGGGTAATTCCTTACCCCTCTTCTCTATCTCCCTTTTTCTTCTCCTCTAGTGCGTATTTATAGGCTTTGGAATGCCTAGAAACCCTCCAAAGTGGCCTTTTTCGAATTGGACTTAACTTGGGCTCAGCAGGGACACGCGCGTGTGACACGACCGTGTGACGTGATTGTCAGGCCGTGTGCGTCAATGGCCAGGCCGTGTGAATCGTGAAAGCCTTGGTCGACACCCTTGAAAAACACGGGCGTGTGAGCTACTCGTGTGGCAAGGCTTAGGCCGTGTCATCTTCTCGATTTGGTCCGTTTTATCCCTTTTTGGCTTGTTTTTGGCTCCTTTTGACTCTTGGTGCTCTCCTGAGTACAAAACATGAAATTAAAGAATTAGGAGCATCGAATTCACCAATTATAATGAGAAATCATCTATAAAATGCATTAAACATGGGGTAAAAATATGTATAATTTACGGTTTATCACATTACTTTCTACTTCATTAGCCTCAGCTCGATTGGGATCCATTACTATATGAAAACACAAATTTAAAATTGTCAGGAGTCATCACACTATCACAGTTCATTTATGGCATGTATAGCTAGACTCTTACACATGCTACGTTAATCCAAGAACCGACTAAACTGTAACTCTAATACCACTAAATGTAAAAGTCGTTACTCATATTCGATGTTAGAATAGGGTACGTGTAACACCCCTTACCCGTACCCGAGGCTGGGATAAGGTATGAGGCGTTACCGGACAAACATACAAACATTAAACTAAAATATGAGCCATAAAATTTCATTCATATTTCAAAACGTTCATTCACTTACACATAGTCCCTTATTTGAGTCTACGAAGCCCAAAACATACTTTAGAAAGGGTTCGGGACTAAATCGAGAACTTACGAAAATCTTGGAAATTTCATGCTTTAAGGCTCCACACGCGTGTCCCAAAGTCATGTTCCATACATTTGAGACACATGGTCGTGTCTCTGCACTGTGGAATATACCTAGGCTATTTTCCAAGCATTGGTCAACCTTAATCTCTTACACACTTATACAAAATTAAAAGCATATAACATGGTATTCATTTAATGATTAAATATTCTCAATTAAACCACAAACATAGCATTTGTATGTCATCATACATGTGTCTCTCATACTCATTTTACCTTGTTTATTATAGTACCACTTATACATTTATACCAAGATTATCATCTTACAAAATATCTTCACTTAATCATCAAGCATTCATATTTAAAACTAGATCATATCTTTATAAAATACCACAATTCAGATCATAAAATAACATGTTTGCTGAAACATTTCAATTCAACTCCATACCCAACAAGCATTACATTGAGACTAGTCATATATATATATATATATATATACATGTCATGATACATATCATTCTCTTTGCTTTTCTTGTAAACACATATCATTTATTTCATTACATCAATATTTCATATACCATAGTTTCCATGTATTCCACATATATTTATTTTCCTCCTCCTCTCCATTCCACATCCTTAATGTATATAGCATTCTTGTAAGTACGATTTCACAATTTACTAATAAATGCTCACATCAAACTGTCCACACAAGTCATAGTCACTTACTTATTTATAATTCGAGCTACAGAGCTCCAAATTAAGATCCGTAAATTTCCCATAAAACTAGACTCACATATATTTCCACCATAAAATTTTCATAATTTTTGATTTAGCCAATTAGTACAGTTTATTCATTAAAATTTCCCCTGTTTCACTTTCTGACAGTTCTGACCTCTCTTCACTAAAAATTAATTATCTCACAGTACAGAACTCGGATAATATTCTTCTTGATTTATCTTGAAAATAGACTCATTAGGGATTTTAAAAATATAATTTTAAGCCTCTAGTTATTTTTATCCAAAACTTTGTGATTTTCCAAAATCAGAACAGGGGATCACGTAATCATTCTGAACCAGTCTCACAAACACATAAATATCTCAAAATATAGAACTTCTTTGCTTGATATGTTTCTTTTATATGAAAATAGACTCATTGAGCTTTAATTTTATATCTTATTAAGTCTCTGATTCAATTTCTACTATTTTTGGTGATTTTTCAAAATCATGTCACTGCTACTGTCCAAAACAGTTTTATTGCTAATTCACTCTTTCACACTTTCTTTGTATTAACCTCATTTTAACATACATATCACAAATCATTTTCACCACATTTCATACATCACAAGTATAGGCCCATGATCACAAGGTCACCATAAAATCATCCTCACGTATAACTTACTTGTTTATAACCTTACCACATCCCGTTCACTTAATGTACACATCATTCACATAACCAAGTTCCTGCACTTATTCATCACAAAACTCACAAAGCAATACATAGAGAGTCTCCTATTGAACACTTCGGATCAATCCTCGATACTTGGTGGTTTCAGCACATAGCTCCACCCATCATATAGTTCGGCTCTCTTGTACACAAGGTGAACACTCAGTACCACCCATGTGACCTAGCCAATTTATCTCGTAGCTCTCTTCTCTACATGGTGTCCTTCACCTGGAACCACGCATGCGACCTAGCTACATATATCCCGTAGCTCTCTTGTCTACATGGTGTACACATAGTATCACCCATGCCACCTAGCTACATCATAATGTCTTGTAGCTCTCTTGTACATATGATGTGCACTCAGCACCATACATGTGACCTAGCTACATACTATCTCAGATCATCCAATCTTTCAGAAGGTTCAACCGGATTTTCTCTCTTTTCCAACAATTTCACCAATCAAGTAATTATCCAAAACATATTTCCAATATTATTATAAAATATCATAATACAAGTAATATTGATGTATTACTTACAAATAAATTTACATCTCATTTAATATCAAGGCAATAACATTAAATTACACATTGCCTTATTAAAAATCATATGAACTTACAATTTCCCATAATATCCATAATCATAGAAATCACATTTATGTATGATAATTCAATGCACATCATGTACCATAGACATATTTTTAAATCAATTCATAAACTTGGCACCATAATCATTTAATTTAATATAATTCAATTAATTCACTAAATTTAACTTTCAAATATAAATTACAACATTATTGTCGTATTATTATCATACCAACTTACATACTTTCAACACCTCGGCAATCATAGTAAATATATCAATTTTACATTGAAACATGCATAAATTAATGCTTATTATACATATGAACTTACCGCGATACTAAAACGGTCATTTTACCAACTTTCCCAATTTTTGATTTTTCTCTCATTCTAGGTTCAAATCTTGTTTTCCGGGATCTAAAACATCATATTTTACTTATTTAATTAATGTACTATTCAAAACAGTCCTTAACTCAAACTTTAGAAAAATTACAATTTTGCCCCTAAACTTTTGCATATTTACACTTTTGCCCCTAGGCTCGGGGATTAAACTTCATCCCTTATTCTTATGTTTTATGACATTCTGATCACTTTTCCCTTCTATGGCAACATCAAATTCTCACTCTAACATATACTTATGACTATTAGGTATTTTTACCGATTAAGCCCTTTTACTCGTTTTCACTCAAAACCGAGTAGCACAAGTTATCTAACATAATTTAAAACCTCATATTCTATTATAAAACAGCAAAATCAAATTACCGGGATTCCAAAAACGTAAAGAACTTGAAAAACGGGGTTATACAGACTTACTATTAAGCTTGGAAAGCTTGAAAACCCTAGCTATGGCTTCCCCCATGCTAATTTCGGCCTCCATGAAAAAGATGAGTCAATTTTGGCTTTATTTTCCCTTTTTATTTCTTTTAATTACCAAATGACCAAAATGCCCTTCCTTATTAAACTTTCAAAAATTCCATCTATGTCCAATTTTTGTCCATCACTTAGAAATTGGTCAAATTTCTATTTAAGACCTCCTAATTAATATTTCAAAGCAATTTCATACTAGAAACTGCTAGAATGCAAGTTTTGCAACTTATTCAATTTAGTCCCTAACTTCAAATTGAGCACTTTATGCATAGAATATCTTCACGAAATTTTCACACAATTATGCAATCATATCATAGACCTCAAAATAATCATAAAATAATTATTTCTATCTCAGATTTTGTGGTCCCGAAACCTCTGTTCCAACTAGACCCAATTTTGGGCTATTACAGTACGAGGCATTATCGAACTTAAACACAAGCAAACATACAAAATCGAGACGTAAATTTCCATCCAAATTTAAAACTTTTTACATTTAATCATAAAGTCCCTATTATGAGCCTACAAGGCCCAAAACATGCATTGGAAGCGGTCCGGGACTAAACCAAGAACATTAAAAAGTTACCCAACACTTATAAAATTTTCCATCAAAACAGGGGTCACACACCCATATGGCTTTGGGACACGCCCGTGTTGGCAGATCGTGTGGTCATACACACCCCTGCCCCTAACCCGTGTAACTCTCTATTTATTATGTCATCAACATGTAAAAGTCACATGGCCAAGTCACATGTCTATGTGCTTAGGCTGTGTGGGCGATTTAATTTTTCTAATTTTTCATAAAATAAGTGCAGTCTTCACACGCCCTGGGCACAAGCCCATGTCCCTGGGCCGTATCCTTCACATGGTTGAGACACATGGTCGTGTCTCTGTCCGTATGGCCAATTCGAAGCTAAAATTCAAAATGCAGGGGACACACGACTGTATCACACACCAATGGGACAAGCTGTGTGTCACACACGCCCGTGTAGACAAAAATAAGGCTATTTACCAAGCCATTTTGCCACCCTTTGCTTGCACCATCCTACACAACAACAATCAACACCAATCCAAGCATATGTACACATCTAATTCAACCACAACCAAGTTATCCACACATCAATTACATGCTATTTTCTATCACATACAACATCTCATACTTATCATTTCAAACCATGTAAAATTCATATCCATAAAAGACATCATCATATTCATATATACTTAATCAATATTAGCCAATTTCAATGGCCATTTACAAAATGAATCATCAACCATTATGAGCCAACACATTTGGCCAAATCGAATATGGCACATAACAAAATGACCAAGTCCTTATACATGCCATAACTCAAAATAATGTAATCATAAGTACCCAAAATGATACTTTGATAGTGTGAATAGATCTCCGACTGTCTTCAATCCCTGAGTTGGCTTGGTGAGGCTATAAGACAAGGGAAAAGAAAGGGGAGTAAACTTTAAAGCTTAGTAACTTCCTATGCAAATAATAGGCATCATACACACTTTAGCATAAATTTAACATGAAGTAATTTAGCATAAATGTCATAGTAAAATTTCATAATCAAACTTAACATAGATGTTATTAAAACCTTAACATCATAACTTACTCAATCATACCACACTGAGGGTTCATCACATATCGAGCTCATTAAGCATGAGTTTTGCGTACATACCTGCACCAACTTGCAACTTACCATAGTCTTTCACAACTTAAACATTGTTGTTAAGTTTCCCGTTGAACCACTGAGAATACTAAAGGATACTCGGGATATCTCATTCACATAGTACCATACCAATGCCATATCCCACATATGGTCTTACATGGGATCTCATATCGATGCCAAAATCGTAGCTATGGTCTTACACAAAATCTCATATCGATGCCATATCCTAGATATGGTCTTATACGTAATCTCAACTAACCCTAATGTCATGACATTTGTATCTTAACTATTCCTAAGGTTCAACTGGGATTTTCTCGCTTGTCAAACTTTTTCGAATTCATTCAAAGAGTAAATCATAATTCATACAATCATAACACAATTAAAGCATAAATAATAATGCATTATTCACATACGAACTTACCTCGGTACAAAAAATAGTAAAAAAGGATCTAATCGTCAAACACCTTATTCTTTCCTCTATCAAGGTCCGAACTTCATTTTTCTTGATCTATAATAGAAATTTTAACTTATTTAATATTCACATTACTCAAATCAGTCCAAACATCACATTATGGCAAAATTTCCTTTTTGGTCCTAAAGTTTCATATTTTTACAAATTAGTCCTTAAGCTCGTAAAATGAAATGTATCCAATTTCTTTGTTACCCAAGCCTAGCCGAACCATATACATGCTCATATCAGCCCACATTTTTCATCAAATTAGATTTTTACTACCCATTTTAAATCTTTTTACAAATAGGTCCTTTTTAGGTATTTTCATGAAAAATCACTTAGTAAAAGTTGTTTATTACACATCAAACTTTCATTTTCTACCATTAAACATCAAAACATATGCATGTCACATAGGGGTAAATTTTTAAACATGAACTCTACTTCAAAACAATGGTAGAAATGGAAAGATCAGGTGAGTACGACTTCAAAAACGTAAAGAGCATTAAAAACGGGGCTAGGATGTACTTACAATCAAGCTTGAAAGATGAAAAAACCCTAGCTATGGAGAGCTTGAGAATTTCGGCCAAGGGTTGGAGAAAATGGACAACTTTTTCTTTTTTTTCCCTTTTTATTCTTTTATTTACCAAATGACCAAAATGCTCTTTTTGCCAAACTTTAAAATTTTGTTTCACCATGTCTATTTTTGTCCACTAACTTAACAAATGGTCTAATTATCATATAAGGACCTCTAATTTAAAATCTCATGGAAATTGGACACCTTTAACATGTAGAACTCAACTTTTGCACTTTTTACAATTTAGTTCTTTTTACTAAATTGAGTGCCTAAATGTCAAAATTTTCGAACAAAATTTTCATGAAATCATTCCGTGAAAATGTAGACCATAAAAATCTAATAAAATTAAATTTTTCTACGTCGGATTTATGGTCCCAAAACCACTGTTTAGACTGGCCGCAAAATCGGGCTGTTACAGTATGTTATTTTTTCCTTACGAGTACTAATGGTTGTTGATTATTGAAGTTCTTATAAAATTAATTGTGTCTAATTTTTAACTCACTAAATTCAAATGAACTTACTCTGTTACTTTTCATTCTCAGGCATTTTGATAGTAGAAGAATGATTAGTTGAAGGGGACTACATCAGAGTTGCGGTTACAAGTGAGCCACTTGTTTATTTTTATATCCTGCATGACTATTTGGCAGAGGGTGTATACATATGTTTCATATTTAAATTTTTCTATTAACTTCTTCATTTGTATTGTGCTGTCTTAAAATGAAAATTTGCCCTTATTATGAAAGTTTACACTAAACTCCCTTGATTTGCAATTTACAAACTTGTCTTTTATGTGTATTCGTCATTAATGGCTGTGGATGATTAGTAGTTTGTCTTTTATAACCCATATTATTTTCTTTAAAGATGCGTTACCAAATAAGAGAAGAATATGTTTTTTTACACCAAAGAAAATCTTCATGCCATGTCTTCTTGAAAAACTAAGCGGTGTTACAGGTGCGTTGGTTTTTCTTTGGTGCCATTTTTTAATTGCAAGTAAGTATCAACAACCCAAACAATAAAATTGATTTATAGAAAAGTTAGAACACAAAACCTCGGGTAGTTGCCGATAAAATTCGACCCTCAATCGATGTGGAATATAATTTAAAAATAAAATATGAGAACTAGAAAACTATGATGAAACAAGAGGAACAGAACTTGCTTATGGAAATCAAAGGCAGGGGTTGTGAAAATTTGAAGCTAGATCGTAGGGAGAGGTGCAGCGACTAGATAATAACGTTTTCTCTTCTTTGGGTGTTTAAGATATATGTTTTACTGCCTAAAAAAGATGTGTATGAATAGATTGTTAATAGGCTTCATGTTTAAAATAACCTAATTTTGGCTAAAAATTATAGCCATGTCTCGCCATAGCCTATGCATGGCACGACACAATGCCTTAAACCTCTATTTTAGTTATGAAGTATTTGTATCACACCATAGCTTATGCATGGCATGACATGACCCTTTAACATTAGGTGTTGTGGCTTCGAAATGCCTATTTCGTGGCATGGCCTATGCGTGGCATGACACGAAGTTGCCCCTAGCCATTCGGGATGTGTCAAAGTTGTCATATCCTAAAAATCAAGTTAGTAGAATTGGGTTAGAAAACTAAGAGTTAGTGAACTAGAAATTGTAATTAGATTAAATAGTTAAAATAAATAGAAATAAATAAAATAAAATATTACAATAATTAAAAGTAAAAAAATTAAGGCTTAGAAATGAGACCTGAGTGTTGAAATCGTTATTTCAACAAAACTAGCTAAGTTCTTAGTATTGTGAATAAGAGGCTTTGATCTGTGATTTTGGAGTGATTTAGTTGTGTTTGATACTATTTGTAATGTCTTTATATTGTGTTTGATGTGTATGTAAAGCGCCAACTCATTTAAGAGCATCAATAAGAATGGACAATGGCAAACAAAGCTTATTTGAGCTTTGGCTTTGCAGAAAGGCTTGATCAAGGTAAGTGGTCTGGTGTGCTATGATCAATGCACAAATCAGTGAGTTAAAAGAAGGTTTAAGTGGTTTAAACACCTAATCAATGTAACACCCCTTACTCACGTCCATCGTAGGAATAGGGTACGAGGCGTTACTGGGCTCAAACTCATGCATACAAACATTTCCAGGTCATAAAATTTCGTTCAAATTTAAAACTTTTCAATTTCTATCTTGAAGTCCCTTATATGGGCCTATGAGGCCCAAAACATATATTGGAGGTGGTTAAGGACTAAACTGAGAACTTTTGAAACTTTTGAGGTGCTAAGAAAATTTTCATATTTTGGAGAGACACGCTCGTGTGGGCAAGCCGTGTGGTCACAGACGCTCGTGTCCTCCACCCGTGTAACTCTCTGTTTATGATGTCATCACCCATTTAGGGTCACAGGGCCATGTCACATGCCCGTGTGGCCATCCGTGTGGATGATAGTTAGGCTATTTACCAAGCCTTTTTCCATCCAAAAACACTTGCACACCCATACTAAGTTTATCAACACACAACATGACATTTTTAGGCATCCTAATAACCATACCATGGCATTCACACACTATTTATAAATCACATTCAACATACACAGCCGCACGCACACTTAACTAATTCTAGGCCAACTCATAATATCATGTACACAATAACCAAATCCCTATACATGCCATACACTTAAAATGATAGAAAATCATTGATACGCATCAATAGCTTGTTAGTGTGATAGGATCTCCAACGACCTCCAACTCGAGCTAGCATTTGTGACACTATAGGAAAAAGGAAAGGAAGAGAGAGTAAGCATATAGCATAATTAGTAGGTATGCAAATAATAAACAATTTATTAACATGATTTTAACAATCCTCATAATATGTTCTCAAGATAATGCAATCATAATTGCACAAAGTTCCACTATTCACTTATCTTCATATCAAGCTATCTACGCAAGTTATAGTCACTAAATTATTTATATCTTGATCTACGGAACTCCAAATTAAGTTCCACTAATTTTCCCTAAAACTAGACTCACATATCTCCTTATTATAAAATTTCCAGAATTTTTGGTTTAGCCAATAAGTACATTTTATTCTTTAAAGTTGTCATTGTCCTGCTGTCTGATACTTTCTACCCTTCATCAGTAAAAATTAATTATCTTCTCATACGGGACTCGGATGATGTTCTCATTTAATTCCATTGAAAATAAATTCATTTAGAATTTAAAAAATATAAATTATAACTTATAATTATTTTTATAATATTTTTAATGATTTTCAAAAGTCAGAATAGGGGATTCTGAATTCATCCTAACCTTGTCCCACAAAAATTCAAACATCTCATAATATGAATTTTTTTTGCTTACGTTGTTTCTTCTATGTGAAACTAGACTCAATAAGATTTAATTTAATATCTTATTCAACCTCTAATTCAATTTTCACAATTTTTGGTGATTTTTCAAAGTTATACAATTGCTCCTACTGAGAACTGTTTTACTGCTAACTTTACTCTTTGATGATTTCTTTGTATAAACATCCATTTAATCATACATAACACCAAAGCATATCCTTAACTAGCCATTCCAATAGCTAGTCATTATCAAATATTTACATGCCATTCATTGGCCAATTTAACCTATACATCAACAACAAAACTTAAACTTATCATGTCTCAATTTAATTTGGCTTAAAAGCTTCACACATGATAATCAATCAAACAAACCACCTATTTATACATCATAAGTATAGACTTATAATCACAAGATCATCACAAGATCATTTTCAGAGGTAGGGCTTACTCATTTACATTCTTACCAAATGTCCCATACACATCGAATTCATTACTCGTGAATTTTGCATACATACCTGTACCTTTTCAACATGATCATCCCTTGTCATTTCTTTGACAAAATCTTTGGATTTACCCGTTGAACCTCTTGGGATACCAAAGATACTCAAGAAAACTCGTACATGATTTATTGTACCAATGCCATGTCCCATACATGGTCTTACATGGAAATCTCATATCGATGCTAATAGCCCAACTATGGTCTTACACAATGCCTCATGTCGATGCGATGTCCCAGACATGGTCTTACACTGGCTCACATAACGATGTCGATGCCATGTCCCAAACATGGTCTTACATCGGCTCACATAACAATACTGATGCCATGTCCCAGACATGGTCTTACACTGGCTCACATAACGATGTCGATGCCATGTCCCAAACATGGTCTTACACCGGCTCACATAACAATACTGATGCCATGTCCCAGACATGGTCTTACACTGGCTCACATAGCAATGCCAATGCCATGTCCCAGACACGGTCTTACACTGGCTCACATAACAATCACATAGCAATGCCAATGCCATGTCCCAGGCACAGTCTTACACTGGTTCACATAACAATGCTGATGCCATGTCCCACACATGGTCTTACACTGGCTCACATAAAAATGTCGATGCCATGTCCCAGACATGGTCTTATACAGGATCACATGCCGATGCCATATCCCAGATATGGTCTTACACAGTTACACATATTGCCATGGTCCAACCATGGTCTTTATCGTCAATTCATAACATGTCATAATTCGATCATGCTAAACCCTGCATTTCTCTTAATTTGATCTTTCAATACGATCTCGTATTTTTATATTATTCATGATCCAATAATAACATACGAAATAATACATGATATCGATTAAGCATTTAAACATATCAAATTTAATGCTTATTAACATATGAACTTACCTCGGTATGAAACGACGAAATAAGTCAATTACTCGATTATCTTGCTTTCCCCCCGATCAAATTCTGAATTTCATCTTCCTTGATCTATAACAACACATTTAATTTATTTATTCATCATGCTACTCAAATTAGCACAATTTCACATTTTTGATAAAATTACATTTTTACCCTTATACTTTATTATATTTACACTTTTGCCCCTAGGCTCGTAAAATGAAATATGTTCAATTTCTTTACTACTCATGCATGTCTAAACCTTTTTCATGCTTAGGGAAACCTACATTTTCCATTATTTCACACATTTCCACCTATTTTACAACTTTTACAAAATGACCCATTTTAGGTGTTTTCATAAAAATCATTTAACAAAAGTTGTTTATTTAACAACCAAAATTCATTTTCTTCCATAAAAATACATGAACATTCTCATGGAAAAACCCTAGGCTTTCAACCATTTTGCAAAATAGTCCCCTCATTAGCTAGATTAAGCTACAAAGGTTCCAAAAATACAAAAATCATCAAAATCACTTACTTGTGAGGGTTAGAAGTTGCTGAAATTTTCAAGCTTCCATGGCCATTTCATTGGGTAAGAATCGGTGAAGAAGAAAGAGAAGTAAAAAGATGATAGCTTTTCTTTTTATTTTACTATTATTTTGCCTATTAAGTTACTTAAAGCCACTAACTTTGACCATTTTAATTTTTTTGTCTCCATGTACACCCACCACTCATTATTAGTGATCTATTTACTCAATAAGGACCTCGACATATAATTTCTTTAGCTACATAACACTTTTGACTAGTAGAACATAATTTTCACTCTTTATGGGATTTAATCCCTTTTTCAAAATTAAGCATGCAACTACTAAAATTAATTCACCAAACTTTTCAAATATCTATAAAATCATGCTATAACACATAAAATAATATCAAAAATAATTTTTTCGACCTCGGATTTGTGGTTCCGAAACCATTGTTCCAACTAGGCCCAAAATCGGGATGTTACAATCTAAGTCCCAAGAGTAAGTGTTCGTACTTGAGCTTGATATTTGCAAATAAAGCTTACATGAGTTATGATATGCTTAAGTGTGTGATATGATTATATGTGTTGAGTATATCTCTAAACATCTTGAACACAAATCTGGTATGAAAGTGTATTGTGCTCAATGAGCAAAGTGTTTGCACTTGAGGCATATTATGTGAACATGTGATCATGATAAGTATGATAGATGTAAGTGTGCATAAACCAGAAAATGAATGTGTGAAATGGATATATCGACCTTGTAAACTTTTGAAAATATTATGTAACACCCCTTACCCATATTTATCACCGAAATAGGGTTACGGAGTATTACCAGACTCACAATACAATTAAACATTCATTTAGCATACATTTTCTCAATTCAACCATTCGTTATTCAATCTCAATCAATTTGTCCCTAATACTAGCCTACGAGGCCCCAAACATGCTTTGGGAGTGGTTTGGGACTAAACTGATGACTTATAAAACTTTTACGAAACTTAGAAAATTTTCTTCAAAACAGGGGACACACGCCCTTGTGGCTAGGCTGTGTGTCTCACACTGCCACCAAACACACCCGTGTCCCTAGCCGTGTAGACATTCGACATGGGAGCACATGGCCGTATCCTAGCCCGTGTCTGACCCCGTGTAACACACACGCCTGTGTGGCTAGCCCGTATGCTCTAAAAATAGCCACACACGCCCATGTGCCAAGTCATGTGCTAGACCGTGCCAAACCTGTATGGTATATTGACTTATGCCACACGGCCAAGTCACACGCCTGTGTGTGAGGCCGTGTGGAGTATACTGACTTGTTTTCAAATTCAACACCTAGGGACACACAGTCGTGTACTTGACCATGTATCATACACGGCTTAGACACACGCCCGTGTCTCTGCCCGTGTGGACAAAAATAGGCTATTTACCAAGCCAATTTGCCACCCCAAATGGCACACACCTATACAATCCAATTGGTACACATTCATAGCATATATAGATATCCAAATCATCCATAACCAAGACTAAAATGTACCATTTCACTATCAACATCTAACATAGTTTCAACAACTTACTTTGCCTACTCAAATCATGCCAATTCACATTTCCAAAGCATTCATATATATATACCATAAATCAATTACTTCAAACATCAAA
This sequence comes from Gossypium arboreum, assembly GCF_025698485.1. NCBI lineage: Eukaryota > Viridiplantae > Streptophyta > Magnoliopsida > Malvales > Malvaceae > Gossypium > Gossypium arboreum. Next base: position 95,683,326 of record NC_069075.1, read on the forward strand.
ATGACCAAACTCATATATGCATAATTTGGCCTAACTTTACAAACATACCAACATTCACAAATCATCAATCTAACATTCTTAATACCTATTATCAACAATTATCACACAACATAGGTTAATTACCTAATCAAAGCAAAAGCCATTTTCACATTTATACATCATCAACTTCATCATCCTAAGCCAACTCACATGGCTATATATATACAAACCAAAATATATACATTTACAAGCCAAGTCAATTGACCAAAATCATTAACAAAACATAACCAAAATGACTCAAAAATCCCTATACATGCCATATACTTAAAATACCAAGTTCATAGGTATCGAGAGATAGGTGGATAGCGTGATGCGACCTCTGACGGTCCCCAAATATAAGCTAGCTTTGTTAACACTATAAAACACAGGAAAAATAAACAATGTAAGCTATAAAGCTTAGTAAGCTTGTATGAAATATGCAATCACATAAACATAAGTTAATAAGTTGAATACATCAATATGTAGCTTTCCTTAACTATCAAACCTTTCAAATGCTCATTCATAAAGCTATATACTTCCATTCTCATTTCTTCGATTCAACACTAAGATAGTTTATACACATACATGTATCATCTCGTACCAATCTCATATACATTCTCATCTTTCATTTACCCATTGAACCATTCGGAATAGAAGTCGAATACTCAAGGATCTCACTTGATAAGTACCTATACCGTGGCCCATAGCCAAATCAAAGTAACTTCTCCATAATATACTGATATTATGGATTGAAGCCAAAACAGCCGATATGCATGGCCCGAAGCCAAATCGGTTTATCTCACACCCGAAGTGCAGTATCATGGCCCGAAGCCAACTCAAAGTATCCCTAATGACATGTCACTAGCATCCTAAACTATTCCTAAAGTTCAACCGGTCTTCCAATTGTCGAATCATAGTCGAATCATTCCCAAACTTTTCCGAAGTCACATAATCACAATTTATGCTATATCAAAGCATATAGAATACATTTGAAATGAAACTATAACATATGAACTTACCTCGGATGCTAAAACGATGAATCGAGTCAACTATTCTGTAACTTTATTCTTTCCTCGATCTAAGTCTATATTTCTTCCTTCTTGATCTAATATATTCAAAATTGACTTTTTCAATCATCTATTCATTCAATTTAGTCCAAAACATACTTTAAAACACATTTACACTTTTGCCCTACATATTTCACATTTTTCACAATTTAGTCCTTTTTTCATAAAATCACAAATTAATGAAATTCACAATAGACCCATGCTATCCGAATTACTATTATGCCCCTAGCAACCCATATTTTTCATTTATTTCACATTTTGACCACTAAATTTACAAATTTCACAATTTAACCCCTAATTTGCATTTTCACTAAAAATCAATTAACAAAACTTGTTTAACTAACAACAACCATTCAAAATCTATCATCAATCATCTAAAATCATACATATTCATCAATGAAAACTTTCAAAATCTTTAACATTTTTGCAAAATAGTCACTGGGCTAGCTAGACCTAGTTGCAACGATCTCAAAAACATAGAAATCGTTAAAAAAAATGGGCAAAACACATACCTAATTGCATGAATTTGTCTTGGTCGAAATAAGAACCCTAAAATTTTTCCATTATCCTCTTCAATTCAGGGCATAGAATAAGATGGACACAAATTTTGCCTTTTGTTTTATTTATTTTAAATTTATTATGTTAATTACTATTTTAACCTTAATGAAAAACCATTAATATCATCCAAATGATGTCCATCTATGTCCACTTATAATTCTAATGGAATATTTACAACATAAGAACCTCTAATTTAAGATTCCTTAACTATTGAACACCTTTAACTTATAGAACCCTAATTTTGTACCTTACGCGATTTAGTCTTTTTTATCGAATTGAGCATTTAAACGATAAAATTTCTAAACGAAACTTTCACACAATCACATTATCATACTGTAGACATTAAAATAATAATAATAAAAATATTTTGACCTCAGATTTGTGACCCCGAAACCACTGTTCTGATTTGACTAAAAACGGGTTGTTACATATTAGATATAGTTGACATGCCATAGGATTGAGTACTCAATTATATGCTTTGTTATTGGGACATGTTTGGAGGGTTAAGGGAATGTAGAGCCTTTCTCCATTCATTGGGATATGCAGTGTGTTAGAAAGTGTTAGTTTAATGCTACACTTACTTGGGACATGTAGGCTCTTTTGAGTCATGGTGTGATAGAGATCTGAGTATCTAATGAGAGATGTTTGTATACATTTTCATATTCACAAGTTGCCAATGTATCAACATGATATGAAATTTGAAGGTACTAAGTGATAAATTTGTTTAGCATGCTTGCTTTTAATTCTTTCTTTTGTGGGTTGTTGTAGCATCTTGAACACTCACTGAGCTTGTTTAAGCTCAGACTCCTTTATGTTTATTTTTGCAAAAAAATAGCTTGAGTGGAGTGGTGAAGTGACCAAGCTTGTGATCCCAAGGCAAAGCATCTTGATTGTGCATATGAGATGGTTTTACAATTTAATTTAATCAAACCTCCTTTGGGTAAGATCCTCAAAATAATCCCCATGTTCTATTGTAAACACAAATCTATATTACAACCTGACCTGTATACTTGCAAACACCAATTTATTCTTATATTTTATTTGCAATATTTATAAACTTGATGCATGCACGTCACGACAGTTAAGGCTAGACTTGTAGCAAAAGGTTATACTAAAAAACAAGGTATTGATTACAAGGAAACCTATTGCTTACAAGGAAACCTTCTCTCTAGTTGTCATGCTCAAGTCTATCCACATATTGTTATCCATTACGGCTGGTTTCGATTACGATATCTGGCAAATGGATGTCAAGACAACGTTCTTAAACGACTATATTAAGGAGAGCATCTATATGGTGTAACCCATTGGATATATAGCTAAAGGAAATGAGCATAAAGTTTGCAAACTACGTAGGTCCATATATGGACTTAAGCAAGTATACCGCTCATGGAATCAAAGATTTGATCAAGCGATCAAGATATTTGGATTTATGTAAAATGTAGATGAACCTTGTGTTTATAAACGTATTAGGGTTGGAAAGGTGGTCAGTCTTGTTCTATATATCGATAAAATTCTACTCGTTAGGAATGATGGAATTTTTATCTGTTAAATAGTGGTTAACCCAACAGCTTAGCATGAAGGACATGGGAGAAGATAATTATGTTCTAGATATTCAAATCCTAAGCGATTGAAAAAACTAAGTGATAGCATTATCCCAGGCTTCATACATAGACAAAATATTGGAACGTTATGCAATAACTGATTTGAAGAAGAGAAATTAACCTTTTGTATTGGTATTTCATCTTTCTTTGGAGGACTGTCCTAGGACAACAAAAGAAAGAAAAAAGATGAGAAAGGTTCATTATGCTTCGACAGTACATGTATGTTATGTTGTGCACACGGCTAAATATTTGTTTCACATTGGGGTTGGTAAGTCGATATCAGACAAATCTAGGACCAAGACATTGGCCAGCAATTAAGCATATACTTAAGTATTTATGGAAAATGAGAAATTATGTGCTTGTGTATTTTGGAGGAGATATTACTCATATCAGATATATTGATTCTAACTTCCAAACATGTTGAGATTCAAGGAAATTGACATCGGGTTGTGTTTTTGTCTTAGGCAGTAGGTCCAATGTGTGGAGAACTGTAAAGCAGAGCTATACTACTAACTCCATTATGGAAGCCAAATATGTGGCTACTTCTGAGGCTACAAAAGAAGCAATATGGCTTTGAAAGTTCCTTACAGATCTTGTAGTCATTCCTGGTATAGAAAAATCTATCACACTATATCGTGACAACAATACAACAATAACTAATACCAAGAAAATAAGAAACCACAAGTAGACAAAACATATTGATAAAAAGTATGATATCATAAGGGAGGAAGTTGCAGAAGAAATTGTGGATGTAGTCAAGGTCGCATTAGAGGACAACCTTGCAAACCCGTTTACCAAGACTCTACTAGATAGGAGTTTTGAGAAACAAATGGAGAGAATAGGAATGTGGAATATGAATCATCTACTTCACTAGGACAAATGAGAGACTATTGGATCTGTGCCTCAAGTGTAGTATATTCATTTGTAAACTTGTAATTTTTTTGAACAAATTAGTTAATAAAAAAATACATGGATTAAATTATTATACTTTGTATAATGTCCTTATGTGGTTTTTGCATGCAAAGTAAAATAGAAGCAAAAAGCAAATATTGGCTCATTGGTTGTCTAATGTTTAAACTAATACTAAGTAGAATTATGTGGTCAGATCATAATATAGAAAGACAACTGATATTAGTAGACAAACCTAAACATGTCTTTAGTCTAATCGAAAATGAGCAAATCGATTGAAAGACTAATATGTCATCTATCAAGTCCAATTAAGGAGATACCTTGTCTTGGGCATCGAAGTGGATGAGTCCAAGAAGATAGAGACATAAATGTGACTGAATGGACTAACAGTACATCAAACTAGACCTAAGGAGAATAGATCTTGCATAAATTTATGGATTTATTCACTTATGACATTCATAGTGTGGCATACCTTAATCTTGAGTGGATGATGGGCTATGTATGCATGACTCGTATATTTTGATGAAGTAAAAGCCTAAGTTCAAATAAATAAGAAACTGAAAGCTGGTGCTTAGGTATATATGCAACACCCCTTGCCCGTGTCTAACACCGGGATAGGATACGAGGCATTACCGGACTTGAACATACACTACTATGAAAAACTGGGGCACAAAATTTCGTTCAAATTTAAAATTTATACAAGAACATGCATGTCGTCCCTTATATGGGCCTATGAGGCCTAAAACATACATTGGGGGCAGTTAGGTACTAAACCGTGAACTTTAGAAAAATTTTCATAAAACAGGGTCACATACCCGTGTGGACATAAGGACACCCCTGTGTGCCATTGACACTTCCGTGTTCTAAGGCCGTGTCCTCCACACAACTGAGACACACAACCGTGTCTCTGCCCGTGTGTTTACTACTATGCATACTGACTTGTGAAATTAAGGTGCAGGGGATGCACGACTAGACTACACGCCCATGGGGCTAACTGTGTGTCACACACAGTCTAGACACATGCCCATGTGGACAAATTTCGAGGCTAATTTCCAAGCCTTCTTCTCACCCACAATAACACAAACACACTTGCATGCCAATGGTGATAAATTAGGAAATGGTTGGGTTACGTAGACCTTCAAAACTTTACGTCATACATGACATTCATGTATCAAAGTATATAGGTTTAAAACTCCCCACTTGACAAGTTCAATCATTTAATTTCTTTACCTTTGTTTATATTATGACTATGCTAATTGATATCATTTATCCATCAAGCATGAATTCCACCTTTTATCATTCATTGTTAGCAACCAATTTAGCACACACCACATGAATAATAACACATCCCATGCATGTATCAATATTTAGGGATTTCAACCCAGTAATCAAAATGAGCTATGTTTCATGGCCATATACAAAATGGAATAATATACCAAAAAGATCCATCACTTTGGCTAACAAATATGACACATATAACTAAATGCTAAGTCCCCTATACATGCCATACTTAAAAGCATTAAACCAAATATACCCCAAAGGATTTGCAGATAGCATGACTCGAGCTCTAACTTCCACGACCTTCGAGCTAGCTTGATGATGCTAAGAGAAAAGGGAAAAAGAGAGAAGGGTAAGCACAAGGCTTAGTAAGTTGCATGTAAATAATAAATAACATAAGTCAAGATATTCATGAATTAAACATGTTATTAGTTATCACCATAATATCATATTACACACATGAACATAGTCAGAATTGACATTAAATGTCATTAAACATCATGCTTATCTTACTCCTTTCTACCCATGCTAAATTTCCCATCATGAATCGAGTTCAATACTCATGGGATTCACGTACATACCTGTACATTACATTCTTACTCATATCACTCCACTTCTTAACCCAAAATCTTGAATGGCCCGTTGAACCACCCAGAATACTAAAGGATGCTCGGGATTATCATACATCAAATAAAGTACCAATGCCATGTCCCAGACATGGTCTTACAATGGCACATATATCATCACCGATGCCATGTACCAGACATGGTCTTACACAGGCACATATATCATCGCTGATGCCATGTCCCAGACATGGTCTTACACAGGCACATATATCATCGCTGATGCCATGTCCCAGACATGGTCTTACACAGGCACATATATCATCGCTGATGCCATGTCCCAGACATGGTCTTACACAGACACACTTCTCGAATGCCATGCCATGTCCTAGACATGGACTTACACGGAATCTCATTTAGCACAGTGTTACGACATCCAAGTCCTAAATATTCGTTTGGGTCACTCAGGACTTCCAAGATACAAGGCTTTCATCAAACTTCCATTATATCATCACAAATCAATTTCATTAGAGTATACATACATGTATTATAAAATGTCAAATATTAAATACGTAAATTTGAAATTGTTGAATTACTTACACACAACTTACCTCGATACAAAATATGACTATTTGCAATTTAATCCACAACCTTGCCTTTTCCACAGTCAAGGTCTATTCCTCGTCCCTCTTGATCTATAATAGCACATTTAGTTCATTTAATATACACATAATTCGATTTAGTCCAAAAATTAAAATATGGAAAAATTATAATTTTGCCCCTAAAGTTTCACGTACTTATGAAATTACCCCTAGGCTCGTAAAATGAAAAGTATCCAATTTTCTCATTACCCAAGCCTAGCCAAATATTTATTCTCTTATACCATCCCAAAATTTTCATTCATTTACACATTTACACATAGTTTTACAACTTTTACAATTAGGTCATTTTTATCAATTTCACCAAAAACTACATAGTAAAAGTTATTTATCACACATCAAACCTTCATCTTCTTCCATTAGACATCAAAACACAAGCATGCCATTCATGGGTATATTTTTGGAAATGAGCCCTAACTCAAATTAAGGCTATAAATAGCTAAATCGAGCTACGAGGATTTCTAAAATACAAAGAACATTAAAAACGAGGCTAGGATGCACTTACTTTGAGCTTAAAAGATGAAAGAAACCCTAGCTATGGCTCCTTATAAAATTTGGCCAAGGATGGAGAAGATAGACTCAATTTTTGGATATTTTTCCCTTTTAATTCTTTTAAATACTAATGGACCAAAATGCCCCTCCATTAAAACTTTGATATATTATCCCTCCTATGTCCATTTTTGTCCATAATGACATATAATGGTCTATTTACTAAATAATGACTTCAAATTTCAAATCCCATCACATTTAAGTCCTAAATCAACTAGAACATATATTTTTCACTTATTGCAATTTAGTCCTAATGATTCAATTGGACACCTTATTGGTAAAATTTCTCATTAATATTTTCACAGAGTTATTTAATCATACAGTAGACCTCAAAACTTTATTGATATAAATATTTCTACCTCAGATTTGTGGCTTCAAAACCACTATTCCATTTAGGCCCTAATTTGGGATGTTACAATTCTCCCCCTCAGGGATTTTTGTCCCCGAAAATCTTACTGGTAAACAAGTGCGATTATTGATTTCTCATGGCCTCTTTGGGCTCCCACGTAGCCCCCTCTAACCCATGCCTATGCCATAACACCTTCACTAAGGCGATATTTTTGTTTCTCAACTGTTTGACTTTCTAAGCGAAAATATTGACCGGCTCTTCGCCACAAGTCATGTCCAATTGAATCTCAACCTCTGTTGGTGAAATCACATGTGAGGGGTTTGATCTATAATAGTGCAACATAGACATGTGAAATACATCATGGATCTTTTCCAACTCGGATGGCAAAGCTAGCTGATAAGCCACCAATCTTACCCTTTCGGTGATTTCATAAGGTCTTACGAAACGAGGACTCAACTTGCCCTTCTTGCAAAATCTCAAAACCTTTTTCCAATGGGATACTTTCAAAAATACTTTATCACCCACTTGATACTCAATCTCTTTTCTTTTCAAATCCGCATAAAACTTTTGCCTATCCAATGCCACTTTCAAACAATCTTTAATTACTTTTACTTTGTCCTCAGTTTCCTTGACCAAGTCAACCTCGTGCATCTGATTTTCCTTGAGTTTTGCCCAATACAAGGGAGTCTGACACTTTCGGCCATACAATGCCTCATAAGGTGCCATTTTGAAACTCCTCTGAAAACTATTGCTATAGAAAAACTCAACCAAAGGTAAGTATTTTTCCCAACTACCTTGGAATTCTAGAACACAACATCTCAACATGTCTTCCAAGGTTTGTATCACCCTTTCGGATTGATCGTCGATTTTTGGATGAAAAGCGGTACTAAAATTCAGTCTCGTGCCCAAGGCTTCTTGCAACTTTTTCCAAAACCGTGAGGTAAACCTCGGATCTCTATTTGATATAATCCATAAAGGTACTCCGTGAAGTCTCACAATGTCAGAAATATATAACTCAGCCAATTTATCGAGTGAGTGGTCGGTACGTACTAGGATAAAATGAGTCAGCTTAGTCAATCGATCAACTACAACCCATACTGTATTTTTGTTACTTGGTGTCAAAGGTAAGCCTGTTACAAAATCTATAGTAATACGGTCCCATTTCCACTCAGGAACCATGATAGGTTGTAGCAATCCTGAAGGTACTTGGTGCTCAGCTTTCACTTGTTGACAAATTAGGCACCTTGCAACGAACTCGAAAATATCTCTCTTCATACCGTTCTACCAATATATTTTCTTCAAATCGTGGTACATTTTTGGACTACCGGGGTGTACTAACAGACGACCATTTTGTGCCTCATTCAAAATCTTACAAATCAACTCAGTATCCTTAGAAACACAAATCCTATTTGGGAACATCAAGCAACCATAGGAATTAACCCGAAAATCAGATTCAAGACCCGACTCGCATTGAGTTCTCTTAGCTTACAATTCATTGTCATTTCTCTGGGCTTCACAAATTTCTTGGAGAAATATCAGACTAACTCTCAATTCTGCTATGACTGTACCATCATCTAGCAAAGTCAACTGAGCATCCATGGCTCTCAAAGCAAATAAGGATTTTCTACTTAAGGCATCAGTGACTACATTCGCCTTTCCCGGATGGTAGTCGATTATTAACTCTTAATATTTTATCAACTCTAACCATCTTTGTTGCCTTAGGTTTAGGTCCTTTTGAGTCATCAGGTATTTCAAGCTCTTGTGATAGGTGAATATTCAGCATGTCTCACCATACAAATAGTGTCTCCAAATCTTCAACGCAAACACAATGGCGGCCAGCTCCAAGTCATGTGTCGGGTAATTTTTCTCATGTGGTTTTAATTTTCTAGATGCATAGGCTATTGCTTTGCCTTCCTGCATAAGTACACACCCCAAACCATTCAAGGATGCATCACTAAAAATTACAAACTCCTTTCCCGGCTCAGGCTGGACTAGCACCAAAGCCTCAGTCAACAACGCTTTCTGTTTTTCAAAACTCTGTTGGCACTTTTCCGTCCATGCGAACTTAACATCCTTTTCCAATTGGAGTAGCAATCATTGAAAACCCTTTAACATACCTTCTGTAATAACCTACCAAGCCTAAAAAGCTTCTGACCTCTGTCACATTCCTCGGCAGTTTCCAATCAATAATGGCTAAAATCTTATCCGAGTCAACTACTCTTATACCGTCTCCTGAAACAATGTATCCTAAAAATCCAACTTCTCGAAGCCAAAATTCACTTTTACTAAACTTGGCATACAATTGTTTGTCCCTCAAAGTTTGCAATACGGTTCTCAAGTGCTCAGTATGCTCTACTTCATCTTTTGAATAAATCAGGATGTCATCGATGAACACAACAACAAACTTGTCCAAACATGGCCAAAATATTCGGTTCATTAAATCTATAAACACGGTAGGAGCATTCGTTAACCCAAATGGCATAACAAGGAATTTGTAATGGTCATACCTCGTTCTAAAGGCAGTCTCGGGAGCATGCGCGTTGTTTTCTACATCGTCAGCACTTGCTCGTCCGGGATCTATTTACTATATAAAATACAATTTAAATTGTCAGAAGTTGTCACACTATCATCATATACGTACGGCATGTATAGCTAGACTTCCACACTCACTATGTAGTCCTAGAATTGACTAAATCGTAGCTCTGATACCAATAAATGTAACACCCCTTACTCTTGTCCAATATCGGGACAGGATACAAGGCATTACTGGACTTGAACATACACTACTATGAAAAATCGGGCCATAAAATTTTGTTCAAATTTAAAATTTATCCAAGAACATGCATGACGTCCCTTATATGGGCCTATGAGGCCCAAAACATACATCGGGGGCGATTCAGGACTAAGCCATAAACTTTATAAAAATTTTCATAAAATAGGGTCACACGCTCGTGTGGACATAAGGACACGCCCGTGTCCTCCACACGGCTGAGACACACTGCCATGTCTCTACCCATGTGTTTACTACCATGCATACTAACTTGTGAAATTAGGGTGCAGCAGGCACATGGCCAGACTACACGACCATGGGGCTAACCGTGTGTCACACACTGTCCAAACACACGCTCGTGTATCTACCCGTGTGGACAAATTTGAAGACTAATTTCCAAGCCCTCTTGTCACCCACAACAACACAAACACACTTGCATACCAATGGTGATAAATTAGGTAATGGTTGAGTTTCTTAGACCTCCAAAACTTTATGTCATGCATGACATTCACATATCAAAGTATACAGGTTTAAAACTCCCCACTTGACAAGTTCAATCATTTCATTTCTTTACCTTTGTTTATATTATGACTATGCTAATTGGTATCATTTATCCATCAAGCATGAATTCCACCTTTTATCATTCATTATTAGCAACCAATTTAGCATACACCACACAAATAACAACACATCCCATGCATGTCTCAATATTTAGGGATTTCAACCCAATAATCAAAATGTGTAACATCCCTCGCCCGTATCCCTCGTCGGAACAGGGTTCGAGGTGTTGCCCGACTTAAACTCAGTCAATCACACAAAAACAGTGCCGAAAAATTTCAATCAATTTAAAACTTTTCTTTTCACATGCAATATGTCCCATTTATGGGCTTACAAGGCCCAAAACATCACTAGCCAACACCTTTGGCTAAATTATATTATCACATACTCAACATTAAAACCCTATACATGCCATAGACTCGAAATACTAGGATTTACTTACACTAATAGCGTGAGCTCGACAGTGTGATAATATCTCCGTGAACTCCAACTCGAAAGGTGTAATCAAGTCAACAATCTATAAAATAGAGGAATGTAACAACGGAGTAAGCTTTCATAAGCTTAGTAAGTCTTAAGCAATGCAAACAAATAAACGCAATTATACTTCGATTATTCAATTTCTTAAGTGGCCATATTTTAGGTATATTGCCATCTGGCCGAATACACACAAACACATAATGCACGTTCAGCATTCTTATCACACTTAATCTGAATTCGTATAACATAATTAAATCGAATACTTTCACATACTTTCACACCCGACGACGGTGTATCATGATCATAGTTATAGTTATAACATTTATTCACGTATGTATCACAATGCACGCTTATGATTCATTGCGATCAAACTCACATATGAGTACATAATGCGACTGCCCACTTAATGTCTTGAATGTATTCATTTGTCACCTAACACGAGGTCCCTTAGTCATGGACTTTTCTCAAGTCACCAGGCATTTCGCTGTTAGGCTCGAGGCCGATATCGTTCACCAAAGACATTATAGCACGCTAGGCTCGAAGGCGAATAGTATCTCACCGGCATTATAGTTTGCTAAGCTCAAAGGCCGAATAATCAAGTCAACAAGTTCCATATAACATATTCATATCAATTAAGTACTAACATCATTCGAACGTATATAATTATACATCTCAAACACTTTTCTTTCATCTTATTTTCACACTTAGCATTTGATAGCTTATGCATAACATTTCACTCACGTTCATTTCAAACTTATCATTCGATTATAAAAGCATATTGCATTTTTACCAACATGTTATACTTGTCATTATGCCATATAAGCATGATACAATACACTATCATTTCATCTTTAACATTTGGCTAAACCCTTATCTTACAAGGAACACCGAATTCACATAACATATCATTTCACCGGCATTACGCCTGCTAGGCACGAAGGCCCGAATACACATCACCGGCACGAAGCCCGCTAGGCACGAAGGCCCGAATACACATCACCAGTACGAAGCCCGCTAGGCACGAAAGCCCGAATACACATCACCGGCACGAAGCCTGCTAGGCACGAACACCCGAATACACATCACCGGTACTAAGCCTGCTAGGCACGAAGGCCCGAATACACATCACTGGCACTAAGCCTACTAGGCACGAAGGCCCGAATATAATACCAGCACTAGGCCTGCGGGATTTATCCCGGATATAATACCAAGACGAAGCTCATGGATTTAACCCGAATACACATCAAATATCATGCATATTTAATCATATATTAATACATCTCATTCAACATATCACATTCGTAGTCATTTGCAACATTTGGGTATAAGCTCCATATGAACACCATCATTTACAGTTCGGTTCAAAAGTCATTCATAAATACCACATATCCATTTCACCATTCAAACTTAACCCATAGTGACCATTCGACTATAAGTCATATACATAAATTATTTATCGCACAACTTAATTCAAGTAGAACCAAAAGTTCACGATTCATCTAATATATACATATTGCTCATTGATTCACACACAACCTTTCAAATTAGCAATTATAAGATGGTTCCGCACATAGCCCATCCTTATCGATAATTTACGATGGTTTTACCCTTACTCACATATATGTCATAGGCATTTTTACCTATGCTTCGCAATTCACATTCATGATTCAATTCCAATCGATTTAACATGCATAAGTACATATCACATACCTTAATAATTTACTTTACGGAACAAATCCACATATCGTATTAGCCCATAGTCTTATAGCACCACACTTTTAATAGTTTACCTCATCGAAGTTCACATTTAATCACTTTAGTGCCAAGCCATATTCGGCTACCACAAAGGACTAATAATAATAATTTTATACACATCATGGTTTCCTTTAGGTATTTAATAATCACAAATCGTGATATCTCCACCAGCACATATACGGCACAATTTATTCATTGTAACACTCATTTAGTGCATCAAATTTCCAAATCCAATTCAACTTAAGCATAATAGCCATAATCGGCTTATAGCCTTAAATCATTACATATTCGGCACATTAACTAAATAAAATTTACATTCCCTTTTCCATATTAATTTAACTCTTGGGCATATAAAAAGGAATCAAGCTTAAACACTTAAGAACTTACCTTGAATTTTGCCGAACGATTACAACGGCTATTCGATTACTTTCTCTTTTCCCTTATCCGAATTTTGCCCCTCTATGCTCCTGAGCTTAAATTCAAAGATTTTAAACTAGTCATTATTCCACTATTCGAGTATCACTTTCAAAATATAATATATACATATATATATTCAAGTTTCACACCTACTGATCATAGTAAGCTTATAAGAAATCAATAAGTAACTCATTAACAAATTTTTGTCAATGTTTACCACATAATCATAATTCCACTGCAAGCTGTCTTCCTAAGAAATAGTCACTAAATCATTTATAACTGGAGCTACGAAACTCCAAATGAAGTGCCATTAATTTTACCTGAAGATAGACTCATATATCTTTCATCCATAAAATTTTCAGAATTTTTGGTTTGGCCAATCAATACCAGATTTTTCTTAAAGTTTCCCCTGTTTCACTGTTTGACTAATCTGACCACTCCTTACTACGAATCAAATTTCTCATTGTACAGAATTCAAAATATGTTTTAATTTATTTCATTTGAAACTAGACTCATTAAGGAGTCTAAGAATATAAATTTCATCTTATGAATTTTTTTTTACAATTTATAATGATTTTATAAAGACAAAATAGAGGATCTAGAAGTCATTCTGACCCTGTCCCACATCACTTCAAATATCTCATTATCGGATATTCTTTTGCTTACACGGTTTGTTTTACAAGAAACTAGACTCATTAAGCTTTAATTACATAATTTATTCAGCTTCTAAATCATCTCTCACAATTTATGGTGATTTTCCAAAATCACATTACTGCTGCTGACCCAAACAGATTTATTACCAAATCACTCTTTCACACATACCTTGCATGCATGTTATTTAAACATGCATATCACCAATCAGTCATCACATATCTATAATTTTACTTAAGCATAATCTTCATTTCATCATTTTAAAGCACAACATGTTAGCCGATTTTTCCCTTAGCATCTAAGGCACATGCATGCTCATTTGCTTGGCTCAACTTCACCTATCTTCCATTTTTCATCAAAAGGACATGAAACAACAACCATTTCCTTCATTTTGATTCATGACCGAATGCTCACAACACAACCAAAAATCAAAATATGCTTCATGAGTTAGGGTAAAATCAAGAAGAACTCATGAACATCAAGATAGAAGCAAACTACCATGAACTTACCTTGGATTTTTCTTCCCCAAGTGACCGAACATTCAAGAGCTCTTTTCCTCTCCTTTCTCTTCTATTTTCAGCTTTCATGAACAAGAATGAACAAAAACCTTCCTTTTCTTCCTTTTTTTTATTCTATTACTAAACATTTTATGACACAAAATAACATATATTATTTGTGCCATACTTATGCCGTAACTTCAATAAAAAATTTGCACATGTTGTCTACCATTAACACCATGGCCGGCCACTACACATAAAATGGGGAGTTTGACATGCAAATCCTCCTATTTTGCACTACTATTTATTAGGCCACTACATATTAGCCTATAGCATTTTCAAAAATTTTCACATAGGTCCTATTTCATAATTTCACTCACAAATGGCAGAATCAAAGCATGGGATTTTCACACATGCACTTTCACATGAAATAAACACATAATATAACATTTGATTATTTTTGGGACTCGGTTTTGTGATCCCGAAACCACTTTCTGACTAGGGCCAAATTAGGGCTGTCACAAAATGAGCCATGTTTCATGGCCATATACAAAATGGAATAATACACCAAAAGGATCCATCACTTTGGGTAACAAATATGACACATATAACTAAATGCTAAGTCCCCTATACATGCCATACTTAAAAACATTAAACCAAATATACCCCAAAGGATTTGCTGATAGCGTGACTCGAGCTCTGACTTCCACGACCTTCGAGCTAGCTTGACGATGCTAAGAGACAAGGGAAAAAGAGAGAAGGGTAAGCACAAGGCTTAGTAAGTTGCATGTAAATAATAAATAACATAAGTCAAGATATTCATGAATTAAACATGTTATTAGTTATCACCATAATATCATATTACACACATGAACATAGTCAGAATTGACATTAAATGTCATTAAACATCATGCTTAACTTACTCCTTTCTACCCATGCTAAATTTCCCATCATGAATCGAGTTTAATACTCATGGGATTCACGTACATACCTGTACATTACATTCTTACTCGTATCACTCCACTTCTTAACCCAAAATCTTGAATGGCCCATTGAACCACCTGGAATACTAAAGGATGCTCGGGATTATCGTACATCAAATAAAGTACAAATGCCATGTCCCAAACATGGTCTTACATGTAATATCCTGAATTAGGGCCTAGTCAAAATAATGGTTTCAAGACGACAAATTTGAAATAGAAATAATTATTTTATGATTATTTGATGATCCATGATATATATGCATGCCTGTGTGAAAATATCGATGAGAAATTTTACCGATAAAGTGTCCAATTGAGTTATTAGGACTAAATTGCAATAAGTGAAAAACATGTGTTCTAGTTTATTTAAGGGCTTAATTGTGATGAGATTTGAAATTTGAAGTCCTTGTTTGGCAATTAGACCATTATATGTCATTATGGACAAAAATGGACATAGGAGGGATAAAATAGTAAAGTTATAATGGAAGGGCATTTTGGTCCATTTGTTAATAAAAGAATTAAAAGGGAAAAATAGTCAAAATTTGTGTCCATCTTCATCCTCCTTGGTCGAATTTCATAAGAAGCCATAGTTAGGGTTTCTTTCACCTTTCAAGCTCAAAGTAAGTGCATTCTAGCCCTGTTTTTAATGTTTTTTATATTTTTAAAATCCTCGTAGCTCGATTTAGCTATTTCTACCTTTAATTTGAGCTAGGGTTCATGTTCAAAAACATAACCATGAATGACATGCTTGTGCTTTGATGTTTAATGGAAGAATATGGAGGTTTGAGGTGTGATAAACAACTTTTACTAGGTGGTTTTTGGTGAAATTGATAAAAGGGACCTAATTGTAAAAGTTATAGAAACTATGTGTAAATGTGTGAATAAAAGAAAAATGTCAATTGGTATAAGAGGGAAAATGATTCGGCTAGGCTTGAATAATGAGAAAAACGGGTACTTTTCATTTTACGAGCCTAGGGGCAATTTTATAATTTTGTAAAATTTTAGGGACAAAATTGTAATTTTACCATATCGTGATTTTTGGACTGAAATGAATAATGCGTGTATTAAATATGCTAAATGTGCTATTATAGATCAAAAGGGATAAGGGATAGAACTTGACCGAGGAAAAGGCAAGGTTGTGGACTAAATCACAAATTTGTCATATTTTTGCACCGATGTAAGTTGTGTGTAAGTAATTCAACAACTCCAATATTACGTATTTAATTTTTGACATTATATGATACATGTATGTATGCTTTAATAAAATTGACTTGTGATGATCCAATGGAAGTTTAGCAATAGCCTCGTGTCTCGGAAGCCCGGGTGACCCAAAGGAATACTTAAGAATTGGATGTCGTGACACCGTGCTAAATGTTCTTATGTAACACCATGTCTGGGGCATGGCATCGGTGGTGATATGTGTGCCAGTGTAAGACCATGTCTGGGACATGGCATCGACGATGATATATGTGCCTGTGTAAGACTATGTCTGGGACATGGCATCGACGATGATATATGTGCCTGTGTAAGACCATGTGTGGGACATGGCATCGGCGATGATATATGTGCCAGTGTAAGACCAGATGTGGGACATGGCATCGGCGATGATATGTGTGCCAGTATAAGACCATGTCTGGGACATGGCATCAGCGTTGATATGTGGATTCATATAAGACCATGTCGGGGACATGGCATTGGTACTTTAATTGGTGTATGATAATACCAAGTGTCCTTTAGTATTCCGGTGGTTCAACAGGCCATTCAAGATGTTGGGTTAAGAAGTGGAGTGATAAGAGTAAGAATGTACGATACAGGTATGTACGTAAACCTCATGAGTATTGAACTTGATTCATGATGGAAAATTTAGCATAAGTGGAAAGGAGTAAGATAAGCTAGATGTTTAAAGACATTTAATATTGATTTTGACTACGCTCGTGTGTGTAGCATGATATTGTGGTGATAATTGATAATATGTTTAATCTATGAATATCTTAACTTATGTTGTTATTTATTTACATGCAATTTACTAAACCCTGTGCTTACCCTTCTCTCCTTTCTATTTTCTTTTAGCATTGTCAAGCTAGCTCGGGGATCGTGGACATCGGAGCTTGAGTCACACTATCAAAAAATCTTTTGGGGTATAATTAGTTTACTAAATTTAAGTATGGCATGTATAGGGGACTTAGTATTTTGTTATATGTGTCATATTTGTTAGCCAAAGTGATGGCTCCTTTTGGTATATTATTCCATTTTGTATATGGCCATGAAATATGGCTCATATTGACTATTGTGTTGAAATCCCTAAATATTGTTACATGCATGAAATGTGTTATTACTTTTATCGTGTGTGCCAAATGGTTTATAAAATGTGAAATTTATGTTTGATGGATAAATGATGCCAATTGGTATGGTCACTACATTAATAAAGGTAAAGAAATGTGTTGAATGAACTTAACAAGTCAAGGAGTCCCAATTAGATAAACTTGATATGAATTTATCATGCATGAGTTAAAGTTATAGATGTCTAAGTAACCCTTTTATGCCATGTTAACCACCATTGGCATATGAGAGTGTTTTGAGGTTGATAAGGGTGACAAGAGGGCTTGGAAAATAGCCTCAAAATTGTCCACACGGGTAGATACACGGGCATGTGTCTAAGCCGTATATGACACACGGTCAGCCCCATGGGCGTGTAGTTTGGTCGTGTGTCCCCTTCACCCTAGTTTTACAAGTCAGTATACATGGTAGTAAACACACGGGTGGAGACACAGCCGTGTGTCTAAGCTGTGTGGAGGACACGGCCTTAGGACATAGGCATGTGCCCAGGCCGTGTAAAGTCTGCACCTTAAACGTGAAAATTACATTCGCCACACGGCCTAGCACACGGGCACGTGGCTTGGCCGTGTGATATTAAATTTATGTTGATGTCATAAACAGAAAGTTACACGGCCTAGGGTCTAATACCCTGAAAATTTTTACAGTAAGATATTATCCTTGATATAGTAAAATAAGGAAATAAAGTGACAAAAAGGGAAATTTTGAGTTATGTAAATATTGAGAAGTATATTATGATATATTAATTCAAGAAAGGACTAAATTATAAAAGTGAGAAAAGTTTTTTTGCACAAGAGTAAATATTCATAATTTGAGGGGTTAAAGTGTAAATATGAAAAAGTTACAGGACCAATAGTGTAAATAATTTAAGAGTGGAATGATCTAGAAACTAAGGAAAATAGATGAATTAAGACCAAATTGAATAGATGAAGAACTATGAGGGACTAAATTGCAATTTTACCAAATTAAATGATGACTCAAGGATGGAATTTTAAAAGATAATGAAGGGCAAAATGGTCAATTGGAAGAGAGAGAAATCTAGAAAGTAATAATGATACTAGAGATATTTTGATATTTTATAATTATTTAATTAGATAAATATTATTTTATTAATACTTTAATAAGATATTATTTTATTATTTTATTAGTATATAAAGAAAGAAAGATGAGAAATTCTCGTCCATATTTTCCCATGCACTAATGTGAGAGAAAGAGAGGAAGAAAGAAAGTTTTGCTTTCTTTACAATTTGGTCCTTTTACCAAAAATTCACCATTTTCACCCAAAAATCAAATGAATTTCCATAGCTACCTAGAGACAAAAATGTTAAGGAGAACATAGGGAGTTAGAATATCAAGTTGGATTCAAGAAATAGAAGCTGGAGGAGAGAGAAAATCAAGTTAAAGATTAGTATCAATAGAACAAGGTAAGTATATCAAGATTTCAATATGTTTTTAAGTTTGTTATTATTGACAAAGCATGGAAATAATGTTATAGTAGAGTTTTCTTACATAAGGTCCTATGTTTTTTATATGTTAGTGAAGAGAAAATAAGAGAAAGTGATGAGAAATGGTGTAGAAAAAGAAAATAACGGTGTTATAACATGGTAATTAATAGCTTGCACAAAAACAGTTTGGACAGCAGCAGTAGACTAACTTTGAAAAATCAAATTGAATTAGAAGATGAAAAAAATATGGAATTAAAGCTTGTTTAGTATAGTTTCTCATAGAAGAAATAGTGTAAGCAATAGATTTGTAAATTTTGAGATATAATGAATTTTATGAGACAAGGTCAGAATGAATTGGGTTCCCCTGTTCTAACTTTGAAAAATCATAAAAAAATTGAATAAAAATAATTAGGGGCTTAAATTTATATTTCTAAAATTCTGAATGAGTCTATTTTAAGAGAAACAACAAGAACATCATTTGAATCTGTATGAGGAGATAATTAATTTTTGGTGAAGAGGGTCGAAGCTGTCGATGGCAGTGAGCAGGGGTAACTTGAAAGAATAAAATGTACTTATTGGCTAAACCAAAAATTCTGAAATGTTTATGGTAAGAATATATATGAGTCTAGATTCAGGAAAAATTATCGGATATTAATTTGGAGTTCTATAGATCTAGATATAAATAATTTAGTGACTATGATGTAGATAGACAGCTTGAATATTCATAAAAGTAAATAATAAAAATTATGGATAATGTTACTTACAAGTGTGTGATCTACATTAAGGATGTGGAATGGAGAGGAGGAGGACGAAAAATATGTATGAATATTCATCTAGCATGGCTAATTTGCATATTTTAGGCTCAAGGACTAAATTGAATAAAAGTAAAACTTTATGGGCAATTTTGTAAACATGTCAGAAATGACCAAATTGCATGAAATGGATTATTTTATTATTTAAATTACAAAATTGAATGAAATTATTAATTTAGTTCAAGATCGGGAAAACATGTTTTAGGGATTAAATTAAAAAGTGTTGAAATTATGAAAAATTCGATATTTTATAGAATTCATGGATTGTTATCAATATATATGAGAATAATAGCTGGAAATAAGGATTAAATTGCAAGAATTTTATTTTCGACCCTAAGGATGAAATCGTCATTAATTAAAGTTTAGGGGCAAAATGGTAATTTTGCCTAGAGCATTAATTAAATGCATTAGAATATGAAATGAATGAAAATGATGATCAAATTTATTTATAAAGATCCGAATTGACTCAAATATGAGACTTGATCGTGGAAAAGAAAAGATATCGATTAATGAAATTATAAACACAAACAAGCAATGAGGTAAGTTCGTGTAACTTGAATTATATTCTTAAATGCTTGAGATTGTATGTTATTTATGTGAATATGATTTGAATGTTCATTGTATGAAAATTTATGAAACATTGATAAATTTGATAAAAGGAGAAGAAATCCGGTTGAATGAAAGGAAAATTCGATGGATCTAAAAGGAATTGACGGTAAAAGGATCTAGCAGGACGGGTAATCCTATCTGATATAGCCCTCCAGAAGAATATGTGTAAAACGGATTTAGCCGGATGGGTAATCTGAATTAGGGTCTCAATTTAGCCTGGGTGGTAATTGGATCCAAGCTCATTAGAGTAATTGTCGTTGCAAGGATTTAGCTTCGACCGGTAATCCCGACAATACTCTATGAGTTTATATTATAGGGGATTTAGCCTGGACTGGTAATCCCACTGTAAGGATGAGGTTCGCGGGAGTATGCTCTCTGATATGAAATGTGCAAGACCATGGTTGAAAGATACCATGGCAACCTATGTGTAAGACCATGGTTGAAAGATACCATGGCAACCTTATATGAGATGTGTAAGACCATGGTTGAAAGATACCATAGCAACGTGACATGAAAAGAATAAGACCATGGTTGAAAGATACCATGGCAACATGACAGAAAATGAGTAAGACCATAGTTGAAAGACACTATGGCATCACGTCAAAGATAAATAAGACCGTGGATGGGAGACGCTATAACATCTGTTGAACAATTGATATTCAAGTAAAATGTATCAGATGACGAATGGTTATATGAAATGGTTGTGTGAAATGTTTACAACAACTGGTCATATGGAAATATATGTACAAAAGCGTTGTATGAAATAATTATGAAAATGAATAAATGAAATAAGTATAAGTACATGGAATATAATTTATGTTAAGTTTGATATAAGCTATTACCAAAATAAATATACATAAAATATATGAAAATGATGAAGCATAAAATATTGATATAATGAAATGAATGATATATGCTTGTGAAGAAATGGTAAGAGCATGATATGTTTCGTGACATGTACATATATGATTATCTTTGATATGTTGATACAAGGAAATTATGTAATTGAGACTATTATTAAACTCAAGTGCGACATGTCGAG
This sequence comes from Gossypium arboreum, assembly GCF_025698485.1. Taxonomy (NCBI): domain Eukaryota; kingdom Viridiplantae; phylum Streptophyta; class Magnoliopsida; order Malvales; family Malvaceae; genus Gossypium; species Gossypium arboreum. The sequence continues at coordinate 95,705,224 of NC_069075.1, forward strand.
AAAATAGATATATCAATGTTGAATTTATATGAGATATGTGCAAGTATACTAACAATGTTGTTGTTTGATGCTTATACAAGTGCCAAACTGTTGATTGAATGGTAATATATTTATTTTATATGATGCATTAAATCGGTAAGTATTTTAATTTTTTTTAGTGATCTGCAAATGGTAGTAATGCTCCGAAACCCTGTTCTAGTAGCAGATACGGGTTAGGGGTGTTACATAGGGACACGGGCGTGTCCTTGTGTCCTTGTGTTCACGGTTTAGTCTAGAACCACCCCTGATGTGTGTTTTGGGCCTCAGAGACCCATATAAAAGACGATATGCATGTTCTTGAATAAATTGTAAATTTGAACGAAATTTTTTTAACCGATTTTACATAGTAGTGTATGTTCAAGTCCGGTAAAGCCTCATATCTCGTCTCGATGTTGGACTCAAGTAAGGGATGTTACATTTATTGGTATCAAAGCTACGGTTTAGTCGGTTCTAAGACTACGTAGCGAGTTTGGAAGTCTAACTATACATGCCATACGTGTATTATGATAGTGTGACAACTCCTAACAATTGAAATTGTGTTTTATATAGTAAATGGATCTTAAACGAGCAGTTGCTGACGATGTAGAAAGTAACGCGCCTGCTCCTGCTGAAGGAGCAATACCAGCTGACAGTAGACTCGAAACAATTAGTAGAGGAGAAGGACACAGAGAAGCCTTTCTCCACATGATGAATAATTGGTACACTAAGTTTGTTCGGGAAAACCCGGGTGTTCAACCTCCCCCACCCTTCCTATTCCTCAGCCTACCCCTCTAACTCCCCAAGTTGTTTAGATGGTGAGAAGGGAAAGGCCTCTGGTTGATCGAGTTAGAAAACAAAGGGCTGAAGAGTTCTGAGCTAACATTGATGATGATCTGAAAAGAGCAGAGTTTTGGCTCGAGAACACCATCCGAGTCTTTGATGAGTAGTCAGGCACACCGGAGGAGTGCATGAAGTGCGTTATGTCTCTTCTAAGAGATTCCGCTTTCCAGTGGTGGAATACCCTCATGTCGGTTGTACCGAGGGAAAAAGTGACTTGGGAGTTTTTCCAAGAGGAATTTCACAAGAAGTATATTAGTCAAAGGTTTATGGATCAAAAGAGGAAGGAATTCCTCGAGTTGAAATAGGGAAAAATGACAATTACCGAGTATGAGCGTAAGTTTCTGAGGCTTAGCAAATACGCTCGGGAATGTGTATCTACCAAAGCTATCATGTGTAAAAGATTTGAGGACGGGTTGAACGAAGACATTCGATTATTGGTTGGCATCCTTAAGTTGAAAGAGTTTGTAGTCTTGGTCGAAAGAGCATGCAAGGCCGAAGAATTGGCCAAAAAAAAGCGGAAAGCTGATTTGGTGTCTCAAGACTTGAAGAAGAGGCAACTGAGCAAATGTTTTCAATCATCATCTAAGAAGTCGAGAGAGTTTAATACTCGATTTAATGCCTTTGCTAGATAATCGAGCAAGAATAAGAGTAAACAATACACAGTTTCGAAAGCTCAGACTACCTCAATTGCCAATGTTAGGAATGGTCGACCCGATAGATTAGGATGTCCCCAATGTGAGAGACGCCACTTTGGCAAGTGTCAAGAGAATGATAGAACTTGTTTCAAGTGTGGTTCCCCTGATCACTTTGTTAGGGTTTTCCCAGAGAGGACGGAAAGAAGGAATCTCCAAGGAACAAGGTCAGATATAGTACTGCTAATAAGGGAAAACCTCAGAGGAATCTAGGTAGTGAACCGAGTATTAAAGGTGCACCTAAAGAGTCTCCTGTGAGACTCGAGGGTAGGGCACCTACGAGGACCTATGCCATTCGCGCTCGAGAAGAGGCCTCATCTCCTAATGTAATTACTGGTACATTTTCTATCTATGAAACTCCTGTTGTTGCTTTGATTGATCCAGGGTCTACCCATTCATATATTTGCATGAAGTTGGTGTTTGGTATGAACTTGTTTGTTGAACATACTGAATTCGTAGTAAAGGTGTCAAACCTATTAGGCAAGTATGTGTTAGTTGATAAAGTGTGTAAAAATTTCCCTTTAATGATTAAAGGTCATTGTTTCCCGGCTAATCTTATGTTATTACCGTTCGATGAATTTGATGTAATTCTTGGTATGGACTGGTTAACCACTCATGATGTGGTAGTGAATTGTGGAAGAAAGTTTATCGAACTGAAATGTGAGAATGGTAATGTTCTTCGGGTTGAACCAGATGAATTAAATGGCATGCCTGCAGTGATTTCTTCCATGTCTGCTCGGAGATGTATAAGAAAAGGGTACGAAGCTTACCTCGCCTTTGTACTGAGCACTAAAGAGTCTGAGTTAAGGATTGAGTCGGTACCAGTAGTACGTGAATATTTGGATGTGTTTCTGGAAGAATTATCAAGGTTACCTCCTATTAAGGAAGTAGATTTTGGCATTGATTTAACTCCTAGTACTGCGCCTATTTCGATTGCCCCGTATAGGATGGTCCCAACAGAAATAAAAGAGTTGAAGGTTTAGTTACAGGAGTTAACTGATAAGGGTTTCACGAGACTGAGCTTTTCACCTTGAGGTGCTCTTGTGTTATTTGTGAAAAAGAAAGATGGTTTGATGAGACTATGTATAGATTATCGACAGCTCAACAAGGTGACAATAAAGAGCAAGTATCCTTTGCCAAGGATTGATGATCTATTTGATCAATTGAAGGGAGCCACAGTATTTTCAAAGATAAATTTGAGGTCCAGCTACTATCAGTTGCGGGTTAAAGAATCAGCTGTGCCTAAGACTGCTTTTAGAACGAGGTATGGCCATTATGAATTCCTCATTATGCCATTTGGGTTAACAAATGCTCCTACCTTGTTTATGGATTTAATGAATAGAATATTTCAACCTTATTTGGATAAATTTGTCGTGGTGTTCATCGATGATATTTTGATTTATCCAAGAGATGAGGCAGAGCGTGCCGGGCAATTGAAAACTGTTTTGCAGACTTTGAGGGACAAACAGTTGTATGCCAAGTTCAGTAAAAACAAATTTTGGCTTCGTGAAGTCGGGTTTTTAGGACTATTGTTTCTGGAGACGGTATTAGAGTTGACCCAAGTAAGATTTCAGCCATTGTTGACTGGAAACCGCCGAAGAATGTGACAGAGGTTAGAAGCTTTTTAGGCTTGGCCGGTTATTACAGACGATTTGTTAAAGGATTTTCGATGATTGCCACTCCAATGACGAGGTTGTTACAAAATGATGTTAAGTTCGAATGGACAGAGAAGTGCCAATAGAGTTTTAAGAAACTGAAGGCGTTGTTGACTGAAGCTCCAGTGTTAGTTCAACTTGAGCCGGGAAAGGAGTTCATGATCTTTAGTGATGCATCCTTGAATGGTTTGGGATGTGTGCTTATGCAGGAAGGCAGAGTGATGGCCTATGCATCCAGACAGCTGAAACCGCATGAGAAAAATTACCCGACACATGATTTAGAGCTAGCTGCCATTGTGTTTGCATTAAAGATTTGGAGACACCATTTTTATGGTGAGACTTGCCGAATATTCACCAATCACAAGATGATGACCCAAAAGGATTTAAATCCTAGGCAATGGAGATGGTTAGAATTGATAAAAAATTATGAGTTAATAATTGACTATCATCCGAGAAAGGTGAATGTGGTCGCCGATGCCCTAAGTAAAAAATCATTATTTTCTTTGAGAGCTATGGATGCTCTGTTAGCCTTATCAGACAATGGTACTATCGTAGTGGAGTTGAGAACTAGGCCAATGTTCCCTCAAGAAATTTGTGAAGCTCTGAGTAACTATTATGAATTGCAAGCCAAGAGAACTCAGTGTGAGTCAGGTTCTGAATCTGATTTTCAGGTTGATTCTGATGGTTGCTTGATGTTCCGAGATAGAATTTGTGTTCCTAAAGACTCCAAATTGATTGATAAGATTTTAAATAAGGCACATAATGGCCGTCTGGCAGTACACCCTGGTAGTACTAAATTGTACAATGACTTGAAGAAAATATATTAGTGGGACGGTATGAAAAGAGATATTTCCAAATTTGTTGCAAGATGCTTAATTTGTCCACAAGTAAAAGCTAAACACCAAGTGCCTTCAGGACTACTACAGCCTATCGTGGTTCCTGAATGGAAATGGGATCGAATTACCATGGATTTTGTATTAGGCTTACCTTTTCCACCGAGTAAGAAAGATGCGGTGTGGGTCATTGTTGATCAATTGACGAAGTCAGCTTATTTTATCCCGGTACGTATTGACTACTCACTTGATAAACTCGCTAATCTATATATTTCTGAAATTGTGAGACTTCACGGAGTACCCTTATCGATCATATCGGATAGAGATCCGAGGTTTACCTCATAATTTTAAAAAGGTTGCAAGAAGCCTTGGGCACGAGGTTGATTTTTAATACTGCTTTCCACCCACAAACCGATGGCCAATCTGAGAGAGTGATTCAAACCTTGGAAAACATGTTGAGATGTTGTGTTCTAGAATTCCAAGGTAGTTGGGAAAAATACTTACCTTTGGTTGAGTTTTCCTATAATAATAGTTTTCAGACGAGTTTAAAAATGGCACCCTATGAAGTGTTGTATGGCTGGAAGTGTTGAACTCCTTCGTATTGGATAGAACTCAAGGAAAATAAATTACACGGGGTTGACTTGGTTAAGGAAATCGAGGACAAAGTGAAAGTAATTAAAGATTATTCAAAAGCGGCATCGGATAGACAAAAGTCTTATTTAGATTTGAAAGGAAAAGAAATTGAGTTTCAAGTGGGTGATAAGGTATTTTTGAAAGCATCCCCATGGAAAAAGGTTCTAAGAATCGGCAGGAAGGGCAAGTTAAGTCCTCATTCCATAGGACCTTACGAGATCACCAAAAGGATAGGACCGGTAGCTTATCGGCTGGCTTTACCACCTGAATTTGAAAATATCCATGACGTATTCCACGTGTCTGTGTTGCACCGTTATAGATCAGACCCCTCACATGTGATATCACCTATAGAAGTTAAGATTCAACTGAACATGACTTATGGCGAAGAGTCAATCAAGATATTGGATCAGGAAGTCAAACAGTTGAGAAATAAGAAAGCGCCTTAGTAAAAGTGTTATGGCATAGGCATGGGATAGAGGAGGCTACATGGGAGCCCGAAGAAACCTTGAGAAATCAACATCCTGAAATAGGGCCTAATCAGAATAGTGGTTTCAGGACCACAAATCCGATGTTACAATTTTTTTTATGACTTCTAGGATAGGAAAATAAGTATGTGTTAAAGTTTCATGAAGAAATTCTGAGTATAAGGTGTCCAATTGGAAATTATGAACCAAATTGAATAAATTGCAAAACTTGGGTTCTAGAAGCAATCTGCATGAAATTGCTTTGAATTATAAATTAGAAGGATTAAATAGAAATTTTCCCAATTTCTAAGTTTTTAGACAAAAATGGGCATGCATAGAAAAATTTGGAAGTTTTGTAAGGAGGGGCATTTTGGTCATTTGGTAATAAACTTAATAAAAAGGGAAAAAGAAAGCCAAAATCAACCATCTTCTACCCCATAGATGTCAAGATTCCTAGAGCTCCATAAGCTAGTGTTTCAGCATTTCAAGCTCAATAATAAGTGCCCCCAACCCAATTTTTAATGTTCTTTGTAAATTTGAGATCTTCGTAACATGCTCTATCCATTTCTACCCATATCTCAAGCTAGGGTTCATGTTTGGAATTTTACCCATGCATGAGATGCTTGTGTTTTGATGATTTATAGAGGAATATGAGAGTTTAAAGAATGGTAAACAACTTTTACTAAGTAGGTTTTCATGGAAATGGCTTAACAGACCATTTTGTAAAAAGTATAAAATATGTGGTAAAAATGTGAAATAGAGGAAAATATGGGCTGGTATGAGCTTAGGATACATTCAGCTAGGTATGGGTAACCAAGGAATTTTATGCATTCCATTTATACAAGCCTAGGGACTAATTTGTAAAAATGTGAAATGTTAGGGGCAAAATGGTCATTTTACCCAAGGGTAAAATTTAGGTCCGAAATGAATAGTATGAGGTATTAATAATTTATTTTTACTGATAGAGACCCCGGGGAACCAATTCCGGAGGTCAATCGTGGAAAATGCAAGGTTTCGGAATAATCGAAATACGAAACTGAAGTAATTACCCGGTAAGTTCGTGTAACTCGAAGTAAACTTTAAATATATTTGAAAATGCATATTCTTAAATGTATGTTAATTTAGATATTGATTTCATGACAATCCATGAAATGTGGTAATGTGAAATGAAAAAGATGCCAATTGTCCCGGTTGAATGAAAAAGGGAGATTCGATGGGCAAATTCTTGTTTATATGACATGAGATCCTGCATGTGTTGCAGAAAGGGATTTAGCCTGGACGGGTAATCCGATGATCTCAGTATAGTAAGGATCCAGCCCGGACGGGTGTTACTTAAGTTATCAAACCTCCTAATAAATATATGAGCATTGTGGATTAGCCCGGATGGGTAATACGATTAAGGACTAAAATTAGCCTAAACTAGCATTTTAGATCTGAGCGTATCTGAGTAATTGTCATTGTAATGGATTTAGCCTGTAATGGTAATCCCTACAATACTCCTTGAATTTATGTTATGAGGGATTTAACCTAGATTGATAATCCCACTGTAAGAGTGAAGTTCACGGGAGTGTATATTTAAAATGGTCACTAGCATGACTTGACGGTAGACAGGATACCTATCGAAAGTTATGAGAAATTCAACTTGACTATAATGAGAAACGAGAATGGAAATGTATGATGAAGTCATAAACACACGGGTAGTAAACACACGGGTAGAGACACGGCTGTGTGTCTCAATCGTGTGGAGGACACGGCCTAGCACACGGGCGTGTCTTGGCCGTGTGCCCCTAAATGTATGATGATGTCATAAATAGAATGCTCAGATTTTTGGACACGGGGGACGACACGGGTGTGTCTAGGCCATGTGAAGGACACGGGCCAGGGACATAGGCATGTGCTCGGCCATGTGAAAACCCTTATAGGTTCGAAATGGAAAATAAATTCAAATAATTCCACACGGGCAAGGGACACGGTCGTGTCCTAAACACACGAGCATTTGCATTGCCTCCACACAGGCGTGCGAAGCTTAAACCTAGGAATTTTTCTAAGTTTTTTTAAGCTCTCAGTTTAGTCCTAGACAATTCTTAATGCATGTTTTGGGCCTCGTTGGCCCATAATAGGGACACTATGAATATGTTTGATTGGTTTTAAGTTGGAACAAAATTTTATAGCCTGTGATTTTTTAGAAAATGTCATGTTTGTGTACGGTAATGCCCCGTACCTTGTCTTGGTCTCAAGTACGGGTAAAGGCTGTTACATTTAGTAGTATCAGGGCTATAGTTTAGTTTATTCTAAGACTAACATAGCATGTATTGAGTATAGCTATACATGCCATTATACAAGTTATGATAGTGTGACATCTCCTAACCATTTTTAATTATATTTGAACATAGTAAATGTCTTCCAATCAAGCTCAAGATGAGTCTGAGAGAGCCGAGAGCCATGCTCCAACTTCCGTTCAGCGAGCTACTACTAGTAGTAGTAGACGGTCTATGTCTAAAGGCCGGGAAGAGGCAAGAGCTACCTTCTTCGAGATGATGGATAAATGGCTTAGGGATTACTTGAGAAACTGCCCCAATATACCACGACCTCTTCCGCCCCCTGCTCGGCCTAAGGGAGAAGTGCCACAAGGTATGGAACCCATGAGAATTGGTAAAGCCCAAGTAGAAAAACTTAGAAAATATGGGGCTGAAGAGTTTAGAGCTAATGTTGATGATGATGCGAAACGAGCCGAGTTCTGGCTCGAGAACACTACGCAAGTTTTGGACGAGGTGTCATGTACACCTGAGAAGTATTTAAAGTGTGTTGTATCTCTTCCAAAAGATACTACAGATCACTGGTGGAAGACTATATCTTCAGTGGCACCGAAGGAAGATATTACACGGGAGTTCTTCCAAGCTGAGTTTCAAAAGAAATACATCAGTCAAAGATTTTTAGACTCGAAGCGAAAGAATTCCTGGAACTCAGGCAAGGAAATAAGACCGTGCCAGAATATGAGAGGGAATTCATAAAGTTAAGTCAATATGCCACGGAGTGGGTCCAATCAGAGACGAAAATGTGTAAGTGCTACAAGGAAAGCTTGAATGAAGAAATTAAGTTGTTGATCGGGATCCTTGAGATGTGAGAATTTGCAGCACTGGCTGATCGGGCCAAGAAGGCTGACAAGCTAAACAATGAAAGAAAGCAAGCAAAAAGAGAGGCTCGAATTTCGAATAAGAGATCTAGTAGAAAAACACACTCTTTTCCCACAAAGAAATTGAAGAGTCAAGAAGAGCACTCCACTCCATCGGTGGGATATTCGGGCAGAACAAGAAGCTCTAAACGTCACAACCTGAAGTCTTCCTCCCTCAAGGTAACTAGTGTGGGAAGTATGGATGGTCAAAAGCCGATGTGTGAAAGCTGCAACAAATTATACCTCGATGAGTGTCAAAAGATGAGTGGTGCATGCTACAGATGTGGTTCTCTTGACCAATTCCTCAAAGACTGCCCGTAACGAGTTGATAAAGAGGTGGATCTAGCCCTAAAGTCTAATGCTCTTAATTCTCGAAGTAGACCACCCCGACATCCTGGAAGTGCAAGTGGCAGTTGAAATGTTGCCAAGGACACAACTGCAAAACCAGAGACTCGGGCTCCGGTGAGAACTTATGCGATACGTGCTAGAGAGGAAACCTCTTCTCCTAATATCATTACGGGTACATTCCCTCTTCATGATGTACATGTTATTGCCTTGATTGCAAGATTGACCCATTCGTACATTTGCATGAAATTGGTGTCTAGCATGAACATGTCTGCAGAACTTATAGAATTTGTAATTAAGGTCTCAAACCCTCTAGGCAAGTCAGCCCTAGTTGATAAAGTCTGTAAGAATTATCCCTTGACGATTCAAGGTTATTGCTTTTCGGCTAACCTTATGATAAACCGTAATTTATACATATTTTTACCCCATGTTTAATGCATTTTATGGATGATTTCCCATTAGAATTGGTGAATTCAATGCTCCTAATGCTTTAATTTAATGTTTTATACTTAGGAGAGCATAGGAGAGCGAAAGGAACGAGAAATGGGCCAAAAACTGAGAAAATGGACCAAAGTATGAAATCAACACAGCCTAGACCTGCTCACACGGGCAAACCTCGGTCAGTGTCAATTTAGGTGCTCGAGCACTACTCAAGTAATCGCACTGCAGGCGTGTCCCTACCGAGCCCAAGTTGAGTCCAATTTGGAAAAGGCTAATTTTGAGGGCTCTTAGGCATTCCAAAGGCTATAAATACACCCTAGAGGAGGAAGAAAGGTAGACACACAGGGAGGGAGTAAGAAATTACTCCAAGGAAGCTTATTGATCCATCTCAGAAGCCGGATTCATCATCAAGACTGAAGATCTCTCCTCAATTTTCCCTTTAGGAGTTTTGGGTTTTCTTTATGTTTTGTATTCTTTATTATTCTGAGATGTTTTCTTATTTAGTTATGAACTAAAACCCCTAAATACCTAATGGGAATGAAACCTAAGACAAATCTTATTATTATTTTCTGAATTGTGTGATAAATATTTAACTTATTCTTAATTATGTGTTCTTAATTCTTGTTTTGATATCTCAGGATACTAATTCAAGATAAGCTCTTACTCAGAGGAGGAATAGACCCTGTCTAAGAGTACATTTGTCATAATTAAGCGGAGTTGTTTGTACGCCTAGACATAGGGTGACAAGATTTTGTCGGATTAGGGTGAAACCTAATAAGGGGATCCATAGATCGAGTTAATGCAACCCTAGGGTGTTAATTAGAGAAAAGTCTCAATTATTCAATCTAGGGATTAGACGTTATTAGTCTTGAATAGGGATAATAACATAACTTAGGGATCTCCATGGAACAAGTTAAATGAATAAATCGTCCGATTCAGAGCCAGAATAACAAGTACAGTCTAGGTGGATTTTTCCTTAGGTATTGTCTTAATTCAATCGATTTTCCCAAAAGCAATTCCCCAATTTTATTCTCCGTAAGTTCTTAGTTTAGATAATTAGTTAGTCAAAACAAAACCTCTTTATTCTTAGGCTAGATAATAAAAAGACATTCATTACTAGTACTTTTAGTTTCTTTGGGTTCAACAATTCGGTCTTGCTAAAACTGTACTACTGTTCGATAGGTACACTTGCCTACATTGCGATAATAGTTAGTTTCAAGAATGATTAATTATAAATATTTAAAACCTATAACGAAATAACGTGATCAAGTTTTTGGCGCTGTTGCCGAGGAACTAAGATATTAGGAACGCTCAATTTTTATTACTTTAGCCATTTATTTTCCTTTCAATTTAATTTAATTATTATTATTATTTATTAATTTACTTTTTCTTTCTCTTAGCAGGTTTTTATAGTTTATGACTAGAAGAAACCATTCAGGACCACTACTTTTTGACGAAGAAATCGATCGCACAGTTTGCAGAAACCAAAGAGAAATAAGGCGAAGCTTAAGATACACAGAGAACGAGCAAGAGAACGATACTCAACCCCCAACCGAAGAGATGGCACAATCATCTACCTCCTGTAATTGCGGTTAATCAAAATCCTGCTCCACGCACTATGTATGATTATGCTAAACCTTCTTTAACAGGAACTGAATCGAGCATAGTTAGACCTGTTGTAGCTGCAAATACTTTTGAACTAAAACCTAACACTATTCAAATGATACAGCAATTTGTTCAGTTTGATGGTTTGCAGGATGAGGATCCGAACGCTCACTTAGAAAACTTCTTGGAACTATGCGATACATTTAAAATTAATGGTGTTTCTGATGATGCCATTTGTCTTCGGTTATTCCCTTTTCATTGAGAAATAAAGCTAAACAGTGGTTGAACTCATTACCACGAGGGTCAATCACTACTTGGGAACAAATGACCGAAAAATTTCTATTAAAATATTTCTCGCCGGCTAAAATGGCCAAATTACGTAATGATATCTCTTCGTTTGTGCAGATGGACTTAGAAACTCTTTACGATGCATAGGAGAGATACAAGGGCTTACTGAGAAGGTGCCCTCACCATGGGTTACCGCTTTGGCTTCAGGTTCAAACGTTCCATAATGGCTTGAATCCTTCGACTCGGCAAATGGTTGACGTAGCTGCTGGCGGAACCATCAATAATAAAACACCTGAAGATGCTTATGAGTTTATAGAAGAGATGTCACTGAATAACTATCAGTGGCATGTCATGAGGACAAAGCCAACAAAAAAAGTCGATGTTTATAACTTGATTCGGTCACCATGCTCTCTAATCAGGTAGAACTCTTGAATAAGAAAATTGATGGTTTTCTTAGTTCTTCACAGGTTCACCCAGTAATGCAGTGTGAAGCAAGTGGAGGTGGAACAAGCCATTCGGAATACCAACCTTATGGCCACAACATGGATAACGAGCAGTTAAATTACATGGGTAATAATTCTCGATCTCAAAACAATCCATATAGTAACACTTACAATGCAGGTTAGAGGAACCACCCAAATTTCTCATGGGGAGGCCAAAGAAATCAGAGACCACATCCGAGCTACCAACAACCACCCTACCAATAGGAAAAGAAGCCGAACCTTGAAGAGATGCTCTCAAAGTTTATATCGGTGTCAGAAACCCGTTTTTAGAACACTTAAACAACACTTAAAAATCAACAAGCGTCAATCCAATGGCTCGAAACTCAGATAGGCCAGATTTTTAAACTAATCTCTGAACGACCACAAGGTAGCTTGCCAAGTAATACTGAACCCAACCCAAGGGAACAGCTCAATGCAATTAATATTCAAGATGACGAAGGAGTCGTTAAGCCTGAACTAGAATCGAGGCAAGAAACTGTGGTAAGCAAAGGTTAAGGTGAGGTAGGTCATAATAAAAACAAATCAGTGAATGTCGAATATAAACATCATGTGCCATACCCCAACGCCACAAGGAAAGACTGCTCAGATGAACAATTTGGTAAATTCCTTAAACTCTTAAAAAAATTACACATTAACTTACCGTTTATTGAAGCTCTATCACAGATGCCAAACGCAATGAAATTTTTAAAGGAGCTTTTAGCAAATAAGCGGAAGTTGGACGAGGCGTCGCATGTGGTGCTAAACGCAGTGTGCTTAGCTATTCTGCAAAATAAGCTACTGAACAAATTAAAAGATCCAGGGAGTTTTACAATTCCTTGCTTAATTGGTAGTTTAGATGTTAATAATGCATTAGCTGATTTAGGGGCTAGTGTTAACGTCATGCCCTACAAAATGTTCAAACAATTAGGTCTTGGGAAACCCAAACAAACTAGGATGAGCATTCAATTAGCAGATAAAACTATAAGATTCCCTAGGGGTATTATTGAAGATGTGCTAGTTAAAATCGATAAATTTATATTTTCCGTGGACTTCATTGTTCTAGACATAGAAGAGGATAGCAACAATTCTTTAATTCTAGGAAGGCCTTTTTTAGCAACTACTAAAACGATCATTGATGTTGGCATAGGTGAACTCACATTCCGTGTGGGAGACGAAACAATCACCCTTCAAGCTTGCAATTCTAGCAACACATCAGAAATTGAAGGTGATCGTTTAACCCATTCTACTAAAACTGACAATATGGTACAACCTACTTTGCAGGAAATGAGTCTGAAGGAAGCACATGAGTCATTCTCAAGCAATAGTAGAGGACCTACTCATGAAGAACGAAGGCTGCAAATAGAGGAGCTAGATGAATGGTGAATACATAAACCGAGAACACACGATAAACTAAAACTACGCCAGAACGAGTTCAATACCTCTCCAAATCAACTTAAGGTAGAAGATAAAGTCTTACTAGATATCACAGATCCTCACATTGCCACTGCCAAACCGAATGAAGAAATCCCTCTTACGGTACTTAGTATTTTTCCATTCGGTACAATTGAGGTAAGTCACCCCAAGTTCGGCACTTTTAAGGTAAACAACACCCGTTTAAAACCTTATTTTGATGAGATTGATAGCAGGAATGAGGAGTATAAACTCCTTGAACCACCATGACCATTCAACGGAGAGGTAAGTCGAGCTTAGACTATAAATAAGCGTTTCTTGGGAGGCAACCCAAGCACTAACTGTATTAACTTCTTTAAAATTTAGTCTTCAACACCTAACTTAGTAATGGAGCTCCTGAATACAGGTCTTCCATAGAGACACGGCCAAGCACACGGGCGTGCTTAGGGCGGTGTGAAAATAGGCCAACGATTTTCCTAAACACAGGCTACGATAAAATGCCACGGTCGTGCGACATGGCCGTGTGCCAAAACAACACGGGTGTGCGACACGCCCATCTGGAAGAACCGTGGGTGAACCTGTTAAAACAGCATGGGCGTGCCACACGCCAGTGTCTAGCACCTGTGGTCGAACCTGTTAGATTGACATGGGCGTGGGTCTACATACACGGGCATGGGAGAAGCGAACAACACCAAACGCGGCCGTGCGACACGACCGTGTGCACCCATACACCCAAGGAACACGGGCATGTACTGAATGTCAGACGTGCCCAAATTCAAAATTCACGAATCACACGCGCTGAAATTGGGGAACACGGGCATGTTACCTGGCTGTGTGCCCAAAAATCTATAAATAGGTTGCATTATTCATTGTCTTCTTCACCCAAAAACCTTAACCCTAGCCGCTGCAAGTCCACACGCCTTCCTTGCCACGCCCGTGCACCGCCTCCAACTCCATTTTTGACGCCCATTCTCCACTTTCTAGCGTTTGTTCACTCTTTTCTCGTTTATTCTTACTGATTTCTAGGGCTATTTATCATAATAATATGAAATTTTTCATGTTCCTTTCTTATTTTTATCATACAAATGTTATACCTAGAATAGTTATTATCTTTCTCATGTTAAAATTCTTACTCATTACGTGATTTCTCTACTCCATTTAACTAGTTTACGTAAATATTCATGATTTCTCATGCCTTTTGTGTTGACATTTTTGTTCATCCATACAATATTCTTTGCAAAAAAAAAAATTAGTTATTCATGCTACTATTATGTAATGCCACAAAAGTATGGATTAGTTTAATTAAAATTGTTAAGTGTTGATAGTTGTGGCTGAAATTATGATTTTTATTTAAAATTTGTCTTCGTTTTACTTTGACCACCCATCAAGACGACCTGATGATTCTATTTGCAAGTACCATGTCATCTTCACGTGGTAAAAAGGCCGCTGTCCCTGCTTCAAAGAAAAAGAAGGGAGCGTCATCTTCCTCGGGTCCTACCGTGGAAGTTCGTTACCCTTTCCTAAGGCTCCTCGTCGGGCCTCAAGGAGAACTATTCCAAATACTCCAGGCCCAACCTTTAATTGCTGGCCGCTACATCGACTGGGCTGCGGTAGAACAAGTTCAGTTAACTGAAGCGATTCGGACCCTCCTAACCACCGACCTTTAGGAGCTTTTGTTTAGGATCATCGAGCTAACATATCTCGAGCTTACGACGAAATTATGCTCCACATTTCATCTTCAAACCGTGATGACAAACTACGCTGATCCCGGCACGGTCCAATTTTGCCTAGGCGGATTAGTCCACCGGCTCAGCTTCCCAAAATTCAGTACGGCGCTGGGTTTATCTACGGAGGAATTTAAGGAAGAGAATGACTTACATGCTCTCAACCGCCACATCCATCGTTCTCCTTCACAGTGTTGGGACGTACTAGTCTAGGTAGGGCCACCTACAATCCTAGCCACTCCAAGGCATCGGCCCTCTCTCCATCTCTGAGGTACCTACACGCCATTTTGGCTCACACAATTATAGGAAGACGAGAGAGCATCGACATCGTCAACACTCACGATGCCTACTTTTTATGGTGTATGTCACACAGACATGTCATCGACCTTGCCTATTTCATCGCCCTCATGATTCAGCACCTGACGGAATGGCATAGGAAGGGGGTCATCTCAATTGGACCCTATGTTACTCGGTTGGCTCGACACTTCGGGCTCCTCAGCACTGCAGCCCAAGAATCATCCTTAACCCTCATTGGTCAGATGTCTCCACAAGGCATCTCAAGCATGCTTAGCATGAGAATGGTCAAAAAGTGCCGAAGAACCAACCCTCCTTAATATCGTCTCGCCCAATCTACCGAGGAGGAGGCCTACGAGTACATTCCTGATGATGTCCCTCCACAGCACGAAGACCCACCAACTCAGCCACCACCACCCTCTCGTCCAGTCCATGCGACGGCTTCATGTGCTGACATCTCTGAACGCCTCACTCGATTCGAGCAGCACATCCACATCTCATCGCCAGTCCCACCTTGCGAACCATCTAGCGATGAAGATGTTTAAAAACATTTATTTATTATTTTATGTTTTTAATTTTTATTAAAACTACTTTTTATTTTTATTAAGATTTTAGAATTTTATTTTATTATCAATTTTGGTTATTTTATTAAGAGTAATTATTCTTACTAATATCCCCTAAAAAGTTCTTGATTTTATCACAATTATATAGAGCTCCTAAGCTCATCATCGCATAGAACTAAGAACTCCACCGGGAAAGGTTCTCCACGACTGCCATGTCCTGATCGACCACGACCATAGCTACCACTAGATATAATATTCTTTTGGCATAGGACTTATGGACTAATAAACCTCTACCACTGCCGGAGTATCCTCCTCCACTCTCGCACCGATTACTCTCCAAAACTCCAATTCGAGGAATTCATTATACAGGAAGTTTCACTTCTCTCCCTATCTTCTTTCTATATTCTTATATCTATTTTTGTACATTGAGGGCAATGTACATCTTAAGTGTGGGGGGTATTTACTTCATTTCCCTATTAGAAAAATCCCTGAATGGCTGCTTGTTCTCTTGAAAAGCTTTCATATCATATTTAGGATAAATTTTAATTGATTTATGATTTTGATTGATATATCTTGAATTAAAACATAGGCATTTATGCATTGATTGTTTAAACTTTAAGACATTAGAGAATCAAGCATGATAAGTTGATTTTTAAGAATTTAAAATCTTAGGTTGTTTTCCCAAAGTTTAGGTATTACTTTGAGTTGGAATTCACAAGTTTTAAACATCAAAAAGCCATAATTTTTGTGATATTTTTGAGCTTTTTGAGCATCTATTAATTCTTTCATGCTCATTTTTATTATTTCCTTGAGTGCATCAGTATTGAACTAGTATTCTAGAACTGCTTGATTATGCATGTCAAGACCACACCATTTGATTTGATATGTCAAAATGATTAAGGCACTTAGGATTAACCCACTCATGCCATGAAAAGCCTACCTCCACGATTAACCCCTAGTAAACCCCTTTGAGGCTAACAAAGCATTTCTTGTATTACCTTTGATATTAACCATTAACCCATTTTTTGTTGAAATCCCCTCAATTATTTTTTATCCCTATTTTTGTCGAGATTTGAGTTGAATAAATTGCTTAGCTATGTCTTGTTCTTAATATTTAGTCTATGTTATTTAACTTGTTCTTAATTTAAAAAAATGTGTATACATCTTAATAGTAGTAATCTTCTGAGCTAAAGAAGTTAAATTCCATATTCTGAGAAAAAGCTCTGTTGTAAGCAATTGATGACTAGCTATTTTTCTAGTTAGGCAAATTTTTCAAGTCAATCTCAATTCTAACCTTTTCTTTCAGCTGGTAACCACACCCCCTAACCAAGCCTCATTACAACCCTCTAAAGACCTTTTGATTGATGTATCATCTCAAATTATAGTGGTGGAGATTTGATTTTCATGCAAGCCTATGGTAATGACTTTTCATTATTGACTCTTGAGTGCTTCATTTATTGTCCTTAAACACCTCAAGTGATTTGAGTGAATCTTTAGTGAGGATGTAAAACTCTGTGACATTTTGAATATAAGGTAATTACCTAGACGAGGGGAGACACCTATGTTTTCGGAATAAAATGCTCAACTTGGAATGATTGAAACTGTGATGTTCTTTTAGTTGAATTCTCAATGTATGATTACCTATGGATTATTTTGAGATATTATCGATAGAAATTATAAATTGAGAAGAATTTATTTTGATTATGAGTTGAGAATTTTGCTTGAGGACAAGCAAATGATTAAGTGTGGGGGTATTTGATAAACTGTAATTTATACATATTTTTACCCCATGTTTAACGCATTTTATGGATGATTTCCCATTAGAATTGGTGAATTCAATGCTCCTAATGCTTTAATTTCATGTTTTATACTTAGGAGAGCATAGGAGAGCGAAAGGAATGAGAAACGGGGCAAAAATGGAGAAAATGGGCCAAAGTACAAAATCAACACAGCCTGGCGCTCCTAGACATAGGGTGATAGGATTTTGCCGGATTAGGGTGAAACCTAATAAGGGGATCCATAGATCGAGTTAATGCAACCCTAGGGTGTTAATTAGAGAAAAGTTTCAATTATTCAATCTAGGGATTAGACGTTATTAGTCTTGAATAGGGATAATAACATAACTTAGAGATCTCCACGGAACAAGTTAAATGAATAAATCGTCCGATTCGGAGCCAGAATAACAAGTACAGTCTAAGTGGATTTTTCCTTAGGTATTGTCTTAATTCAATCGATTTTCCTAAAAGCAATTCCCCAATTCTATTCCCTGTGAGTTCTTAGTTTAGATAATTAGTTAGTCAAAACAAAACCTCTTTATCCTTAGGCTAGATAATAAAAAGGCAGTCATTACTAGTACTTTTAGTTCCTTTGGGTTCGACAATTTGGTCTTGCTAAAACTATACTACTGTTTGATAGGTACACTTGCCTATATCACGATAATAGTTAGTTTCAAGAACGATTAATTATAAATATTTAAAACCTATCACGAAATAACACGATCACCTTATGTTATTGCCATTCGATGATTTTGACATAATATTTGGCATGGATTGATTGACCCTCCACGATGTGATAGTAAATTGTGGTAATAAGTATATTGAATTGAAATTTTCAAATGGTGAAGTTCTCCGAGTTGATTCAAGCGAGTTAAGTACACCACCGGATGTGATTTCTTCAATGAAGGCTCGATGGTATATGAGAAAAGGGTATGAAGCTTACCTTGCTCTTGTATTGAACTCTAAGGAATCTGAGTTAAGGATTGAGTCGGTACCGATAGTATGCGAATACCCAAATGTGTTTCCAGAAGAATTGCCCAGTTTACCTTCTGTCAGAGAGGTAGAATTTGGTATTGAACTAGCGCCGAGAACAACACCCATTTCTATTGCCCCATATAGGATGACACCAACCGAGTTAAAAGAGTTAAAAACATAGTTGCAAGAATTGACCGATAAAGGGTTTGCAAGACCAAGCTTTTCTTTGTGGGGTGCTTCTATATTATTTGTTAAGAAGAAAAATAGTTCGATGAGACTGTGTATAGATTGCCAATGACTCAACAAGGTAACCATCAAGAACAAGTATCCGTTGCCAAGAATCAACGACTTGTTTGATCAATTGAGGGGAGCCACTATGTTTTCTAAGATAGATCTGAGATCCAGCTACTACCAGTTGCGAGTAAAAGAGTCAGATATACCTAAGACTGCTTTTAAAACGAGGTATGGCCATTATGAATTTTTTATGATGCCTTTTGGGTTGACAAATGCACCTGTTGTATTTATGGACTTGATGAATAGGATATTCCGGCCATACTTAGACAAGTTTATTATTATGTTTATTGATAACATCCTGATTTATTCCAAGGATGAGACTGAGCATATGGAACATTTGAGAACGGCTTCACAGATCTTACGGGACAAACAGTTGTATGCTAAATTTAGCAATAGTAAGTTTTGGCTCCAAGAGGTTGGATTCCTCGGTCATATTGTGTTGGGTGATAGTATTCGTGTTGATCTAAATAAGATATCTACTATTGTTGAGTGGAAGCCACCGAAGAACTAATCGAGGTTAGAAGCTTTTTGGGTTTAGCTAGTTACTATCGACACTTCGTAAAAGGGTTTTCGATGATTGTGGCTTCTTTGACGAGATTGTTGTGAAAAGATGTTAAGTTTGAGTGGCCAGAGAAATGTTAGCAGAGTATTGAGAAATTGAAGACATTACTGACCGAAGCTGTAGTTTTAGTTCAACCCGAGCCGGGAAAAGAATTCGTGGTCTATAGTGACGCATCCTTAAATGGACTGGGTTGTGTGCTTATGCAAAAGGGAAAAGTAATTGCATATGCTTTGAGTCAACTAAAGCCGCACGAGAAAAATTATCCAACACACGACTTGGAGCTAGCTACCATTGTATTTGCCTTAAAGATTTGGAGACGCCACTTGTATGGTGAAACATGTCGTATATTCATAGATAACAAGAGTTTGAAGTATTTTCTAACTCAAAAGGAATTAAATCTGAGACAACAAATATGGTTAGAATTGATTAAAGATTATGAGCTGATAATTGATTACCACCCGGGAAATGCGAACGTAGTTGCTGATGCCTTGAGTAGGAAGTCTTTTTTTTGCACTGAGGGCTATGAATGCTCATTTGGTTTTACCTGATGATGGTTTAGTTTTGGCTGAGTTAAGAGCCAGACCGGAATTTCTCCAAGAAGTTTGCGCAGCTCAGATCAATGATAGTGACTTGCGGGCCAAGAGAGCACAATGTGAGATGGGCGTTGAATCAGATTCCTGGGTTGACTCTTATGGTTACTTGATATTTTGAGATAGGGTCTATATACCCAAAGATGATGAGCTTATTCAGAAAATTTTGCAAGAGGCACATGATAGTCGTCTGTCTATTCACCTGGGAAGTACTAAGATGTACAATGACTTAAAGATCATGTACTGGTGGAATGGTATGAAAAGAGATATCTCTGAATTCGTGTCGAAATGCTTGATATGTCAACAGGTCAAGGCTGAACATCAAGTGCCTTTGTGTTTATTACAGCCCGTGATGGTCCCCGAATAGAAATGAAACAGGATTACTATGGATTTTGTGATAGGATTGCCACTAACACCGAAAAAGAAAGATGTTATTTGGGTTATAGTTGATAGACGAACGAATTCGGCTCATTTTATTCCTGTACAGACAGATTTCTCTCTTGACAGATTGGCCGACTTGTACATATCTGAGATTGTGAGACTACACGAGGTACCATTGTTGATTATTTTAGATAGGGACCCAAGATTCACTTTGAGATTTTGGAAGAAGTTGCAAAAAGCCTTTGGTACAAAGTTCAGTTTTAGTACAGCATTCCACCCACAGACTGATGGTCAGTCTGAGCGGACGATTCAGACTCTCGAGGACATGTTAAGATGTTGTGTCATTGAATTTCAACGCAGTTGGGAAAAATATTTACCATTGGTGGAATTTGCCTATAAGAACAGTTTCCAAACGAGTTTAAAGATGGCACTTTACGAGGCATTGTATGGCCAGAAGTGCCGAACTCTACTGTATTGGACAGAGCTCAAGGAAAGCCAGATTCACGAAGTTGATTTAGTCAGGGAAACTGAAGAAAAGGTTAAAGTGATATGCAACTGTTTGAAAACAGCGTCGGATAGATAAAAGTCATATGCTGATTTGAAAGAAACGAGATCGAATTTCAAGTTGGGGATAAAGCTTTCTTGAAAGTATCTCTATGGAAAAAGGTTTTGAAGTTTGGCCGGAAAGGCAAATTGAGCCCGTGATTTATTGGACCATATGAGATTACCGAAAGAGTTGGACCATTAGCCTATCGGTTAGCGTTGCCATCCGAATTGGAAAAGATTCACAATGTATTCCATGTGTCCATGTTGCATAGATATAGATCAGACCCCTTTCATGTGATTTCACTGATGGAAATTGAGCTTAAACTGGATATGACTTATGGTGAAGAACAGGTTAATATTTTGGCTCGGGAAGCCAAATAGTTTAGGAACAAGAATATAGCCTTGGTGAAAGTTTTATGGCATAGACACGGAGTAGAAGAGGCCACATGGGAACCTAAAGAAACTATGAAAAGTCAATGTCTAAACTTGTTTACTGGTAAGACTTTCGAGGATGAAAGTCCTTAAGGGGGGAGAAATGTAACATCCTGAAATAAAGCCTAGTCGGATTAGTGGTTTCGAGACCACAAATCTGACATTAAAATATTTGTTTTATGACTATTATGAGTTCTAGGATATGAAAATAAGCATGTGTTAAAGTTTCATGAAGAAATTCTGAGTATAAGGTGTCTAATTGGAAATTATGGACCAAATTGAATAAATTGCAAAACTTGGGTTCTAGAAGCAATTTGCATGAAATTTCTTTGAATTATAAATTAGAAGGTCTTAAATAGCAATTTTCCCAATTTTTAAGTTTTTGGACAAAAATGGGCATGCATAAAAAAATTTGGAAGTTTTTTTAGGAGGGGTATTTTGGTCATTTGGTAATAAACTTAATAAAAAGGGAAAAAGAAAGCCAAAATCAGCCATCTTCTTCCCCATAGCTGCCGAAATTCCTAGAGTTCCATAAGCTAGGGTTTTCAACATTTCAATCTCAATAGTAAGTGCCCCCTAGCCCCGTTTTTAATGTTCTTTATAAATTTGAGATCCTCGTAACATGCTCTATCCATTTCTACCCATATCTCAAGCTAGGGTTCATGTTTGGAAATTTACCCATGCATGAGATGCTTGTGTTTTGATGATTTATGGAGGAATATGAGACTTTAAAGGATGGTAAACAACTTTTACTAGGTAGGTTTTCATGGAAATGGCTTAAAGGACCATTTTGTAAAAAGTATAAAATATGTGGTAGAAATGTGAAATAGAGGAAAATATGGGCTGGTATGAGCTTAGGATACATTCGACTAGGCATGGGTAACCAATGAATTTCATGCATTCCATTATACAGGCCTAAGGACTAATTTGTAAAAATTTAAAATATTGGGGGCAAAATGGTCATTTTGCCTAAGGGTAAAATTTAGGTCTGAAATGAATAGTATGAGGTGTGACAGCCCAAAATTGACCCTAGTCGGGAAGTGGTTTCGGGACCACAAAACCGAGGTATAAAATAATTTAATATTCATTTTGATGCCTATGATATGTGTTAATTTGTGTGTGACATTTTTGATGATTTGATTTAGGGTCATAAATGTGAATTTCACTAAAAAGGACCTAGTAGTGAACTTTGAAAGTAGGATAGGGAAATGTGTGATGACTAATTAAAGCATGCATGCAAAACAATGGTCTTGCATGTCAAATACCCCCCTTTTTATAAGTGGTGGCCAGCCATGACAAGGGAGGATGGGCAAAACATGTCATAGACATGTTTTGTTGGTGCAATATGGGAGGAAAAATTAAACTAAGGTGAGGAATAAAGAATTGAAAAAAAAAAGGGGAGAGAAGGTGTAATCCCCCATTGCCGTGAGTTGAAGGAAAAGAAAGAAAAAATTTGTTCATCCTTTCTTTGAGCCAAAACTAGGAAGAAAATACAAAGAAGAAAAAGAAATGTGTGTGTTCATCCTTGAACATCTTTTGGCCGAAAATTGAAGGAAAAAGGGAAGAATGGAGTGAAGCATTCGGCTATCCTAGGTCACTATTAAGGTAAGTTTGATGTTTTGCCATGAGATTCATGTATATTTTAGTAGTTATGTGACAGCCCAAAATTGACCCTAGTCGGGATGTGGTTTCGGGACCACAAAACCGAGGCATAAAAATAATTTAAAATTTATTTTGATGCCTATGATATGTGTTAATTTGTGTGTGACATTTTTGATGTTTCGATTTAGTGTTATAAATGTGAATTTCACTAGAAAGGACCTAGTAGTGAACTTTGAAAGTATGATGGGGAAATGTGTGATGACTAGTTGCTCATGCATGCAAAAATAAGGATTTGCATGTCAAATTTCCCCCCAACATGAAGTGGCCGCCATGGCAAGAGAGGATGGGCAAAACATGTCATGAAACATGTTTTATTGGTGCATTAGGGAGAAATAATAAACAAAGGTGTATGGGTAAGAAAAGAATGAAAAAAAAATGTGTGTGAGTGTGGTATTCCCCCCCCCCATTGCCGTGAGTTGTAGAGAAAGAAAGAAAAATTTTGTTCATCCTTTCTTTGAGCCAAAACTAAGGAAGAATGAGGGATTTTTTTGCTCTATTTTTTGGTTTGGAAGAGATCTAGAAGGAGATTTTGGCTATACTTGCATCAAGATTAAGGTATGTATGAGGTTATGTCATGAGATTCATGCATGTTTTAGTTGCTAACTTGATGTTCATGTTAGCCATGGTTCAAATCCTTGTTATGCCATGGAAATGGTATTTGGCCAAGGTTGTTATTGTGTTGAAGCCATTGCATGCTAAATGTGAAGCTTGCTAATGATGCATGCAATGATGGATTGACTACTCTTGAAATTTCTTTGTAGCAATCTTGAGTAAGACATTGAATCCTTTGTTTAACCATGACCGAAGTTGAAAGAGTATGGTTGTGATGTATTCGCCATGGTGCATTCATGAGCATGATTTATGCTTGTTACTTGATTGGTAAAATTTGTGTTTGGATGGGTATGAACCCTTGAGATTGACCTTGCACCTATATGTGTATACATGTTTGCACATGATGTATTGGCATGACATATATACTATTTCAAGGTATATATTTGCTTGTGATGATGTTTCTGTTATGAAGTACATGAGAGATGTGTATTGAGCTACAATATGTAATGCGTTAGTTAGTAAAATGCATGCTGTTTTTGTGAGGTATTAAGTGCATAATTGGCCTCAACATGGACATGCATATTCGCCACATGAGGGGAAATTGGTGTGCATGCATTCGGTTAGAGGCAAGCATATTGATGCCTATTCTTGGCTTAGAAAATTCGCTAAGAGGAATATTAACTAATGTGTTGAGTTCGATTCGTGATTTCGTACATATGTGACTTTGATGCCTAATGAGCATATATATTGGCTAGGTATCTTGAATTCCTCTTCGATGCTCAAATGATAAAACCAATTTATTTGTTAAATTAAGCTCAAGAGCAAAGGGAGCTAAATCCGATAAGGGAAGGAAAAAGTCGTCGAATAGCCGTTAAATCGTTCGACCACGCCCGAGGTAAGTTTTCGAGTATCGAAACTTATATTTTGATTCGATTGAATGAAGTAATGAGCAATCGAATTTGTGCCTTTGTATGTGGCCATTGAGCCGAAATGATATTTTTGCTAAGGGAATTGTGCATAAAAGTTGTGTTATGAAATTGAAACAAAGATGTGTATGAATGTTCGAGTGATATCCGGGCTAAGCTCAAGGCAATTGTGCAATTGGGATACCGGGCTAAGCCCAAGGCAATTGTGCGAAGTTATGATATCCGGGCTAAGCCCAAGGCAATTGTGCAAATTGTGATATCCGGGTTAAGTCCCAAGGCCTTTGTGCGGGTTACCATAACCGGCTATGTCCCAAGGCGTTTGAACGAGTAGCTATATCCGGATAAACTCCAAGGTATGTGATTCGAGAACTTTGAACTTGCTGGAAAATTTTCAGTTAATGCACTTGTGAAATTCCCAACAACAAGGTATGTTTTGTGTGTGCCAGCACACTATGAGTAAGTGCGTATGAATATTCGCTCTAATGATAAATGAGCTATCGGCATTAACTAGGCCGTTATTTGTGTATGAATATAAGAGTTGGGATTGTGAAGTAAGCATGTCTTTGAGAAATTGTGCATATGAATTATTGTTTAGCTACTTGAATGCTATGCTTTGGTTGTGTGTATATTATGGCTCAAACTTACTAAGCATAAATTGCTTACTCCGTTTCTTTGTTTCTCTGTTTATAGATTTTGCTCGTTAGCGATCGGATTCGGGATCATAGAAGTTGAAGTCAACCACACTATCAAAGCCCTTTTTGGTACTCCTTTAGTTGAGTTTTGGATATGGCATGTATAGGACTACTCTCGGTTGTTTTTAAGTACTTGTGATGTATATGTGTGTGCCATGCGAAAATGGTTCGTAAAAGTGGAGTATGGAATTTGACCATATGTGGTTTGTAATTATATTTGGTTTCATGATGTGATTATGGTTTGGAATGAGAGAGTTGGTCACATGATCAGCCATTGGAATGGCTAAATATGATCATATGTTGGACCTAAGTATGACTAGACTATAGTTGGTCCATGGGAACTACAATATAGGTAAAGCCTACCTTAAAAACAGATGCTGCCAGCTGCAGTGATGTGGATGTGGAAAATCACCAAAATTGGTAGGAATGGTGTTAATTAGTGAATAAATTATGCAATCGAACCTTGACGAGTCTATTTTCATATGAAAGTAACGAAACGATCATATGAACAGTATACCGAGAGATATTAAAGTTCTCTGAGACAGGGCCAGAACGGTTTCTGGGTCCCCTGTCGTGACTTTGAAAATTTACCATAAATTATCCAGAATGAATTAGAAGTCATGCCTTATATGTGTAGATTCCTTTTTGAGTCTAGTTTCATTAGAAATAAACGGCATCAGTATTGAAACCCTGTACAGAGAGATATTCAAGTTTTAACGTGCGAAGGTCAGTGTAGTCGACCCCTGTAACATGGGTGACTTTAACTAATAAACTGTACCAATTGGCCCGACCAAAAATTCTAGAAATAAATCCATGGATGGATATATGAGTCTAAATTCATGGAAAATTTATGGAATCAGTTTCCGAGTTGTGAAACTCGAGATACGCTTTTTAAGGCGACAGCGACGCAGTTTTCCAGCTTCCCTGGAAATGTCAAATTGGTCGGTGCCATAAGTGGTTTTGGCTTGTTAACCCCTCGTGTCCGACACCGGCAACGGTCTCGGGTTCGGGGTGTTACAAGTTAGCTTGAGTTCTAACTAGCCATGGTTCAAATCCTTACTATGTCATGGAGATGATATTCGGCTAAGGTGAGATTGTGTTGATATCATTTGCATGCTAAAAGTGAAGCTTTGCAATGGTGCATGTGATGGTGGATTAATGATTATTGAATATTCTTTTTAGCAATTTTGAGTGAGAGTTTGATAGATACTATGAGGTTAAACTTCATGACATTGTAAGCTTGTAAGTTGGATGATGAAATTCATGCTTTGTGAAGGTAAATGGTGTAGAAGGAGCATTCGGCCATAATGAAGATATATGAGATAGTCATAATCAGCCTTATGATTCGGCTCTTGCATGTATATATATATATGTTTGCACATGATGTATTGGTATGACATATATACTATCTCAAGGCATATAATTACATATGATGGTGTTTCGGTTATGAAGTAAATGATTGATGCGTATTGAGTTACAATATGGAATGCGTTAGTTAGTAAAATGTATGCTGTTTTTGTGTGGTATTAAGTGTATAATTGGCCTCAACATGGACATGCATATTCGGCCACATGAGGGGAATTGGTGTGCATGCATTCGGTTAGAGGCAAGCATATTGATGCTTATTCTTGGCTTAGAAAATTCGGCTAAGAGGAATATTAACTAATGTGTTGAGTTCGATTCATGATTTCGTACATATGTGACTTTGATGCCTAATGAGTATATATATTGGCTAAGTACCTTGAATTCCTCTTTCGATGCTCAAATGATTAAATCAATTTATTTGTTAAATTAAGCTCAAGAGCAAAGGGGAGCTAAATCCGATAAAGGGAAGGAAAAGGTAGTCGAGTAGCCGTCGAAATCGATCGACCACATCTGAAGTAAGTCTTCGAGTAATGACCCTACTTGAATTATATTGAAATGATTTGTCATATTATGGCGGACAGCCGAATGTGCGTAGGGACTAAGTTATAAAGTTAATTGAAATCATGCTCTTTGTGTGTGGCTATTGAGCCGAAATTGGAAAGGTTTGATAAATATTTTGTGTTTGAGCCTTAGTAACGAAAATGAAATATGGATGTGTCGTGATTATTGATATATGTATACATGAGCATTTGAATGATACCCGGGCTAAGTCCCGAAGGCATTTATGCTAGTGAATATATCCAGGATAAGTCCCAAAGGCATTTATGCTAGTGATTATATCAGGGCTAAGACCCGAAGGCATTCGTATGAAGTTGTCATATCCGGCTAAGACCAAGGCATTTGTGCAAGATACCAAACGGGTTAAGACCAAGGCAATTGTGCTTGTGGTTATATCCGCTAAATTCCGAAGAAGCTCGGTTTGAAGGTGAGCGTTTTGGTGCGGTAATAAATTCAATTAATACGCTCGAAAAACCCATATGATAAGGTATGTTTACATGTGCATCGGAAAAGTCGATTCATTTGAAATAGTGTTCGTTCGATCGACTAACGAACTTTCGGCTCTTAGATAGGTTGATACCTTGTGTGTGTATATGATTATGAGAATGTGTATTACTAAAGTGATTCATTTAGCTATGTGAATGTAAAACTTTAGTCAAAGCTGATTTCATTACTTGAGACTTACTAAGCATTAAAATGCTTACCCCGTTGCTTTGGCTCTTTGTTTTATAGATTTTGCTCGTTAGCTATCGGATTCGGGATCATTGAAGTCGAAGTCATCCACACTATCAAAGCCCCCTATTTGGTACAAATTTTGGTTGAACTTTGAAATGGCATGTATAGGACTACCCTTTTGTTGTAGGTCATGTACCTTTCGGTTTTGTGTAAACTTAGATAGCCATGCGAAAATAGCTTATATACGTTTTTAGCATAGTACTATAATCGTTTGTATGTTGATCATTATGAGGTATGGAATTGTTTTGAAACGATTAGCCATTGGGATGGTTAATCATGATCACACTTTGTGCTATGCATGCAAAAAGGGCCAATTGAATCATGGAAATTATGAAATAGGTAAAGTCTACCTTAAAGGCAGATGCTGTCAGCAGCAGTGGTGTGGATGTGAAAAATCACTAAAAATAGCAGGAATGTAATAAATTAGTTAATAAATTATGTAAATGAACCTTGATGAATCTACTTTCATATGGAAGAAACGAAACGGTCATATGAGTTGTATGTTAAGAGATATTTAGGTTTTCGTGAGACAGGGCCAGAACAGTTTCTGGACCCCCTGTTCCGACTTTGGAAATTCATTTTAAATTAACCAGGGATAATTAGGAGTCATGCCATATATTTCTAGATTCCTCTTTGAGTCTAGTTTCTATAGAAACAAATGGCATCAGTATTGAAGCCCTGTACAGAGAGATATTCAAGTTGTAACGCGCGAAGGTCAGTGTAGTCGACCCTTGTCACATGGGAGACTTTAACTAATAAACTGTACTAACTTGCCCGACCAAAAATTCTAGAAAAAAATATGTAGGTGTAAATGTGAGTCTAATTTCAGGGAAAAATTACGAAACTGATTTTCAAGCTTTGAAACTCAAGATATGATTTTTAAAGCGACAGTGATGCAGTAACCAGCTTGTCTGGAAATTTTTTAAATGGACTGTGAAAATGATTAAGTCAAGTTTGTGTGCACCTTGTGTTCGACTCCGGTAACGGACTCGGTTACGGGGTGTTACAATTTTATTGGTATCAGAGCTACGGTTTAGTCGATTCTAGGACTACCGTAATGCGTTTGGGTCTAGCTATACATGCCATTTTATGTGATTATTTGATTGTGTGGTGATTTCTGACGTTTGAATTTGTGTTTATTTATAGTAATGGATCCCGATCCTAACCGAGCGATAGCTGATGATGTGGAGAGTGTGGCGCCTGCTCCCGCACAAGGGACAGCGCCGGCGGACTCTCAACTTGTTGCTAGCAATCCGAATGATAAGGCTAGGCAAGCTTTCTATAACGTGATGAATGATTGGTTCAACCAATACATTCGAACTAACACGGCTGTTCCACAACCTCCATTCCCGGCTAATACAACCCCCGCACCTACAATGCCTCCGGTAACTAACCAAATAAGATCGAATAAGCCCCCAGTTGACAGAATCCGAAAACATGGGGCTACTAAATTTAAAGCTACGGATAGCGACGATGCCGAGCAAGCTGAATTTTGGTTGGACAACACTATCCGGGTACTCGACGAGCTATCTTGTACACCCGATGAATGCCTAAAGTGTACTATCTCCTTGCTACATGATTCGCCTACTATTGGTGGAGCACTCGACTTCTGTTGTGCCCGAGAGCAAGTAACTTGGGAGTTTTTCCAAACCGAGTTTCGGAAAAAGTATATCATCGAGATTTGTTGATCAAAACTAAGGAATTTCTTGAGCTTAAGCAAGGTTCTATGTCGCCATCGACACGAGCGAAAATTTGTTAGACTTAGTAGATACGCCGGAATGTATTTCGTCCGAGGCTACCATGTGTAAACGCTTCGAGGATGGGCTGAATGAAGATATAAAATGTTCGTTGGCATTCTTGAAATACGAGAGTTCGTAGTACTTGTCGAGCGAGCTTGTAAAGTCAAGAGCTTAGAAAAGAAAAACAAAAGTTGATGTGGGAATCGGAGAGTTTCGTAAAAGATCCTCGGAAAGTCTCTTCTACAGCATCAAAGAAATTTCGTGATGATGTGGGCGGTCTAGAGGCACTTGGGCCTTTTAGACGAGATCGTGATCGACCCCAATGGGTACACGAGGCACTTTGCCGCCGATGTTGGGAATGAACGCCGAGACGTAATCTGAGTGTCGACATTGTGGCAAATGGCATTCGGAAGTTGTAGATTCCGTGACCGCTCCTGTTACAAGTGCGATCAGTTGACCACTTCATTAAAGATTGCCCGAGGTTGTGCGAAGAATGTAGATCGAGTGGGAAACCGGGTGCTACCAACGCCGAGTGTAATATCCCGATTTTGGGCCTAGTCGGAATAGTGGTTTCGTGACCACAAAATCCGAGATAGAAATAATTATTTTATGATTATTTTAAGGTCTATGATATGATTGCATGATTGTGTGAAAATTTCGTGAAGAAATTTTATGCATAAAGTGCTTAATTTGAAATTTGGGACTAAATTGAATAAATTGCAAAACTTGTGTTCTAGAAGTATTTTGCATAAAATTGAATTAGATTATTAATTAGAGGTCCTTAAAGAGTAATTTTACCAATTTCTAAGTCTATGGACAAAAATTGGACATGGATGGAATTTTGGAAAGTTTAGTAGTAAGGGCATTTTGGTCATTTAGGGTAAAATGAATTAAAATACAAAATTAAAGCCAATTTTGCTCATCTTCAACCCCATGGCCGAATATAGCAAGGAGAAACCATGGCTAGGGTTTTTCAAGCTTCCAAGCTCGATTGTAAGTCCGTTCTAGCCTCGTTTTTAATGATTTTTACGTTTTTGGAGTCCCGGTAGCTCGATTTAGCTTATGCTAGCAATAATTTAACCTAGGGTTTATATTTGGAAAAATACCCATAGGTGAAATTTGTGTATTTTGGTGTTTTATGATAGAATATGAGGTTTTAAATTATGTTAGACAACTTGTGCTACTCGGTTTTAAGTGAAAACGAGCAAAAGGGCTTAATCAGTAAAAATACCTAATAGTCATAAGTACATGTTAGAGTGAGAATTTGATGTTGCCATAGAAGGAAAAATGATCAGCATGTCATAAAACATAAGAAAATAGGCTGAATTTTAATTTACGAGCTTTGGGGCAAAAGTGTAAATATGCAAAAGTTTAGGGGCAAAATTGTAATTTTTCCAAAATATGATTTTGGGTCAATTTGAATAATGTGAGTCCTAATTAGACTATATTTTAAATGATAGAGCAAGGAAAACTGAAATTCGGGCTAAAATGGGGAAAATACCAAGTTGTGGACGAAATGGTAAAAATAGCCATTTTCGCATACAAGGTAAGTTCATATGTAAATGTTGGTAACATAGTTATTATTTTAAATATTTTAATGTTTTTTAAATGATATGATAATTATTATGAAATATTATACTTGTGATAATTGTTTGATAATATGTTAAATTATGTGATATACTTGGAAAATGTGAAATACTACCGAGTATCAGTATCGGCATTCCGTAGAAGATGGTTGAGACACATGATTGGGAAAAGGTCCGTTGAACCTTAGGAATGGATTAGGATACAAGTGACATGTCACTGGGATATTTGGGCATCCGAACTCGTTGAGTTGAGTCCGAGTTCACTTATGGATGCGAGCGTCCGAACTCGTTGAGTTGAGTCCGAGTTCGTGAGATGTAACTAGGCATCCGAACTCGTTGAGTTGAGTCCGAGTTCACTTATGGATGTGAACGCCCGAGCTCGTTGAGTTGAGTCCGAGTTCACTTATGGGCGGGTTACATGGTAGCTTGGCTACATATGTGGCACTTATGTGCAAACTTTCCATGTATCCGAATTATATTCGATGTGTTCAACGGTAAAGTTCTACTCAAATGGAGGAATACTCAAGATGAAAGGGATGTATTGGTAAGTGTTGTGAAATGGATACTTTGAACAGGTATGTACTTAACCCTCGGGTTGAAAACTCGATATAACAACAATATGGTAAGATGATAAATGAAAAGGTGATATGAATGTCTTGGTGATGATTATGCAAATGATGTTTTATGTTTGCTTATATGGTTATGTTACTTGCTATTTGCATGTGAGCTTACTAAGCATTTATGCTTACTCCCTCCTTTTCATTCCTTGTAGTGTTGACAAGCCAGCTCGGAAATTGGAAACGGTCGGAGGCACGCTCACACTATCCGTATACCATCTTGGCATAATGGCTTGTATATTTTGAGTATGGCATGTATAGCATTATAATCATTTTGTATATATGGTCTTATGATATGGTTATTGAGTGGTATGGAAATAGAAATGCTTGGTAATGATTAGCCATTGGAATGGCTAATCATGATCATATTTGGTATTATGTATGTCAAATTGCTAGCTAATCCATGGAAACCATGAAATAGGTAAAATTTACCATAAAATAGATTCAGACAACAGCAGTGACGTGAGTTTGAAAAATCACTAAAAATAGTAGAAATGGAATTAAATAATGAATAAGTTATGGAATCGAAGCTTGATGAGTCTATTTTCATATGGAATAAGCGAAACAGGTATATGAGCTATATTTTATGAGATGTTTAAATTTTTGTGAAACAGGGCCAGAGCGATTTCTAGATCCCCTGTTCTGATTTTGGAAATTCACCATAAATTTTACAAAGATAATTAGAAGTCATGCTTTATATGTACAGATTCCTTATTGAGTCTAGTTTTATTAGAGATAAATGGCATAGTCATTGAAGCTCTGTATAGGGAGATATCTGATTCGTAATACACTGAGGTCAGAGTAGTTGAACCCTGAAACAGGGGAGACTTTAACTAATAAACTGTACTAATTGGCCCAACCAATAATTCTAGAAAAAAATTAGTAGATATATATATGAGTCTAGTTTCAGGAAATATTTACAGAATTGGATTTTGAGTTTCAGTAACTCGAGATATGATTTTTAAAGCGACTGTGATGCGCTTAGCCGACTTGTCCGGAAATTTTAAAATGAATTGTATGAGCTGTTTAATTAATGAATTAAGTCCGTTAACACCTCGTGTTCGACTCTGGCAACGGTATCGGGTATGGGGTGTTACATCGAGGGATACCATCTAGAAATACGGGCAATGCTAGTGGTGGTCAGAGAGGATCTAGAGATGCTACAACTAGATACGAGGCTCGCGCTCCTGCTAGGGCTTATGCTATACGTGCACGTGAGGATGCTTCCTCGCCAGATGTTATTACCGGTACTTTCACTCTCTTTGATACTAATGTGATTGCTTTGATTGACCCTGGTTCTACTCATTCTTATATATGCGAAACCTTAGCATCCAAGAAGACTTTACCTATTGAGTCTCATCGAGTTCGTAATTCGGTGTCAAATCCCTTGGGTCGTTACGTGCTTGTCGACAAAGTGTGCAAGAAATGCCCCCTAGTAATTCGAGGTTCCTGTTTTCTGGCGGACTTGATGCTTTTGCCGTTCGATGAATTTGATGTTATTCTTGGTTTGGATTGGTTGACCGTGCATGATGCGGTTGTGAATTGCAAAAGCAAGAATATTGATTTGAGGTGCATAAATAACGAAATGATCCGAGTTGAGTCTACGGACTTGAAGGGTTGCCACCGTAATATCATCAATGTTGGCCCGTAAATATGTAAGAAAAGGGTGCGAAGCATACCTTGCATATGTACTTGATGATAAGGAGTTAGAAATAAAACCCGAATCTGTGCCGGTGGTTTGTGAATACCCGGATGTTTTTCCCGAGGAATTATCGGGTTTGCCACCTGTTCAGGAGATAGAGTTTGGTATTGAGCTTGTACCTAGGACCACACCGATTTCGATAGCTCTGTATCGTATGGCACCAACGGAATTAAAGGAGTTGAAAGCTCAGTTGCAAGAGTTGGTGGATAGAGGTTTTTCTCGCCCGAGTTTTTCACCTTGGGGTGCACCAGTGTTGTTTGTGAAAAATAAGGACGGAACCATGAGGTTGTGCATCGACTATCGTCAGCTTAACAAAGTGACAATAAAGAACAAATATCCGTTATCGCAGATCGATGATTTGTTCGATCAACAAGGGAGCCTCGGTGTTCTCAAAAATAGATTTGAGATCGGGCTATTATCGATTCATGAATCCGAGATTCGGACATACCCAAAACCGCCTTGAGCGAGATATGGTCACTACGAGTTCTTAGTGATGCCGCTTGGGCTCACTAATGCCCTGCGGTATTTATAGATTTGATGAATCAGATCTTCGGACCGTATTTGGATCGGTTCGTAGTTGTGTTCATTGACGACATCTTGGTCTATTCAAGAGATGAGACCAACATGCGAGCACCGAGATTAGTGTTGCAAATTTTACGGATAAGCGGTTATATGCTAAGTTCGGCAAGTGTGAGTTCGGTTAAGGGAGGTTAGCTTGGGTCATGTGGTATCAGACGGTATTCGAGTCGACCGAGTAAAATTTCACCATACTTAACTCGAAGCCTCAGAAATATTCGAGGTTCGGAGCTTTTGGGACTTGCGGTTACTCGACGGTTTGTAAAAGGATTCTCGATGATAGCCACACCCATGACGTAAACCGCTTCGTAAAGATGTCAAGTTCGAATGGACGGAAAAGTGTCGAAAAGTTTCGATCAATTGAAAACTCATTTGACGGAAGCTCCAAGATTAGTGCGCCCGAATCGGCAAAGAGTTTGTCATCTATAGTGACGCCTCCCTACTTGGGTTGGGTTGCGTATTGATGCAAGAAGGTCGAGTTGTGGCCTATGCGTCGAGATAATTAAAGCCACATGAGAAAAATTATCCGACCTATGATCTCGAATTGGCCGCCATCGTATTCGCCTTAAAGATATGGCGACATTACTTATTTGGCGAGAAGTGCCATGTGTATTCGGATCACAAAAGTCTCAAATATTTGATGACTGAAAGAGACTTAAATCTGCGACAAAGACGTTGGCTCGAGTTGTTAAAAGATTATGAGCTTGTCATTGATTATCACCGGAAAGGCTAATGTGGTTGCGACGCCTTAAGCCGGAAATCACCTTTTTTTTTACGAGCGATGAATGTACACTTGTTTATTCTACCCGACAATGTGTTAGTAGTCAATTAAAGGCCAAACCATCATTGATTCATCAAATTGCGAAGCTCGTAAAGTCGACGATAAGTTGGTTGCAAGACGGGCTGAATGTGTTCAATGTGGAATCGAGTTTCAAGTTGATGATGACGATTGTTTAAGGTTCAGAAATTGTTTGTGTATTCCAAGAAATTCAGAACTTATTTCGATAATTCTGAACGAAGCCCATTGTAGCCGAATGTCAATTCACCCGGGGAGTACGAAGATGTACAACGATTTGAAACGTCGGTTTTGGTGGCATGGTATGAAACGAGACATCTCTGACTTTGTTTCGAGATGTTTAATATGTCAACAAGTGAAAGCGGAACATCAAGTGCCTTCAGGATTACTTCAGCCGATTACGATACCCGAGTGGAAATGGGATCGAGTCACAATGGACTTTGTGTCCGGACTACCATTGTCAGCAAGTAAAAAGGATGCGATTTGGGTTGTTGTTGATAGACTGACTAAGTCGGCTCACTTTATCCCCGTACGTACAGACTCTTCATTGGATAAACTTGCTGAATTGTATGTTTCTCAGATTGTGAGATTACACGGGGTACCTATTTCTATTGTATCGGATAGAGATCCGAGATTCACCTCGCGATTTTTGAAGAAATTGCAAGAAGCCTTGGGCACCAAGTTGCATTTTAGCACCGCTTTTCACCCCCAAACCGATGGTCAATCCGAGCGGATAATTCGGATACTTGAGGATATGTTGAGATGTTGCATCCTCGAGTTCGATGGTTCATGGGAACGATATTTACCTTTGATTGAATTAAACACAACAATAGTTTTCAATCAAGTATTAAGATGGCACCTTACGAGGCTTTGTACGGTCGTAAATGCCGTACACCATTGTTTTGGACCGAGCTCGGTGAAAGTAAAATTTTCGAGTTGATTTGATTAAAGATGCTGAACGTAAAGTAAAAGTAATCCGTGAAAATCAAAATAGCCTCCGATCGTCGTAAGTCGACGCGGATCTCAAACGAAAAGACATTGAGTATCGTGGGAGATAAAGTGTTTCTTAAAGTTTCACCTTGGAAAAAGATACTCGATTTGGGCGTAAGGGCAAATTGAGTCCGAGGTTCATCGGGCCATATGAGATATCCGAACGAGTCGATCCGATTATGATCGTTTGATTTTGCCCCGAACTTGAAAGGATTCACGATGTCTTTCATGTTTCGATGCTTCGACGCTATAGATCTGATCCGTCGCACGTAATTAGTCCATCAGAGGTTAAAATTCAAGCCGATATGAGTTATGAAGAAGAACCGATTCGTATCCTAGCTCGTGAAGTGAAAGAGTTGCGAAACAAAAGGGTTCCGTTAGTAAAAGTGTTATGGCTCAAACACGAGATGGAAGAAGCTACTTGGGAAACCGAGAACTCTATGAAAGAGCGTTACCCAAACCTATTTACCGGTAAGATTTTCGGGGACGAAAATTTCTTAAGTGGGGGAGAGTTGTGACAGCCTAAAATTGACCCTAGTCGGGAAGTGGTTTTGGGACCACAAAACCGAGGCATAAAATAATTTAATATTCATTTTGATGCCTATGATATGTGTTAATTTGTGTGTGACATTTTGATGATTTGATTTAGGGTCATAAATGTGAATTTCACTAAAAGGACCTAGTAGTGAACTTTGAAAGTAGGATAGGAAATGTGTGATGACTAATTAAAGCATGCATGCAAAACAATGGTCTTGCATGTCAAATATCCCCTTTTATAAGTGGTGGCGGCCATGACAAGGAGGATGGGCAAAACATGTCATAGACATGTTTTGTTGGTGCAATATGGGAGGAAAAATTAAACTAAGGTGAGGAATAAAGAATTGAAAAAAAAAGGGAGAGAAGGTGTAATTCCCCCCATTGCCATGAGTTGAAGGAAAAGAAAGAAAAAAATTGTTCATCCTTTCTTTGAGCCAAAACTAGGAAGAAAATACAAAGAAGAAAAAGAAATGTGTGTGTTCATCCTTGAACATCTTTTGGCCGAAAATTGAAGGAAAAAGGGAAGAAGGGAGTGAAGCATTCGCTATCCTAGGTCACTATTAAGGTAAGTTTGATGTTTTGCCATGAGATTCATGTATATTTTAGTAGTTAGCTTGAGTTCTAACTAGCCATGGTTCAAATCCTTACTATGTCATGGAGATGATATTCGGCTAAGGTGAGATTGTGTTGATATCATTTGCATGCTAAAAGTGAAGCTTTGCAATGGTGCATGTGATGGTGGATTAATGATTATTGAATATTCTTTTTAGCAATTTTGAGTGAGAGTTTGATAGATACTATGAGGTTAAACTTCATGACATTGTAAGCTTGTAAGTTGGATGATGAAATTCATGCTTTGTGAAGGTAAATGGTGTAGAAGGAGCATTCGGCCATAATGAAGATATATGAGATAGTCATAATCAGCCTTATGATTCGGCTCTTGCATGTATATATATATATATGTTTGCACATGATGTATTGGTATGACATATATACTATCTCAAGGCATATAATTACATATGATGGTGTTTCGGTTATGAAGTAAATGATTGATGCGTATTGAGTTACAATATGGAATGCGTTAGTTAGTAAAATGTATGCTTTTTTGTGTGGTATTAGTGTATAATTGGCCTCAACATGGACATGCATATTCGCCACATGAGGGAATTGGTGTGCATGCTTTCGGTTAGAGGCAAGCATATTGATGCTTATTCTTGGCTTAGAAAATTCGGCTAAGAGGAATATTAACTAATGTGTTGAGTTCGATTCATGATTTCGTACATATGTGACTTTGATGCCTAATGAGTATATATATTGGCTAAGTACCTTGAATTCCTCTTTCGATGCTCAAATGATTAAATCAATTTATTTGTTAAATTAAGCTCAAGAGCAAAGGGGAGCTAAATCCGATAAAGGGAAGGAAAAGGTAGTCGAGTAGCCGTCAAATCGATCGACCACGTCTCAAGTAAGTCTTGAGTAATGACCCTACTTGAATTATATTGAAATGATTTGTCATATTATGGCGGACAGCCGAATGTGCGAGGGACTAAGTTATAAAGTTAATTGAAATCATGCTCTTTGTGTGTGGCTATTGAGCCGAAATTGGAAAGGTTTGATAAATATTTTGTGTTTGAGCCTTAGTAACGAAAATGAAATATGGATGTGTCGTGATTATTGATATATGTATACATGAGCATTTGAATGATACCTGGGCTAAGTCCCAAGGCATTTATGCTAGTGAATATATCCGGCTAAGTCCCGAAGGCATTTATGCTAGTGATTATATCCGGGCTAAGACCAGAAGGCATTCGTATGAAGTTGTCATATCGGGCTAAGACCAAGGCATTTGTGCAAGATACCAAATCCGGGTTAAGACCCGAAGGCAATTGTGCTTGTGGTTATATCCAGCTAAATTCCGAAGAAGCTCGGTTTGAAGGTGAGCATTTTGGTGCGGTAATAAATTCAATTAATACACTCGAAAAACCCATATGATAAGGTATGTTTACATGTGCATCGGAAAAGTCGATTCGTTTGAAATAGTGTTCGTTCGACGACTAACGAACTTTCGGCTCTTAGATAGGTTGATACCTTGTGTGTGTATATGATTATGAGAATGTGTATTACTAAAGTGATTCATTTAGCTATGTGAATGTAATACTTTAGTCAAAGCTGATTTCATTACTTGAGACTTACTAAGCATTAAAATGCTTACCCGCTGTTTTGGCTCTTTGTTTTATAGATTTTGCTCGTTAGCTATCGGATTCGGGATCATTGAAGTCGAAGTCATCCACACTATCAAAGCCCCCTATTTGGTACAAATTTTGGTTGAACTTTGAAATGGCATGTATAGGACTACCCTTTTGTTGTAGGTCATGTACCTTTCGGTTTTGTGTAAACTTAGATAGCCATGCGAAAATAGCTTATATACGTTTTTAGCATAGTACTATAATCGTTTGTATGTTGATCATTATGAGGTATGGAATTGTTTTGAAACGATTAGCCATTGGGATGGTTAATCATGATCACACTTTGTGCTATGAATGCAAAAAGGGCCAATTGAATCATGGAAATTATGAAATAGGTAAAGTCTACCTTAAAGGCAGATGCTGTCAGCAGCAGTGGTGTGGATGTGAAAAATCACTAAAAATAGCAGGAATGTAATAAATTAGTGAATAAATTATGTAAATGAACCTTGATGAATCTACTTTCATATGGAAGAAACGAAACGGTCATATGAGTTGTATGTTAAGAGATATTTAGGTTTTCGTGAGACAGGGCCAGAACGGTTTCTGGACCCCCTGTTCCGACTTTGGAAATTCATTGTAAATTAACCAGGGATAATTAGGAGTCATGCCATATATTTATAGATTCCTCTTTGAGTCTAGTTTCTATAGAAACCAATGGCATCAGTATTGAAGCCCTGTACAGAGAGATATTCAAGTTGTAACGCGTGAAGGTCAGTGTAGTCGACCCTTGTCACATGGGAGACTTTAACTAATAAACTGTACTAATTTGCCCGACCAAAAATTCTAGAAAAAAATATGTAGATGTAAATGTGAGTCTAATTTCAGGAAAAAATTACGAAACTGATTTTCAAGCTTTGGAACTCAAGATATGATTTTTAAAGCGACAGTGATGCAGTAACCAGCTTGTCTGGAAATTTTTTAAATGGACTGTGAAAATGATTAAGTCAAGTTTGTGTGCACCTTGTGTTCGACTCCGGTAACGGACTCGGGTACGGGGTGTTACATGAGGTATCAATAATTTATTTTTACTGATATAAACCCCGATGAACCAATTTCGGAGGTCGATCATGGAAAACGAAAGGTTTCGAAATAACCGAAATATGAAACCGAAGCAATTACCAGGTAAGTTTGTGTAACTTGAAGTAAACTTTAAATATACTTGAAAATGCATATTCTTAAATGTATGTTAATTTAGATATTGATTTCATGACAATCCATGAAATGTGATAATGTGAAATGAAAAAAGATGACAATTGTCCTGGTTGAATGAAAAAGGAAGATTCAATGGGTAAATTCTTGTTTACATGACATGAGATCCTACATGTGTTGCAAAAAAAGATTTAGCCCAGACAGGTAATCCGATGATCTCAATATAGTAAGGATCCAGCCCGGACGGGTATTCCTTAAGTGATTGAACCTCCCAAAGAATATATGAGCATTGTGGATTAGCCCAGATGGGTAATACGATTAGGGACTGAAATTAGCCTGGACTGGCATTTCAGATTCAAGCGTATTGGAGTAATTGACATTGTAAGGGATTTAGCCTGGAATGGTAATCCCGACAATACTCCTTGAATTTATGTTATGAGGGATTTAACCTGGATTGGTAATCACGCCGTAAGAGTGAAGTTCACGGGAGTGTATATTTAAAATGGTCACTAGCATGACTTGACGGTAAACGGGATACACATCGAGATTTTTGTGAATTTCAACTTGACTAGAATGAGAAACGAGAATGGAAATGTTTGAATTGATGAGCTCACCTAAGATCAATGCTATATTGCTTGAGAGGAAACTAACTTGATGATTGAGTGTATGTGATAGGGGATTTATACTATGCATGTTTGGCATGATTATCTTTTATGGTTGCATGCTAAATAACTGGTAAGTTTACCTTCCTATTATTCGAACATACTAAGCATGTTAATGCTTACCCCCTTTCCTTTCCCTGTTTTACAAAGCTCGTGGACTCGTGAAGATTGGAAGACAATTGGAGTATTGTCAACACTATCAACTTATCTTGCTTTGGTATATAGATGCATTTACTTTGTTTAAATGGAATGTGTAGGCTTTTGGTTATTTTGTTATATGTGTCATTGGTTAGCCAATGTAAGTGTGACAGCCCAAAATTGACCCTAGTCGGGATGTGGTTTCGGGACCACAAAACCGAGGCATAAAAATAATTTAAAAATTTATTTTGATGCCTATGATATGTGTTAATTTGTGTATGACATTTTGATGTTTCGATTTAGAATTATAAATGTGAATTTCACTAGAAAGGACCTAGTAGTAAACTTTGAAAGTATGATGGGGAAATGTGTGATGACTAGTTGATCATGCATGCAAAAATAAGGATTTGCATGTCAAATTTCCCCAAAGATGGTATAGTGGCCGGCCATGACAAGGAATATGGGCAAGGAAAACATGTTATGACATGTTTTGTTAATGCATGATGTGATAAATGATAAAAAATTAAGCATGTAGGAAGAGAAACAAAAATCAAAATTTGCTCATCCTTTCCCCCTTTTGCCGTGAGTGAAAGAGAAGCAAAGAAAAAATTTGTTCATCCTTGTTCTTTCCTTTTGGCCGAAAATACTAAGGAAGAAGGTAGGAGTTTTGCTTCATGCTTGATTTGGAAGAGAACTAGATGGAGGTTTGATCATATTTGTATCAAGATTAAGGTATGTTTGAGGTTGTGTCATGAGATTCATGCTTGTTTTGGTTGCTAACTTGATGTGCATGTTAGCCATGGTTCAAATCCTTGTTATGCCATGAAAATGGTGTTTGGCCAAGGTTGATATTGTGTTAAAGCCATTGCATGCTAAATGTGAAGCTTGTTGATGATGCATGCAATGATGGATTGACTACTCTTGAAATTTCTTTGTAGCAATCTTGAGTAAGACATTGAGTTCTTTGTTTAACCATGACCAAGTTCAATGGGGTATGATTGTGATGTATTCGCCATGATGCATTCATGAGCATGATTTATGCTTGTTACTTGATTGGTAAAAATTTGTGTTTTAGATGGTTATGAACACCTTGAGATTTGGCCATGCACCTATATGTATATATATGTTTGCACATGATGTGTTGGTATGACATATATACTATCTCAAAGTATGTATTTTCTTGTGATTATGTTTTGGTTATGAGGTAAATGATAGATGTGTATTGAGCCACAATATGTAAAGCATTAGCTAGTAAAATGTGTGCCATTCATGTGTGGTATTAAACATGTAATTGGCCTCAACATCAACATGCATAATCGGCCCATGAATGAGTACCTAAGAGGTTGTGTTGTTCGCCATGAGTAAGCATGTTGAAGGCTTTGTGTGTTGAGTTTGATTCATGAATTCCGTTACGCATGTGACTATAATGTCTAGTGAATATATGTGGGCTAAGTGCCATGAGTTCCTCTTTTCGATATTCAAAACGATTAAATCAATTTATTTGTTAACATTAAGCTCAAGAGCAAAGGGGAACCAAATCCGATAAAGGAAAAGAAAAGGTGATTGAATAGCCGTTGGAAGCGCTCGATAATCTCCAAGGTAAGTTTTCGAGTATCGAAACTTAGATTTTGATTCGATTGAATGAAGTAATAAGCAATCGAAATTGTGCCCTTGTATATGGCCATTGAGCCGAAATGATATTTTTGATTAAGTAAAATGTGCATAAAAGTTTGTTATGAAATTGAAACAAAGATGTGAATGAATGTGCGAATTGTGATATCCGGGCTAAGCCCGAAGGCAATTGTGCGAATTGTGATATCCGAGCTAAGCCCGAAGGCAATTGTGCGAGCTATGATATCCGGGCTAAGCCCGAAGGCAATTGTGCAAGTTGTGATATCCGGGTTAAGTCCCGAAGGCATTTGTGCGGGTTACCATAACCGGGCTATGTCCCGAAGGTGTTTTGAACGAGTAGCTATATCCGGATAAACTCCGAAGGTATGTGATTTGAAATTTATAAGCTGCTGGAAAATTTTCAGTTAATGCACTTGTGAAATTCCCAACAACAAGGTATGTTTTGTGTGTGCTTTGCACACTATGAGTAAGTGCGTATGAATATTCGCTCTAATGATAAATGAGCTATCGGCATTAACTAGGCCGATATTTGTGTATGAATATAAGAGTTGGGATTGTGAAGTAAGCATGTCTTTGAGAAATTGTGCATATGAATTATTGTTTAGCTACTTGAATGTTATGCTTTGGTTGTGTGTAAATTATGGCTCGAAACTTACTAAGCATAAATTGCTTACTCCGTTCCTTTGTTTCTCTGTTTTAGATTTTGCTCATTAATGATCGGATTCGGGATCATTGAAGTGAAGTCATCCACACTATCAAACCCCCTTTTGGTACTCTTTTGGTTGAACTTTGGATATGGCATGTATAGGACTACCCTCGGTTGTTTTTAAGTACTTTGTGATGTATATGTGTGCGGCCATGCGAAAATGGTTCATAAAAGTGAAGTATGGAATTTGACCACATGTGGTTTGTAATTATATTTGGTTTCATGATGTGATTATGGTTTGGAATGAGAGAGTTGGTCACATGATCAGCCATTGGAATGGTTAAATATGATCATATGTTGGACCTAAGTATGACTAGACTATAGTTGGTCCATGGGAACTACAATATAGGTAAAGCCTACCTTAAAAACAGATGCTGCCAGCTGCAGTGACGTGGATGTGGAAAATCACCAAAATTTGTAGGAATGGTGTTAAATAGTGAATAAATTATGCGATCGAACCCTGACAAGTATATTTTCATATGAAAG
This sequence comes from Gossypium arboreum, assembly GCF_025698485.1. Classification (NCBI taxonomy): domain Eukaryota; kingdom Viridiplantae; phylum Streptophyta; class Magnoliopsida; order Malvales; family Malvaceae; genus Gossypium; species Gossypium arboreum. The sequence goes on from NC_069075.1 coordinate 95,748,290, forward strand.
TAACGAAACGATCATATGAACAGTATACCGAGAGATATTAAAGTTCTCGTGAGACAGGGCCAGAACGGTTTCTGGGTCCCCTGTCGCGACTTTGAAAATTTACCATAAATTATCCAGAATGAATTAGAAGTCATGCCTTTTATGTGCAGATTCCTTTTTGAGTCTAGTTTCATTAGAAACAAACGGCATCAGTATTGAAACCCTGTACAGAGAGATATTCAAGTTGTAACGCGCGAAGGTCAGTGTAGTCGACCCCTGTAACATGGGTGACTTTAACTAATAAACTGTACCAATTGGCCCGACCAAAAATTCTAGAAATAAATCCATGGATGGATATATGAGTTTAAATTCAGGGAAAATTTACGGAATCAGTTTCCGAGTTGTGAAACTCGAGATATGCTTTTAAGGCGACAGCGATGCAGTTTTCCAGCTTGTCTGGGAATGTCAAATTAATTGATTGCCATAAGTGGTTTTGGCTTGTTAACCCCTCGTGTCCGACACCGGCAACGGTCTCGGGTTCAGGGTGTTACAATTTTATTGGTATCAAAGCCACGGTTTAGTCGATCCTAGGACTACCGTGATATGTTTGGGGTCTAGCTATACGTGCCATTGAGTGATAAATTGATAGTGTGGTGATTTTTGACAATTTGAGTTTGTGTTTGTTTATAGCAATGGATCCCGATCCCAACCGAGCAATAGCTGATGATGTGGAGAGTGTGGCGCCTGCTCCCGCGCAAGGGACAGCGCCGGCGGACTCTCAACCTATTGCCAGCAATCCGAATGATGAGGCTAAGCAAGCCTTTTATAGTGTGATGAATGATTGGTTTAACCAATACATTCGAACTAACACGGCTGTTCCACAACCTCCATTCCCGACTAATGCAACCCCCGCACCTACAATACCTCCGAATCGACCAAATAAGGTCAAGTAAGCCCCAATGATGAATTCGTAAACATGGGGCCACTGAATTCAAAGCTACGGATAGCGACGATGCCGAGCAAGCTAAATTTTGGTTGGACAACACTATCCGGGTGCTCGATGAGCTATCTTGTACACCCGATGAGTGCTTAAAGTGTACTATCTCCTTGTTACGCGATTCCGCCTACTATTGGTGGAGTACTCTGACTTCGGTTGTGCCTAGGGAGCAAGTAACTTGGGAGTTTTTCCAAACCGAGTTCCGAAAGAAGTATATCAGTCAGAGATTTATGGATCAAAAACGAAAGGAATTTCTTGAACTTAAACAAGGTTCCATGTCGGTTACCGACTACGAACGAAAATTTGTGAGGCTTAGCCGATGCTGCTGCTGAATGCATTTCTTGAAGTGTGATGTGTAAACGCTCGAAGATGGACTGAACGATGATATAAAGTTGTATGTTGGCATTTTGGAAATCCGAGAGTTTGTGGCTCTTGTCGAGCGGCGTGCAAAGCCGAGGAGCTCGAGATGGAGAAAAGAAAAGTGAAGTGGCAGCAAGGGAGTTTCAGTAAGAGGTCTTGGGAAGCCCTTCCCACGATCATCAAAGAAATTTAGAGATGGCTTAGCCGGTCTAGAGACATTTCGGGCTTTTCTAGACGAGACCGCGATCGACCCCTATGGGCACGCGGGTCACTTCGATCGCTAGAGGTGGAAATGAAGCGTCGAGAGAGAACGGAGTGCCGAGATTATGCAAATGGCATTACGGAAGTTTTAGATTCCGTGGATCGCTCCTCGTCACAAGTGCGGATCGGCCGACCACTTTATCAAGGATTGCCCGAGGTTGCTTGAACAAAATGTAAGTCAAAGTGGAAACCCGGGTGCTACCACTGCTCGAGGTAGGCCATCTAGAAATGCGGGCAATGCTAGTGGCGGTCAGAGAGGGTCGAGAGATGCTACAACAAGACCCGAGGCTCGTGCTCCTGCTAGGACTTATGCCATACGCGCACGCGAGGATGCTGCCTCACCAGATGTTATTACCGGTACTTTCACTCTTTTCGATACTAATGTGATTGCTTTGATTGACCCTGGTTCTACTTATTCTTATATATGTGAAACCTTAGCATCCAGTAAGACTTTGCCTATTGAGTCTACTGAGTTTGTAATTCGGGTGTCAAACCCCTTGGGTCATTACGTGCTCGTCAACAAAGTGTGTAAGAAAAGTTCCCTAGTATTTCGAGGTTCTTGTTTTCCGGCGGACTTGATGCTTTTGCCATTCGACGAATTCGACGTTATTCTTGGTTTGGATTGGTTGACCATGCACGATGCGGTTGTAAATTGCAAAAGCAAGACTATTGATCTGAGGTGCACGAATAACGAGATAATTCGGGTTGAGTCTACGGACTTAAAGGGATTGCCAGCTGTAATATCAGCAATGTTGGCTCAGAAATACGTAAGAAAGGGGTGTGAAGCATACCTTGCGTATGTGCTCGATGACAAGGAGTCAGAAAAGAAACCCGAATCTGTGCCCATGGTTTGTGAATACCCGGATGTTTTCCCTGAAGAATTGCCGGGTTTACCACCTGTTCGGGAAATAGAGTTTGGCATCGAATTGGTACCTGGTACCACTCCAATTTCGATAGCTCCGTATCGTATGGCACCAACGGAATTAAAGGAGTTGAAAGCTCAGTTGCAAGAATTGGTGGATAGAGGTTTTGCTCGTCTGAAGTTTTTCACCTTGGGTGCGCCGGTGTTGTTTGTGAAAAGAAGGATGGAACCATGAGGTGTGCATCGACTATCGTCGACTTAATAAAGCGACGATAAAGAACAAATATCCGTTCTGCAGATCGACGATTTGTTCGATCAATGAAGGAACCTCAATGTTCTCGAAAATAGATTTGAGATCGGGCTATTATCGATTCATGAATTCGAGTTTCGGACGTACCAAAGCGGCCTTGAGCGAGATATGGTCACTACTGAGTTCCTAGTGATCTTTGTTTGGGCTTACTAATGCCTCTGCGGATTTATGGATTTGATGAATCGGATCTTCGGACCATGTTTGGATTGGTTCGTAGTCGTGTTCATTGATGACATCTTGGTCTATTCAAGAAATGAGGCCGAACATCTTTGAACACCGAGGTTAGTCTTTGCGAATCTTATGGGATAAGCAATTATATGCTAAGTTCAGCAAGTGTGAGTTCGGTTAAGAGAGGTTAGCTTCTTGGGACATGTGGTATCTCATGACGGTATTCGAGTCGACAGAACAAAATTTCAGCCATACTTAATAGGAAGCCTCAGAAATATTAATGAGGTTCGAGCTTTTGGGGCTTTAGGTTATTACCGACGATTTGTAAAAGGTTTCTCAACAATAGCCACGCCAATGACGGCTACTCCAAAAGGATGTTAAGTTCGAATGGACGGAGAAATGTCGAAAAGTTTCGATCAACTGAAAACTTATTTGGTGAAGCCCCAATTCTAGTGCAACCCGAATCGGCAAAGAGTTTGTCATCTATAGTGACGCCTCCCTACTTGGGTTAGGTTGCGTATTGATGCAAGAAGGTCGAGTTGTGGCCTGCGCGTCGAGGCAATTAAAGCCACATGAGAAAAATTATCCGACCCATGGTCTCGAATTGGCTGCCATCGTATTCGCCTTAAAGATATGGCGACATTACTTATTTGGTGAGAAGTGCCATGTGTATTCGGATCATAAAAGTCTCAAATATTTGATGACTCAAAGAGACTTAAATCTGCGATAAAGACGTTGGCTCGAGCTGTTAAAGGATTATGAGCTGGTCTTTGACTATCACCCGGGAAAGGCGAATGTGGTTGCGGATGCCTTGAGTCGTAAATCATTATTAGCTTTACGAGCAATAAACGTGCACTTGTCCGTTCGATCCGACAATGTGTTAGTAGCTGAATTGAAAGCCAAACCATTATTGATACGTCAAATTCGTGAAGCTCAGAAAGTCGACGATGAGCGGGTTGCAAAACGGGCTGAGTGTGTTCCGAACAAGGAATCAGAGTTTCAAATCGATGATGACGATTGTTTGAGGTTGAGAAATCGTCTGTGTGTTCCAAAGAATTCGGAACATATTTTGATAATTCTGAAAGAAGCCCATTGTAGCCGAATGGCAATCCACCCGGGGAGTACGAAAATGTACAATGATTTGAAAGGTCAGTTTTGGTGGCATGGTATGAAACGAGACATCTCCGACGTCGTTTCGAGGTGTTTAATATGTCAACAAGTGAAAGCGGAACATCAAGTGCCTTCAGATTACTTCACCGATCACGATACGACGAGTGGAAATGGGATCGAGTCACAATGGACTTTGTATCCGAACCGCCATTGTCGTGAGTAAGAAAGATGCGATTTGGGTCGTTGTATATAGATTGACTAAGTCGGCTCACTTTGTCCCCGTACGTACAGATTTTTCAATGGACAAACTAGCCGAATTGCACGTTTCTCGGATTGTGAGATTACACGGGGTGCCTATTTCCATCGTGTCGGATAGAGATCCGAGATTTACCTCGCGATTTTGGAAGAAGTTGCGAGAGGCTCTGGGTACGAAGTTGCATTTCAGCACCGCCTTTCACCCCAAAACCGATGGTCAATCCGAGCGGATGATTCAGATACTTGAGGATATGTTAAGATGTTGCATCCTCGAGTTCGATGGTTCATGGGAACAGTATTTGCCTTTGATTGAATTCGCTACAACAATAGTTTTCAATCAAGTATTAAGATGGCACCTTACGAGGCCTTGTACGGGCGTAAATGTCGTACACCATTGTGTTGGACGGAGCTCGGTGAAAGCAAAATTTTCGGGTGGACTTGATTAAAGATGCTGAAGAAAGTGATAGTGATCCGTGAAAATCAAGATAGCCTCCAATCGCCGAAGCCGTCAGCGGATCTGAAGCGTAAAGACATCGAGCATCGTGGGAGATAAAGTGTTTCTCAAGGTTTCGCCTTGGAAAAAGATACTCGATTCGTAGTAAGGGCAAGTTGAGCCCGAGGTTCATTGGGCCATATGAGATATCCGAGCGAGTCGGTCCAGTTGCATATCTGTCGCGACGTAAAAAAAATTTTGGTTTGGGGTCGCTAATTGTGGCAATTTATTGAGAACTTTAAAACTGAAGTTTGATTTTTTTTTTGAAACATAAACTGAAAAAAAAATAAAAATAAAAAGAAATAAAGATGGGAGTCGCCACCGATCTTTTTTATAGGTATGATCGGACACCTAATAAATTTATTTTCTTTAAAAAGAAGGACGAGTTTAGGTCTACATTAAATCGAGAAAAGTAGGGTTCGGGAGTCGATGCTTGCGAGGAAGGTATGAGCACCCTCGTGACGCCCAAAATTGGTATCTTTTAAACATGTGTTGTCTTAATTTTCAAAATGCTAGTTCAATTTAAATTCCAATCGTGATCCAATTTAAAAGACGAGAACTTTCAATTTTTATTTTTGAGAAGGATATACCGTTTTAACACGAGCCATTTAATTCCATCCAACATAGCGATGAAATTTACGACTTAACGTTAAACCGATGTATTGCCTCAACTAGTAATTAAAACATAAAAATTATTCATGAAATAAGAATTTGAAATAAATCAAATATGCAAACAATGACATTTTCAAATGAAAAATATTAACATAATACTAGAGCAAGAGCAAAACAATAATAATATTTAAAAGATAAATAAAAATCAAACATAAACAAATATAAAGTACATTTAGTAATAATAATATAAGGTAATATATACATAAGATAATATGCAAAAATATAATATATGATATATATACATGATGTATGAAAATATAATGCCTAATAGACATATATATGCAATATTACTAAATATATACGTACTAGATACAAATACACATAGTATAATTCAACATATACAATAATATTAGAATACTATGGACAAGGAAAATACATTTATACTAATAATAGTAAAAGATATATATACACCAAATAATAATATAATAAGTAGCAATAGGGAAAATAATAAATACAAAATCAATAATGCAACATACACAAATAATACAAATAAGAAAGGTATATGCATACGGACTATAAAATAAATGTATTAAAATTAATAATAAATACAATATGGGTAAAATAAATATATACATGATATATACATAATGTGGTACTAAGAAAATATATATATATATAAATAATAGTATTAGAAATCATATAGTATATATAACTGATAATATTAAAATATATACATAATATTATATATGAATTATTCATATAATATATATTAAAAATTGACTATTAATACGTACTAAAAATATATACGGGGGTAAGCGGCATACACTAATAAATATAATAATAATAACCATGTAATACAATACCAAAAGGTAAATATAATAAAATGATATTAAAATAAAGGTATTAAAAACAGTAATATACATATGTATACATCTAACAAGGATATATAATAATAATAATAATAATAATAATAATAATAATAATAATAATAATAATATTGAAACACAAAAACCATTATAATAAAAATATTAAAATAAAGTAATAGAAACATTACTACATATATATATATACATACATGAAGATATACACTAATGTATTTCAATAATAATAATAATAATAATAATAATAATAATAATAATATTGAAATGCAAAAATGTAATATTTAATAAAGAAACAAAACAAATAAAAAGGACTAAAATTGAACTAATAACAAAGTTCGGGGCAAATGTGAAAGGAAATAAAGAGAAAAGGGCTTATTTGAACGCATAAAACAAAGGGGACCAAAGCAGTAATTATTCCTTCCATTAAAATGCAAAGACATTAGCGGGGACTAAATCGAAAAGCGCAAAAAATTATGGGGCCAAATTGAAAATAAAAAAATGACTTAATTGTAAAACCTTGAAAAGCGGAAGGATCACGCGCATAAATAACCCATTCAAACAAAACACGCGGATCCTCCTAGCGGGTCGGTCGGATGGGTCGGACATGGCGAAAACGATGTCGTTTTGGGGCTTAAGTGTAGCCCCCAAAACGACATCGTTTTGGAGGGCTATATAAGGCCTAAAATAACCAAAAAATCATTTGGGAGAGGAAAGAAAAAAAAAAGAGAGGGAAGAGAGAGGAGAGAGAAGGAGGAATCGGCCGGGGGCGTCACCGGACGGCCATCGAGGCTTCATGACAACCGCACACGGCCACCATGAATGGGTAAAAAAAAATTTTTTGTATATCTTTTTGTATATTTTTTGATGTTTTAATATATATATAGGTTAAAAAACTTAAAACCGAATTTAAAATAGAAAGAAAAGAAATCACCTTAGGTTTTTTTTTTTAAGCTTTCAATCCTTTGATCTTGGTATTTTTTTTATGCTTGAATGCTATTTCTGTATTTAAACGCTGATTGAATCACTATATTGAATCTGAGATTGAATGTTTCACTTTCTTGTTTTTGTGCTCATTTTCTCTCGCAAAAATGAAAGAAAAAAAATAAGAAGAGTCCCCCTTTTACCATCTTTTTCATTCGGCTTTTATAGCCTTATTTACAAACTATTTTTTGCTATTTTTACTATTGTTGCATGTTTGCTTCCTTCCTCTGTCTTTGCAGGTGCGGTGGGAGTGTGTGATGGTGTTGGTGGCAGACAGCATGGGAGAATGGGAATGGTCCAGTGGCGAAAGACATGGGAGAGTGGGAAGAGGCAAGTGGGAGTCTAGGGTTTTGGGATTGGGCTTGGATGTTGGGCTAGGTTAATTTTAGGTTCGGGTTTGAGGATGGGTTAAATGGTTTAATGGGCTGGGTATTTTGTAAACGGGCCAAAATTGGCCTACTAACAGCTGCCCTCTTTGCTTATTGTCGATAACGGAATAGAGCAAAGATACAAAGAAAGGCCAATTTTGCCGGTCTCGCTAAGTTTTGACTTCTTTTGGTGATCTTCTCATCCAGGTGGTCTCTTTTTAGTTCCCCGTATCTTGTAGCTTTAGTTCAATCCATTGCATCTTCTGATATATGCTTTGTGGCTTCAATCCACTTTAATGTAACTTCAAGGATATAAGATTTGTAGCTTCGATCTGCTTTACTGTGACTTCAGAAATATAAGATTAACAGTTTCAATTTGCTCTTCTGTTGCTTTAGTCGATAAGGCTTGTGGTCTTCTCTTCTGTAACTTTAGAAGGACATCATCTAATATCCTTGATCAGCTCCACTGCAACTTCAAGGAAACAAAATCTGGTGTCTTCAATCAGTCCCAATCTTATTCTTTACTCGATATGTGATCCTGAGCTCAACTCACTCAGCGTGTCCTGAAGCTCAACTCACTTCGCAATATGAGTTGATTTTGAACAACAAAAATAAAAGGCTTAACTCACCTCTCGCAATGTAAATTGAAAAAATACCACAGTGTGTGATCTGAAGCTCAATTCACCTCTCGCAATATGAGTTGATTTTTTTTTTTTTGAAAGGCAGAAATTGAGAATACCTCAGCATGTGAACCGAGGCTCAACTCACCTCTCGCAATATAAGTTGATTTTTGAAAGCGAAATTGAAAATACCTCAACATTTCTTGAGGCTCAACTCATTTCTCGCAATATGAGTTGAATTTTGAAAAGAAATTGAAATTACCTCAACGTGTCTTGAGGCTCAACTCACCTCTCGCAATATGAGTTGATTTTTGAAAGAAATTGAAATTACCTCAACGTGTCTTGAGGCTCAACTCACCTCTCGCAATATGAGTTGATTTTGACGAACAGAAATTGAAAAGCAGAATTGAAAATACCTCGGCGTGTGAGTGAGACTCAACTCACCTCTCGCAATATGAGTTGATTTTTTGATGAAGAAATTAAAATTACCTCAACGTGTCACGAGGCTCAACTCACCTCTCGCAATATGAGTTGATTTTGACGAACAGAAATTGAAAAAAAGAAATTGAAAATACCTCGGTAGCGTGAGTGAGACTCAACTCACCTCTCGCAATATGAGTTAATTTTTTGATGAGCAGAAATTAAAATTACCTCAACGTGTCTGAGGCTCAACTCACCTCTCGCAATATGAGTTGATTTTTTTGAAAGACGAAATTGAGAATACCTCGGCATGTGAACCGAGGCTCAACTCACCTCTCGCAATATAAGTTGATTTTTTGAAAGCAGAAATTGAAAATACCTCAACGTGTCTTGAGGCTCAACTCATTTCTCTAATATGAGTTGAATTTTGAAAACAGAAATTGAAATTACCTCAACATGTCTTGAGGCTCAACTCACCTCTCGCAATATGAGTTGATTTTTGAAAAGAAATTGAAATTACCTCAACATGTCTTGAGGCTCAACTCACCTCTCGCAATATGAGTTGATTTTGACGAATAGAAATTGAAAATGAATTGAAAATACCTCGGCGTGTGGTGAGACTCAACTCACCTCTCGCAATATGAGTTGATTTTTTGATGAATGAAATTAAAATTACCTCAACGTGTCACGAGGCTCAACTCACCTCTCGCAATATGAGTTGATTTTGACGAATGTAAATTGAAAAGCGAATTGGAAATACCTCGGTAGCGTGGTGAGACTCAACTCACCTCTCGCTTAATATGAGTTGATTTTTTGATGAACAGAAATTAAAATTACCTCAATGTGTCACGGGGCTCAACTCACCTCCCATAATATGAGTTGATTTTTTTATGAATGAAATTGAAAAGCAGAATTGAAAATACCTCGGTAGCGTGGTGAGGCTCAACTCACCTCTCGCAATATGAGTTGATTTTTTGGTAGAATTTGGGTGTCTTTTCCTTTGATTGGTCGACTCTCATTCAAGATTTCTTACTCGTTGGAGTACCAGATATGCCATGTATGATGTTATCATGATATGCACATGTTTGTCTTAAATGTTTTTATGCCTACATGATTATGCAGTGCTCCTTAAGCCTGTTTGTCGTATGTCCATTTAGCCACGATTGTTGAGGATTTATGTTCATTGCTTTAATTCTCGACTTTCTCTTCATGCTTTATACCTGTCTTCAAGCTTCACAAGTAATCGACGTTTCTCAGATATCATTCTTCTGCCCCCGATTGAACTTTGTTCTTACTTTGAGACTCTTGTGCTTATCAAATTTTCATCCAGGTAATGTTTAACATTTCTTTTGTTTAGAGTATGTCATTTCACTATTTATCATGTAAATAAACACATAATGAGATGCATGAAAAAGGTCAAGTAGGAACAAAAATAATGTCTCATATTCATTGACTTCAAATGTGGCAAACAAAACAAGTTAACCAACGAGAGTAAAAATGTCAAAAAGAAAGAAAGGATCGTATTCAACAAATGCTCTAGATATTCAACACATGAACTCTTCCACGTTCCTCAATCAAGAATCTTTTAAGTATGGCTTCTTGCGTAGAAAATTTCGAGCTTTCAGAAGTGCTTCAAATATTATAGTCTCATTCTTTGACCCATTGTTCGAAATGCCACGCTCTTCGGGCCAGGTTTACTTCATTAGGACGCCCTCTCGGGTTTTCATCCTAATCTTTTGTGTTAATCAAGACGTCTTTTTCGAGTTTTCACCTTGATTTTTTTTTTTTTAAGATGCCCTTTTTCGGGTTTTCATCTTGATTTTTTTAGGCATAATATTTCTTCACAGCATTTGAGTTCACTGGATTCGGTAACTCTTTCCCATCCATTTCGGTGAGAATCAAAGCTCCACCGAGAATGCCTTCTTTCTGACGTATGGTCCTTCCCAATTCGGTGTCCATTTCCCTCGTAGGTCTCTTTGTATTGGGAGAATATTTCTCAACACGAGTTCTCCTTCGTGGAATTCTCTTGGCCGTACCTTCTTATCATGAGCCGCGATCATTCTCTTCTCGTACATCTGCCCATGACAAATTGCCCTTAGGCGTTTTTCTTCGATGAGGTTCACTGATCGTATCGAGCTCGAACCCATTCGCTTCTTCTAACTTTGATTCCATTAAGACTCTCAATGAGGGATTTCAACCTCAATAGGTAGCGACTTCCATTCCATAGACCGAGAGAAAGGAGTTGCTCCGTAGATGTTCGACACGGTAGACGATATGCATACAAAGCAAACGGTAGCTTCTCGTGCCAATCTTTATATGTCTCAGTCATTTTCCCAATGATCCTCTTGATATTTTTGTTGGCTGCTTCAACAGCCCCGTTCATCTTTGGGCGATAGGGCGAGGAGTTATGATGCTTTATTTGGAACTGCTCGCATACTTCTTTCATCATCTTATTGTTCAGATTCGTGGCGTTATCTGAAATGATTCTTTCAGGCAAACCATATCGGCAAATGATTTCCTTTTTCAAAAACTTGCAAACTGCAGTCCTCGTCACATTGGCAAACGAAGCGGCTTCTATCCATTTTGTAAAGTAATCGATAACCACAAAAATGAATCGATGTCCATTTGATGCTTTTGGAGAAATTGGCCCTATAACATCCATGCCCCACATAGAAAAAGGCCACGGAGAAGTCATGACATGAAGGGGTGAAGGGGCTACATGAATTTTATCGCCGTAGATTTGACATTTGTGGCATTTTCTGGCAAAATTGATGCAGTCACTTTCCATTGTCAGCCAATAATAACCGAGTCTCATGATCTTTCTGGCCATATTGAAACCATTGGCATGCGTTCCGTAAATTCCCTCATGGACCTCTTCAAGTATTTTTCTGGCTTCAAGATCATCCACACATCTCAAAAGCGTCTGATCCTTTCCTCTTTTATACAGGTTATCCCCATCAAGAACAAATCCCGCTGCCATTCTTCTAATTGTTCTTTTATCGTTCTCATTCGCTTGTTCGGGATACCTTTGATTCTTGATATATTCTAAGATATCATGGAACCAAGGCCGTCTGTCTACTTCTTTCTCAATGTTACAACAGTGTGCAGGGACCTCGTATATGCTCATTTTGAGGGGCAGTATTTCTGCTTCTCTACTTGCTTTGAACATTGAAGCCAAAGTGGCTGGGGCATCACCGATTGGTTCTCTTCTCGTGGGAAATAATGAAAAGTTATTTCTTTGAATTCCTTGATCAATCCAGCCACTAAATCGCTGTACTTAATCAATTTTGAGTCCCTCACTTCCTACTCTCCACGAATTTGGTAAATCACTAGGGTTGAGTCCCCGTACACCTCCAAGATTTTGATGTTTCGTTTGATAGTCGCACGAAGCCCCATGATCTGAGCCTCATATTCTGCGATATTATTGGTACGAAGAAGTTCGGTCTTGCGGTGAGCGGATAATGATTCCGTCTGGTGATACCAGGATTGCGCCAATTCCATGCCCTAAAGCATTTGACGCACCATCAAAGCACATCTTCCATGACTTCTCTTTTGATGACTCGGATTCTATTTCTGTGATGCACATTAAGTCTTCGTCTGGAAAATCGAATCTTAAAGGCTCATATTCTTTTGTCGTTCGAGTTGCTAAGAAGTTAGCTATTGCGCTCCCTTTTATCGACTTCTGACTTACATAGGCAATGTCATATTCCGAAAGGAGGATCTGCCATCGTGCCATTCTTCCTGATAGTGCCGGCGACTCCATCATGTATTTTATTGGGTCCAGCTTTGAAATCAACCATGTCGTATGGTACAACATGTATTGTCTGAGTCTCCGAGCTACCCAAACCAGAGCGCAACAAAATTTTTCAAAGGACGAATACTTTACCTCATATTCAGTGAACTTTTTGCTGAGGTAGTAGATCGCCTTTTCCTTCTTTCCTGACTCGTCGTGTTGCCCCAGTAGCAACCCATTGAATTTTCGAACACAGTTAAATACAAAATCAGTGGTCTTCCAGGAGTTGGTGGTACTAGCACTGGAGGACTGGACAAATATCGTTTTATCTTATCAAAGGCCACCTGGCATTCCTTGTTCCATTCTCTCGGGTTATGTTTTCGAAGAAGCCGAAAGATTGGGTCACATTGGTTGGTAAGTTGAGCGATAAATCGGGCGATGTAGTTTAATCTCCCTAAAAATCCTCTAACTTCCTTTTGCGTGCGCGGAGGTGGTAACTCTTGGATGGCTTTTATTTTATCTGGATCAACTTCGATACCTCTTTCACTGACAATGAAGCCTAGAAACTTTCCCGATGTAGCCCCAAATGTGCATTTGGCTGGATTAAGCTTTAGTTGAAACTTTCTCAGCCTTTCGAACAACTTCTTGAGGTGCACTACATGCTCTTCTTCCCCTCGGGATTTAGCAATCATGTCGTCGACGTAGACCTCTATTTCTTTATGCATCATGTCATGGAATAACGTCACCATAGCCCTCTGATATGTTGCCCCAGCATTCTTTAACCCGAATGGCATCACCTTGTAACAGAACGTTCCCCACATTGTTATGAAGGTAGTTTTCTCCATATCCTCGGGGCCATCTTGATCGATTATACCCCGAGAATCCGTCCATAAAAGAAAACAATGAATGTTTTGTTGTGTTGTCCACCAACGTGTCAATATATGGCAAGGAAAATTATCTTTTGGGCTTGCTCGATTCAGTCACGGTAATCCACGCACATTCGTACTTTGCCATCTTTCTTTGGTGCACGGACTATGTTAGCCACCCATTCGGATATTTGGAGGCTTGTAGGAAGCCGACATCAAATTATTTCTTAACTTCCTCTTTTATTTTTAGCGACATTTGGGTCTCATCCGTCTTAATTTTTCTTTGTATGGGCTTGCATTCGGCTTTAATGGGAGCTTATGGACCACTAAATCTTCATCTAGCCACGGCATGTCTGGTATGACCATGCGAAAACATCTTTGCATTCAGCGAGTAAAGTGATCAAACTATGCCCGGTACTCTCTGAAATAGAAGTCCCAATCTTCACTTCTTGTTTCCTTTCTTGGTTCCCAGATTTATTGTTTCAACGGATTCTTGATGAGGCAAAATCTGTTTATCCTCTTTTCTACCATTCTTAGCAAATCAGAGACGAGACATAGTCTTGACATTTTCTTGGCTTCAATTCTCCTAAACAAACAACCTTCTCAAAATCGATTTCGGGACTTGTAACGGGTTTGTTCATCTTTGTTGACATCGAGCACTGAAAGTTGAATGAAAAAGGAACTATAGAGGGCATCCAAGTATTGAAACCAAAAATGAAATGTTATGGCATGGGATGAGGCAAATGTAAAGATTGGCTATGAAATGAGAAAATGATTATGAAATTAGTGATAATGTGAAAGATTATGACGAAATGCATCTTCATTGATATTCATTTGAATGATAAAGAGCGAATCTGAGCTCTTATAAAAGAATTCTATTATATCTAAAGACATAACAGAATGTTAACGTTTGAGCATTACTCGAAGACTTATAAACTACAAGAAGTTCCTCGGCGGTCAATTGTTCAACTTGAAACCCGGGGACAAGGGCGTATTCTCGAGACACCTTTACTTACACCAGCCCTTTGTCAATGACGCGTTTATCTTGACATTCGAAAACCCTTTCAATTAACCCCAGTATGTTTCGAGGATCATCTTGTCCGGTGTACATCATTCCCGCAGATGTAAATGTTTTTGACAAAGGAGGGTACTCTATTGGTTCCCTTACGGTTCTCGGCCCAAAATTCTTGCAATTCTTCTCTCTTGATCCTTCTTCCACTTGTCTTCTTCTTTGACGCATGTCATTTGGAACCCCAAACCGTATCGGGCCTTGTGGTGCCCGGCTTTAAAGCCCTAACTATTCCTTGCAGATGCCTCCTAAACCTCTTCTCGCACGAGCTCCCTTCCTACTGATCAACTTGACACCCATTACGGTATTTCTCTACGGTTTGGCATTGGAATTCTGTTTCCCTCAATGACGAAAGTGGCATTGGCGAATTCAAGGGATCGAAGGAACATTCCCTGCGTCCTTGCTTACTTCCGGTATGGCGATCGGCAGAGATAGATGCGACAATGTCTTCTTCGCCTCGATTGTGACCAAACAGACCATCCATGATAAATTTCACCTTTTGATGGAGGGATGATGGGACTGCTCAATGAGAATGGATCCAAGGTCTTCCCGAACGTAATTATAAGAAGGTGTAATGTCCATGACTTGGAACTCGACATCATAAATGTAAGGCCCACTTCCAAAGGATTTCGATCTTTCCCATGACTTGGCGCCTCGTCCGTCGAATGCCCTTACCGTGGAATGACGGGGCCTTAAGTAGGACAAATCCATCGGTATTCTAGAAAGCGTGGCCAATGGCATAACATTTAACGTTGACCCATTATCGATGAGTACGTTTGGTATTATGTATCCCTTACAACGAGTCGTGATATGCGGCGCTTTCACCAAGCCTCTACCATTTGGCGGTATCTCATCGTCACTAAAAGAGATGAAATTGTCCGCATTCGATTGTTTACCCACCTATCAAGCTTCTCGACGGATATGTTGTTGGCCACATAAGCTTGATTTAACACCTTCAATAAAGCATTAGGTGTGGCTCAATTTAACAAAGAGAGATAGAACCGAGATTCGACTGGTTGCTTGCTCAATTGTTCCACCACACTATACTCATTTGTGCTTAATAAATTTCAAGAATTCTTGAGCTTCTTCCTCATTCACGGGCTTTTAGTTTCTTGCACGGTGGAATTTCTTGCTCGACTTCGACTTCGTGCATCAACGCTTTCCCTTTTGCTTCAAGTTGCTACTTTTCTTTACCGGTTCAACTTCTTTAGAATAGCACCGCCACTGCGGGTAAAATGACCTACTTCCCCAATGTCTTGATTGTGGCTTCAAGCTTTTCACCTTCAGGTGTAACGATGTTGACATCGTACTTCCACAGATCTTGTTGTATTGTCCTTATAAGGAAAGGAGATGGTACTTCAATTATCATTTTGGTTTCACGGTTCTTTCTTTGCGTCATAATAGATTATTAACGATCGATCGGCGCTATATGGGAAACGATGATTGATTGTCGAGGCACATATTTCTCCACTATCGGCCTCCTTGGCTTTACAAAAATCCCAATCTCCTTATTGTCCATCATACTTTGCGATAAACTTCAATTCCTCGCAGGATGAATGTTATGCTCCCCAATACCATGGAGCTCGCAAAAGCGTGACCTTTGCATCTTTTCCTTTGGATACTCCGTTAAAACGACAGAGCAACCCTTTCTCACTTAGTATCTCCATTCTCTGCGCAGAGGTGTTCGTACTTGAAACCCATCTTCTATTTTGTTGTTTATCCTCCTCTCCTACTGCGCTCACATTCCCTTCGGTGTGGTTTGGGAATGGATTCCCGGTCGTACTGCCAGTACCATAAAATCGTAAAATGCCCGCATCGATGAGCCCTTGAACTCTCCTTTTGAAAGCAAGGCGGTTCTCGATAGAATGCCCTGGTTCCCCGCATGGTATGCACAACTAGCGTTTGGATCGTACCATTTCGGGTATGGAGGTTTAAGGGGGGCCATGTAATGGGGAGATATCAATTGTTTCTCCAAAAGTTTTGGGTACAATTCCCCATACAACACAGGGATGGGGGTAAATTGCGGTCTCTCGGGATTATGCCTTGCCGGTCTTGGTTAGATTCGGGTTGGCTTTGGTAGTGCACCGTGTTTAGTGGGAAAGTGGTAACGGTCTTTGGTTGTTCGTGGCGTATCTGAGGTAGGACGGATGTGGTGCTTGGTAGTAAGGGGTTTGAGGTGGATAATAGAAATTCGGGGGTGGATAATTTCGAGGTCGGGGTTGGTTAGGATACGAATTAGGAATGTAGCGACTCCTAGTTCCCACCATGTGGGTTTCTGGCTCCTTCTTCCTTACTGGTCTTTGCTTTTCTTGAGCCTTCTAATCCTTCCATTCTACCGCTCTTGACGGCATTCTCTATAAGTTCACCGGATATTACAATATCCATGAAATCTTCGTGGCACTTCCCACCACTTGTCATAGAATGGTGCTTTGAGTATTGATGAAAAGGATTGTTATCTCGGTCTTAGTCATGGAGGCTCCACTTGGGCCGAGATATCTCTCCATCTTTATTATCTTGTCTAAAGGATTCTGCGGCTTCTTCTCCATCATTTGCAAGGTCATACGATGCGGCACCATATCGATACATGCTTGTCTTGCCGCAAAATCTCGACGCCAAGTCCTTCCAGGATCGAATCTTTTTCTACTAAGTTGATTGTACCACAAGAAGAGTGACCTGTTAGACTATCTTGAAAGCAATGTATGAGTAGTTTATCCTCGTTCACATAACCCATCATTTTTCGACAAAACATGACCAGATGCGCCTTTGGACATCTTGTCCCATCATACTTCTCAAAATCAGGCACTTTGAATTTTGGGGCAAAATCAGATCGGTACCAAAGCGAAGTTCTTTGGCACCTAGTGCGGAGAAGACTTCAGTGCCTTCTATCGCTTTGAGTCTTTCCTCTAGACTCCTATATTTTGCGTCATGGTTATCCAATTTCAACTTGGGTACCTCTGCTAGGCCATCCAGATCTGGAACTAGTGGATCAGCAGGAATAGCCCCTGGGTTTGACGCGAATATTCCTTGCCCCAAATTAGTGGGTGGAGCAGGTGGCATAGGTCGATGTTCCAAGCCAGTGGGTTCCCCTTGAATATACCCTCTTTGTGTTGTATATGCGAGCGGTGGAGTGAATCCTGGGGGATAGAGTGGATCCTGATCATGGTGAATTCTTGATCGAGATTCCTCAATGTCAGGGCTCCGCATGGGTCCCTTTCCTTTAACTAAAGCTGACATCATCTCCATCATCTTGGCCATTTGATCTCTTTGCTCGAGTGATTCCTCTCGAGATCTCACCATTAGGTCTCTCGTTTCTTGTTGCGATTTGGCCAGTTGCTCTTGTAATTCCTTTTGAGCCCTTTCCAACCTTTCAATTTTCTCATTGAATTCAGCCTCAATTACTCTAGCTTGTCGGCGCGTTTTATACGGATGACGTGGTTCCAGTCTTGTGGTATTACAACTGCAAATTATATATTTTGTCTTTAGCGACCGAGTATGGGATATGCAATGTATGAATGCATGAATGAGTGCACGAATGTCAAAATGTTAGTTATGCAAGGAATGCAAAAAAAAAATGGTGTTGATTTCAAGATAGCCCCATATTTAGGCATTTCATTTATCAACATAGTCTATTACACAAAGTTTCCATTTTTCCAACGATTACACAAATTTCCTAGCCACATTGCCTTGTTTCTTCACTTGCTCTAAAAACTCTGATATGCTCGATCTTTGGCTTGGAGGGAATTGGCAACCGAGAACTTGGCTTCATCGATAATTGAACAACTTGCATAGCCGCTTATGAATTTCATTGATCAAGAAGTTGAGTTGCATTTCTTTTCCTTTGAGAGTTCCTTCATACGCGTGAATGTCCCTATCGTACTGCTCACTCTTTTCTTCTAGAGCCTTCAGGAGGTTATCTAATTGTTGTTGACGAGATTGCAGCATATTTTCTAGATCTCGTGTTTTCCTTTTTAATTCTTGATGTTCAGACTGACTATTCGCCAATTCTGCAGTCACTATTTCATACTCGGCGTTCTTCCTTCTTAACTCTATCACAGCGCTCGCAGCCTTTTCCTCCTCTTTCTTTGCTTTTCCCTTCCAAAACTCCATTCCTCCCTTGATATTGCTAATTTCTTCCTTCCACTCTGCTGTCGACTTGCCCAACCCACTATTCTTTATTGTGCTTCTTAATTTCTTGTTTTCCAAATGAAGGTCCCTTAAGTTGTTTCTCACAATCTCGGCTTCTCTTTGTACTTTTTCAGTTCTGGACCTTTCAACTTTGAACTTCAATCTTGGTGATAGTTTTCTTCTTGAAGGGCACTAAGGTCCCGAGACATCTTGGCCTTTTCTCGTTCAAATTCTTGTCTTGCCATTTCAAGCTCAGACGGCATTTCCTCCGAGAAAGGATTCTGAACAGTGTAACTTGTTGACGAGATCTGCTGACTATTTACCCGTTGCTTCCTCCATATGTCGTAATCTTGGGTAAGGGTATCAGCATACAAAGCTAATTCCATGAAATAAATTTCCTTCCAAGACTTTGCGGTGTCTCGGACTTTCTTCATATATCCTTCACCCATGAAAGCGAACTCGAATCGTGCTAATCCTCCGATTATGGGAGGAATTGTCGCAAGAAAATTGCCTTTGGACCAATAGCGGAGCATATCCAACTCCTCCCCATAACCCAAGTAAAGGTACCCAATCTTGGCTTCCACATTTGTATAGCGAATCAAGGACGGATCCGGTGCTCTCCATGTTATATCCTCGGCGAAGATTTTGAAAAACGATACCCAATGTTGTTTCGGTGACTTCCTTCTACCATTCTTTCTTGAGGTAAGCTTCTAGCGGGAGAATGTTTTAGAAAACATATGGAACGGAGTGCGCTCTACCTTCGAAGTGACTCAAAATCCAAACATTGAGCAACCGAGCACATCCACTAAATCGTCCCTTTCCAACCCTTCGACAAGTACTCGGGGACACGAAGGTTTCGCTAGGATAGTCGGGACAGGTCAACTCCTTGTTTTAACCTTTCAAGAAATCAACTCTCGCAACTTCGAGATGTCCGAGAACTTTTGGGAAAATGACCAAGCCATAAATGGCCAAAGCGAATAGATTTACCCTTTTCAAAGATGTCGGGATGGTTCGAACCAAATCTCATAGGGAGGACCATGGAATGCAAATGGTTTCATTCTTCTTTTTATCTGCTTTTTCAGCCCATGCATCAGTCATGTCATCGGTCTCACTAACTTTTTCTTGAAGGTCATCGGCTTAGGCTCCTTCACATATATTTTGCCGAATTGTACATTGTCGATGCGGAGTAAAGCAAAGATACTCTTCTATGGTTGGAGTCATGTCTTCTTGATTGAAAGTGAAACAACGATAAAATGGGTCCCGAACCAAACCATGGCTTGAATCAACTGTTCGCTCACACGGATGGTGATCAGGTGAGCTATATCTCCATACCTCCCAATGAAAATGTCTCTAGTGTCTGAATCCCACTGATTCCAAATTCGAACCAAATCCTCAAAGTTATTTTGGCGAACATTTACAGTTATATGTTTGGGCAAATTGGCAACACACCCTTCCACTAGACTATCCCCCTTTTCTCTCTGAGTTTTTAGAGACCAGTCCCGAACCACGGTATTCTTCTCGGTTATTTGTGTAATTGACTCCTCCATCAGAAACCTATTTTTTGGAAACCAACCTTTAATCAACACCTTCCTAATATGATGCCTATGATGCATGATAAAAATAAAAACAAACAAACTTGGTTAGTAAACACAACAAATATAATTTGAAAAACAAACTAAACTACCCAATCCAATTATTTTGCATAAACAGTGTAAATGAAAGGCAAAAGGCATTTTCCCCGTGTACTTATTTTGGTGACTATAAGCGGACAAAGGTTCGGCATGGCTCTAATTGGATAGCTCGTATGGTTCATTATATGCAGTCTCAGTTCTAGACAATTTTCGAATTGCTCGTACTATCATCTCGCTAAGATCAAGACGAAGCCTCGGTCATAACCCATCACAGCTCACGAGTTCAATTCGAGGATTACATTTACTTATGCCTATGCGGAGGGACAAGTTAACTCACGAAAGCATAAGTCATATGTAACCGAAAGTATTCACTAGCTTTGTCGGAGGGACGAGTTAACTCACGAAGGCGTAGCATTTACTTTCACTTAAAGCAGACGAAGCCGGGTATAGAACTCATGTTATGCGAAAATGCAAGTGCACGTGTGTGGGGAAAAACTCATAAACCTTTACGTTTTACTTAAAGAAACTAAACCAAAATTAAAACCATAAAAATTGGCGAAAAAAAACCAAATAACAAGTTAGAAGAAATATTTACAACACGATACAAATGCATGAATTTTGAAAACGAGATTTTCGGATCACGACCCAAATATTTACTTTGAACAAAGAAATTTGAAAATTTTGACAAAACGTGTTTAATTCGACTCGACTCGCAAGCTTTTCCCCAGTGGAGTCGCCAGCTGTCGCGACGTAAAAAAAATTTTGGTTTGGGGTCGCTAATTGTGGCAATTTATTGAGAACTTTAAAACTGAAGTTTGATTTTTTTTTTTGAAACATAAACTGAAAAAAAAAAAAGAAATAAAGATGAGAGTCGCCACCGATCTTTTTTATAGGTATGATCGGACACCTAATAAATTTATTTTCTTTAAAAAGAAGGACGAGTTTAGGTCTATGTTAAATCAGAGAAAAAGTAGGGTTCGGGAGTCAGTTACGTGCGAGGAAGGTATGAGCACCCTCGTGACGCCCAAAATTGGTATCTTTTAAACATGTGTTGTCTTAATTTTCAAAAATGCTAGTTCAATTTAAATTCCAATCGTGATCCAATTTAAAAGACGAGAACTTTCAATTTTTGATTTTTGAGAAGGATATACCGTTTTAACACGAGCCGATGAATTCCATCCAACATAGCGATGAAATTTACGACTTAATGTTAAACCGGTGTATTGCCTCAACTAGTAATTAAAACATAAAAATTATTCATGAAATAAGAATTTGAAATAAATCAAATATGCAAACAATGACATTTTCAAATGAAAAATATTAACATAATACTAGAAGCGTTAGCAAAACAATAATAATATTTAAAAGATAAATAAAAACCAAACATAAACAAATATAAAGTACATTTAGTAATAATAATATAAGGTAATATATACATAAGATAATATGCAAAAATATAATATATGATATATATACATGATGTATGAAAATATAATGCCTAATAGACATATATATGCAATATTACTAAATATATACGTACTAGATACAAATACACATAGTATAATTCAACATATACAATAATATTAGAATACTATGGACAAGGAAAATACATTTATACTAATAATAGTAAAAGATATATATACACCAAATAATAATATAATAAGTAGCAATAGGAAAATAATAAATACAAAATCAATAATGCAACATACACAAATAATACAAATAAGAAAGGTATATGCATATGGACTATAAAATAAATGTATTAAAATTAATAATAAATACAATATGGGTAAAATAAATATATACATGATATATACATAATGTGGTACTAAGAAAATATATATATATATAAATAATAGTATTAGAAATCATATAGTATATATAATGATAATATTAAAATATATACATAATATTATATATGAATTATTCATATAATATATATTAAAAATTGACTATTAATACGTACTAAAAATATATACGGGGGGTAAGCGGCATACACTAATAAATATAATAATAATAACCATGTAATACAATACCAAAAGGTAAATATAATAAAATGATATTAAAATAAAGGTATTAAAACAGTAATATACATATGTATACATCTAACAAGGATATATAATAATAATAATAATAATAATAATAATAATAATAATAATAATAATAATAATAATAATAATAATAATAATATTGAAACACAAAACCATTATAATAAAAATATTAAAATAAAGTAATAGAAACATTACTATATATATATACATACATGAAGATATACACTAATGTATTTCAATAATAATAATAATAATAATAATAATAATAATATTGAAATGCAAAAATGTAATATTTAATAAAGAAACAAAACAAATAAAAAGGACTAAAATTGAACTAATAACAAAGTTTCGAGGCAAATGTGAAAGGAAATAAAGAGAAAAGGGCTTATTTGAACGCGTGCAAAACAAAGGGGGACCGAAACAGTAATTATTCCCTCCCATTAAAATGCAGCACATTAGCGGGGACTATCGAAAAGCGCAAAAAATTATGGGGCCAAATTGAAAATAAAAAAAATGACTTAATTGTAAAACCTTGAAAAAGCGGAAGGACCGCGCGCATAAATAACCCATTCAAACAAAACACGCGGATCCTCCTAGCGGGTCGGGTCGGATGGGTCGGACATGGCGAAAACGATGTCGTTTTGGGGCTTAAGTGTAGCCCCAAAGCGACGCTGCTTTGGAGGGCTATATAAGGCCTAATATAACCAAAAAAATCATTTGGGGAGAGGGAAAGAAAAAAAAAGAGAGAGGGAAGAGAGAGGGAGAGAGAAGGAGGAAATCCGCCGGGGGCGATCACCGGACAACCATCGGAGGCTCACAAACACCAAGGCCAACCCGCATGCATGGTGGTAAAAAAAAAAAAAAAAAATTTGTATATCTTTTTGTATATTTTTTTTTATGTTTTAATATATATATAGGTTAAAAAAAACTTAAAACCGAATTTAAAATAGAAAGAAAAAGAAATCACCTTAGGTTTTTTTTTTAAGCTTTCAATCCTTTGATCTTGGTATTTTTTTTATGCTTGAATGCTATTTCTGTATTTAAACGCTGATTGAATCACTATATTGAATCTGAGATTGAATGTTTCACTTTCTTGTTTTTGTGCTCATTTCTCTCTGCAAAAAATGAAAGAAAAAAAAAATAAGAAGAGTCCCCCCCTTTTACCATCTTTTTCATTCGGCTTTTATAGCCTTATTTACAAACTATTTTTTACTATTTTTACTATTGTTGCATGTTTGCTTCCTTCCTCTGTCTTTCTTGGTGCGGTGGGAGTGTGTGATGGTGTTGGTGGCGCATAAAGCATGGGAGAATGGGAATGGTGCTGGTGGCAGACAGCATGGGAGAGTGGGAAGAGGCAAGTGGGAGTCTAGGGTTTTGGGATTGGGCTTGGATGTTGGGCTAGGTTAATTTTAGGTTTTGGGTTTGAGGATGGGTTAAATGGTTTAATGGGCCTGGGTATTTTGTAAACGGGCCAAAATTGGCCTACAACAATATCGTTTGATTTTGCCCCCTGAACTCGAAAAGATTCACGACGTCTTTCATGTCTCGATGCTTCGACGCTATAGATCTGATCCATCGCACGTGATTAGTCCATCAGAGGTTAAAATTCAAGCCAATATGAGTTATGAGGAAGAACCGATTCGTATCCTATCACGTGAAGTGAAAGAGTTGCGAAACAAGCGGGTTCCGCTAGTGAAAGTGTTATGGCTCAAACACGGGATAGAAGAAGCTACTTGGGAAACCGAGAACTCTATGAAAGAGCGATACCCAACCCTATTTACCGGTAAGATTTTCGGGGACGAAAATTTCTTAAGTGGGGGAGAGTTGTGACAGCCCAAAATTGACCCTAGTCGGGATGTGGTTTCGGGACCACAAAACCGAGGCATAAAAATAATTTAAAATTTTATTTTGATGCCTATGATATGTGTTAATTTGTGTATGACATTTTGATGTTTCGATTTAGAATTATAAATGTGAATTTCACTAGAAAGGACCTAGTAGTAAACTTTGAAAGTATGATGGGGAAATGTGTGATGACTAGTTGATCATGCATGCAAAAATAAGGGATTTGCATGTCAAATTTCCCCAAAGATGGTATAGTGGTCGGCCATGACAAGGGAATATGGGCAAGGAAAACATGTTATGACATGTTTTGTTAATGCATGATGTGATAAATGATAAAAAAATTAAGCATGTAGGAAGAGAAACAAAAAATCAAAATTTGCTCATCCTTTCCCCTTTTGCCGTGAGTGAAAGAGAAGCAAAGAAAAAATTTGTTCATCCTTGTTCTTTCCTTTTTGGCCGAAAATACTAAGGAAGAAGGTAGGAGTTTTGCTTCATGCTTGATTTGGAAGAGAACTAGATGGAGGTTTGATCATATTTGTATCAAGATTAAGGTATGTTTGAGGTTGTGTCATGAGATTCATGCTTGTTTTGGTTGCTAACTTGATGTGCATGTTAGCCATGGTTCAAATCCTTGTTATGCCATGAAAATGGTGTTTGGCCAAGGTTGATATTGTGTTAAAGCCATTGCATGCTAAATGTGAAGCTTGTTGATGATGCATGCAATGATGGATTGACTACTCTTGAAATTTCTTTGTAGCAATCTTGAGTAAGACATTGAGTTCTTTGTTTAACCATGACCGAAGTTCAATGGGGTATGATTGTGATGTATTCGGCCATGATGCATTCATGAGCATGATTTATGCTTGTTACTTGATTGGTAAAAAATTGTGTTTTAGATGGTTATGAACACCTTGAGATTCGGCCATGCACCTATATGTATATATATGTTTGCACATGATGTGTTGGTATGACATATATACTATCTCAAAGTATGTATTTTCTTGTGATTATGTTTTGGTTATGAGGTAAATGATAGATGTGTATTGAGCCACAATATGTAAAGCATTAGCTAGTAAAATGTGTGCCATTCATGTGTGGTATTAAACATGTAATTGGCCTCAACATCAACATGCATAATCGGCCCATGAATGAGTACCTAAGAGGTTGTGTTGTTCGCCATGAGTAAGCATGTTGAAGGCTTTGTGTGTTGAGTTTGATTCATGAATTCGTGACGCATGTGACTATAATGTCTAGTGAATATATGTGGGCTAAGTGCCATGAGTTCCTCTTTTCGATATTCAAAACGATTAAATCAATTTATTTGTTAACATTAAGCTCAAGAGCAAAGGGGAACCAAATCCGATAAAGGAAAAGAAAAGGTGATTGAATAGCCGTTGGAAGCGCTCGATAATCTCCAAGGTAAGTTTTCGAGTATCGAAACTTAGATTTTGATTCGATTGAATGAAGTAATAAGCAATCGAAATTGTGCCCTTGTATATGGCCATTGAGCCGAAATGATATTTTTGATTAAGTAAAATGTGCATAAAAGTTTGTTATGAAATTGAAACAAAGATGTGAATGAATGTGCGAATTGTGATATCCGGGCTAAGCCCGAAGGCAATTGTGCGAATTGTGATATCCGGGCTAAGCCCGAAGGCAATTGTGCGAGCTATGATATCCGAGCTAAGCCCGAAGGCAATTGTGCGAGTTGTGATATCCGGGTTAAGTCCCGAAGGCATTTGTGCGGGTTACCATAACCGGGCTATGTCCCGAAGGTGTTTTGAACGAGTAGCTATATCCGGATAAACTCCGAAGGTATGTGATTTGAAATTTATAAGCTGCTGGAAAATTTTCAGTTAATGCACTTGTGAAATTCCCAACAACAAGGTATGTTTTGTGTGTGCTTTGCACACTATGAGTAAGTGCGTATGAATATTCGCTCTAATGATAAATGAGCTATCGGCATTAACTAGGCCGATATTTGTGTATGAATATAAGAGTTGGGATTGTGAAGTAAGCATGTCTTTGAGAAATTGTGCATATGAATTATTGTTTAGCTACTTGAATGTTATGCTTTGGTTGTGTGTAAATTATGGCTCGAAACTTACTAAGCATAAATTGCTTACTCCGTTCCTTTGTTTCTCTGTTTTAGATTTTGCTCGTTAACGATCGGATTCGGGATCATTGAAGTGAAGTCATCCACACTATCAAACCCCCTTTTGGTACTCTTTTGGTTGAACTTTGGATATGGCATGTATAGGACTACCCTCGGTTGTTTTTAAGTACTTTGTGATGTATATGTGTGCGGCCATGCGAAAATGGTTCATAAAAGTGGAGTATGGAATTTGACCACATGTGGTTTGTAATTATATTTGGTTTCATGATGTGATTATGGTTTGGAATGAGAGAGTTGGTCACATGATCAGCCATTGGAATGGCTAAATATGATCATATGTTTGACCTAAGTATGACTAGACTATAGTTGGTCCATGGGAACTACAATATAGGTAAAGCCTACCTTAAAAACAGATGCTGCCAGCTGCAGTGACGTGGATGTGGAAAATCACCAAAATTTTTAGGAATGGTGTTAAATAGTGAATAAATTATGCGATCGAACCCTGACGAGTCTATTTTCATATGAAAGTAACGAAACGATCATATGAACAGTATACCGAGAGATATTAAAGTTCTCGTGAGACAGGGCCAGAATGGTTTCTGGGTCCCCTGTCGCGACTTTGAAAATTTACCATAAATTATCCAGAATGAATTAGAAGTCATGACTTATATGTGAAGATTCCTTTTTGAGTCTAGTTTCATTAGAAACAAACGGCATCAGTATTGAAACCCTGTACAGAGATATATTCAAGTTGTAACGCGCAAAGGTCAGTGTAGTCGACCCCTGTAACATGGGTGACTTTAACTAATAAACTGTACCAATTGGCCCGACCAAAAATTCTAGAAATAAATCCATGGATGGATATATGAGTCTAAATTCAGGGAAAATTTATGGAATCAGTTTCCGAGTTGTGAAACTCGAGATATGCTTTTTAAGGCGACAGCGATGCAGTTTTCCAGCTTGTCTGGGAATGTCAAATTGGTCGGTGCCATAAGTGGTTTTGGCTTGTTAACCCCTCGTGTCCAACACCGGCAACGGTCTCGGGTTCGGGGTGTTACAGTAAGGGCTTGAATGATATACCTATTCATTTTGTTTATGGCCATAAGACATGGCTTATTTTGATATAGGTTGTAATTTACTAATTGTGCATGTTGGTGTTTAAATGTTCATGTGATGGTTAAATGTGGTATATCATGAATGAACATGTGGAATGTGGCCAAATCACTTAGAAATGGCTAGGTCGTAATTGGCAATGAGTTATAAATGAGCCAAGTCTAAATGTGTTTGATGATATGGTAATCCTTAAAACAAAGAGAATGATCTAGCATGTGTAAAACCAATGAGATGAGGTTAACATGAAATAGACCATTGAAGGTAGTCATTGGGCATATTTAGGTCCTGTTAAATACCATAGAAGTTCACAGATATGTGTGAATGTTGGGGGTGACCATTGGCTTGGATTGTAACCTCCAAAAAGGTCCACATGGGTAGACACACGGGCATGTGTCTAAGCCGTGTGTGACACACGGTCAGTTACATAGGTGTATGGTACGGTCGCGTGTCCCCTGCACCTAAAATTTTTAGGTCAGTATGCATGGTAGTAAACACACGGACAGAGAGACGGCCGTGTGTCTCAACCGTGTGGAGGACACAGCCTAGCACACAGACGTGTGTCTTGGCCGTGTGCCCCTAAATGTATGATGACGTCATAAACAAAATGCTCAGGTTTTTGGACACGGGCGTGTCTAGATCGTGTGAAGGACACGGGCTAGGGACATGGGCTAGGGACACGGACGTGTGCTCAACCGTGTGAAACCCCTATAGGTCCGAAATGGAAAATAAATTCAAATAATTTCACACGGGTAAGAGACACGGGCGTGTCCCAAGCACACGAGCGTGTACATTACCTCCACACGGGCGTGTGAGGCTTAAACTTAGGAATTTTCCTACAATTTTCTTAAGCTCTCGGTTTAGTCCTGGACCATTCTTAATGCATGTTTTGGGCCTCGTAGGCCCATAATAAGGACACTATGAATATGTTTGATTGGTTTTAATTTGGAACATAATTTTATAGCCTGTGATTTTTCCAGAAATGTCATGTTTGTGTACGGTAATGCCTCATATCTTGTCCTGGTCTCGGGTATGGTTAAGGGGTGTTACAATGTGTCTGTGTAAGACCATGTCTGGGACATGGCATCTGCAATGATATGTGTGCCAGTGTAAGACCATGTCTGGGACATGGTACCGGTGATGATATATGTACCTGTGTAAGACCATGTCTGGGACATGGTATCAGCGATGATATATGTGCCTGTGAAAGACCATGTCTGGGACATGGCATCGGCGATGATATATGTGCCTGTGTAAGACCATGTCTGGGACATGGCATCGGCGATGATATATATTCCAGTGTAAGACCATGTCGAGGACATGGCATCGGTGATGATATGTGTGCCAGTGTAAGACTATGTCTGGGACATGGCATCGTTGATGATATGTGGATTCATGTAAGACCATGTCGAGGACATGGCATTGGTACTTTAATTGGTGTATGACAATCCTAAGTGTCCTTTAGTATTCCGGTGGTTCAACGGGCCATTCAAGATGTTGGGTTAAGAAATGGAGTGATGTGAGTAAGATTGTATGGTACAGGTATGTACGTAAACCTCATGAGTATTGAACTCGATTCATGATGGGAAATTTAGCATGAGTAGAAAGGAGTAAGATAAGCTTGATGTTTAAAGACATTTAATATTGATTTTGACTACGCTCATGTGTGTAGTATGATATTGTGGTGATAATTGATAATATGTTTAATCCATGAATATCTTGACTTATGTTGTTATTTATTTACATGCAATTTACTAAGCCATGTGCTTACCCTTTTCTCCTTCCCCTTTTCTTTTAGCATCGTCAAGCTAGCTCGTGGATTGTAGACGTCGAAGCTTGAGTCACACTAGCAACAAATCTTTTGAGGTATAATTAGTTTACTACATTTAAGTATGGCATGTATAGGGGACTTAGTATTTTGTTATATGTGTCATATTTGTTAGCCAAAGTGATAGCTCCTTTTGGTATATTATTCCATTTTTGCATATGGCCATGAAATATGGCTCATATTGATTATTAGGTTGAAATCCCTAAATATTGTTACATGCATGAAATGTGTTATTACTTTTGTAGTGTGTGCCAAATGGTTGATAAAATGTGGAATTTATGTTTGATGGATAAATGATGCCAATTGGTATGGTCACTATATTAATAAAGGTAAAGAAATGTGTTGAATGAACTTAACAATTCAAGGAGTCCCAATTAGATAAACTTGATATGAATTTATCATGCATGAGTTAAAGTTGTAGATGTCTAAGTAACCTTTTTATGCCATGTTAACCACCATTGGCATATGAGTGTGTGTTGAGGTTGTTAAGGGTTTGGAAAATAGCCTCAAAGTTGTTCACACAAGTAGATACACAGGCATGTGTCTAGGCCATGTGTGACATACGGTCAGCCTCATGGGCGTGTAGTCTGGCCGTGTGTCCCCTGCACCCTAGTTTTACAAGTCAGTATGCATGGTAGTAAACACACGGGCGGAAACATGACTGTGTGTCTCAGTTGTGTGGAGGACACGACCTTAGGACATGGGCGTGTGCCCAGGCCGTGTGAAGTTTGCACCTTAAATGCTAAAATTAAATTTTCCACACGGCCTAGCACCCGGGCGTGTGGCTTGGCCGTGTGATATTAAATTTATGCTGACGTCATAAACAGAGAGTTACACGGCCTAGGTGTAACAGCACAATTAGGCCTAGTCAGAATAGTGGTCTCGGGACCACAAATCCAAAGTTGGAGAAATTATTTTATTATTACTTTAGAGTCATAGCATGTTTATATTAGTACATGAAAAATTTGGTGGGTTAATTTTGACGTTTGTGAGCCCAATTGTGAAAAAGGACTAAATCGCATAAAGTGTAAAAGTTCTAAATTGATAGCTAAAGGTGTTAAATAACTAGAGAACCTAAATTGGGGGCCTTTAAAGGGCAATTAGACCCCTAAAAATAGGATGGCCGGCCATAGGAGACATGTGTGGTCAAAAATTTCAATTTTTGGTGGGATTAGGTGACCAATTTTGACTAAAATAGAAAATAGAAAAAGGAAATGATATCACCCTATTTCCCATTTTTTCTTAGTGGAAAATATCAGCCATTGTTGGGATTTTATGCTTCAAACATTTGCAGCAACTTGAAGCACTCACAAGTAAGTGATCCTAATGGCTTTTCTAAAATATTTTGTCCTTTTGAGACCCTCGAAGCATGAGTTTTCAAATGAGGGTGCTATCTTGCAAAATGATCAAGAGTTTAGGGTTTTTCCATGAAAGAATTTGTGTTGTTTGTTGAGTTTTTATGGAAGAAAATGAGTCTTGGTTGTCTTATAAACAACTTTTGTGAAAGGTGTTAGCATGAAAACACCTAAAGGGACTATTTTGCATAAGTTGCAAAATAAGTGATAAGTGTGTGAAATAGTTGGAATTTTAGGTTGCTATAAGAGTAAAAAGACTTCAGCTAAGCTTAAGAGGTGAAGAAATATGATAAAAATCAATTTTCGGGCATATGGGTAAAATGGTCATTTCGTCAAAGTCTAGGGGCAAAATGGTCATTTTACCGAAAATGTGAATTTTCAATTGCCTAATTGTAATTAGTGACTAAACGAGTGTATTTTGCTAATATAGATCAAGAATTGTCAAATCCGAACCAAGACCGGGGGAAAGCCAAGCAAATCGACTAAACCGTATAGTCGCTACATTTTGAAATCTGAGGTAAGTTGTATGTAAATAATATAATTACATTGCTACTATCTGTATTTAAATTGTCATTGAATAGATATAGCATGAATTTCTTGATTTCGAGATTGAGAATGTGTAATGATCATTACGATAGTAGAATTTCCGACCTTAGGAAGTAAACCAGATATTCATGTCGTATCACTTGGGTCATTTGTGTGAGCTAGTGTAAGACATGTCTGGGACATGCATCAGCCACATTATGAGAGCCAGTGTAAGACCATGTCTGGGACCTGGCATCGGCATTGAGACGAGTGCTAGTGTAAGACATGTCTAGGACATGCATCAGCCTCAGGACGTAAGCCAGTATAAGACAGGTCTGGGACATGCATTGGCTACGAGATGTGTTAGTGTAAGACCATGTCTGGGACATGGCATCAGCACGGTTATGTGAAAGCCAGTGTAAGCCTATGTCTGGGACATGGCATCGGCCTCAAAGATGATAGCCAGTATAAGATCATGTTTGGGGCATGGCATCGGCACTTCACCCATCATTGAGGCCTATGGAATTTTCGGTAATGTTCTGAATGGTTCAACGGCGAGAGTTATAAATTTAAGTTAATGAGAAAAGTATAACCGTATTGTGAGTATTACAGGTACCTAAGTGATACATATGTATAAAATGTGAACTCATTGTATATGCCATGTGATTTGTATGAAGTAAAGAGTAAGTCATGCTTATGCCCACTTTGGTATCATAAGTTGTTGGTAAATTGTAGACTTATTGTTGTAGATTTATTTATATACAGCTTACTAAGCTTTATGCTTACTCCCTTTCATTTCCATTTCTTCCAGTGCCGTCTAACTAGCTCAAGGATCACTGGAAGTTAAAGATATCGATCACACTATCAGCTGAAACATTGGTATACTTGGATTTATATTTTTGAATATGGCATGTATAGGATTAGAACTCATAATTTTGAGTCTTGGAGATTTGGCCAAATGTGTTGGCTTGGGATAGATCCCATACTTAGTATTAAGCTATGAATGATGGCTAATATTTATTTTGAGTTTATAAAAGTTGCATCTACATGGTTGAATGAATGTCTATTGTGGCTGATTTGATTTTGGAAATTATGCTTGTTTTGGCATTGGCTGGTATTTGCATGAAAATAGGTATGCAAGGGTGGCAATGGGGTTTGGTAAATAGCCTTATATTGCCTACACGGGTAGACACACGGGCGTGTGTCTAGGCCGTGTGTGACACACGGTCAGCCCTATGGGCATATGGTCCGGCCGTGTGACCCTTGCACGCGAAAATTTCAAGTCAGTATGCATGATAATAAAAACAGGGGCAGAGACACGACCGTGTGTCTCAGCTGTGTGGAGGACAGGGCCTAGTACACGGG
This sequence comes from Gossypium arboreum, assembly GCF_025698485.1. NCBI lineage: Eukaryota > Viridiplantae > Streptophyta > Magnoliopsida > Malvales > Malvaceae > Gossypium > Gossypium arboreum. The sequence continues at coordinate 95,780,586 of NC_069075.1, forward strand.
CGTGTGCCTTGGCCATGTGACAATTTAGGAATGCTGACGTCAGAAACAGAATACTCAGGTTTTTGCATACGGGTTAAGACACAGGCGTGTCGTGGCCGTGTGAGGGACACGAGACATTGACACGGGCATGTGGCTGGCTGTGTGAAAACCCTATAGGTGTGAATTAGAATTTAATTCCATACAGGTGTAGGACACGGGTGTGTCCTAGGGTGCTTAGGCCGTGTAAGCCACACGGACCACCAGCACGACCATGTCGAAATGGTCACACGAGCGTGTGTCCTATTTTAAGGTAAATTTCTTAAGGTTGGTTTAAGGACCCATAATGGTTTTGAATAGTTTTTAACGATCGATTTGGGGCTCGTATGCCCATAATAAGAAGTTTAAAGTAGAAATTGAAAAAGTTTTAATTTGGACCAAGTCTTAGTGGCTTGAGACTGTTTGTATGCGTGAGATAAAGTTAGGTAATGCGTCGTACTCTGACCCGACGTGGGTTATGGATATAGGGTGTTACATTTAGTGGTATCAGAGTTATGGTTTAGTCAGTTCTAGGACTAACCTAGTGAGAGTACGAGTCTAGCTATACATGCCATAATTGTACATTGATAGTGTGATGAATTTTGATGATTTTAAATTATGTTTTTATATAGTAAATAGATCCTGATAGAGCCACGGCGGATGACTTGGAAAGTAATGCGCCGACTCCTACTGAAGGGACCGCGCCGGTTGAGAGTGAGCCCGTGACTATGGGCCAAGGCGAAGGGGCTAGAGAAGCCTACCTCTGAATGATGGATGCTTAGTACACAGAGTTCGTTCATGCGAACCGGAACACCCCACCTCCCCCACCTCCCCCGATTCCTCAGTATGCCTCAGTAGCTCTGCAAGGCGCGGACATGAGAAGAGAGAAGCCTCGGGTAGACAAGATCAGGAAACAAAGGGTCGAGGAATTTCGGGCTAGCATAGATGATGATCCGGAGATAGCAGAATTTTGGCTAGATAATGCCATCAGGGTATTTGATGAATTATCATGCACACCTGAAGAATGCGTGAAGTGTACAGTGTCACTTTTACGGGATTCAGCATATTAGTGGTGGAATACTCTCGTGTCCGCGGTACCGAGAGAAAGAATAACTTGGGAATTTTTCCAAGAAGAGTTCTGAAAAAAGTATATTAGCCAGAGGTTCATGGATCAAAAAAGGAAGGAATTTTTAGAGTTGAAGCAAGGTAATAAGACTGTGACGGAGTATGAATGCGAGTTTGTGATACTCAGCAAATATGCGAGGGAATGCGAATCCATTGAAGCTACCATGTGTAAGAGGTTTGAGGATGGACTTAATGAAGACATCCGAGTGTTTATTGGCATCTTAGAGATAAGAGAATTTGTAGTACTCGTCGAGAGAGTATGCAAGGCTAAGGAGCTAGTAAAAGAAAGGAGAAAAGCAGCTATTGAGTCGCGGGATTCAAAGAAGAGACAGATGGGGAAATCATATCAGTTCTCGTCTAAAAGATTAAAAGAGTTTGCTACCCGATCGAATATTTCTATGGGGTTTTCAAAATAGAAACAAGAACCGGCAAAATACAACTTCTAGAGCCCAGACTGCTTTTGTCGCGAGTGTCGGTAGTGCTCAGCCAAATAGACCAGAATGCTTGCAGTGTGGTAGACGTCATTTTGGTGAGTGTCGAGGAAACGAGAGGGGTTGCTACAAGTGTGGGTCACTAGACCACTTTATTCGTGATTGCCCTGAAATGGGAGAGAAAAAGAAAGAAGTAAAGGCAAGCAGTGCTCCATTGAGGAGTAGACCACAAAAGAACCCACGAAGCGGGGCTTCTAGCAAAAGTGCACCCAGAGACGCTGCAATGAGGTCTGAGGGCAGAGTGCCTGCAAGGACTTATGCTATTCGAGCTCGGGAAGAGGCAGAGTCTCCCGATGTAATCATGGGTACTTTTTTTATCCATGATATATCTATTATTGCATTAATTGACCCGAGATCTACCCACTATTATATTTGTATGGAATTGGTACCTCGTATGAGCATACTAGTAGAGTCCACTGAGTTAGTGATCAAAGTGTTTAACCCTTTAGGCAAATATGTATTAGTGGACCAAGTGTGTAAGGATTGTCCTTTGACAATTAGAGGTCATTATTTTTCGGCTAACTTGATGTTATTACCATTTAATGAATTTGACGTAATCCTTGGGATAGATTGGTTGACTTCTCAGAGTATTGTAGTGGACTGTGGGAGGAAAGTTATTGAGTTGAAATGTGAAGACGAGAATGTTTTTCGAGTTGGACCAGATGGATTAGATAATCTTCCTGTAGTAATATCGTCTTTAACTGCTGAGAAATATTTGAGGAAATGATATGAGGCCTACCTAGCTTTTGTGTTGAATACTCAAGTGTTTGAGTTGAAGATTGAATTGGTACCAGTGGTCTGTGAGTTTACAGACATGTTCCTAGAAGCATTACCCGGACTACCTTCAGTGAGAGAAATCGGGTTTGGAATTCAGTTGGTTCCCGGTACGACGCCCATCTCGATTACTCCGTATAGGATGGCTCCAACTGAGTTGAAAGAGTTGAAAGCACATTTGCAAGAGCTAACGGATAAGGGTTTTGCAAGACCAAGTTTTTCACCATTGGGTGCTCCGGTACTTTTCGTGAAAAAGAAAGACGAGTCGATGAGATTATGTATCGACTATAGACAGCTTAATAAGGTGATGGTGAAGAACAAATATCCTTTGCCAAGAATCGATTATTTTTTCGATCAATTGAAGGGGGCCACTATATATTCCAAGATTGATTTAAGATCCGGGTACTACCAGTTGAGAGTAAAAGAGCAAGATGTAACAAAGACTGCTTTTCGAATGAGATATGGGCATTATGAATTCCTTGTTATTCTTTTTGGTTTGACTAATGCCCCAGTGGTATTTATGGATCTGATGAACCGCATTTTCAGGTCATATTTGGATAAGTTTGTCATCATCTTTATCAATGACATATTGATTTATTCACGTGATAAGAGCGACCACATAGAGCATGTAAGAGTTGTGTTGCAAACCTTGAGAGACAAGAGATTGTATGCCAAGTTCAGTAAGAGTGAATTTTGGCTTAAGAAGGTCGGTTTTCTAGGACATCTTGTGTCAGGAGACGGGACTCGAGTTGACCCAAGTAAGATCTTGGCTATTGTTGAATGGAAACCTCTGAAGAATGTGACAGAGGTTTGAAGCTTTTTGGGGTTGGTCGGGTACTATAGACGATTTGTAAATGGATTCTCTATGTTAGCTGCACCGATGATGAGACTACTACAAAAGGATGTCAAATTTGAATGGATAGAAAAGTGTCAGTAGAGTTTCGAGAAATTAAAGGCTTTGTTGACCGAGGCCCCAGTGTTAGTGCAACCGGAGTCGGACAAGTAGTTTGTAGTATATAGTGACACCTCCTTAAATGTTTTGGGGTACGTGCTTATGCAAGAAGGTAAGGCCATAGCTTACGCTTCAAGACAACTAAAGCCACATGAGAAAATCTACCCGACGCATGATTTAGAGTTGACTACCATCGTGTTCGCACTAAAAATTTGGAAACACCATTTGTATGGGGAGAAATTTCGGGGATTCACCGACCATAAGAGCTTAAAATACTTAATGACTCAAAAGGAATTGAATTTACGACAACGACGGTGGTTAGAGCTGATAAAGGACTATGAATTGATTATCAACTACCATCCGAAAAAGGCAAATATAGTAGTCGACGCTTTAAGTAGAAAATCGTTATTTGCGCTGAGAGCAATGAATGTCAATATGATATTGTCTGATGATGGTACAATTCTAACAGAGATGAGAGCTAGACCGACGTTTCTTCAAGAGATCCAAGAAGCTTATAAAGGTGATGAGAAATTGCAAGCCAAGAGAACTCAGTATGAGTTAGGAATTGAATCAAATTTTCATATTGGTACCGATGGATGCTTAATGTTCAGAGATAGAGTTTGTGTACCCAAGGACAATGAGCTTATTCAGAAGATTCTGAGAGAAGCATATAGCGGTCGTTTGTCCGCCCACCAGGGTAGTGTGAAAATGTACAACGACCTTAAGAAAATGTATTGGTGGTTGGGTATAAAAAGAGATATTTCAGAGTTTGTGTCTAAGTGCCTGGTATGTTATCAAGTAAAAGCTGAACATCAAGTGCCTTCGGGTTTACTTCAGCCTATCATGGTCCCCGAGTGGAAGTGGGATCGGACCACTATGGACTTTGTGACAGGTTTGTCGGTAACCCCAAAGAAAAAGGATGTTGTTTGGGTTATTGTGGATAGGCTAACAAAGTCGGCACATTTTATACCAGTGCGTACCGATTACTCCCTTAAGAGATTAGTCGACTTGTATGTTTTCGAGATTGTGAGACTACATGGAGTGCCCATATCGATTGTTTCAAACAGAGACCCGAGATTTACCTCAAGGTTTTGGAAAAAGTTACAAGAGGCTCTGGGAACAAAGTTGAATTTTAGCACAGCTTTCCATCCGCAAACCGACGGTCAGTCAGAGAAAGTAATTCAGATATTAGAGGACATGTTACGGTGTTACGTCCTTGAGTTCCAAGGTAGTTGGGAAAAGTATCTACCATTGGTTGAATTCGCCTATAATAATAGTTATCAGACAAGTCTGAAAATGGCGACTTATGAGTCATTATATGGGCGAAAGTACCGAATGCCCTTATATTGGACCGAGCTTAAAGTGGGTCAGATTCACGGGGTCGAATTAATTAAGGAGACTGAAAAGAAAGTTAGAGTAATTCGTGACTGCTTGAGGGCTATCTCGGATAGACAGAAATCTTACACTGATTTGAAAAGAAAAGAAATTGAGTTTCGAGTCGATGATAAGGTATTTTTAAAAGTATCTCTGTATAGTAAATTCCTCAGATTTGGTAGAAAAAGGCAAGTTGAGTCCTATGAAAATGTAGTTACCGAGAAAGTAGGGCCAGTTGCCTACTGATTGGATTTTCCACCGGAATTGGAAAAGATTAACGACGTGTTTCATGTGTCCATGCTACGTTGATATAGATCAGACCCTTATCATGTGATTAAGCCGACAGAGGTTGAAATTCTTTCGGACATGACTTATGGCAAGGAGCCGGTTAAGATTTTGGCTCGGGAAGTCAAATAGTTGAGAAATAAGAATATAGCACTTGTGAAAGTTTTGTGGCATAGACATGGAGTCGAGGAAGCCACATGGGAACTCGAGAAGACTATGAGAGATCAGTACCCAAATTTATTCGTTGGTAAGATTTTTTAGGACGAAAATCCCTAAGGAGGGAGAAATGTAATAGCCCGATTTAGGGCCTAGTTGAAATAGTGGTCTCAAGACCACAAATCTGAAGTTGGAGAAATTATTTTATTATTATTTTAGAGTCATAGTATGCTTATATTAATACATGAAAAATTTGGTGAGTTAATTTTAACGTTTGTGAGCTCGCTTGTGAAAAAGGACTAAATCGCATAAAGTGTAAAAGTCATAAATTGATAGCTAAAGGTGTTAAAGAGCTAGAGAACCTAAATTGGGGGCCTTTAAAGGGAAATTAGACCCCTAGAATTAGGGTGGCCGGCCATAGGAGACATGTGTGGTCAAAAATTTCAATTTTTTGTGGGATTAGGTGACCAATTTTGACTAAAATAGAAAATAGAAAAAGGAAATGATATCACCCTATTTCCTATTTTCTCTTAGCTAAAAATATCAGCCATTGTTGGGGTTTTAAGCTTCAAAAATTTTTAGCAACTTGAAGCACTTACAAGTAAGTTATCATAATGGCTTTTCTAAAATATTTTTGTACTTTTAAGACCTTGAAGCATGAGTTTTCAAATGAGGATGCTATCTTGCAAAATGATCAAGAGTTTAGGGTTTTTCCATGAAATAATTTGTGTTGTTTTTTGAGTTTTTATGGAAGAAAATGAGTCTTGGTTGTCTTATAAACAACTTTTGTGAAAGGTGTTAGCATGAAAACACCTAAAGGGACTATTTTGCATGAGTTGAAAAATAAGTGCTAAGTGTGCGAAATAGTGGGAATTTTAGGTTTCTATAATAGTAAAAAGAGTTCAGATAAGCTTAAAAGACGAAGAAATTTGATAAAAATCAATTTTCGGGCGTAGGGATAAAATGGTCATTTTGCCAAAGTCTAGGGGCAAAATGGTCATTTTACCGAAAATGTGAATTTTCAATTGCCTAATTGTAATTAGTGACTAAACGAGTGTATTTTGCTAATATAGATCAAGAATTTTCAAATCTGAACCAAGATCAGGGGAAAGCCAAGCAAATCAACTAAATCGTATAGTCGCTACATTTTGAAATCTGAGGTAAGTTGTATGTAAATAATATAACTACATTGCTACTATCCATATTTAAATTGTCATTGAATAGATATGGCATGAATTGCTTGATTTCGAGATTGAGAATGTGTAATGATCATTGAGATAGTAGAATTTCCGTTGGGACCTTAGGAAGTAAACCAGATATTCGTGTCGTATCACTTGGGTCATTTGTGTGAGCTAGTGTAAGACATGTCTGGGACATGCATCAGCCACATTATGAGAGCCAGTGTAAGACCATCTCTGGGACATGGCATCCCATCTCTGGGACATGGCATCGACATTGAGACGAGTGCTAGTGTAAGATTCGATATCAATCACATTATCAGCTGAAACATTCGGTATAATTGGATTTATATTTTTGAATATAGCATGTATAGGATTAGAACTTATTGTTTTGAGTCTTGGAGAATTGGCCAAATGTGTTGGCTTGGGATAGATCTCACACTTAGTATTAAGCCATGAATGATGGCTAATATTTATTTTGAGTTTATAAAAGTTGCATCTACATGTTGAATGAATGTGTATTTTGTCTGATTTGATTTTGGAAATTATGCTTGTTTTGGTATTGGCTGGTATTTACGTGAAAATAGGTATGCAAGGGTGGCATTGAGGTTTGGTAAATAGCCTTATATTTCCCACATGGGTAGACACACGGGCATGTGTCTAGGCCATGTGTGACACATGGTCAGCCCTATGGGCGTATGGTCTGGCCGAGTGACCCTGCACATAAAAATTTCAAGTCAGTATGCATGATAATAAAAACAAGGGCAGAGACACGGCCGTGTGTCTCAGCCACGTGGAGGACACGGCCTAGTACATAGGCGTGTGCCTTGGCCGTGTGACAATTTAGGAATGCTGACATCAGAAACAGAATACCCAAGTTTTTCCACACGAGTTAAGATACGGGTGTGTCGTGGCCGTGTGAGGGACACGGGACATTGACACAGGCGTGTGTCTGGCCATGTGAAAACCCTGTAGGTTTGAATTTGAATTTAATTCCACACGGGTGTGGGACATGGGAATGTCCCAGGGTGCTTAGGCCGTGTGAGCCACACGGACCACCAGCACGACCATGTCGAAATGGTCACACAGGCGTGTTACCCTTCCACACGGGCGTGTGCCCTATTTTAAGGAAAATTTCTTGAGGTTGGTTTAAGGAGCCAAAATGGTTCCGAATAGTTTTTAATGGTCAATTTGGGGCTCGTAGGCCCATAATAAGAAGTTTAAAGTAGAAATTGAAAAATTTTTAATTTGGACCAAGTCTCGGTGACTTGAGACTGTTTGTATGCATGAGATAAAGTTAGGTAATGCCTCGTACTCCGACCCGGTGTGGGTTACGAATATAAGGTGTTACACTAGGGACACGTGTGTGTACTTGTGTCCACACGGGCGTGTGACCCTGTTTTAAGAAATTTTTTCTAAAGTTCACGGTTTAGTCCCAAACCGTCTTCGATGTGTGTTTTGGGTCTCGTAGACCCATATAAGGGACGATATGCATGTTCTTGAATAAATTTTAAATTGGAACGAAATTTTTTTGGCCGATTTTACATAGTAGTGTATGTTTAAGTCCGGTAATACCTCGTATCCTGTCTCAATGTTGGACTTGGGTAAGGGGTGTTACATTACATGATTTCACATATCATCGCTAATGCCATGTCCTAGACATGGTCTTACAATGGCACATATATCATTGCCGATGCCATGTCCTAGACATGGTCTTACACAGGCACGTATATCATCGCCGATGCCATGTCCCAGACATGGTCTTACATAGGCACATATATCATCGCCGATGTCATGTCCCAGACATGGTCTTACACAGGCACATATATCATCACCGATGCCATGTCCCAGACATGGTCTTACACAGGCACATATATCATCATCGATGCCATGTCCCAGACATGGTATTACACAGGCACACTTCTCGGATGCGATGCCATGTCCTAGACATGGACTTACACGGAATCTCATTTAGCACGGTGTTACAACATCTAAGTCCTAAGTATTCCTTTGGGTCACTCGGGACTTCCGAGATACAAGGCTTTCATCAAACTTCCATTATATCATCACAAGTCAATTTCATTAGAGTATACATAAATGTATCATATAATTTCTAATATTAAATACGTAATATTGAAATTGTTGAATTACTTACACTCAACTTACCTCGATAGAAAATATGACTATTTGCGATTTAATCCACACCTTACCTTTTCCACGATCAAGGTCTATTCCTCATCCCTCTTGATCTATAATAGCACATTTAGTTCGTTTAATATACACATAATTCAATTCAGTCCAAAAATCACAATACAAAAAATTACAATTTTGCCCCTAAAGTTTCACATAATTATAAAATTACCCCTAAGCTCGTAAAAAGAAAACTATCCCTTTTTCTCATTACCCAAGCCTAGCCGAATCATTTATTCTCTTATACCATCCCAAAATTTTCATTCATTCACACATTTACACATAGTTTTACAACTTTTACAATTAGGTCCTTTTTATCAATTTCACCAAAAACCACTTAGTAAAAGTTGTTTATCACACATAAAACCTTCATCTTCTTCCATTAGACATCAAAACGCAAGCATGCCATTCATGGGTATATTTTTGGATATGAACCGTAGCTCAAATTAAGTGTATAAATAGCTAAATTGAGCACGAAGATTTCAAAAATACAAAGAACTTTAAAAACGAGGCTAGGATAACTTACTTTGAGCTTAAAAGATGAAAGAAACCCTATCTATGGCTCCTTATGAAATTCGGCTAAGGATGGAGAAGATGGACTCAATTTTTGGCTATTTTTCCCTTTTAATTCTTTTAAATACCAAGGGACCAAAATGCCCCTCCATTAAAACTTTGATATATTATCCCTCCTATGTCCATTTTTTTCCATAATGACATATAATGGTCTATTTACTAAATAAGGACTTCAAATTTCAAATCCCATCACATTTAAGTCCCTAAATCAACTAGGACATATATTTTCACTTATTGTAATTTAGTCCTAATGATTCAATTGGACGCCTTATCAGTAAAATTTCTCATCAATATTTTCACACAGTTATTTAATCACACAGTAGACCTCAAAACTTTATCGATATAAATATTTCTACCTTAGATTTGTGGTTTCAAAACTACTATTCAATTTAGGCCCTAATTTGGGATGTTACAATATGACTTCTATAATATGTAGCGTTATTCACAATAGTGGAATTCATAGCTCGAAATATGGGTAAATGATATCCTTTCATTGGCATTACATGGTAGGTGAGTAAACGTGGTCACGGGTCGTTCGTCTTTGTAGTGAATGGCTTGATTACTATTTGATAGTAATTGAATTTCATGAAGGAAGATGTAATGGTTACCATGAGATAAAATAATATCATATTGGGAGAATGGATTTATCTTAAAGAGATTAAAAATAGCCTATGAGGGTAACACACTTATGACAAGGTTATTGGACAAGTATTTTTCAAGTTGCTTTTGTAATGGTATGCCCTTGGGGAGAGCTTAGCCACGATATTATAGTGGAATAACTTCGTGACTAAATAAATTTATAATTAATAGGCAAAAAGTTGAAACTTAATTATAAATCATTTAATCCTCGATAGCATATATCCAATCAGTCCCTCTGCTAGCTCGTTGAAACCAGAAATGAATTGCATGTTGAATCAAATGAACAAAAATGGATGGAAGTGGTAAAGTTAGAAAAGGGAAACATTTGGGTTGTTTTCTCTAAATGCAAATGACTTAAATAATTAATTTATGATTTTTGAATTATTATTTAATTGATTAATTAAATAATTGAAGTTCTAAAATGGAAATAAATTAATTGGTCATAGTGAATTTGTTGAATGTAGAAATATTAAATATATTTTCTAATAGATTTTTTACAAGAAAGTCGTCATGATTTTAAGGAACTAGAATTGGGTTTAGAAAATTATTTAATTGGGACATTAATTTAATTTATTTAAATTAATTTAATATGTTTATTTTTTGAAATAGAAAAGAAAATATCGGGTTGGGTTGAATTGTAAAATACTAGGGTTAAAATTTTAGGAATTACTTGTAATTGGACCTGATATGGGATGGACCCAAAAGCTTCTCATGTTTAATGTTAGGGCTGGCAAACCCTAGTTTATTTAATTGGGGTTGATGCCCCACCTAATCCTAGTTAAAGTAAGAGTTTGTTTTTCTATTGAAATATGCTTCTACAACTGAACAAAGGTTTCTCTTCACTCTATAAATAGATGGCACAAATAGGGTTAAATACACAACTTTGAGATATTGTTATTCTACCCGAAAATAGTGAGAGTTTATTTTCTAAGTATAAATTATATTTTTCAGAATAACAATTCTACCATTTTTTGTTGAGAGAGAATTTTGCTTTCCCACTGAAAGTAAAGTAAACAATTTCCGGTTTTGTGTTTGATTCAAATTAGTTTGAGCCCACACTCGAAGTAGTTCGTTGTATGAGAATAGTGGAGAAGACTGTTCAGTTGAAAGAGAAGAACCACAAGTATCCGTTTAGTCGAAAACATAGGTGCGATTTCGGTAAAGGGTTTATTGCTATAAATATCACAAATCGGCTCGATTTTCAATATTTTTATCTTTTGCTGTGCGAAAAAACCATTTTCGAGCTAGATTTTTTTCAACAGTGTAAGCCATGAAAATCTATACTGAAATTGAGAAAGATAAGTAATGAAATATCAAAATGGTCAAATGAGAACTTTCAAGTGAATGAAATATGCCCTTTCATTAATAGGGACCATTACATAAAATTAAACATGAGAAATGAAATTTATATTAAACTATGTTATAGTAGCATAAGACACAAAACTGTTACTAAATTATGTTATAGTGGGAAATGCCATAAAAATCTGGTTAATTTGGATTAATAAATTAAAACCTTAGTAGCTTGATGAATTAGTTAGGATATGATTGGCATGTCAATAGGGGAAGTATAGCGTAGCACTTTGGTGTTTTACTGTACTGGCCTTCAAGTGTAACACTTCGGTAAGTTGGTTGGTTAGTCCCAAGTATCCGACCTTTGCCTCTAAGCTTATTGTGGGTGAAATGAGCTAAAATCTAACAAATAAGACTAGCCATTAATATAAGTATTAAGTACCAATAATGGTACGTATTAAAAAGCTAATAAGCTATATGAACTGTAAAAAACTAATTGTAAATAGGCCGCTTAGACTATGGTGTAAAGTATATCCAAATAAACATGGTTTACAAAAGCCTTAAATGTTATGAAGGTGAGAATTGAATTACGAAAGCTCTTAGGGAAGACACTGAGAATGGAATGAACAAAGGCATATATATAGAACCAATGTCCATTATTATAACCCATAAATATATGACAAGAATATTGGATAAAGACTTAAAATGATGGGTAACTAAGTTCCAAAATAATATAAACCTCCCATAAGGGACTAGAACATAAATTCCATAATTGTACTGGCTATTAAACCTTTAAGTTGTAGGTTGAGCTCATAATTTTGGTAAATTTGATTGAAGTAGTTAAAACAATCAAACATAAATATTTCATTTAAAGACTTAATGTTAATTAAGACTTAGGATAAGTATGATTATCCTTGTTACTAAGCTTTATAACTCATGTATTAGTGGCATGTTTACAAAGTCTAATATTGTTTATAAACATTGTGAATGGCATGTTTTAAATCTTTTTGGAAACTTGTTTAGTTAAAATATATGTCACTCCAATTTGAATGTGTTTATGTCATGTTCTTATGCCCAAATGAGTTTAAATAATGATTTATAATGTTTAGGCTCATATTGAAATGATAGGGTAATGTTTGGGTGTGATTTTAGAGTAATTTAGACTCTATTTTTAATTTCAAGGGTCTTGGGTTCGATACCCTTGCCATAGGTACTGCACTAAGCAAGTCAGTGGTTAAAATGCTATAGTACATGTCCAAGGTATTAACACCTAGGGGTTTGGCACCGATACTTAGCCCTCCTATACAAGGCCACTGTATTGTTTTGGTCATTTTGCCCCGAAGCACGTACGTGACCCTAGGCACGTCCTATCACCCAAAAAATAATTTAGATTATTTTAAATTGATTTACAAGCCTTCAAGTTGTTTCAATATTATTTTTAATTTTTTAATTAAATGTACTTAAGTTTGATTACTGGTGAAACCTCTTGATATGTTCAATCAAACAATCTCATTTTAAGCCAAAAGAGTCTTAAGTACTTGTTTTCTTATTCGAACAAATCTATATATGTTTTCAAATGTTTAAAAATGATATGATTAAGTTTTAATATCTCTAAAATAAATATTTTTCATATAAGAAAAATTCCGTGCAAACTAAGTAGAAACTCCAATGGCACCTCCTACTTTACCATAAATGAGACGGGGAAATGTGTTATAAATATAATAAAATTACTTTAAATATATAAAAGCAAAAATATTACTCAAAACTTACAAATTATTTATTTTACAAATCAAATTAATAATATTATTTTATGTATTTATAATCTACTTAATTTATTCATATCGATTTTTCTACTTATCTTTTAAACATATACAAATACTTTTTTAAAAAAATTATATATTTACTTATTTTTAATCATTTTACATTTAGCATATAAAATTGAAATATTTTATTAAAATAAAAATAATTAAATGTATATTAGAATTTATCACACCTATGTGGGTGAATATAAATATTATATATTATAAAATATATTTATAAAATTATTTCAATTAGTGGAATGATAAGAGATTTTCATATGAATTTATTAATTTTGTGTTCAATTTTAAATAATATTTTCAATTATTTTATTTGAAAATTATTTAAATATTTAAAGATTAATTAAAAGTATAAAATATTAAAATATCATTATAATAATATTAATAAAAATATTTTAATAAATTTATAATTGAATTAGTATCAAATTTGACTAGTAACATAAGTGATTTTATATAGTAAATATATTTACAGTTAAATGAGCCAACAAATTGAATTGGGCGGACTCGAGCGTAGTGAAATTTGTAGAGCCTAGACTCGGCACGGGCCAAGCCTATTAAGAACTTTGACTATCAACTAGGCCTAGCTCGAATGTTAATACGCGTGGCGCGAGCAAAGAAAGGCTATAAGACAAAAAGGAAAACTCCAGAGATCTATCCCATTCACTTTCCCTTCCCAAACCCTAATCTTAGCCTTGGCCTTTGCCTCTGCTGCATACAATCCACAGCCGTTTAACTTCTCCTTTTCTTCAACCCTCGCCTCCACCTGGTTTCTCCCATCTTCTTCTCCTCTCTTTGAATATCAAGGTTTTGCAGATTGTTCCACTGTTCTTTTCCTAAATGAGAGGCAGAAGTTATACTCCATCTCCGCCCAGAGGCTACGGCCGGAGAGGACGGAGCCCTAGCCCCAGAGGCCGCTACGGTGGTCGCGCTCGAGATCTTCCTACAAGCCTTTTGGTTCGCAACCTCCGCCATGACTGCAGGTTTCTTCTGCTTCTCCCTCCGTGTTCCTTTTGGACTTGTATTATCAGCTCTTCTAATTTCTTCTGCGTTTTGAAATTTGTTATTATGGCGAAATATATTTTTCGCCTAGTTTCTTTTTTAATAATTTGTATCTTATCCTCATTTATGTGAGTACTATAGTTTCTTCTTCTGCCTTTTCTGAATGAACCATTGAATTGTAGCAATTGTTTCTTTGGGGGAGGTTATTTATTTGCTGTGAAGTTTCAAATCGTTTTTTTTTTGTCTTTGATAATGTAATGGGACAAATGATTGATTATTTACGTCCCACTTGAAGCATTCAGATATGGTTTTTGCTTTTGCAGGCCAGAAGACCTCCGCAGGCCATTCGAAAGATTTGGCCCTCTTAAAGATATATATCTGCCCAAGGATTATTATACTGGGTAAGGAAATATTTGCTGCCATATTAAATTTAAGTTGTTTAGATATATTTAATTGTTTTGCTTCTTCCTCTCCTTTTTCCCTCATTCTCTGGACTTGAAACATTCATTCTTGATAGAATCAGAAACATGTATTCTTTTAACCTTTCCGTGGATTTTGTGTGGTATAGGCCATCAGCCATGTTTGGCGACGTTTCATTCTTTTTGGAACCACAGAATACTATTGTGTTAACTTTTTTGCTTTACACTTTTATTATTTCTTCTTTCTTCAAAAATATTTATGATTTCTTTTAGCAAATTTATAACTTCAATAATTTGATAATTTCATTGGGGGATCGTCAATTGATAGATTTATGGTTCTTCAAAATTCTCATTTCAAATTTTAGGGGTTCATGCGAAGTTTTTAAAACCTGTATTTTTTTCTCCCTGTGCTTTTACCTAGCACGCCCTGCTAATGCTCCTTCCTCTGAATATCCATTCCGATGGTGGGGCATTTCTTTAAGTATACTCTTTTATAATCACAAATTGGGTGTGTTAATTGAAGTTCTTGAGGTTTAACAGTGAAATTAAAGTTTTGAAGACATCAATCAAGTAAATAGAGTTCTTTTGAAGATGATGTTAGTGGTAGTGACGCTTGGAAGAAAGTTGGTTTGAATACATTGTGAAGATGTTCCAAGTCTTGAAGAATTTCAAGTGATCTTTAAACTGATACTTGCAAGGTTAGCAGGCAAGTGCTTGCTTTTTCATGCTTATGATGATCTTCCATATTACTGGGGATTATGTTGGAAACATCATTGGAAAAGGTTATTGGTCGGTATGGTCCTTGTTAGATTTTATTTTCTGCTGTTGCCTTACACTGACTCTTTCATGTAATTCTTCAGGGAACCTCGGGGGTTTGGTTTTGTCCAATATGTTGATCCTGCTGATGCTGCTGAAGCCAAATACCAGATGGATGGGCAGGTTCTTCTTGGTCGAGAGTTGACTGTGGTCTTTGCTGAAGAAAACAGGAAGAAACCAGCTGAAATGAGGCACAGAGAGCGAGCAAGGTAGGGTTTTCAATATATTTAAGGAGCTGTACTTATGTTTTTGGACAGTTTCAAGACACATTTGGCTTCCATTTATTAAGGGGGAGTTATTTCATTGTCTAGCTTCCAAATACAATAGTTGGTTGATTTATTGCTCTGAACCTGCCATTTGAGCATTTCTAGTCCTGACCTCATCACTGGCTGAGTGTTATCTCATCCTGCTAAACATAAATCCCATGGAACAAAGAAATTTCCTAGGAAAATTTGGATTTGCTTTACATTTCTTAGGAAAGTTGTGCTTTCCTTTCTTTCAACTTTCAATGTTTACTGTCACAGAGGAGGTCGATATCGTGATAGGAGAAGGTCCCCTCCTCGTTACTCTCGTTCGCCTCGATATTCACGGTCTCCACCTCGTCATGGGAGATATAGGTCTCGAAGTCGTGATTATTCACCTCCTAAAGATAGGCATTACTCGAGGTAGTAGATGTGTTTCTTCCATAGCTCCAAAAAACATTCCCCTTCATAGGTTTTTGCTATATATATG
The DNA here is from genome assembly GCF_025698485.1 of Gossypium arboreum. Lineage (NCBI taxonomy): Eukaryota > Viridiplantae > Streptophyta > Magnoliopsida > Malvales > Malvaceae > Gossypium > Gossypium arboreum. The sequence goes on from NC_069075.1 coordinate 95,796,411, forward strand.
TGAAATATAATGTAACTTTATGATGTTTTTCCTAAGCAGATCAGTTTCACCCCAAGATGGACACTACAGCCGAGATAGGTATTCACGTTCTCCACCATACAATGTCTCGAGGAGCTGTAGCCGGAGTCTAGAAAGGGGCCAAGGCCCAAGCCAGGGAAGAAGCCGAAGCCCTAGACGGAGCAGAAGCCACAGCCCAAGAGAAGCTGGAAGCCCAATCAGAAGCAGAAGCCGTAGCCGGAGTCCATACCATGAGGAATACAAGAGGGAACTCAATGGAGAAAGGTCTCCCAGTCAATGATATTGTGCTGCCATCTTTTGTATTGTTTGGTGTATTTGATGATGGATGCTGGTGTTTGAACTTAAAGTTTGGATATTTTCAAGGTTTTAGAGTCCAACTGGTTATGTTGAAAAGAGTTATTGCAGCTGAGATTCTTTCGTAAGGCCGTCTGTTAACTAGTAATCAAGTACTGAAATTGAGGAACTGTTTTGCCCACAATTAGTTGGTGACTTATTTATAGTACAATTTGTTAAAACATGCAGGTAGTTTTAGCTTGCTTGCCTTGTGTTCAGATTCTTGTTCTCCCATTGAAGGAACGATTTGATCTGAAGCGCAGGATAATTAGTTTTTGGGTTCTTGAAGAGGTGGGGGGAAAAGAGTTATGCTTGGAAGGGGTTTAAATTTTAATATACCCACCCTCACAGCTACAGCCTTTGTTACAGGTCATTCTTCTGAGAACGGTAGTTATTATTATTCCTTTTTTATGACTTTCTAATTCTGTACTGTTTTTTTTCCTCAATAAATTGTGGTGGGTGGAATAATTGGTTCATGTGAAGGAGGTTATTCGGTATTGTCTGATAGATCAAATATAGCGAAATTTTATCTTACTCATTGCTTGCTGAACGGTATTCTACAAATCAAGAAATTTGGAAGAATGGTAAACTATTTAAAAATGTGACATTTATGATATTTTGTAAATCCTCTTTGTTAGGAGTCTATTTAGTAGTTAATTTGAAAATTTTAAAATATTTTTGGATTTAATTATATTTTTAATTGAAATTAAACAAATTTGTCTATAATGCATTTCACTTTTATTATTTACATGATAATTTGAAATATAAATTTAAATTTTCGAATCTAAATTCTTTATCACTCATTTTATATAAAATGACACTAGAATTTGGTACGTTAAAATTCCCCTGGTCTTAGCTTTGCTATTGTGATTGACCCAAGATCTCATTCGCCACAAATTAATGAAATTAATATTTATTTTGTGCAGTTTTTTTCTTTGGGTACAAATTGTCCATTATTATTAGTACTTTTGGTCTCTGATCAAGTATAACATTAATAAATACTAGAAGTTTATTACACTTATATGTGAATGGAAAATACATATCTAGAATAAATATTTATTTTAAAAATAACATACAATAAAAAATTAAATGCATTATTTTAAATTAATTAATATTAACATATAAAATATGTATGATATTAAAAACATAAATACGTCATATTAAGGTTATTAAAGAATACAATCATTGGTGTTACCATTAATCCTATGATGGCATTGAGTTAATTTGAAACAACATCTCAATTAACAACATTTTAAATATATATATACAATTGATGGATGTAATAAAATATGCATAATAAAATTAAAATATAAAAGAATATGAAAATAAAACTTAAGTTGAGTAGTAAATTGAAGGTTTTCTTAATTAACTTGGAATGAGTTCAAATCTCATCATATGAGTTCAAATCAATGATTATACAAGTTCTTTTCTTGTAAGATAAAATAAATATAAAATAACATTGAAGTAAACGCAAGAAGACCATTTGCCTACATTTTTAAAATAAGATCATTAGAATGAAAGAAAATTAAACTGAACTCTTAAATATATTTTTTATATAATAATTCTTTTCCCTCTAATTTTATTTATTTCAGTTCTTCATTTTAATTTTTATCTCTTTTAACTTTTAACTTTATACTTTTATCAAACTACCCTAAAATGAGTGACAAATTTAACATTTGTTAATTTTGCTAATGTAGCATATCGTGGATTGTCATATGGATTGCATGTCAACATTTAATTAAAATGTAAAACTATTTTTATACTTTTTAAATAATTTTAATGATTTTTAATTTTTAAAATTTAAAATTTAATTAAATGTTGATGTATCATCCACATGGCAATCTACATATATGCCACATCAACAAAGTTAAAAAGTCAACATTTCATCCATTTAAAGGTGATTTGATAAAAAACGTAAATTTAAAAACTAAAAAAATAAAAAATTAAATAAAAGATTAAAATGATTTTTTAATAAAATTAGAGGATAAATAAATTATTATGACTATTTTTCCTTTTTAAGTATTAATTCGATATATGTTGCTTTGTTGAGATATTTTTTAGTCATAATATTTTTCTTATTTGATTTTCAAAATTTCAAGATTCTCTTATGGTATTAACATTAAATCGAATCACTTAATTATTTAAAATTACTTAATACACTTGTAATTATATTCTAGATAATAAGTAGTTTTAATTATGCATATGTTAGCATATAAAACTATTTTTCCTTACCATTTGAGATTTAAGTGTTCCATTGTTGGGGTCTCTTATCCGCGCAGTGGCTAGCCTTGCTATCTTTGCAGTGGTCTTTTATTTTTAGTTGACTTTTTATATGAACCCATAGAGATAGAAGAAAATTCTTGCACACATTTTTGACTGGCTTAAACATAAAACTAATATTTCAACATGTCTATTTCGTATTTAAGGGTTATTTATTTATTTTTATTTATCTTTGTCTCATATTAATATTCTATTTTTTGTCAACTAAATCAATATTTTTATATAACACAGCTAAATTCAAGACAGATGATAAAATAAAATTATGACACGTAACATATTAAAACATATCAAATACAAAATGACAAACAAAATATTTCCATATTAAAAAAAACCTCCCCAACTGAAATCTTAACTTAAAAGAAAACGAGTACAAATAATATAAAAATGACTATTTTTATAGTGTAACCTAATTTAATATAAAAATATTTTAAAAATATATTTTCATTTTTTTCCTTTGTTCTTTTTTTCGGTTTTCTTTTTCTTCTCCCTAAATTCCCCAAATGAACCCTAGCCACCACTGTTTATAGTTGTCAGTCTACAGCTCCGATCGGGCACCATCAGAACACTCCCCTCCATCACCTCTCTTCAAACCGCCGAGTAATCTCCTTCTTCACTTTCCTCCTCCTCCTCCTCATTATCATCCTCTCCTTCTTCTTCTTCTCTCTTCCTAGTTCTGCAAAAACTAAATTACCACAATTTGATTTAATACTAATAAACTCCATGAAGTTCGCTGGAAATTGCCATGGAACTCCAATTTATGCAACTCAAAAGTCCAATTTTTACTGCCATTTCTATAGTGTAGAGAGCTTTAAGGTAGAGAAAGTAGAAAATATAAACCCAGTTTAGCAAGGTAAATTATTAAACGGGTTGTTCATTTTTAAGTTTTCAAAATGAACAGAGCTTGAGAAAATTAATGATTTTGAATTTTTGAGGTCATGGTTTTCCATATCAAAAGCTTCATTCTTCAAAATTCTCTATTTTTTTAAAAATAGATGTTTTATTCTCTCAATTGTTTTGTGACTTCAAAACAACTAGAAATGTACTATTTCACTTTTTGAGATCTAAACTGTACAAACATTTGGACTCTAAAACAGTTTAAAAAGGACTAAAATCTAGTAGATTTTTTTTTGAAAGGTGAATTTATTAATTTATTCAATGAATAAAACCATACAATTCAAGGAAAAAAATAGTAAACACTCGTCGTAAATAGTGAAGGACAAGCTCCATCAATACAACAAAGGCTTTAGTCTTAACATAAATAGAATATTATGACACATTGACGATTGACTTTGTCACAACTCAAGCACAACATATCTGGAGTAATTGAAGCACTTAATACGAAAAGGAAATCAGCCTTGATAGTCCAAAGTGGTGAGCAAAAATCGACAAAAGAATCAAGCATTCACCAAACTAGAGAGGACGACAACAAAATCATCCCTAAAATTACTTGTAAAACTAAGATTATATGCAAAAACAATACTAAAAAATGTGCTACAAGAGCAGAAAAAACTTTTAAAATTGAAGACTTATTAAACAATGGAAAAACAAACAAAAAGACAACATGGGTCGAATTCAACACGTGAAATCATTTATTATTCTAAAATACTCTAAAAAAAAAACATATTAAGAAGTTGACGAAGAGCCACCCACTTTCCAAGAAAAACTATTGGTGGCTGGTGGAGTTTTAGCGAACAAATATCGTCATCTGTCCATCATAACTTGTGAAGACAACAAAGGTACCCACAAAATATATTTGCAAACTAAAAAAAGAGAAGACATGTGTTGTGAATGAGAAGAAGAAAGAAAAGGGTTGAAAGGAGAGAAAAAATGTGGGCGATAGCTAGCTTAGAGGCTAGCACTGTTGTTGAGCAAAAACTCCCTACCTGAAATCTTTAACCCAAAAGAAGTTTGAAAAAAAAACTAGAAACCAAGTAACAAAAAGAGAAGTAGCAGAGGGAATTAACCTAGCACTTGGAACACGACTGAGGATTTCAACGTGAAACTCGACGGGAAGACCCAAGAAGCTATTGAAATGATCAAAGGTAACACGGGTAATGGAATAATCAACAATGACCAGCCTTCCTCCTCCACTTCTTTTCGACGAAACCAAAGGTTGAGGTTGCTACGGTGAAGAAATAGAAGGCTCTTCGCTTTTGCTGTTGTTGTGAAAGATTGGAGTTCTGGTGAAGAAAATGAGGCGTATTATCGTTGGTTCTCAAATCTTCTTTCATATTGTTATCAGATTCTCTGTACCCGTTTTTTTCTTCAAGCGGTTTACGGCTTAAAGCATCAGCAACCACGTTAGCCTTTCCCAGATGGTAATCAAGGACAAGCTCATAATCTTTCAATAATTCTAGCCAACGTCTTTGTCTCAAATTCAAATCTCTTTGAGTCATCAAGTATTTGAGGCTTTTGTGATCGGAACACACGTGGCATTTTTCCCCGAACAACTAGTGGCGCCAAATTTTCAAAGCGAAAACAATAGCAGCTAACTCGAGATCATGAGTCAGATAGTTTTTCTCATGTGGCTTCAATTGTCTCGAAGCGTACGCTACAACTCTACCCTCTTGCATCAACACACAGCCCAAACCATTCAGAGACGCATCACTGTAGATCACAAATTCTTTACCGGATTCTGGCTGAACTAACACTAGAGCTTCGGTCAAAAGAGTTTTCAATTGATCAAAACTTTTCTGGCACTTTTCTGACCACTCAAATTTGATATCTTTCTGAAGCAACTTTGTCATCGGTGTTGCTATCGTCGAGAAAACTTTCACAAACCGTCTGTAGTACCTGGCAAGTCCCAAAAAGATTCGAACTTTCTCGAAGGCTTCCAATCGAGTATAGCTGAAATTTTACTCGGATCAACTTGGATACCCGATGCAGATAAACATGCCCCAAAAAGCTGACTTCTCTCAACCAGAATTCACATTTATTGAACTTCGGATATAATTGCTTGTCTCGCAAAATCTTCAATACTAACTTTAAGTGTTCGGCATGCTCGGTTTCATCGTGTGAATAGATCAAAATGTCATCTATAAAAACGACTACAAACCGATCTAAATACTGTCTGAAAATTTGATTCATTAGATCCATAAAACAGCAGGGGCATTAGTGAGCCCAAACGGCATCACTAGGAACTCATAATGTCCGTACCTCATTCTAAAAGCAGTTTTAGGCACGTCAGAGTCTCTAACTCGCAACTGATAATAACCTAATCTCGAGTCTATCTTCGAAAATACTGAGGCTCCTTTCAGTTGATCAAACAAGTTTTCGATTCGGAGCAACGGATATTTATTCTTTATCGTTACCTTATTAAGCTGACGATAATCAATGTACATTCACATGGTTCCATCTTTCTTTTTCACAAACAGCATTGGTGCACCCCAGGGAGAAAATTTGGGTCGAGCAAACCTCTATCTGTCAACTCTTACAACTGAGATTTCAATTCTTTTAGTTCGATTGGTGCCATATGATACGGAGCTATCGAAATAGGTGTAGTCCCTCATACTAGCTCAATACCAAACTCTACCTCCCGAACAGGTGGTAATCCAGGTAATTCCTCGGGGAACACACCCGGATATTCACAAACCACGGGCACAGTCTCAAGTTTCTTTTTTAATTCTTTACTATCCAGTACGTACGCAAGATATGCTTCACACCCCTTTTTTACATATTTCTGAGCCAACATCGAGGATATCACTGCCGGTAATCCATTCAAATCGGTAGACTCAACTCGAATTATCTCATTATTTGAACATCTCAAATCAATTGTCTTTCGCTTGCAATTCACTACTGCATCATGCACAGTTAACCAATCCATACCGAGAATGATATCAAACTCATCAAACGGTAATAACATTAAATCAGCAGGAAAGCAAGAATCTTAGATCATCAGGGGACATTTCTTACATACTTTGTCAACTAGCACATAACGGCCCAAAGGATTTGACACCCGAATCACAAACTCAATAGACTTAACAGGTAGAGTCTTACTGGATGCCAAAGTTTCACATACATAAGAATGAGTAGAACCGGGGTCGATCAAAGCAATCACATCAGTATCAAAAAGAGTAAAAGTACCGATAATAACATCTGGCGAAGAAGCATCCTCGAGCGCTCATATAGCATAGGCTCTGGCAGGAGCACGAGCCTCAGAACGTACAACAGTATCTTTGGTCCCTCTTTGATTTCCACTAGCATTACCCGCATGTCTAGGTGGTCTACCTTGTGTTGCAGTGTTACTAGGTCTCTCACTCGGATCAAGATTACATTCATTGATTTGGACGATCTCGATAAAGTGATCAGCTGATCCATATTTGAAACAAGAGCGGTTATGAAATCTACAGCTTCCTGAATGCCATTTACCATAATGCTTGCACTCAGATCTATCCTGACGATCATTGCCGACACTGGCAACAAAGGTGGCTCGCGTACTCACAAGGGGTCGATCACGGTCCCGTCTGGAAAAACCCGAAGTATTCTTAGATCGGCCTGAGTCATCTCTAAATTTCTTCGATGACTGATGAAAGGATTTTTCTGAAGATCTTTTACAGAACTCTCTAGCTCCATCATCAACTTTTCTTTTCTCTTTACCGAGCTCTTCGGCTTTACAAGCTCACTCGACAAGCACTACAAACTCTTTGATTTCCAAAATACCCACCAACTGTTTGATGTCTTCATTCAACCCGTCCTCAAAGCGTTTACAAATGATAGCCTCAGACGAAACACATTCCGAGCATATCTACTAAGTCTGACAAACTTTCGCTCGTAATCGATAACTATCATAGAACCTTGCTTGAGCTCGAGAAATTCCTTCCGTTTCTGATCGATGAATCTTTGACTGATATATTTCTTGTGGAACTCGATTTGAAAGAATTCCCAAGTAACCCGTTCTCTCGGCACAACTGAAACCAAGGTATTTCACCAATAGTAGGCAGAATCATGTAATAAAGATATAGCACATTTTAAGCACTCATCGGGTGTGCACGATAATTCATCAAACACGCGAATGGTATTATCGAGCCAAAACTCAGCCTGCTCGGCATCATCACTGTCAGTAGCCTTTAACTCAGTAGCCCCATGCTTTCGAATTCTATCAACCGGGGGCTTGCTCAACCTCAACGGGTCAACTACAGGAGGTACCACAAGTGCAGGATTGTATTAGTCAAGGGTGAGGGATGTGAAACAGCCGGATTAGTTCGAACATATTGGGTAAACCAATCATTCATCATAGCATAGAAGGCTTGCTTAGCTTCATCATTCTGATTACTAGCATTTGGTTGAGAGTCCAGCGGTCTTTGTCCGTCTTGTGAGCAGCGCCACGCCTCTACATCATCAGCTACCGCTCGATCGGGATCAGAATTCATTACTATACGAAAAACACATTTCAACTATCAGAAATCATCACACTATCATATTAACACTTTATGGCATGTATAGCTAGACTAACACGCGCTACGTTAGTCCTAGAATTGACTAAACCGTAGTTCTGATACCAATAAAATGTAACACCCCTATAACCCGTATCCGTTGCCGGAGTGGGTTATGAAGAGTTACCAATCCAAAACACTACATTTGTACATTCACACTTACATAAGTTCATTAGCAATTATATGCATAGCCAAACACAATCAAATGATCGAAATTTAGACTTATACCTACATTCAAAAGTTGCCATATTCACATGGCTTATATACAACAACATCTCAAAATATCATTCACTTAAGTCTATTCTATACATGCCATACTAACTCCAAAACATAGTAGTACCAAAATGATAGATAGTGTGACGAGTTGTTGACGATCCCCCATGAGCAGGTGACTAGAGCCAACAATCTATAAAACAGAGAAACGTAACAAACGGAGTAAGCTTTCATAAGCTTAGTAAGTTTTAAGCAATGCAAACAAATAAACTCAATTATACTTCGATCATTCAATTTCTGAAGAGGCCATTTTCTAGGTATATTACCATTTGAACGAATATACACAAGCACATAATGCACATTTAGCATTCTTATTTCACTTAATCTAAATTCATATAACATAAATAAATCAAATACTTTCACATACTTTCACACCTTGATCGAATGTATCATGATCATAGATATAGTTATAACATTTATTCACATATGTATCAAATTATACACTTATGATTCAATTCAAATCAAACTCACATATAAGTACATAATACGTACCTGGCCAACTTAACGTATTGAATGTATTCAATTTTCGTTCTAACACGAGGTATCTTAGTCTTAGACTTTTATCAAATCACCGGCATTTAGCCTGCTAGGTTTTAAACCCGAATTCATCCACCAGCATTTTGCCTGCTAGGCTCGAAGCCCAATATCATTTCACCGGCATTATAGCCTGCTAGGCTCGAAGGCCCGAATAGTATCTCATCGGCATTATAGCCTACTAGGCTCAAAGGCCCGAATAGTATCTCATCGGCATCATAGCCTGCTAGGCTCAAAGGCCCGAATAGTACGGTACAATATTCAAATCAACAAGTTTCATATAACACAATCACACCAAATTAGGTACTAGCATCATTCGAATATATCATCTTACATTTTATTCACTTTTATTTTATTTCATCATTCACACGTATCATTTGATAGTTTACACATAACATCTCACTCATATTCATTTAACACTTATCATTTGATCATAAAAGCATATCACATTTTACTTCCATATTATATTTTCCATTCGGCCATATACATACATTACAAGTAATACTTAATTCTCATAATATGTCATGTCATTATCGAATATTATTTATGTTTAACTACTTAAAACTTACCTCGAATATTTTCGAACAGTCTCGGATCGACTATTCAACTACTTTCTCTTTTCCCCTGTCCAACCTTGGTTCTTTATGCTCTTGAGCTAATTCAAACAAATTTAACTTATTAAAGTCCCATCATGCCAGCTTATGGCCGAATATGACAAGAAATTTAATAGATCATATAGCTACTTTTAGCTCAAATACAAAATGGTCATACACATTTTTAATCTCATTAAGGAATTTAATACAATTAATTTAACATTTCCTCATGTACACCTTTATGACCGAATACACATATCAAATAAGTAACTTACCTTAACACATAACCCACATAGCCAAAGTACATATAACCCTAATGACCGAATATGTATATCACCAAAATTCCTATGCTTAACTTTTAACCTTCATAGCCGAATATTCATTGTATACCTAGTTCACATACACAAACGCAAAACTCATATGGCTTATTATAATTTCATATACATATCTTAACCATATAGCCGAATATATGGCTCATCAAATAGATATTTATTCACGTTCCCTTAACACATATTGATCAACAAGGCCAGCATTGTATCATGAGTATATTTGACTTTCACACGTATTAAACATAGTAATAATCATGCACATTATAATCAAAGTGCAATTAATCCCATACACAAAAATATACAACACTTCATTCCCATCTACTTATATACACGTATCACATAAGACCATTTCATACTTTCTATCACCTAAATAAACAACAAATTTTTCCAATTAATTACATCAATTCAAAGCTCAATTTAATAAGAATATGCTTAATTTAAATAAAAACAAATTTCCTTTCCCAAAAGCATATATATATACGACAACTTCAACTTCATACCTCTCAACAATGAATTCAACTTAATCATTCATTAACATTACCACTCATTCGACCATTATATAAGCAAATTTAACATTTAAACAACACCTTCCAAAGGCTATCAAATTATCACAAATTTAACAAATTGCCGAATGCATATATGTTCAATAATTCATGAATTTAAACCATGGGTTAACTATACAATGCACTTATCAATTTAATTTCATAAACAATTACATAAAAATCACATTAACATACCTTTGATTTATGAAATAACCATGGCCGAATGCCTTGGCTTCTTCTTCTATTTTTCTTTCACTAGTTACGGCAATGGGGAAAAGAAAGATGAACATACATTGTTTTTATCACCCTTTTCTTATTTTAATTATTCTTTATTTCATAATATAAAGCCATTAAATATTATAATGCTAAAATAAAATGCATATATTATCTATCAACCATCATTATGGCCAGCCACTATATTAAAAGTGGTCCATTTGGCATGCAAGTCCCCCATGTCAATAATTCATGCATTATTTGCCCACTTTAAAAATCACCTATCACATTTTCAAGTCTTATCACATGAGTCCTTTCTTATAAATTAACACCTAATTGATAAAATCAAGGCACAAAATATTCACACATACAAATTCCACATACAATAAGCACATAATATAACATCTAATTATTTTCGTGACTCGGTTTTGTGGTTCCAAAACCACTTTTCAACTAAGGTCAAATTAGGGCTGTCACACGTTGACCATAGGCAAAGATGGCGGATGGTACCCAAATCAAGCTCCTTAATGAAAATGTATCTATTAAAGAAACATAGTCATTGCATCGCAAGGAGATTGATTCTCTGAACACGACCTTTGCCTCTAACCAACAAATACTCCAAGAAATACTAGCTCACCTTCCGACAGTATCATCCTATTCTCCTAACTTTTCCAAATTTGGGTAGTGTCCGCCACCACTTCCACATAGCCTGAATCTGCTAGGAACTCACAAACCAACTCCAATTCAGTTCACACATTTTTCTGGTTCGAATCCTGACCGACAGGTTTCACAAGTAGATTGTTATTTTTCCTTTTACAACATCTAGGAGCATGACTGCCTTACAATTACTTGTTTTTATCTCGATGATACCATCGCCAAATGGTATGTCTGGATGTATCTCAATAAACAGTTGTTGGGATAGACACAATTCACAGAGGCTATCATCAGGTTGTTTCAATCACATGATCTCGAAACACTGGAAAGTCAACTAGCAAAGCTTCAACAGACTTCCACTGTGACAGATTACCGAACCCATTTTAAGGCGATCACAAACTAGACCATGTATTTACCTCCTTTATTCTTGGTCTGTTATTTTATCTCGGGCGTCTGATCGAATATTGGGTTGGTCCAATTGCATGACCAACAGATTGTAATGGAGAAGGGCTTATTTAAGCCTACCTTGGGCAACAACAAGCCCATTCTACCCAACCTGAAAACCCTACCATCTTCTCTTGCTTTTCCCACACTATCTTCTACAGCACAAAATCTTGCCACCCTTTTGGGCGGTGCTAAAGTTCCTTTTCTACATATCTTTCTCACCGAGGCCACCAAATGCCTTTCCTAGTATTTCTACTACCACTACGATGAAAACTATTCTTGTAATCATGAGTGTAAGTCCAAGCCTCAACTGCTTCTCTTTATGGATGATTAGGACTCGTCCAAGCCTCAACTGCTTTTCTTTATGGATGATTAGGACTCGCTTCGTTCACCAGGTTCCTTATTGACCCCTATTGCAACCCACACAGAGACGCTGACAGAGCAATTACCTTTTTAAGACGTGCTCACAAAGTTGGCTATTTCCTATAATGCCTTGGTTGGGGGTTGTTTGACAATGAATCTCTACTTTATGGGGCACATTAAGGGAAAAAAGATTCTGGTGTTGCTCTATAGTGGTAGTATCTACAATTTTGTGCAAACCTGGATTGATACTTTCTTGGATTTCCCAGTGGAACAGACAACCGAATTCTGAGTTTTGGTCGATAATAATGAATGATTGGTATATACTGATATCAGTTATCAGGTCCTTTTGCTCATCCAAGGCCATAAAAATTTGGTCAATTTCTATGTCTTACCCTTGTAAGAATGGGACATGGTTTTGGGCATTGCTTGGTTAGCTACTCTCATTCCCGCCATCACCTACTATTCAACCTCTACCTTTGAATTCAACCATCAGGGTCACCACACCCGTTGGCAAGGGGACAAGTCACCAGTTGTTCAATAGATTCAATATAATTTTCTTCTCTTTCTATCTCACACCCACTTAGTTGCCGAGTATTTTAGGCTACAATTAATAACCACTTAATCAGTCTCTCTTTCTCTGTATCCCATTAATCTTGAAGCACTCTTGGCTACTTTCTATGATGTTTTCACTAAACTACATGGGATTTCGTCGTCTTAATCGTTCCGTCGCCTTAATCGCAGGATCATGCCATTCCTCTTTTTCCACAATCTTCTTCAGTTTAGGTTTGGCTATTCTAGTACCTCTATTTAAAAAAAAAAGATGGAGAAGCTAGTAGCCGAGATGTTAGAGAAAGGAATTATCTGCCCCAGCACCAGCCCCTTCTCTTCTTCAATAGTACTGGTCCGTACGAAAGACGAAACATGGTATTTCTGTGTGGATTACCGGGCCCTCAACGCAATTATAGTTCACGTTCATTTTTCGGTTCCTTCCATCAATGAACTATTTAATGAAATACATGATGCATGTTATTTCTCCAAATTGGATTTGCTGGCAAGGTATCATCAAATCTGAATCAAAGTGGGCGATGAGTGCAAGACCGCTTTTTGGACTCACAACGGCCACTACAAATTTTTGGTTATGCCCTTCGGCTTAACCAATGGACCTTTGACATTCCAAAAAGTTATGGCTGATATTTTTCGACCCTTTCTTTGAGTTTTTGTTCTGGTTTTCTTTGACAACATCTTAATTTATAGCATGACTTGGGACTTGCATCTAATGCACATCGAAGAGGTCCATTTGCTTCTCTGAAATCACCAGCTTATGGCTAAATCATCTAAGTGCTTATTTGGTCAGACATCGATTGGGTATTTAAGACACATAATTTTTGTGCAAGGGATAACAATCAACCCAAAGAAAATTCAAGCCACTATCCAATGGCCTACATGGCAATAGTAAATGAGCTACGTAGTTTCTTAGGCCTTATTGACTATTATTGTTGATTCATCTGTAGCTATGCCTCCGTTGCTAGGCCATTGACTGATCTATTAAAAAAAGGCAGTTTCACCTGGTTCTCTGAAGCAAGTGTCACCTTTTCCTAGTTAAAGGCCTGAATGACTTAATTACTATATAATAATTGACTTTTTATGAATGAAGATGTAATTGTTACCATGAGATAAAATAGGATCATATTGGCAGAATGGATATTATCCCAAATAGATCAATGATATCTTATGAGGGTAACACACTTTTGGCAATGTCATTGGATGAGCACGATACTATAGTGGAATGACTTCATGACTAAATGAGTTTATAATTAACAGGCAAAAAGCTGGAACTTAATTATAAATCATTTGAGCCCTAATGACATATATCTAATCGGTCTCTCCACTAGCTCGTTGAAACAAGAAATGAAATGTGTGTTTGAATGGAAATGAACGGAATGAATAGGAAAAGAAAAATGGGAAACATTCAGGAATGATTATGGTTTTCTTCGAAATGGAAAAATGGAATCATTTGGAAATGAGTAGGTTTCCAAAAATCGAAATATAAATAATTCATTTTCAATTCTATATGGATTACTTAAAAATTATCGGAAGAATGAATTTATGCTTTTAAGCTATTTTGAAGCCCAAAAATGAAAATAAACTATTTGGTCACAGTAAACATGTTGAGTTTTGAACAATTTTTTTTTGAAATTTTACCAAGAGAAAAATTGTCAAAACTTTATCGGGGTAAAATCATCAAAATTTTACTAGGGGTAAAATAGGGATGAGAAAATTGTTTAATATGGAATATTGAAGTTTATTTTAAGATATAAAAAAAATTGAATTAGGTTGGATCCGATGTGAGAGAGACCTAAAACCTCTCATATAACATGAAAGGGGCGGCAACCCTAGTAGGAATACTAAGGTGTGTCGTCCACCCCACTCCTACTCTAAGTAAGAGAGAATTTTTATTTTCACCCCAAAAGGAAAAGAAAACTTTTTCTAGTTCTGTATTTTGATTCAATTGGTTCGAGCCCATACTTGAAGTAGTTTATGGTATGAGAACAAAGAAGAAGATTGTGTTAGGAAATGTCACATATTGTAGTAAACATGTAATTGTTTTCTATGTATTTGAACGATGAATAAATAAAAAAATTTAATTTCACATATCAGTATTATGTCTTTTGTATTTTTGTCTTCAATGTTTTGAATGAATAGCGAATTGTGAGAAGAAAATATTAGCTCATTAATTGCTAAGTTCAAACTGATGATAAATGAAACTGTAGAAATGTTTACATTGTGAGAAAGATAACTTACTTCAATAGATAATCTAAATGAGTCCGTAATCCCATAAAAGAATCAATGTGAGCATTTGATTCAAATACTTAGAAGGATTATTATGTCATCTACAATTCCAATTGGGGAGATGGTAGTCTTGGCTATCGAAGCAGTTGACTCCACGGGTAGAGGCATAGATATATTAATTGGAAGAATGATACATTGGATTAGGCCCAAGTTAAATTAATTATAAATCCATTTTTGAATTAATTCACTTGTGACATTTATAATATGACTTACTTAAATTATAGGTTAGTTATTAACCATGCCTATGTAACTCATGTTCTTTGATATAAGTGGAGGCTTATGCTCTAAAGATGATTAAACCCATAGCTGGTATGTTGGGTACATGACTTGTGTATGACATGACTTTACTAGCAACAATGGAATTCATAACTCAATTAAAAAGTTAATGATATCCTCTAATTGGTATTGTGTGGATTGATAAATATGGAATGTGGCCACGGGTTGCTTGTTCTTGAACGACCAATTTATCATAGTCATTTGCTGACAATGATCATATTAATAATTACGAAGACACAATAGTGATAATAAGATAAAATATGATTGTATTGGGTGAATGGATTTAACTCAAAGGAATCAAGCATATCATATGAGGGTATCACACACATGACGAGGTTATTGGAAAAAGTAGTTAGATGAATTGTTTTCGTAAATAATATACAATAAGGAGATTTCAATCATGGTACTTCTTGTGGACTGACTCCATGATTAAGAAAATTGTGAATTATCGGAACGATACTTCTAGACATAATTGCAATTACTAGAGTCTAATTGTATATGTCTGATTGGTCCCTCTACTAGCTCAACAAAAGCTCGATCAAACTACATTTGAATCAGAAGAAAATCCTACAACTTTAGAAATAATTTAATTGAGTTGATTTATTTGATATGGAATTAAATTAGGCAATCATGAGAATTATTCAACTAGAGAATTTGATTAAAGAATTTTCTTGAGAAATTAATTTAAAAAATCTTAATGATTTTTGGGAAAATTAATTTTGATCAAGTAAAATTAAATTAATCAAATTAATTAAAATAAATACGATATATTTGAAAAATAATTTTCAAGTTAGAAAATTGGTCCAAAGGATAATTGAACTTGAAAATTGGATGTGAGATAAAAAATTGGGCCCAAAAATTCAAAATCGAGACCCAAAAATTGGTTGAATCCGGCCTGGTATGTGAAATAGGGCCAACGGTCCAACGGATGGCAAGGCTGGACTGACCGGGCCGTCATCAGCCTAGACCAATCTGACAATAGTCGAATTGGCGCTGGGTGACGTGAGGGTGTCGTACCTACGATGGCACTACTAGACACGACGGTGTTAGCGGCAGTAGCCAGGGTTGTCCTTCGGCAATTGAGTAGTGGAGGAATCACACTCCTACTAGGACTCTATCAAGTAATTTGATTTCAATTTAACTATTACAAAAATAATATTATTTTATTAGATTTAATATTAAATGTAATTTGATACTTTTCTTGATAATATTTGATTAATTTGATATTAAAATGATTATCTTAATATTAAATTAAATTAAATATTTATCTTATAGATAAAAATTCTATTAATTTAATAATATTTAATATTAAATTTAATCTAATATTTATCTTGATAAGTATTATAGTAATTTAATATTAAAGTGATTAAAGTTTAATTATAGTTGAACTTTCTAAACTCTTCCTATATAAAGAGAACCATAGGTCATTATTTTTACACTTGAATTTAAAAGAAAGTTGTAGAGAGAAAATCCCTGAAGAAATTATTTCAAAAACTTTCTAGAGATATTTTTCTTATTTACAACTTGGCCTAGAAGTTTAGAGAAATTATGAAATTACCCTACAGGTAATTTTGTGGAAATTTTTTTTATTCGAAGCGAGCCTACACTTGTCAGATGTGAGCTAGAGGATAGCGGGGAAGACTACTCGGTTGAAACGTTCATCTTAGACGAATCGAAAAGGTACAATCTTGATTAATTATTTATTATTTTAGATATCACAATCAAGTTCTAGTTTTGACAAAATTTTTAAAACTCTGTTTTTTTCTTAAACTTATTTTTTTGCTGCATTTTTCAAACCCAATTTTGCAACAATCAAGATAGAGCCAAAGTTGTGTTCTATTTATAAGTATAAAAAAAATAATCAAAATAGATTTAACTTCTTCTTGAATGATTCGATTACATAGAAAGTGATATTCTTTAGATCTTATATATATTTTGAGTTATATATGAGAATGGATGTAATATTATATTTTTGTTATATAATTGTTTTTTTTTTGTCAAGGTTGTGTTTCTTAGGAAATAGAGCATGAACTATCATCTTTGCATAGGACTATTTTTTTTATTTCATAGAATTCTTGTGAGCTGGAAATGGATATAAAACTTAAATGTAAATTTTCCAAAAAGAGTTCATGACGAGGAGAAGATGGAGTGATTGCGGTTGAAGACCCAAGGATTGCCTTGTGGTGAAAAACTATGTAATTATTGTAATTTTCATTTATTTTCTAGAAAGAGAACCATAGAAACCTTGGCTGACAATTTTATTTTAACTACCCATCTCTTTATATATCTGTTTTATAATTTTATACATTCTGGGCCTAAGCCCATTTTAGTATCAGTAAATAGTCTGGGCCTAAGCTCATCTCAATACAGAAGTAGTCATATATATATTCGGGCCTTAGCCCATTACAATAACAGTAAACAATGTAGTAACAGTAAACAGTATGCAAGTCCTACCCAATCTAGCCTCTACACTCCATCCCCGTACCAGCCCTATACTCCATGTGGGGATATAATCAAGCCACCCATCCCTACACTCAAAAATAGCACCGGTTGCGGCAACTAACAGTATTTGCAGCAGAGCTTCCAGTATAACCGACTTAGAGCCATCAGTGATTTGCAATAAAGCTGCCAGTACAGTACACTTCCTCCAATCATATATAACCCATCTCCATGCAATGCATCATGCAACGTGTCATGTCATATCACAATATCATACATGTACTCAATACAGTTACAAATAGTATGCTAAAATATAAACATACATCACATAGTGGCAAAATAGTTACCTTACCATATAAGGGAAAAAAGGGGCAAAATAGTTACCATATAAGGGAGAAACAGTCATTTTGCCTCACAAGGGCAAAACATTCATTTAACCCTATAGGGGAATTACAATCATTTTATCCTACTGGGGTATTTCGGTCATTTTACCCTATGGGGGTATTTCGATCATTTTATCCTATAAGGGCAAAATGGTCATTTTATCGATTAAGGATCCAGGTACTTTTACCAACCCAATAGAAGGTCATAATCATCTCGGGTGACCCGTGCAACCTTAACAATCAATCGGTGATAATGAGCCTAAGGCCCATATTGCGGGCCCATGAACGTGTGGCCCAATAAGCCCAAATAATGGCCTTGACCTTGCAAACTACATAGCCAGCCTAACAATCTCCACACATTCGTGCGGTTTTCCTGTAAGGGGCCCACGAGCCCGTGGGGCCCACACGACCTATTTCGGCCCATCGTGGCCCAAAATCAGCCTAAGCCCATGAAATCGTTCATGGTGGCCTCTTCGATCAAATGCCCACAATTTGAGCATTCAGCTCACCACACGTGCGAGCGTACGCTCGTGTAGTGTCAACAGTCGAACATTTCTGGCTTTTCTCGATTTATTGCTAATGAGAGTGTGATTACACACCTGTTTGCAAAAACGCACTGCTAGCCCACAAGTTTTCGACACCTATCATAGTTAGAAGTTTGATTAGTCACTTATCAACATTAGGGTTAAACACCCTCCTATTTACTCTTAATCTAACTAATATTGATACTTGCCTTGATTGGCCAACTGTGGCTTTGTCCTCTTAGGTCGCTGACTAAAATTGATCCCTTGCTCTTTATCAAAAATCTGCGTTATCAATGAAAACCATTAACACCGTTGCTTAACACCTGGCTTGGAATATTATGTACTACTACATAAAAACCACAAACTCCTAAGTAAGGGAAAAGGGGCATCTGGCCAACACCAAAGAATGCAAGCCCACATGCCCCAATTGAATACTATAACTACAATAAAGTTACCTTCGGTTGGATGATAAGGGGAGGTTTCAAACACTTTAGTTACCACTTGCCTTCCTTCACTTCACGAGAAAGTCTAGAAACCAAAAGCGACATTGTGACACCCCTAATGTGACCCTAGTCGGAGAGTGGTTTCGGGACCACGAAACCGAGTCACAAGAATAATTAGGTGTTATATTCCGTGCTTATTGTATGTGGAATTTGTATGCGTAAATATTTCGTGTCTCGATTTTTATTAATTAGGTGCAAATTTATAAGAAAGGACCCATGTGCTAGGACTTGAAAATGTGATAGGTGTATTTTTAAGTGGCCTAATAATGCATGAAGTGAAATAAATGGAGTTGCATGTCAATTATCCCATTCCCTAAGGTGGATGGTCGGCCATGACAAATTATGGGGGGAAACATGTTCCCAACATGTTTTACTAATGGATGATGTTAGAAATAATAAACAACTAAGCATGGGTGAGAAAAGAATGAAAAAAAATGTGTGAGAGAGTAGCATCCCCCATTGCCGTGCAACCAAGAAGAGAAAACAAAAAATTTGTTCATGCTTGCTCTCTCCTTTTGGCCGAAAATACTAAGAGGAAGAAGGATTTTGCTTCATTTCCTTTGTTTAGAAGAGATCTAGAAGGAGATTTGGCTAAATTTGCATCAAGATTAAGGTATGTATGAGGTTGTGTTGGGAGTTTCATGCATGTTTTGGTTGCTAACTTGATGTGCATGTTAGCCATGGCTCAAATCTTTGTTATGCCATGGAAATGGTATTTGGCCAAAGTTGTTATGGTGATAAAGCCATTGCATGCTAAGTGTGAAGCTTGATGATGATGCATGCAATGATGGATTGTCTACTCTTGAGTAAGATTTTGAGTTTTCTTTTGTTTTATCATGATTGAAGTTGAAAAGGAGCATGATTGTCATATTCGCCATGATGCATTCATGAGCATGGTTCATGCTTCTTGCATGTTAGTTAAAATTTGTGTTTTGGATGGCTATGGACACCTTGAAATTCGCCATGCTCATATATGTATATATATGTTTGCACATGATGTTTTGGTTATGAAGGAAGTGATGAATAAGTTTGTTTAAAGAAGAAGATGTTGAAGAATAATTGTGAAATTGCAAGCACAATTCGCCTAGCACACATATAAGTGCTTGATGCTATATTATAAGTTTTGAGCCACAATATGCAAAGCATTAACTAGTAAAATGCATGCTGTTTTTGTGAGGTATTAAGTGCATAATTGGCCTCAACATGTACATGAATATTCGGCCTTGGGTAGCCTATTGAAGGCCTTAGCATTTCCTTGATGCTCGAATAAATTGTATTGAATTGCTTGATGTAGTATAAAATGTGCATGACCATTGTGTATTCAAGCTAAAGGGTGGCCATATGACCATTTAAACTCCTTGTCATATTCGCCATAAGCTAGCACAATGAGGTTTTAATAAATTGAATTTGTTTGAATTAGCTTAAGAGCTTAGAGGGCCACAATTGGACAAGGGAAGGAGAAAGTGATCGAATAGCCGAAAAAGCCGTTCGACAACATCCGAGGTAAGTCCTCAAGAAGTGACCCTACTTGAATTATGTGAAATAAAGTATGGATGTGTATTGATTATTGATTATGTATGTATGAGCATTTGAATTCTACCCGGCTAAGTCCCAAGGCGAATATGCTTGTGATTATATTTGCGTTTGAGCCTTAGTAACGAAAATGAAATATGTATGTCCAATGATTATTGATGTATGTGTACATGAGAAATTGAATGATATCGGGCTAAGCCCAAGACAATTATGCTGGAAATTATATCCGGTTAAGACCAAGGCAATTGTGCAAGTGGCTATATCGGGCTAAGACCAAGGCATTCGTGCGAAGTCATTCTATCCGGCTAAGACCAAGGCATTTGTGCACATGGTTATATCCGGTTATATTCAAGAATCTTGGGCTGGAGGTGAGTGTTGGTTGCTGTAATAAATTCAATTAGTACACCGAAAAGCCCAAAGAATAAGGTACGTTTATATGTGCATTGAAAGTCGACACGTTTGAGCAACATTCGCTCAATCGACTAATGAATTTCAGTTATTGACTTGATTGATACTTTGTGAAAGTATATAATGATGAAGTGTGAAATAAGAATGTGTATTAATGAAATGATGCATTTGGCTATGTGAATGTATTGCTGTAATTAGAGTTGATTATATTCCTTGAGACTTACTAAGCATAAAAATGCTTACCCTGTTACTTTGGCTCTCTGTTTTATAGATTTCGCTCGATAGCAATCGGATTCGAGATCAATAAAGTCAAGTCATCCACACTATCAACGCCTCTATTTTGGTATAAATTTTGTTTGAACTTTGAAATGGCATGTATAGGACTACCCTGTTAGTTTAAAAATGTGGTGATGTATATGTATACGGCCATGCGAAAATGGCTCGTAAAAAGGAAGCATGAATTTAGACTATTTGTGGTTTGTATGTATATATTTGGTGTCATGATGTGGCTATGGATTGGAAATGGGAATGTTGGTCACATGATCAGCCATTGGCATGGTTAAAATGATCATATATGAACCTATGTATGGCAAGACTAGTTGGTTCATGGAGACTACCAAATAGGTAAGACCTACCTTAAAAACAGATGCTGCCAGCTGCAGTGTCGTGAATGTGAAAAATCACCAAAATTCGTAGGAATGGTATTAAATAGTTAATAAGCTATGTAAATGAACCTTGATGAGTCTATTTTCATATGGAAGAAACGAAATGGTCATAGGAGTTACATGTTAAGAGATATTGAAGCTATTGTGAAACAGGGCCAGAACTGTTTCTGGGTCCCCTGTCGCAACTTTAAAAATTTACTATAAATTATCCAGAAAGAATTAGGAGACATACCTTATATGTACAGATTCTATTTTGAGTCTAGTTTCATTAGAAGCAAACGGTACCAGCATTAAATCCCTGTACAGAGAGATATTCAAGTTATACCGCGCGAAGATCAGAGCAGTCGATCCCTATAACATGGGTGACTTTAACTAATAAACTGTACCAATTGGCCAGACCAAAAATTCTAGAAATAAATCCATGGATGGATATATGAGTCTAAATTCAGGGAAAATTTACAAAACCAGTTTCCGAGTTTTGAAACTCGAGATATGATTTTTAAGGCGAAGGTGACGCAGTCTTCCAGCCTGACTGGAAATGTCAAATTGGTGGGCAAAACATGTGATCTTGGTTTGTTAACCCCTCATGTCCGATACCGGCGATGGTCTCGGGTTCAGGGTGTTACAATTTTATTGGTATCAGAGCCACGGTTTAGTCGATTCTAGGACTACCGTGATGTGTTTGGGGTCTAACTATACATGCCATTAAATGATGAATCGATAGTGTGGTGATTTCTGACAATTTGACTTTGTGTTTGTTTATAGCAATGGATCCCGATCCCAACCGAGCGATAGCTGATGATGTGGAGAGTGTGGCGCGCTGCTCCGCGCAAGGGACAGCGCCGCCGGACTCTCAACCTATGGCCAGCAATCCGAATGACGAGGCTAGGCAAGCCTTTTATAGTGTGATGAACGAATGGTTTAATCAATACATTCGAACTAACACTACTGTTCCACAACCTCCATTCCCGACAAATGCAACCCCAAGACCTACAATACCTCCGTGACTGACCAAATAAGGTCAAGTAAGCCCCAATCGATAGGATTTGAAAACATGGGGCCACTGAATTTAAGGCTACGGATGATGATGATGCCGAAGCGAGCTGAATTTTGGTTGGATAACACTAGCCGGGTGCTCGATGAGCTATCCTGCACACCCGATGAGTGTTTAAAGTGTACCATCTCCTTGCTACGTGAGTCCGCCTACTATTGGTGGAGTACTCGACTGTGGTGCCTAGAGAGCAAGTGACTTGGGAATTCTTTCAAACCGAGTTCAAAAAAGTATATCATCGAGATTCATCGACCAAAAGCGGAAGGAATTTCTTGATCTTAAGCAAGGTTCTATGTCCGTTATCGACTATGAACGAAAGTTTGTGAGGCTTAGCCAGACGCGTGAGAATGATTTCGTCCAAGCTATTATGTGTAAACGCTTCGAGGATGGGCTGAATGATGATATAAGGATGTTTGTTGGCATTCTCGAGATACGAGAGTTCGTAGTACTTGTTGAGCGAGCTTGTAAAGTCAAGAGCTTAGAAAGGAGAAACAAAAAGCTGATGTGGGAAGTGGAGAATTCGAAGAGGTCCTCGGAAAGTCTCTTCAACAAGCATCGAAGAGATTTCGAGATGATGCGAGCCGGTCTAGAGGCGTTCGGGCTTTTCTAGACGAGGACGCGATCGACCCCGTGACCACACGAGTCACTTCGATCGCCGATGGTGGAAATGATCACCGAGAGAGGCGGAGTGTCCACATTATGGCAAATGGCATTCGGGAGCTGTTGGTTTCGTGATCGCTCTCGCTATAAGTGTGGATCGGCCGACCACTTTATGAAGGATTGCCCGAGGATGCTTGAGCAGAATGTGAGTCGAGTGGAAACCCGGTGCTACCATCGCCGAGGTAGGCCACCTAGAAATATGGGCAATGTCAGTGGCGGATAGAGAGGACCTAGAGATGCTACCATCAGATCTGAGGCTCGTGCTCCTGCTAGGACTTATGCCATACGCGCACGCGAGGATGCTGCCTCTCTAGATGTCATTACCGGTACTTTCACTCTTTTCAATACAAATGTGATTGCTTTGATTGACCCTGGTTCTACGATTCGTATATATGTGAAACCTTAGCATCCAGAAGACTTTGCCTATCGAGTCTCATCGAGTTTGTAATTCGGTGTCAAACCCTTGGGTCATTACGTGCTTGTCAACAAAGTGTGCAAGAAAAGTCCCCTAGTGTTCCGAGGTTCTTGTTTTCCGCGGACTTGATGCTTTTGCCGCTCGATGAGTTCGACGTTATTCTTGGTTTGGATTGGTTGACCATGCACGATGCAGTTGTAAATTGCAAGAGCAAGACTATTGATTTGAGGGCGCGAATAACAAGATAATTCGGGTTGAGTCTACAGACTTAAAGGGTTGCCACCGTAATATCGCCGATGTTGGCCCGTAAATATGTAAGAAAAGGTGCGAAGCGTACCTTGCGTACGTGCTCGATGACAAGGAATCAGAAAAGAAACCCGAATCTGTGCCCGTGGTTTGTGAATACCCGGATGTTTTCCCCAAAGAATTACCGGGTTTACCACCTGTTCGGGAAGTAGAATTTGGCATCGAATTGGTACCTGGTACCACTCCAATTTCGATAGCTCCGTATCGTATGGCACCAACGGAATTAAAGGAGTTGAAAGCTCAGTTGCAAGAATTGGTGGATAGAGGTTTTGCTCGCCCGAGTTTTTCGCCTTGGGGTGCGCCAGTATTGTTCGTGAAGAAGAAGGATGGAACCATGCGGCTGTGCATCGACTATCGTCAGCTTAATAAAGCGACGATAAAGAACAAATATCCGCTGCCACGTATTGATGACTTGTTCGATCAATCAAGGGAGCCTCGGTGTTCTCAAAATAGATTTGAGATCGGGCTATTATCAATTGCGAATCCGAGATTGGACGTACCCAAGACCGCCTTCGAATCGAGATATGGTCACTATGAGTTCCTAGTGATGCCGTTTGGGCTTACTAATGCCCTGCGGTATTTATGGATTTAATGAATCGGATCTTCGGACCATATTTGGATCGATTCGTAGTCGTGTTCATTGATGACATCTTGGTCTATTCAAGAAATGAGACCGAACATCTTTGAACACTGCGGTTAGTGCTGCAAATTTTACGGGATAAGCAATTATATGCTAAGTTCAAGCAAGTGTGAGTTCGGTTAAGAGAGGTTAGCTTCTTGGGTCATGTGGTATCTGATCGGGTATTCGAGTCTAATTCGAATAAAATTTCAGCCATACTTAATTGGAAGCCTCCAGAAATATTATCGAGGTTCGAGCTTTTTGGGGCTTGCGGTTATTACCGACGATTTGTAAAGGATTCTCAACGATAGCCACGCCGATGACGGTTACTCCAAAAGGATGTTAAGTTGAATGGACGGAGAAATGTCAAAAAGTTTCGATCAATGAAAACTTATCTAACTGAAGCCCCAATTCTAGTGCAACCCGAGTCCCAAGAAAGAATTTGTCATCTATAGCGACGCCTCCCTCCTTGGGTTAGGTTGTGTATTGATGCAAGAGGGTCGAGTTGTGGCCTATGCGTCGAGGCAATTAAAGCCACATGAGAAAAATTATCCGACTCATGATCTCGAATTGGCCGCCATCGTGTTCGCCTTAAAGATATGGCGACATTACTTAATTGGTTAAAGGTGCCATGTGTACTCGAATCACAAAAGTCTCAAATATTTGATGACCCAAAGAGACTTAAATCTGCGACAAAGACGTTGGCTCGAATGTTAAAGGATTATGAGCTGATCATTGACTATCACCCGGAAAGGCGAATGTGGTTGCAGATGCCTTGAGTTGTAAATCATTATTCGCTTTTGAGCGATGAACGTGTACTTGTCTCGTCCAATCCGATAGTGTGTTAGTAGTCGAATTGAAAGCCAAACCACCGTTGACACACCAAATTCGAGAAGCTCGTAAAGTCGACGATGAGTTGGTTGCAAACGGCTGAGTGTGTTCGAACAAGGACTCGGAGTTTCAAATCGACGATGACGATTGTTTGAGGTTTAAAGTCGTCTGTGTGTTCCAAAGAATTGAACTCATTTCGATAATTCGAATGAAGCCCATTGTAGCCGAATGGCAATCCACCCGGGGAGTACGAAGATGTACAATGATTTGAAACGTCGGTTTTGGTGGCATGGTATGAAACGAGACATCTCCGACTTTGTTTCGAGATGTTTAATATGCCAACAAGTGAAAGCGGAACATCGTGCCTTGAGATTACTTCAGCCAATCACGATACCCGAGTGGAAATGGGATCGAGTCACAATGGACTTTGTATCCGGACTGCCATTGTCAACAAGTAAGAAGGATGCGGTTTGGGTCGTGGTTGATAGATTGACTAAGTCGGCTCACTTTGTCCCCGTACGTACGGATTTTTCAATGGACAAATTAGCCAATTGTACGCTTCTCGATTGTGAGATTACACGGGTGCCTATTTCCATCATGTCGGATAGAGATCCGAGATTTACCTCACGATTTTGGAAAAAGTTGCAAGAAGCTTTGGGTACCAAGTTGCATTTCAGCACCGCCTTTCACCCCCAAACCGATGGTCAATCCGAGCGGATAATTCAGATACTTGAGGATATGTTAAGATGTTGCGTCCTCGAGTTTAGTGGTTCATGGGAACGGTATTTGCCGTTGATTGAATTCGCTTACAACAACAAACTTTCAATCAAGTATTAAGATGGCACCTACGAGGCCTTGTACGGTCGTAAATGCCGTACACCATTGTTTTGGACCGAGCTCGGTGAAAGCAAGATTTTCGGTGGATTTGATTAGAGATGCTGAATGAAAGTGAAAGTAATCCTTGAAAGTCGAAGATAGCCTCCGATCGTCGTAAGTCGTGACGCGGATCTGAAGCGTAAGGATATCGAGTATCGTGGGTGATAAAGTGTTTCTCAAGGTATCGCTTGGAAAAAGATACTCGATTCTACCGTAAGGGCAAGTCGAGCCCGAGGTTCATTGGGCCATATGAGATATCCGAGCGAGTCGGTCCAAGAGCATATCGTTTGATTTTGCCCCGAACTCAAAAGGTTCACGATGTCTTTCACGCTTCGATGCTTCGACGCTATAGATCCGATCCATCGCACGTGATTAGTCCATCGAAATTGAAATTCAAGCTAATATGAGTTATGAGGAAGAACCGATTCGTATCCTATCACGAGAAGTGAAAGAGTTGCGAAACAAGCGGGTTCCGCTAGTGAAAGTGTTATGGCTCAAGCACGGGATAGAAGAAGCTACTTGGGAGACCGAGAACTCTATGAAAGAGCGATATCCAAACCTATTTGCGGTAAGATTTTCGGGACGAAAATCTCTTAAGTGGGGAGAGTTGTGACACCCTAATGTGACCCTAGTCGGAGAGTGGTTTGGGACCACGAAACCGAGTCACAAGAATAATTAGGTGTTATATTCCGTGCTTATTGTATGTGGAATTTGTATGCGTAAATATTTCGTGTCTCGATTTTTATTAATTAGGTGCAAATTTATAAGAAAGGACCCATGTGCTAGGACTTGAAAATGTGATAGGTGTATTTTAAGTGGCCTAATAATGCATGAAGTGAAATAAATGGAGTTTCATGTCAATTATCCCATTCCCTAAGGTGGATGGCCGGCCATGACAAATTATGGGGGGAAACATGTTCCCAACATGTTTTACTAATGGATGATGTTAGAAATAATAAACAACTAAGCATGGGTGAGAAAAGAATGAAAAAAAAATGTGTGAGAGAGTAGCATCCCCCATTGCAGTGCAACCAAGAAGAGAAAACAAAAAATTGTTCATGCTTGCTCTCTCCCTTTTGGCCGAAAATACTAAGAGGAAGAAGGATTTTGCTTCATTTCCTTTGTTTAGAAGAGATCTAGAAGGAGATTTGGCTAAATTTGCATCAAGATTAAGGTATGTATGAGGTTGTGTTGGGAGTTTCATGCATGTTTTGGTTGCTAACTTGATGTGCATGTTAGCCATGGCTCAAATCTTTGTTATGCCATGGAAATGGTATTTGGCCAAAGTTGTTATGGTGATAAAGCCATTGCATGCTAAGTGTGAAGCTTGATGATGATGCATGCAATGATGGATTGTCCACTCTTGAGTAAGATTTTGAGTTTTCTTTTGTTTTATCATGATTGAAGTTGAAAAGGAGCATGATTGTCATATTCGCCATGATGCATTCATGAGCATGGTTCATGCTTCTTGCATGTTAGTTAAAATTTGTGTTTTGGATGGCTATGGACACCTTGAAATTCGCCATGCTCATATATGTATATATATGTTTGCACATGATGTTTTGGTTATGAAGGAAGTGATGAATAAGTTTGTTTAAAGAAGAAGATGTTGAAGAATAATTGTGAAATTGCATGCACAATTCGCCTAGCACACATATAAGTGCTTGATGCTATATTATAAGTTTTGAGCCACAATATGCAAAGCATTAACTAGTAAAATGCATGCTGTTTTTGTGAGGTATTATGCATAATTGGCCTCAACATGTACATGAATATTCGGCCTTGGGTAGCCTATTGAAGGCCTTAGCATTTCCTTGATGCTCGAATAAATTGTATTGAATTGCTTGATGTAGTATAAAATGTGCATGACCATTGTGTATTCAAGCTAAAGGGTGGCCATATGACCATTTAAACTCCTTGTCATATTCGCCATAAGCTAGCACAATGAGGTTTTAATAAATTGAATTTGTTTGAATTAGCTTAAGAGCTTAGAGGGCCACAATTAGACAAGGGAAGGAGAAAGTGATCGAATAGCCGAAAAAGCCGCTCGACAACATCCGAGGTAAGTCCTCAAGAAGTGACCCTACTTGAATTATGTGAAATAAAGTATGGATGTGTATTGATTATTGATTATGTATGTATGAGCATTTGAATTCTACAGGCTAAGTCCCAAGGCGAATATGCTTGTGATTATATTTATGCGTTTGAGCCTTAGTAACGAAAATGAAATATGTATGTCCAATGATTATTGATGTATGTGTACATGAGAAATTGAATGATATCCGGCTAAGCCCAAGACAATTATGTTGAAATTATATCCGGTTAAGACCAAGGCAATTGTGCAAGTGGCTATATCCGGCTAAGACCCAAAGGCATTCGTATGAAGTCATTCTATCCGGCTAAGACCAAGGCATTTGTGCACATGGTTATATCCGGTTATATTCAAGAATCTTGGGCTGGAGGTGAGTGTTGGTTGCTGTAATAAATTCAATTAGTACACCGAAAAGCCCAAAGAATAAGGTACGCTTATATGTGCATTGAAAGTCGACACGTTTGAGCAACATTCGCTCAATCGACTAATGAATTTCAGTTATTGACTTGATTGATACTTTGTGAAAGTATATAATGATGAAGTGTGAAATAAGAATGTGTATTAATGAAATGATGCATTTGGCTATGTGAATGTATTGCTGTAATTAGAGTTGATTATATTCCTTGAGACTTACTAAGCATAAAAATGCTTACCCTGTTACTTTGGCTCTCTGTTTTATAGATTTCGCTCGATAGCAATCGGATTCGGGATCAATAAAGTCAAGTCATCCACACTATCAACGCCTCTATTTTGGTATAAATTTTGTTTGAACTTTGAAATGGCATGTATAGGACTACCCTGTTAGTTTAAAAATGTGGTGATGTATATGTATACGGCCATGCGAAAATGGCTCGTAAAAAGGAAGCATGAATTTAGACTATTTGTGGTTTGTATGTATATATTTGGTGTCATGATGTGGCTATGGATTGAAATGGGAATGTTGGTCACATGATCAGCCATTGGCATGGTTAAAATGATCATATATGAACCTATGTATGGCAAGACTAGTTGGTTCATGGAGACTACCAAATAGGTAAGACCTACCTTAAAACAGATGCTGCCAGCTGCAGTGTCGTGAATGTGAAAAATCACCAAAATTCGTAGGAATGGTATTAAATAGTGAATAAGCTATGTAAATTAACCTTGATGAGTCTATTTTCATATGGAAGAAACGAAATGGTCATAGGAGTTACATGTTAAGAGATATTGAAGCTATTGTGAAACAGGGCCAGAACTGTTTCTGGGTCCCCTGTCGCAACTTTAAAAATTTACTATAAATTATCCAGAAAGAATTAGGAGACATAACTTATATGTACAGATTCCGTTTTGAGTCTAGTTTCATTAGAAGCAAACAGTACCAGCATTAAAGCCCTGTATAGAGAGATATTCAAGTTATACCGCGCGAAGTTCAGAGTAGTCGATCCCTATAACATGGGTGACTTTAGCTAATAAACTGTACCAATTGGCCAAACAAAAAATTCTAGAAATAAATCCATGGATGGATATATGAGTCTAAATTCAGGGAAAATTTACGAAACCAGTTTCCGAGTTTTGAAACTCGAGATATGATTTTTAAGGCGAAGGTGACACAGTCTTCTAGCCTGACTGGAAATGTCAAATTGGTGGGCAAAACATGTGATCTTGGTTTGTTAACCCCTCGTGTCCGATACCGGCGATGGTCTCGGGTTCAGGGTGTTACAGACATCACAAGAAGAGGAAGAAGGTGAGAATCAGTAGTAAGAAAGAAAGAGATATTCAATTCCAACAGTGTGATAGAGGGGAGGCTTGACGATAGTTAAAAGAGGAAAGAGAAAATAAGGGCCCGAGTGCACTCACCGACTTGCCAGAAACCAGTAACCAATTCGGAGCAGAAAGAAACGAGTAAGAGATGAAGTAGTCGGCTTGGGTTTCAAAAGAAAGAGGGTGCAAGAGAAGCGATTGGAAGAGAAAGAGAGATGAAGAGCAACTTAGAGATGTTCGGCCAAAAGAGAAAGAAAATGAGAATGTAACAACAACAAGAGACCCCCAAATGCCAAAAGAATAGAAAGGCACCTAGAATTCCTATCACTAATCGGTTTTCCAAAGAAAAGGATCCCCAAAATGCTTACCAAAAATCGAAATAGAGTCCTCTAACTCACAAAATTTGAATTTCCAAAGTGCCCAATGTTCCCAAAACGTCCCACTACTCCCTCTCACCCCACTTTCCTTGATTTTCTCCTAAAATCCCTCTTCACATCTCTCCTCAACTCCCTCGTAATATCCCTCCATGACCAGTTCAAACTCCATTCGCTCTGTAGTTTTCCAGTCAAGCTCTACTACCTCCCATAGCCATTAGTAAAAATAATCTTCATTTGTACAAGCAAGGATTTGAACCTCAGACCACTAGCACACTCCACATGCCACTATCCACTAGACCAGTAGGCTTTTTATGTCATACTTTACCAAAATAAACTTATAACCTTATTGGCCAAAGATAGGGGCTTTATCCTCAAAAATATAAATTTTGTGGAAGCTAGGGCTTGAACCCATGACTTCCCACACTCTCACACTCCCAGAGCACAAAACCACTAAGCTAAACACTCAATTGTGTCACTTCCTTGCACAATTAAATATTTATGAGCAGCTTCCCAACTTCTCCCACGCTCAAGACCCAATACTTCCAGGCCCAAATTTGTGGAGATACAGTTCTACCCTCCTTAAAGAAATTTCATCCCTGAAATTTCCAACTATCAGAACGATCGCTTAACACAGACTACACCACTACGCTCCTGCTGCGCACTCTAGTTCCAAAACATCACCAAATTTGTGGAGTTACAATTCTACCCTCCTTAAAGAAATTTCATCCCTGAAATTTCCAACTATCAGAACGATCGCTTAACACAGACTACACCACTACGCTCCTGCTGCACACTCTAGTTCCAAAACATCACCACACTTAACTTGAATGTTTCCAGTTCAGTCTATAGATGGATTGGGATAGTACGTCAATCCAATACTCAGCTGCACGATCATGAGGCCCAGCTCGAGCACCTCCATGGCCTCCGCCACAACCTCTTGTACCCCTTTCACGAGTATCTCCACTGTTCATAATAGATTCACGTTTATCTTTGTTAATAAATTTTTTTGCAGATCAGTTTATAGTTCCAATGTTTATAGCAGATGTTTTATGGAGACAGCATCAAAAGTATAGGGTTTTGTTTCTGCACAACGCAGTGTCTATCGGTGTCTACCAGTTTACTACAGTTTCTAGTCTACCCTAATTAAAGTATTTTAGTACAGTCAACCAGCTACAGTAGTCTCAGTAATCCTACCTATGGCAGTTTCAATCAAAATCAAAATACAGTTTTTAGAGAGAACTTACAGGATCGGCACGGAGACTCGGTAGACCACACATTGAGAAATAACATTTCAAAATACTTCAAATTGTTTAAAACTGTTCTTTTAAAATTCCAAGTTTTGAAAGTAACCCAAATCCACAACTGAGTTTTGCAACTTGGCTCTGATATCACTAAATGTAACATCCCAAACCCAGCCTGGACGTTATGGCCGAATCTGGCGAGTCACATTGAAGTGTTTCGAAAAGCGTAGTTTTATTGTAGAGTCTATTTTGTAAAACCCCGTTACGGTCTTTAAGAGTAGTTAATATGTTTTGTTTATTGCTAGACCATAGGTTGGTTTAGCAAAACATATGCCATATTAAATTGTTATTACACTTAAAAAAAATAATGTTTGATTGCGATAGCTTTCAAAACGAGTTGCATAGCGTGGTAGTTGAAAATCATTTATCTTTTGAAAACCCGCATCCTACCACTAGCAAGTATAAATCATAGTAAAATAATAAAAGCCCAAATTAAAAAATAAAACTTAAAGAGGCCTTTTACATAAAAATACCCAAATAAAACTACTTACAAATTAAAAGATAAATTCGGAAGCATAAGCTGTTATGTGTCCACCTCCGAGTCCCTCATAGCACTGATCCGCCTAAGGATTACCTGTACAGTTAAAACAGTTGGGTGAGTTTACGAAAACTCAGTGTGTAATCCCAATAATAAACAAACAGTCAAACATACATAGAGCGAATACATTCTGGGTCTAAGCCCATATTAGTAACAGTAACAGTTTGGACTTAAGCCCATTTTAGTATCAGTAAACAGTCTGGGCCTAAGCCCATCTCAATACAGAAGTAGTCATATATATATTCGGGCCTTAGCCCATTACAATAACAGTAAACAGTATGCAAGTCCTAACCAATCCAGCCTCTACACTCTATCTCCGTACCAACCCTACACTTCATGTGGGGATATAATCAACCTACCCATCTCTACACTCCACACGCCACTATCCACTATACCAGTAGGCTTTTTATGTCATACTTTACCAAAATAAACTTATAACCCTACTGGCCAAAGATAGGGGTTTATCCTAGAAAACTAAAATTTTGTGAAAGCTAAGACTTGAACCCATGACTTCCCAGACACTTCCAAAGCACACAACCACTAAGCCAAACACTCAATTGTGTCATTTCCTTGCACAATTAAATATTTATGAGCAGCTTCCCAACTGCTCCCACACTCAAGACCCAATACTTCTAGGCCCAAATTTATGGCGTTACATTCTAACTCAATTGTGCAATGTTATATGTTATCGAGCATGAGTAGTGTGCTACAAAAGCAACATGAGAATTTCCAACTGTCAAAGAGATCATTACAAATTTGGAGGATTTGTTCGGAGGCCAAGTTTCATTGACTCTACAATTTGCTATTACAAATTTGATGAACTCTTAGTAGAAATGCGACACTCTGGTCAAAGAACATATGCCTAAGCTTATGAGATTTTTTGCAGAAGTAGAGGAAAATAGGGCTTAACTAGACATGAACACTTAGGTTGAAATGGTGTTCAAATCCTTAACCAAGGGGTTCTCTAGTTTTAGGGCTACTTAAAACTTGGGAAATAAGGAACTTACCTTGACTCAGTTTATAAAGGAATTACAATCCTATGAGTTGATGTTGAATGATGGAAAGTCGATTTAGGAGAAACATGAGGCAAACTTAGCTGTGGGCTTCTCGTCCTCTATGGGGAAGTAGAAAGCTAAGGAAATAAGAAACTGACTAAGGCTTTTGTTCCACCTTGTATGGATAAGAAGAAGGCTAAGAAGTCAAACGATCCTAAAAAGATCAAATGTTTCTTCTACAATAAGAAAGGGCACTTCAAATCAAACTGCAATAAGTATTTGGATAACCTAGCCAAAAAGGGAAAAGGTATCAAACTCTTTATGGTTGAAACTTTCTTAGTGAAAGAATCAATTGACAACTGGGTTAATGATTTTTGAGTCACTAACCATGTGTGTATTCTTTACAGGGGTTCAACAAAATAAGAAGTCTGCATGACAAGAGCCTCTCTTTGTGGATCGGAGATTGGAGCTATGTTTCAGCCGAAGCAGTGGGAGAAGTTATTTTAAATTTTGATCATTTTAGGAAGATTATTTTAAAAGACGTATTTTATGTACCTCATTTTAAGAGGAATTTAATTATTGTAGCATGCTTATTTTATGATAGTTATTTCGTGACATTCAATAAAAGGGATTACTATTCACATGAATTATTCTTTAATCTATAATGGATGGATGGAAAATAATCTATATTTTATCATATCAAATATCTACTCTATGCTTCAAACTAAAATGGTGAAAAAGAAGCTTAAAACTTCTCACTCTAATAAGGAGTACCTATAACACTTAAGACTTGGTCATATTAACCAAGAAAGAATCAGTAGGCTAGTGAAAGATGGCCCTTTAAGTATGTTTAAAGAAGTTAGCCATCCACAATGTGAATCTTGCTTGGAAGGTAAAATGACTAAAAGATCTTTTAATGCGAAAGGTACAAGAGCCAACCAACCTTTAGAACTTGTACACACTAATGCATGTGGTCCCATGAGCATCAGTGCCCAAGGAGTTTATGATTATTATGTGACTTTCATCGAAGATTATTCTTAATATGGATATGTGTATCTAATGCACCGAAAAAGTGAAACCTTTGATAAATTTCGAGAGTTTCATGCGAAAGTGGAAAAGCAATTAGGTTTATCCATAAAGAATCTTTGGTCTGACCGAGGTGGGGAATACTTTTTGACGAGTTCTTAGGATACCTCATAGAGAATGATATTTTATTCCAGTTGAATGCGCCAGGCACTCCACAGCAGAATGGCGTAGCTATGAGAAGGAACTAAATCTTTCTTGACATGGTTCGTTCAATGTTAAGCTTTCACAACTCTCTACTTCATTTTGGGGATATGCAATACAAATGGCTTGCTATTTTTTGAATGACCTGCCAACCAAGTTTGCTTGTAAGGCACCTTATGAATTGTGGTATGGAAAGTAACCTGCTCTAAATCACTTTAAAATATGAGGTTGTCCAGCACATGTTCTGGATAATAATGCAAAGAAGTTGGATGCACGGATAGAATTGTGCATGTTTGTAGGATATCCGAAAGGAACAAATGGTAGATTATTCTACAATCCGAAACATAATACAATTACATTTTCTAATCATGCTACTTTCATTGAGGAAAGCTACATGGATTACTTTAAGCCTCGAAGTAAAGTGGTACTGTAACACCCATTTTTTTGCAGCGTCAAAAATAGTGGTTTAAGGGTCATAATTTCGATGAGTGAGTTAGTAAATAGTATTTATAAATATTTATGAGTTGATTATAATGTTTCATTAAAATTATCAAGTGGTAAGTTTTGTTAATTGGACAGTTAACTAAAGTCAAGTGGTTTCACCCTAAAGTTAAATGGTTTTGCAAAATCAGGTGTCGGGACCTCATTTTCAAAAGTAGAGCCCGTAAATATTATTATTAAATATTTACGGAGTTGTTATATAGACAATTGAAATTTGTTCCAATATTTTTGGTGATTTGATTGTTAATTAAAGAAAAAAGACTAAATTGTAAAAGTTATAAAAGTTAATTGGTAATGATTTTTATTAATTAAATGACTTAAGTAGTAAAATTGGGAGGCTTTATGTTATAATTGGACCATAATTAAATATGGGATGGTTAGTGGACATTTTGGTTGTATTTTAAATATTATTAAAATTAATAATAATAATAAAAGTAAAAACATGAAATTAACTTATCATCTTTTTCATTTGGTGTTCCATCACCGAAACCCACATTCAAAATCACCATTGTTAAGCTTCTTTAGTTCGGCCAACAAAACTTTTTGCATGCAAGTTGATTTCAATCTTGTTTTTAATAATTTTTATATTTTTGAAATCGTTGTAACTTAATCTAACTAACCCAGGGATGAATTCATAAAACTGTTAAAGGTTTTGAAATTTTCCATTGATGTTTTGTAAGTTTTTATGAAGTTGAATGAAAGATTTATAAGTTTGGTTGTCAAATAGGACTATTTTGTAAAATGACTTTGGTTAGTTTTAACTTTAGGGACTAAATTGATAAATTAATAAATTTAGCATGAAATTCTTGTGAAATTTATATAATTATGGGTTGTAAATGAATAAGTGAAAATTTGACTAGCATGATTTTTGGCTTAATTGTGATCATTGTGTAAGTTTTAGGTTTGGAGACTAAATTGAATAAAAGGTAAAAGTTTAGGGTAAAAGTGTATAATATTGATAAAGGGTCAAATACATGAATTTAAATATTTTAAGGTATTTGAATTGATTAATTGAGCTAAATTATTATATATAGATCAAGAAACAAATCAATCGTTTGATAGTCGCGGAAAAGGAAAAGTTGTCGAGTAATCCTTGTCGAGGTGTTGGTAGCTACTACGTTCAGGCAAGTTCACATTAGATTTGTTATGCTTACGGATATTTTTAATTCAAATCATATAGGTTTATATTTAAGTGTAAATAATGATCATGGTTAATTGAGGTAGTTTGAATATGGAAACAAAGGCTTGAGTTGTAAAGCATGACAATGGTACTTGTTTGAAATGAAACATGTTATTCTATAGAATATTTGTATTCAAGTTGAACAAGGTATATGGTTATAATCATGGAAAGATACAAATTAAGGCCCATGAAAACTTAGGGAATAGCTATGATACAAATGACATGTCATTATGGTGTTCTAAACACTAGGTGCAAGTGATTTCAGTTTCCAGGAACTATGTACCGGTGATTAAAGTTTCCATGTTTTATGTACTAGTGTTATAGTTTTCAAGCACTCTGTATTGGTGATATAGTTTCAAGTACTATGTACCTGTGGTGGATACCATACTGGTGGCTAGAATATAACATTTGTTGCAGTTTCTTGTCAGCTTGTCTGAGCAACATCGTGTAATGGTTAATGTTCCGAGGATCAGCTCGTGTTATCATTATTTCCCGTGTATCTAAATTTAATTTACTATAGTTCTCCAGGAAAATAGTTAATGAAATGTTCAGAAATGGATCTCATGGCGTGAATGGTTGTATACTTATGTAGTGGTGAACTGGCATGTGAAACAACTAACCTGGGATCTTGCTATGTTATATGTACATGTCTAACCATGTGGAATGATAGGGAATGTGAAACAAGGCATGAAATTCTAGTTATGTTAAGTTTGAATTGTATGATTAAAGTAACAGGTATGTGATGTTTTAATTATATGAACTTACTAAGTTTTATGTAAGCTTACCTTTTTTTTTTTTTTGGTTTTCCTCCTTGTAGATTGTTGGATTCATGTTGACAATTGGAATATCATTGGAGATCACACTATCCTTCAACTCTTTGTAGCTATTTGTTTATTTTGGCCTGGTTATAAGTGGCATGTAAATAGGGTTTTGGTATAGGTGTGCTTGTGATCAATTGGTTATGTTTTGTGTCATTTGATATGTGAATTAATGTATAAGTTTGTAAGCTATAATTGTTGTTTTGATGGCTTGTGATGGTATAAACCTATTTGGTATTATTTATGTTATCTTGGCTAAGAAATGTTTCTTATGTTTTGGTTAGTTGTGAACTTTGGTTGACGAATATAGTCAAGAGAAATTGAAGTATATTTGATGGTTGAATGTACATGAAATGTTAAGTAGTTTGTGCTTGAATGATTTATGTTTTAATGTTTGAATTGTGGTGCCAAAGAACGCATATTGGTTAGGCACTTAGGTTGAATGTTATTAGGTATGTTTTGGTAAGTTTTGGTGTATTTTAGTTAGGTACTATGGATAATAATTGCATGGATTGTGATCTAAGAAATTATAGGTAAAATGACTTGGTTTTGAATGCATGTTTAAGTGCACACGACCTACCACACGGACGTGTGCCACACATGGTTGCATGACACGGTGTGTGGCCTGTTTAATTTTGGTGCAGGTTTTTCAACACGACCACTATTACTTACATGGCCTAGGGATACGAGTGTGTGTCATGGAGTACATGACTTAAATTTGTTACATGGTTAGGCAACACAGTCATATCATAGGACCACACGGTCTTAGCCTTGTCACACGGCCTAGTCGCACAGTCGAGTGACCCTTATTTTTAGTTTTTTACCTAAATTTTTGTAAAAGTTTCAAATTAGTCCAAATTTGTTTCTGACTTAATTTAATAGCTTCATATACTCGATTAAGACTTGATTATGGTTGATTATCATTGAATGATTGTAATTATATTATATTATGAATTGTTTGATCATTTATGTCAATATAGTGGATAATGTTAATGTCTCACAGTTGAAATACCTAGTAGCTCAGGTCAAGTGATTGGACCGTGGATAGGGTGTTACATTTAATGGTATTAAAGCTATAATTTAGTCAATTCTAGGACTAAACGTAGCATGTATTAGGTCTAGTAATACATGCCACTTTATAACCTATGATAGTGTGGTGACTCCTAATCATTTTGACTTGTTTTCTTATAGATAAAAGATGTCAATTGAATGAAATTGAGCAGATTTCGACGAAGTAAAGAGTAATATTCTAGCCATCATTCATGAGGTTGCTCAAAATTGTCCTAAGTTTTAAAGTCCAAGGGAAGAGGCTTAAGGTGCCTTTCTCCTTATGATGAATGACATGTTTAATGCATATATGAGAGCCAATCCCGTGGCTCAACAACCTCCAACCCTTCTTCCTCAAATCCCTATACAAAAGAATATTCATAGACTTTCTATTGATAAAGTTTGAAATTGTGGGGCTAAAGAGTTTTGCGATAATGTGGGAGTTGATCTGGCCAGAGCCGTAATGGTTAGAACTCATGTAGAGAGTTTTAGATGAGATTTTGTGTCCTTCCGAAGATCGTTTGAGATGTGCAGTATTGTAACATCCTGATTTAGGGCCTAGTCAGAATAGTGGTTTCGAGACCACATATCCAAAATAGAAATAATTATTTCATGATTATTATGAGGTCTAGGATGAGAATGTATGCTTGTGTAAAAATTTCATGGAGAAATTCTAGGCCTAAGATGCTCAATTTGACATTAGGGACCAAATTGAAAAATATGTAAAACTTGAGTTCTAGAAGCTTTTAGTATGAAATTGAGTTGGATTATAAATTAGAGGTCCTCAAATAGAATTTGACCAAGTTCTAAAAATTTGGACAAAAATGGGCATGCATGGGTAAAATTTCAAAGAAAAGCCTTAAGGGCATTTATGTCTTTTGGTAAATAAAAGAAATAAAAGGGAAAAAGAAGTGAAAACCTTGTCCATATTCTTCAAGGTAGTGCTGAAAATTCTAAGGACCATAGCTAGGGTTTTCTTTAACTTTCAATCTTGATAGTAAGTGCTCCCTTGTAACACCCCGAACCCGAGACCATCGCCGGTGTCGGACACGAGGGGTTAGCAAGCCAAGTTCACTTGTTTTGCCCATCCATTGGACATTTCGGTCAGGCTGGAAAAACTGCGTCACTGTCGCCTTAAAATCATATCTCGAGTTTCAAAACTCGGAAACTGGTTTCATAAATTTTCCTGAATTTAGACTCATATATCCATCCATGGATTTATTTCTAGAATTTTTGGTCGGGCCAATTGGTACAGTTTATTAGTTAAAGTCACCCATGTTACAGGGATCGACTGCTCTGACCTTCGCACGGTATAACTTGAATATCTCTCTGTACAGGGATTTAATGTTGGTGCCGTTTGTTTCTAATGAAACTAGACTCAAAATGGAATCTGTAAATATAAGGTATGTCTCCTAATTCTTTCTGGATAATTTATAGTAAATTTTAAAGTTGCGACAGGGAACCCAGAAACCGTTCTGGCCCTGTCTCACAATAGCTTTAATATCTCTTAACATGTAACTCCTATGACCATTTCGTTTCTTCCATATGAAAATAGACTCATAAATGTTCATTTACATAGCTGATTCACTATTTAATACCATTCCTACAAATTTTGGTGATTTTCACATTCACGTTACTGCAGCTGGCAGCATCTGTTTTAAGGTAGGTCTTACCTATTTTGTAGTCTCCATGAACCAACTAGTCTTGCCTTACATAGGTCCACATATGATCATTTTAACCATGCCAATGGCTGATCATGTGACCAACATTCCCATTTCCAATTCATAGTCACATCATGACACCATATATATATATACAAACCGCAAATAGTTTAAGTTGATACTTCACTATTACGAGCCATTTTCGCATGGCCGTATACATATACATCATAACATATTTAAACCAACAAGGGTAGTCCTATACATGCCATTTCAAGTTCAACCAAGAATTTATACCAAAATGGGGGCTTGATAGTGTGGATGACTTCGACTTCAACGATCCCGAATCCGATTGCTATCGAAAGCGAAATCTAGAAAACCGAGAGCCAAAGCAATGAGTAAGCATTTTTATGCTTAGTAAGTCTCAAGGAATATAATCAACTCTAATTACAGCAATACATTCACATAGTTAAATGCATCATTTCATTAATGCACATTCACATAATCATACTTACTTCACCATCCCAACTCTTATGTTCATACGAAATAACGGCTTCATTAAGGCCGATAACTCGTTCCATCATAGGAGCGGATATTCACACGCCTTACTCCTAGCGCAAAGCACACACCGCACTTACCTTGTCATTGGGAAATTTCACAAGTGCATTAGCTGAAATTTTCCAGCAAGCTTATAATTTTCAAATCACATACCTTCGAGTTTAACCGGATGTCGCTACTCGATCAATCGCCGGGACATAGCCCGGTTATGGTAACCCGCACCAAGGCCTCACGGACTTAACCCGGATATCACGATTTGCACAAATGCCTTGGTCTTAGCCGGATAGAATGACTCATACGAATGCCTTGGTCTTAGCCCGGATGTAGCCACTAGCACAATTGCCTTGGTCTTAACCGGTTATAATTTCCAGCATAATTGTCTTGGGCTTAGCCCGGATATCATTCAATTTCTCATGCACACATACATCAATAATCATTGGACATACATATTTATTTTCGTTACTAAGGCTCAAACACAATTATAATCACTAACATAATCGCCGGGACTTAGCCCGGTATCATTCAATACTCATACACACATAAATCAATAATCAATACATCCATATTTCATTCCACATAATTCAAGTAAGGTCACTTCTTGAGGACTTACCTCGGATGTTGTCGAACGGCTTTTACGGCTATTCGATTACTTTTTCCTTCCCCTTGTCCAATTGTGGCCCTCTTAGCTCTTGAGCTAATTCAAACAAATTCAATTTATCAAAACCTCATTGTGCTAGCTTATGGCGAATATGACAAGGAATTTAAATGGTCATATGGCCACCCTTTAGCTTGAATACACAATGGTCATGCACATTTTATACTACATCAAGCAATTCAATACAATTTATTCGAGCATCAAGGAAAAGCTAAGGCCTTCAATAGGCTACCCAAGGCCGAATATACTTGTCCATGTTGAGGCCAATTATGCACTTAATACCACACAAAAACAGCATGCATTTTACTAGTTAATGCTTTGCATATTGTAGCTCAAAACTTACAATATAGCATCAAGCACTCATATGTGTGCTAGGTAGAATGTGCTTACAATTTCACAATTATTCTTCAACATCTTCTTCTTTAAACAAACTTATTCATCACTTCCTTCATAACCAAAACATCATGTGCAAACATATATATACATATATGAGCATGGCCAATTTCAAGGTGTCCATAGCCATCCAAAACACAAATTTTAACTAACATGCAAGAAGCATGAACCATGCTCATGAATGCATCATGGCCGAATATGACAATCATGCTCCTTTTCAACTTCAATCATG
This sequence comes from Gossypium arboreum, assembly GCF_025698485.1. Classification (NCBI taxonomy): domain Eukaryota; kingdom Viridiplantae; phylum Streptophyta; class Magnoliopsida; order Malvales; family Malvaceae; genus Gossypium; species Gossypium arboreum. The sequence goes on from NC_069075.1 coordinate 95,838,070, forward strand.
ATAAAACAAAAGAAAGCTCAAAATCTTACTCAAGAGTAGACAATCCATCATTGCATGCATCATCATCAAGCTTCAGACTTAGCATGCAATGGCTTTATCACCATAACAACTTTGGCCAAATACCATTTCCATGGCTTAACAAAGATTTGAGCCATGGCTAACATGCACATCAAGTTAGCAACCAAAACATGCATGAAACTCCTAACACAACCTCATACATACCTTAATCTTGATGCAAACTTAGCCAAATCTCCTTCTAGATCTCTTCCAAACCAAGCATGAAGCAAAAATCCTCCTTCTTCCTTAGTTTTGGCTCAAAGAAAGGATGAACAAAATTTTTTCTTTCCTTCTCTACAACTCACGGCAATGGGGGATTACCACACTCACACACATTTTTTTTTCATTTTTATCACCCATACACCTTTGTTTATTATTTCACCCTAATGCACCAACAAAACATGTTTCATGACATGTTTAGCCCATCCTCCCTTGTCATGGCCGCCACCACCTATAAAAGGGGAATTTGACATGCAAGTCCATTATTTTGCATGCATGCTTTAATTAGTCATCACACATTTCCTATCATACTTTCAAAGTTCATTACTAAGTCCTTTCTTGTGGAATTCACCCTTATAACACTAAATCAATCATCATAAAATGTCATACATGAGCACACACATATTATAGGCATCAAAATAAATTTTAATTATTTTTATGCCTCGGTTTTGTGGTCCCGAGACCACCTTCCGACTAGGGTCAATTTTGGGCTGTCACAACTCTCCCCACTTAAGAAATTTTCGTCCCCGAAAATCTTACCGTAAATAGGTTTGGATATCGCTCTTTCATAGAGTTCTCGGTCTCCCAAGTAGCTTCTTCTATCCCGTGCTTGAGCCATAACACTTTTACTAGCGGAACCCGCTTGTTTCACAACTTTTCACTTCTCGTGATAGGATACGAATCGGTTCTTCCTCATAACTCATATTAGCTTGAATTTCAATTTCGATGGACTAATCACGCGATGGATCGGATCTATAGCGTCAAGCATCGAACGTGAAAGACATCGTGAACCTTTTCGAGTTCGGGGCAAAATCAAACGATATGCCATGGATCGACTCGCCGGATATCTCATATGGCCCAACGAACCTCGGCTCAACTTGCCCTTACGGCCGAATCGAGTATCTTTTTCCAAGGCGATACCTTGAGAAACACTTTATCACCCACCGATACTCGATATCCTTACGCTTCAGTCCGCGTCGACTTCGACGATCGGAGGCTATCTTCGACTTTCACGGATTACTTCCACTTTCTGCTCAAAGATCCCTAATCAAATCCACCCGAAAATCTTGCTTTCACCGAGCTCACCAAAACAATGGTGTACGGCATTTACGATCGCACAAGGCCTCGTAGGGTGCCATCTTAATACTTGATTGAAAGTCGTTGTTGTAAGCGAATTCAATCAACGGCAAATACCGCTCCCATAAACCACTAAACTCGAGGACGCAACATCTTAACATATCCTCAAGTATCCGAATTATCCGCCGGATTGACCATCGGTTTGGGGGTGAAAGGCGGTCTTGAAATGCAACTTGGTACCCAAAGCTTCTTGCAACTTTTTCTAAAATCGCGAGGTAAATCTCGGATCTCTATCCGACACGATGGAAATAGGCACCCGTGTAATCTCACAATCGAGAAACGTACAATTCAGCTAATTTGTCAATTGAAAAATCAGACGACGGGGACAAAGTGGGCCGACTTAGTCAATCGATCTACCACGACCCAAACCGCATCCTTCTTACTTGCGACAATGGCGGTCCGGATACAAAGTCCATTGTGACTTGATCCCATTTCCACTCGGGTATCGTGATTGGTCAAGTAATCTCAAGGCACCGATGTTCCGCTTTCACTTGTTGACATATTAAACATCTCAAACAAAGTCGGAGATGTCTCGCTTCATACCATGCCACCAAAACCGACATTTCAAATCATTGTACATCTTCGTACTCCCGGGTGGATTGCCATTCGGCTACAATGGGCTTCATTCGAATTATCGAAATGAGTTCAATTCTTTGGAACACACGACGACTTTTGAACCTCAAACAATCGTCATCATTGATTTGAAACTCGAATCCTTGTTCAAACACACTCACCGCTTTTGCGACCAACTCGTCGTCGACTTTCTCGAGCTTCTCGAATTTGATGTATCAATAGTGGTTTGGCTTTCAATTCAGCTACTAACACACTATCGGATCGAATGCATAAGTGCACGCTCATCGTCAGAAGCGAATAATGATTTACGACTCAAGGCATCCGCAACCACATTCGCCTTTCCCGGGTGATAGTCAATGACCAGCTCGTAATCCTTTAACACTCGAGCCAACGTCTTTGTCGCAGATTTAAGTCTCTTTGGATCATCAAATATTTGAGACTTTTGTGATCCGAGTATACATGGAACCTTTCACCAAATAAGTAATGTCGCCAAATCTTTAAGGCGAATACGATGGCGGCCAATTCGAGATCATGAGTCGGATAATTTTTCTCATGTGGCTTTAATTGCCTCGACGACAGGCCACAACTCGACCTTCTTGCATTAATACGCAACCTAACCCAAGTAGAGAGGCGTCGCTATAGATGACAAACTCTTTGCCGGATTCGGGTTGCACTAGAATTGGGGCTTCATCAAATAAGTTTTCATTGATCGAAACTTTTTGGCATTTCTCGTCCATTCGAACTTAACATCCTTTTGGAGTAAGCCGTCATCGGCGTGGCTATCGTTGAGAAGCCTTTACAAATCGTCGGTAATAACCGGCAAGCCCCAAAAAGCTCGAACCTCAGAATATTTCTGAGGCTTCCAATTAAGTATGGCTGAAATTTTATTCGGTCGACTCGAATACCGATGCTGAGATACCACATGACCCAAGAAACTAACCTCTCTTAACCGTAACTCACACTTGTTGAACTTAGCATATAATTGCTTATCCGTAAAATTTGCAAAGACTAACCGCAAGTGTTCAAAGATGTTCGGTCTCATTTCTTGAATAGACCAAGATGTCATCAATGAACACTACTACTTAATCGATCCAAATATGGTCTAAAGATCGATTCATTAAATCCATAAATACCGTAGGGCATTAGTGAGCCCAAACGACATCACTAGGAACTCATAGTGACCATATCTCGCTCAAGGCGGTCTTGGGTACGCCCAAATCTCGGATTCGCAATTGATAATAGCCCGATCTCAAATCTATTTTCGAGAACACCGAGGCTCCTTTAGTTGATCGAACAAGTCATCGATACGCGGCAACAGATATTTGTTCTTTATTGTCGCTTTATTAAGTCGACGATAATCGATGCACAACCGCATGGTTCCATCCTTCTTTTCACGAACAACACGGCGCACCCAAGGCGAAAAACTCGGGCGAGCAAAACCTCTATCCACCAATTCTTGCAATCGAGCTTCCAACTCCTTTAATTCCGTTGGTGCCATACGATACGGAGCTATCGAAATTGAGTGGTACGGTACCAATTCGATGCCAAATTCTATTTCCGAACAGTGGTAAACGGCAATTCTTCAGGAAAACATCCGGTATTCACAAACCACGGGCATAGATTCGGGTTTCTTTTTCGATTCCTTGTCATCGAAAACACGACGCAAGGTACGCTTCGCACTCTTTTCTTACATATTTTCGGGCCAACATTGCGATATTACGGTGGCAACCCCTTTAAGTCCGTAGACTTAACCCGAATTATCTCGTTATTCGCGCACCTCAAATCGATAGTCTTGCTTTTGCAATTTACGACCGCATCGTGCATGGTTAACCCATCCAAACCAAGAATAACGTCGAATTCATCGAACGGCAAAAGCATCAAGTCCGCCGGGAAACAAGAACCTCGGAACACTAGGGGACTTTTCTTGCACACTTTGTTGACAAGCACGTAATGACCCAAGGGTTTGACACCGAATTACAAACTCAAGAGACTCAATAGGCAAAGTCTTCTTGGATGCTAAGGTTTCACATATATAAGATTGAGTAGAACCAGGTCAATCAAAGCAATCACATTAGTATTGAAAAGAGTGAAAGCACCAGTAATGACATCCGAGAGACAAAGATCCTCGGCGTGCGCAGATGGCATAAGTCCTCGCAGAGCACGAGCCTCGGATCGATGGTAGCATCTCTAGATCCTCTCGACCGCCAATCGACATTGCCCATATTTCTAGGTGGCCTACCTCGGCAAATGGTAGCACCCAAGTTTCCACTCGACTCACATTCTGCTCAAGCATCCTCGGGCAATCCTTCCTAAAGTGGTCGGCCGATCCACACTTATAGCGGAGAGATCATGAAACCAACAGCTCCCGAATGCCATTTGCCACAATGTTGACACTCCGCCTCTCTCGGCGATCATTTCCACCATCGGCGATCGAAGTGACTCGTGTGGTCATAGGGGGTCGATCGCGTCCTCGTCTAGAAAAGCCCAAAGCGCCTCTAGACCGGTTCACATCATCTCGAAATCTCTTCGATGCCTGTTGAAGAGACTTTCCCGAGGACCTCTTTCGGAATTCTCCAGTTCCCACATCAGCTTTTTGTTTCTCCTTTCTAAGCTCTTCGACTTTACAAGCTCGCTCAACAAGTACTACGATCTCTCGTATTTCGAGAATGCCAACGAACATCCTTATATCATCATTCAGCCCATCCTCGAAGCGTTTACACATAATAGCTTCGGACGAAATGCATTCTCGCGTGTATCGGCTAAGCCTCACAAATTTTCGTTCATAGTTGGTAACCGACATAGAACCTTTCTTAAGATCAAGAAATTCCCTTCGCTTTTGGTCGATGAATCTCTGACTGATATACTTTTTTTTTTTTTTTCGGAACTTGGTTTGAAAGAGTTCCCAAGTCACTTGCTCTCTAGGTACCACAGAAGTCAGAGTACTCCACCAATAGTAGGTGGAATCACGTAGCAAGGAGATGGTACACTTTAAGCACTCATCGGGTGTACAAGATAGCTCATCGAGCACCCGGATAGTGTTGTCCAACCAAAATTCAGCTCGTTCGGCATCATCATCATCCGTAGCTTTAAATTCAGTGGCCCCATGTTTTCGAATCCTATCGACTGGGGGCTTACTTGACCTTATTTGGTCGATTACCGGAGGTATTGTAGGTGCGGGGTTGCATTTGTCGGGAATGGAGGTTGTGGGACACCGTGTTAGTTCGAATGTATTGATTAAACCATTCGTTCATCACACTATAAAAGGCTTGCCTAGCCTCATCATTCGGATTGTTGACCATAGGTTGAGAGTCCGGCGCTGTCCCTCAAAGGGAGCAGCGCCACACTCTCCACATCATCAGCTATTGCTCGGTTGGGATCGGGATCCATTGCTATAAACAAACTCAAAGTCAAATTGTCGTAAATCACCACACTATCGATTCATCATTTAATGGCATGTATAGCTAGACCCCAAACACCTCACGGTAGTCCTAGAATCGACTAAACCGTGGCTCGATACCAATAAAATTGTAACACCCGAACCCGAGACCATCGCCGTGTCGGACACGAGGGGTTAGCAAGCCAAGTTCACTTGTTTTGCCCATCCATTGGACATTTCGGTCAGGTGGAAAAACTGCGTCACTGTCGCCTTAAAAATCATATCTCGAGTTTCAAAACTTGGAAACTGGTTTCGTAAATTTTCCCTGAATTTAGACTCATATATCCATCCATGGATTTATTTCTAGAATTTTTTGGTCGGGCCAATTGGTACAGTTTATTAGTTAAAGTCACCCATGTTACAGGGATCGACTGCTCTGACCTTCGCACGGTATAACTTGAATATCTCTCTGTACAGGGATTTAATGCTGGTGCCGTTTGTTTCTAATGAAACTAGACTCAAAATGGAATCTGTAAATATAAGGTATGTCTCCTAATTCTTTCTGGATAATTTATAGTAAATTTTTAAAGTTGCGACAGGGAACCCAGAAACCGTTCTGGCCCTGTCTCACAATAGCTTTAATATCTCTTAACATGTAACTCCTATGACCATTTCGTTTCTTCCATATGAAAATAGACTCATAAATGTTCATTTACATAGCTGATTCACTATTTAATACCATTCCTACAAATTTTGGTGATTTTTCACATTCACGTTACTGCAGCTGGCAGCATCTGTTTTAAGGTAGGTCTTACCTATTTTGTAGTCTCCATGAACCAACTAGTCTTGCCTTACATAGGTCCACATATGATCATTTTAACCATGCCAATGGCTGATCATGTGACCAACATTCCCATTTCCAATTCATAGTCACATCATGACACCATATATATATATACAAACCGCAAATAGTTTAAGTTGATACTTCACTATTACGAGCCATTTTCGCATGGCCGTATACATATACATCATAACATATTTAAACCAACAAGGGTAGTCCTATACATGCCATTTCAAGTTCAACCAAGAATTTATACCAAAATGGGGCTTGATAGTGTGGATGACTTGACTTCAACGATCCCGAATCCGATTGCTATCGAGCGAAATCTAGAAAACCGAGAGCCAAAGCGGCGGAGTAAGCATTTTTATGCTTAGTAAGTCTCAAGGAATATAATCAACTCTAATTACAGCAATACATTCACATAGTTAAATGCATCATTTCATTAATGCACATTCACATAATCATACTTACTTCACCATCCCAACTCTTATGTTCATACGAAATAACGGCTTCATTAAGGCCGATAACTCGTTCCATCATAGGAGCGGATATTCACACGCTCTTACTCCTAGCAGCAGCACACACCGCACTTACCTTGTCATTGGGAAATTTCACAAGTGCATTAGCTGAAATTTTCCAGCAAGCTTATAATTTTCAAATCACATACCTTCGAGTTTAACCGGATGTCGCTACTCGATCAATCGCCTTGGGACATAGCCGGTTATGGTAACCCGCACCAAGGCCTCACGGACTTAACCCGGATATCACGATTTGCACAAATGCCTTGGTCTTAGCCGGATAGAATGACTCGCACGAATGCCTTGGTCTTAGCCCGGATGTAGCCACTAGCACAATTGCCTTCGGTCTTAACCCGGTTATAATTTCCAGCATAATTGTCTTCTGGCTTAGCCCGGATATCATTCAATTTCTCATGCACACATACATCAATAATCATTGGACATACATATTTATTTTCGTTACTAAGGCTCAAACACAATTATAATCACTAACATAATCGCTTCGGGACTTAGCCGGGTATCATTCAATACTCATACACATAAATCAATAATCAATACATCCATATTTCATTCCACATAATTCAAGTAAGGTCACTTCTTGAGGACTTACCTCGGATGTTGTCGAACGGCTTTTACGGCTATTCGATTACTTTTTCCTTCCCCTTGTCCAATTGTGGCCCTCTTAGCTCTTGAGCTAATTCAAACAAATTCAATTTATCAAAACCTCATTGTGCTAGCTTATGGCCGAATATGACAAGGAATTTAAATGGTCATATGGCCACCCTTTAGCTTGAATACACAATGGTCATGCACATTTTATACTACATCAAGCAATTCAATACAATTTATTCGAGCATCAAGGAAAAGCTAAGGCCTTCAATAGGCTACCCAAGGTCGAATATACTTGTCCATGTTGAGGCCAATTATGCACTTAATACCACACAAAAACAGCATGCATTTTACTAGTTAATGCTTTGCATATTGTAGCTCAAAACTTACAATATAGCATCAAGCACTCATATGTGTGCTAGGTCGAATGTGCTTACAATTTCACAATTATTCTTCAACATCTTCTTCTTTAAACAAACTTATTCATCACTTCCTTCATAACCAAAACATCATGTGCAAACATATATATACATATATGAGCATGGCAATTTCAAGGTGTCCATAGCCATCCAAAACACAAATTTTAACTAACATGCAAGAAGCATGAACCATGCTCATGAATGCATCATGGCGAATATGACAATCATGCTCCTTTTCAACTTCAATCATGATAAAACAAAAGAAAGCTCAAAATCTTACTCAAGAGTAGACAATCCATCATTGCATGCATCATCATCAAGCTTCAGACTTAGCATGCAATGGCTTTATCACCATAACAACTTTGGCCAAATACCATTTCCATGGCTTAACAAAGATTTGAGCCATGGCTAACATGCACATCAAGTTAGCAACCAAAACATGCATGAAACTCCTAACACAACCTCATACATACCTTAATCTTGATGCAAACTTAGCCAAATCTCCTTCTAGATCTCTTCCAAACCAAGCATGAAGCAAAAATCCTCCTTCTTCCTTAGTTTTGGCTCAAAGAAAGGATGAACAAAATTTTTTCTTTCCTTCTCTACAACTCACGGCAATGGGGGATTACCACACTCACACACATTTTTTTTTCATTTTTTATCACCCATACACCTTTGTTTATTATTTCACCCTAATGCACCAACAAAACATGTTTCATGACATGTTTAGCCCATCCTCCTTGTCATGGCCGGCCACCACCTATAAAGGGGAATTTGACATGCAAGTCCATTATTTTGCATGCATGCTTTAATTAGTCATCACACATTTCCTATCATACTTTCAAAGTTCATTACTAAGTCCTTTCTTGTGGAATTCACCCTTATAACACTAAATCAATCATCATAAAATGTCATACATGAGCACACACATATTATAGGCATCAAAATAAATTTTTAATTATTTTTATGCCTCGGTTTTGTGGTCCCGAGACCACCTTCCGACTAGGGTCAATTTTGGGCTGTCACATCCCTAGCCCCATTTTTTATGTTCTTTATATTTTTGAGATCCTTGAAGCATGTTCTACCCATTTCTACCCTTATTTTAAGCTAGGGTTCATGTTCAAAAACTTACCCATGTGTGACATGTTTTTATTTTGGTGTTTAGTGGAGGAACATGAAAGTTTGACATATGATAAACATCTTTTGTTAAGTGGTTTTCCATGAAACACCTAAAAAGGGACCAAGTTGTAAAAGATGTGAAAGTGGGTAGTAGAAAAGTGAAACAAAGAAAAATGTGGGCTGTTATAAGCTAGAATATAATTCGGCTAGGCTTGGGAAATCATGTAACACCCCTATCCCGTAACCGTCGCCAGAATAGGAAAGGGGGTCACCGAACAGACAGAGCATTTCGGAGTAACACAGATTCACAGATATCATATAATATCAATACATAAATATTCATCTACAATTCATCCATTAAGATGGTCTACGATACCTAAAACGTACATTTAGGGACAGTCAGAACTAAATCAAACCCATTCAGAAATTTCAGAACTTAATCAATATTTTCAAAATTGACCAAGTCACACGCCCGTGTGAGTAGGCCGTGTGACTCACACGGGCACAAGACACGCCCATGTGGTACAACCGTGCCAAAAAGAGGTCCTATACTGACTTTTTAACACGGCCAACAGACACAGCCTTGTGCCATGACCATGTAAAATTTAGCTAGCTACTAACTTTCTCACACGGCCACAAGGCATGCCCGTGTTCCCTGGCCGTGTGGCACAATGCAGGCTTGGTTTAAGCCAATTTGCCACCCCATATGGTTCCAATCCTACAAAAATTAATATGCAACAAGTATACGAACATTTCCAACCAATTCAATGCTCAAAAATGACCAAAACACATTAGAACATAGCACATTTCAAAACATGCATCAAAACTATGTACAAAACTTAACATTTGCTAGCCAATTGACATGACATAACATATATACAATTCAAAACTTAATACATAAACATTCTAGCCTATACATGCCATACTTAGCAATATTAACACTTTCAAAGGTACCAAAAAGAGCTTTATAATGTGGTGACAATCCTCGACTATCCCGAGCCTTCAGTAGCTACGATAATTGTAAAACAGACAGAAATCACACAGAGTAAGCTACGAAGAGCTTAGTAAGTCAAATACAAATTCCCAACTATTATAACATAAAAATAATAGTAAATGGCTAGATTTCACAACCGTCTCATAGAATATATCCTTACTTCACAGAAACATAGTCTTTTCTATTCAGAAATCTAGTACGATATAAACGTGCCTGTATGAATTATACATTTCATATCTCATACTTTATCATCGGACAATCTAGAAACGGAATAAATATTCACAGACAAGTACAATGCCGATGTCCCAGATATGGTCTTACATGTAATTCAATATCGATGCCTCTGTCCCAGACAAGGTCTTATACGAAAATAGATACGATGCTGATGTCCCAGACATGGTCTTACACTTAAATTTCAAATCGATGCTTGTGTCCCAGATACGGTCTTACACGATAATTAAGATCAATACCAACATTCTTTTATCAGGCTCTCAAGGCCGTCCAATACAGATAACAGTTTATAAACACAAAATTTAATCAACTTAACACATACCTGTAGTTTGACTTACCTCGTACGGATTTCGGACGAAAATGAGTCGACTATTCAACTACTTTGGATTTCCCTCGATCTAAGTCTAATTTTCTTTGTTCTTGATCTAATTAAATCCAAATTCAACCATTCAATCATTTATTTCATTCAAAAATAATCCATGAACACATATTTAGAGTACTTTGCATTTTAACCCCTTTAATTTTAAACTTTGACAATTTAGTCCATTTTTCACCAAATCACAAATATGTAAAATTTATTTGCAACAAGGGCTAGCCAAAATTTCATGAATTCTATATAAGCCCATACAACATGTTAAATTCACAAATTAGTCCTTCAAAACCTCATTTTCACAAATTAGCCCAAATAGCTCATTTCATCAAAAATTCAAGAACAAAACATATAACTCATCTAACAAGCCTTCATAATTCATCCAAAAACATCACAAAACTCATGATATCAACAATGACATTTCATGAAATCTTTAAAAGAAACAAAAATTCAGACATGGGCTTTGAAGAACACAAAGCAACGATCATAGAAACGTAGAAATTATCAAAAATGGAACAAAACGAACCTTGAATCAAGCTTGAATCATGGCTGAATGCTTCAAACACCCAAAACCTCTCCTTCCTTTTTATTTTCGGTGGAAAATGGATGAAATAAATGGATTTTAGCCTTTGTTTTATTTAATATAACATAAATTCACCTTTTACCAAATTGCCCTTCATTAATATACCTTAAAACTTACCAACTACATGTCTACAATTGTTCACCATTTAAACAAATGGTACAATTGACATGCAAGGACCTTTATTATAAAAGCCAAGCCAAATAGGTGCTTTATCATCTAGCACTCAAGTTTTACACTTTTCTCGATTTAATCCTTTTTCATAATTAAGCATAGAAACAGACGAATTAAATCACAGAAACTGTACAGATATAAATTCACATATCACAGACACAGAAAATAATATTAAAATATTTTCCAGACTCGAATTTGTGGTCTCGAAACCACTATTCTGACTAGGGTCAAAACCAGACTATTACAAATCAAGAGAATGCATTATTTCATTATATGAGCTTAGGGACTAAAATGTAAAAATGTGCAAAGTTAGGGGTAAAAAGGTAATTTTTCCATAGAGTAAGTTTCCAGGCTGAAATTGAAGAATGTGATGAATTAATAATTTAATTTGTTTATATAGACTCAGAAAGACCAATTCCGGAAGTAGACCATGGAAAACAAAAGGTTTTGGAATAGTCAAAATTCAAACTCGAGACATCATTCAGGTAAGTTCGTGTAACCTAATTGGATGTCTATGTATGTTGAGTTTAATTTTTGTGTTGAATTGAATGTGAAATCCATAATTCTGAAATTGATTGAAAATGCCATAATTCTGAAATTGATTGAAAATGTGTTAGAGTCCGTTTGAATATGGAATTCTGATGGATAGATCACTTCTCACGAGAAATGGGATCCTGCATATGCTGCAGAAAGGATTTAGCCCGGACGGGTAATCCTGAAACGAGCTTATTGAGCACACATTTCAATTAGGATTTAGCCTGAACTGGTAATCCTAGTTGACTGGATTTAGCCTGGACTGGTAATCCAGATTAGACTCTGTAGGGAATTTTTTGTCATATAAAGGATTTATCCTGGACTGGTAATCTAACAAAGCCGTTAGATTACATGGTATTGCAAGAATTTAGCTTGGACTGGTAATTCTTCTGTAAGAGATGTGGCTCGAGAGTGTACCGGATAGGGTACTACTAGATGTAAACTGACGGTTAAAAAAAATAGTACACCTAGAGCGTACTAAGTGATGAAATATCCATCAGGAATTTAATGATTCACTGGATAAAATATTTGTAAATGACATGAGAAACATGAATTTGAATATGTAAATGATGTGATGAGCTCATCTATGGATCTTGGAAATTATGTGACTAACTTGTTCATTGAGTGCACGTGTTTAGGGAAATTTACTTATAATTGATGGATAACATGGCTTATTATGATTATGTGTTTGAAATGACCGGTAAATTTACTTTCCGTTATAGAACTTACTAAGCATGTAATGCTTACTCCTTTTTACCTTTCCCTGTCTTATAGAGCTTTCGGACTCGTGAAGCTTGGAGGACGGTGGGAGTTTGATCACACTATCAACAATCTCGTTTTGGGTATAAAAGAACTATTCATTTTAATATAATGACATGTATAGGGTAACTTATCTTTTGGTTATATGTGTCATTTAAATTAGCCAAGCGTAATGGCCCATGATGGTTGATGAATCATTTTATACATATATGGCTCATATTTTGCTATCGGGATGAAATCTTTATTAATCATGTATGCATGTAATATGTCTAAGTCGATGTGGATGTCTGAGAATGAAGGATGTGAATAATGGTATGTTGATTTATAGATGAACCATAATATACATATATATATACAAAATGACCATAACAAAGTAGTAATGGGTAAAGTTGTAAAAATGGGTTACAAACCTAATGGTTGCATATTGGTATGAAAACATTGAAAGAAGCTTGCATATTTGAAATGGTGCTAAATAGCATTAGGGGCATAGATTTTAATCATGTAATTGGATATTGGAGTAATCAAATGTGTTTTTTTTGTATGCTGAGAACATGTATACGTGAGTAAGTCTTTAAGGGTGACAAATGGCTTAGAAAATAGCCTAGAAGTTGTCCACATGAGCAGACGCACGGGCGTGTGTCTAGACTGTATGTGATACACTGTCTGCCCCACGGGCATGCTGTTCAACTGTGTGTTCCCTGCATCTGAATTTTACAAGTCAAAATGCCCAGTACTAAACACATGGACTAAGACACGGGCGTGTGTCTTAGCCGTGTGAGAGACACGGCCTAACCACATGGACGTGTACTCTGGCCGTGTGAAGTCTGTACCATTTTATAAAAAATAATTTAATTTTATTTGGCCACACGGGCGTGTGACCTTATTTTGGTGATGATGTCATAGTCAGAGAGTTACACGGCCTGAGGACACGGGCGTCTCAAGCGCACATGGGCGTGTGACTTTGTATTAAAGAAAATTTCCCAGGTTTTTTCTAAAGTTTTTGGTTTGGCCCCAAACTATTTCCAATGTATGTTTTGGACCTCGTAGGTCCATACAAGGGATGTTTCGTATATGTTTGACTGACTTTTAAATTGAAAGAAATTTTATAGCCCCGTTTTGCATCACTACAGCAAAATAGGTTTTTAACGACAATTTTAGCGGCGTTTGAATGAAAAATGCCGCTAAAGAACGAGCATTAGCGGCGTTTTTTGAAAAACGCTGCAAAAAATTTAACACAACGCTGTCGTTTTGAATTGAGCCTTTAGTGGCTTTAGCAACGCTTTTTTAAAAACACCGCTAAAGATCAAGTATTAGCAGCGCTCTTTTAAAAACGCCGCTATATGTACACCTTTAGAGGCGTTTTTTTGAAAAACGCTGCAAAAGAATTTTGCAAAATGCCGTCGTTTTGTATTGAGCTTTTAGTGGCTTTAGCGGCTGTAACACCCCGTACCCGAGACCTTCGCCGGAGTCGGACACGAGGGGTTAACGGGCTTAATCCACTTACTTGCACAGTTCATTTTAAAAATTTCCAGACAGCTGGCTAACTGTGTCACTGTCACCTTAAAAATCATATCTTGAGTTACACGACTCGAAAATCAGTTTCGTGATTTTTCCCTGAAACTAGACTCATATATACATCTACAAATTTATTTCTAGAATTTTTGGTTTAGCCAATTAGTACAGTTTATTAGTTAAAGTCTCCCATGTTACAGGGATCAACTACACTGACCTTTGCGCATTATGACTTGGATATCTCCCTGTACAGGGCTTCAATACTGATGCCGTTTGCTTCTAAGGAAACTAGACTCAAAAATAAATCTGTACATATATGGCATGACTTCTAATTATCTCTGTTTAATTTATAATGAATTTCCAAAGTTGGAACTGAGAATCCAGAAACCGTTCTGGCCCTGTCTCACGAAAACTTAAATATCTCTTAACATACTGTTCATATGATAGTTTCGTTACTTTCCTATGAAAATAGTTTCATCAAGGTTCGTTTACATAATTTATTCACTATTTAATTCTATTCCTACTATTTTTAGTGATTTTTCACATCCACATCACTGCAGCTGTCAGCATCTGTCTTTAAGGTAGGCTTTACCTATTTCATAGTTTCCATGATTCAACTAGCCCTTTAACATAAATAGCACAAAATATGATCATGATTAACCATCCCAATGGCTAATCGTTTCCAAACATTTCCATACCTCTTAATGAACAACATACAATGATTATAATACCATGCCCAAAGTATACTTAAGTCATTTTCGCATGGCTATCCAAATTTACACAAAACCGAAAGGTACATGACCTACAACAAAAGGGTAGTCCTATACATGCCATTTCAAAGTTCAACCAAAATATACCAAAAAGAGCTTTGATAGTGTGGGCGACTTTGACTTCAAAAATCCGAGTCCGATAGTGAAGAACCAAAATCTATAAAACAGAGAATCAAAGAAACGGAGTAAGCATTTAATGCTTAGTAAGTTTGAGTCATGAATTTAGACACAACCAAAGTATAGTATTTATGTAGCTAAACAGATAATTTCATATGCACAATTTCTCAATATCATACTTACTTCACATTACCAACCCTTATATTCATACACAAAGATCAACTTAGCTAAAGGCCGCTAGCTCATTTATCAAGCGGCGAATACTTATTTGTAAGGGCTCAACTAATTCAAAGCACATACGAAACATACCTCATTGTTGGGATTTCACAAGCATATTAACTGAAATTTTTACAGCAAGTTCATTCATTCCCGAATCACGTACCTTCGGAGTTTAACCGGATATAGCTACTCGTTCAAATGCCTTCGGCACATAGCCCGGTTATAGTAACTCGCACAAATGCCTTCGAGACTTAACCCGGATTTAGTAACTCGCACAAATGCCTTCGGGACTTAACCCGTGTGACAGCCTTAAAACGACCCTAGTCGGAATGTGGTTTCGGGACCACAAAACCGAGGCATAAAAATAATTTGATATTTATTTTGATGCCTATAATATGTGTTAACTCATGTGTGACATTTTGATGCTTTAATTTAGAGTTATAAATGTGAATTTCACTAGAAAGGACCTAGTAGAAAACTTTGAAAGTATGATGGGGAAATGTATGATGACTAATTAAAGCATGCATGCAAAACAATGGCCTTGCATGTCAAATACCCCCTTTTTACAAGTGATGGCCGGCCATGACAAGGGAGTATGGGCTAAACATGTCATGAAACATGTTTTGTTGGTGCATTAGGGGGAAACAATAAACAAATAAGCATGGGTAGTAAAGAAAAAAAAAATGTGTGTGTGTGAGTGAAACCCCCCCATTGCCGTACATGGAAGAAAAGAAAAGAAAAAAATTTTGCTCATCCATTTCATTCTCTCTTGACCAAAAATACTAGAGGGGAAGGGAGGAATTTTGCTTCATGCTTGGGTTGGAAGAGGATTAGGAAGAGGTTTGACTATATTTGCATCAAGATTAAGGTATGTTTGATGTTGTGCCATGAGATTCATGCATGTTTTTGGTTGTTAACTTGATGTTCTTATTAGCCCATGGTTCAGATCGTTGTTATATCATGGGGATGGTATTTGGCCAAGGTGGATTTTGAGTTAATGCCATTGCATGTTAAATATGAAGCTTGATGATGATACATGTGATGGTGGATTGAGGACTCTTAGATTTTCTTTGAGCATTTTTGAATGATATACTAAGTTCTTTGTGTAATCATGACCAAAATTATGGTGTTGTGATGTATTCGCCATGGTGCATCCCCAAGTGTGATTTATGCTCTTTGCATGGAGAGTAAGATTTGTGTTTCAAATCATGTTCATGTTTAGTTACAATCAACTTGAGATTCGGCTCTAGCATACATATATGTATATATGTTTGAGCATGATGTATTGGTATGACGATATACTATCTTAAGGTATATACTTACTTATGATGATGTTTTGGTTATGAAGGAAATGATAGATGTGTATTGAGTTACAATATGGAAAGGTATTAGTTAGTAAAATGTATGCTGTTTTGTGTGGTAATAAGTGCATAAATGGCCTCAACATGGACATGCATATTCGGCCACATGAAGGGAAATTGGTGAGCATGTATTCGGTTAGAGGCAACCATATTGAAGCCTTATCTTGGCTTAGATTGTTGACTAAATGGGTAATAAGTGAGGATGGTTGCGAATATACAAACATACATATGCATGTGTAATTGAATTATGAATGTTTAGCGAGATGGTTAAACTAGTTGATTTATTGATTAAGCTCAAGGAGTTAAAGAAGGAGAATCAAGCAAGGGAAAGGCGAAGGTCATCGAGTAGCCGACTTGGACTATTTTACCCAACACAAGGTAAGTCATTAAGCATATATTTGATATTGCTTAAATGATTGTAATATCTATGCAATTGTGTTTAATGAGATGAAATATATACAAATGTATGTGTATGAAAAGATGATAATGTTGAACGTAAAAGAGATAGTGAAATGTGTAGGAAGTTGCTTGGCACTAAGTGTGCGAGAAATAGATGTGTACGGTGATTGAGATTGGCAATCGAGTGTGCGAGCTTGTAATGTACGGCACTAAGTGTGCGAGTTTGGACTATATGGCACTATGTGTGCGGGCTTGAATCATATGGCACTAAGTGTGCGTGATTGAGTATTAAGCACTATGTGTACGAACTCTACACATATCTCCGATTGAACATTTATATGGAGGCGTGACTTTATCGAGATGAGTATGGACAGCGGAAAGAGTAAGTACCTTGAGTTCATGGCTAATAGATGCTATGTTCATGCTCGGGTGGAGTTGGTAAGATTTAAATCTATGTGATGATTTCAATTGCATTCCGTAAATAAGGTATCGTGGAATAGATGAAAGTTCATTTGATTGCATGATTGTTGCGGAAATGAAATGATGTATGGAAATTGCTTCAATTATCCTATTGAACAGTATATGAAATGTAAATGTATGACTTGGTATAAGATTGATCCGAAAGATCTAAGGAACTATGGTATAGTTCGGTATGGTGGAACGTTGGCCTTGTTTCATTATTTCATTTTATGATAATTGTATTAATGGATGGTTGTGGAATGCTTATGACTTCTCGAGTTATAAACTCACTCGGTGTTTTCTTGTCACCCATTTTAGGTTCCTTGGGCTCGTCTCCTTTTGGGTGTTCAGAATCACAACGAAGTCATCACACCGTGAGCAATCTTTGGTATTGTCTTCTTAGTCGACTTAGGAGAACATTTGGCATGTATAAGCTATTTTGTTTTGTTAAATTTTGGGTTGTAAACTTTAAGCCATGTGAAAATGGCCTATGTGGTCGTTTGAGTGGGATGCTAGAATCTATAGCCACGAGTCTTAGAAACCTTAATTTTGATAAGGTGGCCATAATTTGTGTCACGTAGATGATGGATGAGTAGTAAGGCTAAGGAAGGATTCATGAAATTGGCATAGTCTACTGCAGTAACTGTTGCGGACAGCAGCAGTGATATAAGATCGAAAAATCACTAAAAATAGTAGAAGTGGAATTAATAGCTAAAAAAAATTACATAATCGAAGCTTGATGGGTCTATTTTCATATGGATGAAACAAAACGACCATATGAGCTGTATTTTAAGAGATATTAAAGTTCTCGTGAAACAGGGCCAGAACGGTTTCTGGATCCCCTGTTCCGACTTTGGAAAATCATTGTAAATTAACCAGAGATAATTAGGAGTCATGCCATATATGTGTAGATTCCTCTCTGAGTCTAGTTTCTATAGAAACAGACACTATCAGTATTGAAGCCCTGTACAGGGAGATATCCAATTCGTAACGCACAAAGGTCAGTGTAGTCGATCCCTGCAACAGGGGAGACTTTAACTAATAAAATGTACTAATTGGCTATGCCAAAAATTCTAGAAAAAAATCTGTAGATGGAAATATGAGTCTAGTTTCAGGGAAAAATTACAAAACTGATTTTCGAGTTGTAAAACTCAAGATATGATTTTTGAAGCGACTAGTACACAGATTGGCAGCTTGTCTGGGAAATTCTCAATAAGTGGTTTGAAGTCTGTTAACACCTCGTGTTCGACTCCGGCGACGGTCTCGGGTTCGGGGTGTTACAACCCGGATTTAGTAACTCGCACGAATGCCTTCGGATCTTAGTCCGGATATAGTCACTTAGCACAAAGCCTTCGGGACTTAGCCCGGACATCATTCGAATAACCAAGCACAATTATCAATAAATCATGACACATTCGTATTTCATTTTCATTAGCAAAACTCAAACACAAGACACTTATCACACTTGCAATTTCGGCTCAATAGCCACACACAAAGAGCATGATTTTGATTTGCTTAAAACATGATCTAATCAAATCATAATCCAAGTTCCATTACTCGAAAACTTACCTCGGATGTTGTCGAACGGCTTCAATGCTATTCGATCACTTTTTCCTTTCCCTTATCCAACTGTGGTCCCCTAAGCTCTTGAGCTAATTCAAACAAATTTAACTTATTAAAGTCTCATTTTGCTAGCTTATGGCCGAATATGACAAGGAGTTTGATAGGTCATATGGCCACCTTTTAGCTCAAATACACAATGATCATACACATTTTTAATCACATCAAGCAATTTAATACAATTCATTCAACATCAAAAGAGAAGCTCAAGGTACTTAGCCCATATATACATTAGACATTAGAGTCACATATGTACGAAATCACTTAATCGAATTCAACATACTAGCTAATATTTCCCTTAGTCAATTTTCTAAGTCAAGCTAAAGCCATCAATAGGCTACCAATGGCCGAACATACCCATCAACTCATGTACTCATTCATGTGGCCGAACATACACATCTATGCTAAGGCCGATTGCAACACTTAATACATTCTACAATATGGTCACTTGTATTGACTAAACACCATTTGTTTCAAGTTCAAAACTTGGCTAATACACATATATACACTATTAAAGCATCCTCTCCTTTACACTAATTCAACACATGCATTACCCATAATATACAAAATTATATTCGCCTTAGCACACAACTTGCTAGCCGATTCTTCTCCATCTAGCAACTAATGCACATACGAGCTCATTTGTTAGACTCTACTTCATCTAAAAACAACCTTATTTCTCTTCTATTTCCTACCATGGCGAATGCATCACAACACCTTACCATTTCAATTTTGGTCATGGTTGAACAAGGAACTTAATGTCTCACTCAAGGATGCTAAAAGGAGATTCAAGAGTTATCAATCCACCATCACATGCATCATTACAAGCTTCACTTTTAGCATGCAAATAACATCAACACAAATCCACCTTAGCCGAATATCATATCCATGACATAGTAAAGATTTGAACCATGGGCTAGTTAGAACTCAAGCTAACAAAAAAAAACATGCATGAATCTCATGGCACAACATCAAACTTACCTTCACCTAGCTACAAGCATGGCCGAATCTCTTCAACATTTCCTCCCTTCTTTCTTTTGAATTTTCGGTCAAGAAAAACCAAAGAACACAACTTGTTTTTCTCTCTTCCTTAGAACATTCGGCCAAGAGCTATGAAGAAAGATGGACACTTTTTTTTTCTTGTTTTCTTTCTTACACTCACGGCAATGGGGAGGGGGAGAAACAATCTCTCCATTCTTTTCTTTTTTTTTTCCATTTCTTTATTACTAACTTTAGTTTATTGTTTCCTCCCATGATGCACCAACACAACATGTCTATGACATGTTTGCCCATCATCCTTTGTCCACCCTAATGTCATGGCCGGCCACTACTAGATAGGGGGGAAAATTTGACATGCAAGTCCTCCCTTTGGATTACATGCACTATTTGATCCTTGTAGATTAGCCTATCATATTTCAAAAGTGTCACACAAGTCCTATGTACTACATTCACATGTAATTAACTAAATCGAAGCTTAAAAATTTTCGCACATTCATATTCACATATTTTAGACCATAAATATCACATTCAAATAATTTGGTGACTCGGTTTAGCGGTCCCGAAACCGCTTTCCGACTAGGGTCACTATAGGGCTGTCACAGCGGCGCTTTTTAAAAATGCCGCTAAAGATCGAGTATTAGCGGTGCTTTTTTAAGAAACGCCACTATAGGTACACCTTTAGCGGCGCTTTTTGAAAAACGCCGTTAATACTTGATCTTTAGCGGCGTTTTTTGAAAAACTCCACAAAAGAATTTTGCAAAACACCATCATTTTGTGTTGAGCTTTTAGTGGCTTTAGCGGCGCTTTTTGAAAAATGCCACAAAAAATGAAAAAATTAAAATACTATTATTTAAAATAATTTTAAAGATTTTTGGTATATGACTAATTGTTTTTAATTTATATGTTAAATATTTTCTTATATAATTGTAAAAGAAATAGTATTAATTTTAAAATATTGAATTAATTATCATTATAGTTTAGGATTTACGGTATATGGTTAAAGGTTTAATGTTTATGAGTTACTATTTTAAGGTTTATGGATTATGGGTTTAGGGATTATGGTTTAAGGGTGGTTTAAGGGTTGGGGTTTAAGGTTTAGGTGTTGGGGGTTAAGGGTTAGTGGTTCATGGTTTAGGGTTTATGTTTTAGGATTTATGGTTCATGGTTTAGGGATTAAGAGTTTAGGGTTTAGATTAATTAGTATTTTTAAATTTATATGATAAATATTTTCTTATATAATTATAAAAGAGATAGTGTTAATTTTAAAATATTGAATTAATTATCATTATAGTTTAGGGTTTATGGTTTAGGGTATATAGTTTAGGATTTAAAGTGTATGAGTTACTATTTTAAGGTTAATGGATTATGGGTTTAGGGATTATGGTTTAAGGTTTAAGGGCTTGGGTTTAAGGTTTAAGGGTTAGGGGTTAAGTGTTAGGTTTTTAGGGTTTAGAGATTATGTTTACGATTTAGGGTTTAGGGGTAGGTGTTAGGGGTTTAAGGCTTAGATTAATTAATGTTTTGTAATTTATATATTAAATAATTTATTATATAATTGTAAAAGAGATAATATTAATTTTAATATATTAAAATTATGATTATAGTTTAAATTATGTAAGAGATAATTTCCCCTTTTCCCTAATCCAAATCCTTAAAATAATCACCCCTTTTTCCCCAATTCGAAATCCAAAATCCCCGGTAAATGTTTCTTTTTCTAACAATGGTTTAGTGTGCAATTGTTTACATGAACTTTAATTTGATCCAGTTCTTGTAAATTATTAACACAATTATTGATATAACATCATTTTATATTAATATATTGCATACATAAATATTTATATTTATCCAATATAAAAATATATTGATGTATTTATTTTTAAAACGTATGATTAAATCAAAATTAAAGTTTCAACTATACATTTAAACCACAATTAGAATTTCACGTCTACAATTACACATTAAACCGAAATTCATATATAATTACGAGATGTATGTTTATCAAAATTTAGGTGTATACATATAATTAAATGCCATTTATATAAAAATCCAAACAACTAATGCAGACCATACTTAAAAGAATAATGCTTGTATTATTGTGTCATTTTGTTTTTTTAAATTCATCGATTCCATTATATTTCTCTTAAATTTTCCTTTTGTATTTTATATGTTAATTTAAAAATTATAAAAATATTCAAAAAATTTAAAATTTAAAATAAAAATTTAAAATAAAAGATAAAAACTAAAAATTTAATATTTAATATTTTAGTCCATATTTTAGTTAAAAAGTTTAGTATTCATAATTAAAAAATTTCCAAAAGACAATAATCTCAGCACAAAAATTTTGAAAGAAAAAAATTAAAAAATATGTTAAAAATGAAAAAGATTTAAAATTAAGCAATAGTGGCGCTTTTAGGTAAACCGCCACAAAAAATTGAGTTATAATGGCGTTTTTAGTGGAAACGCCGCAAAAAAAGGAAATCAAAATCCCCAATTTTTGGTTACCATGTAACACCCTGCACTGAGTTCATCGAGTCGAACACAAGGTGCACACAAACTTGACTTAATCATTTTCACAGTCCATTTAAAATTTTCCAGACAAGCTGGTTACTGCGTCACTGTCGCCTTAAAAATCATATCTTGAGTTTCAAGGCTCTAAAATCAGTTTCGTAATTTTTCCCTGAAATTAGACTCATATGTCCATCCACAAATTTTTTTCTAGAATTTTTGGTCAGGCCAATTAGTACAGTTTATTAGTTAAAGTCTCCCCTGTTATAGGGATTGACTACACTGACCTTCGCGCATTACGACTTGGATATCTCCCTGTACAGGGCTTCAATACTGATGTCATTTGTTTCTATAGAAACTAAACTCAAAGAGGAATCTATACATATATGGCATGACTCCTAATTATCTCTGGTTAATGTACAATGAATTTCCAAAGTCGGAACAGGGGATCCAGAAACTGTTCTGGCCCTATTTCACGAGAACTTTAATATCTCTTAACATATAACTCATATGACCGTTTCATTTCTTCCATATGAAAGTAGATTCATCAAAGTTCATTTAAATAATTTATTCACTATTTAATTCCATTCCTACTATTTATAGTGATTTTTCACATCCACATCACTGCTGCTATCAGCATCTGTTTTTAAGGTAACCTTTACCTACTTCATAATTTCTTTGATTCAACTAGCCCTTTTAGCATACATGGCACAAGGAATGATCATGATTAACCATTCCAATGGCTAATCGTTTCCAAACATTTCCATACCTCTTAATGAACAACATACAAAATGATTATGATACCATGCCAAAATGTATATAAGCCATTTTCGCATGGCTATCCAAATTTATACAAAATCAAAGAGGTCTATGACCAACAAACGAAAAAGTAGTCCTATACATGCCATTTCAAAGTTCAACCAAAATTTGTACCAAAAAGGGGGCTTTGATAGTGTGGATGACTTCGACTTCGATGATCCCGAATCCGATAGCTAACGAGCAAAATCTATAAAACAGAGAGCCAAAGCAACGAGGTAAGCATTTTAATGCTTAGTAAGTCTCAAGTAAAGAAATCAGCTTTGACTAAAGTATTACATTCACATAGCTAAATGAATCACTTTATTAATACACATTCTCATAATCATACTTACTTCACACTTCATCAACATATACACACACAAGGTATCAACCTATCTAAGAGCCGAAAGTTCGTTAGTCGATCGAATGAACACTATTTCAAACGAATCGACTTTTCCGATGCACATGTAAACATACCTTATCGTATGGGTTTTTCGAGTATTAATTGAATTTATTACAGCACCAAAACGCTCACCTTCAACCGAGCTTCTTGAATTTAGCGGATATAACCACAAGCACAATTGCCTTGGTCTTAACCCGGATCCGTAACTTGCACAAATGCCTTGGTCTTAGCCCGGATATAACAACTTCATACGAATGCCTTGAGTCTTAGCCGGATATAATCACTAGCATAAATGCCTTCGGACTTAGCCGGATATAATCACTAGCATAAATGCCTTCGGACTTAGCCCGGTATCATTCAAATGCTCATGTACACATATATCAATAATCATGACACATCCATATTTCATTCTCGTTACTAAGGTTCAAACACAAAACATTTATCAAACCTTTCCAATTTCGGCTCAATAGCCACACACAAAGAGCATGATTTCAATTGACTTTATAACTTAGTCCCTACGCACATTCGGCTGTCCGCCATAATATGACAAATCATTTCAATATAATTCAAGTAGGGTCATTACTCGAAGACTTACCTCGGATGTTGTCGAACGATTTCGACGGCTATTCGATCACTTTTTCCTTTCCCTTATCTAACTGTGGTCCTCTAAGCTCTTGAGCTAATTCACACAAATTTAACTTATTAAAATCTCATTATGATAGCTTATGGCCGAATATGACAAGGAGTTTAAATGGTCATATGGCCATCCTTTAGCTCAAATACACAAGGGTCATGCACAATTTTTAATCACAACAAGCAATTCAATACAATTCATTCAAACATCAAAGTGAAGCTCAAGGTACTTAGCCCTTATATACATTAGACATTAGAGTCACATGTGTACGAAATCACGAATCGAATTCAACACATTAGTTAGTACTCTCCTTAGCCGAATTTTCCAAGCCAAGAATAGGCATCAATATGCTTGCCTCTAACTGAATGCATGCACACCAATCCCCCTCATGTGGCCGAATATGCATGTCCATGTTGAGGCCAATTATACACTTAATACCACACATAAACGGCATACATTTTACTAACTAACGCATTCCATATTGTAACTCAATACGCATCAATCATTTACTTCATAACCGAAACATCATCATGTGAAAATATATACCTTGAGATAGTATATATGTCATACCAATACATCATGTGCAAACATATATATATATATATATATATATATATATGCTAGAGCCGAATCTCAAGTTGATTGTAACTAAACATGAACATAAATCCAAAACACAAATCTTACTTTCCATGCAATGAGCATAAATCATACTTATGGATGTACCATGGCGAATACATCACAACACCATAATTTTTTTGTCATGATTAAACAAAGAACTTAATGTCTTACTCAAAAATACTAAAAAGAAAGTCCAAGAGCCATCAATCCACCATCACATGTATCATTAGCAAGCTTCATATTTAACATGCAATGGCATTAACACAAAATCCACCTTGGCCAAATACCATCCCCATGATATAACAAAGATTTGAACCATGGGCTAATAAGAGCATCAAGCTATCAACTAAAAACATGCATGAATCTCATGGCACAACCTCAAACATACCTTAATCTAGATACAAGTATGGCCAAACCTCCTCCTAATCCTCTTCCAAACCAAGCATGAAGCAAAACTCCTTCCTTCTTCCTTAGTATTTTAGGCCAAAAGGAATGAAAAAGGATGAACAATTTTTTTTCTTTGCTTTTCTTCAACTCACGGCAAAGGGGAGGGGGAGAAGCCTTCACACACATTTTTTTTTCATTTTTTTATTACCATACAACTTATTTTAATTTTTCCTCCCATATTGCACCAACAAAACATGTCTATGACATGTTTTTCCCATCCTCCCTTGTCATGGCCGGCCACCACTTATAAAAAGAAGGGTATTTGACATGCAAGACCATTGTTTTGCATGCATGCTTTAATTAGTCATCACACATTTCCCTATCCTACTTTCAAAGTTTACTACTAGGTCCTTTTTAGTGAAATTCACATTTATAACCCTAAATCAAATCATAAAAAATGTCACACACGAATTAACACATATCATAGGCATCAAAATGAATATTAAATTATTTTTATGCCTCGGTTTTGTGGTTCTGAAACCACATTCCGACTAGGGTCGTTTTAAGGCTGTCACATACCAGCTCATTAGCCCCTAAATCCCATAAATAACTCTCAAAATTTGCCCCCAAATTTCCCATTTCCAGCAACACCAAGTCAATACACCTACACCAATCACACTTCTTTTTCCTTTTCATTTCACTGTACTGAATTCACCCACCATAGCTACTTCTTTTCTCTCGATCTGTTAGGGTTTCTTTTAATTCTAGGCTTTAAAGGGTACAGTTTCCTTTTAATTTTACCAGTGATTTCTATGGCGATGGGAACCCTAGATGGCGAGAAACCGGAGGAAGATGAGGTGATAGATAAAGAAAATGAAGAGGGAAGTGAAAAGGTATGCTTTCTTTTCTATTGCAAGGTCCTTCTGTTGCAAGGTCTTCCTCGTTTAAAACTGTCAATTGAAAAGGTATGCTTTCTTTTCTGGGGTTAAGGATTTGGTTTCATTCAAGTAATTTTCTTTGTGTTATGATTGTTTTTTGAACTTTAATTTGCTTTTTAGGGTCGTGGTACTCAGTTTAAAGATATTCCCAATGGTATGCGTCTGTTTTCTTGCTTATTTGTTTTCCCCCCTGAGGTTCTACTGTATGTTTTCTTTGAATTTCATGGGATTAGATTGATTTTGATTCTATTTGTATTCAATTCTTTTCATGTAAGGTGTAGGTGCACGTTGTCCCTGTTCACATGTTTAGGAAAGTCATTAGTATCACCAAATCCCATTGCAAACTGGGGCTTACTAGTACTCTATTGTTTTTTGCTTTGATACATTTCTAGCTCTCAGCTACCTCTTACATGTGAATATTTAAAATAAAATATCTAAATCCTTTTTTGTAGCCACACTTGCGAGAGAGGATGAAAGAATTACAGATTTGAACTTTCTTATTGGTCCCAAATTGTATTAAGCAAATTGGCTGGATCTAGTAAAAGGAGGGTTCATAGAAAATGTTCACTGCGTTGAAGTCTGGTGATCGATGACAAAGGAGTTTTTTGCTGAATATTTTAGGAAAGAAAATTCCAAGAAGAAACAAGTTTAGTTATCTAAACAGTTCACCTTAATTTGTTGGTTCTTAACAAGTTTTGGTGTTAATTTTGACTGCACATATTTGGAATTCAGTCATGTTGATTTTGTTTTGTCTTTTTTAATAACACTAGTAGCCAACAGTTAACCTTACTGTTCTTATACTTACACGTCTAATGGTTGCCTCTTGCATTTCAGGCACTTTATGTGATGAATCCTAATAAGTTCAGGGCATGTGAGTTTCTCATATGGTTCCATGAACGAGAGCGTGGTGATAAGATAACTGTCTTTGCTGACAATCTTTTTGCACTGGTTGAGTATGCAATGAAGCTACACAAGCCTATAATCTATGGTGCTACCAGGTTATTTGTGAACATCAATTGCTATGTCCTTTTTGTATTGTTTTTATATTGTTGTGTCAATCTTCCCTTGTAATGTGTAGCCATCTTGAGAGGACTAAAATTCTCCAGGCATTCAAGACTAGTCATGATGTGAACACTATTTTCCTCTCAAAGGTATTCATCAGCAGATTATGTTTTCTTTGAATATAGAAGATTAGTTAATAGAAAATGCAGTCCTTTCACGCTTCCACCTCTCTTACTGGGGTATCTAGTTTCCTGTAACGAGGAGAAATATACAAAAGGTGAAACAAGGAAAGCTATTTACTGGCCTAACTAGATAATGCCGTTGTGCAACTCGTAGAACTACAGTCTTTATATGTGACATGAATATATTTTTTGGTTAAATCTTTTCAATTTCTAACTTCATATGATCTTCCAATGATGTAAATTAAAAATAATTTGTAATTGATATTTTTATTTTTATTTTCATATTTTTATGTTACCTTTAAATTTAAAAATTAAAAAACACAACTGAATAAATTTAGAAAAAGAAACTATATACTTAAATCTAAAATATTAAAATCTTGAAGTTTTTATTTTAGCTAAAATTTTATTAGCTTTTATATAATTTTTACAGTTTCTTTTTTGTATAAAGTTTGGTCTTCTAAAAATCTTTCCTGTTTCAAACTCAACAGGTAGTCAATAAGCATTAAAATTGATTTTTCACAGTTTTCTTCTTCTATTTCAGGTATGTTAATCTTCTCTTTTACCCTTTTTTTATTTTCTGTAATCTTTTGCTACTTTGGGTCTCCTGTAATATAAATTTCTTTCATTTCTTTCTTTTTTTGCAGCATTTTTAATAGTTACGTACCATAGTTTTGAGTTCATATTTCGACTGGCAAACTGATGTGCTAATGAGTGAAAGAAAAATAGTTGAAGCTGAGAGTGAGACTCAGTTTGCTGCCGCAGATGGTCTTGAATGCTACTAGAATGCATTTGAGCTGCCTTATACTTTTCCTGCTTCTTACCTTGACCCTCAAAACTACACTTCATTACTTCCATTATATTCCATTCCACCTGAAGTCATCCCATATGAAACTTTCACGATCCATTGGTGATATGGATGTTGGGGAGTTCATTGTTCCTGTTCCATATGTAAGGCAAGTTAAGGTTTGCCTTACTCTTTTATAATCTACTTGCATAATGTAATTTATATCTTTTAGGTTGCCTGTCCTGATATCTTGATTTAACTTGTGCACTTAATAGCATTGGATATCGATATTTTATTTGAAAGGGCCAACTAAAATTATATATTTTTCTATTTTTGTTTCTAGTATTTCTTCAAAATTGTATATATAAAAGACATATGCAAACAATATATCAATTAAAAATAAAAATCTCATGAAATGCATTAGTTTTAGCTATTCATAAATTTCAAATCATATCAATTTATTCTTCATTATAAAATCTCAATAAGCAAAAGTATCTAGTTTTAAGTTTTGTAAAAGAAAATTTTTCATAAGCGGTTAAGATAAGTTGATTTATCTAGCGCTAAATAGAGACATCAAAAAGAACATCTGAATTTTGAGAAAAAAATAGAACTTTTAAGATATTCATATGAAGGCAAGAATATATGTATATATATTTGAAAAAAAGCTTCTTAACAAAAAAATTGGCTTTGTAAAGGCTGTTGGTAAGTGGTAACTCAAATGATTAAGCAGGAACATTGAAAACAACCACAAAGATATTTAAAAGATTGAAATATATAAGAGAAGTTATTGTGAGAAACTAGGAAGTCAAATTTTTCTTTTCTTATCGTTGTATGGTTATGAGTTTAATATATGTTGCAAGCTTACTAATCTTTTATTTGTAAATAAAGATCAATGGATTCATGAATAGATTAACAAAAATTGACGTTTTTTCCTTTATGCTGACACTCAAAACTCTTTTGACATTTTTTCAAACCAGTACTCTCCAAGCTTCACCATTGATTCATGCTTGTTCATAGTAATTGAGTATATAAACTTTCTTTAATTTACGACTTTTTGGTTCAAGTCTAATTTTCGTTGTATATAAACGTTATTTATATATGCTTTATTTTATATACTTGTCCTATTCCATGGTCATCCTCTTTATTCATTATAGGTTCTTTACAATCTCATTTAAATATTTTGATTTGCTTGTTTGATTTTTGTTATAATTTAGATTGATTTGAATTCAAAATTTTGGAAACCAAAATATTTTGGTTTGATGTGATTATTCCATAAAACCAATCCAAACCAGTCCATACACATCCTTAGACTTAGCTGAAATCGTTGCTTAATTTTAATAGGTTAAAACACAATAATTGAGCATTTGTGAATTGTTTCTTTATTTTTTTTATTAACCATTCATGATTACATTTATCTCTTTAGGAATTACTTGAGTTAGGGGAGAGTGTTGGAACACAAAGTCGGGGTCTTACCCAAGAACTTATTTCATTGCTACCTGTTTCAAAATACAAGTGCAGCTTATTCTCAAGGAAGAAATCAAGGAAAGAGAGGTACTGCTTATGCTTCATCTTTGCCTCGTTAAAATGTTATTTGCTTTTATCAACTACTGCTTTTGGTCTTCCATAGATTTTAAATTGAAATACTCAACAACCCTTGTTCATCTTGGCATAAGTTTTATATGTTTATTTTTTCCCTTATGCCACTGTTTTAAGAGATTGGATATGTACTTGGATGTAATGGAGTTCCTCGAACTTCCAAACCAGTAAAATTTCTGAATTTGTGATCATTAACTCCATAGTAGAGCCATTAATTTCATATCCGTATCCTCATGTGTCCTATACTTGCACGTTGAAGTGCTTTTGCATTTGGAATTTTCTTTCTTAATCAGTTTTCTTTAAAAGGGTCTGCTTGAACGAGTTAGTGTTTTATCTGAAATTAGAAGACATTTTCTTGATTGTTATTAATTGTTTTCTTTTACCAACTAGCTTATTTTTTGCAGTTGTCTACGGTTGGTGGTAGGATGATTATCTCTAGTGATGGTGTTTGGGATGCAGTTGTCTAATTTTGCCTAGCAGAATTAAGCTAATTTTATGCTTCATTCTAATTATCATTTTTCTTCTTTATAGATTTTCACTAGAGTTGATGATGCAAATTAATCATTATTCATTCCAATATATTTGAAGAAAAGAACATTTGTTCAGATAAAATATAGTATATATTCTCTGCTCCTATTTAATTTATCATCATTTTGCCTTCTCAACGACTGTTATTTTACCAGAATCCCCACTAATTGAATCATACCTTTGAAACATGCGAGATATAATTTACTGTGTAAGCTGATTGAGTTACCATAATATAGCTCTTTTATGTTTTGACTGGTGGCAAATGAAACAGGAAAAACCAACTACACTAGATTGCGGTCCAAGAACAATTTGCAGAAGGCACATAATGGCTGGCTCCTACCTCTACAGATGCATGTGGGAGGCATTGCAGTAGCGAATAAGAACGATATTGATCAACATGTAGTTGACACCGTATGTGCTCTGAATTCGAATTCAGGTGTGAGTTTCAGATATTTCATGTGCAAAAAAGTATTAGAGTGCCTTATGTTTGTATGTTAGTTAAGCAGATTATAGATAGAACCTGTACTAGGATCAACTAATTTGTTGATAAAAAACTACACCCAGTTTTGTAATAGTCTACTTGCATATTTGCATATATTTAATAATAATCTCGTGTCAACTAATTATTCTATTTTTATTTAATTGTTTTGTTTTCAACATTTTATTTTTATTTGAGTTGAAAGAAGATAAACACAATTGTAATTTTGACTTAGAAAAGAGAATATTCATTAGCGACTTAATCAATTTAAATAATCAATGTTGATATTTCACATGGGAATGGATATTCAAATCTTATATTTTACATGGTTATGATTTAAGTCCTTATTTCATTTAAGTAACTTCATTACAATATCTTATTTTATTGATATCTTTATATTTAATCTAATTTTTATTATTTATTTTAGTTTTGATTCTAAATTTTATTTTTATTTTAATATTTAAGATAACTTGAGTTCTAACTTTTGGATTTTAATTGTGTTATTAATTTATTATTTTAAATTTTTAATTTAAATTCATTAATTTTGTATTTAGTTTTAAAGTTAAAATTCTAATAGAAAATTTAATTTGATAATGAATTTTAATAGAAAATTTTTATATTTATATCATGGATATTATTCTTCTAAATATTTTGATTATGAATTTTAAATTTTTATATTTTTCATGACCTTTATAATATTTTATTTTTTTAAATTTCATGACCTTTAGCGGCGTTTCTGGAGAAAGCGTCGCTAAAGGTCATGGCCTTTTTTTAAATAAACGCTGCAAAATTTAGCGACGTTATCTATAGTAGCTTTTTTTGCGGCGCTTTTAGTTTTAGCAAAAAAACGCTGCTAAAAGTCAATTTTTCTGCAGTGCATGAACATTTGTTTGTATGTCCGGTAATGCCTTGTATCCTGTCCTGGCCTTTGGGTACAGGTAAGGGGTGTTACAAGTATCACTATTAAAAGAGGAGGCTTTTCATTGGTGGTCAACTCTAACTGCTCTGGTATCAAATGAATGGGTTAACTGGGATTTCTTCATAAATGAATTTTGAAAGAAATATGTCAGCAAGTGATAATTAGACAAAAAGAAAAAGGAATTTGTAACAGCCTGATTTTGGGCTTAGATGGAACAGTGGTTTCTGAACCATTAACCCAAGGTTGGAGAAATTATTTTTAATATTATTTTATGTGTTATAGCATGTTTATATGAATGTATGAAAATTTTGGTGAAATAATTTTAGTGATTTCATGCTTAATTGCGAAAAAGGACTAAATCGCATAAAAGGGAAAAGTTTTGTTCTTTTAACAAATGGTGTTAAATAGCTAAATAATCATAATTAGTGGTCTTTAAAGGGAAAATAGACCCATTTCAATAGGGTGGCCGGCCATAGAGACAAATAGGAGTAGAAAAGTCAAAATCAGGTGAAGTTAGTGGCTTAATTTTGACTAGAAATAAAACAAAAAGAAAAGGGTTTTCATCTTTTTTATCTCTTGTCCATAGCACCAAAAATATCAACCATTTTAGGGGTTTTGGAGCTTCAAAATTTCAGCCACTCTTTACCCTTACAAGTAAGTGATTTTGATGACCTTTCTTGATAATTTTTGTACTTTTGGGACCCTTGTAGCATAATCTAGCTAATGAGGGGACTATTTTTCAAAAATGGTTGAAAGTATAGGGTTTTACCATGAGAGTGTTCATTTTTTTTGCTGAATTTTTATGGAAGAAAATGAATCTTAGTTGTAAAACAAACAACTTTTGTGAAGTAGTTTTCATGAAAACCCTAACTAAGGACCATTTTGTATAAGTTATAAATCATGTGGTAAATGTATGAAATAATGAGAATTGTGAGCTTCTTCTAGTATAAAACAAATTCGGCTAGGCTTGGTTAGTGAGAAAATTTTATAAAAATCGATTTACGAGCTTAGGGAGTAAAATAGTAATTTTGTGAAAGTTTAGGGGCAAAATGGTCATTTTGCCAAAATATGATTTATGAAATGCATTGATTAATATGATGATTAAATTAGTGAATTTTTATCATTTTAGATCAAGAAATACAAAATCCGGACCTAAACTAGGGAAAGGCCAAACAAGTAGATTAAATCCAATTAGTAGCCACTTTTTGTATACCGGGGTAAGTTGTACGTAAGTAAGACAACTTTATCATTATTATATGTTGAATGATTAATTTTGCGTAATATGGTTGAAATTTTCTTAAGAATAATGCATGATGAAATTTAATGTAGTAGAGTCCCGATTGAACCTAGGAATAGTTTGGATATCCATGCCATGACATTTGGGTGATATGTGTTGTAACGCCCTAAAAATATAGGGTCTGTAATTTTTCATGATTTGGCATAAATTCCATGTTTACTTTAATGCCTAGGTGACTTGGGTGTGTTTGGGAGTGTTTGGGAAGTCTTGGGTTCAAGCTCTGGCTTTTGCAGAATTTTTGATTTTGCTCTTAAAAGAATCTGGATACTGGCACATTTGCTTTATAAATAAATGTGGTAGATTAATGTCACAAGTGAGCTTGTGGCCTAGTGGTGGTGTCATGACATGGTTATTGTGAGTGCTAGGGTTCGAATCCCATGGAATGCAAAGGGATATTTATTTTATTTCTTTGTGGTAAGAGTGGTGGAGTTTGACTGAAACTCTGCTGGATGAGGTTTGAATTGGTCAAGGAGGAGAGAATCAGAGGATGTGGTTGGTAGTTGGGTGATATGGAGGAGAATTAGGAGGAGGAAATCAATGAATTCAAAACTTGGAGAGTTGTAGCTGATTGGGAAAGCTTGTGTGTGCAAATCCGGCTAGGGGTCTCTTTTGTGTGTATTTCGGCATTTTGAGAGCGCTTTGGGGTATTTTTCTTTGTGCCAATTTTGAGTTTTAGTGTCGTGACACCTAGTTTCAGTTTTTCCTAAGTGTCGAATTTTCCTGTTTTCTCTTCTCTTGCGATTTCGTGCTCTACCTTGGTGACCAAAATTCTTTTGGGCATTTTCTTTACTTTCTTTCTTTAAGTCGAACCTTGCCTTTTCCTCCTTTCAATCATAATTCTTCATTTGGCCGAACCTTTGTCCCTCTTCTCTCATATTCAAGTCGACTATACTTTTCTTTCTTTCTCTCTCTCTTTGTTCAAGTTTCAGTGGTGGTGGTTCTAATAATTCGTTTCAAATTGCAATCTTTGTCCTTCTACGTGATATGAGGTTCGTTGGGTTATAGGTGTCTTGAGGGGTTGATTAGAAGTACTAAAGGTTTCGGAACCTCTTTGATGATTTTGATCTAAGGTAATCCTGTTCTCAATTATTTGATTCAACTTGGGATAGATGTGGTTATGTTGTATTGTGGCCGAATACTTGTTTCCTAATCTAGGGGTTGTGCCTTTTGGATTCGTGCATATCAACCCTTGGGTTAGGAAGTTGTAACTGATAGATGACTCTTTTATCGCAGTTAATTAACAAGGAAGGGTGATCGGTTCTAGCCAACTATCATAGAGGAGTAGCGGTATTTGCTAAAGGTGAGCAAGGGTTGTCGATTTGGGGGTAAAACCGATAACCCTATTGGTTGTAAAGCTAATTTGTGTATCTTGGTTGATTATAGGTTCAGAGAGCGTGGATCTTAGCTATTTTTCGTAAAAAGGTGTGTAACCGTACACCCAATTTTGCTACTGTCAAAACGTTGAATAAAGGTG
Organism: Gossypium arboreum; assembly: GCF_025698485.1. Taxonomy (NCBI): domain Eukaryota; kingdom Viridiplantae; phylum Streptophyta; class Magnoliopsida; order Malvales; family Malvaceae; genus Gossypium; species Gossypium arboreum. The sequence goes on from NC_069075.1 coordinate 95,872,579, forward strand.
TGTATTCACACCACTATGTTACTGTGAATCAGCAAAAGCCGAAAAGCCAAAACTTCGGCATTTGAGGCCTCACGATCGTGCAAATGTTCGTTTAGTAAACTGAGCCCATAAATCATGGGTGACAAACTGTAGAGGCCGCCACAAGCGTTCTTGTGGGATTGGGCCGTTATGGGCCTTGTTGGGCCGAGATGGGCTGTGTGGGCCTAATGGGCTCATAGGCCCCGCATGGATAAAATTTACGGTAAGTGAAAAATAATGGAGTGGACTATGGTGATCGCATAGTCACGACTGAATTTGGGCTAAATAGGCCACACGAGCATGTGGGCCCAATTGGGCCGAGTAATGGGCCCACTGTTTTGGCCATATGGGTTATCTGAGTCATCAAAGATGACTGTAGACCTTTTGAAGGGTCATTATCTGTACCGAGACCCTAAAATTAGTTAAATGACGAAAATTCCCCTAAGGTGTAAAATTACTATTTTACCCCTAACCAATAAAATGACCATTATACCCCTAGTGGTAGGTTAATTGATGTGTGTATGACATTTATATGACTGGTTTGAGTATGAAATACTGCATACATGTAATGTTTATGACACGACATGCTGCATGGGATTGGGTTTCTAATTTGGAGTAAGTACTGTATTAGTGGCTTTGCCACGTAATTATTGCTCTGGTGGCTTTGCCACGTTTACTATTATTAGCAGCTTTGCTGTGTTATTGTTTGCGATATTGATGTGTTGGCTGGGTGGGTTGATTTAATCCCCATATAGTGTGTTTGTTGGTACGGGTGGTGTGTTGGTTGGATTTGAGTGGGTAAAATGACTGCACTGTACTCGATACCGAATTGGGCTAAGGCCCACACCATTACTGTATAGGGCTAAAGCCCAGACTATTCAGTTACTAAATAGGGCTACGGCCTAGACTGTTCTGTATGTATTGTTTACTGTCTGACTGTTTGGGGGATTACACATTGAGTTTTCGCAAACTCACTTTTTCTTTTAATTGTACAAGTATTCCCCAACCTTAGACGATTTGGAGTTGCGAGGGACTCGGAGGTGGCCACACGATCATGAATGATTTACTTATGACTTTATTTATTTAAAGATTTTATATTTGGGTTTTACTTATGTAATAAGGTCATTTGTGGGTTTCAATTTTTAATTCAGCTTTGGATTATATATTTTTAAACTGTTAGTCAAGGTAAAGACGAGTTTTTAAAACAATTACTGTTTTCTAAAACACGCATTTTAAGCTTCATCGACTTAAAAAGCTTCTGCGGTTTTAAATCAATTTAATATAACACTGATGGTTAATAAGGTAAACGTTTTGACGAGAACTTTTGTTAAATAATAATAAAAGGATTTAAATTCAGAAATTGATTTTTTTACTGAAAAGATCAATTCTCGAAAAACACTTTGATGTGACACGTCAGATCGGTCATAACGTCTAGGTCGGGCTTAGGCTGTTACATTTAGTGGTATCAGAGCCAGGTTACAAAACTCGACTGTGGAATGGGTTTTGAGAATTTGAATTTTAAACGTTGTGATTGGAAATGTGGCACACTGAGTCACCGGCACCAAATCTGTAAGTTTTCAGACACTGTTTATTGTTATAGATTGAAATGCATTTCTGAGGGACTACTATAGATAGGAGGACTACACTGAAACTCTTTAGTTAGAGAAAACTGATACTATAGAAGACTGAAAACTGTAGTAAGATTTTGTTCTGTGGAAACAAACCCTAATTACTGTCGTTCATAACACATTGTTAATAATTACTAAAATTATAAACTGAAACATAAGACTTTTAAACAGATAATTTGCTATCGAAATGAGCACAAGAGGTACTCGCGGAAGGGGTACACGAGGCTGTGGTAGAGGCCGAGGAAGTGCTAAAGCTGGGTCTTCAGCATCGAGTCACATGCCTGCTAAGGAGGCACCAGCCTCACTAGTAACTGAGACAGGGTCTCATGACCGAGCAGCTGGGGATGATGCTCTGCCCCAAGCAATGCTACATGTTCTTGAAAAGGTTGCTGGAGCGAGTACTGGATCAGTGGGCTGAGGGCTAATTTCTGAGCGACTCCGGTCTAATGGAGCGGAAATCTTCAGGGGTGTTTCTAGTGTAGCCCCAAATATGGCAGAGTATTGGTTGGAGGCTACCGAGTGAATAATGGACGACCTTGACTGTACTGTGGAGCAAAAATTAAAAGGAGTAGTGTCTTTACTGCGAGATGAGGCCTGCAAATGGTGGCTCACCGTGAGAGAGGGTACGCAGGCCGGCCGTTTGGCATAGGATTTCTTCAAAGCGGCCTTTTCAGGGAAGTATGTGGGCGCAAGTTATGTGGACGCCCAAAGGAAGGAATTTCTAAACTTGACCTGGGGAATAAGGCGTAGTAGAGTCGAGGCGAGTTTCTTGGTGAGTCGAGATGCTCATGGATAGTCGAAACTAAGTATGAACGCTGTGTGCAGTTCAAGAATGGCCTCTGAGATGAGTTACGTGTGCTAATAGCTCCACAGAGGGAGCGAGACTTTGCTACCCTTGTTGAGAAAGCAAAAATTGCTGAGGATGTGAAGCGCTCTGAGTGCCAGAATCGCGAGAAAGATAGGGCATAAATAAGAGGGATTTTGGGCTCTCGGGTTCTTTTGGAAGGCCTATAAAGAGGGCCAGATTTGATGGGCTAGTCTGAAAGGTTCCTGTTATTGCTATAAGACCGCCGCCTTTGCTGATTGTGGAAGAGCTCACCAAGGTGAGTGTTGGAAATGAACTGGGGCGTGCTTCCGGTGCGGATCCATGGATCATCAGGTAAAAAACTATACTCGGAGGCCTGTTCAGAAGCAAGCTATAAGTCAGGGCTATGTTCAGCCAGGGTGAGGTGGTCGGCAGCCACCGAGAGGCCGTGGACAGGTAAGGGGTAGAAATAGTTTGGGACGAGGTCGTGGAGTACCGGGCAGAGGTGCTGGTAACACTGAGGTGAGACAGCCAGCCTTGGTCTATACTGCTCGTCGTCGAGAGGATAGTGACGCCCCTGACATCATAGCTGGTACATTCTTGATTTATAATGTTTCATACACTACTTTAATTGACATTGGGTCTACACACTTGTATGTTGCATGCACTGTGTCTGGGACGCTGGGTATTCAGTTTGAAAATACTGTTAGTGAGATGATTGTGTTGAGTCAACTGGGACAGTTGGTTAGGGTGAATAAATTGTTCAGAGACGTGCCCCAAGAGGTCCAATGGGTTGTCTTTCTTGCGAATTTGATGGAACTGCCATTTGGAGAATTCAATATTATATTGGGCATGGATTGGGTAGTGAAACATCGTGCGAAATTGGATTGAGCTGCTAAGTGTATGGTGTTGAAGTCTACTGAGGATGAGGAGGTGACTGTGATAGGTGAGTGAAGAGATTATCTATTTAACATAATTTCAGCGTTAAGGACCGAGAAACTGGTTCGCAAGGGTTGCGAGATGTTTTTAGCTTATGTCAACATTTCTGATTCTAAAGGTCCTTTTGTTGGAGATTTCAGAACTGTTAATAAGTTTTTGGATGTATTTCTTGAAGAGCTTCCTGGGTTGCATCCAAACCGTGAGGTCGAACTCGGTATTGAGCTCCTTCTTGGAACAGCTTTGATGTCCATCGCCCCTTATAGGATGGCACTAAAAGAGCTGATGGAGTTAAAGGCTCAAATTCAAGAGCTACTGGACCGAGGATTCATTTGACTGAGTGTGTCCTCATGAGAAGCACTAATGTTATTCGTGAAGAAGAAGGATGGATCCATGCGCATGTGCATCGATTATCATCAACTAAACAAACTGACTATCAAGAACAAGTACCCTTTATCGAGGATAGATGATCTGTTTGACCAGCTGCGAGGAGCTTTGATTTTCTCCAAGATAGATCTTCGATTTGGGTACCATCAGCTAAAGGTTAAGGAGGCTGATGTATATAAGACTGCGTTTAGGACTCGTTATGGTCACTACGAGTTTCTAGTTATGCCATTTGGGTTGACGAGTGCACCAGCGGCTTTCATGGATTTGATGAACCGAGTATTCCAGCCCTATCTGGATTGATTCATAGTTGTGTTTATAGATGAAATCCTAGTGTATTCAAGCACTGAGGTGGATCATGAGACACATCTTCGAATTGTTTTGCAAATTCTGAGGGAAAAGTAGCTTTATGCAAAGTTCAGCAAGTGTGAGTTCTGGCTGCGAGAAGTGACATTTCTGGGTCACGTAGTGTCTGCTGAGGGGATTAGGGTTGATCCTCGAAAAATTGAAGCCGTATTGGATTGGAAACAACCAAAGACGTTATCTGAGATTCGAAGCTTTCTTGGTCTGGCTGGGTATTATAGATGTTTTGTTGAGGGGTTTTCACTAATTGCTACTGATAAACCGTAATCAATACATATTTTTACCCCATGCTTGGCATATTTATGAATGATCTTTCCTTATTTTTAGTGAATTTGATGCTCCTAATCCTTTAATTTCATGTTTTATACTCAGGAGAGCTTAGGATAGCAATAAGAGTGAGAAACGGGCTAAAGACGGATAAATTGGGCTTAAAACAGTGTTTCACACGGCCTAGGTACCTCCACATGGGCAATCCACATGCCCGTGTGAGGCATATGGGTAGACCACACGCCCGTGTAAGGCACACGGGTAGACCACACGCCCTTGTGTCATGGCCGTATCGACATTAATCCAAGTTAGAATTGCGCACGGTTTAAAGCACTTGCACACGAGTGTGGCACACGACAGTGTCCCTGTCGAGCCCAAGTCTAATTCTACTCAGAAAAGGGCACTTTTGAGGGTTCTGAAGCATTTTAAAGCCTATATAAACACCCTAGAGGAGGATTAAGGGGGACACACAGAGTTGGAGGCAGAAAATACTCGCGAATAGCCATCGGAAAATCCTCGGAGCTAGGATCTACATCAAGACTGAAGATTTCCATCCAATTTCCTAGAAGTTATTGAGTTTCTTTATCTTTTGTTATTTTCCAAACTTTGAGATGTTTTCCATTATTATTATGAACTAAACTCCCTAAATACCTAAGGGAGATGAACCCTATGACGAATCTTTTCCATTATTATTATGAACTAAACTTCCTAAATACCTAAGGGAGATGAACCCTATGACGAATCTTATTATCCTTTGATTTATATGATAAATACTTGTTCTTATTCTTAATTATGAGTTTTAGTTATTGCTTTAATATTTCAAGATATTAATCCAGGTTTTTGATGTGCTTATTCAGTGGAGCAAAAGTCCCTATTTAAGAGTAGATCAGTAATAATTAAATGGAGTTGAATGCAATCCTAGAGACAGGACAACATAAATCTGTCGGATTAGAGTCAAATCTAATAAGGGAATCCATAGATCAAGTTAATGCGACAATAGGGGTTTTAATTAGAAAGAGATTTCAATTAATCAACCTAGAGTCAGTTGTTCTTAGTCTCGAGAGAGATATTAACATAAATTAGGGATTTCTACGGAATAAGTCAAGTGAATAACTCGTCTAAGTCAAAGGTAATAAGTGAAATCTAGGTGGATTCTTTCTTAGGTATTGTCTTCTCAATTGGTTTTCCTAAAGTATTTTCCAACTTTCACCTCTGTCGTGATCTTAGATAAATTAGAAAATTAGTTTAGTTTAAAAACACCCTTAAATTCTTAGGCTAGATAATAAAAAAAGATTAACTACTAGTACTTTTAGTCCTTATGGATACGATATTCCGGTCTCACCATAACTATACTACTATTCGATTGGTGCACTTGCCTGAAGTCGAATTATTAGTTTGTTTCACGACCTCATCAAGTTTTTGGTGCCATTGCCAGGGACTAAGATATTAGGAACACTTAATTTTTATTACTTTAGCCATTTATTTTTATTGCTATTTAATTATATATATTTTTAATTTTGCTTAAATTATTAAATTTTCTTTTATTTGCTTTTGACAGGTTTTTATAGTTTATGATTAGAAGAAACCCGTCAGGACCTCTACTTTTTGATAGTGAGATCGAAAGCACAGCTCGTAAAACTCGAAGAGAAATAAGGCGAAGCCTATGATACATAGAGGAAGGGTAAGAGGACGATATTCAAACCACAACTGAAGAGATGGCTGATAATCAAAATAATCCTTACCTCCTGTGGTTTCTACTAATCCAGTAAATTAGTATCCAACTCCTCGTACTATGTATGGTTATACTAAACCTACTTTAATAGGTGTTGAATCGAGCATAGTTAGACCTGCTATTGCTGCAAATAATTTTGAATTGAAACCTAACACGATTCAAATTATACAACAGTTTGATCAGTTTGATGGTTTGTAGGACGAGGATCCAAACACTCATTTGGCGAATTTTTTGGAACTCTGCTACACTTTTAAGATCAATGGTGTTTCTGGCGATGCCATTCGCCTTCGGTTGTTTCCCTTTTCATTAAGAAATAAGGTTAAACAGTGGTTAAACTCGTTAGCATGAGGGTCAATCACTACTTGGGAACAGATGACCGAAAAATTTTTACTTAAATATTTTTCGCCGGTTAAAATGACTAAACTAAGGAATGATATCTCTTCTTTTGTGCATATGGATTTAGAAACTCTTTATGATGTATGGGAGAGATACAAGGACCTATTAAGAAGGTGCCCTCACCATGGGTTACCTCTATGGTTGCAGGTTCAAACTTTTTACAATGGAGTGAACCCCTCAACAAGGCAACTGCTCGACGTAGCCGCTGGTGGAACTTTGAATAACAAAACACCTGAAGAGGCTTATGAATTTATTGAAGAAATGTCACTGAATAACTATCAGTGGCAAGTCATGAGAACAAAGCCGACAAAAGCAGTCGGTGTTTTCAACCTCGACGTGATTACTATGCTATCTAACCAGGTAGAACTTTTAAATAAAAAGATTGACAGTTTGTATGGTTCTACTCAAGTACATCCAGTGATGAGGTGCAATTCAAATGGAGGAGTACACACAAAATATCAATACTTCAACCCTAGCACAGAGGAGGAACAAGTTCAATATATGGGTCATAATAATTCTAGACCTCAAAATAACCCATACAGTAACACTTATAATGCAGGTTGGAGGAACCATCCTAACTTCTCCTGGGGTGGCCAAGGAAATCAAAGGCCAAAACATCCCCCAGGTTTTCAACAACCACCTTACCAGCAGGAAAAAAAGCCGAACCTTGAGGAGATGCTAACGAAATATTTCTCTGTGATAGAAACTCGTTTTCAGAATACTGAAACAGCACTTAAGAATCAACAAGTGTCAACCCAAGGGCTTGAAACTCAGATAGGCTAGCTTGCTAAATTGATTTCTGAATGACCACAAGGTAGCTTACGGAGTAATACTGAATCTAACCCAAGGGAACAGCTTAATACGATTACCGTTCGAGATGAGGAAGGGTTAGTTGAACCTAAACCAGAACCGAGGCAAGGAATTGTGGTAAGTAAAGGTAAAAGTGAGGTGGACCACAGTGAGCAGAAACCGGTAAGTAAAGAATACAAAACTCGTGTGCCATACCATAGTGCGACAAAGAAAGACCACACGGATGAACAATTTGGTAAATTCCTTAAATTATTAAAGAAATTACATATTAACTTACTGTTTATTGAAGCTCTTTCGCAGATACCAAATGCAGTTAAATTTTTAAAGGAGCTTTTAGCAAATAAGCAGAAGTTGGATGAGGCATTGCATGTAGTGTTGAACGCAGGTTGCTCAGCCATTCTACAAAATAAGCTACCCAACAAGTTGAAAGATCTAGGGAGTTTTACGATTCCTTGTTTAACTGGTAGTTTAAACTTTAACAATGCTTTGGCTGATTTAAGGGCAAGTATTAATGTCATGCCCTATAAATTGCTTAAACAACTAGGTCTGGGGAAACCCAAACAAACTAGGATGAGCATTCAATTGGCAGATAAAACAATCAGATTTCCTAGGGGTATTATTGAATACGTGCTTGTTAAAATTGATAAATTTATATTCCCAATTGATTTTGTTGTTTTAGACATGGAAGAGGATAGTGATGTGCCGTTAATTTTGGGAAGACCCTTTTTAGCAACTGCTAGAACTATCATTGACATTGGCACAGGGGAATGATACTTGATGTGGGCGATGACACGATTACTCTCCAAGCTCATGATTCCGCTAAAATATCTAGTAATCGAGATGATTGTTTAAGTTCGGTTAATTTAAATAATGTTATAACTCAAACTTCTTTATAGGAGTCCCTTAGGAAGAACGTGATGGACCCTCATTCTAATCCATGCCACAAAAATAAGGCGACTTACAAAGAACGAAGGCTTAAGATCTATGAACTAGATGAATGGCGAACATATGTCTCAGAGAAACCAAAAGCACACGAAAAATCAAAGCAACACCATGGTGAGCATAGGGATGAAACAACATAAATTAAAGTTGGGGATAAAGTATTATTAGATGAAATGGACCCCCGATTTGCTACGTCAAAGCTCAATACAAATCGAGCGACTCCTTTCACGGTACTGAACATCTTCCCACATGGTACAGTTGAAGTAACACATACTATATTCGGAACTTTCAAGGTAAATAATTCTCGACTCAGACCTTATTCCGATAAAATTAATAGCAGAGGTGAGTAGTTTCAACTCCTCAATCCACCATAATCATGCGAATGAGAGGTAAGTCGAGCTTAGACTTTAAATAAGCACTTCTCAGGAGGCAACCCGAGCACTAACATCACTAACTAATTTATTTTAGCTATTTTTAGTGTTTTTGTGCAGGTACAGTGGCCCACACGGCCTGGACACACGGGCGTGTTCTAGGCCGTGAGGAAACAGGGCTAAAAATTCCCCAAGTATCGAACCACACGGCCGTGTGACACAACCATGTGACGCACACGGCCTGGACACACAGGCGTGTCCTAGGCCGTGTAAAAACTGGAGCTAATTTTTCAAATTTTAGTTATGTCAGGGAGCCGCACGGGCAAGGCACACGACCGTTTGTTCAAACACACGGGTGTGTGAAGTACCATACGGGCATGGGAGAAGTGAAGAATGTGACAGCCCTAAATTGACCCTAGTCGGGAAGTGGTTTCGGGACCGCTAAACTGAGTCACCGAAGTATTTGAATGTGATAATTATTGTCTAGAATATGTGAATTTAGTCGATTTAGTCGATTGCATGTGAATTTAGTTAATAGGACTTATGTGTGACACTTTTGAAATGTGATAGGTTAATCTATAAGGACCTATTAAAGCATGTAGTGAAAATAATGGTTTTGCATGTCAAATACTCCTTTTTTTTATACATAGTGGCCGGCCATGATGGATCATATATTAGAATATGTGGTAAATTTCCATGAAGTGGCTATTATTTTATATAAAAGAAAGGAAATAATAAAAGAAAAAAAAAAGAATGAAAATGTGATGAAAACAAAAGAAGAAATCGGTTCTTCTTGGCAGAATGAAGAGATGAAGAAATAAGGGGAACTTGCCAAAAGAAATTCGGCATTCTTCTTTAGCTAGTAAGAGGTAAGTTTTGAATTGTTGATTTAGTTTTATGATAGGTTAAGTTAGTAATTGGATGCACTCTTAGTAATGTTAAGAAAGTTGGAGCTTTTATGGTGGTTTGGGCATCATGCCGTGAATCTAAGTGTTAACATTGGAGGTCATTTTCATGTTGTATGGGATAAAAGGGGGATGATAGTATGGAATGAAGATTTTTGAATAAGTAGGTTAGTAGCACTTGGTACATTCGGTTACATTGAGTCTAATTAGAATGTTAATTTCTTTCTCTATGATTATTTTCCTTGTATGTTAAAGGGTCCTTTGATAGGGCGAATGAATTATGAAAGTCATAAAAAAAAAATGTATGAAGTTAAGGTGCGAATTTTAGTTCGGGTGATAGGGATAATTCGGTTGAAATGTTGAGTATGGGAGTTGTCATTTTAGGTTAAGATCAAAAGAATGGTTAATAGGCATTAAAAGGTTAAATGTATGAAATTTGATGTATAATAACTTATAGGTAATTACATAAGTAAGGTTAAATTTAATTTGGTATATTCGCCATATAGGTGTATATGTTTGTGATAATATTTTGTTAACTCTCGATAATCGATTGAAGGAGTAATATTGGCTTATAAGGTTGAGTTGATTCATGATGTTGTATATTAGAATTAAAAATACTTGAGACTAGGTTACCTTAATAGTGATAATACATTTGGCCTTGAAGCATTAATCGAATATTGGTTAAGGTTTTGATATTTTGAACAAGGATAGTTTTGAAATGGAGTGAAAACCATTAAATTATACACATAAGTATCCAGCAAGAAAATTAAACTACTAAATGTGTTTATTCTAGATCAAGACATCAAAGGGGGAGAATCAAACAAAGGCAAAGCAAAGATAATCGAGTAGTCGATTGGGAATCATTTCATCCAATATAAGGTAAGTCCTTAAGCACTCCTGTGAGGTTGATTAGCTTGTATATAAATAATATTAGTGAATCATAAAAGGGATTCCTTTCGTTAGGAGTTCTCTTGGAATAATTTTCCTATTTATTAATATGACCATATGTGCTATTTAAATTAAGTAAATTTCCTTATCGAAATGAGTTAACATGTGGCACTATGTGTACGGAATTAAGTAGCACTATGTGTGCCGATTTGGGTGTTGAAGTATAAGAGAAAATCCAATGCACTGAGTGTGCGGTGTGCTATGGCACTATGTGTGCGAGTGTGACGAGCACTATGTGTGCAAATTCGATTAAAAATATAAAATGAGCGTGCAAGAACGAAGTGGTAGAACTAGTAACTAAAGTATCGAACTTGAGGCATGTACTGAGTAGGTTCAAATTTATCTAGTGCATCAAAATTCCATGCTTTGAGGGATTGGGTCTAAAACAATTGGGTTGTTTTGGTGGTTGATTTGATTGTAGGACTTGGCATGAGATTAAATCGAAATTCTAAGAAATGATAGCGTAGCTCGGTATAGTTGGAGTAACTGATTTTTTTTGCATTATTTGCTTCTCTTATGATCTCTTATAATTATACGGTATGTAATGCTTATGACTTACTGAGTTATATACTCATTGGTGTGTTTATTTGTCACTTATTTAGGTTCCTTTGATCCATTTTTGTGTGCTCGGGATCACCGTCGAAGTCATCGCACCAGCTTGCAACTTTTTGGTATCTTCTTCTTAGTTGGTCTAAGAGAACATTTCGGCATGTATAGGCTATTATGTTTTGTTGAACTTTGGTATGTATACTTTTAGCCATGCGAAAATGGCGTAAATGTTTAAGTTGAATTGGGTTTTATGATACTTAGTTAGAAGTAACAGTTAAAGTCTATTTAATTATTATGCCGTTTATCATGGCTAATCATTTCCGGTGTTACACTCATGATATGGTTATTGAGTAGTAAGGAAGTGCTTGGTAATGATTAGTCTTGGGTATGGCTAGTCATGATCATACTTGGTGATATGCATGCTAAATTACTCTAATAGAAAACAAATTTTACTCTAATAATAGAGGCAGACAGTAGTAGTGTTGTGAAATTGAAAAATCACTAAAAATAGTAGAAATGGAATTAAATAATGGATAAATTATGGAATCGAAGCTCGATGAGTCTATTTTTACATGGAAGAAGTAAAACAAGTATATGATCTACTATTATTAGGGGCAAACTTCATAGTCATTGAATCTCTGTACAGAGAGATATCTGGTTCGTAATACACAGAGGTCAGAGTAGTCGAACCCTGAAATAGGGGAAAATTTAACTAATAAACTGTACTAATTGGCTAGACCAAAAATTCTAGAAAAACATTTGTAGATGGACACATGAGTCTAGTTTAAGGAAAAAATTACAGAACTGGTTTTCGAGTTTTGTAACTCAAGATATGATTTTTAAGGTGGCAGTGACGCAGTTAGCCAGCTTGTCTGGAAATGGTAAAATGAATTGTATAAATAAATGAGTTAAGTTCGTTCACACTTCGTGTCCGACTCCGGAAACGGTCTCGGGTACAGGGTGTTACAAAGAACCTAGCACACAGGCATGCGACGCGACCGTGTACACCACACGGCCTGTGATAGCCCTACAGTGACCCTAGTCGGAAAGCGGTTTCGGGACCGCTAAACCAAGTCACCAAATTATTTGAATGTGATATTTATGGTCTAAAATATGTGAATATGAATGTGCAAAAATTTTAAGCTTCGATTTAGTTAATTGCATGTGAATGTAGTACATAGGACTTGTGTGACACTTTTGAAATGTGATAGGCTAATCTACAAGGATCTAATAGTGCATGTAATCAAAAGGGAGGACTTGCATGTCAATTTCCCCCCCTAATATGTCGTGGCCGGCCATGAGCATGGGTGGACAAAATGTTATGGCTAAAAAACATGTCATAGACATGTTGGGTTAATGCATTATGTAAGGAATAATAAAATAAAGAGCATGGGCAATAAAATATTAGTGTTAGTAGGAGGAGAAAAAAAAAAGAATGTGTGTGATTGTCCCCCCCCCCCATTGCCGTGAGTTGAAGGAAAGAAAACAAAAATAAAAGTGTTCATCCTTGAACATCTTTGGCCGAAAATTTTAAGGAGAAAGGAAGAAGAAAGGTTGAAGAGGTTCGGCCATGCATGTAACTAGGCTAAGGTATGTTTGATGTTGTGCCATGAGATTCATGCATGTTTTAGTTGTTAGCTTGAGTTCTAGCTAGCCCATGGTTCAAATCTTTGCTATGTCATGGAGATGGTATTCGGCTAAGGTGGATTGGTGTTGATGTCATTTACATGCTAAAAATGAAGCTTTGTAATGATGCATGTGATGGTGGATTGATGACTTTTGAATCTTCTTTTAGCATTTTGAGTGAGACATTAAGTTCTTTGTTTAACCATGACCAAAATTGAAATGGTATGGTGTTGTGATGCATTCGCCATGGTAGAAAGTAGAGGAGAAATATGGTTGTTATTCACGTTGTTTGGATGAGAAATGGTAGTAAGGTGAAGAGCAAATGTTAATGTTTGATTTACTAGTGTGTATATGTGTATTAGCCGAGTTTTGAATTTGAAACAAATGGTATGTAGTCAATACAAGCAACCATATTTGTAGGAAGTATTAAGCATATAATCGGCCTCAACCTAGACATGTATATTCGGCCACATGAAATAGATTTGTGTTGTATGTGTTCGGTTAGAGGCAAGCATATTGATGCTTTTATCTTGACTTAGAAAATTTGGCAAAGGGGAAATATTAGCTAATATGTTGAATTTGATTCGTGATTTCGTACATATGTGACTCTAATGTCTAATGTATATATGGGCTAAGTACCTTGAGCTTCTCTTTGATGTTCAAATGAATTGTGTTAAATTGCTTAATGTGATTAAAAATGCGCGCATGACCATTGTGTATTTCAGCTAAAGGGTGGCCATATGACCTATTAAACTCCTTGTCATATTCGGCCATAAGCTAGCATAATGAGACTTTAATAAGTTAAATTTGTTTGAATTAGCTCAAGAGCTTAGAGGACCACAGTTGGATAAGGGAAAGGAAAAAGTTATCGAATAGCCGCCGAAATCGTTCGACCACATCCGAGGTAAGTTTTCGAGTAATGGAACTTAGATTATGATTTGATTAGATCATGTTTTAAGCAAATCAAAATCATGCTCTTTGTATGTGGCTATTGAGCCGAAATTGCAAGTGTGATAAGTGTCTTGTGTTTGAGCTTTGGTAATGAAAATGAAATATAGATGTGTCATGATTTATTGATAAATGTGCATGGTTATTCGAATGATGTCCGGGCTAAGTCCCGAAGGCTTTGTGCTAAGTGACTATATCCGGACTAAGATCTGAAGGCATTTGTGCGAGTTACTAATTCCGGGCTAAGCCCGAAGGCATTGGTGCGAGTTACTAAATCCGGGTTAAGTCCCGAAGGCATTTGTGCGAGTTACTATAACCGGGCTATGTCCCGAAGGCATTTGAACGAGTAGCTATATCCGGTTAAATTCCGAAGGTACGTGATTCGGGAATGAGCGATCTTGCTGAAAAAAAAAAATTTTCAGTTAATACTCTTGTAAAATCCCAACAATGAGGTATGTTTCGTATGTGCATTGGAATAGTTGATTCCTTGAATAATATTCGCTCGATCGAGTAATGAGCTTCGGTATTTGGCTAAGATGATCCCTTATGTATGAATATAGGGGTTGGAATGTGAAGTAGGAATGATTTGAGAATATGTATATATGGAATTATCCGTTTAGTTATATGAATGCTATACTTCAGTTGCGCTTAAATTCTTTGCTCAAAACTTACTAAGCATTTAATGCTTACTCCGTTTATTTAATTCTCTATTTTATAGATTTTGGTTCTTCAGCTATCGGACTCGGGATTTTTGAAGTCGAAGTCGCCCATACTATCAAAACTCCTTTTGGTATACTTTTGGTTGAACTTTGAAATGGCATGTATAGGACTACCCTTTTGTTGTTGGTCATGTACCCTTGGTTTTGTGTAAATTTGGATAGCCATGCGAAAATGGCTTAAATATACTTTGATCATAGCATTATAATCATTTTGTATGTTGTCCGTCGAGAGGTATGGAAATGTTGGTAACGGTTAGCCATGGGAATGGTTATTCATGATCACTTTTGGAATATGTATGACAAACTCTAGTTGATCCATGGAGGATCATGAAATAGGTAAAGTTTACCTTAAAAATAGATGCTGGCAGCAGCAGTGATGTGGATGTGAAAAATAACTAAAAATAGTAGGAATGGAATTAAATAGTGAATAAATTATGTAATTTAACCCTGATGAATCTATTTTCATAGGAAAGTAACAAAACGTTCATATGAACAGTATATTATGAGATGTTAAAGTTTTCGTGAGACAGGGCTAGAACAGTTTCTAGATCCCCTGATCTGACTTTGAAAATTCATTATAAATTAACCAGAGACATTTAGAAGTCATTCCATATATGTATAGATTCCTTTTTGAGTCTAGTTTCTATAGAAACAAACAGAATCAGTATTGAAGCCCTGTACAGGCAGATATCCAAATTGTAATACATGAAGGTCAGTGTAGTGGCACCCTGTAACAGGGGAGACTTTAACTAATAAACTGTAGTAATTGGCCCAACCAAAAATTCTAGAAACAAATCTGTAGATGAACATATGAGTCTAGTTTTAGGGAAAAATTACGAAACTGATTTTCGAGTTTTTGAACTCAAGATATGATTTTTAAGGTGACAGTGACGCAGTTAGCCAACTGCCTGGAAATTTTTAAAATGGACTGTGAAAGCAAATGAATTAAGTCGGTTAGCACCTCGTGTTCGACTCCGGCAACGGTCTCGGGTACAGGGTGTTACACGGCCTGACCACATGGGTGTGTCCTCAGGCTGTGTGATGATTGGGCACTTAATTTTCATGATAAACACGAGCTGGACGCAAACCACACGGGCGTGTGACATGGTTGTGTGACCCAATACGGGTCTCACATGGCCGTCCTCCTTTTTAAACCCCTAATCCCAAACCCTAATTTATCTTCTTCCTCTTCTTCTTCAACCCTTTCCCCCTTGGCTGCCGCAACACCCCCCAAGCCGATACCCTATTTCGGCCACCCACACTGCAGGCTGACCACCCCCTACCTCTCTCTTTCCCTTTCCCTTCCTTCCTTTTTCCCTTCCACCCCATCCCCACCGCATCACACAGCCACCCCATCTTCTCCCATGCCCGTGTACCGCCCCTACTACCCACCGTCTGACCAGCAGCTCCATCCACTGCCATTCACATCCCGTCCACTACTTTTGCGTTTCCTCTTTTTCCCTCAACTATTTTATTTCAAATTATTTTTCTTTATTTCTTTCTTATTTCTTAGTTGCTCTTCAATTTTTAATTTTAGTTTACTTTTCTTAATTTTTTTCAATATGAATATTCATTCTATTTAGCATTATTTCTCTTACTATTGCTTTCTTCTAGTCCTCTGTTATGTTTTTATTTGTTAACACTATTTTAATTTTTAGTCAGTTATTTGCTTTTAGCTCCCTCTGTTTTTGTTTAATCTATATTTGATACGTGATATTCGTGTGATAAATTTTATAAATTTATAATGAATCGTTCTTGAAACTAACTATTATCACGATGAAGGCAAGTGTACCTATCGAACAGTACTATAGCTCTAGCAGGATCGGATTGTAGAACCCAAAGGAACTAAAAGTACTAGTAATGACTGTCTTTTTATTATCTAGCCTAAAAATAATGGGGTTTGTTTTCACTAACTAATTAACTAAACTAAGAATTCACAGGAAATAAAATTGGACAATTACTTTTGGAAAATGATTGAATTAAGACAATACCTAAGGAAAAATCCACCAAGACTTCACTTGTTATTTGACTCAGAATCAGATGATTTATTAATTTGACTTGATCCATAGAAATCCCTAAATTATATTATTATCCCTCCCGAGACTAACAACGTCTAACCCTAAGTTGAATAACTAAAATCTCTTTCTAATTAACTCCGTAGGGTTGCATTAACTCGATCTATGGATCCCCTTATTAGGTTTCACCCTAATCTGACAAAATCTTGTCACCCTATCTCTAGGTGCGCAACCAACTCTGCTTAATTATGACAAATGTACTCTTAGACAGAGTCTATACCTCCTCTAAATAAGAGCTTATCTTGAATCAATATCTTGGAATATCAAGACAAGAATTAAGAACACATAATTAAGAACAAGCCAAGTATTTATCATACAATTCAAAAAATAATAACAAGATTCATCTTAGGTTTCATTCCCCTTAGGTATTTAGGGGATTTAGTTCATAACTAAAAAGGAAAATATCTCAGAAGAATAGTGAATACAAAACATAAAGAAAAACCCAAAACTCTTGAAGGGAAATTGAGGGGAGATCTTCAGTCTTGATGATGAATCCGGCTTCTGAGATGGATCAATCGGCTTTCTTCGAGTAATTCCTTCCTTCCTCCCTGTGCCTCCCCTCTTTCCTTCTTCTTTAGGGTGTATTTATAGGCTTCGGAATGCCTAAGAACCCTCAAAATTGGCCATTTCCGAATTGGACTCAACTTGGGATCGGTAGGGACACGCCCGTGTGCGATTACTTCAGACCGTGGTCGAGCCTGTTAGAATGGCACGGGCGTGTTGTCCACCCGTGTGAGTCATGCTCTAATTCTTCCAAATTGACATGGCCGTGTGGTCTGGCCGTGTGAGGAAGTCCAGGCTGTGTTGATTTCTTACGTTGGCCTATTTTTTCCATTTTTGGCCCGTTTCTCGTTCTTTTCATTCTCCTATGGTCACCTAAGTATAAAATATGAAATTAAGGCATTAGGAGCTTCGAATTCACCAATTCTAAGGAGAAATCATCCATAAAATGCGTTAAGCATGGGGTAAAAATATGTATAAATAACGGTTTATCAAATACCCCCACACTTAAGCATTTGCTTGTCCTCAAGCAAAAATTCTCAACTCATAATCAAAATAAATTCTTCTCAACTTTTAATTTCTATCGGTAATATCTCAAAATAATCCATAGGTAATCATACATTGAAAATTCAACTGAAAGAACATGAAAGTTTGAAACATTCCAAGTTGAGTATTTTATCATGGAAACATAGGTATCTCCCCTCGTCTAAGTAATTACCTTTGATTCAAAATGTCACAGAGTTTCACATCCTCACTAAAGATTCACTCAAATCACTCGAGGTGTTTAAGAACAATAAATGAAGCACTCAATAGTCAATAATGAAAAGTCATTACCATAGGCTTGCATGAAAATCAAATCTCCACCACTATAAATTGAGATGAAACATCAATCAAAAGGTCTTTAAAGGGTTGTAACGAGGCTAGGTTAGGGGGTGTGGTTACAAACTAAAAGAAAAAGGTTAGAATCGAGATCGAATTGAAAAATCACTTAACTAGAAAAAGATTTAACCATCACTTTCGTACAATAGAGCTTTTTCTCAGAATATGGAATTTAAATACTTAAGCTCAAAAACAAAAGATTACTACTAATGCGTATACACATTTTTTTAAGAACAAGTCAAGTAACATAGACTAACTATTAAGAATAAGACATAGCTGAGCAACTATTTCAATTCAAATCTCGAAAAAAATAGGGATCAAATTAATTTAGGGGATTTCAACAATAATGAGTTAAGGGTTAATATTAAGGGTAATACAAGAAATGGCTTGTTAACTCAACGGGGTTTACTAAGGGTTAATCGTGCTGGTAGGCTTTTGATGGTATGAGCAGGTTAATCCTATGTGCCTTTATCATCTTGACATATCAAATTAAATGGTGTGGTCTTGACATGCATAATCAAGCAAGTTCTAGAATAACAATTCAATACTGACGCACTCATAATGAAAGTGAGCATGAAAGAAATAATAGATGCTCTAAAGGCTCAAAATCTCACAAAAATTATGGCTTTTTGATGTTTAAACTTGTGGATTTCAATTCAAGATAATACCTAAACTTGGGGAAACAACTTAAAATTTTAAATTCTTAAAAATCAACTTATCATGCTTAATTCTCTAATGTCTTAAAGTTTAAATAATCAATGCATGAATGTCAATGTTTTAATTTAAGTTATATCAATAAAAATCATAAATTAATCAAAATTTATCCTAAACATGAAATGTGAGCTTTTCAAGAGAACAAGGCAAACATTCAGGGATTTTTCTAATATAAAAATGAATACCCCCCCACACTTAAGATGTACATTGCCCTCAATGTACAAAGATAGATATATAGAAATAAAAATAAGATAGGGAGAGAGGTGAAACTTCCTAAGTGATGAATGAATTTCCTTAAACTGGAGTTTTGGAGAATAATCGGCATGAGGGTGGAGGAGGATACTTCGGCGGTGGTAGAGGTTCATTAGTCCATAAGTCTTGCGCTAAAAGAATATTATATCTAAAGTTGGTTATGATCGTGGTCGAGCAGGACATGGCAGTTGTGGAGAACCTTTCCTAGTGGAGTTTCGAGTCCCTGAGTAATAATGAGCTTTGGAGCTCTTTATAACTGTGATAGAATCAAGAACCTTTTTAGGAAATATATAAGGAACGGTAAGTGCTCAAGAATTAGCCAAAACTAAAAATTGTAAAATAATAATTATAAGTCCTAATAAAAATAAGGTGAAAGAAAAATAAAAAGTAGTCTTAAAATAAAATAAAAGTAAAAACATAAAATAATAAATAAAAGTTTTTAAACATCTTCATCGCTAAATGGTTCGCGAGGTGGGGGTGGCGATGAGATGTGGAAGTGCTGACAAATTTGGTGTAGTGTAGCATCAATGTGATCGAAGCACTGAAAACATTGCTGCTCGAATCGATTTAAGCGCTCAGAGATGTCAGCGTATGAAGCCGACGCATGAACTGGAGAGGGTGGTGGTGGCTGAGACGGTGGGTCCTTGTGATGTGGAGGGACATCATCAGTAATGTCCCCGGGGGCCTCCTCCTCTGTAGATTCGGCGAGAAGATATTGAGGAGGGTAGGTTCCTCGGTGCTTTTCGATTATCCTCATGCTTAGCATTCTCGAGATACCTTGGGAAGGTATCTGGCCAATGAGGGTCAAGGATGATTCTTGGGCCACGGTGTTGAGAAGCCCGAAGTGTCGAGCCAACCGAGTAACATAGGGGCCAATGGAGATGACCCCCTTCCTATGCCGCTCCATTTGGTGCTGAATGGCGAGGGCAATGAAATAAGCAAGGTCTATGACGTGCCCGTATGACATACACTATAGAAAGTAGGCGTCATAAGTGTTGACGATACTAGTGCTCTCTCGCCTTCCTGTTATTGTGTGAGCCAAAATGGCGTGTAAGTACCTCAGAGATAGAGGGAGAGCTAATGCTTTGGAGCGGCTAGGATTGTAGGTGGCCGAAACTGGTACTAGTGCGTCCCAGCACTGTGAAGGAGAATGATGGATGTGGCGGTTGAGAGCATGTAAGTCATTCTCCTCCTTAAACTCCTCTGTATATAAGCCTAGTGGAGTACCAAATTTTGGGACGCTTAGCTGGCGGACTAATCCGCCTAAGCGAAATTGGACCGTGCCGGGATCATCGTAGTTCGTCATTACGGTCTGAAGATGAAACGTTGAGCATAGTTCTATCGTGAGCTCGAGATATGTTGGCTCGATGATCCCAAAGAAAATCTCCCAAGGGTCGGTGGTTAGGAGGGCCCGAATTACATCAACCAACTGAACTTGTTCTACTGCAGCCCAGTCGATGCAGCGGCCCACAATTAAAGGTCGAGCCCGAAGTATTTGGAAAAGTTCTTCTTGGGGCCCGATGGGAAATTGCAGGAAAAGGTGAGGAATTTCTAGGGTAGGACCCGAGGAAGATGACGCCCCCTTCCTTTTCTTTGAAGTAGGGACGACGACCATTTTACTACGTGAAGACGACATTGTATGCATGTAATATAAAAAATAATAGTAGGTAAACAAATTAGAAAAGGAAAAAGCCATGGATTGGAACTAACAATTTCAGCCAAAACTACTAATACTAACCAAACTCAACCAAAATAATCAATTTCATAGCATAATTTCATGACATTAACATGGTGATAGTATGAGAATGAGCATAGTAATGGCATGGGTATGACAACAGAATGAGGCTTTCCTAACAACTCGATTCAACATGAAATGTTATGATAAATAACCTAAGAATGCAAATTAAATGATAGAATAATGCACAAAATGAAAATATTATGAGAAAAAAGAAGATTATTTTGATAATAAGCATTAGAAATAAGTAAAATAGAAGTGAAAAGAGTAAACAAAAGCTAAGGGAGAGAGATTGGGTGTCAAAAATGAAGTGGGAAACGGCGCACGGGCGTGGTAGGAAGGCCGTGTGGGCTTGTAGTGGCTAGGGTTAGAGTTTTTGAGTGAAGAAGACAATGAATAGTGCAGGGTATTTATAGATTTTGGGACACACGGCTAGGGAACACGCCCGTGTTCGCCAATTTTTTGCCCGTGTGATTTGTGAATTTTAAATTTAAGCGCGTCTGACAATTGGCCCGCGCCCGTGTTCCTTGGACGTGTGGGTGCACATGGTCGTGTCGTACGGTCGTTTCTGTCTTCGTTCTCTTCTCCCACACTCGTGTATGAAGGTCCACGCTCGTGTTGTTTTGGCAGGTTCACCCACGGTTGGTTGGCACGGGCATGTCGCACGCCCGTGTTAATTTGATAGGTTTAGCCACGGTTTGAAGGCACGGGCGTGTCACACGTCCGTGTTGTTTTGGTAGGTTCACCCACGGCCATGCCACACGGCCGTAGCAATTTATCGTAGTCTGTGTTGGGGAAATATTTGCCCTATTTTCACACGGCCTAAGGCACGCCTGTGTGCTTTGTTGTGTCTATGTGGGAAACCTGTATTCAAGAGCTCCGTTAGTAAGTTAGGTGTTTAAACACTAAAATTGAAAGAAATTAATACAGTTAATGCTCGGGTTGCCTCCCGAGAAGCGCTTATTTATAGTCTAAGCTCGACTTACCTCTTCATTAAATGGTCATGGTGGTTCGAGGAGTTTATACTCCTCATTCCTGCTATCCATCTTATGAAAATAAGGTTTTAGACGGGTGTTGTTTACCTTAAAAGTGCCGAACTTGGGATGACTTACCTCGACTGTACCGAATGGAAAAATGCTAAGTACTGTATGAGGAATTTCTTCATTCAGTTTTGAAGTGACAATGTGAGTATCTGCGGCATCTAATAAAACTTTATCTCCAACCTTAAGTTGATTTGGAAAGGTATTGAGCTCATCTTGGCGTAGTTTTGGTTTATTGTGTGTTCTCATTTTATGTGTCCACTAATCATCTAGCTCCTCGATTTGTAGCCTTCATTCTTCATAAATAGGTCCTCTACTATTGCTTGAAAATGGCTTATGTACTTCCTTCAAACTCATTTCCTGCAAAGTAGGTTGTACCATATTGTTAGTTTTAGTAGAAATGGTTTAGACAATCACCTTCAATTTTCGATGTGTTGTCGGAATTACAAGCTTGAAGGGTGATTGTTTCGTCTCCCACATGAAGTGTGAGCTCACCTGTTCCAACATCAATAATCATTTTAACAGTTGCTAAAAAAGGGCCTTCCTAAAATCAAAGGAGTGTTGCCATCCTCCTCTATGTCTAGAACAACGAAGTCAAGGGGAAATATAAAGTTATCGATTTTAACTAGCACATCTTCAATAATACTCCTAGGAAATCTTATAGCTTTATCTGCTAATTGAATGCTCATCCTAGTCTGTTTGGGTTTCCCAAGACCTAATTGTTTAAACATTTTGTAAGGCATGATGTTAATACTAGCCTCTAAATCAGCTAATGCATTAGTAACATTTAAACTACCAATTAAGCAAGGAATTGTAAAACTCCCTGGATCTTTCAATTTGTAGGGTAGTTTATTCTATAGAATAGCTAAGCAAACTGTGTTTAGCTCCACATGTGACCTCTTGTCCAACTTTCGCTTATTTGCTAAAAGCTCCTTTAAAAATTTCATTGCGTTTGACATCTGCGATAGAGCTTCAATAAATGGTAAGTTAATATGGAATTTTTTTAAGAGTTTAAGGAATTTACCAAATTGTTCATCTGAGCGGTCTTTCCTTGTTGCATTAGGATATAACACACGAGGCTTGTATTCTGTACTTACCGATTTCTGCTCATCGAGGTCGACCTCACCTTTACCTTTGCTTATCACAGTTTCTTGCCTTGGTTCTGGTACAGGTGTGACTAGCCCTTCTTCATCTTGACTAGTAATCGCGTTGAGTTGCTCCCTTGGGTTAGAGTCTGTGTTGCTTGGCAAGCTGCCTTGTGGTCGTTCAGCAATCATATTGGCAAGCTGTCCAATTTGAGTTTCGAGCCTTTGGATCGATGCTTGTTGATTCTTAAGTGCTGTCTCGATATTCTGAAAACTAGTTTCTGACACCGATATAAACTTGGAGAGCATCTCTTCAAGGTTTGGCTTCTTTTCCTGTTGATAGGGTGGTTGTTGGTAGTCTGGAGGTGGTCTTTGATTTCCTTGGCCTCTCCATGAGAAATTTGGGTGGTTCCTCCAATCTACATTGTAAGTGTCGAGGATTATTACCCATGTAATTTAACTGCTCGTTATCCATGTTGTGGCCATAAGGTTGGTATTCTAAATTGCTTGATCCACCTCCATTTGCTTCGCACTACATTACTAGGTGAACCTGTGAAGAACTAAGAAAACCATCAATTTTCTTATTCAAGAGTTCTACCTGATTAGAGAGCATGGTGGCCGAATCGATGTTTTAAACACCGGCTGTTTTCGTTGGCTTTGTCCTCATGACTTTCCACTGATAGTTATCCAGTGACATCTCCTCTATAAACTCATAAGCATCTTTAGGTGTTTTATTATTGATGGTTCCACCAGCAGCTGCGTCAACCATTTGTCGAGTCGAAGGATTCAGGCTATTATGAAAGGTTTGAACCTGTAGCTAGAGTGGTAACCCATGGTGAGGGCATCTTCGCAAAAGATCTTTGTATCTCTCCCATGCATCGTAGAGTGTTTCTAAATCCATCTGCACAAAAGAAGAGACATCATTACGTAATTTAGCTATTTTAGCCGGCAGAAAATATTTAAGTAAAAACTTTTAGGTCATTTGATCCCAAGTAGTAATTGACCCTCGTGGTAACGAGTTCAACCACTGTTTAGCTTTGTTCCTTAATGAAAAGGGAAACAATCGAAGACATATGGCACATCAGAAACGCCATTGATTTTAAATGTGTTGCATAGTTCCAAAAAGTTTGCCAAGTGAGCATTGGGATCTTCGTCCTGCAAACCATCAAACTGAACAAATTGCTATATCATTTGAATTGTTTTAGTTTCAGTTCAAAAGTATTTGCAGCTACAGAAGGTCTAACTATGCTCAATTCAGGTCCTGTTAAATAAGGTTTAGCATAATCATACATAGTGCGCGGAGCAGGATTCTGATTAACAACAATTGTAGGAGGTAGCAGCTTTTCTCAGTTTTCAGCCACCTCCTCGGTTGTGGTTTGAATATCGTCCTCTTTCGTTCTCTATGTATCTTAAGTTTCACCTTATTTCTCTTTAGTTTCTGTGAACTGTGCGATCGATCTCACTATGAAAAAGCAATGGTCCTGACGGGTTTCTTCTAGTCATAAACTATAAAAACCTGCCAAGAGAAAGAAAAAGTAAATTAATAAGTAATAATAATAAAATAGAATTAACTTGCAAGAAAAATAAATGACTAAAGTAATAAAAATTGAGTGTTCCTAATATCTTAGTTCCCCGGTAACGGCGCCAAAAACTTGATACGTGATATTTCATGTGATAAATTTTATAAATTTATAATGAATCGTTCTTGAAACTAACTATTATCATGATGAAGGCAAGCGTTCCTATTGAACAGTATTATAGCTCTAGTAATACCGGATTGTCTAACCCAAAGGAACTAAAAGTACTAGTAATGACTGTCTTTTTATTATTTAGCCTAAAAATAATGGGGTTTGTTTTAACTAACTAATTAACTAAACTAAGAATTCACAGGAAATAAAATTGGACAATTACTTTTGGAAAATGATTGAATTAAGACAATACCTAAGGAAAAATCTACCTAGACTTCGCCTGTTATTTGACTCTGAATCGGACGATTTATTCATTTGACTTGATTCATAGAAATCCCTAAGTTATATTATTATCCCTCTCGAGACTAACAATGTCTAACCCTAAGTTGAATAATTGAAATCTCTTTCTAATTAACTCCCTAAGGTTGTATTAACTCGATCTATGGACCCCTTATTAGGTTTCACCCTAATCCGGCAAAATCTTGTCACCCTATCTTTAGGCGCGCAACCAACTCTGCTTAATTATGACAAATGTACTCTTAGACAGAGTCTATTCCTCCTCTGAATAAGAGCTTATCTTGAATCAATATCCTGGAATATCAAGACAAGAATTAAGAACACATAATTAAGGACAAGCCAAATATTTATCATACAATTTAGAAAATAATAACAAGATTCGTCTTAGGTTTCATTCCCCTTAGGTATTTAGGGGATTTAGTTCATAACTAAAAAGGAAAATATCTCAAAAGAATAATGAATACAAAACATAAAGAAAAACCCAAAACTCCTGAAGGGAAATTGAGGGGAGATCTTCAGTCTTGATGATGAATCCGGCTTCTGAGATGGATCAATCGGCTTTCTTCGAGTAATTCCTTCCTTCCTCCCTGTGCCTCCCCTCTTTCCTCCTCCTTTAGGGTGTATTTATAGGCTTCAGAATGCCTAAGAACCCTCAAAATTGGCCTTTTCTGAATTGGACTCAACTTGGGCTCGGTAGGGACACACCCCTGTGCGATTACTTCAGGCCGTGGTCGAGCCTGTTAGAATGGCACGGGGGTGTGGTCCACTTGTGTGAGTCATGCTTCGATTCTGCCAAATTGACACGGCCGTGTGGTCTGCCGGTGTGAGGAGGTCCAGGCCGTGTTGATTTCATGCGTTGGCTCATTTTCTCCATTTTTGGCCCGTTTCTTGTTCCTTTAATTCTCCTATGCTCACCTAAGTATAAAGTATGAAATTAAGGCATTAGGAGCATTGAATTCACCACTTCTAAGGAGAAATCATCCATAAAATGCGTTAAGCATCGGGTAAAAATATGTATAAATAACAGTATATCAATATTCTTTAAATACTTTTGTTTATTATGTTATTCTATTAATCTAGTCTTTGTTATGATTAGCGTTAGGGAATTTTTATTAGGACTATAGTTTTCTTACTTCAGATTTTATATTTGGCGATTTCTTTTTAACTTTCATTATTTTCAAGAACACTATGATAAACACACGAGACAAAAAGAATACCGTCCCCGCTTTAAAAAAACGGAAGGGTCCTGGCGTAACCTTATCGACCGCCTCAACTGAAGCTTAATACCCACTGCTTCGATTCTCCTCCAGCCCATAGGATGACCTGTTTCAGCTTCTACGAGTATGACTATTGGGAGTGGGCCGATGTATTGACTGGGCCACTTTGGAGCAGGTCCAGCTTGCTCACCTTGTTCGCTTCCACCTCGATACTGCACCATGGGATCAGTTCGTTACAATCATCGAGCCCATATATTCAGAGCTGACACTGGAGTTCTGCACTACTTTTCACCTACAGCACGTGATGAACACACATGATGAGGCTGGTACTATCGTCTTTAGACTTGGTGGACTTGTCAGGCACAGGAGTGTACCTGAGTTTGGAGCTGCTTTGGGCCTCTGCACGGAGGAGTTCATGGCTTCAAAGAATTTTCTATAGCTTCATCGTCACATCCACTATTTGCCATCTCGCTGTTGGACAGACCTTACGGTGAGCACGGTCCCCTATGACATAAGTTGCTCGAAGGCGACTTCCCTCCCTCCAGCACTTCACTACATTCATGCCATCTTGGCTCATACTTTGACTGGGAGGAGAGAGAGCACTGGAGTAGTTAGCACCACAGACGTGTACTTCCTATGGAGCATGGCGACTGGCCATGTATTTGACTTGGCATATTTTATTGCCCTCGCATTTCGCCACCAGACGGACTGCCATAGGAGACGGCCCATCTGTCTTGGCCCTTACGTGACTCACCTCGCTCGACACTTCGGCCTCTTCGACACTCTAGAGATGTCATCGACACTCACATTAGTTGGCCAGATGTCTCCGTAGGGAATTTCCAGTATGATTCACATGCGAATGATAGAGCGACGCCGTAGAGTCGACCCACTTCAGTACAGACTCGTCCAGTCTGCTGACCAGGATGAGCCAAAGGAAATTACTGACGATGTCCTTCCCCCTTACGAGGCCCCACCCCTACCACCACTACCACATCACCGACCACTTGCTACCACTTTGACAGACTTGTCTGAGCGATTCACTTACTTTGAGTATAAGTGCTTCGAGCGATTCGACACATCGATGCCACTCTCTGATAGATTTGCCACCACCTCCATATCTCTTCTCCAGTGCCACTGGCTCACGACTCTGATGATGAGGAATTTTGAGTTCCTTTATTTTACTATTGTTTTTTATTTTTTATTTTTATTTCAATTTTATTATCTCTTATTTATGTTGAACACTTCTGTTCTATATTTTAAACTCTGCTTATATTTATGAGTATTATCGAATTATCCCTTAATTCTCTTTCACAGTGGTGTTTATTTTCTTATTAGTTTCTTAGAATTATGCCTTTCATAAGCCTTATCTACAATTCTCGCTCTCGCTAATCCAAGGATTTCATCCACAATTTCAGGGTAGTTTCGCTTCTCTCTCTCTCTCTTTTGATATTATCTTTATATTGCTATTATATATCTTTGTACATTGAAGACAATGTACATCTTAAGTGTGGGGAAGTTATTTATGTGATTAGAAAAACCCGAAATTTTTATCTTGTTCTCAAATAATTTTCTCATATCATTATTGGAGTAAATTTTGATTGATTTATGATTTTTATTGATATGTTTTGAATTAAATCAGAGGTAACTGTGCATTGATTGTTTAAACTTTAAGACATTAGAGAATCGAGTATGATAAGTTGAAACTTTTGAGAATTAAAATTGCTAGGTTGTTTCACTAAATTGAGGTATTATCTTGAAGTTTTTAGTTTACAGGTTTGACATCAAATACCTATAATTTTAGTGAGATTTTGAGCCTTATAAGAGCATATATCTTTCTTGCTCACTAATTTTATCAGTTATGAGTGTGTCAACATTGATTTGTTATTCTAGAACTTGCATTGATTATACATGTCAAGACCACACCTTTGATTTGATATACTAAAATGATAAAGGCACTTAGGTTTTAACCCATTTACCCTATAAAAAGCCTAGCACATAATTGACCCCTAGTGAACCCCTTTGGGCCTTAACTATTTTGTCTTAATTTTCCCCTTAATAATAACCCATAACTTAACCCCTTTTGATTCATTAAGAATTTTTCCCATTTTTATTGACTCGCTTTTTATTGAGATTTAATTTGATTTATTACCTAGCTAGGTTCGTTCATTTTAGTCCCTAGACTATTTCTTATTATGTACTTTCCATATTTATCTTATTCCTAAAAAAAACCGTATATTCATTCAAATTACATATTGTTCTAAAAAAGAGCTTGGATAAGTGATCATATTGAGAGAAAATCTACCTTCATTAGTGTTGATAAATGTTAATTTTGGCACTTGTTTGTAATTCAGTGATTAGTTTCATTTTTTTAGTTAGGTAATTTATCAATTTAATCTCGATTCTAACTACCTTTTCCAGCCTGTATCCATATCTTTAACCCAAGGCCCCATTACAACCCTTCAAAGACCTTTTGATTGGTGTATCATCTCAATTATAGTGGTGGAGAGTTGATTTTCATGCAAGCCTATGGTAATAACTTTTCATGTTTGACTAATGAGTGCTTAATCATTGAACTTTAAACACACTGAGTGATTTGAGTGAACCTTTAGTGAGGATGTCAATCAATGTCAATTTGGAATTAAAAATAATTACTTAGATAAAGGAGGGTGCCTATAATTTTATGATTAAAATTTTCAACTTTGACTATTTGAAACCTTTCTTTTAGTTAAATTTTCAATGCATGACTGCTGGTGGATTATTTTGAAACATTATTGATGAGAATTATAAGTTAAGAAGAATTTATTTTGATTATGAGTTGAGGATTTTGCTTGAAGATAAGCAAAAGCTTAAGTGTGGGGATATTTGATAAACCGTAATCTATACATATTTTTACCACATGCTTGGCATATTTATGAATGATCTTTCCTTGATTTTAGTGAATTTGATGCTCTTAATCCTTTAATTTCATGTTTTATACTCAGGAGAGCTTAGGATAGCAAAAAGAATGAGAAACAAGCCAAAGATGGATAAATTGGGCTTAAAACAGTGTTTCACACGGCCTAGGCACCTCCACACGGGCAATCCACATGCCCGTGTGAGGCACACGGGTAGACTACACGCCCGTGTGTCATGGCTGTGTCGACATTAATCCAAGCTAGAATTGCACCCGGTTTGAAGCACTTGCATACGGGCGTGGCACACAGGCGTGGCACACGGCAGTGTCCCTGTCGAGCCCAAGTCTAATTCTACTCGGAAAAGGGCACTTTTGAGGGTTTTGAAGCATTTTAAAGCCTATATAAACACCCTAAAGGAGGATTAAAGGGGACACATAGAGTTGGAGGCAGAAAATACTCACGACTAGCCATCGGAATCACCTCGGAGCTAGGATCTACATCAAGACTGAAGATTTCCATCCAATTTCCTAGAAGTTCTTGGGTTTCTTTATGTTTTGTTGATTTCCAAACTTTGAGATGTTTTCCATTATTATTATGAACTAAACTCCATAAACACCTAAGGGAGATGAACCCTATGATGAATCTTATTATGCTTTGATTTATATGATAAATACTTGTTCTTATTCTTAATTATGAGTTTTAATTCTTGCTTTAATATTTCAAGATATTAATCCAGGTTTTTGATGTGCTTATTCAGTGGAGAAAAAGTTCCTGTTTAAGAGTAGATCATTCATAATTAAGCAGAGTTGAATGCAATCCTAGAGATAGGACAACATAAATCTTTCGGATTAGAGTCAAATCTAATAAGGGAATCAATAGATCGAGTTAATGCGACAATAGGAGTTTAAATTAGAAAAAGATTTTAATTAATCAATCTAGAGTCTGTTGTTCTTAGTCTTAAGAGAGATATTAACATAAATTAAGGATTTCTATGGAATAAGTCAAGTGAATAAATCGTCTAAGTCAAAGGTAATAAGTGAAGTCTAGGCAGATTCTTTCTTGGGTATTGTCTTCTCAATTGGTTTTCCTAAAGTATTTTCCAACTTTCACCTCTGTCGTGATCTTAGATAAATTAGAAAATTAGTTTAGTTTAAAAACACTCTTAAATTCTTAGGCTAGATAATAAAAAGTGAGTAACTACTAGTACTTTTAGTCCTTGTGGATACGATATTCCGGTCTCACCATAACTATACTACTGTTCGGTAGGTGCGCTTGCCTTAAGTCGAATTATTAGTTAGTTTCACAACCTCATCAGCTGCACCTCCGACTAAGTTACTGCGTAAAGGGGTACCGTTTAATTGGACTGATAAGCAGCAAGAGAGTTTTGAGAAACTGAAGAAAGTTCTGACTGAGGCCCCTATTTTAAAACAACCAGAGTCTGGGAAGGAATTTACTGTTTATAGTGATGCGTCGCACATTGGATTGGGTTATGTATTGATGCAAGAGGGTAAAGTGGTTGCTTACGTGTCTCGTCAGGTTAAGCCTCACAAGGCGAATTACTCCATTCATGATTTGGAGTTAGCTGCGGTGGTTTTCGCACTGAAGATTTGGAGTCATTACTTATACGGTGAGAAGTCTATTATTTACATAGATCATAAAAGCCTCAAGTACCTCCTTACTCAGAAGGAGTTGAACCTTAGGAAATGAAGGTAGATAGAGTTGCTAAAGGATCATGATTTTTCAATTAAGTACCGCCCTGGTAAGGCTAAGGTGGTAGCTGAGGCACTAAGCCGTAGGGTTGTATCTAATTTGAGAGCAATGTTTGCTCGTCTCAGCTTGTTTGATGATGGTAGCTTGTTGGCTGAGCTTCAAGTGAGACCGACCTAGACTGATCAAATTAAGGAGAAACAGTTGTTGGATGATTCATTAGTTCCTTGTTTCTGATTAGTTGAGAATGGAGAGATTGCAGATTTTGGGCTAAATAGTGAAGGAGTACTATGTTTCCGCGGGAGCGTTTGTGTACCGAGGGATTCTAATTTGAGGCAATCTATACTGCAAGAAGTGCATAGTAGCCCGTATGCTATGCATCCTGGCAAAAATAAGTTATATCGAGATCTTCGTGAGCTGTACTAGTGGCCAGGGCTTAAGCGCGAGGTTACTGATTTCGTGGGTAAGTGCTTGACATGCCAGCAAGTTAAGGCTGAGCATCAACTGCCTTCTAGGTTACTGCAGCCAGTAAAAATTCCACTCTGGAAGTGGGAGAGGGTAACCATGGATTTTGTAAGTGGGCTACCCTTAACGCCGACTAAGAAGGATTCGATATGGGTTATTGTAGACTGATTAACTAAATCTGGCCACTTTATACCAGTCCACACTGATTATTCGCTGTAGAAGTTGGCTAAATTGTATGTGGCTGAGATTGTGAGACTGCATGGGGTACCAGTTTCTATCATTTCAGA
Organism: Gossypium arboreum; assembly: GCF_025698485.1. Classification (NCBI taxonomy): domain Eukaryota; kingdom Viridiplantae; phylum Streptophyta; class Magnoliopsida; order Malvales; family Malvaceae; genus Gossypium; species Gossypium arboreum. Next base: position 95,903,762 of record NC_069075.1, read on the forward strand.
CAGAGATCCTAGATTCACATCTCGTTTCTAAAAGAAGTTACACAAGGCTCTAGGTATAAGGTTGGGCTCAGTACCATGTTCCATCCTTAGACAGATGGTCAATCAGAGAGGGTGATTTAGATACTGGAGGACATGTTAAGATGTTGTGTATTGGATTTTCACGACAGCTGGGAGGACTACTTGCCATTAGCAGAGTTTACTTATAACAACAGCTATCAGTCCAGTATTCAGATGGCACCGTATGAGGCATTGTGTGGTCATAGGTGTCGTACTCCTAAATGTTGGACTGAGCTGGGTGAGCGGTGAGTTCTGGTGCTAGAGTTGGTTTCTACTAATGAAGAAAAGGTGAAGTTGATTCGAGGTCAGTTAAAAGAAGCATCTGATAGGCAAAAGTCTTATGCAAACTTAAAGCGTAAAGAGATCGAGTACTTTGTAGGGGATTATGTCTTTTTGAAGGTCTAACCATGGAAGAAAATTCTGAGATTTGGACGGAAAGGAAAACTGAACCCTAGATTTATCAGACCTGATCTAATTATCGAGGAAGAACCAGAAAGATACTAGATCGTGATGTTAAGGTATTAAGGAGGAAATCTGTCCCACTGGTCAAAGTGCTATGGTGTAATCACGATTCAGAAGAAGCTACGTAGGAACCAGGGGAGGCGATGCGACAACAATACCCTCACTTATTCTGACCAGGTAAATTTCGAGGCTAAAATTTCTTTTAGAGGGTAGCGTTGTAATGCCCCAAAAATGTAGGGTCTGTAATTTTGCATGATTTGGCATAAATTTCATGTTTACTTTAATGGTTAGGTGATTTGGGTGTGTTTTGGAGTGTCTGGAAAGTCCTGGGTTCAGGCTCCGGGTTTTGCAGAATTTTTTATTTTGCTCTTAAAAAAATCTGGATACTGGCACATGGGCTTTATAAATAAATGTGGTAGATTTATGTCACAAGTGAGCTTGTGGTCTAGTGGTGGTGGCGTGACATGGTTATTGTGAGAGCTTGGGTTCGAATCCCATGGAATGCAAAGCGATATTTATTTTATTTCTTTGTGGTGAGAGAGGTGGAGTTTGACTGAAACTCTACTGGATGAGGTTTGAATTGGTCAAGGAGGAGAGAATCAAGGGATGTGGTTGGTAGTTGGGTGATATGGAGGAGAATTAGGAGGAGGAAATCAAGGAATTCAAAACTTAGAGAGTTGTAGCCGATAGGGGAAGCTTGTGTGTACAAATTCGGCTAGGGGTCTCTTTTGTGTGTATTTTGGCATTCTGAGAGCGTTTTGGGGTATTTTTCTCTGTGCCAATTTTGAGTTTTGGTGTTGTGAGACCTAGTTTCAATTTTTCCTAAGTGCCAAATTTTCCTGTTTTCTCTTCTCTTGCGATTTCGTGCTCTACCTTGGTGACCAAATTGCTTTTGATCATTTTCTTTACTTTCTTTCTTTAAGCCGAACCTTGCCTTTTCCTCCTCTCAACCTTAATTCTTCATTTGGCCGAACCTTTGTCCCTCTTCTCTCATATTCAAGTCGACTATACTTTTCTTTCTTTCTCTCTCTTTGTTCAAGTTTCTGTAGTGGTGGTTCTAATCATTCGTTTCGGATTGCAATCTTTGACCCTCTACGTGATATGTGGTTCGTTGGGTCCTAGGTGTTCCGAGGGGTTTATTAGAAGTACTAAAGCTTTTGGAACCTCTTTATTGATTTCGATCTAAGGTAATCTTGTTCTTAATTATTTGGTTCAATTGGGGATAGATGTGGTTATGTTGTATTGTGGCCGAATACTTGTTCCCTAATCTAGGGGTTGTGCCTTTTGGATTTGTGCATATCAACCCTTGGGTTAGGCAATCATAATTGATAGATGAGTCTTTTATCGTAGTTAATCAACAAGGAAGGGTGATCGGTTCTAGCCAACTATCATAGAGGAGTAGCGGTATTTTCTCAACCAAGGTGAGCAAGGGTTGTCGATTTGGGGGTAAAACTGATTATTAACCGTATTGGTTGTAAAGTTGATATGTGTATCTTGGCTGATTATAGGTTGATTACCTTGGTTAATAATCAGGTTGGTCACCTTGGTTGATTATAGGTGTGTATGATTACACACCTTTTTTGCAAATGTTTTGATGAGAACTTTTGTTAAATAATAATAAAAGGAAAATTCAGAAACAGATTTTTTTACCAAAAAGATCAATTCTCGAAAAACACTTCGATGTGACATGCCAGATTCAGTCATAACGTCTAGGCTGGGTTTGGGGCGTTACATGTGTGCTAGTGTAAGACCATGTCTGGGACATGGCATTGGCCACAATATGAGAGCCAGTGCAAGACCATGTCTGGAACATGGCATCGGCAATGTAACGAGAGCTAGTGTAAGACCATGTTTGGGACGATGCATCGGCCATGATATGAAAGCCAGTGTAAGACCATGTTTGGAACATGGCATCGGCATTGAGACTGTAACACCCTAAACAAATATCCATTGCCGGATTAGGGTTATGAGGCATTACCGTACAAAACACAATTCAACATTGCTATTTAACACTCTTCATGCACTATAGAATAATGATACATTTATAACATTATTAAACTTTTATACATCAAATTCATGTGTGCATGTATATAACACTTTTATTATTTGATTCCTTATATACATTACTTTAATGACATTTTATAATTAAACCATAATCAAGCATATAATCTCACTTTTCATATATAGAAAATATATAAGTACATAATCTTATTAACTAGAAAATATATAAGTACATAATCTTATTAACTAAGTATCAAACATTTCATTTTACTAGTTTACGTATATGTATAAGATGAAACCAATCAAACCAATATGCATACAACTTAAAGTCCAATCATATATATATATAACATTAGCAGTATTGCTATCTGACCGTACATACCTTTGATGTTATTAGTAGACGCATTTTAACCTATTCCATAAATAAAGTCATGACTATACCAATTCATATATTATGCATGTTTGTCTAGATTTTAAACATTCACATGGCATAAAAGGCATGTTTATATAATATGCATAAACAAGCATATTCATTTAACCACATACAATTATGATTATAATTAATTTTAATCACTGGAACCAAAGCAAATCATACCAAAGTACCAATCTAGTGAGCTAATCATAAGCTATTTGTGATACCTTAACCAAACATATCAACCTAGTTCACATATATTTCTATCTTTGCATAAATCATAGGCGAATCAACCAAACACACATCCAAAATCACCAACCATTTTCAATGCATATAATACATATAAACTTGACTAAAATTTCATATACTCATATAACATATTAGCTATTTTCGCATGGCTTAATATATATACAACTCCAAACTTAACCCAATATAATCTAGCCTATAAATGCCATAAGTTCAAGTTCAAACTTATTAAATACCAAAAACAGTCGATAGTGTGATAGACTTTGCTAACGATTCCCGAGCTCATAACTAATCTCCAGAATCTATAAAACAGAGGTAAACATAAACACACACAGTAAGCTATCATAGTTTAGTAAGTCATAAGCAAATAAATAACTCAATAACAATATCAAATCAATTTAACCAAACCAATTCATACTATCATAATCACATTTAATTTCAAACTTACAATTTCATATACAACATATACTTTCATTTAGCGAATATGCATATATCCAATATCAAAATATCATTCAATCTCAAAGCCATAATATCATTATTTAACCGAATATACATAATCTCATATACATATATTCATGAATCATTTCATAAATATTCACATTTTATACTCATAAAGCCGAATATAATCATTTATATATGTTTGCACATAGATCACAATTATGATATCCCTATACTTAACCTTTGGCCGAATGTACTTTTTTTATATACACATACATTTTTCATTTACATCATATATGATTTGCAACACATATCAAGTAACCTACTTACCTTTTTTCAAATAGGTAATAAGCTATCACATACCAGATCACTTTAGCTCATTTTACACATTCAATCACAACTTATCAATGTCCGTTGAACTATTCGAAATTGAATAGGATACTCAGATAATCACATATATCGTACAATGCCAACGTCCCAGACGTGGTCTTACGTGCAATCACAAATTGATGCCACTGTCCCAGACAAGGTCTTACACAAATCAAATACGATGCCAATTTACTAGACATGGTCTTAAACATAATCAAATATCGATGCCGATGCCCCAAACATGGTCTTACTTGAAGACACATATCGAAAATCCTATGTCATAACAAATGTATGCTAGCTATTCTTAAGGTTCGTACTCGTACACATAGATTCCAAGCGTATACATATTCGGCTTTCACATATATACTATCTCATTATACATTTCAGCATATATATTTCATATTTAATCAAATAAATAACATCTATTTGCTTATAAAATTACCTCGGACAACAATAATCGAAACGGGATGACTAATCAACAACTTTGGTTTTCCCCCGATCCATATCCAATTTCTTTGGTTCTTGATCGAAACATATCCAATATAATTTATTCAAAAATAATTTCACTCAATTTAGTCTAAAAACACATAAATGGGCAAATTACCAATTTACCCCTGACATTTTATACTTTTTACAATTTAGTCTAAATTGCACAAAACACAAAACATGCAAAATTTGAATACACTATGCTTAGGAAAAATTTTCCTTATATTCATACAAGTCCATACATTTTATTTATTTCACATTTTAGTCCCTCAATTTATTATTTTTGCAATGTAGTCCTAATTACTCAAAATCATCAAAAAATCCAATACAAAACATATTAATCCAAAACATATCTTTCATAATTCATCAACTAACATCAAAAAACTAAATTATTCATCAATGACATAACTCAAAATATTCATCAAAATCAGAAATCCAAGCATGGGCTTTGTACATTACACTGCAACGATATCAAAAACGTAAAAATTATCAAAAATCAAACAAAAACTAACCTTGAATCAAGTTTCCAAAGTGCCGAATATCCTAAGTTATAGTTTCTTTCTTTATTTCTCAAGTTTCAGCAAGAACAAGATGATTTGCATGCTTATTTTAATTTTTTGTTTTATTATAACATATATTATTTATCATTTTACAAATTTAACCTTTGTAATAAAATATTAAACCATTATAATATAAGGTCACTACCATCTATTACATGCTATCATGGAAAAATTGCAAGTTAAACACATCAAATTACAAAGGCAATTACAATTCGGCCCTTACACATTTACCCATCAAATTTTCATTTTACGCGATTAAGCCCTTTTTATTAAATCAAGCACTCAAATGACAAAATTAAAGCATGAAAATTTCACAAATATTAATTCACACATGATAAACACAGAAAATAATTTTAAAATATTTTTCTGACTAGGATTCATGGTCCTGAAACCACCGTTCTAAATAGGGTCTAAATCGGGCTATTACAACTCTCCCCCTTAGGGATTTTCGTCCCCGAAAATCTTACCGGTGAATAGGTTCGGATAACATTCTTTCATTGCATCTTCTGGCTCCCATGTTGCCTCTTCTACTCCGTGTTTATGCCACAGTACTTTCACTAACGAAATTTTCTTATTTTGCAATTCTTTAACCCCGCGAGCCAGAATGCGAATCGATTCTTCCTAATATGTCATATCAAATTTAATCTCAATCTTTGATGGATAAACATGTGAGGAATTAGATCGATATCTACAAAGCATCGAAACATGGAACACATTATGGATCTTTTCCAACTCAGGTGGCAACAACAATCTATAAGCAACCGGCTCGATACGCTTTATAATCTTATACGTCCCAATAAATCTCAGACTCAATTTGCCTTTACGACCGAATCTAAGTATTTTTTTCCACGGTGAGACTTTCAGAAAGACTTTGTCCCCGATCTGAAACTCTATATCTTTTCGTTTCAAGTTAGCATACGATTTCTGACGATCTGACGCTGTTTTCAGACTTTCACGAATTACTTTCACTTTCTATTCACATTCTCTAATCAAATAGACCCCATGTAAATTATTTTTACTGAGCTCGGTCCAATACAATGGTGTACGACATTTAAGACCGTACAAATCCTAGTAAGGTGCCATTTTGATACTCGATTGAAAGCTATTATTGTACGAAAATTCAATTAAAGGTAAGTATCATTCCCACATACCTTCAAACTCGAGAATGCAACATCTCAACATATCCTTAAGTATCTGAATGGTTCATTTGGATTGACCATCTATTTGCGGATGGAAAGCTATGCTGAAATGTAATTTCATACCTAATGCATCTTGCAGTTTCTTCCAAAACCACGATGTAAACCTTGGATCTCTATCCAAAACAATAGAAATAGGTACTCCGTGTAATCTCACAATCTGAGAAACATAGAATTCAACTAGCTTATCAAGTGAGTAATCTGTGCAAACCGGAACAAAATGAGCCGATTTAGATAATCTATCTATAATAACCCAAATTGCATCTTTCTTGCTAGGTGTCAATGGCAAACCGGATACAAAATCCATCATGACTCTGTCCCATTTCCACTCAGGGATCATGATCGACTGAAACAATCCAGAAGGTACCTGATACTCAGCTTTTACTTGTTGATAGACTAAACATTTAGAAACAAAGTCAGAAATATCTCGTTTCATACCATGACACCAATAAAGCTATTTCAGATCATTATACATTTTTGTACTATTCGGGTGAATAAGTAATCGACTATTATGAGCTTCATTCAAAATCATTTGAATCAACTCTAAATTTCTTAGAACATGTATTCGGTTTCTAAACCTCAGACAACCTTTAGCATCAACCCGAAACTCTAAATCAATATTTGAATCAAATTGGCCCCGCTTTACTAATAAATCATTATCAACTTTCTGAGCATCACAAATCTATTGAATATATAATGGTCTTGCTTTTAACTCAGCTATAATTGAACCATCATCAGATATAGCCATATACGCATTCATTGCATGCAAAGCAAATAGTGATTTTTGACTTAGAGCATCAGCAACAACAGTAGCCTTTCTCGGATGGTATTCAATCATAAGCTCGTCGTCTTTTAACAGCTCTAACCATCGAAGCTGTCTCAAATTTAGATCTTTCTGAGTCATCAAATATTTCAGGCTTTTGTGATCAGAATAAACGTGACATTTTTCACCGAACAGATAATGACGCCATATTTTCAATACAAATACAATAGCTGCTAGTTCCAAGGAGTGTGTCTGATAGTTCTTTTCATGCGACTTTAACTGTCTCGAGGTATAAGCTATGACTTTGCCTCCTAGCATCGAAACACAACCCAAACCATTTCAGGATGCATCACTATAGATAACAAATTCTTTTCCCAATTCTGGCTGAACTAGCATTGGAGTTTCGGTCAAAAGGGCTTTCAACTAATCAAAAATTTTTTGGAACTTTTCTGACCACTCGAACTTAACATCTTTCTGTAATAGGTTCGTCATCGGAGTTGCAATCATGGAGAAACCTTTCACTAATCGTCTATAGTAACCAACAAGTCCTAGAAAACTTTGGACTTCAGAAACATTTCTCAAAGGTTTCCAATCAAGTATAACAAAAATTTTACTCAGATCAACCAGAATACCCGATGCTGATACAACATGTCCCAGAAAACTGACTTCATATAACCAGAACTCACATTTACTGAACTTTGCATACAACTATTTATCTTGAAAGTCTGCAACACAAGTCTCAAATGTTCGGTATGCTCAGTTTAATCACGGGAATAGATCAAAATGTCATCTATGAACACAACCACAAATCGATCTAGATACTGTCTGAAGATTCGGTTCATCAGATCGATAAAAACAGCAGGTGCATTAGTGGGTCCAAAAGGCATAACCAAAAACTCATAATGTCCGTTCCTCGTTCGGAAAGCAGTCTTTGGCACATCGAAGTCTATAACTCGCAACTGATAGTAACCTGATCTCAAATCTATTTTTAAAGACACTGTAGCCCCTTTCAGTTGATCGAACAGGTCATCAATCCGTGGCGATGGATATTTATTGTTTATAGTCACCTTATTGAGCTGTCTATAGTCGATACACATTCTCATAGTTCCGTCTTTCTTTTTCACAAATAAAACTGGTGCACCCTAGGGAGAGAAACTCGGTCGCGTAAAACCTCTATCTGTCAACTCTTGAAACTGAGCTTTCAATTCTTTTAGTTTCGTAGATGCCATTCTGTACGGAGTTATCAATATCAAATTCGCCCCCAGCACTAACTCAATACCAAACTCTACTTCTCGAATAGGTGGAAAGCCTGGCAATTCTTCAGACATAATTGGTACAGATTCGATCTTTCTTTCGGTCACTTTACTATCAAGCACATATGTAAAGTAAGCTTCACAACCTTTTCTCACATACTTCTAAGCTAATATCGAAGATATCACTGCCGGTAAACCATTCAGATCATTAGATTCAATTCGAATAATCTCATCATTCTGACACCCTAAATCAATAGTCTTTCTTTTGCAATTTACGAGGGCATCATGCAAAGTCAAACAGTCCATACCGAGAATTATATCAAACTAGTCAAATGGAAACAACATCAAATCAGCCGAAAAACATGAATCTCAAATCATCAAGGGACAATTCTTACACACGTTGTCAACCATAACACACCGGTCCAAAGGGTTCGATACTCTAATCACAAACTCAGTAGACTCAACAGGCAAAGTCTTACTGAATATTAAAGTCTCACACATATAAGAATGAGTCAAACCAGGATCAATCAATGCAATTACACTAGTATCATAGAGAGTGAATGTACCAGTAATAACACTATGGCATAAGATCTGGCAAGTGCGCGATCTTCAGATCGAACTGCTGTGTCTTTAGTTCCTCTTTAACTGCTACTCACATCACCCATATTTCTGGGCGGTCTACCTCGAGCTGACATGTTACTCAGTCTCACATTCTGTAATGTGTTTTGTTCAGCTAACTCAGTGTATTCATGAATGAAATGATCCATTGATCCACATTTAAAACAGTCCCGATCATGCAATCTACAATTGTCGAGATGTCGTTTACCATAATGTTTACACTTGAGTTGATTCGATCTAACATTACCAACACTAGCTACTGAGGTAGCTCTCGAGCTCACAGGTGGTCTATCTCGATCCTATCTAGAATAACCCGCAGTAACCTTTGAACAGCTAAAATCATCTCAGAATTTCTTTGATGTCGACTGAAATGTTTTACTCGACGATCTTTTACGTGAACCTCTAGCTTTAAGGTTAACTTTTCCTTTCTCTTTCCCGAGCTCTTCGAATTTGCATGCTCGCTCAACCAATACTACAAACTCTTTTATTTCAAGAATGCCAACTAATAGTTTAATGTCTTCGTTTAACCCGTCTTTGAATCTTTTACACATTATAGCTTTGGTTGAAACACATTCTCGGGCATATCAATTGAGTCTCACAAATTTCTGCTCATACTCTGTCACAGTCATGCGACCTTGTTTTAACTCTAGAAATTCCTTACACTTCTGATCGATAAATGTAACAGTCCGGTTTAGACCCTAGTCGGAATAGTGGTTTTGAGACAACGAATCTGAGTAAGAGAAATGTTTAAATATTATTTTCTATATTTATGATGGCGAATTAGCATGTGTGAAAGTTTCGTATGAAAATTTGAATGTTTGTGTGCTTAATTTAATAAAAATGACTTAATCGCGTAAAATGTAAAAGCTATGTGCTAGATGTTAAAAGTGCCTATTTGACTTGGCTTTCTAAAGCAAGGGTCCTTATGTTGTTATTTGTCCATTGAAAATGCTAAGGGACTAAAATAACTATCCATTAAATGGTTTTATAATTGTTTATAAAATGGCAAAATAGGAAATTGGTTATTAAAGTCATATTAATAAAATAAAAAGCAAGAAATTAATCATATGTTCATGCAATTGCTGAAAATTCAAAAGGAAAATAAAAGAAAATACAAACTAGGGTTCGGCTACCATTATTGGTGATTAAGGTATGGTTTTTGATTCGTTTTTGATAATTTCTACGTTTTTGTAAAAGTTGCTTCTTATATTATCAAACCCATGCCTCAATTTCTAATTTTTATGATGATTTTGAAATGTGCCATTGATGAAAATATGAGTTTTGTGATGTTAGTTGATGATTTATGAAAAATATGTTTTGGGTTAACAGATGTTGTCTTTGAATTTTTGATGAAATTGAGTAATTTGGGCTAAAGCGTGAAATTTGTAAATTGAGGGACTAAAATGTGAAATAAATGAAATGTGTGGACTAGTATGAGTACTAGGAGAATTCATCCAAGCATGAGTACATTCAAATTATGTGTATTTTGTGATTTTGTGAATTAGGGACTAAAATGTCGAAATGTGAAAATGTGAGGGCTAGTTTGTAATATGTCTTAATTGTGTGTATATGGATTAGTTTGAATGATTTAGTGAGTAAAAGGATTAATTTTGAATACAAATAGATCAAGAAAAGAAGAATTCAGACTTAGACCGAGGGAAGTCGAAGATTATAGAGTAAACAGTCCGAGTCGACAATTTCGAGTACGAGGTAAGTTCGTACATGTTAAATGATGTTATAAGTATATTTTTGATGCTTTAATTATACATAAATTGTGTATATATTTGATTATGGATTGAATATGATGATAAATCAACTACATTTGGCACTAAGTGTTCGATTCAAAATAGCTTCGGCTATAAATAGCATTAAATGTGAGAAATGATATAGCTTCGGCTGTATGAGGCACTAAGTGTACGATACCGAGATAGCTTCAGTTAATTGAGATGGCACTAAGTGTGCAAAAATTATTATAGCTTCGACTAATCTTTAAAGTACTAAGTGTACGGATGTCAAAGCATGAATAATCTTCGGAAAGTCTTAAAATATCCGAACAATAGGTGAGAATGAAAATGAATAAATACAGGAAGGTTCAGGTATGTATGATACCTATGTGATAGATGATGTTATGCATATGAAGTTCATTGAATTGGTATAAACATATGACTTGTGTTGGCATAGAATTGATAGATGAATTTAGAATTAATAAGTACTCATGTGTTGATGTTTTATATTTTATAAACAATTGATGATTTTTAGGACGAGCTTACTAAGCTTTTAAAAGCTTACTCTGTGTATGTTTGCATTGTTTTTATAGATGTCAAAGCTACTGTGAGCTCGGGGATTGTCGAAAATCATCACCACACTATCGAATCTCATTTTGGTACCTTTTGAAAATGTATATAGTAAAGTATGGCATGTATAGGCTAGAAGTACTTTGGATAGGTTTTGTAATGTTTATATTTAGGCATGTGATATGGTTTGGTATGGTTATGGATATGTCATGGTTTTGGTATAAGATATGTGATGCAATATGTTATATTTGATATGTTTGAGTTGGATAAAAGAAATGGTAAATGTTGGTAAGTTTTGACAAGTTTTAGCATGAAATTGAATGATGTATAGAAAGAAATGTTTTGACAAGCTTTAGACTTATGTTTGATATAGATTCGTAAAGTTTAAGAGTATGTATTTGATTGGCAATGATATGTCATGAATGGCTTATGTTTTGGTTGTGAATTGGTCATAATATGTTGTGCAAATATGCTTGGTTTGGTGCTTGTAGGTTTGATCCAATTAGGGTGGCAAGTTGACTATTCAAATGACCTATTTTTTTACACACGGGGAGGGACACGGGCGTGTGTCTCAGTCGTGCACGACACACGGCTATGTTGCACAGTCATGTGTCCCCTGGGGTACTCTAAAATTGTAAGTCAGGCTCGAGCACGGCCAAGGCACATGGACATGTGGCTAGCTGTGTGGCCCAAGTCAGATTTGACCACAGCCAAAGCACACAGGCATGTCTTGTGGCCACGTGAATAAGTTAGTATGTATGCCTTGTTTCGACACGGCTGATCGCAATTTTCATAACAGGTAAGTTTTAAATATTTATAATTAACCGTTCTTGATACTAACTATTATCGCGATTCAGGCAAGTGTACCTATCGAACAGTAGTATAGTTTTAGCAAGACCGGATTGTAGAACCCAAAAGAACTAAAAGTACTAGTAATGACTGTCTTTTTATTATCTAGCCTAAGAATAAGGGGGTTTTGTTTTAACTAACTAATTAACTAATCTAAGAATTCACAGAGAATGGAATTGGGGGATTACTTTTGGAAAACGATTGAATTAAGACAATACCTAAGGAAAAATCCACCTAGACTGTACTTGTTATTTTGGCTCCGAATCGGATGATTTATTCATTTAACTTGTTCCGTAGAGATCCCTAAGTTATGTTATTATCCCTATTCAAGACTAATAACGTCTAATCCCTAGATTGACTAACTGAGACTTTTCTCTAATTAACACTCTAGGGTTGCATTAACTCGATCTATTGATCCCCTTATTAGGTTTCACCCTAATCCGGCAAAATCTTATCACCCTATGTCTAGGAGTGCAAACAACTCCGCTTAATTATGAAAAATGTACTCTAGACAGGGTCTATTCCTCCTCTGAATAAGAGCTTATCTTGAATCAGTATCTTGGGATATCAAAACAAGAATTAAGAACACATAATTAAGAACATGTTAAATATATATCATACAATTCAGAAAATAATAACAAGATTCGTCTTAGGTTTCATTCCCCTTAGGTATTTAGGGGATTTAGTTCATAACTAAAAAGGAAAACATCTCAGAAGAATAACGAATACAAAACATAAAGAAAACCCAAAACTCTTGAGGGGAAATTGAGGGGAGATCTTCAGTCTTGATAGTGACTCTGACTTCTAAGATGGATCAATCGGCTTCCTTCGAGTAATTCCTTCCTTCCTCTTCGTGCCCCATTTTTTCCTCTTCCTTTAGGGCATATTTATAGGCTTTAGAATGCTTAAAAACCCTCAAAATTAGCCTTTTCTGAATTGGACTCAACTTGGGCTCTGCAGGGACTCGCCCATGTGACACGCCAGTGTGAATCATGCTTCGAATCTGCCAAATTGACACGGCAGTATGGTTTGCCCGTGTGAGGAAGTCCAGGCCATGTTGATTTCGTACTTTGACCCATTTTCTCCGTTTTTGGCCTGTTTCTCGTTCCTTTTGCTCTCCTATGCTCTCCTAAGTATAAAACATGAAATTAAAGCATTAGGATCATCGAATTCACCAATTCTAAGGGAAAATAATCCATAAAATGCGTTAAGCATGGGGTAAAAATATGTATATATTACGGTTTATCAATGGCCCAGGCACACGGGCGTGTGACCTGTACTAGTTTGAAAAATATTAAAATATTGAAGAAATTTTGTATGTGTTTGGTTTAGTCCTGACCCCTTTCTAATACATGTTTAAGGTCTCGAGGACTCATTTAAGGGACTCTATGTAACACCCCTTACCCGAGACCGTCGCCGAAGTCGAGCACGAGGCGTTACTTGACTTAACTTACTAATTCGGGGCATAAAATTTTCTTTTAAAATTAATTTATTTAAATTCATTCATTATGTCCCTAAATAGGGCCCTCGAGACCCTAAAGCATGCAATTGAAGCAGTTTGAGACCAAACCGGGAACATTAAATTTTTTTCGAATACTTAGACAAATCAAAATAATTTATTTCTTTATTCCTTATAAAACTTCCCACCTGCGTCACAGTCACTAAATAAATTACAACTCGAGTCACAAAACTCAAAATTTAAATTCGTGAATTTTTCCTAAAACTAGACTCATATATCTTCTTAATAATTTTTTTCCAGAATTTTTGGTTTAGCCAATTAGTACAATTTATTAGTTAAAGTTTTCCCTATTTCACTATTTGACTACTCTGACCTCTCCTCACTACGAATCAATTTTCTCCCTGTACAGAATTCAAATAACCATGCCGTTTGTTTCACTTGAAATTAGATTTACTAAGGAATCTAGAAATATAAACTATAACTCTTAATTATTTTTTTTACAATTTTTAGTGATTATAAAGTCAAAACAGGGGATTAAAAAATCGCTCTGACCCTGTCTCACTAAAATTCAAATATCTCTTAATATACACTTCTTTTGCTTACTCTGTTTCTTTCATATGAAAATAGACTCAATAAGATTTAATTATATATCTCATTCATCCCCTAATTTCATTTCTACTATTCTTGGTGATTTTTCAAGATCACGTCACTGTTGCTGTTCAATATGTTTTAATGCTAATTTCACTTTTTTATGATTTCTTTGTATTAACTACCATTTAGGCATACATAACACCGAAACATGTTCTTCATTAGCCATTTCAATAGCCAATAATTATCGAATATTTACATACCATTATTTAACCATATCATAAGGACATACACACAAAATGGCTAAGTCCCTATACATGCCATAAACTAGAACGTTTGTAAACGAAGATACCCATTTGGTAACTTGATAGTCGATAGTGTGAAGTGATCTCCGACAACCTCCAACCCAAGCTTGATTTTAAGTACTCTAAAACATGGGAAAGTGAAAGAAGTTCTTACTACTACTTTTAAGTAAGAACTACTATGCTGTCATAATTTGCATGAATAATGTTTAGTTCTTACTTTCAAATCTTACTCATCGGTAACCTTACCAAAGGCTCAGAATACAAAAGGGACCTTACTTAATAGCTTGCTTACATACCGGCAACATCTCACTTAACACATGAGTACTCTTTCATAATATAGGCATATTGCCAATCATGTCATAAAGTGTCACAAGAATAACTGAAAACTCATCACTTACTTAATACTTGATAATCTCAATTACTTACAATCTCAATATTAAATAAGCCTTAAATGCATACCTGTACTCTTTCTTCATGTTTTCACCTTGTCGTTTCTTTGACTTACTCTTTGGATTACTCGGGAACCTTTTCCTTTTTGAACTTACCATTGCCATGTCTTGACATGGTGTTACGTGGTATCCTTGCCTTATGAACTCACCAATGCCATGCCTTGGCATGGTCTTACATGGGACCTTTGCCTTATAGTAACTCATCAATGCCATGTTTTGACATGGTCTTACATGATTTTCTTGCCTTATAGAACTTATCAATGCCATGCCTTGGCATGGTCTTACATGATATCCTTATCTTACCAAATGCCATGTTCCAAACATGGTCTTACATGGTATCCTTGTCTTAGTGCCAATGCCATATCTTGATGTGGTCTTCCATGGAGTCCTTAATCAATTTCGATGCCATGTCTTGACATGGTCTTACACGGGATCCTTTCCTTACCAATGCCATGTCTTGACACGGTCTTACATGGTATCCTTAACCGTCAATTCCTCCTTAAATGCCATGTTATGAACATGAATTTTTCCATAAATTCTTCCTTAATTGCCATGGTACAACCATGGACTTTAAGATATCAATGCCTTATCAAGTCATAGCTAAAACATACTTGCTCAAATTCTCAAGGTTAGTCACAAAGCTCAATAATAACAATACTAATAACAATAATTGCATAATAATAAAATGCTACTCAACTTACATACTTACATTCTCAATCTCATCATGCCATCAACTTAACTTATTCTCATCAAACTATGCTAGTCAATACTTTCTTGTTATCATACAAAGCCATAATACAAAATATGGTCTTACATATAAATTATACAAGTTCTCTTTCCAATATCGAATTATTATCGAACATTAATCATTATATCTGAAACTCAATACTAAAGTATTTATGGCCAAAATATCAATTTATCATTAAAATATGCATAATTAAATGCTTATTAAACATATGAACTTACCTCGTTACTAAAACGACCATTTTACCAACTTTCCCAATTTTCGATTTTTCTCCCGTTCTAGGTCCAAATATCACTTTCCGAGATCTAAAAAATCATATTTCACTTATTTAATTAATGTACTATTCAAAACATTCCCTAACTCAAACTTTGGAAAAAGTTACAATTTTGCCCCTAAACCATTGTAGAATTACGATTTTTCCCCTAGGCTCGAAAATTAAAATTTATCCATTTTTCTTATGTCTTATGACACGGTGAACATTTTTCCCTTCTATGGAAACATCAAATTCCCACTCTATCATGTACTTATGAACATTAGGTATTTTTACCGAATATGTCGTTTCTCGTTTTCACTTAAAATCGCTTAGAAAAAGTTGTTTAACATAATTTCAAGCTTCATATTCTACCATAAAACATAAAAATAAACACATTTAACCTATGAGTGTTTTTCCAAATATGAACCCTAGCATGAATTATTGCTAGAATAAGCTAAATCAAGTTACCGGGACTTCAAAAGCGTAAAGAACATTAAAAATGAGGCTAGAACGGACTTACTATTGAGCTTGGAAAGCTTAGAAACCCTAACCATGGCTTCCCCCATGCTATATTCGGCCTCCATGAAGAAGATGAACCAATTTTGGCTTTATTTTCCCTTTTTAATTCTTTTAATTACTAAATGACCAAAATGCCTTTAAAGGCTTTTCTTTCAAATTTGTCCTATTCTTGCCCATTTTTGTCCAAACTTAAATATAATGGTATAATTACTAAATAAGGACCTCCACTTTCAGAACCCATTTCAATTAAATCCCCTTTATTATCTAGAACACACATTTTGCTAATTTTACAATTTAGTCCTAATTATCAAATTAGGCACTTTACATAAAATTTCTTCACGAAATTTTCACACAATTATTCAATCAATGAATAAATCTTAAAACTTAATTGAAATAAATTTTTTTGACCTCGAATTCATGGTTTTGCAACCACTATTCTATTTAGGCCTTATTTCGGGATGTTACACTCTATATGGATGATTGATCTTTAACGCTTTGATGCTTATGAAATGAATGTAAATGTTCTGATTTTGTTCGGTAATGCCTTTAACCTTAGTTCAGCAATAGATACGGGTTAGGGGTGTTATAATAAATCACTGGCTGATGTATTTCTTACGAAACTCATTCTGAAAGAACTTCCAGTTCACCTGTTCTTTCGGAACCACTGATACTAGTGTATTCCACCAATCATGTGCGGTGTCTCGTAGTAAAGATATGGCATATTTTAGACACTCATCCGGGGTACAAGATAACTCATCAAACATGAAGATAGTATTATCAAGCCAAAATTCTGCTCACTCAGCACCATCATCATCAGTAGCTCTGAATTCTTCAGCCCCCTGTTTTCTGATTTTATCAACAGGGGGCTTATGTAATCTCAATGGATCAATCACTTGAGGTATAGCAGGTATCAGAGAAGGATTAGTCGGGGGTGTAGGTTGTTGTGTAGCCAGATTCGTCCGGATATACTGAATAAACTAGTCATTCATCATTTAGTAAAATGCTTGTTTAGCCTCTCCCTCTTGGTTACTCAAAGTTGGTTGAGAATTAACCGGTGCTGCCCCTTGTGCGGGAGCAGGCGCTATACTCTCGACAACATGAGCTACGGCTCGGGGGTGTAAGTTGTTGTGTAGCCAGATTCGTCCGGATATACTGAATAAACTAGTCATTCTTCATTTAGTAAAATGCTTGTTTAGCCTCTCCCTCTTGGTTACTCAAAGCTGGTCGAGAATTAACCGGTGCTGCCCCTTGTGTGGGAGTAGGCGCTATACTCTCGACATCAGGATCCATTTACTATTCGAAAACACATTTTCAAATGTCAAAAGTCATCACACTATCACAGTATGTAAATTGGCATGTATAGCTAGACTCACACGCACTACGTTAGTCCTAGAATAGACTAAACTGTAGCTCTGATACCAATAAAATGTAACACCCCTAGCCCGTATCTGTCGCTGGATTAAGGTTATGAGGCATTACCGTACAAAGCACAATTCAGCACTGTTATTTAACACTCTTCATGCACTATAGAATAATGATACATTTATAACATTATTAAACTTTTATACATCAAAGTCATGTGTACATATATATAACACTTTTATTATTCGATTCCCTATATACATTACATTAATGACATTTTTATAATTAAACCATAATCAAGCATATAATCTCACTTTTCATAAATAGAAAATATATAAGTACATAATCTCATTAACTAAGTATCAAACATTTCATTTTACTAATTTCGTATATGTATAAGATGAAACCAATCAAACCGGTATGCATACAACTTAAAGTCCAATCATATATATATATAACATTAGCAATATTACTATATGACCGTACATACCTTTGATGTTATTAGTAAACGCATTTTAACCTATTTCATAAATAAAGTCATGACTATACCAATTCATATATTATGCATGTTTGTCTAGATTTTAAAAATTCACACGGGATAATAGGCATGTGTATATATTACACATAAACAAGCATATTCATTTAACCACATACAATTATGATTACAATCAATTTTAATCACTAGTACCAAAGCAAATCATACCAAAGTACCTATCTAGTATATACCAAATTATTTAACCACAAATATGGTACATTTTCAACTCAATATTAGACCTAACATTTTGATCTTTCATTATCGTACCTCAAGCAAAGCGCATTAACCAAAACAATCATATAACATACTTATTATTTGTCTTCGACAACCATGCTTAATTAGCCAACCATTCAAGCATAATATATATGCACATATAATGCCATTACAAATCGAATCAAAATAACTAATACACATTCGAATATATATATATATCATTATCATTTTACTCCATTACTAAGCCAAATTAATAAACCATTCATAAAGACAAAACATACCATACATCAAGCTTACCAAAAGTGAGCTAATCATAAGCTATTTAAGATACCTTAACCAAACATATCAACCTAGTTCACATATATTTTTATCTATGCATAAATCATAGTCGAATTAACCAAACACACATCCAAAATCACCAACCATTTTCAATGCATATAACATGTATAAACTTGACTAAAGTTTCATATACTCATATAACATATCAGCCGTTTTCGTATGGCTTAATATATATACAACTCCAAACTTAACCAAATATAATCTAGCCTGTACATGCCATTGGTTCATATTCAAACTTATAAAATACCAAAAATAGTCGATAGTCTGATAGACTTTGCTGACGATTCCCGAGCTCATAACTAATCTCCAAAGTCTATAAAACAGAGGCAAAATCATAGCTTAGTAAGTCATAAGTAAGTAAATAATTCAATAAAATATCAATTCAATTTAACCAAACCAATTCATACTATCATAATCACATTTAATTTCAAATTTACAATTTCATATACAACATATACTTTCATTTAGCGAATATATATATATCCAATATCAAATATTATTCAATCTCAAAGCCATAATATCATTATTTAACGAATAAACATAATCTCATATACATATATTCATGAATCATTTCATAAATATTCACATTTTATATTCATAAGGCCGAATATAATCATTTATATATGTTTGCACATGGATCACAAATATGATATCACTATACTTAACCTTTGGCCGAATGTACTTCTTTATATACACATATATTTTTCATTTACATCGTATATGATTTGCAACACATATCAAGCAACTTACTGACCTTATTTCAAATAGGTAATAAGCTATCACATACCTGATCACTTTAGCTCATTTTACACATTCAGTCACAACTTATCAATGCCTGTTGAACCATTTGGAATTGAATAGGATACTCGGATAATCACATATATCGTACAATGCCAACGTCCCAGACGTGGTCTTACATGCAATCATATATCAATGCCACTGTCCTAGACAGGGTCTTACACAAATCAAATACGATGCCAATGTCCCAGACATGGTCTTAAATGTAATCACATAGCGATGGCAACGTCCCAGGCGTGGTCTTACTTGAGACCACATATCGAAAATCCTATGTCATGACATATGTATCCTATCTATTCCTAAGGTTCATACGGGGCTTTAGAACGTCGTAACTCGATTGAATCGAACTCGTACACATAAAGTCCAAGCTTATACATATTCGGATTTCACATATATACTATCTCATTATACATTTTAGCATATATAGTTCATATTTAATCAAATAAATAACATCTATTTGCTTATAAACTTACCTCGAACAACAGTAATTGGAACGGGATGACTAATCGACAACTTTGGTTTTCCCCCGATCCAAATCTGATTTCTTTGGTTCTTGATCTAAACATATTCAAATTAAACTTATTCAAACATAATTTCACTCAATTTAGTCCAAAAACATATAATTTCACACAATTTAGTCCAAAAACATATAAATGGACAAATTACCATTTTACTCCTGAGATTTTATACTTTTTTACAATTTAGTCCAAATTGCACAAAACACAAAACATGCAAAATTTGAATACACTATGCTTAGGCCGAATGTTCCTTATATTCATACAAGTCCATACATTTCATTTATTTCACATTTTAGTCCCTTAATTTATTATTTTTGCAATTTAGTCCTAATTACTCAAAATTATCAAAAATTTCAGTACAAAACATATTAATCCAAAACATATATTTCATAATTCATCAACTAACATCACAAAACTCAATTATTCATCAATGGAATAACTCAAAATATTCATCAAAGTCAGAAATTCAAGCATGGGCTTTGTATATTACATTGCAACAATCTCAAAAACGTAAAAATTATAAAAAATCGAATAAAAACTAACCTTGAATCAAGCTTCCAAAGTGCCGAATACCCTAAGCTATATTTTCTTTCTTTCCTTATCAGGTTTCGGCAAGAACAAGATAATTTTCATGCTTATTTTAATTTTATGTTTTATTATAACATATATTATTTATCATTTTGCAAATTTAACCTTTGTAATAAAATATTAAACCATTATAATATAAGGTCACTACCTTCCATTACATGCTATCATGTACAAATTGCAAGTTAAACACATCAAATTAAAAAGACAATCACAATTCAACCCTTACACATTAACCCATCAAATTTTCATTTTACGCAATTAAGCCTTTTTATTAAATTGAGCACTCAAACGACAAAATTAAAGCACAAAAAATTCACAGATATTAATTCACACATGAAAAACATGGAAAATAATTTTAAAATATTTTTTTGACTCGGATTCGTGGTCCTGAAACCATCGTTCTGAATAGGGTCTAAATTGGGCTGCTATAGAGATGAGAGCTAGTGCAAGACCATGTTTGGGACATGGCATCAGCCTCAACATGTGAGCCAGTGTAAGACCATGTTTGGAACACGGAAATGGAAATTCACCCTTTTGTCCAAAGCTTGTCAGATATCCTTTAGTATTCCAAATGGTTTCATGGGTTATTTCAAAGCTTATGACAATGATATGGAATGATATAATTGTGTTGTGAGTGGAACAGGTTCTTATTTGAAACTCATGAGATATGAGTCTAGTTATGTTGCCTTGATGGTAAGAATGACATGAGTAAGTTCTAGCTATGAAAATGATTTTGGGACGATACTGCAATGGTTGGCCTAAACTTGTGATATATAAGTATGTAGTGATATTTACCTTTGTTCACTCCAGAATGTTGTGTTGAATTATAATATGCATGGTTGATGTTGTTACTTATTTATATGCAACTTACTAAGAATTATGCTTACTCCTTCTTTTTTCCATCTTCTTATAATGCTGCCAAGCTAGTATCAAGGATCTAGGGACGTTGAAGGCATCGATCACACTATCACCTAAAGCTTTTGGTATAGCTAGTTTAAATGTTTTGATTGTGGCATGTATAGGGACTTGAATCTTTTGTTGAGTGTCTTGTTATTTTACCCACAAGTGTTGCCTCATATGATGGATGTGATATTCACTTTGTATAGGCCATTAATTTTGGCTAATATTGATTACTATTAAATGCATTGATGCAAATTTCTCATGGTTGTGGTTGATTTGGTTATTTATATTATGCTTGGATTGGTTTTGGTTGATATTGTGTAGGTTGATGCAAATAAAGGTGGCAAAGAGGCTTGGTAAATAGCCTTATTTTGTCCGCACGTGTGTGTGTCTAGACTGTGTGTGACACACGATTTTCCCCATGGGCGTGCAGTCTGGCCGTGTGTCCCCAGCACCTCAATTTTACGAGTCAATATACATGGTAGTAAACACACGGGTAGAGACATGGTAGTGTGTCTCAGCAATGTGGAGGACACGGCCTAAGTGTGTCTCAGCAATGTGGAGGACACGGCCTAACACACGGGCGTGTGCCTTGGCCTGTGCTCTTAAGGAGTTGCTAACGTAAAAAATAGAATGTCAAGGTTTTTGCACATGGGCTGAGACACGAGCTTGTCCTGGTCATGTTTGGGACATGGGTCATGGACACGGGTATGTGTCAAGCCGTGTAAAAACTCCTATAGGTTCGAATCGAAAAATAAATTCGCACAGGCTAGGGAAACTGGCATGTCCCGATATGCTCAGGCTGTGTGAGTCACATGGGCCTTCAGCACGGCCATGTTAATAGGCACACAGGCGTGTCGCCCTTCCACAGGGGCGTATGCCCCTGTTTGCTTGAAATTCTAAAAAGATTTATAGAGTGCTTAGATTAGTCCCGAATCAATTCCAAAGTCTGTTTGGGGCATCGTGGGCCCATGGTAAAATCATTAAGGTATTGTGAAAAATTTTAAATTGGAGTGAAATTTCGTAACTAGGAAATGTATTTTTGTATGTGTTTAAGTCCGGTAATACCTCGTATTGCTGTTTCGGTGTAGAACTCAGGTAAAGGGTGTTACAGGATTCCTTGAGTTGAAACAAGAAAACAGATCATTTGTTGAATACGAGCACGAGTTTGTACAACTTAGTAAATATGCTCATGAGATTGTGTTCACTAAAGAAGAAATGTGTGTAAGCTTTGAAGACGAATTGAATGATGAGATTAAAATGCTTATGGGTGTAATAGAATTGTGTGAGTTTGTAGTTTTATCTGATCGAACTCAAAAAATGAAAGAAATTTACAATCACAAGAAACAGAGTGAAACAAAAGCTCTTGACTTTAATAAGAGAAATGCATCTAAAACGTCTTCTGCTCCCTCGTCGAAGAAAATAGAAGAATCTAATAGCCATTTTTTAGCACCATCAGGGTTTTTTTGGAAGAGATAGATCAAAATAGAGTAATATGATACCACTAACGACTTCAGTAGCCAATATGGGTAGTGTTTACGATGTGATTAAACCTGAATGCAACCATTGTGGTCGGAATCATTCTGGGATATGTAGATTGAAATACGGGTCCTATATTGTTTATGGATCTTTAAATCATTATAAGATAGATTGCCCAAATTGAACTGATTTGAATAGATATCAAAATGCAAAACCAGTTGTAACTCCTACGAGAGGAAGACAATCATGAAATAGTGGCATAGCTGGAGTCAGTAGAAGTGGAACCAAGGATACAACAGTTCAATTTAAATCTTGAGCTTCTACCAGAGCTTATGCAATCTGTGCATGCGAGAGGCCCCAGCTCCTGATGTTGTTGTTGGTACCTTTTCTATCTTTGATGTTACTATGTATGCATTAATTGACCCTGGGTCAACATACTCATATATATGTACCATGTTAGTAATAGAAAAGAGTTTACCAGTTGATTCGACTGATTATGTTATTAAAGTAACAAACTCGTTAGGTTAAAGTATCACTATTGATCTAGTTTGTAAACAATGTCCATTGAGAATTTAGGGTTAAGACTTTCCTGATGACTTGATGTTATTACCTTTTAATGAATTTGATGTTATCCTATGAATGATTGGTTGACAGTATACGATACGCTAGTGAATTGCAAACAGAAACAAATTGATTTGAGATGTCAGAGCGGTGAATTGATTTTTGTTAAGTCCGATAAAACTAATTGTGCTTCAAATATGATTTTGGCAATGTCTGCATAGAAAAATTGCCCCAAAAAGGTTGTGATGCATTTTTAGCTTCTATTTTGGATTCTAGAGTATCAAAAATGAAAGTTCATTAGGTATTGACAGTTTATAAGTCACTGATGTATTTCCTGAAGAATTTTCGGGAGTACCACTAAAACGGGAAGTTGAACTTGCTATAGAGTTAGTACATGGGACTGCTTCGATCTCTATTTCCCCTTACAGAATGGCTCCAACAAAATTGAAAGAACTAAAAGCTCAGTTGCAAGAATTGATTGACAGAAGTTTTATTTGATCGAAAGTGTTACCTTGGGATGCTTTGGTCCTATTTGTGAAAAAGAAATATGAAACATTGAGTTTTTGTACTGATTACAGATAGTGGAACGAAACTATTGTAAATAATAGACACCTGTTGCTCCGTATGGATGACATCCTAATTTACTTGAGAAATGAAAGAGAACATGACTAACAATTGATTACTGAGTTACAGACTTTATAAGAGTGGCAGTTGTATGCAAAAGCCATCAAATGTGAATCTTGGATTTTAGAAATAAATTTTTTGAAACATGTTTCATGAGTTAAAGGTATTCATATTGATCCAAAAAAAAAAAGATTATCAAATCTAATTTTGAACACCTCCGAAGAATGTACAGGAAAGCACAATTTCTGAGAATGGGTAAATGTTATAGATGGTTCATTGAGGCTTCATGGTGATTGCATTATGTTAATGAAACTATTATTGAAAACTGCTAGTTTTATTAGGCCAGGAAATAATTGATAAAGCTTGTTGTGAATATTCATTTAACTTGGAGTTATGACAATTTTATTCTTAACAGACTCGATAATTAAACCAATATCTCTTTAGAGAAATCAAGAATTTCATTAAGACAATTTGTAGAGAGAAAATTCTCTAAAGAAATTATTTTAGAAAATTTATTCAAATATATTTTTATTTACAACTTGGCCCAAAAGTTTAGAGAAATTGTGAAACTACCCCACTGGTAATTTTGATTTTTAAATTGTGATATCTAAAGGAAAGAAAATCAATTTTTAAATTTTTAATTTTTCACTGTGCAAGAAAATCGTTTCCAAATCAGATTTTTTCCAGTCGTAGTCTTGTTTACTTTTGATCTATCATGTAATGCCAATGAAAGGATACCATTTACCCATGTCTTGGGCTAAAGTTTCATTATTGTGAATGATGCTACGTACTACAGAAGTCGTATATCCAATGCACCAACTTTCGGTTTCTTATCTATTTGAACTCGGGCTTTTACTTACATCAAAGTATATAAGTCACTCATGCAATGTCCATCATCCACTCAGATTAAGGCATGTCACACTATGAACATCACAAGTGAATAAATTTATAAATGGATTCAGGATTTATTCTGCTTGGGTCAAGTTTGATGTATTGGCAGTCTAGGTAACCATATCTATCTCTCTATCTTTTGGGAGTCATCCGCTCCAATGCCCAAGACAAAGCATCTTCCAAATTGGACTTGATAGATGTCATATTAGTATTTCAATCGGTTTTCTCATTTTCAAAAAGATTAATGACATGTTTAGGGCTTGAATAGTTAATAAGCTTAGATCATGAAAGGGCTAAATTTGTTAAGCTAATTAAGCTTTTTAAATAGCTTTGTAACATTAGGGATTAAATTGAAAACTATCATGAAATTATGTTATAGATAGGAAGTATAGGGTCCCTAATGAAAGAATGTGAAATCAAATTTTGATCCGATATTATATATCGAGAAAATGTGTGTCCCGAGTATAGAGATTAAATTTGATAAAATTCTAAATATAGTGGCTATGTATTTGGATATGAATTAAGTATAAATTGATAATATTTTTATTTTTGAATTATTGTATGTAGCTAAAGATGATGTCGAGCTGTTGCGAGAGAAAGGAAAGGAAAAAGTCATTGAAAAGTAGTTGAACTATCTGTTTGTACTTTTATGATTCGAGATAATCATATATATACATTTACATGTTGATTGCACGATTAAATATCAAGGTAAGCTTATATTGTCGTATGAAATGATTCGTATTGAATGATATTGAATGCTAAGAAATTGGTTTGATATGAATATAGTATAAAAGAGTGTGATATAAATGATATGTGATATGAATATAGTATGAACTATGTTATTTGAAATTTAACATATATGAATTGATGATGAAACGAGATGAGGAAAACAAGATAAGATTATTGTTTATGAATTTTTTTATATAATGTGATTGGGTTATTGGTACCTTATTAACTATTCGGGCAGAGTCATATATAGTTGGCATGTCATAAGATTAGATTGTGTACAGGTTACTTCGGTTATACCGATGAGCATTGTGCGCATTTTACTTTAGACATTTTGATGAGTGTTAGGCACACATTTTACTTCAGTTATACCGATAAACATTGAGCGCAATTTATATACTTTGGATATTCAATGAGGCACTAGGTGCCAGATTTGTGTGTTGGTTGGATGATCCGTGTATCCATTCCGAGTCTGAGTCAAGTAATAGGGATTATAAAATGTGAATTGGTTAAATGATATTTGAATTGATTTGATAATATGAAATGGTACTAAAAATGCATATATGTGATATGTAATTATTGACAACATGTGAAAGACCATGTGAACTGATTGTACGAGCCTAAAGGGTCATATAGAGATATGGTGAATCAATAGATTCAATTAAAAAATGGGACTATGAAATAACTAAATGGTATGATATGTGTGATTAATTCTTATTGATGATAGTAAATGAATTGGTTCAAATGTCATGATTTTGTGAAAGTAAAATGTTTGAAACTTGGCATACATTGTTGTACATAACATGTTATTATCTTGTTTATATGACTTGAATCATGGAAGTACCACTGAGCTTTATCACTCAATGTATGGTTTGTTTATTTCGTGTATAGGTATTAAAAGATCTTGAAGACTCGAAGAATGATTCAACATCCAAAACTAAACTCTTGACTCAAGAATGTTTGTATAGCTCTTTTATGTTTTGATATAAGGCATGTACCTAGGGTTTGGAGTCAGTTTTGTATGGAAATGGTCAACTTGAATCTTGAATTAGCAATGTAGTTTGAATTTAGTTCATAACATGTTAAATGCATATATGCCATTACCATAAGTAGTTGAAATGGTTAAATGGTTTGAAATGTTAAAATTGTCATATGTATTAAAGTTAAGATGATGATTTTATGTCAAGTATATATATAATGCTAAATGTTAGAAATAAGTACATGGGAATGGTATCATTGCTGAAATGGTTGCAATTAAGGTATTATATTGTAACACCCCTAACCCGTACCCGTCGTCGAAATGGGGTTACAAGCTATTACTGAACAAAACACAAAATTTCTAACATTCACATATACCAATATGTTATATTCACATAACTAAAACATAAATCTGTTTAAACATTAAACACATAATTTAAATCATAATACAAATATCAATAAAAATTCAAAGTCATATGAAATATATGCGGCATTGGCTTTTGAAAACATAATCAATATACATTCGTATATTATACAATATCACCTTATATCATAGCATAATATACATTATCATAAAAGATAATAGCTAGCATTACAACATGGCCAAATACACTTCTTTTACATTGCAATTTCATGCGCATATTACCAAAACAAAGTGAATCATTTTGAGTACAAATATCAACCAAAAGTACATTTATTTGCATGCTTATTACTATGCTTATAATTACATATTCACTATCAAACAATTAGCGAACATTCGGTCAGTAGAAAATAACTTCAATATGACTTTTTAAAAATTTTATTCATTCATTGATATTCATGACCGAACCTAAATAGCTAATTCATAAGTAAACATATCCTAAGTATACCCTTTTATTTTAGACTAGGTTTAGCCGTATATAATCATGCATTGAAACCTATTTTAACTCATTAAATAACCAAGCAATTATACACATACTTCCTCACACATAACATTAACATTTAACTAAATAATCATATTCATGACTATACCAAGTTTCGTCATTTCTCAAACTGAAATACATATTAAAACATCACATGTATACCATGAAACATAATTCCTTCATTAGTTCTAAGCATAAATGAATGTATGTAAGTAATACCATATATAATCAACCAAAACAATTATATAACATATTCATTACTTGTAATTTAGCAACCGAACATATAAAGCTAATATTGAATCAAATACATATCCATCATTTTATCTCCATACTAAGCCAAAATTCACCATCATTCATCACCCAAATTATACCACATTTCATACTTCCAAAATGAACTAACTATTAAACTGATTATACATTATACTTACCATTTCTCATTGCCGAATCATTTAACTAAACATTAGAAGCATATAGACCAAGAATATACTTACCAAAATATACTTATCTCATGTCAAATTACTCAATCATCAATTAACCTAATAATCAAGCCAAACCATATAACCTAATACCACACATATATACACCATGAAATACATTTCCACATTAAATTTAAGTCGTAGCTATAAACACAAAAACTTTAACATTATAATCAAGCCATTTTCGCATGTCTTATATATATACACAAACCAAAATCCAACATTTCCAAGTAATATCCAGCCTATACATGCCATAGGCTCGAAATTTGGCTTATAAAGTACCAAAAACTGTCGATAGTGTGATAGACTTTGCCGACGATCTCTAAGCTCATAACCTGATTCCAAAATCTATAAAACGGAGACAAATATACACACACTGTAAGCTATCATAGCTTAGTAAGTCATAAGCAAATAATAACTCAATCTAATCAAACCAATTTATAATAACATAATCACATTTTATATTCATAAGGTCGAATATATTCATTACATATATTTGCATGTAAATCAAAAATAAGATATCACTATACATAACCTTTGGCCGAATGTACTTTTCATATACACATATATTCTCATTTACATTGTATATGATTTGCAACACATATCAAGTAACCTATTTATCTTATTTAAAATAAGTAATAAGCTATCACATACCTGATCAATTTAGCTCGTTTTACACATTCAATCACAACTTATCATTGCCTGTTGAACCATTCAGAATTGAATAGGATACTCAGTTAATCACACATATCGTACAATGCCAACATCCCAAACGTGGTCTTACATGTAATCACATATCGATGTCACTGTTCTAGATAGGGTCTTACACGAATGAAATTCGATGCCGATGTCCTAGACATGGTCTTACAAGTAACCACATATATCGATGCCAACATCCTAGACGTGTCTTACACGAGAACAAATATCGGAAATCCTATGTCATGACATATGTATCCTAGCTATTCCTAAGGTTCGTCGGGGCTTTCGGATGTCGTAACTCGGTCGAATCGAACTCGTACACATAGCTTTCAAGCATATTCACATTCGGCTTTCATATATACATTTTCATATAATTCATTTCAGCATATAAAACTCATATTTATTTAAAATTAACAACATCTATTTGCTTATAAACTTACCTCGGACAACGATAATCGGAACGGGGCGACTAATCGACAACTTTGGTTTTCCCCTGATCCAAATCTGATTTCTTTGGTTCTTGATCCAAACATATTCAAATTAAACTCATTCAAACATATTTTCACTCAATTTAGTCCAAAAACACATTAATTGGACAAATTACCATTTTACCCCTAACATTTTACACTTTTTACAATTTAGTCCAAATTGCATAAAACACAAAACATGCAAAATTTGCACACACCATGCTTAGGCCAGATGTTCCTTGTGTTCATAAAAATCCATGCATTTCATTTATTTTACATTTTAGTCCCTTAATTTATTATTTTTGCAATTTAGTCCTATTACTCAAAATCATCAAAAATTCCAATACAAAACATATTAATCCAAAACATATCTTTCATAATTCATCAACTAACATCACAAAACTCAATTATTAACCAATGGCATAACTGAAAATATTCATCAAAATCAGAAATTCAGGCATGGGCTTTGTACATTACAATGCAACGACCTCAAAAACGTAAAAATTATCAAAAACCGAGCTAGTTACATACCTTTATCAAGCTCCAACAATGGTCGAACCTATGGAAACCTTATTTCTTTTTCTTTTCTTTTATATTTAGTCATGGAAAAAGAGTAGGAACACATGGTTTTAATTTTAAGTTTTATTTTATACATATTATCACATAGTTTACTAAATTAACCTTTATAAAATAACTATACAAACATTATATTCATGTCCTTAACCGTCCATGATTTAGAAATATGGTCTAATTGTAACATAAATCCCCATGCAATAAAGACAACAATAATATGGCCCTTACAAATTAAACCATCAAATTTTCATTTTACGCAATTAAGCCCTTTTATTAAATCGGGCACTCAAACGACAAAATTAAAAGACAAAAATTTCACAGATATAAATTCACACATAATAAACACAAAATAATTTTTAAATATTTTTTTGACTCAAATTTGTGGTCCCAAAACCACTGTTTTGAAAAGGGTCTAAATCGGGCTGTTACAACTCTCTCCCCTCAGGGATTTTCGTCCCCGAAAATCTTATCGGTGAATAGGTTCGGATAACGTTCTTTCAATGCATCCTCTGTGTAACACCCCAAACCCGGCCTAGACGTTATGACCAAATCCGGTGCGCCACATCGATGCGTTCAAAACGTTCCGTTTTACTTAGTTTGGAAAACTTAGTTGGGGTTGTAAAAGATGCTTTTTAAAGCAGGTTAAGGTGAATAGAAGCTGTGCACCATGTAACACCCCAAACCCGACCTAGACGTTATGACCGGATCTGGTGCGCCACATCGAAGCGTTCAAAACATTCCGTATTACTTAGTTGGAAAATCTTAGTTGGTGATTGTAAAGACACTTTTAAAAGTAGGTTAAAGTGAACGAAGCCGTGCACCGGTAGGAAACCAGAAGGAGAGGAGGTGAGTCCGCTTGACCGCTTAAGTACCAAGCTCCTTCGGATCCAATCCTAGACATGCACACCGCCATTGCCACACTCTAACATCTCGTTTAATTTTGAGAAACCGTTTTGTTGTGTCTATCTTAAGAGAGTGGTTAAGGTTGAAAACGTTTGCTTAGCGGAAGTCTTACTTGTGTTCGTGATATTTTGAAAACACTTTAACGCTTTTTGAAAACGCGTCCTAAAGCTAATCCATTACATTAATTATCATAGTTCGATTTATCATAATCGAGTTAAATAATAAAGAAACAACCCAAACCATAAAATAATTAGCGGCCTTATTACAAAAACCCAAACCATAAACGAATATGTGGAAAATCCAGTTCACCGGAAGAAAATGAATTTGCGAAAACGTGTGGCCACTCCGAATCCCGACTCCAAGTCCACCAACTAGGGCTCACCGCAAGGATGGAAAAGGAAGGGTGAGTTTGGAAAAACTCGGTGTATACTGAAACCCATCCAAAGCCCAAATCAAGACGAGCCCATGGGCCTAAGCCCTATTCAGATAATAGTACACGAGGTCAAGCCCTTTTCGAATCATGAGAGCAAGGCCTTAGCCCTTTTAACATAACAAGATGGCCCATAGGCCCAGTTCAAGAACATAGGTAACAATAGTAATAATGCATGCAAGCCCAACTAGGAGACTACTCAACCCACCAACCGCTACACTACCCTGCATCATTTCTACACTCCATGTGGGAATATCTCAACCCACCCAAACCTACACTCCACAAATTTAAAGAACGTCGCTCAATTATCATCGATTGAGGCAAAGCCTCCAAGACGTGGATGAACCACATTCATACTTCCTCCATCATTACCCCAATCCCATGCAATGATATTAATAAATGCATATCATGTAAAATACAAGATTAATCAATCATGCGGTTTAACCAATTTAAACCCTGGGGTATATCGGTAATTATGCTCTTTAGGGGTAATTTCGACTTACGCAACTACACACGTTATTCCAGTAATTCTTAACAATCATATGCAATTTGATTCTCCCATCTAACTGACAGGCTACTTTGCCCACCTCTTGCCCATATGGGGCCGTAAGCCCATTGGGCCCAGTTTTGGCCCATCGAGGCCCTATTTCTGAAGTACGTTGAAACGTCACACAAACTTACTTACCACTTTGCGGTGCTAGATCTAACAACTACTCTATGTCTTGAGAGCATTTGCATACTCACAAGCCTATGAAATGCCGAATTCAAAGATTTCGCTTTTTTGAATTGAACTAAGAAAAGGTGTTCAGTACACACCGATTCGCAACGATCGCCTCTTGAGATCTCTTTCGATATCCTACAATTATTCATCACCATTTTTAGCATACAAGTTATGCTTAACAAACTCAAAATCCACCCTACCTTATTCTACCAAAGAACCCTTATTGACCATAAGTTGCTTACCTTCACAGGTCCAATAATACGATTCAAGCTTATCCAAGTCGATACTCCAAGCCTCGCTGCTCCTCCAAAGTTGTCTATATCACACAGTCCAAGTCAATCACTTGCCCATAAGGGCAAAATAGTCATTTAACACCCTAAGGGCAAAATGGTAATTCTACCTTACAGGGGTATTTCGGTAATTTTACCCTACAGGGGTATTTTAGTAATTTTGCAAACCATGGGTATTTTGGTAATTTTGTAAATCGAGGG
Source organism: Gossypium arboreum (assembly GCF_025698485.1). NCBI lineage: Eukaryota > Viridiplantae > Streptophyta > Magnoliopsida > Malvales > Malvaceae > Gossypium > Gossypium arboreum. The sequence continues at coordinate 95,936,258 of NC_069075.1, forward strand.
TAAAACGATAATTTTGTAAACTGAGGGTAAACCAGTAATTCTGTAAATCAAGGGTAAAATAGTAATTTTACAAATCGAGGTAAAAGCAGTAATTTCAGAATCGAGGGTAAAACAAGAATTCTGTAAACTGAGGGTAAAACGGTAATTCTGTAAGTCGAGGGTAAAATAGTAATTCTGTAAATCGAGGGTAAAACGGTAATTTTACAAATCGAGGGTAAAACGGTAATTTTAAAAATCGAGGGTAAAACGATAATTTTGTAAATCGAGGGTAAAATGGTAATTCTGTAAATCGGGAGTACTTTGGTAATTTTACAAGTCGAGGGCATTTCAGTAATTGGTAAACTAAAGTATTCTAAACATGGATAACAATACGAATAGGCCTAAAGCCTATTCTCGGCCCAAATGGGCCCACACGCTCGTGTGGCCCTTTTAGCCCAAACCTAGCCACAGATATGTGATTCACCTAGCCTAGTCCAATATTTACTACACAATCAAACAACTTATCCAATTGGGCCCGTAGGCCCATTGGGCCCACATGGCCCCTTTCGGCCTATCGCGGCCCGAAGTAGCCATCCTACAACCAAAGAAGTGAGAAATACACACCTAATAGGAGACTGGAGTTAATCCGCGCTCCGAGCACTTCTAGCCGATGCCCAACCCAAACGAGCACGCCATAACGCGAAAGGGATCAGCCAAGAAAGGTACCTTTGCTCTCCTCATAGTTCTCTCTATTTAAAGCCAGCTTCGCATCCACTCCTATGTTAGCTTACCGATGTGGGATCCCTCTATCATCAGAGTTTAAATTCAACACCAACTCTTGCCATCCCAACATAGCAAAATAATAAACCTTTGCATGCCAAGGATTCAACCAAAGTCCTCCTATATGCCAACTCACGCCATCACCACTAGGCCACCAACTCATTTGTGTCATAAGTCCAACACATTAAACTTTAAAGCGCACCTACTTGCTTCTAGATTTATTGAAAAGAAAAACCAAAATATATTGCAAGAGCCAAGACTTGAACCTTGGACCCTTGCTTCCTCTATGGCGCCACTTCCTTGTCTTCTAAGTGGCGCCACCTTGCCACTACACCACACTCCTTTTGTGTCACAATTTCTCCAACAATATTCTTAAGGCCTACCTACTACACCTGTGGTTTGATCTACCTTAAATTTTTACTAGAGTCTAGGTTTGAACCCAAGACTTCTCCAACACTTCTCAGCACACTTAACCACTAAAACAAGCCTTCATTAACAAAATTTACATGCACAACAAAATATTAAAAGCTGCCTTCAACCGCTCCCATGCTCAAGGCCCAAAACTTCTAGGCCCAAATTCAGGGTGTTACACACCAGGTAGGAAACCAGGAAGAAGATGAGGTGAGTCCGTCGGACTGCTTATGTACCAAGCTCCCTTCGGATCCAATCCTAGACATGCACACCACCATTGCCACACCCTAACGACCCGTGTAATTTTGAGAAAATCGTTTGGTTATGTCTATCTTAAGAAAATGATTAAGTTTGAAAACGTTTGTTTAGCGGAAGTCTTACTTGTAAACGTGTTATTTTGAAATCCCTTAATGTTTTTGAAAATGCGTCCTAAAGCTAACCCATTTTCCTTAGTCATCATAGTTTTTTTCATCATAGTAAAATAAAATAATAAAAGTAAAACAAAACCATAAAAATAATTAAAAGGCCTTATTACACTTAAAACCCAAAACCATAGATGAAATTAAAAGGACGTCCAGTTCACCAGAAAGAAACCAGGTTCGTAGAAACATGTGGCTAGTCCAAATCCCTCACAGCTCCAAGCCTACTATGGTTGAGGATTACCTGTGAGGGTGAAAATAAGGGGTGAGTTTTGGAAAACTCATTGTGTAATTCAACCTAACCATAGCCTAAATCAGTTCGAACCACAGAGACAGAATAAGTTGGCCTCAGCCCAGAATAGATATCAGAATAAAGCCCGTAGGCCCAAAACAGATCAGAACAGATATATCATGCTTATGTAGAAACCCAACCATATCCAACCACATACACCCCCATACCATCCTTTCACCATGTTGGGAGACTACTCAACCCACCCAACCGCTACACGCCACAGAAATATGCAAGATGGTGCAGATACGTAAAATGTGATGAGTCACCAGATATAGATATTTTGTGGCAGTGCCACCAGAACAGATATATGTGGCAGGGCCACTAGAACAGATAATTTGTGGCATAGCCACCAGGACGCTTCCTCCATAATATAACCCATGTCCCCATGCAACAGATATACATTCATGGCATACATCATACAGATTTAATTTATCATGCTTTTCAGACAAAATTAACCCTAGGGGTATAAAGGTCATTTTGCATACATAGGGGTATAATGGTAATTTTGCATACATAGGGGTATTTTAGTAAATCTAACTATTTCTAAGGTTTTCATGCATATCGTAGCTATTACGTTTAGCCAAAAACACTTACCGAGCGTTCTTGCCGAATTGGGCCCGTTGGCCCATTAACCCAGTTTTGGCCCATTAAGCCCAAAATATCAAAACACACGAAATCACGCGTACTGTAGTTTTATCACTTCCGATTACCAGTAATAATTACCCATACGTCTCACGAGCATTCGCACACTCGCAAGCGCCCAAAATACCAGTTTTTCGGTATTTTGGCTTTTCGGCTTTTGCCGATCTAGCCTATGAAAGGGTGTCAGTTACACACCTGATTTGTGACGACTTGCTGACAAGATCCACGCACGAACTGCCTACAATTACGTTGCTACAATTCTTAGATTGCAAATCACAACACTAATCTCCATAATTACTTACCCATATTCGACTCTGTCCCTAAAAGCCTTTAAAACTTTACCTTCTTGCCAAAATCCAATGGCTAGATCCAAGTCTGATCGCTCCAAAGATCCAAGCCTTCGATCCAACCCTTGAGAAGACACTAATCATCAAAATAAATTATCGGTTAAAGACCCTTTATGCCCTATGCCCAAATCGATAGCCTCCCTAGATTTTAGGGACTTCGGCTTTTTCCTAATTTGAAAAATAAGACTAGATTCGGAGTGATGATCACTTACCACTTATTCCTTCCTGCTTTCCACGTAGATCTGATGCAGATTCAACCTTTAAACAACGGTAAAACTTGAATCTATAAGCTTTGAAGTTTCAGCTACAAGTCCCTAACTCTATAGTAGTTTCGGCTTTTCTAGGTGATATAGAAAATAATGATTTGAGGCTATAACCACGGTAATGTTGTCGATGATGCTAGGGGTTTAGAGGAGAGGAATGTTGGTCAAAAAGAAAACATATTGAGGAATATGGCTTTGGAAAAACGGCACAAGAATATAGCTTTCGGGATTTTGAGATTTGAGGTTCAGCTTTAGTCTAAGAAAATTAATGGAGGAAAGTGATGTAGAGTAGGGTGGAGATGGACAAGAGGTTTGAAAGGTTTGGCTATGGAGAAAGAGAATAAGAAGAAAGCAAAAATGGCTAAAGGGAGAAGGTGAGAAAAGCAGCAAACGGCACAACTCCCTCCCTATTGCGGAATTTATACTGGCACTCTAACCTAGCCGAATTTACCCCCTAAAGAAACCCTTGGCGGCCACCTATTGCTCCTCAAGAGTCCAAAATTCGCCAACACACTCACCCCAATCAGCTCCTAGATTTCCTCCTTATCTCTATCCTTATTCAATCCCTTACCCTCTTAAACTCTTCCCGACAGACTTTTATTTCGGTTCCACTACTTCCCTTTCCTGTACATAAAAATTAATCACTTAATTTGCTATCATTGTGACTTGAACCTGGGTCCTCCCCAAGCTTCCACACGCCACTACATCCTTCCCAGTGGCGTCACATGCCACTTTACCACTTACTTCCTTGTGATCCATTTTTCACAAATAATTTCTAAAAGCCTAATTTATCAGAACCCCTTTCTCTTATAGAATTAAATTTAATTAAAACTACCGGGTTTTATCCTAAACTTGGGCCTTCTAGAGGCCCACCAACATGATTAATCCTACACATAACAAACAGAACACAGAATTTTAAATTTTACAACTTTTACAGAATTCCCGAAAATTGGGGCGTTACACTTTGGCTCCCACGTTGCCTCTTCTACTCCGTATTTATGCCACAGTACTTTTACCAATGAAATTTTCTTATTTCACAATTCTTTATCTTTGTGAGCCAGAATACGAATCAGTTCTTCCTCATATGTCATATCAGACTTAATCTCAATCTTTGACGGATTAATCACATGTGAGGGATCAGGTTGATATCTATGAAGCATCGAAACATGGAATACATTATGGATCTTTTCTAACTCAGGTGGCAACAACAGTCTATAAGAAACAGGCTCGATACGCTCTATAATCTCATACGGCCCAATAAATCTAGGACTCAATTTGCCTTTACGACCAAATCTGAGAATTTTTTTTCCATGGTGAGACTTTCGAAAAGACTTTGTCCCCAATCTGAAACTCTATATCTTTTCATTTCAAGTCCACATATGATTCCTGACGATTTGATGCTGTTTTCAAACTTTCACGAATTATTTTCACTTTCTGTTCGGTCTCTCTACTCATATCGACCCCGTGTAACTTGTTTTCACTGAGCTCGGTCCAATACAATGGTGTACAACATTTACAACTGTACGAAGCCTCGTAAGGTGCCATTTTGATACTTGATTGAAAGCTATTATTGTACGCAAATTCAATCAGAGGTAAGTATCATTCCTATGTACCTTCGAACTCGAGGATACAACATCTCAACATATCCTCAATTATTTGAATGATTCGTTCAGACTGACCATCTATTTGTGGATGGAAAGCAGTGCTGAAATGTAATTTTGTACCTAGAGCATCTTGCAGTTTCTTCCAAAACCGCGATGTAAACCTTGGGTCTCTATCCAAAATAATAGAAATAGCCACTCTGTGCAATCTCACAATCTGAGAAACATACAATTCAACTAGCTTATCAAACGAGTAATCCGTGTGAACTGGAACAAAATGAGCCGATTTAGTCAACCTATCCACAATAATTTAGATTGCAACTTTCTTGCTCGGTGTCAACGGAAAACCGGATACAAAATCTATCGTGACACTGTTCCATTTCCACTCTGGTATCATGATCGATTGAAGCAATCCAGAAGGTACCTGATGCTCGTCTTTTACTTGCTGGCAGACTAAACATTTCGAAACAAAGTCAGAAATGTCTCATTTCATACCACGCCACCAATAAAGCTATTTTAGATCATTATACATTTTCGTACTACCCGGGTGAACATATAACCTACTGCTGTGAGCTTCTTTCAAAATCATCTGAGTCAATTCTGGATTTCTCGGAACACATATTTGGTTTCTGAACCTCAGACAACCTTCAGGATCAACTCGAAACTCTAAATCAACATTCAAATTACATTGGCTCTGCTTTGCTAACAATTCATTATCAACTTTCTGAGTATCACAAATCTGTTGAATAAATAACGGTCTTACTTTTAATTCAGCTATTATCGAACCATCATCAGACATAGCCATATGCGCATTCATTGCATGCAAAGCAAATAGTGATTTTCGGTTTAGAGCATCAACAACAACGTTAGCCTTTCCTGGATGGTAGTCAATCACAAGCTCGTAGTCTTTTAACAACTCTAACCATCGATGCTGTCTCAAATTCAGATCTTTCTGAGTCATCAAATATTTTAGGCTCTTGTGATCAGAATAAACATGACATTTCTCATTGACCAGATAGTGACGCCATATCTTCAATGCAAACAAAATAGCTGCCAATTCTAAGTCGTGTGTCAGATAGTTCTTTTCATGCGATTTTAACTGTCTCAAGGCATAAGCTATGAGTTTGCCTTCTGCATAAAAACACAACCCAAACCATTTAAAGATGCATCACTATAAATAACAAATTCTTTACCCGATTCTGGCTGAACTAGTACTGGAGCTTCGGTCAATAGGGCTTTCAACTGATCAAAAATTTTGTTGCACTTTTCTGATCACTCGAACTTAACATCTTTCTGTAATAGCTTCTTCATCGGAGTTGCAATCATAGGGAAACCTTTCACGAATCATCTATAGTAACCATCAAGACCCAGAAAACTTTGGACTTTAGAAACATTTCTCGGAGGTTTCCAATCAAGTATAGCCAAAATTTTACTCGTATCAACCCGAATACCCGATGTTGATACAACATGTCCCAGAAAACTGACTTCACATAACCAGAACTCGCATTTACTAAACTTCACATACAACTATTTATCTCGCAAAGTCTGTAACACAAGTCTCAAATGTTTGGCATGTTCGATTTCATCACGGCAATAGATCAATATGTCATCTATGAACACAACCACAAACCGAATGAACTCGTCAAATGGAAAAAACTTCAAATCAGCAGAAAAACACGAATCTCGAATCATCAAAGGACAATTTTTACACACTTTGTCAACCAGAACACATCGGCCAAAAGGGTTCGATACTTTAATCACAAACTTAGTAGACTCAATAGGCAAAGTCTTACTGAATACTAAATTCTCAACACATAAGAATGAGTCGAACCAGGATCAATCAATGCAATTACACTAGTATCATAGAGAGTGAATGTACCAGTAATAAAATCTGGGGATGAAGCCTCCTCGGGAGCGCGTATGGCATAAGCTCTGGTAGGTGCACGAGCCTCAGATCGAACTGCAGTGTCTTTAGTACTTCTCTGGCTGCTACTCACATTACACATATTTCTGAATGGTCTACCTCGAGCTGACATATTACTCGGTCTCACATTCTGTACTGTGTTTTGTTCAGCTAACTCAGGGCATTCACGAACAAAATGATCCATCGATCCACATTTAAAACAGGCCCGATCATGCAATCTACAACTTCCTAGATGTCGTTTACTGCAATGTTTACACTCGGGTTGATTTGATCTAACATTACCAACACTAGCTACTGAGGTAGCTCTCGAGCTCACAAGTGGTCTATCTCGATCCTGTCTAGAATAACCCGTAGTAGCCTTTGAACGGCTAAAATCAACTCAGAATTTTTGTGATGTTGACTGAAATGACTTACTCAATGATCTTTTACGTGAATCTTTAGATTCAAATTCAACTTTTCTTTTCTCTTTCCCGATCTCTTCGGCTTTGCATGTTCACTCAACCAGTACTACAAACTCTTTTATTTCAAGTATGCCAACTAGCAGTTTAATGTCTTTGTTCAACCCATCTTCGAATCTTTTACACATTATGGCTTCGATCGAAACACTCTTAGGCATATCGACTGAGTCTCACGAATTTTTGTTCATATTCTATCACAGTCATGCGACCTTATTTTAACTCGAGAATTTTTTTGCTTTTCTGGTCAATAAATCTCTAGCTGATGTATTTCATACGAAACTTAGTCCGAAAGAACTCCCAGGTCACCCGTTCTTTCATAACCACCAATACTAGTGTATCCCACCAGTGATATACGGTGTCTCGTAGCAAGGATATGACACATTTTAAACACTCATCCAGAGTACAAGATAGCTCATCAAACACGCGGATAGTATTATCAAGTGAGAATTCAGCTCGCTCAGTGTCATCATCATCAGTAGCTCTAAATTCCTACGCCCAGTGTTTTTTGATTTTATCAACAGGGGGATTATGTAATCTCAATGGATCAATCACTTGAGGCATAGCAGGTATTGGAGAAGGATTAGTCAGGGGTGGAAGTTGTTCTGCAGCCAGATTCTTCTGGATATATTGAGTAAACCAGTCATTAATCATTTGGTAAAAGGCTTGTTGAGCCTCTCCCTCTTGGTTACTCGAGGTCGTTCGAGAATCAACCGACGTTGTCCTTTGCGCGGGAGTAGGCGCTATACTCTCGACATCATCAGCTACTGCTCTACCAGGATCATTCACTATACGAAAACACATTTTAAAATGTCAGAAGTTATCAGACTATTGCAGTATAAAATATGGCATGTATAGCTAGACTCACACGCGCTACGTTAGTCCTAGAATCGACTAAACCGTAGCTCTGATACCAATCAAATGTAACACCCCTAACCCGTATCCGTCGCTGGAATGGGGTTACAAGGAATTATCGGACAAAACACAGAATTTCTAACATTCACATATCACATATCTTATATTCACATAACTAAAACATAAATCTATTGAAACATTAAAAACATAATTTAAATCATAATACAAATTTCAATAAAAATTCAAAGTCATATAAAATATATGTGGCATTGGCTTTTGAAAACATAATCAATATACATTCGTATATTCTACCATATCACCTTATATCATAGCATAATAGACATTATCATAAAAGATAATAGCTAGCATTACAACATGGCCAAATACACTTTACATTGCAATTTCATGCGCATATTACCAAAACAAAATGAATCATTTTGAGTACAAATATCAACATAAAGTACACTTATTTGCATGCTTATTACTATGCTTATAATTACATATTCACTATCAAACAATTAGCCAACATTCTGTCAATAGAAAATAACTTCAATATGACTTTTTAAAAATTTTATTCATTCGGTCAATAGAAAATAACTTCAATATGACTTTTTAAAAATTTTATTCATTCATTGATATTCATGACCGAACCTAAATAGCTAATTCATAAGTAAACATATCCTAAGTATACCCTTTTATTTTGACTAGGTTTAGCCATATATAATCATCATTGAAACCTATTTTAACTCATTAAATAACCAAGCAATTATACACATACTTCCTCACACATGACATTAACATTTAACTAAATAATCATATTCATGACTATACCAAGTTTCATCATTTCTCAAACCGAAACACATATTAAAACATCACATGTATACTATGAAACATAATTCATTCATTAGTTCTAAGCATAAATGAATGTACGTAAGTAATAACATATATAATCAACCAAAGCAATTATATAACATATTCATTACTTGTCATTTAGCAACAGAACATATAAAGCTAATATTGAATCAAATACATATCCATCATTTTATCTCAATACTAAACCAAAATTTACCATCATTCATCACCCAAATTATACCACATTTCATACTTCTAAAATGAACTAACTATTAAACCGATATACATTATACTTACCATTTCTCTTTGCCGAATCATTTAACTAAACATCACAAACATATAGACCAAGGAACATGCTTACCAAAATATACTTATCCCATGTCAAATTACTCAATCATCAATTAACCTAAAAATCAAGCCAAACCATATAACCTAATACAACACATATATACACCATGAAATACACTTCCACATTGAATTTAAGTCATAGCCATAAACAAACAAACTTTAACATTATAATCAAGCCATTATTGCATGGCTTATATATACACAAACCAAAATCCAACATTTCCAAGTAATATCTAACCTATACATGCCATAGGTTCGAAATTTGGCTTATAAAGTACCGAAAATAGTCGATAGTGTGATAGACTTTACCGACGATCCCCAAGCTCGTAACTTGATTCCAAAATTTATAAAACAAAAACAAACATACACACACTGTAAGCTATCATACTTAGTAAGTCATAAGAAAATAATAACTCAATCTAATCAAACCAATTTATAATAACATAATCACATTTATATTCATAAGGCCGGATATAATCATTACGTATATTTGTACATAAATCACAAATAAGATATCACTATACATAACCTTTGGCTGAATGTACTTTTCATATACACATATATTCTCATTTACATTATATATGATTTGCAACACATATCAAGTAACCTACTTACCTTATTTCAAATAAGTAATAAGCTATCACATACCTGATCACTTTAGCTTATTCTACACATTCAATTACAACTTATCATTGCCCGTTGAACCATTCAGAATTGTATAGGATACTCGGATAATCACACATATCGTACAATGCCAACGTCCCAGACCTGGTCTTACATGTAATCACATATCGATGCCACTATCCCAGACAGGGTTTTACACGAATCAAATACAATATCGATGTCCTAGACATGGTCTTACAAGTAACCACATATATCGATGCCAACGTCCTAGACGTGTCTTACACGAGAACAAATATCAGAAATCCTATGTCATGACATATGTATCCTAGCTATTCCTAAGGTTCGTACGGGGCATTCGGACGTCGTAACTCGGTCAAATCGAACTCGTACACATAGCTTTCAAGCATATTCACATTCGGCTTTCATATATACATTTTCATATAATTCATTTCAGCATATAAAACTCATATTTATTTAAAATTAACAATATCTATTTGCTTATAAACTTACCTCAGACAACGATGATCGGAACGGCACGACTAATCGACAACTTTGGTTTTCCCCCGATCCAAATATGATTTCTTTGGTTCTTGATCTAAACATATTCAAATTAAACTCATTCAAACATATTTTCACTCAATTTAGTCCAAAAACACATAAATGGGAAAATTACTATTTTACCCTGACATTTTAAACTTTTTACAATATAGTCCAAATTGCATAAAACACAAAACATGCAAAATTTGCACACACCATGCTTAGGCTGAATGTTGTGTTCAAAAAAATCCATACATTTCATTTATTTTTCATTTTAGTCCCTCAATTTATTATTTTTTCAATTTAGTCCTAATTACTCAAAATCATCAAAAATTCCAATACAAAACATATTAATCCAAAACATATCTTTCATAATTCATCAACTAACATCACAAAACTCAATTATTCACCAATGGCCTAACTCAAAATATTCATCAAAATTAGAAATTCAAGCATGGGCTTTGTGACAACCCTATTCTGACCCTAGTCGGGAAGTGGTTTTGGGACCGCTAAACCGAGTCGCAGAAAAAAATTGAATATAATATTTTATGTCTAAAACATTTGATCATGCATGTGTGAAATTTGAATGCTTTGATTTTTGTTAATTTGAATGTGTTTCTAAATAAAAAGGACTTATATGAGAAGCTTTGAATATATGTGTGGCTTATTTTAAGTGATTAATTATTGAATGATGCAAATAAGTGGGTTTGCATGTCAAATTGCCACTTTTAATGTTAGTGCCCGGCCATGATGGTTTTGGTGAGCAAAATAAGCATATTTTATATGTATAATAATGAATTGATATTTTTTTAAGTTGATTATTGATATATTTATTATTATATAGTTATTGATAAAAATAAAATAAGAATGGGGGAAGAAAACAAGAACTCATCTTTGTTTCTTCACCTAGCCGAATTTCATAAAAAGAAGAAGAGTGAAGGATGGTTTTGGGGACCATTCGGTCAATTGGAGGCAAATTTGAAGGTAATTTGATGTGGTTTTGTAAATTGTCGATGAATTAGTGTTTCTCTTTTTTTTCTAGCGAAACCCACTTGATAAATTTAATTTTTATGAGGCATTTTAGATTCGGCCTTAGTGAAAATGAGTGAGGAAATTTGAGTTGAGGATAGAAGATAGTAAACGAATGTTCAATAGACAATTTGATACCAAAATTCATATGTTTATGAGCTTGTTTTTGAAAAGTATGTTACATGTGAGTGATTAGTTCATGAAGGGATTTTCGGTTATGTTGTTTTGTATGAGTAATGGATTGTTGAGTTCATGCTATTATGAATAAAATTGATTAAGAGAGGCTTGAGATAATTAAATATGCATGTTGGTGGTAAGATGAGCATTCAGTTTTTATCATGGAAGCATAGGGAGCTTGTTAAAAGTTGAATTTTAGAAAAGTTAAATGTGTATGTGCTTGTGCTAGTGTCGAATGTGCCTAGGGTGATTTAGCATTGAGTTTGGTGTTATATGAATTGAGTTTTATGGTTTTGGATTTTTAAGTGTTGTTAAATACTTTGAATAATATATATAAGTGGCTTTGATATGTGAAATTCGGCCAAGTGGTTATAAGCATGATTTTAGAAATTCAATGATATTCGGCCGATTTGAATAATTCATGGCACCCCAAGCAAATTAGTTTTAGATGTTAATAAATATTGAAATATTTAAGCATATTACCGAATGTGATTTTAGTTAATGATTCGGTTATGAGTGCTGATTTGTTTTATAATTAGCCGAATGTGTATATGTATACTATGAGGTGGTTTAGCTTAAAGAAAATTAAGGTGCTCGGAAGGTGATTGTCGTGGATAGTTTAAGTAATGAAATTTAATTTCTGTTATGTAAAGTGATGACATTGCTGTTTGCAAATTTGAAGTTAAAAATTGTTGATTGAGCATTAAGAGCTTATGGGGACAAACTCGGATCGAGGAAAAAAAACGAAGGTAGTCGTGTAGTCGATATAGTCGTACGATAACTTTTGAGGTAAGCTCTTAAACGATTAAGTTGAATTTATGTGTGTAAAGATTAAATGAATATAGAATAAAGTTTTAGTATATGTGATATATAAATATATATACTTTCGAATGATTAGTAATGTTCATAATATGAGCCGAAAATGGCTAACTTACTCGATTGAATTGTGCATGGAAATGAGGTATATGCTAAAAGAGTTTTAGAGAATGATATATGATCTCTGTGTTTCGGTTAAGTAATGGTAAATAGAATGAGTATGAATTTAGTGAGGACTTTGTGTGATAGTCAAATGTCTTATGAACTAATATGTGTGAATGGTATTTTGAATACATAAGATAAGATGGAATAACTGAAAGTATCATGAGTTAAGACTCGAATAAATTACTATGAATTTCTTGTAAATGCCGAATAGTGATTACATTTGGCTATGAAATTATGCGTCAAATTCTTGAATGTATTTGAAATCAATATAAGGAAATGGTATTTTAATAAATTATGTGATGAAATTACCGAATGAATTCTGAGATGAATTGTGGATTAATGTTAACAAGTAAGTGAAACTACTAATGTGATTAGGAAATTGAAGAAGGGAAATTGAGATCTTAGTAAGTTCTTAAGTGTTTGAACTTTTGGAAATTTAAGAGTAAATTGTAATAGATCTGCTTGGGACAGCAGCAATAGCGTGATTTTAGAAAATTACCATAAATTGTTGGAGTTGAGTTAGAGGCTAAAAAAATTATGTAATTAAAGCTTAATGACTCTAGTTTCAAATGAAATCAACGAGAACATATTTTGAATTCTTTACAATGAGAAATTTGATTCGAAGTGAAGAGTGGTCAGATTAGTCAAACAGTGAAACAGGGGAAACTTTAAGAAAAATCTGGTATTGATTGGCCAAACAAAAAATTCTGAAAATTTTATGGATGAAAGATATATGAGTCTATTTTCAGGGAAAATTTATGGCACTTGATTTGGAGTTTCGTACCTCCAGTTACAAATAATTTAATGACTATTGCTTAGGAAGACAGCTTGTAGTGAATTTGTGATTATGTTGTAAACATTGATAAAACTGTTTGAGTTGCTTATAAGATATTGATTAAAACCATATGTAAATTTTGAATTGTGACGTTAGGAAATGATATATAAGTGATTTTGATATGATGAAATTGATGTACAAGATATGTATCTGTGGTGAGGCTGAAATGGCTAATATTAAATGTGTGCAAGTTATTTGAAGGGCCTTTATGAAAATGTGTGCTATCTTATTTGTATAGTGAGGCTGAATGGTTACTTAGAAATGTAATATGGCTGAGTGGTTATTTAAATGAAAGAAAAGTATATGATGTATTAGCAAGTAATGATAAAAGCATTATCTTATATATGTGCTTGTGTATGTGGTGCGACCGAATGGGCAAGTGTGAAATGTACATATGTTTATGTGTATATAATGGGGCCGAATGACCAATTGTGAAAAGTGGGTATTATTAGATATTTGATGAGGCCAAAGATAGTAAAAAGTATATAAAATAAATTGTCTTTGAGATCGTATCCGGCTTATAGACCATGAGCTATATGTTGGAATTATATCCGGTTAAATCCGCAGCTTTGTGCCGTAATATATCCGGGTTAAATCTCGAGGCTTCGTCTTGGTAATATATCCGGTTAAATCCATGAGCTTCGTGCTGGTATTATATCCGGGTTAAACTCGCAGCCTAGTGCTGGTATTATATCCGAGTTTAAAGTCCCGTAGGCTTTGTCTTTGGGGTTATGTTTGGGTTTTATACCGCAGCCAAGTGTTAGTGAAATTGATAATGTATATGACTACGAGATCCTATGCTAAGATGATAAATTGAACTCAGTATTACACATTAAGTGATTCACTATGTGATATATATATATATATTATATGTGAGATTGATCGACGGGAATTAAGAATGTGTAATGAGAAGCATATGAAAAGATGTTGTAAATTCATATGTATAGTTGTATATGTGTGCATTCAGTTATTATGCAAAGTTACAAGATAGTTTTCGATATGCTATTTAACTATGAATGTTGAAAGTAAGTGTGGGTAAGAAATGATACACTAGTGAAATTTGAAAGAATTAAAGTTAATCCGGAAGCTTGTAAATACTATGTTTATATGAGTTTGAGTATAAACGGAGTAAAATGATATGTGTTTGTGCATAATCAGCCTAATAGTATTGTACTCAGAAAGTGTTATGTGATTTCGAACATTTGGTTTGTTTTTAAGTTCAACTGTTTAAATTGCTTAAGACTTACTAAGCTTATGAAAGCTTACTTTGAATGTTATGTTTCTCTGTTTATTTTTGTAGATCGTTGACTCTTACTATTAGCTCGGGGATCGTCGGCACTTTGTCACACTATCTACTATTGTAGTAATCATGTGATTTGGACTTAGCTTATGGCATGTATAGGATAGACTATAAATAGAATGATATTTTGACTATTATATATAAGCCATGCGAATATGGCATCTTATGGAAATTTACTTTTATAAGTTTTAACTTCGATCTTTGTTTGTGTCTATTAGTTATATAAATAAATGATCTTTTATTTAAGAAAAGGTTCAAAATTTTACTGTTCTTATCTGATTCCTAATTTTTGGTAACGTCTCGTCCTATTCCAGCGACGGTTACGGGATAGGGGTGTTATAGGATTTGTATATTACACTGCAACAATCTCAAAAACATAAAAAATATAAAAAACGGAGCTAGTTACATACCTTAATCAAGCTCCAACAATGGCCAAACCTATGGAAACCTTATTTCTTTTTCTTTTCTTTTATATTGGGTTGTGCAAAAAGAGTATGAACGCATGGTTTTAATTTTATGTTTTATTTTATACATATTATTACATATTTTACTAAATTAACCTTTATAAAATAATTATACAAACATTATATTCATGTCCTTAATCGTCCATGATTTATAAATATGGTCTAATTGCAACATAAATACCCCATGCAATAAAGACAACAACAATTCGGCTCTTGCAAATTAAACCATCAAATTTTCATTTTACGTGATTATGCCGGTTTAATTAAATCGGGCACTCAAAAGACAAAATTAAAATAGAAAAATTTCACAAATATAAATTCACACATAATAAACACAGAAAATAATTTTTACATATTTTTTTGACTCGGATTCGTGGTCCTGAAACCACCATTCTGAATAGGGTCTAAATCAGGCTGTTACATGGATTGTTTGTTTAGGTGTTATAAATTGGTATCATTTGAACCTTTAGGAAACAGTGAGTGACGCCGCGACATCAAGCTCTCAATGTTGTGAAGAGGACAAGTCAGCAAGTTACCTCGCGACATGGAACCCCCAAGTCGTGACGTCAACCTAATAATTTGAATTCTTTACATTTGTGTCCTCATTTGGTCTCGGGTTATCAAAAGAGTTTTTGTAAGCTCGTATAAGAGTTGAATACGATTGTACAACATGTCATAATGGTGTTTCGAGCTTATTAATATGTATTAATTGTTAATTTGAAATTTAATCTATTGTAGTTTCTCCAACAACGAATATGACATCTCGTATCTTGGACCAATCAATTGGGTTGGGTATAGGGTGTTATAATGCTTGGATATGTCTCACTTATTTTTTGATGTGTCTTAAACTTGTTTTTGTACCAAGGAATAAGTTTGGTGGAAATTTATGGTCATTAGGGATGAATTCTAGCTATTGGTGTAACACCCCTTACCTGTATTCAACGTCGGAACCGGGTACAAAGCATTACTGGACTTAAACTCAAACAAACATTCAAAACTGAGACATGTATTTCCACATAAATTTAAAAATCTTTGAAAATATTCATATTGTTTCTTAAGCAAGCCTACGAGGCCCAAAACATGCACTAGGAGTGGTTCGGGACTAAATCGAGGACTTTAAAAAACTTCTCAACACTTAGAATATTTTTAATCAAAACAGGGGTCACACCCCCGTGTGGCTTTGGGACACGTCCGTGTGGATACACACGCCTATGTCCGTAATCCATGTAACTCTCTGTTTATGACATCATCAACAAATTGAAGTCACACGGCCAAGTCACACACCCATGTGCTCAGGCCATGTAGACGATTTAATTTTCATAATTTTTCATAAAATAGGTGTAAACTTCACATGCCCATGTCCCTAGGCCGTGTCCTTCACATGGCTGAGACACACAGCTGTGTCTCTACCCGTGTGGACAAAATAAGGCTATTTACCAAGCCATTTTTCCATTCTTACTTGCACCAACCTACATCACAACAAGCAACACCAATACAAGCATATACATACAACCAGATCAACCACAAACAAGACATCTGTACATTATTTGCACTTACTAACATCTATCATGCATAAACATCACATACTTTCCTTTCGATTCATGCAAAATTTCATCTTTATGATAAGCATCATCACATAAATATACCATTGACCAATAAGAATAATATTAGCCAACTTCCAATGGCCATATACAAAATGAATCATTAACCATTACAATGCCAACACACTTGGCTAAACCAATATGACACATAACAAAATGACCAAGTCTCTATACATGCCATACTCAAAATATTAAAATCAAGTATACCCAAAACAATCATTTGATAGTGTGAATCGAGCTTCGACATTCCTCGATCTCTGAGCTAGCTTGGCAACACTATAAGGAAAGGAAAGAAAAGTGGAGTAAGCTTTTAAAGCTTAGTAAGTTTGCATGCAAATAATAAGAAACATAAATCATACATTAATCATATAACTACTCAACATAAGTTAGCACAATTATCATCAAGTATCTTAGGCTTAGCCTACTCATTAGCATTCTTACCAAGAGTTCATCTCATACTAAAGTCCATACTCATAAGTTTTACATACATACTTGTAGTAACTCATAACATAGTTGCACACTTTGTCATCTTTGACACACTTTCGGATTACCTGTTGAACACTTGGAATATTATTGGATACACGGAATGTAACACCCTTAACCCTATCCAACACCGGGAGAGGACTTGAGGCATTACCTGAACTTTACACTTTCAGTATACTAACTCAGGTCACAAAATTTCATTTGAATTTAAAACTTTTCAATCATGAACATCTTGTCCCTTATATAGGCCTTCGGGACCTGTAACATATCGAAAGGCAATGCGGGACAAATACGGGAACGTCCGATTAGCCATGGGCTCTTCAGAAAATTTTCCTTAACTAAAAGGGACACACGCCCGTGTAGGTGGATCATGTGGACTCACACGCTCGTGTATCTTGGGGTACGCCTATGCCTTTCAACCGTGGGCAACACTGACTTATCAACACGGCCATGGAACACGCCCGTGCTACCTGCCTGTGGACGAAACTGTCATTTTAACACGGCCATGGGGTACGCCCGTGTGGCCTACCTGTGTACAACTTTGAGCTAAGGTTTTAAGTGCAAGGGACACACGGCCATAGCACACGCCCATGGGAGGGAACCGTGTGTCACACACGGCCTAGACACACGCCCATGTTTCCAACCATGTGGACTTTATTAGGCTATTTTCCAAGCCTTTAGTTACCCCTTTATACTACTTGTGCCTAATGGTTACCAAGTTTGAGAAGAAGCATGATTATATACTTGTAAATAATCTTAATGAAAATAGTTGTATGGAAACCTCATATCATTGGTTTCATACATAAATGGTTATTTCCTATTTAGTGTCATGGGTTCCCATATTACTTTAATCCATCTAAAATTGGCTCATTCATGTGATTCATTGCCAATTGATAGCAACCCATCCTTCATAATTAAAACTATGCATAAAATCGTAGGTCATAGCCTACTTAAATTAAGCCAATTTTCATGGCCATATACAAAGAGATAAACATATTTTTACATGCCTTTACTGGGAAAATCAAATGACATATATAACAAAATACTCAAAAATACTATACATGCCATTGAACAAAATAAACTGAGTCTTTATACCAAAGCTTGTTTAGTTGATAGTGTGCTCACTCCCCAATAGTCTTCCAATCCTTATGAGTCATTGAGCTCTGTGAGACAGGGAAAAAGAGAGGGGTAAGCATTTTCATGCTTAGTAAGCTCGAATAACTAGAAAGTAAACTTACCGAGTAATTAGCATACATCCATATATAAATCATGAAATTAACAATTATGAAATGATTCCCTATCACATGCACTCAATCAATGGGTTAGTCACATGACAAAGTATCATGTAATTTATGTAGATGAGCTCATCATTCATCATCTTATTGACATACATCATATTAATCCCGTTGAGTTTCTAGGAAATCTCGATGGAATACTCATTATCCGTCAATTCTTACGAATGATCATTTCACATATATGCACTCCCGTGAACCTGACATCTCATGGCAGGATTACCAGTCCAGGCTAATTTCCCCATATTATGAACTCATAAGGTGATGTCGGGATTACTAGTCCAAGCTAAATCCCTTATAGCAACAAACACCCTTATTGAGCTCAGATCTGAATTACCAGTCCAGGCTAAATTCAGACCCTAATCGGATTACCTGTCCGGGCTAAATCTATAATGCACACATATTCTTCGAGAGGCTTGATCATTCTAGGAACACCCATCTGGGCTAGATCCTTTCTATACTTGATATCACAGATTACCCGTCCGAGCTAAACCCTTACTGCAACACATGCAGGATCTCAATTCACATGTCAAACAGGGTTTGTCCATCGAATTCCCTATTTCAACCCCAACCGAGACATTTTTCACATGTTATCATCAAATGTACATTTCTATGAAATTGCATGCCAATAATAAATGCAATCATCAAGCATTCATAAATCATACAATTATGCATATTAAGGGTTTACCTTAAGTTATCCGAACTTACCTGGTATTCTTTTCGGAGTTGTGTTTCGGTTATTTCGAAACCTTGCGTTTACCTCAGTCGACCTCCGGAATTTGTTCCTCGGGGTCTATAACAACAAAATTAACTCATTAATACACTACATTATACATTTCAAGTCTAATTCTCACCCTCGGTCTTAATGACTATTTTGCCCCTAACCTTTGACATTTTTACAATTTAGTCCCTAGGCTCGTATAATGAAACACATGAAAATTTCTATCTCACCCAAGCCTAGCCGAACATTTTTCTCTCTTATGGAAGCCCAAATTTTCCATTATTTTCTCATTTCTACCACACATTTACATCTTTTGCAAAATAGTCCCTATAAGGGTTTTTCATGAAAATAAACTAGGAAAAGATGTTTAATACATATTCATCTTTCATATTCCTCCATAATCCATCAAAATACAAGCAACTCGTGCATGGGTAAATTTTTAAACATGAACCCTAGCATGAAATATGGGTAGAAATGGAGAGAGTAAGCTACCGGGATTTCGAAAATACAAAGAGCATGAAAAACGGGGCTTATAAGCACTTACTATTGAGCTTGAAAATTGAAGAAACCCTAGCTATGGTGTCTTCCAAATTTCGACAGCTATGGGAAGAAGATGAGCATATTTTTTCTTTATTTTTCCCTTTTTATTTCATTAAAATGACAAATGACCAAAATGCCCTTATGCCCTTTCTTTAAAATTTCATCCATGTAAGCCCATTTTTGTCCAAAAATTTAGAATTTGGGCAAATTTCTATCCAAGACCTTCTAATTCATAATCTAAAGCAATTTCATACAAATTTCTTCTAGAAACCAAGTTTTTCAATTTATTCAATTTAGTCCCTAATTTCCAATTGGACATCTTATACTTAGAATTTCTTCATGAAACTTTAACACATGCATATACTCATATTCTAGACCTCATAATAATCATAAAATAAAAATTTTGATGTCGGATTTGTGGTCCCAAAACCACTATTCCGACTAGGCCCTATTTTAGGATGTTACACAGAAATTCTTGCACATTAGTGCCACATATGTAGCCAATGCTATCTCATATCTCATAATACATAGGGCTTGTACACGAGCTAATCACAAGCCTGCTCACATAAGTTGTTAGCAAGATGTAGCTACACGGGCTGCTTACGCAAGCTGTCAGGTATCCGCAACACATGCTGGACTACCCAACCACCGATAGGACGTACATGACCAGCACCTAGATTCACATAAATCACATAACTCATGGTTTCCTAGTGATATGTCACTTGTATCCTAAACTATTCCTAAGGTTCAACCGGGATTTTTTCTTATCGTCGAAACTTCGTTGAATATTTCCATAGAAACAATTGTACAATTATGCAATATTAAGCATTAAATACATATTATAACATTACATTATTTATACACAAACTTACATCGGTACAAAATAGTAGGAATTGGACCTAATTGTCAATAACCTTGTTTTTTCCTTTGTCAAGGTCCGAACTTCATTTTTCTTGATCTATAATAGCAAATTTAACTTATTTAATTATCATATTGCTCAATGCTGTCCAAAAATCAACTTATGGCAAAAATTACATTTTTGCCCCTAGACTGACATATTTACATTTTAGTCTTTAGGCTTGTAAAATGAAATGTATCTGTTTTCTTTGTTACCCAAGCCTAACCAAACCTATATCATGCTCATAATAGTCCAAATTTTTCATCAAAAAACATTCCTATTACCCATTTTTACAACTTTCACAAATAAGTCATTTTTATGAATTTTCACTAAAAAATCACTTAGTAAAAGTTGTTTATCACACCTTAAACATACAATATCTTCCATCAAACATCAAAATACATGCATGTCACACATGGGAAAAATTTTAAACATGAACCCTTGTCCAAAATAATGGTAGAAATAGATAAATCAGGTTACGAGGACTTCAAAAATGTAAAGAGCATTAAAAACGGGACTAGGATGTACTTATAATCAAGCTTGAAAGTTGAAGAAACCCTAGCTATGGTCTCCTTAAAAAATTCAACCAAGGTGAAGAAGATGGACACCAATTTTGACTTGATTTTCCCTTTTTATTCTTTTATTTACCAAATGACCAAAATACCCTTAATGCATAACTTTGAAATTTTACCTATTCATGTCCATTTTTGTCCACTAACTTATCTAATGGTCTAATTACCAATTAAGGACACCTAATTTAAAATCTCATATCAATTGGACACCTTTCACAAGTAGAACTCAACTTTTGAACTTTTTACAATTTAGTCCTTTTGACTAAATTGAGTGCCTATACGTCAAAATTTTCAAACGATATTTTCATAGAATAGTTCCATAAACATGTATACCATAAAAATATAATAAAAATGAATTTTTCTACGTCAGATTCGTGGTCCCGAAACCACTATTCCGACTAGCCCCAAAATCGGGATCTTACAGTTGGAAGCATTAAATTTGAGCTTATTTGTAGTTACAAATATATTGTATTGGTAAAAGTGAAATTACACTAGTAGAAGCCTTCAAAATTATGATAGTTGGAGCCTAATATATAGGTAGAAGTCCCACTTGTATTGGTAGAAGCCTGAGGGTTTTAAGGGTTCAGAGTTGTATTGATAGTTATATCGATAGAAGGTGCAGGGGAATTCAAAATTGCTTACTAACTTACTTGTATCGGCTGAAGTCCCCTAAGTATGGGTAGAAGTCTGGAGGTATGCTTAAAGTGCTCTCTGACTTATTTCTATCAGTAGAACTTCCTCCAAGTATCGATACAACTTCCCAAACTTATATAAAATAAGTTTAAAACACTTAAACATATTTTGGATTGACTCAAAAACATTTAGATAAATTAAATCATGTTTAAAGCATGTTTTTGAGTACTTTTACAAGTCTTTAATGCTTTGAAAATGTTTAACCAAAATTTTCAATAACTATTTTCAGCAAATAACTTAGAAAATATAAAAAATTTATCTTAAATATTGTTATATCAAAAGCTTGGAACATGAGAGCTAACATTATAGATAACTAAAATATATTTAACTTTAAACTATAAGCCTTCTCTAAAGAACTATTGAAGTAGTTAAGAAATTGATACTTATTTATAGTGTAAGTGTTTCTTTTCATATAATATATTTATTATTATATATAATGAGGGATAATCTACTTATACCACTATAAAACTTAAATAATTTTACACCATTTTGTAAATTTTAATATGAATTTTCCACTTGTTTCGATCATTTATGTGAAGTTTGGCATAAATTAAAATTTCTATTTGTTTTACGAGAAAGCTTCCAACTGTTACTAATATAGACAATTTTTAGATTGATATGATAGAGATATTGGCTCGATTCAAAAAATTATATGCATGACAAGTAAAAATATCTTGATAAATTCAACGGTTGGATTTTTAAAATATTAATGGTATAAAAGGTTTCAGAAAGGTGTAAAATCACTTAAGTTTTACACTATGGTAAGTGGATCCCCCCTGTAAATAATATACATTATTATATAAATAATATATTTCTATATATAAATTGTAACGCCCCAAAATATGAATTCTTGTTTTGTTGAGATATGTCATAATTAAGTGTTTGTCCCAGTGGTTAAGAATTTGAGTATGTGTTAGAGGTTTGGTCT
This sequence comes from Gossypium arboreum, assembly GCF_025698485.1. Taxonomy (NCBI): domain Eukaryota; kingdom Viridiplantae; phylum Streptophyta; class Magnoliopsida; order Malvales; family Malvaceae; genus Gossypium; species Gossypium arboreum. The sequence continues at coordinate 95,959,101 of NC_069075.1, forward strand.
TTGAGTCTCGGAGTGAGTAAAATGGGAAGGTTTTGCTATATTTTTGTTTATTTGTTCAAGTTGGCCTGTTAGTGGTTAGGTTTGAATTAAATTAGGTTTTTGAGTAATCTGATAAGAATTAAGTAGTTAGGTTGGTTTTTGTTTTATTTTATTTTTAATACTTTATTTTTTTTTTAAAAAAAATCCCAACAAATCCTCTAAATCCCTTTTCAGTTTTGCACGTCCCATTTGTTTCCAAGTTTTTTTCATTTGGTTTTGTACCCAAATTATCTCACGTTTGTTCCTTTTCTAAAACCATTATTCACGCCGTCATCTACTTTCCATGTTTTAGTGTTCTGTTTCTTTAATTTTTGTTCTTTTTCCTTCTTTTCTAATCTTTGTTCTTTTATTTTGATTCTTGATTATTTCTTGCCTTAATTTTCCTTTACTTTCATTTTCTATCCTTTGTTTACATCTTAGGTGGTGGTTATGGCATTTGTTCATTTGGTAAGTTGTGAAATTTTGAAGGGTTGGGGTTCTTTTTTGTGTGGGTTGAGTTCTGGTGGTGGAATTGGGGTTTTAGTTGTGTTTAATTATTTTGTTTGTGTGTTGTTAGGTGAGGACCGAGAGCAATTGGTTGTTCCTCCAACGTCATAAATTTCGTGTAGTGCTGCTCATATCGGTAAGTGCACAGGGGCGTGTTTAGAGGATGTTGTGAATTTGTTGTGTTTGATTCTCGATCAAATGGTGTTTCATTATTGAAATTAGTCATTTAGGCTGAGAAATTTTGTTGTCAATTCGTATGGTTTCGTCAATTTAGGTGCTAGAATCAAGTTGTTGGCTTTTCAGCCGTTGCGCGCTAGTGCGCTTCTGTTTTTCAGCAGGCTTCTTCAAATATCCCAAAAAAGTAGGGGTTATAAACGCATCGGGTTCTTGATCAGGTGTGTTTAGAGGATGTTGTGAATTTTTTGTTTGGGTCGTGTGGACCACACAGGTGTGTGTGAGGCCTTGTGGGCCACATGGGCTAGCTCTTTTGTGCGTGTGGGCTCAACACTATGAAATTTCCCTAAGGCCATACACGTCGTTCCATCGACCGTGTGCCTTCTGTAGGATAGACATGTGACTAAATGTACTATAAAACATGAAATCCAGTCATCTGTTAGTATAAATTCTAATGGTTGTAAGTATATTTGAGTTGCCATGTGAATAATAATCTCGAAAAATGTTATATATGAAATCTGTATCTGATATGTCATGCGTGTAAAATTGTAGCATGTATGATTTTTGTTTTGACTATATCCACTTTTGGGATGGGTTATATTACGTGGAGGAAGTGTTTCTATAAAAGGCGATAATTCACCTATCTATCTGGCAGCACAGCTGCGAATATTCTGTAAAGTGTGTTATCGACACTAAGTGGTGTGTAGGGCTGGGTGGGTGTTTCATAACCCACATGGTGTGTTGTGATAGTCAGAGTTGGTGTGTAGCAAATGGGGGTAGGATTATATGTCAGTATCTGTATTACTCTGATATGATTCTGTTAAATCTGTCTGTTATGCATTAACTATTTAAAGTTGTTCAGTATATACTAAGTTTTGAAAACTCACTTTCTGTTTAACTAATATTATCAAGTAATCATCAGTGGGTCGGTGCGATGGGAGCTCGGTTATATAAGTTTAGCTTTTATTTTAATTATTTTAATTTGGAATTTAAGTGTTTTGTAAATTTTGGACTTTGTGGACTGTTTGGGATTTTTGACATTATTTATCGTTTCTGAATTATACTGTTTAAACGGTTTTACAACAACGATTATTTTCTGCAGAAACAACAAGTTTCAAATATCAAATTGTGTTTTCAAATATAGTACTTTTTATTAAGATATCTGCTGCAAAATCAGAAGTTTTTTTTGAAACATTAACAAACAACGCTTTTAGTAAAATTGTTAAACAAGATACAATTTTGAAAGATCCGTGATTTTAAGAGTTATCATCAGTTTTCAAAATATACGCAAATTAAATTTTCAATCGTTCTATGTAGCAACTCTAGGTTTAGCCATAACGTCTAGGTCGAGTTTAGGGTGTTACATTTAGTGGTATCAGAGTCAGGTTGCAAAACTCGGGCTATGAAATTTAGGCTCAAATTTATTTTTGTTAAAACTGTTTGTTCGAGTAAAGTTTATTTCTTCACGAATATAAAAAAATAATTCTATGAATACTGAGTCTCTGGCGCCGATCCTATATGTACTTTTAACTTAGAAAAACTTTATTTTAGAAAACTCTGTAATGATTAAAACTATACTATAAAGACTGAAATATATTTGAAACTTCTTCTGATGACTCAAGCATAAAATATCTGCTAATAAATACTAGATTGATGCATATAATTCGTAATGTAGATATTACATACAATGAGCACTTGTGGATCATGTAGACGCAATACCCGTGGGCGCAACGGGCTCCGTAGAGAGGCTTAAGTTGAGTCATCGTCGATGGGCAGTATAGGGTGTTACATTTAGCGGCATCAGAGCTACTATTTAGTTGATTCTCGGACTAACATAGCGTGTGTAAGAGTCAAACTATACATGCCATAAATGAACTGTGATAGTGTGATGACTCTTGACAATTTTAAATTTCTGTTTTCATATAGTAAATGGATCCCAACCGAGCTGAGGCTGATGACGTTGAAAGTAATGCACCGGCTTGTGCTCAAGGGGTAGCGTCGTCTGGTAGTAGACCTGCAACGGTTGGTTAGAGAGAAGGGGCTAGGGAAGCCTTTCTCCACATGATAAACAAGTGGTATACAAAGTTTGTTCGAACAAATTCGAATGCCCAACCTCCTCCACCCCCACCTATTCCTCGACCGGTTCCCGTATCTCCACAAGGTCTGGAATTTGTAAGAATGAACAAGCCCCCAGTTGATAAGATCCAAAAGCACAGGGTTGAAGATTTCAGAGCTAATGTGGATAATTATCCTGAGAGAACTGAGTTTTGGCTTGAAAACTCCATTAGGGTATTTGATGAACTGTGTTGTACACTAGCTTGCTTCGTTCTTCGTTCTCTGTTGTCCTCGTTAATCAAAGCTGCTACGAACACTTCAATGTTTCTCCAAAATAGCTGATGAACACCCCTTTTCCAAGGGAGGAAATTGGCAAGAGAGCAAGGGAATTTAGAATGGCAAAGAAGAGAGAAAGTGGAGAGAAGAGAGAAAAGATGTGAAAGATTTGAGGTGTGTTGAATGATCTGCCAAGGGGGTTTTATAGTTGAAGATGGATGCTAAAATTAGCTAAAAATAGCAGCCAAAGAGCCATCCCTTGCCCAGCCACACATGTGACAAGGTTGATAGTTTCAACCTTGCTAAATTTGGCTTGGGGCAAATCTACAAAGCCACAAATTGTAGAGGGGTTTGAATGCAACTTGAACAAGTCTTCCAAGGCCTCTTTGCAAGCTTAAATAATCAGCTAATAAGCCGATTTGGGTCAGCTCTTGGGACGGTTTTGGGCTATCCATTTCTTGGGAGGTTCGGTTTACTTGGTTTGGTTCAACTGGACCACTTTTTCATAATTAATTAATCATAATTTGTTAACCTAAATTAAATTGGATATAAATTAAAGTTAATTATATTATGAATTAATACATATAATTTTGGACCGTCTTAGGTTGAAATTTAGTTCGCCTCAATACTTCAAATTGCTTCTCGATTTTGTGCTTCTAGTAGTGTCTGCCAAGCCATTTTTCGCCTTTGTGCAAATCTGTCGAAAATAACCAAAATTCATCAAAACTAATTATAAAATTAACTAAAATTCAACATGTTCATATTTTAAGTGCACTTTAATTATTTTATAAAACTTAATTATTTTTCGACAAGAATTTTATTGAAACTATACGACTTTAAGTTAAAAAGGTATGTAAAAATACGTAAATTTCCGTGTTTCCAATAAGCCATATACAAATAAAGTCATCACATAACATTTGCATAACAATTCAAATATGCTAAACATAGTTAATCACATTCAAATTCACAAACCTTTCTCATTGAACCTATATTCAATGTCTTAATCGAGATCATCAATTACTTTCCCTTTTTAATACTCGTATGAATTTTGTACGTACCTGAGTCACTTACATATTCTTTCTCGATTTGACTTTGCCTGTTGAACCATTCGAAATTGTTAAGGATACTCAGAAATCACATAAGCTCGTACAATGCCATATCTCAGATATGGTCTTACATGTTATCACGTATCGATGCCACTGTCCTAGACAGGGTCTTACATGAAATCGATTAATGATGCCAATGTCCCAGACTTAGTCTTACACTTAATCTCAATACAATGCTAATGTCCCTGACATGGTCTTACATGTAATCACATCTCGGTAACCTAATATCATGACATCCGTATCCTATACTATTCCTAAGGTTCGTACGGGACTTTCAGATATCGTCACTTTGTCGATTCTTGCTCGTAATTTCTCATTCAACATTCATTTCAATTTAATCATAATAAAACATATATAATTTAATGTAAAGATGTTTATTTGCATATGAACTTACCTCGTAGTCAAAATAGAGAAGCCAAATCGACTATTCAATAACTTTTGACTTCCCCCAATCTAAATCTGATTTCTTTCGTTCTTGATTTATATACATTCAAAATTAACTATTTTATTTATCAACACATTCAATTTCATCCATAAACACATATTTGGACATTTTTGCACTTTAACCCCTAAAGTTACACATTTATTCAATTTGGTTCCTATTTCATAAATACACAAAATTACACAATTTCTTTCAAATACATGCTAGCCGAATTTCTGTAGACTCCATAACAACCTATATTTTCATTTATTTCACACTTTGAACCACAGCATTTCACATTTTCTCAATTTAATCCCTAATTGACATTTTTACTCAAAATCACTTTACAAAACATGTATATCAAATACCAAACTTTCATATTTCATCATCAAACATCCAAGAACACATGAATTCATCAATGAAAACTTCCAAAATCATCAACACTTTCAAAAATTGAGACATGGGCTAGCTAGTACTCAAAGAAACGATCAAAAAAACGTAAAAATCATTAAAAATGATAAAAAATCATACCTTAATTAAGGATCTATATTGCCGAACCCTATAATGCATAAAAGCTTTCTTATTTTTTCTTTGAATTTTTTGGCTAGGTATCAAAAAGATGATACAAAATTTGGTTTGATTTTAATTATATTAACATAATTATAAAATATCAATTTTAACCTTTAATAATAAACATATAAATTACTTAATAGTTGGCCATTTATGTCAAATTCTACTAATCATGGTCTAATTACATCATAAGAGCCTCACATTTAATAAGCCACAGTAATTAAGCACTTTTAATATATGGAATGTAACTTTTGCATTTTACACAATTAGGTCATTTTTCTCAAATTAACCACTTAAATGATAAAATTAGCACACGAAATTTTCACACATATATATTCACATGCCGTAAACATCAAAAATAGTATTAAAATAATTTTACGACCTCGGTTTTGTGGTCCCAAAACCACTATTTTGATTTAACTAAAACCAGGCTGTTATAAATCTCCCCCTTAGGGATTTTCGTCCCTGAAAATCTTACTAGCGAATAGGTTTGGATATTGCTTTCTCATAGCATTCTTGGGTTCCCACATAACTTCTTCAACCCCGTGCCTATTCCATAATACATTTACTAATTCTATTCTTTTATTTCTTAGTTCTTTGACCTCACGAGCTAGAATTCAGATCTGTTCTTCATTATACGATAAATCTGACTGAATCTCAACTTTGGTTGGGGAAATAACATGCGAAGGATAAAATCGGTATCGTCGAAGCATTGATACATGAAACACATTATGAATCTTTTGTAACTCAAACGAAAATGCTAGCCGATAAGCCACTAGTCCAACTTGCTCAATAATCTCATACGGCCTGATGAATCTCGGACTCAACTTGCCTTTACGACCAAATCAAAGTATTTTCTTCCATAGAGATACCTTTAGAAACACTTTATCCCCAATCTGAAATTCAATATCTTTCCATTTCAAATCTGTGTATGATTTATGACGATTCGAAACTACTTTCATAAAATCACAAATTACTTTCACTTTCTCTTTAGTCTCTCTGATCAGATCAACCCCGTGAATCTTATTCTCGCTTAGCTCAGTCCAGTACAACAGTGTTCGACACTTTCGACCGTAGAAAGCTTCATACAGTGCCATTTTTATACTAAATTAAAAGCTATTGTATCAATGGAAAATATTTTTCCCACGTACCTTCGAATTTAAGGATGCAACATCTCAACATATCCTCGAGTATCTGAATAATTCTCTCGGATTGACCATCTATCTGCGGGTGAAATGCGGTACTAAAATGTAGCTTTGTACCCATTGCATATTGTAGTTTCTTCCAAAATCTCAAGAAGAACCTCGGATCTCTATCTGAAACAATAGAAACAGGTACTCCATGTAATCTCACAACCCCGGAGATGTATAACTCAGCAAACTTGTCAAGTGAATAATCTGTACGTACCAGAATAAAATGAGCCGATTTTGTCAATCAATCAACAACAACCCAGATTGCATCTTTCTTTCTTAGAGATAGGGGCAAACTCGAAACAAAATCCGTAGTCACTCTATCCCATTTCCATTCGGGAATCATAATATGCTGCAATAAACTTGACGGCACTTGATGTTCAGCCTTAACTTGTTGACAAATCAAACTTTTCAACATGAAATCTAAAATGTCACATTACATACCATGCCACTAATAGAGCTGCTGCAAATCGTTATACATTTTTGTACTTCTCGGATGAACAGATAAATGACTACTATGTGATTCGTTCAAAATCATCTGAATGAACTCTGAATTCCTCGGAACACATATTCAACCTTTGAATCTTAAACAGTTATCTGAATCAACTTGAAACTCTAAATTAGTGTTCAAATCACAGGGAGCTCATTTTGCTAATATTTCATTATCAACTTTCTAAGCTTCACAAATTTGCTGTAAAAACAATGGTCTTGCTTTTAACTCAGCTACAATTGAGCTGTCATCAGATAGAGCCAACTGAGTATTCATTGCACATAGAGTAAGCAAAGATTTCTAGCTTAAAGCATCAACAACAATATTAGCTTTTCCCGGATGATAGTCAATCACTAACTCATAATCTTTTAACAATTCGAACCATCTCCGCTGTCGCAAATTCAAGTCTTTCAAAGTCATTAGATATTTCAAACTCTTGTGACCTGAGTAAATATGGAATTTCTCACCAAATAGATAATGACGCCAAATATTTAACGCAAACACAATGGCTGCTAACTCTAAATCGTGCGTCAGATAATTCTTTTCATGCGACTTCAATTGTCTCGAGGCATAAGCTATAACTTTGCCTTTCTGCATCAAAACGCAGCCCAAACCATTCAACGATGAATCACTATAAATCACATATTCTTTACCTGATTCTAGTTGTACTAATACTGTAGCTTCAATCAAAAGAACTTTCAGCTGATCAAAACTTTTCTAACATATCTCGAACCATTCAAACTTTACATATTTCTGAAGAAATCTCGTCAATGGAGTCGCAATCATCGAAAGGCCCTTAACAAATCGTCTATAATAACCAACTAGTCCCAGAAAACTGTGGACTTCAGATACATTTCTCGGAGGCTTCCAATCCATTATTGTAGAAATCTTGCCCGGATCGACTCAAATACCCGATGCTAACAGAATGTGTCCCAGAAAACCAACTTTACGCAACCAGAATTCACATTTACTAAACTTTGCATATAACTGCTTATCTTGCAGAGTCTACAATACAATTCTCAAATGCTTGGCATGCTCAGTTTCATCTCTCGAATAGATCAAAATATCATCTATGAACACAACAACAAACTGATCTAGGTATGGCCTGAAAATCCGGTTCATTAAATCCATAAAGACAGCAAGTGCATTCGTTAGTCCAAAAGGCATAACCAAAAATTCATAGTGACCATACCTCATTTTAAATGAAGTCTTTGGCACATCAGAATCTCTAACTCGCAACTGGTAATAACCCGATCTCAAATCTATCTTTGAAAATACTATAGCCCCTTTCAATTGATCAAACAAATCGTCAATTCATGGTAGAGGATATATGTTCTTGATCGTCACTTTGTTAAGCTGTCTATAGTCTATTCACATTCTTATCGTGCCAACTTTCTTTCTCACAAATAATACGGGAGCACCCTAGGGCGAGAAGCTCAGTCGTACAAATCCTCTATCGGTTAATTCTTGCAATTGAGCTTTTAAATCTTTTAACTCTATTAGTGCCATTCTACACGGAGCTATTGATATCGATGTTGTACTCGGCATTAACTCAATACCATACTCAACCTTTCGTATTAGTTGTAAACCGAGTAACTCTTCTGGAAACATATCTGGATACTCATACACAACTAACACTGATTCAATCTTCTTTTCAATCACTTTCGTATCAAGCACATATGTAACACCTCTAACCCATTTTCATCACCGGAATAGGGTTACGAGGCATTACCGGACATATCAGAACATTTACATATATTTAATCATAACATAATCAAAACATATAATAATCATTCACAATTGTCCCTTATATAGGTCTACGAGACCTTAAACATGCTTTAGAAAAGGGTCAGGACTAAACCGAGCTCCTACAAAATTTTTCAAAACTTAAACATTTTTCAAAGTTATAAAGGTCACACGCCCGTGTGAACAGGCAGTGTGCCTCACACAGCATTAGGCACGCCTGTGTGTCTAGGCCGTGGAAAAATAGGGCATACATACTGACTTGTCCACATGGCGACAAAACACAGGCGTGTGCTAGGCCGTGTGAAAATTAGGGTGCCTACTGACTTGGGTCACATGGCCAGTCACACGCCCATGTCTCTAGCCTGTGCTCGAAACTGACTTGGCCACATGGCCTAGCACACGCCTGTGTGTGAGACCGTGTGGTCTGCCCAGGCTCATTTCGAAATGGCCATTGAGCAACACGGCTGAGACACACGCCCATGTCCCTGCCCATGTGGACAAAAATAGGCCATTTACAAGGCCAACATGCCACCCATTTATGGGTCCTCCTTACAAGCATCAAACCACAACATTCTATACCAAATTTTCAACCATAATATACACATCATATATACCATATCATTATCAACCACTTTCATGCTTAATATCTAAACCAAATTATATCATAATCACCTACCAAACACATTCAATCATACATATTCTTACCACAAAGTTTCATATCCATTCTCATCAAAATCAAAATCATGTCGTTTATAAAACTAAATCACATTACCAACTTACCAAATTGACCATTTGTCACAAGGTCATATATATACACCAAATATGCCATTTTTGCATCACATATCCAAAATTAAACCTTAAGTTCAACTATAATCAAGCCATATCACATCGCTAAATATACACTTCACAAAACATATCCACAAACTTCTAGCCTATACATGCCATACTTCAATATATACATTTTCAAAAAGTACAAAAATAGAGTTCGATAGTGTGGTGATGGTCCTCGTTGATCCCCGAACTTCTAATAGCTTCGATATCTATAAAACAATTAAAAGCACACACAAATTAAGCTTTCAAAAGCTTAGTATATACAAATAAACTTAACACATAACATTAATCTAGATCAATTCATTCATATAATTCAAGACAAAATACATTCACATAGTCATATATCTCTTATGGTTCATTTGATTATGATTCACATATATATATCATATCTTATCCTTATAGCAACTCATACTTATATCATGTGTTCACCAAGGTGCATGTACTTACCTTTCATTCTCAAACATGGTATACAATTCAAACGTACCTGGTTCAGATACACATTCACATAGTCATCCATTTTCTCGGAATGCCCATTGAACCGTTTGGAATTAATAAGGATACTCGGATAGCTCAAAAAGCTCATACAATGCCAATGTCCCAGACGTGGTCTTACATCAATACAGCAAAATAGGTTTTTAGCGGCGTTTTTTTTTTGCTCTATAGCGGCGCTTATAAGAGCTGCTAAAACAATTTGCGGTGTTTTTATAAGTGCCGCAAAAAATGCCGCTATAGATAACGCTGCTAAAATTTACGGCATTTATGTGAAAAAATGCCGCTAAAGAACATGACCTTTAGCAGCGCTTTCCCCACAGACGCCACTAAAGAACATGACCTTTAGCGGCACTTTTCTAAAAACACCACTAAAGAGCATAACCTTCAGCGGCACTTTTCCCACAAACGCCGCTAAAGAACATGACCTTTTATAAAAATTATTTTAATTTTAAAATAAATATTTATTTCTATGATAAATATTATATTATGTTTTATTTTTGAAATTTGAACTTCAAACTATATATTTTAAGGATAAATAAAAAATACTATTTAAATTAAATTTTTATGAAAATTTTAACTTTAAAACTAAATATAAAAATTGATGAATTTAAATTTAGAATTTAAAATAATAACTTAATAATGTAATTAAAATCCAAAAGTTAGAACTCAAGTTATCTTAAATATTAAAATAAAAATAAAATATAGAATCAAAACAAAATAAATAATAAAAATTAGATCAAATATAAAGATATAAATAAAATATATCAAGTCCTTTACTAACAAAGCAAGTCCAAATATAGAATCTTGTTTGCGAACCTAAACAACATTGAAGATTGGAAATTTGGTCTTTTATAAAAGACAAATTGCTAAGTTTTGAACTAGGAATTCTAATATCTCGGAGGACAATGCAAAGTTTAAAGCTTCATAAACTACACTCTCATCAGGACAAGATGCTAATGAACCTACAAACAGAGGGGAAAAATATTATAGATTTGAATAATCTACAAGTGTCTAAAGGATTTTTATACACTTCTCTAGTCTGTTAATGCAGAAGTCATTGAAAAGGCTATGCATAATATGTACCTACAACATACAAAATAATGTAATGTGAAACCCAAATCCATTAACTACAAAATTGCAGGAAAAGAGAGAACAACTTAATATTTCGGTTAATTTGGTTGGTTTTCGTTAACGAAACAAAATTAACCTTCAACATTTTTTCAATGGGTAATTCTACATATCCAACCAAAATATCAGAACAAATAAAAATCTAGAAGCACAATACAATAAAGATATAAAAGTTCAAAATTAATCACCATCAGATGTTAAATTAACACATACTAAAAGTTCAAAACAAATAAAATGAAGGTATAAAAACTTAACAGGACTAATCCTAACTAATAACCAAAATAACATTCAAATATCAAATTTTCTTAAAATCTCTTCTGTTAACCAAACTAAATTTTTTATGGTTAACGAACAAACCGAATTTGGTCAGTTAATTCAGCTAAAAACAAAAGAATATTAGCAACAAATTATAAATTGAATTTCAGGACCATGTCAAATTTTCATAGAAAACTTCTAGTCAATAAAAATTTTGAGAAAGCAGTCCAAAAACTCCAACACTCAAATAAACTACATATGAAAACTACATCCAAATTGTTTAAGATAAGGGTTGATGTATCAGTATCTTAACCTCAGTTTTCTTCAAGTAACCAAATTACATACACTCAACACCTCAAACAGATTATGAAGGTATAACCTTGTAATGACTTACCTGGATTGCGACACCAAAACATGACTCAGCAGTTGTACTACTCTGAAACATTGTTGGGATGTTTTCAAACAATATTTCTAAATGTTGGTGGCACTGAATCCTCGGAACAAAAAAACCAAGTCAGTACAAAATACTCATGAGGCCTTAAATATGACATCATAGTAAATTAATAATTAAGAAACTCCAACTGATATAAGAAAAAAAATTCTCATATATTAAGAACTAGCCTTAGAAAGCTGGATGATAACAACTGTTTCAAAAGGGTATAGATGTCTTGTTTGTCAGGAATGATAATCATCAATGGCTGCAAAATTTAAGACATCAAAATCAGCTGACATTTTTAGGAGGTTCTTCGGTAGATAAAATCAGAGAAAAAGATCATATAAAAACTAAATGGAAGGAGCTTTTAGTGATCAATAAAATTTGGAAATGGACACAGTGCATTCCTGATATATTGAAAATAAATCTCGATTTCCAGAGACAGAAACAGCTAAAAGAGGAAGATGGACCAAGTGAGATGGTCTCCTCAAGAAAACCATGAAGGTTAAACAAAACCTTCTCACAGCAACCCTAATCCCCCCACGTAATGTGGGTTCACAAACACATTTGACATGTTATTAGCACCATGTTTCTTTCTATACCCACCGACCAAGCAGGGGTTTTTGAGATTAGTCAAAGCAACTACTGTTTGTTACCATCCCAAGTAAGAGAGGGTAGGAATTCAGATATTTCTTGCAGCATCATGGTACCTTAGCCAAAAATGCATGGTGCACCAAGTAAAACACTGAACCACCTATTGCCCTAGCTAGAAACTACCTCAGCAAATATTCAGGTCCAAAGAGTCTTCCAATCTACACAATGCAAAGTAATAAGCAAAGAAATTAAAATGGTTGGTGATTAAAGGAGATAAATAAAGGAGCAAAGGACTAGGAGGAAAAACAATGCAGACAGAGCATACAAAAACAAAAAAATCAAAATGTAGCAATCTTGGTTGTAACATGAATTAAATCCCCCAAGTCACGAGAGTAACACAAAAATGCAATGCCATGATGCTTATGTCGTAAATTAGAAAGAAGGAAATATATTGAATTTCACACTAAAGCATTGAGATGCAACAAGTTTTAGTGTTAGACCATAAAATGATGATTCTACTTTCCTAGTATCCAGTTTGGGCATCACAATCTCAAGGCAAGGATGATGGATATTAGATTGGATAACTGATCCTGATTAGGTAGTCTAAAATAGTACTCTCTTTAACATAAGTTTTCTCTTACAACGTAAAGGTAAAAGGACTTTCAGAGACAAATAATAATGCAGTACATTAGTCACACTAGATTAAAAGGCAGTGAGGGAAATGTTAATGTTACAATGTATACAGCTTATTACACTGTTGGGATTGAGCCACCACAAACCATGTTTTGCAAAACGATGCAAGTTTCCAATCAATTTATAAATTCTAGAATAAGTACTTGACTCCTAATTATTTGCATACAAAGAAGTTAAAAAAGCACTAAGTATATAAGGTAGATATCATTACTTAAAGATCGAAAAGAAGCAATTTGTAAGACCTAAAAACTAATAAGAAAAGGAGTAGCAACCAAAATAAAAGATTTCAACAATCATACATTATATCCAAAGAAATAAAGTCCAATCATGTTAGAGACAATGTGCTGAATATCAATATGACTAAAAGCTGAAAAGTGATTAGTGTATGCAATCGTCCACTTTTAAAATTGTCCAAGAAACCTACCCATAACATCGAATAAGTTAGAAGGATAAAATAAAAATAGAATAAAAGGGCAAGTAAAAGATGAACTTCTAAGAATATCTAATCTTGAGCAATATCCTATCAGCAAGCATTATCCCTCAATACATGCTTACAACCAAGGGCTATCTCCCACTAAATGTGCTTAACTATTATATTAGATAAGAAAAAGGATAAAACTAACATTTAAGGACAATAGATTAAAATAGTGGTGTAATAGAAATAAGACTACTATTCAGGGCTCCTCCATTTTTGTACCTAGAAAATCGGATTTAAACTAGAAAGTATATATACAGGAAATAGGAATTTGGAGATTGGTTGATGATTGTCTGTTCAATATGCATACTGAACATTAGAAAAATGACATGAACTGCAATGAAAGACTGAAACAATCAGTTTTCTATGCTAACTTTGTTTGATAAATATAGCTGTAGCCAATGCTAAAAACTTAATTTATTTTATCACTTGAGCACAAAGGCAATTTGCCCACATCTTAATCATCCGTACACCATAAGACCAATTGTTCCTAAACCAGAAAGCAAGAAATAAAACGAAATGCAGCCCAGAAAAGGCCACACCTACTTGCAGAGGTAATGCAAGATTTTGAAAATTTTCCCAGAAAAAAGAAAGAAAGTAAACTTATTGTGATTCTTGGGTTTTGATTGATTTCTTTATTAAGTCCTCCATGAGAGAAACTATCCATGTCGATAACAAAGCTATTGGGTTTATCAGCTGTGTATTGAAACCCACTTATATGATCTGAAACCGAGATTTTTTGTGTTGAGATCTCATTGGAAGAAGCCAAATCATATCCCCAAATTCGAAGATAAATTTTTTTCTAGGATTTATATTAGAAATGAAACGATTGATTACGATGATGAAAAAAAAAAACCTATTGAACAGTAAATAAGGCGGAAAAAATGAAGCAAACCTAAAGAGATTATACTTACCAACTTGGGATTTTCCGTCAAGTCCAACATTTTCTCAAGAAAATGAAATGAAGAGGTGGAATTAAGACTTTATAAAGCGTCAACGATTGCGTATCCAATTGGGTAACTCTTTAAATCAAAATTTCAAAACCTTGTAGATAAAATGAAAGAAAGAAAATAGAGACACCCTCTAAAATGGTGAAGAAAATCTTCCAAACACAAATAAAATATTTTATTAGAAACCAAACAAATCTCGTGATTTATATATAAAAGAACAAAGACTGATGCTTTTTTAAAATCAAAATCTTGTATGGGAAAAAATGAAGAAAACCTAGAGAGATTATACTTACCAACTTGGGATTTTCTGTCAAGTCCAACATTTTCTCAGGGTGGAATTAAGACTTTATAGAGCGTCAACAATTGCGTATCCAATTGGGTAACTCTTTAAATCAAAATTTCAAAACCACTTGATTGTAGAGAAAACGAAAGAAAGAAAAACAGAGACACCCTCTAAAATGGTGAAGAAAATATTCCAAACACGAATAAAATATTTTCTTAGAAACCAAACAAATCTCGTGATTTATACACAAAAGAACAAAGACTGATGCTTTTTTAAAATCAAAATCTTGTACTTGGGTATAAAGGTTGAAGCTTTAACTGATATATGTTGCAGAGAGATTTAAAATAAAAAACACATAAAAATCAATAACGGAATGAAATTTGAAATGGGAATTTGGTTAAGATGAAGGGAAAAATTGATTTTAGAGGGAAAAATTAGGGGTTTTAGGGGTGGGGAAATTTAAGGATAAAAGGGCACGATTTTTAAAGTAAAATAATATTTTGCGGTGTATTTTTAAAAAACACTGCTATTGCCTATTTTTTGCGGCATTTTTCATAGAAACGCCTCTAAAATTTATTTCATTTTGAACAAAATGACGCTGTTTTGCTCTACTAAAAATCCTTTATTTTGTCTGCTAAAAATCATTAATTACGTGATTTTATAAAACGTTTATTATTATTATTTTTTATAAATTGGATTTTTATAAAAAAGTACTCTAAAAATAAATATGATATATTTTAATAAGAATATAAATGATTAAATGGTTGCAATTAATTATTAAGTTAGAATTATCCAATGTAAGCAATCAATCTCTCACATATCAAATTTCTATTAAAGACCGAGATGTTAATCATGGTTTTATATTATTCTTTTCCGATCTAATCTTCATTTTATTAGAGATATTTCTTCCAAACTATAATATAACTATTTTACTAGATGTTCGATGTGGAATGATTTAAGTTTTTGTATTTCATCTTTATTTGTTATAATTTGGCCCTATCCAAAATAGATAGTTACCTATTCATATCAATCATTAGTTTATTTTTTTATTTATCAATGTTTTTTCTAAATCTAATATTTAAATATATCAAATGGTTTAGATTAAATATTTTTAAATATAAAAGAATTAATTGATTGTATAAAATTTCATCATTTAACAAATCTCAAGTAAACCTTAAATCCTAAACCGCTTAATATATATATATATATATATTTTATCTATTATATCTTAAATAATTTAAACTATAATCATAATTTTAATATATTAAAATTAAAATTATCTCTTTTACAATTATATAAGAAATTATTTAATATATAAATTAAAAACACTTATTACTTTAAACCCTAAACTCCTAACCCTTATCCCCTAAACCCTAAATCATAAAACATATCCCAAAAATGCTGAACCCATAACCCATAACCCATAACCCCTAAACCTTAAAACCAAATCCTAAAACCATAAACCATAATCCCTAAACATGTAATCCATAAACCTTAAAATAGTAACCCATAAACATTAAACCCTAAACCATATACCATAAACCCTAAACTATAATGATAACTAATTTTTTCATTTTTAACAAATATTTTTCTATGTTTTACTTTCAAATTTTTCTACGTGTCATTATTTTTTTCTCAAGAATTTAAATATTCAATTAAAAATAAATTATATTTTAACTAATATAAATAAATCGGTTAAATAATAAATAGACAGATAATTTTTTTTTTGCGGCGTTTTTGACAAAGATCTGTTAAAGCTCGATCTATAGCGACATTTTTCAAAAAGTGCTGCTAATGCCACTAAAGGTCAATGATAGTGTTGTGTTTAATCTTTTTGCGGCGCTTTTTTATGGTCGACCTATAGCAGCTTTTTTTGAAAAGCGCCGCTTATGGCCTACCTATCGTGACATTTTTTAAAAGCGCCGCTAATGCTTAATCAATAGCAGGGTTTTTCAAAAAGTGTCACTAATGCCACTAAAGCTTGACGGCTTTGTGCTTAATTTTTTTGCGGAATTTTTCAAAAAGCGCAGCTAATAGTCGACCTATAGCAGCGTTGTTTGAAAAGCGCCGCTAATGCTCGATCTATAGCGGCGTTTTTTAGAAAGTGCCGCTAATGCTACATCTATAGCGGCATTTTTCAAGAAGCGCCGCTAATGCTCGATCTTTAGTGGCGTTTTTTATCCAAACGCCGCTAAAAATCTATTTTGCTGTAGTGCATGTAATCAAATATCGATGCCACTGTCCCAGACAGGGTCTTACACGAAATCAAATACGATGACGATGTCCCAGACATGTCTTACACGTAAATCATAAGTCAATGTCGATGTCCTAGACGTCGTCTTACACGATAACACATATCGGATCCTATGTCATGACATATGTATCCTAACTATTCCTATGGTTTGTACGGGGCTTTTCGGACGTCGATACTTTCTCAGATATCTCATGCTCAACTCATATAATAATTTATCACTATTTAATAGCATATAAACATTAATAATTCAATTCAAAACACATTTATTTGTATATCGACTTACCTCGTATGGATCCAAACGAACGGAGTCGACTACTCGACGACATTCGACTTCCCCCGATCTAATTCTGTTTTCTTTTGTTCTTGATCTAAACACATTCAAATTTAACTCTTTTATTCACCATATCATTCAATACAATCCAAAAACACATATTTAGAGCATTTTACAAATTAGCCCTCATATTTTCACATTTTGACACTTTAGTCCCTAATTCACAAAATCACAAAATATATAAAATTTCCTTTTACACATACTTGGCCGAATATTCATAGTCTTCACATAATTCTACATATTTTGTTTATTCCACATTTTAGTCCCTCAATTTCTCATTTTCACAATTTAGCCCAAATTACTCAAAATCATCAAAATTTCAAAGACAAAACATGTTAACCCAACATCAAGCTTCCATATACTATCATCAAACTTCATAAAAATCATAGTTTCATCAATGACATAACTCAAAATCATCAAAAAAATCAGAAATTGAGACATGAGCTTAGTAAAACACAAAGCAACGATCACAAAAACATAGAAATTGTAACAAACAGAACAAAAACACATACCTTAATTCAAACTCAAAGTGCTGAAACCCTAAAAACTCTTTTTTTTTTGTTCTTCAATTTTTGGCAAATACAACATAAAATGGCCTAATTTGATGTTTTGTTTTAATTATAATAGGTTATTTACATATTTACTTATTTAGCCTTTATGTAAATAAACACATTATATGGTCATTAATGTCCATTAACCATGTTAATGGTCCATTTAAAACATAAGGACCTCTCAATTAAAAATACATAGCAATTAAGCACTTTAACAAATATAAGGCAACTTTTACATTTTACGCGATTAAGTCCTTTTCGCAAATTAAACACACAAATGATAAAATTTTCATAAGGAATTTTCACAGATATCAATTCACATATAATAAGCACAAAAAATAATATTAAAATATTTTTATGACTCAAATTTGTGCTCTTGAAATAACTATTCTGACTAGGGTCTAAACCGGGCTGTTACAACTCTCCCCCCTTAGGGATTTTCGTCCCTGAAAATCTTACCGTTGAACAGATTCTGGTATTGTTGTCTCATAATATCTTTGGGCTCCTACGTAGCCTCTTCAACACCATGTCGATGCCATATTACTTTTATTAATGAAATATTCTTATTTCGCAATTCTTTAACCTCGCAAGCTAAGATATGAATCAGTTCTTCTTCATAGGTCATATCGGACTGAATCTCAATCTCAGACGGAGAAATTACATATAAGGGATCAGATTTGTATTATCGAAGTATTGATACGTGAAACACATTATTAATCTTTTCTAGCTCTGGTAGCAACAACAATCTAAAAGCAACCGGCCCGATACGCTCGGTAATCTCATACGGCCCGATGAACCTCGGACTCAGCTTGCCTTTTCTGCCAAATCGAAGTACTTTCTTCCACAGTGAGACTTTCAAAAACACTTTATCATCGATCTGAAATTCAATATCTTTTCGTTTCAAATCTGCATAAGATTTCTGACGATCAAAAGCTGCTTTCAAACTATCTCAGACCACTTTTACTTTTCGTTTAGTCTCTTTTATCAAATCAATCTCGTGAATCTTAGTCTTGCTGAGTTCAGTCCAATATAAAGGTGTACAACATTTGCAACCATATAAGGCTTCGTACGGTGCCATTTTAATGCTCGATTGAAAACTATTATTATAGGCGAATTCAATCAATGGCAAATACTGTTTCCACATACCTTCAAACTCAAGAATGCAACATCTTAACATATCCTTGAGTATCTGAATAATCTGCTATGATTGAAAATCTGTCTGTGGGTGAAAAGTAGTACTGAAATATAATTTCGTACCTAATGCCTCTTGTAGTTTCTTCCAAAATCGTGAAGTGAATCTCAGATCTCTATCTGACACAAGAGACATTGGCACACCGTGCAATCTCACAATATCGAAAATGTATAACTTGGCTAATTTATCAAGTGAGAAATCAGATCGTACTAGAATAAAATGAGCTAATTTCGTCAATCGGTCAACCACAGCCCACAAGCATCTTTCTTTCGCAGAGATAGGAGCAAACCTGAAACAAAATCCATCATCACTCTATCCTATTTCCTTTCAGGAATCATAATTGGCTATAACAAACCTGATGGCACTTGATGTTTAGCTTTAACTTGCTAATAGATCAAACATTTCGAAAAAAAGTCAAAGATATCTCATTTCATTCCAGACCACCAGTAATGTTGTTTCAAATCATTATACATTTTCGTACTACCCAAATGTACAGATAAACGATTATTGTGAGCTTCGTTCAAAATCATCTGAATTAACTCTGAATTTTTCGAAACACAAATCCAATCTCAGAATTTCAAACAATCATCATTATCAACTCAAAATTTTGAATCAAAATCCAGATCATACTGGGCTCGTTTTGCTATAATCTCATTATCAACCTTCTGAGCATCAATAGTCTATTGTAAAAACAACAGTCTCACTTTCAATTCGGCTAAAACCAAACCATCATCAGATATACACAACTAAGCATTCATAGCACGTAATGCAAACAACGATTTTCGGCTCAAAGCATAAGTAGCAACATTTTCTTTTCCCGGATGATAATCAATAACAAGCTCGTAGTCTTTTAACAATTCTAGCCACCTTCTCTGTCCCAGGTTCAAATCTTTTTGAGTCATCAAATATTTCAAACTTTTGGGATCGGAATAAACGAGAAATTTCTCACCGAATAGATAGTGACGCCAAATCTTCAAAGCAAACACAATAGCCGCCAATTCCAGATTGTACGTCGGATAGTTCTTCTCATGCATTTTAACTGTCTCGAGGTATAAGCTATAATTTGGCTTCTTGCATCAAAACGCAACCCAGACCATTCAACGAAGCTTCACTGTAGATCACAAATTCTTTACTCGATTCTGGTTGTACTGACACTAGAGCTTCAGCCAATAGGGTTTTCAACTGACCAAAGCTTTTTTGACACTTTTTAGACCAATCAAATTTCACATCTTTCTGAAGCAATTTCGTCAATGGAGTCGCGATCATTGAAAAGCCTTTTACAAATCGTCTATAATAACCGACAAGTCCCAAAAAAATGCGGACTTTAGAAACATTTCTTGGAGGCTTCCAATCTAGAATAGCTGAAATCTTGCTCGGATCAACTCGGATACCTGATGCTAACACAATATGTCCCAGAAATCCAACTTCGCGTAACCAAAACTCATATTTACTGAACTTCGCATAAAATTGCTTATCACGCAAAGTCTATAACACTATTCTTAAATGTTCAGCATGTTCAGTTTCATCATGCAAATAAATTAAAATGTCATCAATGAATACAACGACAAATCGATCTAAATATGGTCTAAAAATATTGTTAATCAAGTCCATAAAAATAGTAGGTGCATTTGTTAATCCAAGAGGCATAACTAAGAATTCATAGTGGTCGTACCTAATTCAAAAAGTAGTTTTCGGAATGTCTGAATCTTTTACTCACAACTGATAGTAACCTGATCTCAAATCTATCTTTGAAAACACAGTAGCTCATTTCAACTGATCAAACAAATCGTCAATTCTGGGAAGAGGATATTTGTTCTTGATAGTCACTTTGTTCAATTGACGATAATCAATGCACATTCTCATTGTACCATCTTTCTTTTTCACAAGCAGAACAGGAGCACCCCAAGGTGAAAAACTTGGCCTTGTGAATCCTCTGTCTGTCAACTCTTGTAACTAAGACTTTAATTCTTTTAACTCGTTCGGAGCCATTCTATACAGAGCTATCGAAATTGGAGTAGTTCTCAATACTAACTCTATACCAAATTCAACTTCTCGGATTAGAGGTAGTCCTGGAAGTTCTTCAAGAAATACATTAGGAATTTCACAGATAACAGGCACTGATTCCACTTTCTTTTCTGTTACTTTTGAATTGATCACATAAGAAAAGTAAGCTTCACAACCTTTTCTCACAATACTCATAACTTTCATTGATGAAATCACAGCCAGTTACCCATTCAAATCACTAGATTCAATTCAGACTATTTCATCATTCTTGTATCTCAAATCAATAATCTTTCATTTGCAGTTTACAATAGCATCAGGCAAAGTTAACCAATCCATACCCAGAATTATATCAAACTCATCAAAGGGTAATAACATCAGATCAACCGGAAAACAAATGTCTCGAAACATTAACAGACAATTCTTACAAACTTTATCAACCAAAACACATCTGCCTAGGGGGTTCGATACTCTAATCACGAATTCAGTAGACTCTACAGGCAAAGTCTTACTAGATACTAAATTCATGCATATATAAGAATGTGTTGATCCAGGATCTATCAATGCAATCATAGAAATATCATAAAGTGTGAAAGTACCAGTTATAACATCGAAAGGCGAAGCTTCCTCATGAGCTCGAATGGCGTAGGCTTTGGCACTTGCATGAGCCTCAGATCTAACAGTCGTATCTTTAGTTTTCCTCTGACGGCCACTTACATTACCCGTATTTCTAGGAGGTTTACCTCAAGCTGAGGTGTTACTCGGTCTCAGATTTTGCACAATCTCTTACCCAACAGACTCGGGACAATCACGGATAAAATGATATAAAGATCCACATTTGAAATAAGGCCGATCATACAATTTACAATTACCGATACGTCTTTTACCATAGTGTTTACACTTGGGTCGATCGGAACAGACATTTCCAAAACTTGCAACAGAAGTAGCTAGAGCTCTAAAGCTTGAATGCGACCTAGCACGATCCACACTCGAATGCCCCATATTAGCCTTCGAACGACTATAATCATCTCGAAATTTCTTTGACATAGACTAAAATGATTTACTTATAGATCTCTTCCTCACATCTCTAGCTTCTGAATCAGCTTTTCTTTTCTCTTTCCAGAGTTCTTCAGCTTTACATGCTCGTTCGATAAGCACAACGAACTCTTTTATTTCCAAAATACCAACTAACAAACGAATATCTTCATTCAAGCGATCCTCAAATATTTTGCACATGATTGCTTCAGTCGAGACACATTTTCGTGCATACTGGCTCAACCTCACAAATTCTCGCTCGTATTCCATAACAGACATACGGCCTTATTTAAGCTCAAGAAAATCTTTACGTTTGTAACACTCCTTACCCGAGTTCGACGCTGGAATAGGATACGAGGTTTTACCGGACATAATCACATACAAACATTCATTTCCTTAATACGAAATCTCGCTCCAAATTAAAACTTTTCACAATACTTTAATATCCCTACTATAGTCTTACGAGGCCCCGAACACACTTTGGAATTAATTTGGGACTAATCTGTGCACTCTAGAAAAAATTGTAAAATTTCAAGCTGACAGGGGCACACACCCGTGTGTCTTCTTAACATGGCCATGTTGAAGGCCCGTGTGACTCACACGACCTGAACATATCGGGACATGCCCGTGTCCCTAGCCCGTGCGAATTTATTTTTCAAATCGAACCTATAGGGGTTTTCATACGGCTTGGCACACACCCTTTTCCATGAGCCGTGTCCCCCATACGGCCATGACACGCCCGTGTCTTAGCCTATGTGCTAAAACATTAACATTCTATTTTTGACGTCAGCAACCCCGTTAATGGCACACGGCGAAGGCACACACCCGTGTGTTAGGCTGTGTCGTCCATACGGCTGAGACACACAACCGTGTCTTTGCTCGTGTATTTACTACCATGCATACTGACTTGAAATAATTTGAGGTGCAGGGGACACACGTCTGGACTACACACTTGTAGGGCAGACCGTGTGTCACACATGATCTAGACACACGCCCGTGTGTCTGCCCATGTGGACAAAAATAAGGCTATTTACCA